>NC_059473.1:106173206-107393206 GCF_018139145.2 Gymnogyps californianus
AGCTACTATTTCAGAATAATTTTGTTCCCCCACTGGATTTTATATCTACTAACGAATATGTCAGTACTATCACTTTTTATTTTCTACTACCACTCACTGACTGTAAATCATCTTTATAATTTAGATTTACTGTAAGCTTTCAGACAATATTAGTGCCTGAAATCTTTGCTCTGGTAAACAAAACCATAGAGAAAGACGTGTTGGGAAGTGGCACAGTAAATTAAACTATAGCTAAGAGTCTAATCATGATTATATGAAGAAATTATCAGAAAAAGTTGAAATAATTCTCCTAATACGTTAGTGTTCAGGAATTCAAACCTATAAATTGGCTACTACTTAAGATTATAGACTTCTTATCTGCACGCAAGCAAGTAATTAACTTTAAGTTCCCTTCTTATGACTCTCAGGCTCTTGTCCTTTTAATTATAAGATCCAGAGGGTAGCTTTTATGTTACTATTATCTCTATTAACCTTTGAATAAAAGCTGCATTGAAACTTGATATACTAGTCATATGTAATAACCTGCTAGCTTCTTAAAAGACGTAAAGTGCTATTCTGAAAAGGTAGCCAGACATTAGGAAGAATGTACTTTAGTTTCCCTTTTGCACACATGCAGACATTCACTTTTTTAAATGCCAGATTGGTCATTTTAAGTAAACAGTTATTATTTGGATTATCTATATTAGCATATCATAGAAGGGCAATCTAAACTTACTAATTTCTCATATATTTCTTTGTTGTTTCTGATCATGCTACCATAGGCTCAATTTCTACACTGAAATACCCAAGCGTTCAGTATGACATTACAGATTTGTGGAAAAGGACAATGAAAAGTTAAACATTTTCATAGGTCTGAAAAACCAGTATCTTTTCTTCCTTTCTTCTGAAAGGAATAACATATATATTGCAGAGCTGCACATCATCGGCTTGTTTTTTTTAAAAATATATATTGATTACTATTTGGTGAAGGCTTGTCATTGTTGTTTCTGTTAAAGGAAAACAAAAGATTCAACAAAAATATCTAAAAGATTTTTTAAACTAAAAAAAAGAACACTATGAAATTCAAGCAGCTTTGAAGTGTTGAAAATTTTCTATCTTTGTTTTTTCCTGACTAATTCCTTTGATTCCCACAGGTGCGGAGCAAACACAGCATTCCTCAACGGTCTTGGGAGTTGTCGTTGTTTGCACTTCCATTAGAAGGGCCTGACAGGTGGCAAGTTCTTATTAGATAAATAATCGAAGAACACCAGAGGCCAGGACAGCTTTCATCTTTTAACTTTCAGATGATAAAGACGTTGCTCCCGTTTCTTCAAGACAAAAGACTAAATAACAGCAAACATGAACAAGAAAGATTTTGTAGCTTAGTGGCTGGAAAACTCTACCAGAACATCCAGGTTTTGGGTCCTAGTTCCAGGACTGCTTTTGCATTTCAGGTAAAAAAACCCCTCATCTGAAAGATTTTTGTAGCAGCGAGCAGTACCCATGCTCCCGCCCCTTAAGCCAGCTGCGTTCTTCATTAGACTTTTGTGTCATGCTCTCCTTCCTTTGATCTTCTGTCTCTGTGACACTTGCAATTTTCTTTTCAGGGTGGCCCAGTTTCAGCAGGAGAGGCACAAAGGTGCATAGACCTGCCCTCTGTGACCCTCAAAGTGCTCAAATGCCAGAAGTAGGTGGGAGGTGAGCTGCCCCCCTCCTTCAGGGGCTTGAGGATATCCTCCTCAGGGGACCCAACCCAGACTCTACATAGAGAGTGCCAAACCACAGGCTTGTGCTCAGCTCTGGCAAATGAATGGCTAACGTGTACGAACTAACTGCACCAACTTCTGGCGACCCTGCGTTGGATCTGACACTATGATATAATGGCTGTAGATATTTCAGCTAGATAAACCAATCCTCCCTAAAACACTCACAGCACCATGTTACAAAGATGATACAAATACAAGTATTAAACCTATCTGTACCAAATCAGTATATAATAAGCTCCAGAGAGGGGGAAAAGTTTACCTAAGGCCTTTTATTCATTCCTATAAGTCATATAAAGAGTACTTAAGTTGGCAGCGCTTGTCAAAACCATCCACAAAACCACTAAGTTAAAATAAAGACATGTCTATGGTGCCAACCACTGTTAGGTGAAGGGGAGTAGGAATATGAAGATCACAGTATGAAAATGGACAGCTGTGCACCAGCCAAAAGTTCTCCTATACTGAAACTGTTCACTTGTGGTTTGACAGCTTTAGGGGCTGGAATACTGTCTCGGCTTTAGGGCTGGATTGCAGTCTCTGCTGGGCATTGATTCTTACAATTTATCATGCTTGCACCAATTGCACTGTTTAGTATGGGCGATGAAAATATGGGAGAGAAAGGAGGAAATATAGGTAACCTTGGGATTATTTTTTTTACTTGATGAGGGAAACCCTTCAGTAAATAATTAAAGAGTGTTAGCAGAGGAGGAAGATTGCCAGGATAAAAGTTGTTGTTTTAATAAGATCCATACTGCTTTTAATACTGCTTGATGGCAAAAGATTTTAAATAAAAAGATATAATTTAGATGAGTGTTTGAACAGTGGCCCTATTACTTGGCTGTATTATATTTTCAGGTGGGTGAATTAAATAATTGAAGAAATTCCTGGCTGCATTGGACCTTTTAACATCTCTTCGTTTAAAGGGCAAGATTACTAAATTATTTAGCTCACTTCATAGATTTTGGCATGGGAGTAATAAGGAGCAGAACAAAATCACCACATAGTTCTGCTAACGTATATCATGAAAGGAGAAATTAAAGAAACGTGGGAGATAAGGGACTATGAGGAAAACTCTGACCAAGAACACAGTTTTAACTTCCCCCAAATGTCTTTTCAATCCCAAGTATATATTTCTTTGCCTATTATTTTCACTATATTTTGAAGCAAGAGTAAAACTACTTATATGTAGTCCTAAGGTATTTGTGTTCTTTACACAAATTTTTATTTAAAACATGCCTACTATACTAGGCATGTTTTAAATACTGACTTTTAACAAAGCAATAAAATGAACCCTCCATGCCTACCTCCCCTAGTACCTTTTGGTGTCTACAGTTTTGTGCACTGCCACTTTGTCTGACAGGGTACATCAGGGCTGTTTAGGAGTCACAAAATAGGTATCACCAGGGCTCTCCCCGAAGGGGCCTTTTCTGGCGCACGTGCTCAGAGTCTCCTGGAAGATACCGATAACAGTGACTTCAGAATGATGGGCATGCCAGCACCACAGTTGTGACCAGTTTATCCAGCATCCTGGGGAGGAGGAAGGGTGCTCTCTTATATTGGGAATTTGGAGATCTGAATTTTAGGCTACCTTTGGCTCAAACCTCCAAGGCTGAAACCTATGTGGGAGCATGATGTCTTGGTTGTATCAGGCCAGACTGCAGTGCCTGAGCACTCTCCCTATCCTCTAGGCTGAAGCGGACACAGATCTCTGCAGAAATCAATGCAGCCAGAGAATCCTCTGAAAAAAAAAATTCTTAGGAACTAGACCTAGGAACTAGTGACTAACTGTCACTACATTTTGCCCAAGTATTCCTTAATGCAAAAGACAAGTGTTGTTCCTAGCATCTTCTGCAGAGGAAGATGCTAGGAACAGCTTCATGTTCATCCTGTTGCAGAGTTAGGAATCACTCTCTCCCTGAGCACCTTAGGTTTGCTAATGTGCGGTTGTCCAACTTCAGCAGGTTTTCTTCTAGTGTGGCTGATCACCCAGTATCTGCTGATCCCAGCTGCCTGCTGGGAGAGGAGAGTGCAGCTGACTCACAGACAGAGAAAGGCCTTGAGCTCTGGTGTCTCATTTGTGGATGAATCAATTAGCCAGTGGAACTGAAAACACACATTGGTTTCCCGAGCCTTTGCCTGTTATACTTCCACTAGGCAGCATAGCTTCTAAAGGAGCAACGGAGAAGAGGCAAACCGCCACATATATATGTGTGCTGGTTTTGGCTGGGATAGAGTTAATTTTCTTCATTGTAGCTAGTATGGGGCTATGTTTTGCATTTGTGCTGAAAACAGTGTTGATAACACAGGGATGTTTTTGTTATTGCTGAGCAGCGCTTACACAGAGTCAGGGACTTTTCTGCTTCTCACACCACCCCACCAGCGAGGAGGCTGGGGGTGCACAAGGAGTTGGGAGGGGACACAGCCGGGACAGCTGACCCCAACTGACCAAAGGGATATGCCAGGCCACATGACATCGTGCTCAGCAATAAAACTAGGGGGGAGGTTGGCGGGGGGGGCTGCTGCTCAGGGACTGGCTGGGCATTAGTCCGTTGGTGGTGAGCAATTGTTTTCATTTGCATCACTTGTTTGTCTTGGGGTTTATTTCTCTCTCTTTGTTATTTTCCTTTTCATTACATTTATTATTATAATAATTATTATTTTCATTATTATTTTCATTACTATTTTATTTCAATTTTTAAACTGTTTTAATCTCAACCCATGTGTTTTCTCACTTTTACCCTTCCAATTTTCTTCCCCTGTCCTGCTGGAGGGGAAGTGAGTGAGCCACTGTGTGGTGCTTAGTTGCCGGCTGGGTTGAACCATGACAATGTCCGGATAATTTCTTCATGTGGTGTTCATGTATCTTTTCTTTAGATTTTCAGTTCTGTAAGTAAAAGCATATTCTCCAATGCACTGTCTGATTGCTTACAGGTGTTTCTTACAGCATCAAGGAGCCTTGAAAGGGATACTGAAGAACATGAGAGGCTTTATGATCAAAGGTGGTGGTTACATGCAAGTTAAAAGAGGTAGGTCTCTGAATTTTCCCATCAGGATGTGGGGTTGACTGTTCTGTCATATAAGGAGTTGTTCTTCATGGCTGGCTTTCAGCAGAGTAATGCTTTAGAAATGATTTTGTTTGGTCACTTTTGTAGGAGGCTTCTTCTCACGTTGTTTTTGAGCAGGACCCCAGTGGAATGCCATTATGTTTATTTTAGTCAAACTCATGTGCCAAGGGATGTACAGACACTGCGGCACAGTTTTAGATAAGCCAACAGATGAATGGATTTGCTAAAATAAAAGCTTATCAGATTAAGCTAAATGTCTAAAGATGGACGAGGCTACCCAAATCTACACCATGTTGATCTTATCAAAACATTTCTGTTGGAACATTTTGTCATTCTTTGTTGTCTGAAAAGTGTCCAATTCATATAGAACATTTTTCTATAAATCAAACAGCTATAATCCAAATTTGCAAGTCTGAAACAGTGGGGAATGTTCATGTGGCCCTCAGTCATCAGGTGCTGAGTTTTGCCCCAACTAAGGTAAGCCCCTGAGCCAACATCCAGAGAGTCATTTAGATGACTAATTTCTTAGTGTCCTGAATTTCAACTGATGTAGAAGTGGTGCACCTAAATTGTAGTGATGATCCTATATACCCTTCTGGATTATTACTTTTTTCCAACTAGAGTCACTAAAAAAAAATAATTAGCAGTCTGTTGTTGGCAGCTGCACACTATTACCTCAGCAGTAAGGTTATGGAATCTGATTTGTTTGTACTGTTTGTACAGTATAGGAAGCCTTTCTAAAATCAAGATCCATGTTGTGTACTGCTTCATTTCTGCTGCATTATTCCAGTGCCATCAGGAACATTCATCAAGTATGACCTTCATTTAATTAGTCCATCCAGTTTCCTCTTGGTATTATTTCCTACTATATATGTATGGGATCTACGTTAGTCAGCCTGCAGCCTCTGGTACTTGCTCTAGCCTGACATTTTACATTTTTTCTTTTGCTGCTTTCACAAAATTCATGGATTCTCTCTCTATGGTTCTGGTTCCTCATAAACTTTTTATGTTCTTAAAGATTTATGTCCATAAAGGCTTTAGGATGATGTCAGAAGTCTTGCTCAGAAGAAAAAAACCCCAGGCATTTTCAGGCCATGTTGTTACTCTCATTCTTCTGCAAATAGTTAGGCAAATACAGTAATGTAATTCACACATAGTTTTTCTTATTGGACAAGAATAACAACAGGTGCAAACCAGCACCAACTCCAGCTTCTACTTTCTCATCTAAACAATGGCTTTGACTTTATGACAAACATGTGCAAGGCATTTGCAACCAGCTTAGGAGAGAAAAAAATGAAGATTGTCATTTGGACCAGATGACCTTGAGAGTATCTTTTCAACTTCCCACAGAGTGGCTGAGCTTTCTAATTAATCATTTGGATACCTAAAAAAAGGACCAGAGGAATATTTTGTGTGAATTGCTCACACATGAGGAAATATCAAATGGTGACAGAGAGTGACGACATGAGTTAGAAAACACATCAAGCTTATTGGAAAATTTCCATTACAACAAATGAGACTATATTTACACTGAAAATGCAAATATATGCCTATACTGATATCAGAAGTCTTACAAGCCTCAGAATCATAGTACAGCAATAACAACTGTATTATGATATCACATGTCATGAAAAAGAGAAGCATATTACAACAGATATTTTTGGACTATAAGTCATGCTAAAAGAACACAGATTTAGTTCCTATGTAGACAACTCCGGAGGTATAAAATTAGCTGTTTTAAAGATTTTGACCGCATTAAACGTAAACACAACCTTTCTGCATGACCAGCTTTCTTCACAAGCCCTGGGAACAGCTCTCTAATGTCACTTCCAGTCCAAACTAAAAAGACATGAATCTTATGTTTGCTTCTCTGTCATCACAGTTTCTTGACCACCTAAGGCCTCTTTTTTCAGCAGTGGTCATAGCAATTTGATTTGCTGGAACACACCGAGAAAGGCTATGAGCCAGACTCCCTGCTCTCTCAGTTGGGCAGAATTAGCCGTAAAAAAAAGTGTGAAATAATCTAAACAGCTGAGAAAACACAACACAGTCTCCCTGGTAAAATCATGTTTGGTCTTTGGAAGCAAAGAGTTGTGGCTTGGGAGCTGCTGGCTATATACAGTATGTGGCAGAGAAATGCTTTTCCTTATAGAGGCCCCAACTCTGCCACCTTTAACTCTGAGTAGTGGAGCGAACACACACACACTCTCACACTTAAAAAACCCTGTGGTTTACTAAGATTGTTTTATTTCAGCAACATTTTATATAGTTACTTTTAAAGTGACAAAAGGCATGAACAAGTTTGTAGAGAGCAGTGCCCCGAAGTCCCCTTTCTTGAGTGAGCAGCTATATACCACTGCATTAGGAAGCCATGCACACTTGCAGAGTTTTCTTCTTGCCACTCCTCCCTCATGTTGAAAATATTGCATCCTTCTGTGCAGAAGTCTTAGTTTCACCAAGAGAGATGTGACTTTTCTTTTTTTCCTGACTTCTGTGGACTCCCAACAATCTGCAGACCACACTGAGGAAAATCTGAACCCTGAACCCTCTGAACCCTGATACCACAAGTTGGCATTATCATCTCTTCCAAACATGTTTGTAAATAAAATGGACTCTGTGCGTATTTGATAGTCATTGTTAGTTTGTGCTTACCAGTTTGGGTTTTAAGGTGGCAGTTCAATAGCTGCAGAGAAGTTTAACCTTTTAAAATTTTCTGGGGAAAACACAGGCCCTATGGACTTTCAGGTGTCTAAGAACTTATTAGGAATTTATGGGTCTCTTCTTTGACCTCGTGTTCCTTGAATTACGCTTGTGTTCTGCCTTAAATGCCATGGTTTTTATGTTTAGTGTAATTAATATGCAGTTAGTTCCTCCTATTTTAACTGCAGCCAAAACACTGAGCTGCTACTCAGTTTGAGCAAGGACAGAAATACAGTGATGCATATTTTTTTCCCTATTATTTAACTGAAAGTGATTTGTAAGAGATTTAGAATTACATAATGCCAAAGTGACAGAAAGCTCGTTCAGCGTATAAGCACCTTTCTAATCCTACCCTGGATTGCAATGTTATTTGCACCAATGAAGATAAAATGTAATTCTACTGAAATCGGATGAGTTATTCTCAGGTATGTGGGTTGCTGTAAAGCACAAAGAAAGGTGTTGTGTCCTCTAGACAACCACAGTTTTAGTAGTTAGTATTTTACAGGATACAAGAGTAAGAGTAAGAGTAAGAGTAAGAGCAAGAGTAGTTACCCTTCACCATTTCCATAGTCAGGATTAGCTGATTGAATTCTGCACTTATCGTAACAGAACGGAATGACGAAGAGAGATCTGGCAGAGCAATGTTTTCCTCTCCACAAAAATATTTTCAAATATGCTTTCTGAGATTTAAAGAGAAACCACAGCAAAATTGTAATCCAAACAGAAGAAATGCAGGCAACAAACAATTTAAAACAAAATTACTCTCCTGTTTTTCAAACTTGTCCATGAGACATGAGTCCTGGACTGGTATTAGCATCTCAGTGTCAGTGCAGACCTTTGAAGGCTATTCAGGGGAGGAAAGAAATTACTAGGTAGTTTGACTGGGAAGGGTGTTTCTGGTTTCTTTTTCATGGTAATTTCACAGAGAGTGTTTGATAAAAGGATGCTATAAATGTAGGCCCAGGAGTGGAAGGAAGCAATACAAATCCTTTTTGCCAGACTTTTTATGTCCTAGAACTGTGGTTCCCAGGAAAATGAGAGCCTCCTTAGCATGTAGCACAAGCTAACAATTACAGCCTGACCTGTGCTGACTCTATGGGAGAGGATGAGAAGATGGTAGTAGACCTGGAGCCAGAACAGGGCGGAGGGAAGAGGAAGAGCTGAACCCAGTGACATACAGAGCAATAACTTTCAGTACTCCTAGGTATCAAGAAGTTACAAAAATACTGGATTCTGTGGATGCTGGGGCTCAGCCATCCCTATTAGCATATTAGCAGAAGCCAGGGGACTTTTAATATTTTGTCTGAATATTTAACTGAACAAAATATTCAGGGCTTAATGCTCTGTGAGTCTTCCAGACTAGCAAGGTTACTGATGCATACGGAAGCTAATGAAATCTCAAAAATAAATTACCTGGGTACTGAAGCAGAGACAGTTATGAAAACTAAAGCCTTCGCTTTTAGTAGTGATTTTCTCTAGGAGAATCTTTAATTGCTATGTTGAGCAATTCTGTGATATGGTAACGTCTAACATATGTTGGCTTGCACAATTAAGACTTTTTTGCTTGTGTTTCTAGTACCTGGGAAAGTTGACTGAGTCTAAGCAACTGTTTTCTAATTTGATTATATATGACAATATTAATGGTCCAGATGTTTATTCGATATATTTAAATTTGTTTATACTTACTTGGGACATATCCAGGATGCAGTGGAAACATGGCAAGTTTAATTAATTTCAAACTTCCAGCTTATTTCCTCTGTTGACGCTTGGCCTGATGTTAGGAGTAATGTACTGTGTTGTTCTTGGAACCCAGTAATAGCTAATGTATCTGATACCTGTGCGCTTCTACTTTATTTTCCCTCACTATTCTCAGATATAAACAGGCTAAGTCTTTCAGAGGCATGAGTTCACATCCAGCCATGCAGTTACACCACTTGCAGTATGTCAAGATTTGTCCCACATTCTCCTCTGAAATACTTTGTTTGGATGTTTGGAGTCAAACTGATCTCTGTTTCATATTAGCTTGATTAATAGACATGTAATGGTAATGTAATTGAGCAATAAAGCTTCTATCTCAGATCAAGTTCTACACATGCATTCCATTTGTATAACTTGTAGTTATCCAATAAGAAATCCTGCAGTCACTGTCATCACTTTATTACAGTATTCTGTGTTCTTTTTACATGGGATGAATAATAATGACAACTGATTTTTTTTGTCAATTAATTATCAAGTAATGTTTTCACAAAAATGTTTTCTCCTACTCAGCCAACTCTATAGAAGGTCAGGCCATATTAATAAAATTATTTGCAATTCTGCCCATTATTTCGTGAATAATTTATCTGGCAATAATTGGTCCAGATTCTCAGATGCTTTTAATCAGAAGAGCTCTATTGGAATCCAGAGAATTTTACTGATTAAAACCAGCTGAAAATTTGACCCATCTGCTGCCATGGTGGCCTTAGTGTTGAACATAGGCTTTAACATGGTATTAATTTGTATAAGCTAAGATTGCTTTACTTTTTAACTTTTGTTAACTTTCTTAACATGACTACTCTCACAACCTTAGTGATATCTTAGCAGTATAGCATTTGTTTGAGTTGATTTAGCTGGCTAAATCCTGAAAATCTTTTCAACAAGGCATCAGTTGCTCAAGAAAACATACGCTTCTAAGAAAACCCCAGACAAACCGTGATGTTTTAAGAGTGACATAAGGACAATCCCTTTTATATACTGATCATGACACTCAGTGTCAATCATAAGTACTATGCTCTCAGTTCCTGCTCTCCTTTCTGTAGGTACTATTGCAATTGCAAGATTCACAATCAAAATAACTTCGTGCTGGCCTTCCCATGGCAGCACAGTGAGGAACATTAGAGGTGAGAAAGAAGTGCCTTTGTCCCAAATGTCTTTATTCTACAAGTAACAAATACAGTCACTGAGCAGCAGCTCCTGCAGATAGTAGGTGGATCAACATCTCAGCATGTGCATTATTTAATGAAGCTGGGTGATAATTTTAGCGTGTCATTTGGAAAAGATCACAAAATTCAGATTGTGAGGCTTCTGCGTAATGCTCTAACTTGTAAGCAGACTAGCAAAAGTAAAGGACATCTGAATTGTGTAGATTTCTGTTATATTGTAAAAGCCTTTCAAACAAAAAATGGAAAAGTAAATAGTTTAAGAGGAGTTTAAGAGGAGGTTATTTTTGACCAAAACTTTTAGAAGAAAAGGTAATGTTCTCCCTCATTAAATTGCAAGAAATGTTCTCTCCTGTCCCTTCTATCAGAAACAACAATGGTGAAACTGAATTAAGCTGCGGCATGAAGAACCTTTAACAGCATTTGTAAGGCCCCAGTTTCACTTCAGCAGAAAGGACAATATTCCTGCAAGGAAATGCTGAGATTGAAAGTGGCAGAATGTATTTATGAATACACTTCCTCAGTTTTGTTCAGGATGTTGGGAACTAGTTTGTGGGGCTCCATGTGAGTGAGCAGGGGAAGGAGGAAAGAGTGGGGTTCCACAGAACTGGGCACCAGAAAATAATTTTTTTCGGAGATAACTGGTACCCAAGGTACCAAAGGTACCTAATTTCCACATTCTTTCCTGTAACAGAAGCTTAGCACAAAATACTGGCACAATCCAATTCTTTTTTTTGAGAGTGACCTGGTGAATATCGAATTATTTTTTATATTGTTGACCAAAAGAAAACAAAATGCCCGGAGGAAAAAGTAAATCAAAATCCCCCAAAAGATGCTCACACATTATTGGAAAAATTGTTTCTCTTCTAATTATTCACTGTTACGGTAATTCACTGAATTTTGTGCCCTGACATCTAATTTAGTGTTAAAATTATGAATGTTAGTAATGTTGGCTAATGCCAATGTGTTTTTGTTGTTATTATTCTTTATTTTGAAATTGTTTAGGCAATTTTTTGGGCAGATATTATTTACACACCATCTAGAAAGATCTGCTTCAATGGAGTGGGTAGCAGGTTTTCACGTACAGACATTATGGAATTTCATAATTGACTGTAAAGAATATTTTGGGTGTTTAGTTGTTTTTGCTAATCCTCATTTATTACTTTGCCATGGGAAAAAGACCATATTAATCTAGGTCTAATTGTATGCAACTCTTCATTTTTGGGCTGAAGGTATTTGACACGATACAAAAGCAAAAGTAAGAATAAGTGAATTCAAATGTATTATTTGAAGAATCACTTCAATTTCTTTTGATAAATTATAATTTAGCTAGTTTGAACTATTATTTCTTTGAAGTTCATATTTTGTGTCTGTCCTACAACATATAATTTATAATATTCCATATGTAAATAATAAAAAATGCTCACATCTAAAATTATCTGATTTAGCATTTATGCCTCATATTCTGAGTGCCTGTTTTCAGTCATACAGACTTTTTCATAGATTCAGCTCTACACCACTTCTGAATTTTAATTGCTTTTTTAGCAGGTAGGTGGATTTCTTTCTTTATAATGAGACAGAATAGCTAAAGGACTTGGTGATTACCAATGGGACAGTTTACCATTAATTTCAAGTACAGCTCAGTTTAGTAATTTGTAAAGGAATTCCTGAAATTTCTGATCTCTATTACTTACCATTCATTAATTTAATTGTGAATTTTGTTGATACCTCGAACATAACTCCTACTTCATATTGGATGAGAGATAGAAGGAACTGAATAATCATTTTGGTTGGATCTGTAAATGTTTTCCTTTTTTCTCTTCAAGGAAGGGGGTGTTTCCTTTCTCCACTATGTTAGCATCTTTAAGGACAACCTTGTTTTAGTAAAAGAATGGTCCATGCTGATACTCAGGAAAATGATTATACTTGTCAGGACATCAGCTTGAGTAAACAGGAAGCTAAGAACATGGAAGTGAGGACAGGCTACAAAGAAGGAACAGAAAAACACTGTCTGGGCATGCAGGGATGGTGTCAGGGAAGCCAATGCTCTTCTGCATTTGAAACTGGCAAGGGTTATCAAGGGCAACAAGAACTTCTACCACTGCACTAAAGTAAAAGGTGAACAAGAAAAATGTGGGGCCATTGCTGTATATGGTGGATCATTGAGTGACAGCAGGTGAAGATGAGGTGATGCTTTTTGAGCCTTGATGTTCAGGGGATATACCTATAAACTATTGAGAGGGAAATGTTGCATCCATCTTCAAAAAGGGCAAGAAAATGGGGATCTACTCACTACTCAGCCTCACTTCTGTCCTGGAAAAATCCCAAAGCATATCCCCCACAAAACCTTTTATAAGCACACAAAGGAGAAGGTGATTGGCTGATTGAGTGATTAGTCAGCATAGATTGATCAAGAGTAAAACTGATTGCCTTCTGTGACGAAATAATCTGTGGAACTGTTGATCTGTGGATGAAGGGGGAGAGGTGGATGTTGTCTATTCTGATTTTAGCAAGGCTTTTGACATGGTGTCCCACAGTATCCTTGTATCCAAGTTAGTACGTTAGAGTCTAGATTAGGGGTGTATTAGATGGGTGAGATGACAGGTTCAGATGGTATTGGGTAATGATTCAGATGGTATTGGGTAATGGTTCATACTCTGCCTGGATGCTGGTCACAAGTGGAGTACCATGGGGTTCTGTCCTTGGACCTGTTCTGTTTAACATCTTTATCCATGACCTGGAGGAGGCAGTGGAGTGCACTCTTTATTCAGCACTTTTTAAATACACATTAGGTACAGTCCAAATACACATTAGACTGCATCTGGAAACTCCACCCAGTTTTAGGCCCCCCCAATATAAGAAAGACTGGAGTGAGTTCAGTAGGGACCACCAAGATGGAAGGGGGCTGGAGCACTTGTCCTGTGAAGAGAGGCTGGTCTCTTGCATCCCTGAGAAGACACCACTTCAGGGGGACTGAGAAGAGGAGAGTGTGCCTGGAGGCTGTATATCCAAGAGGAAATTGCTGAGAAAAGAGCCAGGCTGTCTATACTGAAGTGCATGGTGGGATAACTAGAGACAATGGTCTTAAATTAAAACAGAGTAGGTTCAGACTGGGTGAAAGGAAAATAATTTTCTTAGTGAGGGCAACCAAGCAGTGGAGCAGGTTGCCCAGAGAGGCTGTGCAGTCTTCATCCTGGGATGTTTTCAAGGCTCAAATGAATGAAGTGCTGAGCAACCTGGTGTGGTCTCATAACTGACCCTGCCTTGAGCAGAGGGGCTGGACTAAAGACCTCCTGAGGTCCCTTCCACCCTGAATGGTTCTGTGAGATTCTGATTCCCAAACACTCCTTGTGGGTTTAGGTTGACAACTCCCATTGACTTTGAATGGCAAATTTACACATTATTAGTCACTTACAAAAATCTAACCGATCATGCATGCTCTCGGGCCAAGCATATAGGTTAGTATGTCAACTGCACCCTGCCCTTTGTGCTAGACATCACACAGAGCAACATCTTCACTAGAATTATTTTTGGTAGTTGGAAAACAATTTGGGCATTATAAGAAACTTGGCCTTTGTGCTCTTGAATAGCTAATTTTGCAGAGCAAAGAAGTTCAAAAATCAAACATCACAACATGTTCCCATTTTATGTCCATTACCTTATCTTTTTGTTGCATCTATGAATAAGCTAGATAAATCAGGAAGAGCTTCACTGGCAGTAGTGTTACATACAGAAGCAAAACCACATCATTATATTTTTCAAATGGTTTCATTGTCTCTGACTGTATCATTTTTCTTTCTTATTCTGTCAATGTTATTCCTGTATTTTGAGGTCCAATGTTTTAAATTAATCAGTTCAAGTTTTTCTGGTGTATTCTAATGCATTCTGCTCTTTCAGTTTTCTATTTTTAATGGAATTACCTTGAGTCACTTCATTTAGAAATTTCTTCCATCTAAAGCCTAATTGTCCTGTAAGTACTAATAAAAGTACAATGTTACAACTGTAGATAGTTTTAGATACCCTTCAGCTATAGACATACTTTAGAAAGATTTTCAATTATGAAATTAATATTTAGTTGACTCTCCACTAAGAAGTCAAGATTTTTTTTTATGAGTACACCTTCAATATCTCTTACTCCTTTATTATTTTTCTTATTCCTTAAGAAAAGTTGCTTCAGGCATATATATATATTTATCATTCTTAATAAAATACACTTCCTTATTAGATAATATCACGTTTGTCACTTAGCAATTTTTATGAGCATCATCACTGGGAGTTTAACACGAATGTACCTTATGTTTTAGGGGAATTACATATTTCAGAGCTAGTAATGGTAGGAACTGCCTTGGCAGGCAAAGATTCTCATTAATGAGAGTTCACCAGGTGTTCATAAGGCTATTTTCCTTATGGGACAAAGGGAAAATTAGAAAATTAGGATTTTTTCGAATGACAAAGTTTGCTGTTTCTTTAATATGAATTGGGAGTGCAGCAGAACCCAGGTCCACACTTTTTCCTGTAAATAACAGGAGAAAATTTTCTGGCAAGGAAGAAATACCCCTTGTGGGAAAATGGGCCTGGTTATTAATTTTAAACAGGAATCACAGTCAAAGCTCCCCCAAAAGGCCTTCATTTTCCTGGGTCATTTACTTTTTCAAAAAGTTTTGAAATTCAAAATAGAAACAAAATTGCTATCAACTGACATATACTTTCAGGGAGTTTTCTCCATCTAGCAGCAATTACTTTCATAAAGATATTGCCCAGCTTTGAACACCTTTTCAAAAACAGAAATCAGAAAAATGCCAGCCATTCAAATATGTAGCAATTCACATGGAGGATTGAAATTAATTGTAGCAGGTTAGAAATGCATCAACATAACTCATTCAGCGAGTTCCAGTAAGAAATGAATAAACAGAGACCTATGGTAGGAAAGAGAAGTCTATGTCAAGTCATTTTAGACAACTACAGGTAACCCTAGGAAAATATATTACATTTCACACTAATATAAACTGCAGAAAATAGTTGTATCCAGCTGAGAAACTGATGCTGGAATAAATCTAATGATGCTGCTTTTTTTTTTTCTTGTTTAAAAAAATTTAAGCCCTTTTCATTTTTGTAATTATCTTGTGGTTTTTTGTCTTTTCAATTAAAAATAGTTTTATATAATAACATGAGGTTTTATCAAAATATCTGCAGCAGAGAATGAGAATCACATGATAGAAGTGAAAGTCCAGAAATCCTCCCCAGAAGTCATATTGAATTTACCTTTCATTTTGCTGTGTTTCTGAGGATTTGGGATTGTCACTAGAAAGAATTGTGCAAGTTTTATTTGACACTTTGTGTAATGTGTCATTAGATCTTACCTGCATCAACTAACTTCAATAGATTTCTACCCACTTCAGTGGCACAGATCTCAAGATATTTCATTTCACTTTCAGCGAATAAGAATTGTCCCAATTACTCTATTCTTAGAACTTAAGGAACTTTTCATCATAGCTCATGCTCCATAAATACCTGATATAGTAGTTTCAAACTTTTCATCCCCTAAAGGTTTGGTTTCTTAACTTTCCCTTTAGAAATGCCATAGATATGGACTCCTGAACGACCTATAGGGAACTTGCTTTCTCTAGTTACCTTCTGTAACTGATCAAGAACCACTGACCTCATCATAACCAACGTAGGATGTTGGGATTTACTGTTTGGAAGGGTTGACTGAAATTTCATGTGTTCTTGCCAAAGTTACTTGGGTTTTTTTAGCAAGGACAGCTCTATACTCTCCATCCTAGCCATCTGTAACAAAGGTGTGTTGCTATCTGATGATATTTCTGATATTAAATAGTAGAGGCATTTTAGTCTGTTTTAAAACAGTAGTCACTGCAGAAAGTGTTGGTAGAGCTTCTAGAAGAATTAAGTCTACCAGGAGAGTCTAAAGTCTGCTTATTTGGCATACAAATTACAGCACACAAAAGACATGAACTGTAGGTTTACTCTTCAGCAACAGGTGATCAATATTAAAAAATTAGGGGCAGAAAAAGTATCTGAGAGAATGCAACAATGAGCTACTTATTAAAATATTTCTGTTGTTGGAGGGTTTACAGTTGAACTATTTCTAACTTCCTCGGTAGACCTTAACAAAATAACTGCAGTATTGACAATGTCAAAAGCCAATGATTATACAAGATTTTAATGATCAGAATTAACTTATTACCTGTACGTATTTTTCACTGTGAAAGATTTTATCAAAATATAGTCATTCCTTTTCCTGTGTGTTCGTGAAACTGACAGAACTCTTCTGCTGGTAGACCTGTAAATGTGGGAAAAATACAGAAAATATCAAGGGATGTCAAATGTTTGTCTGTAGATCATGTGGTTAATAAATGAGTGAAATAATACATACTATGGTACTGGCAATGTGTATTACTCTTCCGAAAGTTGTATTCATGATCTTCAGTTTATCAGTATGTTCTCATGACCTAGTTTTGTGGCATTGTTCTGAAGCTGTATTGCATTCTTTCTTTATTTGATGCATGACTTTACAACATTAAAGAATAAACCAGATTTGCCAGATTGTTTAATATCTTTTTCTCTGAAAAACTCTTTCATGGAAAATTTCTAAGAAATTCTAAAAAGCACTGGACTTTTGAAATAATAAAGGCATATAAAAACGATTAATTTGTAGTTTTGAGGAGCAACAAAACCCAAACCCTTCTATTGTGTTCTTAAGATTTAATTTCTTAAAGATATAGGAAAATATTAGAAAAAGTGAAACAGCACATCGTATAAGGCACTTTCTGTACAACGTAAAAATTATAATGTCAGCTTCTATGGCCAGGCAGTCAACAACAGTGATGCAATATTATGGATGTGTGCTGCTATGGTTTCAGCTAATTTGTACAAGTACCGCAGGGGATCACACAGAAGAGGTGTTTATACACGCAAGTGGTAACCAGTTATTAAAGATGAGCTGTCTTTAAATGACTTCGACACTTACACTTCACCTTGTTCCAAAGTATGAGTTTCCCTACCAGCTACAGAAACCACCACATTTTTACTAGATGATCACTAATCTTAGACAGACCTTTGACTTTGATTGTGTATCCTTAACACAAATACACATGTATTCCATGCTGGAATCTGGACCAGCAAATATGGTAATAATTCCTTGAGCATTTTTATACACTTTCCTCAAAATATTTAACCTATACTTAAAAAGACCATGATGAACATGTATACTCTTGAATCCGAGTATTGCATTTGCGCATAACTTCAGAGCAGACAATATGACTTTTAGAAATACGTGAAATGTTTCTGTATCTGCCTAGTCAGGTAAGCTATTGATATTAAATGTAATGACATTACACAGGAGGAATGAACTCCTGATTTTCAAGTAATAGAGGTAAAACTTTGGGTCCTTTGAAGTCCAACGGAATTTTTTATTCAATTTCAGTGGGACCAGACTTTCCCAGAGTCTGTCTCTTGTTCATTGTGTAATCCTTATTGAATCAACAAAGCTTGGTACCTTACTTTGTTCACATTTAAATTGCTTACTGCATTCTTACCTCTTTCACATGGGTGATACATGCCCAGTTAAGTTTGGACTTCCTTTAGAGAAAGCTGCTACCTTTAAATAGCTCTCTCTAGACCGGTAGATTCTGTGTCCAGTTAACCATCAGATTGACAGATTTCTGTGTCTAGTCATTTCTTGCGACACAGCCTCACCTGAAGCACGTCATCTCCTTGGGCACATGACTGAATGCCTTCATTAATCATGACATTCGCATTAGTCAGACATTGAGGTCACCGTTGCTAACAGCTAAATGTCAGCAGAGAAAATTCCACGGGCCTAATGGAACTTGCATTTAGAACAGTAATGTCTAAAAAAATCTTCTGATTCCTGATGTTATGGATTTTCTGTGTCAGTAAAAACCCCCATCCTTTAATACTTAAACACGGTAATACTTAATCTCCTTTTAGCTAAACTGAAATGTATTGTGTTTTGTGAGTACGTATTAGCTGCTGTTAACAAATATTACAAATTATCTGTGTTTTAAAGCTAAGCCTAATGTTGAAAAAGTATAGAAAGGAGAATCATGGAGAAATAGTTCTTGTGGATCAGACAAAATACGCATGGGTATCTCCGAATCTTGGGCACACCCATAAAAATATTCTCTATTTTGGAATGCAGTGTCTCAGCTCCCATATCAATTATGCCAGTCAAAATTGGACTTGCTGTACATTCAACATGTATTTCTGATACATATCAGTTTAGAAAAAATACAGTAACTGCTCATTTATTACACTAACAAAACCCCTTTTATTGATGCCAGGAATAACTGCACATTTTCAGCAAGAGAAAAAAGGAATGTTTTTGCTATGTAAATAATAGATAAAGAACAACAAAAAAAGCATAATCCAGCTATCTTCTCTCCAGGGAAAAATAAACCCCTATAAGCCCAATTTGTGTAGAAAGCTCCATTAGGCAGGAAGTTAGTAAGCCAGAGTCTCTCCTATGACTCTGAAGGGAATAAGTTAATATTGGGAGTTTTGAGCCTTAAATAAGAAATTGCGGAAGGAAGGAAGAAATTTCAGCATTTCATTATTTCTCATTAGCAATTTGCTTTAAAAACACTTTGTCTGGACAAACATTTTACAATACTTGCGTATAAGCTGGAAGAACACTGAGTGTTATAATAAAGCTATTACTATCAAGAGGCTACCTCGCGATTCCCAGCACTTCCACTCTGGATGTGTTCCGGTTCCCCAGGGGGCTTGCAGAGGTGTGTCATTTTAATACACACCAGGAAAAAAGAATAAGGTCTGGACTATCATCTGTCTGAAGGTTAGATTCTCAATCTACAAGGAGATTTCTAAGCCTCAGAAGACTGTAACCTTGTATGTTCTGGATACAGGTATGGCATTTCACCACTTTTATTCCATTAAGCACGATAGTCCATGCTGCCGCTTTTTCAGGCACAAAGTTGCATTTTGAGTGCCTAAAGGAGTTAAAACACATCTCCTTCCAGGATAGCAAAATGTGAAATTAGTGGGATGCTGTGGATATCCTGACACACTGCGTATGCAAATTCAGTGTTCCCAAGCTTAAGAAAATGCATATGGGTATGGTTTGGTTGTCATATAATGAGCTTATGCGATTTTTTGTGTTTCTGTGCCTGACTTTGAAGTCAATGTGGAAATATAGAATCATAGAATCATTTAAGTTGGAAAAGACCCTTAAGATCATCTAGTCCAACCGTAAACTGGCCACATATATATGTGCGCTTACAAGCACGCACAGTTCCTAATCTATTTTCCACTGAAACAATGCCAACCTTTCCACTGACGGTAATGCTGGCTGACTGGGACCATATATACACATACACTCATGTTCACAAGATGGTTTTAACAGGTGTTTGTATGATACTTATAAGATGGCTAGTGTCTGTATTTTCTAATTCTTCTTGTCTTTACCTTTCTTCCCTTTCAATCAGGAAGTGGAACCTGAAAGATGATTTCATGCAGAAAGGTAAAGTGGGAATGGGATCAAGGATCATGACAGAGAAAAAATCAGAACTGGAAGAGCAGTATACAACAAAAGCCCTTTTTCTTGTAATGTAGGACAGGTTTCTCTAACCCGGTAGAAGTCAGAATCCCTTAGCTATTTAAAAAATCCCACTTTGTTTACCTCTAACAAGGCTGTTCTCACAGATGGGTCTGACATGCTGCTGATTGCTTACGAAGGCCTTAGGACCCCACAAGGAACATGCCTGATACAAAGCTTTTGTGAAAACTAGCCAACTCAGATTTCCTGGAAATGCAGTCACAACGGTACATAAAAGAGCAAAGGACTAAGGGTGTGATACAACTCTCATCAAAGTTACATGGGGATGGATCACTTCTTAAAAACACAATGGCAATATGTTCATGAGAGATTCAGTGATGCCTGTCTTATAAATCAGTCCTGCAAGGATGACTGTGCATTTTAAACTTCTGCGACATAAAGATCAAAAATCACAAAATGGTCTTTGATATTTGTGGTGGATTGTGCAACTGTTTAATGGGTTTATACACAGTTACTGTACATTATGTTCCTTCAAAAAGAGTAGGCCAGGCTGTAGAGAGGAAGGCTGGTTGTTTATTTTGTTCTGCCTGCTGCACGCTGTGTTGCACCGGGAACTGCCTGCAAGGAGGGAGACAACTTCTCCCCTGACAGTAAGAGGGGTGCTTCATGGGGAGGCCGCTTCAGACTGTGAGGTGGGGTAGGGAGAGAGAAAAGGGAGGAGTAGAAGTCATCTCAGCAAATTAACTGTCCTCAGCAAGGGCAGGAGTTGTCTCAGCAAGGGAGATTGCAGGGGAGATCAGGAAGCAGATATACAGCCTGGCCTGAAGAACAACAGGTATCAAAACTAATGCTCAGAACCCAGCAATGAGGCTGGAAAGTGTTTTGTAACCTAGAAAACCTCTTGAAGTTGTTAAATTGAAATGATGGTGGGGAAAAAATGCACTTGTGATAGACACAGAGAGTGGAGTTATTCTGCTTTGTCTTGTGCTTAGTGCCAAGTCTAAAACCTATGCATTGTGCCTTCCATGTTCTGTCAAATATAGGTTATGTCTGTATTTGTATCAGATTATATCCTAGTAACAAAGTCTACATGGTAGTGGGGAAGATGTTTTCTCTCAAATGTTGATGTGAGTACCAGCACTGAATTATCATGATATCCAAAGCTCTGCTGTAAGTGCTAGCTACAGGGAAGCCCCACACTTGATGTTTTAAGTATTGGGGAACTCACAGGACTTCATTCTGTTAGTCATTATACACTAGTAAATTGTCATTATTTTCACTGGCATAAAAGTAATAAGGAGTGAGGATTAAGGACTAGCAGGCAGGGTGGAAAGTTTTCCTAAGGTTTCTGTCTGCTATACTCAAAGTTTTTTTCTGCAGACCTGTCAACCCTCAAAGACTTTTGGTGTGATTTTCTATACTTTATGCAAGATGAGTCTGACAAAACCTGTAGACGTTGACCTTGCATAGCATGCAATGTACAGTAAGTCTGAGCATGCTCAACTGTGCTATGAACTGCAACCCAAGAGACAGTCACTTTATCACTTTTGAATCGTCACTTGCTGACATTTCCCTGGCAATCCATGGCAGTACAACCATAGAGCTGTACTGTATTAATCTAACCCACTTTAGCATTATTCTCAGTCAGCCAGCATATAGTGGCTGTACAGCGTTAAACAGCCAAGCATTGTGTAGCATCGTTTCATCTTGATCCAATCTCTACTGGCAACCACACCCTCCTGTTTATTCTGCATATTCACAGTTCTGCAGCCCTCAGACCACTCTGTACTGTACTGCACTGCATACACAGTCTTGTGCCTCAACAATATAAGTCTTCTTACTTATATGCTCTACCAACCCTACCCCTTGCTCAGAAGGTGACAGAAGCCAACTTCTATTTCAAAAGCAGTTAGCAACATGTGATGATCCATATGTCCCAAACTGCTCCCTCTAGCAAGTACCAAATTATTAATTCATGGTTGACAATGAGTCAATTTCCTGACTTAAATAATATGTTCCCACAAAAATACAGGCGATGTAGAAATATGGAAGAGCAAGTTAATTCTCTTATTATTTGGTCAATCTGAGTGTTTGAAGTTATGATTTCTCTTTCATTCCTTTTTCATTCCAGAAGCTTGCAATTGCCCCTTTGTTATATTTTTTTGCCTCCATCATTTGGGTTGATCCAATTATTTAATTTGGATGATTTCACTGATACCATTGCCTTTCAAACAGCACAATGCCACGAAAAATTATGCTGTATGCCTAAGCACAGCTGAAGGGTGGCAAATTATTTGCCTTGTGGGAATTACCACACAGGGACAGATAAAAATAAGAACCTTTTAAACAGTTTAGGCTGTGGAGAAAATGTACGCTAAGCAGCACCCTGAGGCTTCCATAGGAGGGGTGGACGGCCGCTCTGAGGTTGGGAGAACCCCTGGGTTACTGTAGGACTTGAAGGATGATGAGGAGTGAGCTTCTGTTCTTCACAGACTATCACAAGTAAATTTGATAAAAGCTTTGCAGTTTCTGGTAGAATACCTTTAACTTCAATATAGATATATATTTTTGCCACAGGACCTTGTCCATTTAAAATGTGTAGTAAAAAGTAGTATGAGGATGTTTGCCCTTAGAAAAGCCCATCCCCTCATAAAAAGCTTATAACGCTTAGTGATTGTTTCTTGCGGAAAAAAACACAACTTTTGCGTTTCTTGCTAGAAAATAACTTTCCCTTTCCTTATGCAAAACTTCTAAACATAAAGTAACATCTTCATTTACCAAGACAATTATTTATACAGATGCTAATATTTTGACATTTACTTAGCATCTGTTGTTTAAAGAAAAATTATATATATATACCAGGAATTTAAGCTACTCTGTAGCCCCATGCTATGGGCAAAAGATGGAGAGGAATCATTTCAGCTGTTCCTAGACTGCAGCAATTGTAATTGCTGTAATTGTAATGCCTAGACAGGCATTACTTCACAGCTTGTCTGTCACAAGACATAACCACTAATATCTGACAATGAGAAACTAAGGAGAAAAACATGTTGCTAATTAAAGAAATAGTTACACTTTTTTGGTGGCAGAGCTAATTTAAGAATGTGCCCTCCCAACGCACTGAAATCTCTGGCTCCCTCAGTTGGGATGCAGCAAAGTACCAAAACAGAACTCCAAAATAAAAACCACATCTTGACCTCCCTTTTGGTAAACTAAGCAAATGTAGCTCCTTTTATTTCTTACTGTTCTTGCAATATTTTATACAAATACTGTACACAAAACAGTGTGTAGGTGGGGCCATCACCTCACCTGCAAGCTCCAGATCACAAATCCCCTCTTTATACATAATTTTTGTATACATCATTTTATTATACTAATAATAGCTAGCAAATTTGCTCAAGACTACACAAATAGCTTAAGGTATATACTTGGAGAGGGAACCTGAGTCTTCTTAATTCCCTCCTGTACCCTTTCCACTGAATTGCTCTACCACACCATGATGTACTGTCCCAGTTAAGCAACTTCTGTTCCCATTCAATAGAGTGAATCAATGTTCTGAGATACGTTCCAGTAATATGGGTGTCTTTTTTATTTAACTAGCATAATAGCTCAGATCTGACCTCTTACCATGACTAAGTATCTTTCCACTCCAGCACCTGGAGTTAGAGAAGCCCCAGCCATGTCCTTACTGTGATTACTCTGCCACATTAAAATTAAGTCTGAAATCTGGAAATTCCTAGTTTGTTTCAAATTGAACAATCCAGAGTATACTCTCATACTCATCCAGGTGAGGTTTTTACTGTTCTGTCATCAGGAAAACAAAATGTTTAGAAAAAATAAGGACAAAAGTTGAAAACATCTGCTCAAAAAAAAAAGAAAAAAGAGAACAAATATACTGCAAAGACATTTGCAGGTAGTTGGTTGAGGAACACATCTACTAAGAAATTCAGGTATTTACAAGGTAGAGGCCACCGTGCAAAGCTGGTGCCCGAGAAAGCCAGCTGCCAGTCCTACAGTTAAGTGCCACAGTCCCCACCCGTGGCACTCATGGGAAAACTTAATTTCAGGATGACTGCCCAAAGAACTTTAAATACAGGTGGCTACCTCAAATCTGTGTGGTTCAATGAGGTCTACAAGGACCGTAATGTATAGTGTTTATAGCCTGCTAGCTAATAAGAAGAGAAATTCGGCAGCCATGCATCTTCTCTTTCCCAACTGGTGTTAAACAGGACATAAGCCCTGAGCTCTAGGTACTCAGTGTCACTTAGGGAAAGGGGCTTTTGTCTTTGCTTTGCAATGGTCCGGCTCTGCTTCTGGTTTGGGAGGAGCCTGTACTCCTTTGTGTGGGACTAGCACATTCCTTTCAGCCTTGCATTTAGACCTAGAGCCTTTTTCCCACCATGTACATCTCCCTAAATTGGCCTCTACTGTGGATACTTTTTTACAGCTTCCACATGCTTACATTGTTGGGTTTTTTTACCCAATGGTAAACTAATAACTGATGGTAATAACACCTGTCTTGTTCCCTGCTTCATTTTTACAGGTAGTTATTGTCAAAAAAGGATCAAAATACAAGAATGTTCTGTATACCACATGCATATCTTTTATAGCATATTGCTGACCTCAAATTTAGGAAATGCATTTCCACCTTTTGACTCTTTCCATTCTGAAGGGGAACAGAGGAAACAAACAAACAAACAAAAGATTTCATTGTATCTCTGACCCCTTTCCCTGAGCTCCTTCTCCCTCAGTTCAGCCTCAAAATTATGTCTAGAAAGTAGCAGGAACCAGCTCAACACCACTGCCAAACAATACAGGGGAGATAAGATTGTGCTTAGTACATAGGATCCAGAACAGGGTTTTCTCAGGCAAAAAGCAAAGCAGAGACATTTGCGGTAAGGATGACTGGGTGGAGGAAAGAAACAGTGTCGTGGTTTAACCCCAGTCAGCAACTCAGCACCACGCAGCCGCTTCCCCCTCCCCCTCCCAGTGGGGTGAGGAGGAGGAAAGGAAAGAAAAAAAGTAAAACTCGTGGGTTGAGATAAGAACAGTTTAAAAACTAAAGTAAAATATAATACTAACAATAGTAATAATGAAATATAATAATAATAATAACAGTAATGAAAAGGAATATAACAAAAAAAAGGAAGGGAGGGGGGAAAAAACCAGTGATGCACAATGCAATTGCTCACCACCCGCTGACCGATGCCCAGTTAGTTCCTGAGCCACGATCCATGCCTCCCGGCCAACTCCCCCCTGTTTATATACTGGGCATGACGTTCCATGGTATGGAATACCCCTTTGGCTCGTTCAGGTCAGCTGCCCCGGCTCTGCTCCCTCCCAGCTTCTTGCACACCTGCTTGCTGGCAGAGCACGGGAGACTGAAAAGTCCTTGGTTTAAGATAAGCGCTACTTAGCAACAACTGAAACATCAGAGTGTTATCAACATCATTCTCACACTAAATCCAAAACACAGCACTGTACCAGCTACTAAGAAGAGAGTTAACTCTGTCCCAGCCGAAACCAGGACAAACAGTAAAAGTGAAGAGAAAATAGCAGTGACTAGAATCAAATCATTGGGACAGAGAGATTAGAGTTAAAAGTAGATTAAAACCAAGAACAAAGAAGGAAAAGGTGGGCATATCATTAGAAGAAGAACTGGAATAACTTTACTGAATTTGTTGATTTGTAGTCATGCTTTGGAGGATGACAGAAATGCAAGTCACAGTTGCAGTACATAAACAGGAATGACAACAGAGGGCAGGAATATTTGAGAAAGTCAAAACCTCAGTGACATCCAAGACTGTACCAGGTGTTTTCCCATCTTGCATATATTATTTGCCTGGAATGAATAGCATGTAAGGCAGTCTCAGAGGATTTCAGGTACTTGTGATATTTTTTTCCTTTGGTGCTATCAGGGAATCTTTCATTTCTCTGTCTCCTTCCCAGCCTGTAAAGTATCTGGAGAAAAGTCCAACGTCTAGATGGATATGACTCAGCTTTTGTGTTCAGTTCAGAAAGTTGGAAACTCTTCGTAAGTTATTGATCAGCGTTCTGCTAGAGGAGGTTTGTCAGCAAATGTATTAATTTTCCTCTGTTATGAAGACACGATACAGAGACAATTTTGTTAGATAACAAACACACCGTAACTCATGTACTGAAAGGATATCCTTATACTGTTTCCATCTTGGTAAATGCAAGAATACTCTTCTTCATCTTGCACTGAGAGAGGTATTTTGATTGAAATTCTGGTGCTGGTAAAACAAATATGGTTCTGCCCTTGACTTCACCAGAATGAAATTTTGTTGTGTATTATTTGTTACATGATGAAATGCCCACATACAGATGCAACTGTCCCTTTATCAGCAATAGTATAAATGGAGATTGCTTCTGTTTGGCACACATAAACTGAGGTTAATACTTACATAGGTAATTTTTCCTAAAACCCCCACAAACATATCTCCTACTGACAAAAGTTTCAGGGAAAAAGATGTCAGCAAGTCAAAGTGGACCAATCCCAGAAGGTCTTTGCAAAGAACTTCTTGCTGTTAATTCTTAGTAAGACAATCAATATATTGACTTGTCTTTTAATAGTGATACGTACAACATAGCATGAGGACTGGGAGCAGTTCCTTTAAGAAGAGAAGGGCAGCACTGAGTCAAGTATTGTGGTGTGAGTGACAGCTAGCAGAGGGGTTGGCTTGTAGCTATGGACCATGGCAGTCACAATCCATGAGAAGCTTCTTTGGAAAAAAAAAAAAAAGATTCCCTGTATAAACAAAGTACTCCTTAAATAGCCGAGTTTGTGATTAAGAGTGTAACGAATCTGGAAGCTCCAGTGAGACTATTTGTTCCAGGCCGTTTAGAGGAATGCAGCTGAACAAGCCACAGAATGGTGGAGACTGAGAATTTGTTGCCTGAGATGAGAGCAGGCTGTCCTAACACCGACTGTATCCTTGCATATCACAAGGTGTGATCAAGCAGCTGTAAGCTACAGCAATTTCATTTACTATTACCTGCAGCAGGAACAGTCTGAGTCTGTTTCCCCAAAGGTTAAAAAAAGAATTCCCAGGTTTCTCTATCTGGATTGTTAAACCCAGACTTAGTTCTCACAAACCAGACACCTTACAAAGAGCTAAATGGAAAAGCAGTGTGAGTCTTGTTAACAAGAAGAATTTTGAGTTTTTTCAGACTACAAAAGGTAAGATGATCACAAGTGACAGGAGAACGCTATAGAACAAAGATTATGGAAACTGAATTGGTGCAGTCTACTGAAAATGGAAGCCCTAGACAAACAGCCTTGGAAAATTTCAAATCTGGCAAGTCCCTGTTTAGAAGATCACAGGATCACAGGTGGCTTGGCAATTCTACACAAGAAGGCACGGTAAGTTTTACTAGGCTGGGATGTTTAAATGAAAACAGACCCAAGTGGGGTTACTGAAAGCCAGAAATATATGTGTGATTCAGGAAACCAGTCCAAGGTCGGAACACCTAAACTGGGTAGAGACATGATCTCTCATTGTTTAAATCTAGAAGAATCCTAAGCTTTTATTATTTTGAACATAAAGCCATCCATCTCCATTTTAAAAAATAGCTCAAGAAAACAAAAGAACTGAACTAGATTTTCTAGTATATCCAAAGGATCCCCTGAAAAGATGAGGTTTCCATCACAGCATACAGAATCCATATTTAGGTCCAAAATATCAGGCTCAGTGGTTTCGGTTATAATTTTCCACTTTTCTTTTTTTCTCATATGCCCCATGAGAGTATTAGAGCTGACCTAAAACCATTCTTAAAAGATTTAAGTTTATACGAAGATCCTTTTTTGGAAAAAGTGAACTTTGCCTGTGCTATAGAGATAGAGCAATAGTAAAAAAATAAAATAAATAAAACCAGGAAAAATGAAAATGCTTAAGGCCACTTTGAGTAAACATCATGCAATCTGTTTATAAAGAGAAAGAAACAAGATATTATCATCATGAAGTAAAAGAAATTACCAAAGCAAAATAAATTAACTCCTTGAATGGACAAAAAATGAAGCAACTTGATAACTAGAAATTGAAATGGTCTGCTCTTGAAGAAATAATAAGTTCAGGGAATACTTATAATAATTTCCCAAACATTGTGAACTATAAATGAGAATTGTAAAGGAGTTTACAGATTTTCTTCAAAAAGTGTCAGTGGGATATTCAGCTGAAAGATGTGATCTCTGCTACATGCCTGGTAATAATCCACAATGGTTAAAAGAGCACTAGGTGCAAGGGCAGTCATTACTAATGAAATGAGAGCGCTGTAATCACGTAGACAAAGAGTCATTAGGTAAAACAAGAGTTTCAAAACAGATCTGGTAAACAGGCAGATGTGTTAATCGAGGCAACATTCAGAGTGTCATTAGCAAATGCTCAGTTGGAAGGATCTTCAGGTATAGTGCTGGATACCAAGCAAAGCTATGTATAAAGAAAATTTTTCAGAAGATAACTAATTCACAGCAAGCAAGACTTCATGGTTAACAGTAACACTAACAGTACTCTGTGTGCCAGAATTTGACTGAAGGATGGATTGAAGGAGAAGTTGCCATGGCAAGTGAAAGAAAAAAACACAAGAAAAAAATACTTTGTGCATTCATTTCAGTGACAGAGTGTAACATTAAAGGACATAGAAGTCTTATCTGTCGGTGAGTGGTAAAAATGTGTACCTCAGCATAGGATACCTGACTTACTGAAGAATGTTAGCTATTAAAGTAACACTGGATGCAGTAGTAAATTGATCCGAAATCCTTCGGAAAAGGTTGGGCTGAAATAGGAATCCATTTATCACCATGTACTTTGAGGCAACTACTAAGATATGCATTCACAGGCTGGTGGACTGTGGGGAGATGGATTAACTTCTGTGGGCTTCAGTGTCACAGATAATGCTATTATGGTGAGTGAGTAAATTGTTAACATCCCTTTCCCACAATAAGAACAACTCTTCAGATCAGTACTTCAAACGAAATGAATCCCCTTGCTGTGATCTCGGCTGGGGCCTTCTTGCCTGGGGGGCAGCTCTGCTGAAGAGGTCTTGGGGGTCCGGGTGGGCAGCGAGCTGAGCCTGAGCCAGCAGTGAGCCCTGGCAGCAGTGATGGCCGAGAGCATCCTGTGCTGTATTAGCAGGAGCACAGCCAGCCGACTGAGGGAAGGGACTATCCCTCTCTACTTAGCACTTGCTGCTTCCACCCTTGGAGTTTTTCAAGACCTGACTGCATAAAGCCCTAAACAAGCTGGCCTGATCTCAGAGCTTTAAGCAAGAGGTTAAACTAGAAACCTCCTGAGGTCCCTTTCACCCTTAGTTATCCTATGATCCTACAATCCTAATCAAGGGAAAAGATATCATTAGTTTAATACGACGACGGACAAAAGGAGAGAGAGTATGTGGGTGCAAAAGCGTCATCGTCGTGCTTTTTCCATGTTATTTGTTTTGGAGGAGAAAGATGATACATGAGCAATATGCATAGACAACAGAAAACGAACCTCAAAGACCTCTGGCTTTAGAGAGATTTTAAAGGGTCCTAAATAACTTAGGCAAAAGCTTAGCATTCATATTTTCTGATTAAAGTGAAACTGATCAGAAGTTCATGATCATCACTTAGGTTGTGGCCTAAGACTCACAAGGAAAAAGTCACGTTTGTATTGAACTCTTCCATGCCCTGCATCATTTCAGCACCGTTGGAAAATTTGCCCAGAGGACCTCAGTAGAGAAGTATCACTGCCATGGTATTCCACCTGGCTACACCTATGATTTCAGACATCATACTGAAAATGATAGGAAAGTTATGAAAAAGTGTGAATTTACAGAAAAGCTATATGTCTTACTGTGGAAGGAGAGTGTCAGCTGGGGATTGTGTAATAAACCAAAAGACGTAGCTCTTCTTTAGACTTTAAAACAAAATGCCTCTTTCTGATGAGGGAACCTAAACAGATAAATAAATAAATAAATGCTCAAGTCCTATGAGGACTATAATCCTATAATGGATTTCCAAGAAGGCAAAGTGACTGCTTGGTTTTTCAGTCCCAGATACTGTGCCTTCTGTAGTGATCCTAACCAAAGACTGTTGTACGATGAGGAGTTATTGATCCACGCAGCAGCTGACCTTAGTAGGTGCAGGCATGTGCTTTACTGCATATATTATTTGGCCTTTAGCACTGTGCTGTACTGCACAAATCCCTTGACGTAAGATCACCACTGATGACGCCACCGGCATGTCCTTGTCTTTATCTTGAAGTGAAGCAGCATGTTTTCATATAAACATCCTTTTGCTCAACAGCAGAAATGATGAATAGAGTTGTTTACTTGTAGGAAAACCCAATAAAGACCGTAATGCTGGCAAACCTCACCATGGACAGGATATGTGCCGTGTGCCATGCCCTGACCAGAGGTCCATCAGATGCTGCATTGTCACGGCATTCCCAGAATCAGAATGGGCGTAAGATTTTGTAACTTAGTATATTTTTTCTGGGATGTTAATAAAATAGTTGTCTTTCTTGAAAGTCTGTGTGGCTTTCTTGTTGGGATCCAAAAGTAACCAGCACTTCCTGGTACAAAACACCTTACAAAAGAAAAAGTCATTATCAGACAGCTACTTCTCAGCTAATTGTGAGCAAAAGAAGACCAAAGAGCTCTAAAGCAGTTGATTTACAGTTTCTCTAGTCCCCTAATTATGGCCTGCCCAGACTCAAGACACCTTATGTGCCCGTTCTTGAGTAATCAACCTGAGGTCAGCCCAGTACCTGTACCGAGAAAGCTTTTTTGTCACTGTCTACAGATCAAGATCTTTAATACTTTAATACTTGTGGAGTTTGGACATAGTCTAACAGGGAAGGATTCAGAGATTGTCTCTTCTTTGCCATTTGCAGTTTGTAATGACACTAACCTAATCCATTCAATATCAGCAGCCCAGCTAGGTGGTTCTAGATGGGTCTGGAGGTGCTCAGATTTCAACTTCACTGCAATTTACAGTCCTGGCCAGCTGGGATGACAATCTTCAGCTGGCACAGGGCTGCGTAACAGGCAGAATGCATGTGGAAATCTGTCCTGAGCTCTCCGCAAACTCTCTAATCCCAAAAACAGCCCAGGGAGCTAAAATGCATTAAAGTTAGAGATTACATGACTGACAGATTTATAGTGCCAAATAAAAGCAATGACATATTGAACTAGAAGAAAAAAAAAATGGAAAAAAAAAGGGAATCCTGTGAAGTCAGATAATTTCTATAAGGGTGACCAATTTTGTACAGCTCTGATGGTGTTCTGAGATGCAGGATGTAGGATCTCCAGGGCCTGTTTGAGCTGCTAAAATAATGTAGGAAACTGAAGAGTTACAAAAAGAAATGTTTCACTTGGGAACAGAGCAAGCAATAAACCTAGCCAGACACAGTGTTTTTGGCTTACGATGTGAGAGAACATACAACATTATATCACAAGAGCTTATGAATGTGTGAAGCAGGAAGCCCAGATATACTTAACAGACACAAGTATTATTTCCCCAACATCAACTTTCTTTCTAGCCCCATTGTTTCCTGGTTTGATTATGCCCCGAAGCACAATAGCCATTCCCCTTATAAGTGATTTTATCTGTAGTGACTACATATAAACATGCTTTTAATACTGTTGTACTGTTACGTATCATGTGGCAATTCCTTACATAGGTTATTTACACAGTTTGTAAACAAATACTTTCTTGTGTTCCTTTCCATGCAATTACACCCTCTAGTATGCTGAGGTAAGTAAAAACAAAATACCTTATGAACCATTATTTTATATATCTCTTCTAGTCTTTCAGTCTCTCCTCTAATAGAGGGTTTTTCATGACTTATTATTTTTATCATGTACATCCCCTTACAACTCCACTATAATAGTATTCATTAACTTGTTTGAAGTGACTAGGTCAGACTTCCTTGTTAAGGCATGGCATTGTTTAAGACATTGTTGTCACAGTCTTTCACATGGATCAGTTTTCCATGTCAGTGTCAAAAATTTTTTTTTTTTTCCCCAAGTAGGTACTTAAGTAGTCTCCAAGAGGTCGCACAAAGAGTGGAACCTGGTTTTAGCAAGGTTAACTTCCTCAGAAACAAAGTTTCTTTAACAACTTGCAGCCTACTGGCCTAGTTTTGTAATGTTGTGGATTAATCTTAATTTTTTGGTTATATAGTTTTTCCCCTTCTTTCTTTCTTATCTGATGAAAAGGAACTTCGTGGGTGTATATAAAAAGGCTATTTAAGGCATCTAAGTCTGTAGATCATGTTCTAATATATCTTGTTTCTAGAAGTTAACCAGGTTCTCACCTTGGAGGTTCGTAATCTTTTACCCTGTGCCTATTTAGTTCCATAATTGCCTGTTTAGTGGGTTGTTTGAAATGCTTTCTGAAGTCCAAATAAATTAGTTAGATATCTTTTACTGACTGTTTAGCTGAAATATTACAACCATTATTGCCCATTACAAACCCATATGATTTTAACAAGGTGATTTATAATTCTCACTCCAATTATATTTTCAGGCTTCCTGTTCAGATCCACTGTGTTCATTTTTGGTAGTACATTAAAGGTTGTCACTGATTTAATCCTTCAAATTTGTCACTGATTTTTATAACTAAGCAGCTCAACTCTTTAACTGTGTTGTGGTTTAACCCCAGCTGGCAACTAAGCACCACACAGCCGCTCGCTCACTCCCCCCATGGTGGGATTAGGGAGAGAATCGGGAGAGTAAAAGTGAGAAAACTTGTGGGTTGAGATAAAGACAGTTTAATAGGTAAAACAAAAGCCACGCATGCAAGCAAAGCAAAATAAGGAATTCACTCCCTACTTCCCATCGGCAGGCAGGTGTTCAGCCATCTGCAGGAAAGCAGGGCTCCATCATGCGTAACAGTTACTTGGGAAGACAAACACCATAACTCTGAACGTCCCCCCCTTCCTTCTTCTTCCCCCCCAGCGTGATGTCATATGGTATGGAATATCCCTTTGGTCAGTTGGGGTCAGCTGTCCCGGCTGTGTCCCCTCCCAACTTCTTGTGCGCCCCCAGCCTACTCGCTGGTGGGGTGGTGTGAGAAGCAGAAAAAGCCTTGACTCTGTGTAAGCACTGCTCAGCAATAATGAAAACATCCCTGTATTATCATCAACACTGTTGTTAGCACAAATCCAAAACATAGCCCCATACTAGCTACAATGAAGAAAATTAACTCTATCCCAGCCAAAACCAATACAAACTGTTAAATTCCTTCAAAACGATCAGATGAAAGCTGGCATGTTATGCCTCGAATGCTCTATGCTGTAATATTAATTAATCATTTAGAATCATAGAATCATAGAATGGTTTTGGTTGGAAGAGACCTTTAAAGGACATCTAGTCCAACCCCCCTGCAATGAGCAGGGACATCTTCAACTAGATCAGGTTGCTCAGAGCCCCGTCCAACCTGACCTTGAATGTTTCCAGGGATGGGGCATCTACCACCTCTCTGGGCAACCTGTTCCAGTGCTTCACCACCCTCATTGTAAAAAATTTCTTCCTTATATCTAGTCTGAATCTAAACCCTGTTTTAGTTTAAAACCATTACCCCTTGTCCTATCCCTACAGGCCCTGTTAAAAAGTCTGTCCCCATCTTTCTTATAAGCCCCCTTTAAGTATTGAAAGGCCACAATAAGGTCTCCCCAGAGCCTTCTCTTCTCCAGGCTGAACAACCCCAACTCTCTCAGCCTGTCCTCATAGGAGAGGTGTTCCATCCCTCTGATCATTTTTGTGGCCCTCCTCTGGACCGCTCCAACAGGTGCATGTCTTTCTTGTACTGAGGACTCCAGAGCTGGACGCAGTACTCCAGGTGGGGTCTCACAAGAGCAGAGTAGAGCGGGAGAACCACCTCTCTCGACCTGCTGGCCATGCTTCTTTTGATGCAGCCCAGGATACGGTTGGCTTTCTGGGCTGTGAGCGCACATTGCCGGCTCATGTCCAGCTTTTCATCTACCAGTACGCCCAAGTCCTTCTCCGCAGGGCTGCTGTTAATCCCTTCATCCCCCAGCCTGTATTGATACCAGGGGTTGCCCTGACCCGGGTGCAGGACCTTGTACTTGTCCTCATAATGTTCACATGGGCCCACTTCTCAAGCTTATTCAGGTCCCTCTGAATGGCCTGTCCCTCAGGCGTGTCAACCACACCACTCGGCTCAGTGTCATCTGCAAGCTTGCTGAGGGTGCACTTGGTCCCACTGTCTATGTCATTGATGATGATATTAAACAGTACTGGTCCCAGTACAGACCCCTGAGGGACACCACTCGTTACTGATCTCCATCCAGACATTAAGCCGTTGACCACTACTCTCTGGATGCGACCATCCAGTTTGGTTTCTTAACTGTCTCTTTGGGTGCTTCTGTGTTCAGTGGGGACTTAACTTTAAGTGAAAAGATTAGCCTCCATCCTGGGTATCACTTTCAACAAAGAGAATCATGATATAAAATCATTAGTTCCTTTCATGCCATTTCCTTCTTTTTTCTGTTTTGTTCAGATTCAAATCTCTTCCCCAAGGTTTTTGTGTGATTCACAAATACATTATGCATTTCTAATTCTAATACTTCTCCCAAAGGATTATGGATGGCCCTTACCTGATGTTGACAATGCTGCTGTCCCTGGGCTAGAGTGAATCATCTCCTGGGCAGACTGCAAAAAAACCTCCTTACTGAAATACGTAGTACTTCATTTAACTTTTAAAAAGCCATTAACCTGTTCAGAAGGAAAAGAGCTCTTCTGACTGGAAGGAGGATGCCCAAGCCTGGGCATCTGATCTTCTATATGTTAAAAACTGTGATTCATGTAAACATACAGAGTGCTCATCAAACCTCATGCAAGCACACAGGAAGAACGTGTATGTTTCCCTACAGAGTCTTCATCAAGATGTCACATAAAAATAATTGGACAACTGTGGGTTGCTAATAGGTGTAGAGTGAACAAATACCTTGGGATACCAAGGCAAGGACATTTCTGATGGATTTCTAACTGAATTGTTTAATTTGCTCCTTTGGGCCAAGCAAAGCTAGAATTACTTTGGAGCTTTCACATCTGCTATTCTATCAATATTTGCTTGTATGACTTCTAGTACTGCCTTTCAAATTCCCTGTAATGTTGTATCTTCTGTTTTGCCTGTCATAATTTACACTGCTTTCTTTTGAGTGCGGTCCTTCTGCTGCTCTTTGTGGAAAAGAGCTTCAGCTTTCATAAACTGCCACACCTACAGAGTGGAGCTGTGAGAGCTTTATAATTGAATATTCAAACACTTTAACCCTTCCAAATCTTACAGGTTTTTGCCATAAAACACCAATTTCTCCATGTTTTTAAAAGCCTGAAAGTGTTCTTACATTGTATAAAGAGAGATATCTTTTAACTGCACCAATGGATGTCTTCCCAAAATACTCACAGAGGTCTCAGCAGGTCAGATATCTGTCCTGAACACCATTGTGCCCCAGTCATGTCCAGCTAGAGCAATTCTCACGTGGTGTTAGAAACAGCTGTTTGATACAGGGTAAAGCAGAGACTGAAACCTCAAGCACGCCAACAGCAGCAAGTGTAATCACTGACTGCGTACTTCATCAGTTCCTGCCATCAGAAACCAAACAGGATGGCTAATTTTTACAGAAATTGAAAACTTGAATATTATCAGCTGGAGAGAAATTTCCATTCTGAATTAAAATGCAAATGATTTGAAATCAATAAAGAAGAGGAAAATTGTTAAGATACTGGAAAGCGACAAAATAGATTCTAATTTATTCAGATTACAGAGCTTTCGAAGTACAGAAATATTCCTTAATTCAAAGGAAACAGATGAACTGCTAGCTAAAAATGGCAAAAAACTGCCTTGACTTTCACGTCGGAAGGACAGTTATTTTCTACAGTTTTTGCAACGAGCCAAAATGAGCAATTTATTTTGTATTTATTTGTCTTCAGACATGTTTCTATTTATGGCCACATCGTATGCTCAATGGAGTCTTAAAATAGCGAGGCTGGGTTTACTGGATGACTCAGTGGATCGGTATGTAGAAGAGGGCAAACGCAGCCGCTCCGTGACTGAAATGGGGCAGGATGGCAGCAAGTGAGCCTCGTTACTCCCCGATGGGTATCTGCAGGCTTCTGTGGAAGCAGCTGGTCCTGTCCCAGCATGACATTTCTGAAATAGCCACAGTTAATATTTGACATCCCTGTTGGTCTTATCAATTGAAAGGCTAAAGGCTAAATAAACGATGGTGAAAAATATTGTCTCTCAAATTTTGTGAGCACTGAGGTCAACTTGAAGAACGATGATGGTTAAGGGTGAAATGTTTCCATTACAGCCACCAGCAGCACACGCACCATGTGGACTACTTACAATTTTCTCTACTCAGTAATACTGTACCGGGTGCAGGTGCCCAGGCGTTGGCAGCAGGGAGCTGCAGGGGCGGCCTCTGTGAGGAGAGGCTGGGGCTGCCCCGTGCCAGACACAGCCGGTTCCAGCCGGCTCCAACCGACCCACCGCAGGGCACAGCTGAGCCCAGCAGCTGAGATGGTGGTGCTCCAGGGAAAACGTATTTAAGAAAGGGCAAAACACCATACAGAAGAGCATGAGGAAAAAAAGTGAGAGAAACAACCCTGTGAGCACCAAGGTGAAAGCAGAAGGAAGGAGAGGAGGTGCTCCAGGCACCAGAGCAGAGATTCCCCTGCAGCCCATGGGAGAGACCATGGTGGAGCAGGTATTTCCCAGCACCTGTGGAGGACCATGGTGGAGCAGACATCCACATCACAGACCATGGAAAACCCCACACTGGGGCAGGTGGATATTTCCCAAAGGAACTGTAGCCCATGGAGAGCCTGTGGTAGAGCAGGTTTATCCTGAAAGACTGCAGCCTGTGGAAGGATCCACACTGCACCATTGAGATTGAGAAGGAGGTAGAGGAGTTGGGAATGAAGGAGTGAAGTTGAGCCTGGGAAGAAGGGGTGGATGGAGGGAAGGTGTTTTATCTTTTGTCTTTTTTTTCCTTCACTACCTAAATCTATTTTAATTGCCAAGAAATTAAATTAATTTTTCCTCAAGTTGAGTCTGTTTTGCCCATGGTGGTTGAGGGTAAGTTATCCCCTCATCTTTATCTCAACCCATGAGCTTTTCCATCTTATTTTCCCACCTGTCCTGTTGAGGAGAGGGAGTGAGAGAGCAGCTGAGTAGTGGCCTGGCAAGCAGCCAAGTTCAACCCACCACAGACAGCTCTCATGAACACTAAATTAACTAATTTCTATTTTAAAGAAATAATTTATTTTTTTTTAAATTGAAGCATTTCTTAGTTCTGAAAATAAAAGGCAACATTCTTACCTGTGTTAGAAAATTTGCATCCTAGGAGTGAGTAAGTGCTTGCTAATGGACAGCAAAAGTTATCCCCAGAAGACTGTTAGAGGGTTTTTCTAGTCTAGCAAATTTGCATGTCATGTAAGTGCAATTGCAGGCCAGTATGTGCCATACATTTTCAGGAACTATGTCCAAGAAACTGTTTGGCCTGTTTGAGGCCAACCATTTTTGATGAACAGGATAACTCAGTTCTAATGCTGACAAGACTTTAATTAGAATTTGCATAACTCTGCTTTCGTCTCTCGTAAGAAGGTCTGTCAGGACTTTGTAGTAATTTTATAAAATCCAACAGACTTTTTATTCTTCTAAGCATGTATTATGAAAGCACTTTAATTAGAAGGTGGGTTGTTTTAGACGCTAGTTTCTCATGAAGATGCTTTCTCATAAGTGTGGAGAGTGAAAATTCTCTGAGTACCTCCCTGTTCCATCTATTTCTCCATCAGTTCTCAGAGCCAGATCCAGCTGGCCTGGCCAGGTGGCTTCATTTTAGAGAATGTGGCATCAAGTGATTAAAAAGATAGTGGCAAACTTGTGAAAGTAGCTTCAGGTGAATACTGATGTATGTTTCATATGTGAATCAACACTCCAAAGTCTGTACAGTGAAAGTATACACAAGTCTATACAAATAAATGAAATTAATTACGTTCAATCACATACCAGCTCCTGTATAGGTCTTTCTTAAAAAGAATCTATTTTTTATACTTACGTTTCTATGAAATTCTTCCTCAAAACCTAGACAAGACAGATTACTTATGAGCTAATATTGTATCTGCTGCCAAAAGTCTGAGATCCCATAGAACATGGAAGAAATTACTGCAGTTTTATTAAAAACAAGCAAGCAAACAAACAAACCTTAGCATTGCAATGGGAAGATATTGTAGCTCTCACAGCATTGTTTTTCTGTGCTCTGCTGTCCCTAAGGAAAGTATGTATTGAAATGGACGTCATTGGTACAGATGCTCAGCAGCTACTTCCAGATATAGTTAAGAATAGACTGTTCTGCAATATATTTTTTTAATGAATTACCAGGTGCATTTTTGATACAAGACAATATTTTCTTACAATTCTATTTTCCTTTGGAAAACTGTACAAATTGCTTTTTCTTTACCCTGTTTTTATTAAGTTTTTATAACTTCTGTATATTTGATATCTTTCTTTTGCAATTAAGGCTGTGGATTTGTACTAACTTATTATGTTGTTTATTCTTTTGCTTCAAAAAAGGAGTGTATCCACTGACAGCAATAGCTTCATCTGAATATAAATATTTACTCTGAAAATACATGGTGAATATTTGCCATCATACCATGTGTTATGGTTAATTTATTCAGTTGGTCATGGTTTTTTTTCTCATCACTGCTTTTTCTATTCCAAATTTTCATTTTTGTTAGTATTGTTATTTCCCTCTCTCTCTCTCAGTTTTTTAATTTATTGGGGAAGGGTTTTTTTATTTACTAACTTTAAGAATAATATTAAATTAGTGATTAATCTCAACTTTGTTATATACTTAAAAATAATTTTAAAATAATCCAGTACTCGGCCAGAGAAATATATGAAGAATTCTTTACACAGTAACACTCTTCTGCTGGAAGCATAATAAGAAATGAATAGCTCCCGTACTGCCAGTTAAATGGTGAGGGATTAAGAGTAGGCCTTTTTATTGACAGACAGGGAAATACTGATTATGTCTATACTGTTGTGGCCAGCTGAATTCTGTGCTATTTTAAGGAAAATATCGATGTGAAAATTTTAATTATAGAATTGATATTTGGTGATCAGTTTACTAGGACACCATTCTTTGAAAATCTATAATTTTCTGACCCTCCTTCCTCCATATCTTATGGCTGCAATAAATTAGTTGATAAATATGAGCTTCAAGGGAGGGATACCTGCTTCCCTTCAGGTCAGCAAGAAACTTTGTCCAATATTATATACCAAAATCTGGCTGGCTGAGTACAGAGTAGGCATTAGTCAAGTTCCTGCTGTAAATTTAAAGTTGGCCATCTCATTATGCACAAATATGAAACAAAAGAAAAAAGCATGAACCATCTGAGCTGTTATTTCAGTATCATTTCACTGATTTTGTATATAAATATTTCAAGCACAGATTGGTAAAAGAAAACTAAAGTTTATGCTGAACCTATCTTCTGTTAGATGGAGAGTAAAAGTGACCTCTTTGAAACTGAGAATGGGAATATTGTTCACTGATCAATTAGTGATGTTACATTTGCCATAATCCAGTCAACTTTTGAAGAAGACATAATGCTGTAACTTTTAAAAGGATCAACAAGTAAAATAAATAGAGGGCTCATTAGAATGCAGAAGAATGGTAAAATAGACAACCAGATTTGTTACTGGGATTTAATACTTTTCAAGAATTGTGTGTCTTGCGGATGTAGCAACAAGTGTCAATATAGGTAAATATGAGAATAGATATGCCTTGAAGAGAAGATATAGTCAAGCACTATTAGATTGTTTCACACGAAGTCTGGAATTAACTAGAAAATGGGTAATACGAAGATACCAGATAAGGTGCTGAAGTAAGTCTATTAGTGAGCAGACTGCATGTGCTTCTGTGTGTGGGTTTTGTAAATTGCTCAGATCCTCGTTTACACTAAGAAACTTAATGAGAAATAAGAATCAGATTATCATGGTAATGTAGCCACAATGACTAAAATTCACATAGAGCTGCTTTAGTTCTGGTTTTCCTGTGATTTGTGTTGTAGTGGCAAATTCTGTTACAGGACTTCTTGGCTGAACTTATTCACAGTTACCTCTTCCAGGTTATGATTGGTCATATATTTTATGCGCCTGTTTTAGCCATATATGACACTGGTTTTGTGCCTTTTGTAGGGAGAGTATGATAGCACTTTTTTTTCTAAACAACTATATTGATATTTTAGTAAGCTTGTTTAGTTCTGTTGCTCTGTTTGTATCTTTATAGCTTATCCTTAGTCACATCTATATGAAGTTAACCTATGCTATGTTTAGCATATTCATCTGTATGGAGACATATATTTCCTTGAATAAACTGACCAGACGTTCTGAATGTGACATCAGATTAAAAATACTGCGAACAGTGTTTTCGCTAACTGAGGACTCGTTGAAGTTATGCTGTTAGAAATTACTGGTACGTAAAAGAAATATGCAGTCATTTCCCACTGGGTTTGTTTCCATAGTGATGAGAAAGTTTTGATGTTAGCAACTCTGGATATTTCAGATTTGGGTTCTGATCCAATTCCTAAAAACACCTTTTGGAACTAAGTTTCTGTATTCTGCTGGGATTATTCTAACTATGTATAGCAACACAATCTATGACCATTTTTCTTCGAAGACTATGATATGGGGGTGAGATTTATCTTAATTAGTTTAGATGTTTGAACTTAGACAATTAATTTTAAATTAGTCATTTTAAACTCCTTTTATATTCAATAGAAAAAATCTGCCACTTCCAGGAGAAGCTCTTCTTATCATACAATAAACATGTAAAGTTGCATAGGATTAATTTTACCCAACATCTACGGCTTGTTTTCAGTGCTATGTTACTCTGGGGTGTTGTGTTGTCTCTTATCAGACATCTGGGCACACTTGGGAATCTGTTGCTTGAAGTAAGTGATACATTACACTTGAGACACATGTATGATTTTGTGTGGCTTGAACATTGTTTCGATGTGTGATCACTCTTGTTTAACCTAAGCTATCTCAAGGGAAGTTATTAACCTGTGCATCGATAACTTCAGTCAAACATTGTGGAGAAAAAAATCCTAGGAACATAACTGACTCATATCATTAGTCCTCTTTTATTGGAGACTGACCTTGACAGCACCTCAGATCTGCTCATGCTCTGCAAAAGGCAATCAAAATATTTCTGAAGCCTAACTGTAGGCTTCAGTGCAAAACAATGAATAATGACTTGGGAGTCATGAGAAGATGCTAAGCTACCATCTGATGATCTAAGCACATAGATGCTCAGATAGTGGTCTGAGCCCCACTGGGCATATAGCAACGAGCCACAGTCTGAGCTATTCCCAAATCCAGTCCAGTGCCTTATTCAATGTCGCATGCGCCCTATTGATGAACTGGACTTGTTCAAAATTCCATGCATATGAACAAATTGCAATGAGATGAGAGTTTGAGACTGGGAAAATTGTGGGCTTTGAGTATAATGGCTTGCTGGGAAGTATGGTTAGATGAAAGGCAACAGGTGTTACTACTTTGAATGAATTTATTTAGTGTCACTAATGCTGAGGTTTTTGTTTGTTTTTTCTGTGTAGGAGCACAGGCAAGAGTGCCCTGAGCATTCACTGTGTGCTTTTCCAGAGTTTCTTTCAGTCCAAATCATAAGTAAGATGGCTTGTATTCCCTGTGCCGGAATTCCCTCCGGGTTTTCTGGGTACTCTGTACAAACGCTAACCTTTCACATCCAAGGATAACATTTCTGCAGTATTTTCCCACAGAATTCAATCAGTAAATAAGTTCCATCTTTCTGATTTGTTATGCTAAAACCCTTTAAGTTGTAAGCCATTAAAAGCTTTCCTAGTAACTCAGTCATGGTAGGCATAAACTTATTTTCTTTAAGGACTCCCACAGTCTGATACTTATACTGCATTAGACTCTTTCCATATGTTTCTTCCTATTTTTTTTTTTTTTTTTGAGATGTGTGAGCTCCTCAAGCTTTTTCAAAATATAGTTCTTGCAAAATCAGACAAGGATCATTCTCTAAGGTGGAGAAAGCTGTTGGAAAAGTCAAACCTTTCTAATTAGCACTATCAAGTGCTGTGTCAAAGCTCTGGTCACAGCCCCACATCTAAACTAGAGTTGTTTCTGTAACTGTTTCTGGTTATCTTCATATGTGGGCAGTGTTTTTTGTGCGATGTGAATAGCAGCACATGGAGTTAACCAGGAACTGTCAATCGGAAACATCTCCATATATAGACAATTATCCAAATACATTGTTTTGATGTTTCAGACTAATGGCTCTCAAAATCGTGCTATAACTTCTTGGATCTTTCCCACATAAGCATGTTTGGCTTAGTTGCTTTTCGTACACAGTTTCCAAGAAGCTTCTGAGGAATCTACCCATGTTCTTTCCTTCCATAGTGACTCTGGTGTTTAGAATAAAATGTTTAATTGGCATCATTTCCCACACAGTTTTGCAGAGGCATACTGCAAAAGCATGTATCCCATTATCCAAACAAGCCACTTGTGTCTGAATAAAGGTAATCTTTCTCTAATACTGGGGCTTCAGAACATACAGAACCTGTTTGTATAAGATTTTAGAAACTGGAGGCTTCCAAGGAAAGTTATAAGAATGACCACTGAATTGAAAAATGTGTTTCTTAGCAAAAGGATTTAAAATTTTGGCTTGGTTAGCTTACTAAAGGCAATGATACAGGATAACTTGCCCTCAGACCTTTCTAAATGACTACACAAGGAGCAGAAATGTGATGGTGGAGGGCATTCCAGCATAACATGGAGAAATGGTACAAGGACCAGAGGTGACTCCCAAAGTTACATGAATTCAGATTAGAAGATGCTGACTTTTCAGCAATGTGAGTAACTACCCATTAAAGCACCTTACCACATACGCTGGAAATGCTTTCTATCAAGAGTGGATCTTTTTCTAAAAAAGTGCAAAATAGGCACCCACCAGTGAATAGTAAAGGAATGATAAAGGGCCAATGCTCACATCAAGAACTCTGATTATTGTCCCAGCTTCTCCAGCCTGACCATAAAATATGTTTTGGTGAAAGAAAGCCAAAGTCAAAGAACAGGGGAAGGAAACTACCCCTCTGTGCGGGTTTAAGAGGTACACTCCTTTGGGGAGAAGGGCAAAAGAGAAAAATTAAGTTTGAGCTCTGAACTGTGAAAGGTTTCTCAAGGCCATGACAGAATGATGATCATTTTGGGCTATGCCAGGTATGTGGGCAACTGGTTTACTTTTGTTTTCTCTCTAGTATTTGTCCTTACTGCTAAATAGACAGTATTTTTATTTTAAGGAAGCTATTTGGCAACTGTATGATGGGCCACAACCTCCTGAAAGGCACACAACATGCATCTGAACTCTGTTGGACAAGAAGGGTAGCAAAAGTTTAACTTACAATGTACTGTAAGTCCTTTTCTGGTCCAGTGAAGGAATTCCAAGCACTCACCACAACACGGTTTGATGTGAACATCAAGCCTAACAATTATCTGGGTAACTGTGACAATGATTAGACAACCCTCTGGTTAATCAGTCATGGCACAAGTCTATCTTCTTTTCTTTAAGGAAATGGCTCAGCACAAGCTTTTATTTTGCCTTGCTGTCTGTGTGTTTTCAAAGTACCTTCTCTTCCATTCCTTCCTCCAGGACGTCAGGCATGACAACCTATAGTGGAAATAACCAACCAAACTTACAGTTTGGATAAGAATTATCCCAGTTTCTTTTCTCCAGTAATATTCAAACCTTCTTTTTCTTGATACATAGACGGAGCAAACTTTCTGGATTTTTTTTCTTCTCTGAAGGACTAGTTTGTCAAATGGAAAGAATAACTCTATGTTATTTCTATGTCTTTCTCTTTTGTTTGTTAGTTTTTGGGTGTGGGGTTTTTCTTTCTTTTTAAATTTTTGTCCTTGCCCCTCATAACACAGCAAGTTTTCAACAGTAACTTTCCCAGAATACATCAGGTGACTCTCACTCCCTACCAAGCTCTGGTCCCTGTTGTGAGTATTAACATTTGATTGATTGAAAATCTAGAATTAATTTGTTTTAAACAAACAAAACAGTTTTGGGGCCAAGATGTTTTTTTTCTCCTGTGTCCAGCTAAAGTCTGCACAGAAGGCAACATATGCCATGTATTTATATATGCTTTGTTTGTTTGGAAGATTTTGTACTTCACAGCTGTTACTAGCCAGTTTGTCATAGTACTGTACTTTGCCTGAACCTCAGTAGTGGAATGGATGGACAGAAAAATGAACGTTTGACTCATATGCACCCTAATGTTAAGGTTGATAGATTATAGTTCCCAATCTGCCTTCTCTATCTGTAGATAAGGGAGGCGGCAAAGAGTCCACCTGAGTGCCAATTCATTGCATTGCATTTTGGTGTCTCAGTTTCATTCCAAAATTCAGATTTTTTTTTCAGTTTGGAAGCTAAACTGAGCAGGAAATGAAATAAATAGCTGCCAGGACATTCAATTGTTCATACCATGGACTGGAGCAGCAAGAATGACATAAGGGAATTCCAGCAACTCATCTGTTTAATTGCACGACTGGGACCCATTTGGCAATCAGTCTTAATCACTACCCTTACTCTCCCAGTCACACCAAGGAACTGCTCAGTTCACAGTCTAATTCCTGTAACACACATTCAGCAGGACATCCTGTGTTAGGTTTTTCTTCCACCTCGCTATATATGGTACCATATTTCTAAAAAGTCCCATGGTGTGAAAGCGCTACCCAACATAGCTCCCACCAGATCAAGTGTTACGTTCCTTCTGACAAGCAGAGACAGTATGATAATAAAAAGTCTGCTAATATCTTGTGCAAATGATTCCCAGGTTTGTGTTCCATTTCCTAACACACAGAGTTTTATTCTTGCTAATCCATTGAGAAATGGACAGGAAAAAAGGGATGTACTTTCTGCACTGCCCAAACGTCACAGACAGGTACCTCATTTCTCCTCCCCAAACCAAAAAACAACATCAACCAAAAAACCCCAAACAAAACAAAACAAAAAAAACCCAAACTCCCAAGAAATTTTAGTAGAGCAGGATTTGGTCCAAGCTAAAGCAGAAAGAAGAGGAAGGCTAGTGAAAAGGTACAGAGGGAATCCGAAAATGGAGGGAGCTGGTCGGGCATCTCTGTTGTAGCAAAACAAAAGGAAAGTTTAAAAAGAAAAAAAAGGAGTTAGATTACTGGGAAATGGGAAAGAAGATAAGGAAGGAAAGTTTCCACAAACAAAGAACTGTAAGCAAAAAATTAGTCAAAATATCAAGCCCTGTAAAGAATAGTAGAAGGCAAGGGGAAAAGGGCCAATAAGTAGGAAGGACAAAAAGAAAAGTTTAAGGAGAAACGTAGAGGAAAATGAGGCAGCGTATTTCAGGACTCCATGTTATATGTATTCCTGTCACTCTGAGTAACTGAGAGACAAATGTAAATTTGAAAGACTGAATAGATTCAGTAAAACTAGATCCAACATACAAGTGTGCTTAAAACATGACTCACCCCTGATAAATGCAGGAAGTACTGCAAATGTGTCAATGGCTCTTTTCTAGATTGTTTATTGTCTGCAGACCAAAGAAGTTTAGACTGGCAAATAAGGCACAGATAACTATTGTCACTTTGAGGCAGTTACCTGAAATGAAATCCACCTCCAAGCTACATCTGATCAAATGGCTCATTCTTAATAATATTTTGTTCAAAGGTTAGCTTTCCTGTGGCAGATGAACCTGTGATGAGCCAGTCAGGTACTCTTTATTTCCAACTACTTTTCAAATGTTTTCAACAAACACTTCTCAGCTTTCTGTTTGCCATTAGGTATTTGCGCTGTGTGCATAATCAACAAAATAACTTTGAAAATTTACATATATGTAGACGTTATTTGTAGGTGTGACCTAACCCACCTAATTTAGGCGCTTTATTTGTGCCTGTTTTTAAGTACTGAGGGAGCTAGTCCTGTGATCCCCCAACAGTCACAGGTGGAGGGCTTTGGGGGTCTCCAGAGGGCAGCCCTGTGCGCTTCAGTTTGATCACTACGTGTTGACCGATGAAGATTTAAAATGCTGTCTACATGGGATTTTCATGAGGCCTTGGCAGCTTTAGGTCCCTAAATCCCATCCACTTGACATTGTTATTCAAATAAAAACACATACATAAAGAATTAAACAGATTAGGTATTCAGCAGCTTCCACTCTGTTCTTTTTGAGGTTTACTCATTGTAGATGACGTGGTTTCTGATGACTAAGATTTTAAGATAATCTTCAAGCTGTTCTTTTCTAAAATGGATTTTTTTGGGGGATATGCTTACAAATGAAGTGCATGTGGTTTTACATTGGCAATTCTTATAAAACAATGGATTTATTAACTTGAAGTAAAGGTCTTTTAAAGCTTGTTGGGGCAAAAATATGTAAAAGCTGCATAAGTACAATTATTTCGGGGGAGTATAGATGATATTATAATAACTGAGGATTTCTTAATTATTTTAACTGTCTATAAATCATCTCTGGGGAGCATATCTCCTTTATGTTAAAATACTTGCAAAAATATAAAGTGGAAGAAGCGAAAGCTGGAAAAAATGAAAAAAAGTTTACAAAACTTTTACAAAACAGTAAGTAACTTTTTACAAAAAGTTTACAAAACAGGCAAGTTTTCCATATCTTCTGTTATTCAAAGAAAGAAAAGGATACAAAAATCCAAGAACAAACTTAAAACCCCCTAGTAATCTTACACAGATACATGTTTCATTTTTAGGTCTTCTGTATTGCTGAAGAAGTTGAGTAGGTATAAGATAAATAGATAATAAAGAAATGTATATGCATTTGGAATCCTGATGGAGATCAGCATGGTTATACAAGAGCAATTGAACTCTCCTCTCATCAGCCAGAAGGCTTCTGAATTTCATGCAACGGCCATCAGCCAGTGTGGTAGGACTGTTTAGGCCTGCCAAAGCTATAAGCTGATGGCACTATCTCTCACAGCATAAAAATGATATGCAAAAAGTTGGAGAAAAAAGATTATATTTTTTATAGCAATATGATTGCAAGTTAAATTTCTCTGACTTATATGATATACTTGTGTAGCATTGGGATTGCAGGCAGGGTTACATCTTAGAAATAGAGCAGTAGAGTTATCTTTTTCATTTCCCAGACAACCAGATAGAAAGCTGGTGTAGGGGAAAAAGTGTGTTGTAAAATTAATTCTAAAGGAACAAGTAATTCCCTGAAAAGTCTGTATATAACAGCTGTCCATTTTAACATAGTTAAATTGCTTCAGCCTAACACGAAGATAACCTTTTTTACAATTCTCATCAGCATTATCAAAATACGTGGGATGAGGTATGTCTTTTGAAAAATATTTTGATTGCTGCATTGATTATGTACTTACTTTAGAATTGCTGGGCCAATTAAATAAAAAATAAGAAACTGTTTGCATAGATCAGATTCCATTGTCACATGCACAGGGTAAAAAATAGGCAACTACAGAGCCATTAGGTTTGATGTGTACATTTTAAAACTCTCTGATTAGATTAAATAGCTGTGCTACTGATAGCTGCTAGTTTTTTGAAGAGCATGTTGACTGTTTTAGAAACATTACTGATGTAGTGAAAGCACAGTGAGCATGATCAGTATGGATAATCTCTAAGTTTTTGTGGTGGGTTGACCCCAGCTACCAGCCAAACAGCCGCCCAGCCTCTTGCTCACTCCCCTCTCCTGCAGCACAGGATGTAAATACAAGGAAGGCAAGAAGACTCATGGATGAAGATAGTGACGTTTTAATAGGAAAGCAAAAGGTGTGTGTGCAAGTAAAGCAAAAAGAGGATTCATTCACTGCTTCCCTTTGGCAGGTGTCCAGCCCCGTTCTGGAAAGCAGGGCCTCAGCCCCTGTAACACTTACTTGGGAATACAAATGTCATAACCATGAGCAACAGCCTTTTTCCTCCTTTTCCTGAGCTTTTTATTGCTGAGCATGACATCGTATGTTGTAGAATAACCCTTTGGTCAGTTGGGGTCAGCTGTCCCAGCTGCGTTTCCCTACAAACTCTTGCCCACCCGATCTGTGGCCTTAATGGCCACACAACGGAAAGCCAGTAAATAGCCCAAGGGTTTTTTGCATGAATGTATAGCTCTCAGGAGTCTTCTAGTTTTCACAATCTGTTATAAGCCATGACTTGAGTAGCTGCAGACTCCACGAGAACATGTGTGCTGCATTTACAGAGTCTTCTGTGAGGTGCTGCTGAAGAAAATATTCCAGTGTGACCTTGAAAGTAGCCGGCTCTCTTTAGAAACACAGGGCTAAAAGGGACTGCTTAGAGAGTGATGGCCTTATGAATTTTGAGTGATGCTTTACTCCTCCACATTATGACATGCTGCTTTCATTTTCATTAGGCTGAATAATGTGTCTTTTGCCCTAAGGAGAAGTCCAGATTTCATATTTTTGAGAACAGAATGTCATTCATTTGGGTACCTAGTACAATTTTAGAATATTGTGCAGTTTTGTCACACACACAGAGCACATAGAAACCTTCCCAAATGACAGAATATGGACCCCAGTCTAGAGTGTTTCTGGTCATTTTGCTTCCAACATAGGTTTTCATGGTCAGTAGCACAGAGGGTTGAGCACTCAGAATTAAACAAAATGTGGGATGTTACACAAGTTTCAAGCTTCAGCGATACAGTCTGGGATGGCAGCAGTGGATCCAGCTCTGGGAAAGGTTTGAGCTCTCATAAATGTTAGCCACTGGTAGCAATTCAAAGCCTGATATGCAAGTTATCTCTTCATTCCACAGCCTAGGTTTCTGACTTAAAATATCACATATTTCTTTAACAAAGTGGATCTATTCACCCCCTGGCTGTAATTGCCAGTATATAACTAAATAACTAAATAAATAAGTAAATAAATAAATATTGAAGGCAGCAAATATATCCTTGTCCTTCATACTCTTGCACACCCTCTACGCTCTACAACTACTCAGATTTTCACTTTTTTCTTTCCTTGTATTTATTAAATCATCTCTCTTTTTTTTTCTCATCAGTGTAAGAGAGTATTTAGAGCCAAAACTATTACTAATAATATTATAGGGCTTTTAAGTGAGGTTACTTTGCAGAGGAGGAATGCAGCACATTATTCTGATGAAATTCTATGAAGTTTTAATATTTCTTGACCAGCTGAGAGTAGACAAACACTTGAAAGGAGCCTTGTGAGAGGAGATAGAAGACAGCTAGTGGAAAAAGAAGAACCAGTACAGGCAGCTGCACAGTCTGTGCAAGGGCTTTTATAAACCATTGCTGCTGTTTGGAAAGGACTGTGATGTGAAATTGAATTAAGGAATCTGCCTCTCATCTTACCTCTCCACCAATGTCTTCATCTCACCCCTCCAATCATTTTCAGTAAGTTACAAATGTGCGAGAAGCTCTTTAAAGCATTTAAGTACTTGATCACACCAAATGATGTCACCTCACTCACTTTTTTTTATTACTGTTGTACAAGAACTGAGAAAACATGTATCTGTAAAACGAAATTCACTGCCTTCAAGGCCTGACTCCAGCCTGCATACCAGTGTTTTGTAGGGTTTTCTGAACATGATAGCTCTGGAAACAGAAAAGGTGTAGCAGTGTTTCTGTCCCCAGTGAGGTGCTGTGAGAAGAGGCAGTGGCACATTAACCTGCCTTTATTGCTTCCAGGAGCTGATCCTTTAATTTTGCATACTTCTTTGCTTTAGGTTGCTCAGCAGTAATTCAGCTATTTCTATCACTGTGCCATATTGTGCTGCATAGATATACTTAACAGCAGTCCAGAAAAGGGAAATGTCTTACAAGAAGAGCTATTTTTACCTCGAAGGACATTCTCAAATATGAATACATTTCAGGGACATGGTGTTGGTATGCCGTGCAGTCTAGTCCATCAATAAAGTAGTCCTGCTGAAACCTAGAGTAAAATATTGCTCACTTCATTGACTTATTAAACATTTTGATTTCCTAAATGCAAGCTACCACCAAATGGTTTTATAATTAGCAGAAAGACTTGCAGTATAAAGATATGTTCTTTTTATCCCCTCCCCCCCCCCCCCCCCCCCGTTATGTACATTCTGCAGGCAGAAGAGCCAACCAGTGGATGGCAATTTTGTTTACATCAGCTTTCAGAATTTCACAATTTGCTTGTGGTCCGGTGCTCTGTGAGAAGAGCATCTGGTGGAGACATCATCTGAACAACATCATATGAAAGTGGAAACTGAGTTTTTCAGGCTGACGAAAAGGTTTCTGCATCTGACTTGTGAAAGACTTTTTCTTTCACAAAGAAAACAGGCAAGATTTTCATCTGAGATTTCTCTGACACACAACAGGGATCTGAGTTTTTTCCTCCCCAATCCCCACAATGACTCTGATGGGCATACATTTCATTTGGCCTTTTAATTGTTTTGGGCTACTATTAAACATTTTAGCCATATTTTATATGTAAAAAATATATTTCAAGATCATATGCTAGCACCCAGTATATTATGATTTTGAAAGGAATATGTGTGCATATGCTAATATAAACAAGAACTGATGGATAAACTAATGCATGTGAATATCAAAGTAAATATATTCTGAATTTATAGAATATCACTGAATTCTAAAAAAAAAAAAAGTTAAGTCCAAGGTATGTTTCTAGTAGTAACTTTAATTCCTGGGATCTCTAGTATTTCTAATTGACATCCATATTGGCATGTTTTGTTGTGATATTGCATATTTTATCAAATGGATCTTTGAACTTATGCAGTATATTATGTCTTGAGAGATGGGTACATGGCTCATTCCAACAAGTCATTGCGATTTTAATGTGATATTGATAATGGATGTTAATGTTACGACATGCTTAACTGTAGTACCAAAGAACCTAGTCTGTGAACTAGACTGTTGGGTATTTTTTTCCTGGTGGAGCACACATAAAACACAAAACGGGCTTGCAGCCTCAGTATAAGGCAGAGGTAGGTGGATACAAGCAAAGCCGAGACTGATAGGAAAGCTGATCACCACAAAACCTGCTGTTTTGCACATCAGGAACTTAACTGGATTTTTTGTTGTCTTGCATATGTGAAAAATCAGTGAACATCAAAGATGGAGGTTCTTCAAACAAGGTAACATTAGAAGGAACTTTTTTTCCTCCTAATGTCAACCAGCAAGACTAGAGCAAAGATAATTTTCTCACTCTGTTTGTTTGCACGCCTCCTGTCCACTGAAGCAAACATAAGATTTTGTCTTTGTGGTCATAGCATTTTGCAGTCCTGTCCTCTCTTAACTGACCTATCTGCCACTTACCCACAAGATAGTGTCTCCTTTCTTTCCCCCACTTCAGCCCCATGATGCCAGCCTTTCTCCTTAGCTTTTAAATTGTCAAACACATACCATTGTGCTTTCTTTTATAATCTTTCCATACTCCGAATTAAATCCTTACAAATAAATACAAAACTAATTCATTTGTCAGGACCAGAAAGAAGCTTTCAGGAATGGAGGCATGAGAGCATGACAGTGTGAGCAAGAGCATTAAGTGTATAACAGAGAAAAGAAAGTCTGTATCCTAGAGGCTTGATGCAGAAGAAATAGGTCCCAGCCTGGATGTGCGATCTGGAAGAAAGCTATCAAAGCTGACTCTCAAATTACAGGCTTTTCAAATGGAAAGGATGCGTCCTTCCAACTGAGAAAGAGCAAGTGTTATGGTTGAGGGTAACTGGAACATTGCAATTGCGTTTGAAATGCTAGACAGAATTAAAACCTTGCTTGCATACTCATTCTAACAATACACAATTTTCCCCAATATTTTGGTAAGCTATTTCTTCTGCTCTCTCTGGAGCTTCACAGTAAAAAAGTTAATTTACTTCTTTGGCAGTTGATTCAGTAAAATCACTATCACAGTCTCTGGATTAAATTGCCTAGGTTTTTTTTTTAATATTTTCATTTTTTCTTTTTTTTCTGCAATATATGCTACCTTTTTGGTATAGAGTAGCAGTAGAATTTTTGACAGATGATTAATAGGACTACTGTAAATTACATTCTTTATTTTGTAGATGGAAGCCAGTATATAAACATCTCAGGCACAATTTGTTTTGTGGTATGCTGGTCAGCCTTAACAACAATTACACAGCTGGTCTTTGTCTTGAATACTTTTTGTGACATAAAATCTAACAAGGCTGGAAAGTTGCATCCACCACTAACATCTGGGATTGTAGGTCTTACACATTAGGTAGTAACTATCTTGTAGCCTAAATTAACAGCAAAAATTAGATATTTTTAAATAAGCTGTGGATGTATTGAACTTAACTAAAAAATAGTTGCTGAATAATAATTTCTTTGGCTTATCCAATGCCACTCCCATGCACAAATTTTTTGTTTCTTCCTCAATTTTCTTGTGCATTTAATTCAAATGTCATTTTCCTGCTTTTGCGATTCAGTCTGTGGCTCCACATTTGAGGTGCATTTCAATCCGTCATATTCTGTGAAGACACCCATAACAACTTACCCCGTGGATAAGTCCTCAAAGTTGAAAAAAAATGTAAGGCAAAAGGGGTCAATGTCTCTTTCTGTGTAATGTCTTATATAGCAATGATCATTACATATTATATACTCACTGCTATATTTATCTCTTATTATCTACTATTGGTGAAACATAGCTGCTGGAGAAGCACATATCCCTCATTTGAAGATATCGGGAGAAAGCATGTATATTCCCTTTTTTCACAGTTTATTTTTCTATAGGTATTCCCTTTCAACCAATTGGTTTTGTCTGATATCTAACTTATTTTACTTCATCCTTAAGTAAAGAACTATAAAAACTTCTACTTTTTATGCAGATGGTACGTAACACATCTAGAATCATGTTGGTTACTAGCATTAGAGGCTTTGGTATGGCCAGAATGGTAAGCTTGCAGAATCAATGCATGAGACCATTTGATTTTCAAAAATTATTATTGGTTTTCTTTAATATGTACACATAAGCCATTTGAGAATGACCTCATCTTCTGAAGATGTCCTAAATATTTTTTAAAATTGCACCTTTTAATTTGTGTGTCCATAAATGTTAATGCCCTTTTGAAACTGTGACTCGTGATAGTGACTTGACTTCTGAGGTTATCCCAATTTGTTTTTACAGACTTTACTGCTTATAAAGTTCCAGCAGGCATGAATGAAAACAGTAGAATATAGCCAAGTTTATAATCTAAAGCAAAAATCATATTGATTTCTGCACAGCTACTTCTAATTTACAGCACTACAAATTGCAGCCCAACTTGAACAGATGGTAATAATTATTAATGGTAAATACATTTAATGAAAATAAAATAGAAGAAGGTTGTGTGGCAACAAATCATCTGAGAAAGTCAGGGAGAGTAAATTTATTTCCTTGTCTAAGTCTCTCTCTATGTTGAAATACCTGCTTCTAGATGCATTATACATGTTTGTGGATTTTGTATGCTTTGTTCTCGATAGTAAAATGGAATTGAAAGTTAAAGCTGGATAGAAAATGATTTTCCCATCCCCAAAGAATTTTTTTTTATATTTCAAACATTTTTCCCAGACCAAGCAGGATGAAAAATTGGACTGTCCAAAGTGTTTAAGAACTGAAGTTAAAAGATAAAGAACAGATTTTGTATAAGAAACAATAAATAGAGTTTTCAAGGGTTTTTCAGCCTAGGAAACAAATGTATGGCTGGCTATGGTGAGAGCTGCTGAGAAGGTAGATAGGCAATTATTCATTGTTTCAAATGAAAAAAGTGTTAGGAGCATGAAATGAAGCTTGCAAGTGGCATAAAACGCACAACTATACTTGAAATGCTTCACTATAGGATGCTGTAGAAGCTAGAAGTTTGCATATGTTCAAAAACAGAGATTATGTCCTGGAAGAAAAGTCATCCATGCTTATTAAATGTTTGGTAGTCGCTGAGCAATAAATTCCTGCATTTCAGAAGGTAGTTTGAAGAAGCAGAACTCTTTGCTTGTTCTTATACTCTTTCCTAAGGATTTGCTATTCAACACCTTTAATATTACTTAACACAGACATATACTTTTGTATTTTTATGTTTATCATATGTAAAATGCACACACAGATGAACATTAAAATGAAATTTCTTTCCACTGATTTTGAACATTTTTTATTTTGGGGGGTCTTTGAAATATTTTTCTTAGCTGCTGTAAGTAAGGTTATCTTAATCAGGAAAAAATATGGTCTTTTGTTGAGAAAATATTGTAACAGCATTTCAGAATTTCAAAAAATGACTCAAATACTGGTAATGGAAAATTGTCAGAAGTTTCCCTTTCTGATAAACTGTATCAATTTGGGTGAATTCACGTTTCTAAGGAAAGAAATACTAACAAGATTATTCTAAACCATTTCTTGGTTTAGATTCTGGAGGAATTGTTAATCTTTTAGCAATTAATTTGAATTAAAAAACCCCTCTCGCTATAATGAAAGCATACTGAAACTAATAATAGACACTGGCAGAGCACTTTGTCTTCAGGGCATTTTGTATATTAACATGTGACTCTGTCATGCACCAATGCTGTTAGATTACCCACATAAGAAATCAGAAGACCTATGAACATGTTAGATATTTCCTTATTTTGAGAATGGAATCTACAGGATCCATACAATGGTTAATAAAGTGTATCACTACTATCCATATTAAAATAGAGAGACTCCATAAACAGGGTGAGGAAATCAGTATCCTCTGTATCAGGCTTGACTAATGAGAGGTTCTCTGCCCTTAGCTGAAGTTTGAGAGCAAACTTGTGCTAAGAGATTCTAAATTCAACACACATACTCACATATATGAAACATCTGTGTACTTGTCTGCCCACACATGTGTATGCATTGTATGTTTGAATACATGAAAGCATATAATCCCTTTTCACAATGGCAAGTAGTTATGTCCAGCACTGGTTCCCTGAAGTCAGTAGACTTGTCCTACACTCATTCCAATTCTTTTTACAGCTAAAACCCACAGTTCCTTTAATGATTTATGAAATCATAGAACTACCCTGATGCCATTTGTGGAAAAGAGACAGCACGGCTTATTTAATATTTCTGTTCTGTCTCTTTTTTTTATTAACTTGCTAGATTTGCTGATAATAGCAGTACTCTTGTGGCAGTATCTTTAAATTCATCTATTTGAATGTGTACCTAGTGGATTTACTATTAACAAACTAGGAATAACATACACGCAACATATTGTAAAGTGTTATGTTTTGAAATCTATCAGACAGATTCCAGTTCAACACTAGATGTGGAACCCTTGTTTAGTTTCTAACAGGAATATGTTCCCAAACCTAGCTGTTGACCGTTTTTATCAGTGACTCACAACAAAACCTAAGATTATCAGAGGGATTGTATAGATAACACAAAAGCCTGAGGAGCAGTAACGGTGAATTGAAAATCATTGGGATGGTACTACTTAACTCAGTCCTCTGAGACAAGCAAAAAATATGTCAAACACATTAAATCTTGCAAACCATATTAAATATACTATACATTTTATCCATATGTATACATATAATAAAGATGCATATACTACAGTGAGAGATATAGCATATATACGTGGATGGGGAATTGCATCCTGACTTTGGTTTATGGAGGATGAACAGCAGAACGTGAAGTCTTCTGGGAACACTCTGGACAAATAGGCAAACACAACTGCTGAGTACGTAAATTGAGGAAATTGAGTAAGATAAAGAAATTTACATATGTAGTTTTTACTAATGCTACCACTTCTGGAATACAGGAATTTATTGAAATGATGTGGTTATCTACAAATAGGCACTTCTAGGGTATTGTTCATCTCATCTCAAATGTGCAAAGTACCCAGTGAATCACACATGAAAAGAGGCTCTTTCTCCCTGCTGACTACAATGAGAGCCTAGTGTGACTACCTTGCAGGGAGCCGTCTGGGTTGTAATTTAAGTGAGAGAAATCCCACCCCCTCTGTCCTGTTTTGGAGTGTGTGGTCCGTATAGGCTGTTTATCACTGAAGAGTATTCATGGAAGAATGATTAGAAAACAAATGAGCTGATGTTATTGTGCGGCACTCAAAGCGCTCAGTCTGTTTCACTTATCAAAGAGCAACACAAGGTGGGGGCAAATAATATTTTGAATGTAGCAAGAAAAAACAAAGAAAATGTAATGGCTGAAAGTCATAATTAGATAAGAAATAAGGTGTGTATTTTTGGCTACAAGGATGACTTATTATAGGAAAAATGCATCAACATTCTTGGTATCTGGGCTTTTTTCACTGACACTGCATGATTTGGGGTGTTTTAAGATCTTCCTCATTCAAACAAAAATTAATTCAAAGATGTTTTAAGAGTGCTACTGCTTCTGTTTGATAGGAGATTGTGTTAGATTTAAGAGTAACTATTTTTGATATTATAATTCCTTAAATTTTGAATCCACCTATGAAACCAATGTAAATATTACAAAATTAGTCAATAATAGTGGAAGACAAGTGAGGAAAATCTTAACAGAAAGATCTTCTGTTTTCACGAGTCATTAGATATCATCAGTACCTGCTACGGTAAGTTTCTTCAGTAGTTTCACTATTTGCTAGACACAAAAAGATCAATATAGAGTCCGCTTCAAGGACCACCACCAAGAATTGTCCAACTGAGAGATGGTATGGACAGCTTCTGAGATGTTAGTGTAACATTAAGGTACCTTTTCTTCATACATCTGGTCTCATAACATATAGGAATACCATCAGAGAATAGGCAACTGTTGGGAAACAGAATTTGAGTTTAGAGACTAGCCTTAAGTCATGGGTTTTGTATACTGAAAATACTCTTTCATTATGCAGTGAAGTTGAACATGTTTCCTTACTAAGCTTTTAATGCTGCAAAACCACAGTATTAATCAAAAAAGTTGAGCAAAATACCCAGTAAACCACAATCCTGTCTTGGAGTTTATATTACAACTTACCAAAATTAGCTGAGATGCCCAAAGTATTCCCCATTTCTCTTCAGGACATTGTGGATTTCCACGCCCTGGAGTACATTCTCCCTAATTACGTGGCTTTCCGAAGGTCACATGTAATTTATAAGGATTTGGATAATCAGTCTATTTTTAAAGCTGGCTGGTAGTTGCAGGGACATAATGCAGTGTTTGGAGAAAGCAGAGGAATCCCATCTTCTTCAAGGTGCAGGGGACTACATCTGTGTCGGGATTTACCAGGGGACTACAGCTAAGAGGGCTACGACCTCTCCATTAGTGAGCATGGAATAGCACAAACACGGCACAACATGAGGAAGGAGCAGTCCAACGGCACAACCCCTTCCTGCTCCCTCATCATCCCTGTGGCAGTGATACAAACAAAATCATGTCTTAGGCAGAAAATGAGCTGTGGGCTTGGATAGCATTGATTATTTAGTGTATTAGCAGAGGGTAGAGTTTACATACAGTATCAATTAGAAAATATTTGGCAATGAAAACAAGGCCAAAGGCCTCTCTGTTTTATGGCCAAACCCTGCTCACTTTCCTCACATGAGCAGCTCTAATGAAGTCAGCTGGAGCTCAGTGATTTCACTCCAATCCTTAAATCTCTTATAAGCTGTAGCTGAAATTTGAAAGTATTTTAAAAGGAAACTTTTGACCTCTGTCCCTAGTTACAAATTCGGCTGTTTCCTTTATCATCTTCTTCTCAGATCACCTCTATCCAAATGCCCTAAAAAAGCCCTCCAGATATTTTATTCTCATTCTTTTTCTTTAAATACCATAATTCATATTTATTTCCCTTAATTCTGTTACAGGTTTCTTGGAAATTCAACATCATAGTGATCAAAGCTGCTCTTTGAACTTTCCCACAATGTAGGAGGATTCAGAATTACCGAAGGCAGTCTCAGATTCCCTGTTAAAAGATATATTTCAGTCCCCTTTCTATAGGTTAAGCTGTGCCAACGAAGTCAGCGGTTTGTCAGAGAACTTTTCTAGGGAAAGAGCGGCCACGACTGGGGTGGAAGAGACGAGCTGTGTGATGTGCTCTTGGCACATGGTGTTAGTGGGAGGCTGCAAGTGCTCCTTAATGCAAGGTAGTCATGGCTCAGAGCTCCTTTGTTCTTCATCTGCCTTGTGATTAACCAGCCCTTTGAGCACCCTGGGTGTGAATCCCCACAGCAGGGCAGTGCCTGGCCCTGCCCCTGGGTGAGGGCAGTTCTCCTGCTGCTATCCTGCTGCTGCCTCCTCTCTGTGCAGTCAGAGGAGCGTCCCTTGTCTCTTGTAACATGCACAACCACCTTTACCAAAGAAAGAAGAGACCAGAGAAGATAACAATGCTGTTTCTTCCTCTTACTCAAAGAGTTAGCAAAAGCTTGTCATTGGCTACGGTTGCTAATATTAATCATAAATAGCAATACAAATTTAACCTTTCAGTTTGCAACTGATTCAGATGACTTTGAATGTGTTCGTTATTAGGAATTTGTAATCAATATGTTTGGTGATCCTGTATGCGGCCCTGTATTTGAACAAGAGAAGATTAATATCTAACTAGGAGCCTGGTTTTTTTGGAAACACAATGCAATCATGGCAAACTCTTTCACTGGCAAAAACATTAGACTATTTTCTTATAAAGAACTGAATTACTTGGAAACTGTTCAGACCTAACATCTTCCTAATACTTGGCTTGTCATGTAACAGTTGATTTCTTAAATTCCTCACACAAGCCTTTGGATTCACAAAAAAGTGAGCAATGGGACAAATTATTTTGTTTAGGGAATGTAGGAGAAAAAAAATTCCGATTCAGTCTCTTGTACCATACTTTTGTGTTTTGTGTTTTCTGTTATATACAGAGATTGTGCAAACCTTCAGTTGGGCTTTGGATATTAAATTCTGTGTGGTAAAGAAAGTAATATTTCACTAGAGGACTAAAGGTAGCACAAAAAGGTTCAAACACCCCTTTTATTTACATTGAAAAAATCTTTCATTAAGTCTGAAATATTTTTCAGAAATAATTAAGCTAAAATACTGGTTTTGGTTGGGGATGTTTCTTGCTCAAAATAAGTTAGAAAGAAATAAAGAGTTAACCCATACCAGAATTTCAAGCTTTCTTACCGTCAGCTTGCTTGTTTCAGCTATGGGAGCAAAACTCCAAATTGTGGAGAATAAGGACCTAAACACGACTGGGTGCCCTGAAATGATGTTTTTAGGGAAACAGACCTTTTCAGTTAATTTTTTTTGAAATCCCATTTCCCTACTGTATCAGAAATGAAACACTGCCAAATCCTTGCAATTTTGGGGGATCAAGGCTGTTTCCCAGCTCCTCTAGTAGCCTGATCTCCCATCAAAGTCAGTACCTGAGCTGACATTAATCTCAGAGGTACAAGCCTGGCTCTATAGACTCTCTGTAAAATGTCTCCACTAAAACCCCCTAATGGCCTCCCAGCTCCTAAAAAATTGGATCACTGCTGTTTCTGAGGCCCTATCTTCCTGCTGGATAATGACCCAAAAGAGAAGTCTTGAACAGGATCCTCTACTTAGAAGCAGGGAATGGAAAAGTTCATGCTCCATGATGATTTGTCTGCTTCTATGGCATCTCATGTAGTGGCAGCAGTTGTTGTCTATTTATTTTACATGCCTGAAAAGCACCAGAGAGTTACAGTTTGGCTTGCAATGCTATTTTGCTGTTTGGAGTCTTCACACCTCTAGAACAAAGAAATAAGTCTCATCCCTTTTGTTTTATCAGCTTCTTTTCTTCCAAAGCGTCACCATCTGATAAAAATACTTTGTCAAATGTTGGACATGTAGGCAGCACGGACTGTACGTGTTCAATTATTCCTTTCTTATCTCATAGCTGATAGGTAGGCTTAAATGTATTTCTTAAACATATTATTTTTACAGCTTTTGAAATTTAACTGCTGTGAAATCTGTCTGTCGTTCTGGCAGTCTGTAAACTTTCACAAGGTATCAGTTGTTACATATTGGCTTAAAACAACCCTGAGGCTTTTTATAGAGGCAATAAAAGCATTTCCAATCTGACAACAAAGTAATTCTTTGGACTAAACTCCATTTTGTTGCATGTGTCTGTTATGCCTCCCAAAAATTCATTCAGGCACTCGTTCCTCCTCATTTGCTTAAAATGGCTTCCCTTCAATGAGAACAAGGAGAAAGTTACACAGCAAAATAATTTAAGTCTGAATGGTCTTTGTTTATGTTACTTCCACTCCTGAGCCCAATCTCTAGCCAAGCCAAGACTGGACTGCTTCATGCTGCTGAATTTAGTGCATCCTGATTGTTCCAATCTGAGTAATTAGTTGCAGTAATCATCTGTTCTTAAAGATCCATTAAAAAGGTATAAATCTGGAGTAAATCTCTATCAATTTAAAAAGACTGGGCTTGAAGTTGTATGTTTGAGATCAAAATCAAATTCATGATTTTATGCATTTCCTATGTTTACTTTGTTTCCCATCTCATTAATGTTGAACTGTGTTAATGTTGACTTAAAAAATCCAACTTGTCCTGATAAATATTTCCAATAGATACAGGTTTACACTCTGTGTGTGTGTGTGTGTGTGTGTGTGTGACGTGTGTATGCAGCTAAAAGGAAGAAGGTGACTGAAAAATATTAGTCTCAAATTTTTTTTTCTTTGTGTGGTTCTCCCCCCCCCCCAGTAGAAAAGCAGTTGTTTCCTTGTTTTTTGAGGGTGTGTGTGTTAGATTTGGTATGAATTTCTTTTTCTTCTGCTGTACATGTTGTTTTGGATACTTCCTATATTTTAAAATTAGAAAACCTTACAAGAGGAAATCAAGCAAATTCTAATAAAACCAAAAATATTGAGGAAAATAGATGGGAGAAAGGTACTTTAAGCCATGCTGCAATTTTCTTTTTGGTTTTGAATTATTTGATTTCAGGACAGTCTTGGTAGAAAAGACTAAATACTCTAAATCTGCTTCTTATGTCTCTTCATTCTCCCTAATTGTGAGTGAGTGAGCCCCAGGGACACTGGGAACAACAATCCTGATTTTTATTTTAGAGAGGGAACAGAAAAAGGAAATATCATTTTGCAGGTGTTGAAAAAATGCGAGCCTGAGGCTAGCTCACTTGCATTCTCAAACAAAAAGGGGATCCCACAGCAAGATATCCCCCAGATTCTCACAGGACTAAAGAATATAGAACTAGAACCAGTGAATATTTGGGGGAGAATCTCATTTTCAACATAAATTGTTGGTTTGAACCAGCCATAGTGATTGCTTTGAATCCATTAACTTTATTTTGACCAGCATATGGGTTCTGTTGCAGAAATGTCATTGTCCCTTTTTATACTTGTGGATTAAAGCACAAGTTTATTTCTACCCCTGCAGGTACATGTCAAACCGTTTGCATGTGCTCTGTGGGCATGAGTCGCGGTCTGCGTGCACTGTGGTTGGCAGTCAGTCTGTCTCAGTATCGTACATCAGTGTCACTAGGTGTCATTATGCTGACTACAGTATTGTTAGGTTACCTCTAAAGGCTTCCACATGGATGGAAAAGGTTGCCACCCCATATGTACTTCCAGAGCATGCAGCAGCTGGCTGTGACACTGAGGAGTAAAGGCAGGCTTGCGGGAACATGGAGGATGCACCATCTCAGACTCCAGCTGAGCACATGCTTCCACAGTGGCAGCTGTAGCCAGGAGCCTGGCTACAGGTTGCTTGTGCCCTCTAGCACGAGGGCACAGCCTAAAAAGCAGTGAACATGTGCAAGCTCTGGTTTCGTTTCTGCTCTCTCTTCTCTTACTCCTGGGGGAGCGCAGAAAGGAATTAGATGAGGAGAGGGAGGAAAAGGCATGTCATGGATCTCCTGCAGCTTTCCCTGTTCAGCCATAGGCAGCTAATGAGCCCTGGAGTGCCCCAGGTGATGCTCTAGAAGTACATTTTTCTGAGTAACCCCCATATGCAACGCTACAGGCTTGGGGAAGGGTGGCTGGAAAGCTGCCTGGCGGAAAATGATCTGGGGGTGTTGTGAGCCAGCAGTGTGCCCAGGTGGCCAAGAAGGCCAATGGCATCCTGGCTTGTATCAGAAATAGTGTGGCCAGCAGGATGAGGGAAGTGATCGTCCCCCTGTACTCAGCACTGGTGAGGCCGCACCTCGCACACTGTGTTCAGTTTTGGGCCCCTCACTACAAGAAAGACTTTGAGGTGCTGGAGCGTGTCCAAAGAAGGGCAACGAAGCTGGTGAAGGGTCTAGAGCACAAGTCTTATGAGGAGCGGCTGAGGGATCTGGGGTTGTTTAGCCTGGAGAGAAGGAGGCTGAGGGGAGACCTTATCACTCTCTACAACTACCTGAAAGGAGGTTGTAGTGAGGTGGGTGTCGGTCTCTTCTCCCACATAACAAGTGACAGGACCAGAGGAAACAGCCTCAAGTTGTACCAGGGGAGGTTTAGATTGGATATTAGAAAAAAATTTTTCACTGAAAAGGTTGCCAAGCATTGGAACAGGCTGCCCAGGGAAGTGGTTGAGTCACCATCCCTGGAGGTATTTAAAAAATGTGTAGATGTGGCACTTAGGGATGTGGTTTAGTGGTGGATTGGCAGTGTTAGGTTAACGGTTGGACTCGATGATCTTAAAGGTCTTTTCCAACCTAAATGATTCTATGATTCTATATTAGTAGCTACTCACAGCACAGAAATGATGGACACATCCTGAAGGAAACCAGCCAGCCAGAGGGTCATAGGGCTCTTTCCTGGCTGAGATGAGCTTTTTGCTTTCACAGCTGAGGTTTGGTTGCACTTTTATGTTTACTTCTCTCACTGACTTCTTCCAGTGCTAAGGAAACTAGCTAAGGTGGTGACAGACACTGTGGGCCCAGACCTAAGCATCAACTGAACAGTGTTAAAATAAGTGAAGAACACAGGTGTTTCAAGTCCAGCTGGGCATCATAATTACTGCTACTTCTCTGCCTAGATTTAATGAGTGAATTACCTCTTTTTTTTTTTCTCCTGATTTTTGTGGATTTAGATTCAGAGGTCCCGTATTCTGCTCTGTTCTATGTGTTTTAAGTTTGAAACAAAAGTCAATCACTTCACCACTGCTACTGTCTGATTCTGTTAGCTCTCAGAGATCATCTCTACCTCTTTTTCTTGAATCAAACTAAACTGAAAGCAGCTTTTTATTCAGTGAGTCAGTTTTGCTGTATTATTTTCTAATGTTCCAATTGTAACTTTTTGCTTTGGGTATGCCATAAAATGTATATGTAAAACATGGAAAGAATATCTCCTTTTAAAACAATACAGTGTATTGCAGTTAATTAAATCAATGTCAACTTTCCAACTGCATGATCTGAGCTGACCTGTATCAAACGAATTAGAACAGCACCCATTATCATGGACTTTGGCATGTTGTCATTGATTTATTTCCCTGTAGTCTTTCTAAACCTTTAAGGAGGTTTAGGGGAGATATTTCAGAATAATCAGTGACCCCCTCAATATAAGACAGAGTAAGCATAGTAAAATTAGTGTTTAGGTTAGGAATACCAGCTGATTTATTTAATAAATCAAAGAAACAAGCTCACTAAGTTGCCTCAAGCATTTACCCTTCAGATGCCGTATATCCTTCTCTTGTCTAATTTAATTTTTCTCCTTGTTTCTATTTGACAGAAATATGAAATTTATAACTGAATACCTAGGTGGGGAAAGCTGAAATTCAAATATATAGCACACAACATGATCCTCTCTATGGAAAACCGGATAAGGAGTTGGGAATATCTAATGTTCGGGTCATGGTATTCTTGGCAGCTGTTGGGTTTCACAGGATTAGAGGGGTGTCTACCAACCATCCCATCCCTAATGCATTGGCTCAGTATCAAATTCTGGTAGTCTTACTCCACTCTGCTGGCACACTGCTCCTCCAGCACATAGGAGCTGCAGACAAGATAGGTAATCTTGCAAATCATGGCAGTAATTTCTGACATTTAGGCAAAAACATCTAGCAAACCTTACCCTCAGGGATACACAGTCCATGAAGTCATGGGAGAGAGATTAGGATTTAGGATTTTTCCAACTTCTGCACCACCTGGTGTTCTCCCTGTGCAGTTTTCTCATGTCCGTACTCAGCCACAGAAGAAACCATTTTTGGCCTCTGTAACTCCATCACAGAAACTTTTTTATGTTCTTAGATGTTTGTGTAAGAAACCTCTGAGCACATTACCAAGACTGAGAAACAACTAAAGCAAGATGGGTGCCAGAGAACAAGAGGTCTCTGGAAAGCATTGGGAGTTTAAAAATTACATGATCTTAATTACTCTGAAGTCTGCATGTTTTCATTTCTTTAATTGGAAGGAGATCCATGTTACTGAGACCACCTGCACTTTTTCAGATTGCTTGGCTATAAGCTAAGAGAGATGGTGGTGTGTTATTGTTATGGCTAATTCTGCCTGTGTATTGGAATACTAGACAGAAATACGCAGAGATCGTATTGGCAAGTTTCAAATAAATGATCGGGGAGCTTTCTTCCCTTAACATGCTTACTCAGATGACCCATTTGAACTGTTCCTTTCAACTGAGCTGTAGTGTCAAGTAACCATGACCTTTTCTGAAAGTTATGGGAATTAAAGGAAATCACTCAGCTCTTTGGTCTTTGGAAATTCATAGTGCATTCCCTGCACTGTGGCAATGTTATAATGTAATTTAACGTTATATAATACCTTATAGAGAAAACAGAAAGGCTTAATTCAAAATTAACTATTCTGTCCCCCAAGTAGGAGGTAGCTGGATTAATATTATCCACCATTACATTGTTCCTGGGAGATGTCTTCCCTCCAGCCACGAAGATCCTGGTTTTCCAAGCAGATTGAGTTTTTTATCTGGATAGGACAGAAATATTAAGCTGTGTAGTGAATCTTTGGCTTAACATCAACAATATCCAGGAAGTTTGAACTAGCTTTCTGGACATTACATACTAAGATTAGCAAAAAATCTTTGGAAATGCCAGAGCCAAATTCCACCTTATTTTTTTATAAAATCAACAAGTAACATCTACTATCCATCTAATTATATTAGCTGGATCAGGTTCTAACCTCAAAATCATTATGAAGAAAGCTTCCTTTATTTTATAATGAATGAAAATGATATATAAATGCTTGTTCAAGATGCTATGGACATTTCGGTGACATTTAAAACCATCAAACATATTATCATTTGGAGCATTTTATTCCAAGAACACAATGAATTACGTCAGAGTAACATTGATGGTTGGCATGACAGTAATGGTTAGCTGTTTCATAGAATCATAGAATCATTGAATGGTTTGGGTTGGAAGGGACCTTAAAGATTATCTAGTTCCAACCCCCCTGCCATGGGCAGGGACACCTTCCACGAGACCAGGTTGCTCACAAGCCCCATCCAACCTGGTCTTGAACACTTCCGATGATGGGGCATCCACAACTTCTCTGGGCAATCTGTTCCAGGGCCTCACTACCCTCATAGTGAAGAACTTCTTCCTTACATCTAATCTAAATCTACTCTCTTTCAGTTTAAAGTCATTACCCCTTGTCCTATCACGACATGTCCTTGTAAAAAGTCCCTCTCTGGCTTTCTTGTAGGCCCCCTTTAGGTACTGGAACACTGCTATAAGGTCTCCCTGGAGCCTTCTCTTCTCCAGGCTGAACGACCCCAACTCTCTCAGCCTGTCTTCATAGGAGAGGTGCCCCAGCCCTCTGATCATCTTTGTGGTCCTTCTCTAGACTCGCTCCAACAGGTCCATGTCCTTCTTATGTTGGGGGCCCCAGAGCTGAATGCAGTACTCCAGGTAGGGTCTCACGGGAGCAGAGCAGAGGGAGAGAATCACCTCCCTCAACCTGCTGGCCACACTTCTTTTGATGCAGCCCAGGATACGGTTGGCTTCCTGGGCTGCAAACACACATTGCCAGGTCATGTTGAGCTTCTCGTCAACCAACACCCCCAAGTCCTTCTCCGCAGGGCTGCTCTCAATCCACTCATCACCCAGCCTGCGTTTGTGCTTGGGATTGCCCCAACCCATGTGCAGGACCTTGCACTTGGCCTTGTTGAACTTCATGAGGTTCGCACGGGCCTGCCTCTCAAGCCTGTCAAGGTCCCTCTGGATGGCATCCCTTCCCTCCAGCGTGTCAGCTGCACCACACAGCTTGCTGTCATCAGCAAACTTGCTGAGGGTGCACTCAATCCCACTGTCCATGTTGCCGACAAAGATGTTAAACAGCGCTGGTCCCAGTACCGACCCCTGAGGAACGCCACTTGTCACTGGTCTCCACTTGGACATTGAGCCATTGACTGCAACTCTTTGAGTGCGACCATCCAGCCAATTCCTTATCCGCTGAGTGGTCCATCTGTCAAATCCACGTCTCTCCAATTTAGAGACAAGGATGTTGTGTGGGACAGTGTCCAATGCTTTGCACAAGTCCAGGTAGATGACATCCATTGCTCTTCCCTTATCCACCAACGCTGTAACCCCATCGTGGAAGGCCACCAAATTTGTCAGGCATGATTTGCCCTTAGTGAAGCCATGTTGGCTGTCACCAATCACCTCCTTATTTTCCATGTGCCTTAGCATAGTTTCCAGGAGGATCTGCTCCATGATCTTGCTGGGCACAGAGGTGAGACTGACTGGCCTCTAGTTCCCCGGGTCTTCCCTTTTTCCCTTTTGTCATGGCTTAACCCCAGCCAGCAACTCAGCACCACGCAGCCACTTCCCCCTCCCCCCTCCCAGTGGGGTGGGGAGGAGGAAAAAAAAGTAAAACTCGTGGGTTGAGATAAGAACAGTTTAATAACTAAAGTAAAATAAAATACACTACTAACTAAGAATAATAATAATATAATTGTAATGAAAAGGAATATAACAAAAAAAAAGAAATAACACCCAAGAAAAGACAAGTGATGCACAATGCAATTGCTCATCACCCGCTGACCGATGCCAGAGCCATGATCCCCCGCTCCTGGCCAACTCCCCCCAGTTTATATACTGGGCATGACGTTCCATGGTATGGAATACCCCTTTGGCTAGTTCAGGTCAGCTGCCCCGGCTCTGCTCCCTCCCAGCTTCTTGCACACCTGCTTGCTGGCAGAGCATGGGAAACTGAAAAGCCCTTGGCTTAAGATAAGCGCTACTTAGCAACAACTAAACCATCAGCGTGTTATCAACATCATTCTCACACTAAATCCAAAACCCAGCACTATACCAGCTACTAAAAAGAAAACTAACTTTATCCCAGCTGAAACCAGGACACCTTTTTAAAAATAGGGGTTATGTTTCGCCTTTTTCAGTCAGTGGGCACTTCCCTGGACTGCCACAACTTCTCAAATATGATGTATAGTGGCTTAGCCACTTCATCCACCAGTTCCCTCAGGACCTGCGGATGCATCTCATCAGGTCCCATGGACTTGTGCACCTTCAAGTTCCTTAGATGGCCTTGAACCTGATCTTCTCCTGCTGTGGGGGGTTCTTCATTCTCCCAGTCCCTGCCTTTGCCTTCTCCAACTTGGCTGGAACACAAAGTTCAGAGTTCCATCATGCAGTACAAATAGCGAGTGAGAGCTGTAGTGCGTGATGTTATCAAACCATGCAGACACCATTATGACTTTACAGGCAGATCTGATCAAGATTTAGCCATTTCCTCAGCCCTCTTACTGTGGCTGAAAGCCCCATCTAATGTCTTCTGCCTCTCTGCAGAACTGGGGAGCTTAGACACAGCACAGCACCAGCTACCGTAGTGCGGGCACTGTTTGGCTTGGAGCCCTGACAGGGGGACCTTGCACTATAGACATGCTCCTAGATAAAGCAGTCAAAAGGACAAAGTTGCCTATGTCCCACAGCAGATCTGTAGCAGATCTACCAATAGTATGGACACTATGGGACTGGCAAAATTCTTTAAGATGTCTTGCTAAACCTTTGGTTTAACTGCCAACTTCTAGCAAGACAAGGTTAAACTCTGACACTGATAAGCTCTTGTCTCATACATTAAGAAGGCACAGAAAGAACATTACTCTCTGAAATATTACAGCTGTGTTTAGATTTATTTATATGAACTTTATTTAGAACTGCATTTCTTTAGATTGATTTATATGAACTTACTTAATAAGCTTTTTGCCTTCAGTTAGACATCTCACAGAAAGACTGTGCTCATGGGATAGCATACACCAAACAACTTTTTATTTCTCAAAACACTTTCAGCTGTTAGCAGGTTAGCTCTGCACACTGAGAACAAGACAAAAAAAAATGGATTGCCATTTTCAAGGTTTAAGGTTGTAATAGCAGTCTCCATAGTTGCGTGTACACTATTCAGAAGACAACGGTTTTTAAATCACTGTGGCTTGGCCACAACAGGACTTACTGCAAATGCTGCATTCACTTCCTTCCCAGCACATGCTTCATGGTCTGTTACCACCCACTGCTCTTGGACAGTTCTGGCTTCTTTGTAGTAAGAAGCTACTGCAAACAGTCATTGAATACCTCTGAGTGTTTGCTTGCCTAAGCAAACCCTTTTCCTCTGACTGGCCCTAGTAATTTGTGCACTGAGGAAAACAACTAGCTCATTCTACCACCTCCTACGATTTCATGATTTCCACAGGTTTCCTCCCAAGCACTTCCGTTTTCTCATACTGTACACTTGACACAGATTAATCCTCTTCTCCAGTCTTCAAATATCTCCTATCTATCTCACATGCTGTCATGAGCAATCCCTCCGGAGGGAAATTCCTGTTAAATATCCTTCTGAGTAAGTAGCTGAGTGTAATAATGTTCCACATGAAACCATTGGGAAAATGAGATCTGGGACAAGGATTCCTGATCTGAGTAGATCTTCTATAGTTATCCAGGTGATTGAAGGTGATTTATTTTCTCTTTTGCTTTCCTGAGTATCTTCAGGAGACCAGAATACAGATCCCACTATTAGTAAGAGTATCAGGTGCACCATATAGTCTTTCATCAGGAAAGGATAGCTGGTGTATGACTTTCGTGTATTGGGCTGGAGACATTGCAGTGCTTCTAGTAGTTCCTGCTGCTTGGGTAACTGTGCTGAGAGATGCTGCTCTGGTGCAGGTATATAACAGTGTGCTTAATCCAGGCATTAATTTAGGCTTTAGAACTGTGTAAAAAAAATACTGATAACTCTTGACATTTTTTACTGGATCATTCTATATATGAGGACTGTGTCTTTTTGATCAGGGCTGTCTGTGAAGATTGAAAGATGAGCTTTTACACTTTAATTGCTGTTGTTTCCGCTGCCAATAAAGCCAAATCCAAGGAAGAAAGTAAGTTAAAATAATTTGAGAGAGAGTGAATGAATCTTCAGCAAAAAGATTCTATCAGAACAGGGAGACAACTCCACTTTTTATGTTAAATCATTCAGTACAGTATAACATGGTATGCAAAAAAAGAGTTGTGATGAGTCATAGGAATGATTCATTCAGTCCCAGTTCTTGCTACAAGAAAATGTGGATAGCATGTATTTTAGTGTCAGCAGTAGCTTCGGTAACAGGACACTTGATTTAAAAAATAGTGATATAGAAACAAGGGGAAAAGGCAGCTGCAATGGCGATACATTATGTCACTTTTAGTTGAGTTTTCTAAGAAAGTGAGATATATGTGATCATGTTTCCTGTCCCTCTCAGTCTTCTTCCCATCCCTCTTTTTCAGTAAACAGTGGTAAATAACAACTTGTTCATCATGTCTTTTTATTGGAAATATTTTAATTTTTTTCATCTGGCAAAGAAAAATGCTTATATTTAATTAAAAAAAAAAAAGAGATAAAATGAGAAGAATAACCACAGAAACACAGGAGCAGAAGAGGATAGGGCAAGATGTGCCCTTTGCAATTGCATGCAAGCACATTAAATTGCACCAAAAAAACCCCCACCCCAACAGCTCCCACACAGCAGAGTCCCTATAGCCCTGTGTCATTCCATTTTGATTTTAAAAGGAGAATGGGGCAGAGCAGAACCTTATGAAACTTTTGAGCTGAAATTTTTGAAACAGAGTACAAAGTACCTCTTAATTATTCCTCATAATTCTGCCTTAAGCATGGAAAAGTAGAAATTAGTCAAATTAAATTAAGAAGCTGGATTTGTACAGTTTTTAGGAAATGGGTATAAACTGGGCATATCCGTTTATAGGAGACACAGAAAGATCATTGCTCTCTGTTACAGACTTCAGTTCATATTTCATATTAAAAATAGTGGAAATTTCTCCCTAGCATGTGTTAGAGCTGCCAGCAGATGATGAGGCCTCTGACAAGGTCTTCAGTTGAGGTTAAGCTAACTGAAGAGGATGTGGAGAACTACTGGCCAGGAAATGAGACATTGTTGGCCATGACAGATAACACTGTGGGAAGCTGACCAAAGTTAGAGTGCCATGACCGTTGCTGGATTTCACAGGTGTTTAAAGGGTTTATGTGAAAAATGGCCATACTTCACAGGCAGTTGAAGGGGACTGTTGGAGATCTTCACAGGAGCAGACTCTTGCAAGGCCAGCAGTACCTGGGACATGATATCACTTACGCTATATAAAGTATTTTGTACCAGGACTGTAGTAAAACTGGGACCAGTGGGTGGAAAGCAGGGAATTGTTTATTTGGAAAGAGGCTGGGATGGAGGAAGAGACGTACACGGGTGGGAGGGCAAAAAGGAGGGTCAAGAAACAGGAGAAGTGATATTTAAATCATGTGATCATTGCCATTTAGAGTTACCTTCCAGGCAGTGTTGTGACTGATCACCGGAGTCTAAATAAGGGCATTAAACCAGACTTGTTGTTCTGACCATACCGCCCAAGCTGAACCTGCTGCTGCGGTCAGGTGAAAACTCAGGGCGACTTTTCCTGGCTGGGAGGGAATATCTGATTGAATGTTGGACTCCATCAGACAGGAGGAAGTTTTATTACACCTGATGCAACTTTGTGCATTATTTGCATTTCTCTGGTATTTTCTTCCTGGAGGCTTAAGCGTGAATTATTCAGTACAGCTGTGTCAAATACTGGTTTTATGATTTTGTAGCTGCTGGGCTGAAAGAGAAGATTCCTTCTTATATTTGCCATTGTAGTGCAACCTTCAAACAGTTTTTGACACTGTCTCCTATAACATCATCATAGACAAATTGATAAATATCAGAAGGTAAATGGACAGTGAGATGGACTAGAAGCTGGTTGAACTGTCAGACTTAAAGGGTTGTAATCAGCACCGTGAAATCCAGCTGGAGACCAGTGGTGTACCCCAGGGGTGAATAATGGAGCTAGTCCTGTTTAACATCTTCATTAATGACCTGGATGATGGGACAGAGCCCACCCTCAGCAAGTTTGCAGATAATTCAGAACTGAAAGGAGTGTCTGGTACCCCTGCCATTCTGCAGGACCTGTACAGGCCAGAAAAATGGATCAATAGGAACCTCATGAAGTTCAGAAAAAGGAAGTGCAAAATCCCGCCCTTGCATAGGAACAACTCCAGGCACCAATACAGGCTGGGCACCAACCAGCTGGAAAGCAGCTTTGCAGGAAGGAGCCTGGGCGTCCTGGTGGACACCAAGCTGAACATGAGCCAGCAATGTGCCTTCATGGCAATGAGTGCCAACAGCCTCCTGGCTGCATTAGGAAGACCATTGCCACCAGGTTGAGAGATATGATCCTTCCCCTCTACTCAGCACTGGTGAAGGCCACACCTAGAGTACTGTGTCCAGTTCTGGGCTCCCCAGTACAAAGGCAGACATGGACATACTGGAGAGAGTCCAGCACAGGGCCACTAGGATTGATGAAGGACATCTCTCCTATGAGGAAAGGCTGAGGGAGCTGGGATTGTTCCTAGAGAATTTAGGATTGTTCCGAGATTGAACCTAGAGAAGAGAAGGCTCAGGGGGATCTCACACAAACTTTCTCATCATGATATAAGAAAGAAATTTTTTACAGTGACAACAATCAATCACTGGAACAATCTCCCCAGGGATGTGGTAGAGTCCTCATCACTGAGGGTTTTCAAGAGGCGATTGGACAGGGTGCTAGATAATCTCATCTAAGCTCCCTTTCCCATGAACCAGATGATCTTTCAAGGTCCCTTCCAACCTGGGCTATTCTATGATTCTGTGAAAGTGAGATGCAGGAAATACTCTTTAAACATAAGAAAAAATCTTTTTCCTGTGAGGGAGGCCAAACACTGGAACAGGTTGCCCCAAGAGGTTGTGGAGTGTTCATCCTTGGAGATATTCAAAACCCAGCGGGATGCGGTCCTGGGCAACCTGCTCTGGCTGACCCTGCTCTTAGGTTGTTGGACTAGATGGTCTCCAGAGGTGCTGTCCAACCTCAGTGGTTCTGTGATTCTGTGAAAGGATTCTGAGCTGACTTGATGCTTTTGTGTATCTGACCAGTTGACCTGCATGTTTAATCTTTATAAATGTCAGATCACTTGGCTCACACTTGGATGATGTATCATTTTAATGTAGTCTGAACGCACACGAGGATATGGTTTCACTCATTAAACCCTTCACAAATACAGATGGATACTTATTTTCAAATGGATGAAGCAATTTTTGGCCAAGGGGACTGGAATGTTTATTATGGCCCAAATATTCCTAGGTCAAATACAAGTTTGCCATCTTTCTGATATTTTTTCCTTTCCATGTGACGTATCAGGTGCAAGTATATTTGTGACATTTTTTATGTAAGCCCTTGGGAGGCCCCAAAAAAGACCTTCCTGTAAAAACAAGGAATCAGTTGCACCAGTAGTATCCAGCTGAAGAACAGTACCCAGTAATTTTCTTCTCTTACTTCATAAATTATTTCATACTTTCAGAGTTTTTGTCTTCAGCAGAGATATTTTCTTCATCTGATGTCTGAACAGAAGTAAGACTACATCATCTTTTCACCTTTTACTACTTTCTGGCTCACTTTGGAACAGTTTTCACTATGTGCTTACTATAACCTGTGGGTTAGGTTATAGGTGGGCTAGGAAAAGGTTGGAGACTACACTGACACATATCAGAGTGACGCAGATTAAACTGGGGTCACACAGAATTATATCTGTGGTGGCACTAGGTTCTTTTTAATACACAACTTGCTTGACTGAACGATTCCTGGGACAAATGTTTTCTCTTGTCCTGTTTTCTTTTTGTTGATGTTTGATTGGAAGCTGATGGCCACAGGAAATAGAATTTGGGATTGTGAGAGACTCCCAAATGAATCTGGGAATGTGAGAGATACTAGGTCCTAAATCTTAAACAGTGCCTGGGATTTGAATTCTTTCTAGCCCAAAGTTGACCTTATCACTTATTTAGAGAAAGCTATGTTGGTTATTGTAAAGCAATGAAGAACTGAAGTTCAGTGGTGAACTTTATATGTTTGAGGGATATCAGAATAGCTTGTTTTAGCTGGGGCATGTTGTAGTGCTGGATTTATCTTAACATATTCATTTGTTAAAGTTTAGGGATGGCAGTGGCGAATAAATTAGTTGTAGCACAGCCACTGCCATTGTAGACAATTAATCTTTCTTGCAATATTTAGAGGGACAATAATCTGTCTGGATAGCTAATTCTCTATCTTCCCACACAAAATCAATTCTGCATTAAACAGAGATACTTAAAATATTTTTGATTTTTAGTGAGAACTTTGGGAAAGTATGCTAAAGATAAGGTCATTGTGTTATTCTCCTGTTTTCTTCAGGGTAGGATAGAATCAGTATTCTGAATCTCTGTGAGTTAGAAAGTGTCCCTGGAGCCAGCTGGGTGCTCGCTGTGAGAAGCACATTGAATTAGGATGGTCACATTTTGCCAAAAGAGGAATGCATATGGAATGAAGAGATACTACATGGCCACTGTGGGAAGTTATATCAAGTTCGTGACCATTTCATGGTAGCAGCTTTTACTAGCAGACTCACTATGATCTCATCATCTTCAGCTAAACTACAAAGGATTGAGAACTGAGAGGAAGCTATAACTGCAGGCTGGAATTGGCTGGTCTCAGATCGGTCATCTCTTTCATATTAGTGAACCTTTTGATATCAGCTCTCTCTCAAGCCTTTATTCTCCCTTCAATCCACTCTAACTTTATAATTTGGCACTTAACCTTTTTTTGACATTTCTATTAACGTTGCAAAAATTATACCTATTTTTAAAGCTGAAGATGAAAGCAACTGATCTAACAATTTCCACCAATTTCCTTATGTAGCTCTTGCAAGATGCTGTTCAAGGTAGCAGTCGAATCTGCTGACTCTCATATGTGTATGGCACTGTCTATTGCTCTAGGTGCCAATGGCACAAGTCACCACTGTGGTCTTAATGTGATAAAAATGCTCTGTAACAGACAGCTACAGTCTAACAGACAATCAAATCTGTCACTAGAGAACAATCAGTGAACCTCATTAGGGGCTTGGCACGTGCATCAGACATTTACAGTTTTTACACTGAATTCCCTGTTCTCTCCAATAACTCCTGCAAATGTGTGTTGCAGATGTCACTGCAGGCAGAGTTGATGTTTAGCCTTCTAAAGGATGCTGAAGACGAACTTGGAAGTGTAGAACTTGGAGACTGGAACCAAAGGCTTCATGCAGATCATGGTATCTGCATTCATTTGGACTGACAAGCAGCTCATAGTAAATTTCTGCAGCAAAAGAGCAGTGCATGACTGTGCATGCAGGTGTCTCATTCATTACTGCATAGAACTTGATGGCACTTGAGGTATACGAAAAACCTATGAAACTAGTTTTACCTGGACTAGCCACTGCAACACATATATCCTCAAGGTTTCTAACTAAGCTCTTGTTCTGCCTATCACAGTGTATTGCTCAGTTGTTTGGTATAAGAGTCATTGTACCAAAATGAAGGACACCATAATGACTCTCACCAAAGCAACGAGTAGTGCATTAAGCTTCCATTCTTCAGCTCCCGGTAATGTTAAACTGTTCCCTTGTGAATGTTACGCAGCAAACATTCTGGGACTTACAGAAAATTATGGACAAAACCAAACTGCTACTCCATGAAGGCATGAAGAATACCGTCTTTTTGCCTCAGACATTTTTCATAGTACAAGCAGTGGAATGAAACACAAAATGGGGAGTTTACTTGTGATCCCAGAGGAGTACTGCCAGGATTTACCTTACCTCAGTGATACTGGATTACACTTAACTGCATCCAAGCAAATCACAGTCTACGCAGTTAACTTCCACATAAACAAAGGCAACAGCCTGCTTTATAACAACTATTTGAAATTTCAATTTGTTACAACAACAACAAAGCACACTGTGCAGGAGGCATCAAAGGCATTAATGAGGCCTCTCTGTACTCCATTGAATTGTTCAGTATCTGCTATGTAGATATATACATTTCTTTTGATGTCATAAAGAGAGATTAATGTTGATATAGCATCCCTGGTTTCTCAGTATATTGGCTTTGTTGTCAGACCCATAGTATGTTAGTAGAGTTCAGTATAAAGTAGAAAATTTGCCTGATGTGTACTGAATAGCACAAACATGAGGATGCATATATCCTGATGAAAGACAAAACCAAAATGGAAGTAAATTAGATCAGTTCAGATGATAAACAAATGTGAACTTGGGATTCACTGTTACCCTATACGTTCGTAGATTTCTAATATTCTTATTGAGACCATAGCAGAAAAAGTTAATTCAGTTCCACTTATTTTAATACTATATTAATTATTAATTTTACTTTTATTATCTAATAATATTATTAATACTGGAATAACTAGTCTTGAAAATGATAAGTGAAAATATTTATCTTCTAAAGTATTCACCTCCCCTTTTTGATTATTTCTTGTTTTCTCTGTCCCTATGCTCCCAAAGCCTGCACATAAAAGGAAAAAGGCTATAGAGATAGTTGTTTCCACATCCTACTCATCCCCCACTTTTCTCCCAGGTGTAGCAACAGTGTAGGTAATCTACTGGGATCTCAACACTAGATACATACTAAAAGGAGCAGAGGCATCTGGTGATGCTTGTTGTTCAAGGACCTCTCCCAAGTCCAGACCAGAAATAATGTAAAATTTACTCCTGTAATATATAAATCTTTGTAGTATCCAAGCTTTGCTATAATATTTTAACTTCTATGAGTTTATGAAGAAACACCTGCCTGCAATTCTATGAACAGTTGGCAAAATAAGCCATTTTCAACTGTTGTAGATGACAAAATAAAGTTCCACTGCAGCAATAAGTCTAACAAATGTTTGAGCAAACTGACATTTTGACATCTGAATTCTCTACAGACTTAAATAGTGCAGTGTCAAAGATGGATCTGGTAATGACACTTCAGAATTAAAATTAAGTTTTATTAAAATAAGTCTGTGTTCCTGATTTAGGGAACTGATTCAAAGAAACTGTTGCTCTATTGTTTGTCATCCACCACTAGGTGAACAATGTGCCTGTGACACAGACCAAGAAATCAGAGAAGGGGATGCTTAACTGAGACAGCTCTGGCTTAAGCAAAAAGACAGTGGAAAAAGGGAATAAACTTCTTTATTAAGCCTGAGCAACTAAGATTATTTTTAAAGTGTATGATCTTCCTCATGTGGCATAAACTTGGATGGATTCTTCAAACACAGTGACAGATCTGTTCGTCCAGATTGGTCAGAACGCAGTTATCTTACTGTCCTTTTTGGCCAATGCTGCAGCTTTTCTTAAGGCCAAACAACAGAGTACTTATTGAAAAGATGTTGATGCTGAGGACCTAACCAGCTTTGCAAAAAGGAGAAGATGAAGATGGTGTTTGTGATTTATTAGCTGAAACCAGCATAACAAAGAATGTAGTATGTAACTATCATATGGCAAGTATTACATTAATTTGCCATCACCAGACAATGAACTTTGTAGTTGACACCACTGTTTCAGTTACTAAGATTTACAAGTTTTAATAGAGTTCACACATAGTATGTGCCAGATAAAAAGCCTGGCAAAATGGGAATTGTGTGTTACCCTTGGCTGGAACGTTGTCCTGTGTGTAAGGCACAGGACTGGGACTGAGGCACTGGATTAACTTTCATTCTCTCTTATGTTCACCAAAATAGTTTGGGCTTGTTTCCTCATTTATGACATAAGAAAAATCATACTAATATTATCAGGAGTGACAGGAGGTTAAACTAATATTGCTAAAGAAGATTGAGTTGCAGTATGTAAATACAAAGTATTACTATCATTCCACAAACAGAAAATCTTTTGGGTTATGAAATATTTTTGTATGCTCCTCTCTCTGACATCCTGCCAAGTAGTATTTCATGACATTGTGAGATTTCTAAGGTCAAGCTATACTCCTTTACTCCCCAGTGAGGAGGAGCTCAATAAGCATGGCCTGGAAGTTGTTTTATGATCTTGTAAGAGCATTTATGGAAAAAGCCATTCCTAGGACTCCAAAGAATTATAGAAAAAAAATTCTGATAGCTTAGAAACAGCCTACTGATATAAAGTAAATTAAAAGTCTAATTTTTTAAAATTTTTATTTTTATTTTTTAACATAGTGATCCAGATGCAACCCCCCTGCTCAGAAAGTCTCTAGAGCTGGGAGATATATCAAGGAAAAATCAGTCTATACTTGCTCTGTTTCATTATAATGCTCATTCCTTGAGCATTTCCTGTGTTCTGTATTGAAAAGTGGGCTTGTTGAAGCTAAAAGACCTCCCTGAGTCTGGGGAAGGGAAGCACTAAAATCAAATGAAAAAAATTTGAAAGGAGAAACACCATTAAAAAAAAAAAAAAAAAAAAAAAAAAAAAAAAAAAAAAAAAAAAAAAAAAAAAAAAAAAAAAAAAAAAAAAAAAAAAAATCAAATGAATATTAGGAGATCCCATTAAAATATATATGTATATTTTATTTTTTTTTTTTTTTTTTTTTTTTTTGCTGAGAAAAAAAAAAAAAAAAAAAAAAAAAAAAAAAAAAAAAAAAAAAAAAAAAAAAAAAAAAAAAAAAAAAAAAAATTAACTATGATAGGTTTAAAATGAGGAATCTGGAAGAGTCACTAGAGGTATTCAGGTAGTTGGTGTATGCTCCCAGCACGTAAGTACAGGCAACTCGACTGCGTAATTCATGGTGCTAGCCCATACCAGAAACAGGTTATTAGACAGCTGGATCTTTGGTCTGACCCAATACAGCAATTATTATATTATGGAGCTGAAGGTAGACTTGGTTTTGTTGTTGATGTTCATCTGTCCCAAACAGGCACTTTACATTTAAAGAAGAAAGAGAATTCTTGTCTTTATGTCTTCAGGAATGTGTGTTACACTCTGAGATACCATCTGCTAGTAGAGTTTTCTCTCTCAGTTCAGGAAGAAATTGAACAAATTTGACCTATGGTTAATTGCTGACTTGTGGGAGGTACCTGTGGTGGTGCAAGTCACATAAAGTAAAGCCCCAGTGACAAACGAGAATAAACACAGAGCAGAATGAAGAAGAACTTACCCCAAATGTAGCTGGAAGCACTAGATAGACCTGCTACCACTTACATTGTTGTTTGGGAAGTTTGGTAGCCACAGTCCTACTCTCTTTCCTCTGGTCCGGAGAGAGTTTGTGTGGAGGCCAGCTCTTCCCTGTGCAAGTCTGTCCTGGTCAGCCATCCTTTGCATGGCACAACTGCAGAATCCATCTTACACCCGAGACAGTCTGCGGCTGCTACAAGGGTGTTTCACCCATTATGAATCTATTAGAAATTTGACCACCAGGTGGCATAAAAACTATGTAAAATATTACAAAGGGGTTGCAGATATTATGATACAATTACCTCTTTTTTAAAAATATGGGTATTCAAATACTTTGTGATCCTAGCTATCAACTTTGAATATTATTTGTATATTTTTTAAAAGTAGCTCATAGCTTTTAAAATTCTTTAGTTTGCAATGTTATCCCATGAGGAAGGGCCCATATATGACACAAATTAATTAGCTTTGTTAATCACATTGTATCATATTCTTAATCATGTTTTGTTCATGTCAAAAATGAATAACTTCACAGATGGAAAGGAAGAGATTATGTTATATTGATTTGCACAGAAACACAACCAACCACTTTAAGAAGCAAGCCAAAAATCAACTATTTTCCATTGTTGAAAACACATTTTATGAAACTTTTTGTAAGCTGTAGTGTAACTTCCGATGTAATTATAGAAATATTTTCAATGTTATGAAATCAATTCCTATGTTCTTATCATAGGAAAGCATAGAGAAAATGGCTTTTAGGCCCAACAGAAAGGCAAGGTAAGTGTTGGCAAGTGTTATTGATAAGAAAACACAGGGCCTGAGATGGCAGACACAAATTCTGAAATGAATATAGAGACCTTCCTACAATGAGATTCTTGACATAATTCCTTGTAGGTTTGTGGGGATTTTCCCACCTTGCTTTCATGCGCTGAATGCAAGTATCACATACAAATTCCCACAATGACACATATATAGTAGGCACTACTCCGTGTTACTCTTTTTGCAAATTTCTTTAACTTTTGCTCTCTTTCCTGCTGCTTCCTTTTTTCACTTCTTGATCCTCTCTACTGCATTGCTGGAGGTCCCCTAAGCTCCCATTTCATCATTTTGACTATAGATTTAAATTATGCCACAGAGAAGTCAGAACTTTTCTTTTTAATCTTCTTTTCTTCCTTTGGCTACTTTCCTTACTTTCTCTTCCCTGCTCATATTTTTTGAGCTTCTATTCTTTTTATGATCTTGTCCTGACACTCTGACTATTCCTTTAGTATCTTATTCAGTGCCCTCTATTTTTTCATATCTCTTTAATTTGTTTTCCTTGAGTTTCTGTTCTAAGTTCCTTTCTCTTTTCTTTTCCAATATTATTTTCTAATTTATTTTAGACTTTTCTGTAATTTCTGATACAAGTTGTTTAATCTATCCAGCTTCTGTCTCAGCCTCATATTTCTGTATAACCAACAACTGAACTTCTCATTTTTCCCCATGACCCCCTCCTCACCCTCTCTTCTCTGTCACCATTAAGAACTTCTGACAGATTAGTTTAATCCATCCATGATTCATGTCTGATACAGAGTTGGATTAATGTAAAAAATGTATTATGAAAATTGCTTGCAGCTTTGTAGGCGAAATGAACTGTTTTGAGGTTGACACCTTCAGTCTAGACCAATAGCAGGGAAAAATATGATATATGGTTAACGGTTTACAATAGACAGCTCTTCCTAAGGTGAAGTTAATCCAAATGAAGATATAAAGACATCCTGAGTAATATATATTGTCTATATTCACTTTCAGGAAAATCCGTTTGCAGACTTTTCTGTGTGTAAGAAAGAAGATAATTCCTCTAAACCAGGAAAGCATGGAGGTCTCAGTGTGTAGTTTCTGTGGGACTCAAAAGGATTTCATGGGGCACCTCAGAAGCTAGTGGAGTGGCAAATGTGCCTTACAGCAGTGGACCATAGCTCTGCTTTACTTGCTTCCAACGGAGCAGAGGACAGAATGGGACATGCAAGGGAGACATGGTGCTCTACTCTAATGAAGTCCAGGTGGAATCTTCTAACTCAGTTATGGACAAGCACAAGATTAGGCATGTTAAGTAGACCTTCTCTTCTGATATATTTCTCCCAGTAAGAGTTGTTTTACTCAGGTATCAGAGTTCTATACTGATAGGAAAATTTTAGGTAGACAGAAAACTGAAATGAGCTTTGGCCTCTAAGAAGAGATGGTAAAAGAAAGGAGCCAGAGCTTGCCCTGACTAGAACTACTGATCAAAAGATCATAGAATCATAGAATGGTTTGGGTTGGAAGGGACCTTAAATATCATCTAGTTCCAACCCCCCCGCCATGGGCAGGGACACCCTCCACTAGACCAGATTGCTCAAAGCCCCATCCAACCTGGCCTTGAACACTTCCAGGGATGGGCCGTCCCTGGATCATAACAACAAGTCCCGGTATAGGTGTAGGCCTACAGTGGACTCAGAAGAACTGGCTAGCTTCCATTGACAAGAACAGCATTTCAACTGCTCTAAGTCATACAGCAGCACTGTTCTCCATGTCTCTCTTGAAAAAAAAGAAAGATTTTAATGACTTTTTTTTGTTCAACAGTTATGTCAGAAACATAATCAATGGAGTATTCCTAGTATCAATTGAGTGAATTAATTAATTTAATATCTGGATTCAGAGAACCCTTAAAGTTCTAACCCACGTTTTGTAAGAGACATCAAAGGTTAATATAATGGTATATGACAAAATCCTTATGCATGAAAGGCCTTCACCTTTTCTATGCTAAAACATCTTCCCACTGAAATCTTTCAAAGCTCAGTTCCTTGCATTTAATCAATCCCAAATAAATTTACAATCTTGTATGATTATCTATCATGACTAAGTGATAAAAGTTGTTTTTTCACTTTAAAATTCCTTTGTTACAGTTCTTTGCATCCTATGCAATTTCAAATGCTTGATGTAATGTTTTGAAATAATTTGAAAAAGCATTCAAGCAGTAGCTGTATTTTTTTTCCATAAGCTAACAAGACTATATTCATTAGTTACACACAGAGTGCCTTCTCTTTCCATGGCTTATCTGATGCCAATAGAGTTCAATGTCAGGCTTCTCACTTTCAGCTGGATTCTATGGGTGAAGTCAGATCATTTGCTGTTAACATTGTAAAGCACTGTGTACTCCTAGGACACTGTACAAATAATAATGTTGATTCATCAAGTGTCTGTAAACACACTCAGAAGCGATTCTTCTTTTTATTTGTTTGGTGATTTCCTGCTGCTAGATCTTTGGGATCAATAAAAGCAAACGCTTAGTCAGAGCTAAGCACACAAAAAAATGACAATCATTTGTTTTGTATTCTAGTTGATGGAAAACTTCAGTGAGGAACTTGGATGCACTAAAGGGACTGTCATCAGTTAAAATAGATCTTGTAAGCCCTCCATACAATATACAGTCACATTTACATTACTCACTGATACATTTTACTTAAGTGTCTATATGTCACAACATAAACTAGGGTGTATAAAAGTATTAAATCAGAAAATCAGTCCTTCAGATTTCATGGATGCATGTTCCCAGCATTAAAAATATAAAAGAAATGGGAATTGCAAGTTGTACAATGTTGCAGGGAGTTTGCCATATCATATTACTATGATGTTCAGGACAGCTCTCCTCAGCTGATGGCGACAGTAGCATTACAAATGAGTTCATGCTGGAAGACTTAAGTCTGGTGGTATATCAAGCAGATATCCTTCTCTTAGCTCTAAATAAGCCAGCACTGACACTAGAAGTTGTGGAAGTGTGTCAGGGCAATGTTCACTCCAAATGCATTAGTTCAAAAGCAGGTCTAAATAGCCTCAAAGCAGACCTGCATTAATGCACCTGCGTCACTTAGAAAGTCTGAACTACTACACAGTGACTAGGTAGAAAGATAGCATTGCTTGCTGCTGGCTCAGGTACCTCCAGTTCCTGGGGCATTCAAAGGCTCTAAACAGCTGCTCCTCATATTTGTTTTTGCCATCTTATATGCCATGCCCAAATCTTTTACCTCACTCTAACCCCAAACTTTTTATTAGACTACCTGCACTTCTACTATTCCTGTTTTACAGATATTAAATATCTACCATTTGCATAAATGAGCAGTTAAAAGCAGTTTGAAAGTAATTTGATCAGTTGTGCTTTCTCCTTGGAGACAGGCCCCCTCTTCAGTTTTCTGTGTCGGCTTTTTTAATCTGCCTGTGTGGTACATCTGGTGAAAGAAAGGCCAGAATTTATAAACAATTTTTTTCTCTTTGATCTTAACAGTAAAGAAAAGGAGATATTTAAAGAGTTTTGAAGATAATTTCTTCCTAGTGCTGGCTTTTATTTATGTACAAGCCAATGTTCAGCACAAAAATTTTTAACCATATTTTCTGTGCATCTTTAACAAGCCCACTCAATTGAGTGGTGAACTAGATGATGTAATACAACTTTGATGTATTACAGCTTTGTTTAACAAGTTAAAACCTGTCAGCTGAGCAGCTATAACTTGCTGTTTCCACTTCCAGGTTCCTCTGTGGGCAGCTCACACCTTCTGACAGCTTAAGCTGCTGCCTGCAGCTCACAGCCAGAGGGAGCTAGGTGGGAATCCCTGCCCGGGGGCTCAGTTCCAGGCACAGGAACTCAGGAGATATGGTGTCTCAGTGGTCTTGAGCAGGTGCTAACACCCATGAAGCCATTGCATTCATAACAGAGGGATGGTGGCCATACAAGTGTAGTGAGGCTAAGGTTGCCTCTGTCATGAGATGGATGTTTTGCAACAATGATCCCTTTGCAGAAAATGATCTTCAAAAGCAGAAATAGTGACAACTTTGAGAACAGTGCCTGTTGTGAATGATGGATGAGAGAGAGATCAAAGGAGGGGTAATCAGAGATGGATCTTCATTAACCTCCCTTCTGCCCACTAAAATGGCCAACATGAACTTCCCAAAATTGTTATCCCTGCTTACCACGGATTTTCCTTTCGAGAAGGAAATAAGACAAATAAGACCTGTATTTTGTCCCCTGCATCTTTGTTTCAGCTACTGATGGTCTATTTGACTCTTATAGTTGCTTTTTCCCTTCACTCCAAATCATTTTGAAATAGGTCCTATACTTCAATGGCATGCTCTTTCTTTCCGTATTGTTAATAGTGTCCATCTAATTTCCAAGGAAGGGCTTCTTTCCATAGTTTCTAAAGGCAGATATTTTTATGGTACGAGGAGCTTTGCTTTCACTGACCTTTAGAAATGATTCCTTCTAATTATCTTATATACCAAGATTTGAAACAGCCAAGCTGCATCAGTTTTACTTTGCTTCACATAAATGTGTTAGTATCTACAATGCAACTAGAAATGTTAAACCTCAGTTCTAGAGAAAAAACTCTGCTTTTCTACTGTCACCTGTTTTTGGAAAGTTCATAAAGCTTTTAATAAAGTAATTTAAGTACCATGTTCTAAACATTTTTATTAAGAATATAATAATGACTGGAATTCAAGTAGACATAGAAATATTTATCCCAGTAAAATACGGAAAACATTTTGGACACATTATAAGCAGTCATATAGTTACGTATGACTGTAACGCGAGAAGAGACCATTATGATCAGTCAGTCCAATGTTGATGTAGGACATGTGCCACTACTTTTCACAATACATACATGAAATTTCTAATTTTTGTTTGACTTACCACCCATTTAGCCAGAGCATTTCATGCACAATTGTATTTTTCTTTAGCATGACCCCCCACTACTTAAATACACAGCAGTGAAAACTCTCTCATCCAATCAATGAACAGTAGTTTTATTCTAACAGTTGCTGTTGAACATCCTGCCTAACTGCTGATGGGGAAAAAAAACCTACTATTTTACAAATGTCAGTCATGAATAAATCACTGCTCATTCTTTTTTTTCCTTTTTTTTTTTTCCTTTTTTTTGTTTTCCCCTTGCATTTACTTTCTTTCAGAAGCCAGTATTTTAACTGAAGAAACTTCCCCATGTGATTGTCACCTTGCGTCATCATTGGGCTAAGACAACTTTGTATCTCAGACTCATGAAAGCGATGCACCATCCTGCCCCTGTCTGAAGCAGCTCCATCAGCAATATAGCTCCTTGCCTCCTCGGGATCAGATAACTGACCCCAGAGCTGCATCAAGGAAAGCACTTTTCTGTTCCTTATGGGCAGCCTTCCACAGCTGGTTAAAGGAGGCCAGGCTGGTTATATTGCTGATGATTGCCATTACCTGTTAGATACCCCATGTGGTGCAGGAAAGTGGCTGCATGTTCAGTCATGTGCAATTAGGGAAGGTCATGTGTGAAAAGAAAATTTGGGCATGGAAAAAGATGACATTCATCATGTCTCAGATCAGTTTTATGCAGCAGATATAACCAATATGAGAGAAAAATCACTGAGTGACAGAATGACATCTGTCATAGGATGGAATGAATTGCCCTCTAGAGATGCTTTTTGTCTTTTTATTAAGTGTCAATGATTAACTTGAACTACACATCTTACTTTTAGATGCTAAAATTACAGAAAACAAATGCCATCTGAATATGTGATCTTTCCAGTAGATAAGGTGAACAAAAGGCATTGGGATACATTATAAGAAAATATCTCTTACTGTCTGGCTGGCAGGAGCAGATTATTTAACTGCAAGAGATTTTTATTTTTATTTTAATTATTTGCTGCAACTTCCTCAAGAAATGTATTTCCCAGGCAGACCCACTATTTTTCAGTTATCTGAAGTGTATCTCAAATTTTGTAATTTTTCACTCAGTGTAATCAGCAGTTGAAAAGAATTCATTGCTTTTCAATTTTAAATGCATTTTGAAAATTCAAAGCAAAAAATCAGAACATGAAAAAGTGTTATGAAATAATATATGACGAATCTCTGTAAAACAATATTACCCTCTGGAAAGCAAATAGTCAACAGAATTTCCCCTTATAGGCATGTATGCTTCACAAAATACCTGCCTACCTGACCAGAAAATATCTTCGTAATTTCCAAGCTACAAAATATTGCAACGTCACTTTTAAACAACGAACTCTGAAATTAAACCATTTACGGTTCTTCTAAAGTTTCTCAGCTGTATTTTGTAATTGTAGCTGAAACTCTCCCAATGATTTATATAGTTTGCTATTAACAGGTCTATCAGAATGTAATCATTTCATGGCCAGCTTTTTCTTAAGTCTGAAGTTAAGTGCAATAGAAGTGGACTTGTGCACTTCTAATGCAAAGAAGCTTACAACAATTAATTTTTTGAGCAGTCTGGTTGTCACATAAATTAAAAAGAAGATATATTTGGCTCATACAATCAGGAGGAATGTAAAGCTCCCACGCCTGCCTTCAGTAATTGATGAAGTGGGTCAGTGACATTTTACAGGGCTGTGATTGAATTGGACCCTTGAGGATAAATAGCACATAAACCTTTTCCGCCAGCTCTTTGGTAAGTTAATATTGGCAATTCCAGTTTAACGCTTATGAATGAAAGTATTGCAGGCTAAGTGAAATAAAAGAACAGCCACAGCTATTGTCTTCGGTTGGTGCTCTTTCCCGCAAGCACTATTTAATCCAATGAATAACAGAGACCTCATCTGTCAAAGAAATACATGTGACTGGGCTGGTTCTGGGCAGAGGGGAGTGTTCTAGAAGAATTTAGAATTTGTTGTATAACTAAAAATGCAGATTTTTAGCAAAAGTGCCTGTCGTTAGCCCATTTGGGAAATATTCTTGTTGACTTCTTGGTGATGTGGTACATTGAATGGTTGTGAGATTTCAGATGCATGTTAGTGTTAACAAATTCTATTAATAATTTAGAGTAAAAGGAAATATTTTATTAATGCCATCTGAAATCAATGCACAAAATTAAAATGAAGCATTCCCAATTGTTTAACTAAGCTATGGAACAAGGTTGGAGGAAACAGGTATTTAATTTTTAGAATACATTGTTCATTTATTTTTAAACATTTCATTTAGGCATAAATGAAATTATTTCATGCTGTCATTATGAATATTTAATTTCTTCAATGTCACATATAACTTTTATATAAACACACACATAATTAGCTTTTAGCTTCAACTGAATGAATCTGGAGCTTACTAACAAATCTGCATGGGTGTATACAAGTAAACTGATATTAGCAGTTCCTCCAGACTTCATTTCACAGGCAGTGTTTTCCACCATTTGGGCCTTCCTGGGCTTTGTTGGTGCTAGCGAACTAAACAGGGACAGGGCTTAAGCTCAGTCTTTGGTCCTGTGGGTATCATCTACAGCGTTTAATGCTAGTGCACTACTTGATATAATTTTGGTCCATGGCAGGCATCATTTTCCCAGAGAGTGCTTGGGCTCAGCCTGTGGATAGCCTGGGGCTGTTCCAGTGGGCTGTATGAACGGTGCTACTCTGCTTTGGGGAAGATAAGGTTCTGGCCATATGGATGCAAGCCATACCATGTCACTTGTCCTCAGGGTCAGAGAATGGAGTCTGACCCATTTTATTTACTAGCAGAGATGCAGACATACCTCCACAGCTACTTTAAGAGCTGCAGATTCAACGCTGGCTCCATTTGCAAGGATGGCTATGCCCGTGCGGTGTGCCGTGAACCAGAGGGAAGCTCCATGGATCTCTGCTGAATGGATGCCATGGTGCGGCTGGTGGCCCTAAACTTGGTTTAAGAAACACTGTAAGTTTTAATTCAAAGCTTTGGGTACATAAGGCCAATTTCTACAAAACTAATTCAAGCAAAACTCCTATTGAATTCAAGAGAAATTTTGCCACAAGAAGATTTGGAGATTAGCTCTGTTGCCATTGAAAATGTAAAGCTTAAAGCTCAGGGAATGGAGTGTCCTCACAAATGACTGAACATCCACTTGCTTTTCCTGCAGCCAACCACTGTGCTTGGTGCGAATACCGGGGGGCCGTGTGGACCACTCCTCTGGAAATAGAAGGGCTTGAATGTAATGATGGATTTCCCAGGGCAGGGAAAGAAGAACAGTCATAGCATATACCTTGTAGGCAGGGCATATGCTCAGTGTCACACACAGATCTGCTGTCACCACTGTGGCTGCATCCAGCCCGGGGAACTTGTGCCTTTCCTGCACATATGGTCAGAGCTCAGTCCCAGGAGCTCATAATCGTGGGATGTATGCTTTCTAAAAGGGATGAATAGTTTTACTGTCTGATGAAAACTTTCTTGGCTGGAAAACTTAAAACTAGATAATGAAACTGAACTGTAAGACTGCTTGTGAAAAATGTTTTGTTTCTGTGTCTGTTTGCAAATGTAATATTTGGGGAAGAACCTCACTGGATTTTAAATTCACTGGGTGGGAGCAGACCCAGCTACCTAAGCCTCCTATCTATAAGCATCTGGTATCACCCTTTATGTGACAGGCATATTAATTTGAGCTATTTGGGACTTTAGGACAATTACTGTGGCATTTTTAAATTGGAAAATGCCCATTTCCTAATCATCCATGCTTTGCAAGTACAGATCCATTTCTATAAAGCTTACATCCAAGAGATTTTTCAAATTCAGCACAAGAGAAGGAATAGGTAAAGAAAGCCCCTCTAGAGAAAGCCCATTATCCCAGTGCCTGCTGGTGGTATTTGAAGTATAGGAGGATCCATTACCACGTGGGCCTTGTAGCTCCCTCTTTTTTTTTCCTTTTGAAGAACTTTCACTCTGGCATATAATGAAAAATAATGTCAGAACCTTTGGGTTTTATGTGTGCTGTTTTGTGTGACAAAATTCTTGGTTTTTCAGCCAACAAAGATGAATCTTTGTAATCCTGCTTTAGGAATGAGAGTCCTACCTGCTACCACTACTCCAGGCCTATCATCTATCTTGGATGCTTTTCAAGGGCAGGAAAGAATGGCTGAAGGCAACTGTTCACTTCCGTAGTTCACTTACATTAAAAAGTAAATATTTTACGAAGAAACCCTCTCAGATTTTCACCTTTCCCCTTAAACCATTGAATGCTATGGAATCCTGCACTATACTCTTTCTAAACTCTAGTCCTTGCCAGAACTATATTGATACTGATATTTATTTAATTTTAAAGGACATTTGGATTTCGACAGTGTCAGTACGTATGCCTGCCAAGGAGTACAGCACCATAGACATGTATTTAAAAACGTTATGCACAAGAAGTTATGAAACCTATATTTTCCCAAGCATAGTTAATCACTATTAGGCAAAGAAACACCTTTGAGAGTCTCTAAAACATCCCTGTTGTAAGTGCTGACAGAGGTGCTCTCAGCGTCTTTGACAGCCCTTTCAGATGCTTTTTCCAGTAAGGCTGATGGCAATATCCTCACCAAGCTCAACAGTGCAATTAAAGTGGAGTCAAAACCTTGATTGCTGCTAGCTGTGTTAGCTAGCATTAAATCCTGTAACCTATAAGGAAAGGCTTTCATATCTATGAAGTAGCCCATACAGAATTCCAGGCAAGCTTCAGATTGTAGTCTGTCCAACAATATCCGCAGTATGGTGAGAAAATAGATGTCAGATATTATTTTATTTCCAGTAACCTTGAATTGTCAATTCCTGTGCTTGAAAATCTTACACTATTATGTATTTTAAAAGTCAGGTATAACTTCTTGAACTGTTTAAAATAGGAACTCCCATCATGAAACATATTTATTCAGATTTTAAAATGACAAGTATAACTGTCTGAAAACTAATTACTCATTTCTGGTGTTATCTGTAGACTTTCAGGATTCTGAAAAGAAAATTAGTTTAGTTATGTCTCTATATATGTTAAATTACTGGACTGAAATGTTCGCCTAGACCCCATTTTGCCATGACAAAACTCTCATTGAAATCAACTGGACTTCTGTAACAGTTCATTTTTCAATCCTCTCTATGGAATTTATCCATTTCAATAAAATTTTTGGTGAATTGGGTCTGTATCATATACACAGGGCTCTAACTTTCTGTTTCAACTTCTTCTAATTTTGATACTTTTATCTAGAATAGGGAATTTAGGAGGAAAACAGCCACAGGAGAGATATCCACATTGTTAAGAGATAATTTTTATTTAAAAGAACAGTAGTAATTGACAATTTTTACCAGCTCAACAGGTAAACTGTAGGGAATTTACTATATTTATTATTATTATTAAAATTGTTATTTATTATAATTACTTCTGCTTTCACTGCAAGAAAAATAAAATAGTGTTGTGAAAAACAGATGAGTAAAGTATTATATTAAGATCAGTGGGGTTTTTTGTATGGCAATGAAAGATTATATATACCACATGGAGTTTTTGTTAAGTAGCAAGATGGATAAGATGTCTTGTTTAATATCCATTAAACAATAACAAAAATAGATTCCACAAAGTAAAAAAAAATTATTCATGAATCACTGGGGAAAAAAAAGCAGACAGAAGATAGTCTACCGGTGGAAGAACAGTTTTTTTCTCAATAGTTTCATGTCCTTTTAAACTCTTGTGATGTAGACAAATTTGTATTTATAAAGCTTTGTTGTCCAACAGGAAGTCTGAGACAAATTAAAAATTACAGGGAAAAACTTTTCCACAAGTACCTGAAGTACAGATACTACTTTCCCAGTGAAAAATAACATGCTGCACAAGGATTTCAAAGGTATAGTTTTGAATGGACTGGGGAAATTTTCAGGCTTTGCCACTTAAAACTTCTGATACATGCCGAACAAAATAGAGCACACTGTACATATTTGGCATATGGTGGAGCACAGTGGTCTTTAGAAAAAGGTCCAGCAACATTTTTTTTTTGCATGTTACTAATTTGGTTTTAGCAAATCCATTAATTTATTTCAAAGATTAGCAGAAAATTGGAGTCTTTACATATTTTTCATGATCTTTTTTCATTTACACGAGTGTTTAATGCAAATCTTTGGGGGCATAAAGACAAATCCTACGAAACTAATTCAGGCAAAACACCTGTTGAATTCAACAGAAATTTTGCCATAGTTAGGCTTGGGGATTAGCTTTGTTGCCACTGAAAGGCTATGCTCCCTCCCAGCTTCTAGTGTAACCTGCTTGCTGGCAGAGCATGGGAAACTGAAAAATCCTTGACTTAAGGTAAGTGCTACTTAGCAACAACTAAAACATCAGCGTGTTATATCAACAGTATTCTCACACTAAATCCAAAACACAGCACCGTACCAGCTACTAGGAAGAAAATTAACTCTGTCCCAGCTGAAACCAGGACGCACAGGCTACCCAGAGAGGTTGTGGTGCCTTCATCCTTGGAGATATTAAAAACCCACTGCACTCAGCCCTGGGCAGCCTGCTCTGGATGACCCTACTTTGAGCAGAGGGGGTGGATTAGGCTAACTCCAGAGGCTCCTTCCAGCCCCAACTGCTTTTTGGTTTTGTGATTCTGTTTTAAAAACAACATTTTTGAAGAAAGACAATTTTTCAGATTTTGTATATTGGCTTTTGGAAAACTGAGTTAGTACAAAGAAGTAAGATTAAAGTTCAAATAACTCCTTCCCTGAAGACAGGGAAAAACTGTTATAAAACCTCTTATGGTTTCTCAGTAGGTTGATAGAAGACACGGTCAATACATTTAGAAGATCATTGTGTCCTCTTATTTAGCTCTATCCAGTTGCTCAAGCCATAGAGAATCAAAGCTCTCTAAAAAAAGATGCCATAGAAGCAGCTAGCAAAAGAGAACGGTTTGGAGGGCTGATTAAAAGACAATATGCACTGTGATAATATTCCTGATGTAAGGGGGAAACCAACTTGTAAATGGGGGTCAGTCAACCTAAAGAGCAGGGGCAGGTATTCAAAAGATTCAAAGCCTTAAATCAAGGCTCCTCCATCCATATTTTTTAGCTAAATAATGTCCTGACTTTCAAGCATATTGACTACAGGAATGTATAAATAGCTGCACTGGGTAAGACCAAAATGTAGTGTTCTGTCTTGGACAGTGGATGGTCAAGGACACTTAAGGAAGAAGGCTAATAACACAGCAAATAGAAAGTGTTATTTCCTTCACTGCAACACCTTAGCACCCCAGTCTCAACGTGGGAACTTTTTGAGCCAAAGTGCCACATTACTGAATTTAAGAACCAAAAAGTGTGCTGTGGCCATGAGAGATATTAGCCCAACATCAAAGCTTTAAGCCAAAGAATTTCCAGACACATTACAGTAAATCTTCAATTAGTGAGATTGCCCCAAGTCAAAATTACTGACTTGTGTTGTACTTCTAATTAATTTCCTTTCTTCTAGATGATCTCAGGGCAAGAAAAATAGCTTACCACATCCAGATCTTGTTGATCTGATCTGTAAGTAATGTAAAAATAGATACTCTCAAAATACAGGACCTACTTCTACTTTCAAGAAGCCATCATGATTCGACAAACATCTACCTTTCATCTTTTAAAAGGAATGAATTTTTAATAAAAGTATTAATGGGATAACCTGTACATGTGTTGCTATAAGGTTATCATATTTTTTACTGTAGATGATCCAATACTTAAAGAACTGGGGCCTTTACAGTTATTAGGAACGAATTATAGAACCCATCCCCTTTAGATTATTGGTTGGAATACAGATCAGGTCAGTGATTCATGAAAATTGTTACTCTTTAATGGATGTTCAATGACCTGGAATGAACTGATGGCCTCTGTTGTATTTCGGCAGGTGTATGCTCATATCTGAAAGCCAGCAGAATTATGTAGCTCTCCTTCATATCTGTGCTACCAAATCCATGACCTCTGCAGAGGTCATGGACTTAGTAGTCCTGGAAGCTAAACGCTTCCTTGCTTTTGAAGACCTTTTCTCTGAAACACCAGTGACTTACAGTGCTATGCCATGATTGCCTTTATTGGTCTGCTGTGAAGCTGAGAACTTTCAGACATAAGGGAAATCTTTCTAGATGAAAAGGCAATCAAGTATTTGAAAAAAATTGTCAGGCTGGAATTACATTTTTAGAACAGTTTGGGCAAATATCTATCAGGAATGTTTTAATGTCACAGGCTTGCAACATATAATTGAGGTTCTCGGGGGCTGTGAATTGCTTGTGAAGCCTCTGCAAAAAAACGAAGAAAAGCAAGCCCACATTTCCTAAACGGAGAGCCAGACCTCCATGGGAAAATTTTTTGGGGTGCACAAATGGAACAAGTTCAGACAGAGCTGATGCTGCCTGACAGCAGGAATGTGGAATAGATGATTTCTCAAGAAATCATTGGTATTTTCTGGTAATTTCCAGCCTATGTTTTCTATGAATCTATGATTTCATAAGGTTATTCATTTGACTCTTTCCATCAATTCCACCACCAGAATTAGATGGAGGTACATTATCAAGATAAGTAAATATAAGAATTGTATGACTGAATGTCTGTATAAACATCAGAACGAGTCCCCAAGGAATGCAGCAGAAGCGAATATTTGAAAGATAATTCTAACTGACAGCAAGATGACAGCAAAGCATGCTTTAATAAATACATAACAGCAAATTAATATGCTACAATTTTAAAATCCTAACAAGAACTTGGGTTGCCAGTTGGGAGCCTGTATGCTTGTGAAATTTAACAGTAATTGTTTCTTCCTATCGTATCTGTGAGACACACTGTGCTACATATTACCTATTGTGTGTCCTTTAAATAATGAATGTGTTTGTGCCTCACAATCTCATGAGCATAATTATTTGTTTACTTTTGTTCACTTTCACTGCTAATCCATATTAGAAAGTTTAACCTAGTAAACAAAATAAAATCCAATCAAGCAAAGAGGTAATAAGTGTCTAGAAGCCTGAAGCTAGGCTGGCTAACAAGACTGCTTATCAGAACAAATTCTCAATGGTGTAACTGTTTGTTAAAAGGTTAGTATCATATACAAAAAAATACAGGTTTCCTCCAGTTAGACATTTAACCCATCCATTTATTTTCCTTCCACATAACAGATCGTATTTCAATAACACCATTACCATAAACTCTTAAGGTGGTGTTATAAAATATAGCATAAAAAAACTTGAAATTGTTCTGATTTATCAGAGGCTTAATCAGTTTTGAAAACTGTTTTGAGATCTATACTGCAGTGATTTAACCTTGAAAGGAAATGCTTTTGGTTTTCAAGCATTCGTAGTATATCTTCAGAAAGCCTGATGTATTGAACCTCATGCAAGGTGAGAAGAGGCGATGCAATGCATTAGTTCCCAAACTGAGTGGAAAGAAAGTTTGATTTATTAGCACTTGATCCTGTGAATCATGTACCCTCCCACAGCTTCATAGATTAGGTGTTTGCAGCTCTAGGTTTGAGCTAAGAATGTAATGAAACAGGATTTGATGAATTCTACAAAGTTTTTTTCTCTATCTGGAAATTAGGTTGCTATACGTATTTATGGAAATGAAAGGATTTAATTTCCATTTATCTCTCTTGCTATTTTTCTTTGTAATGTTTAGATGTTAAAAAGTAAAGACTGAAAGAGAGACCCAAAAAGTTATGATAATGCTAATTCGTCAAAAAGCAAAGGACATAAGAATATTTTGTCCCTATGCTTGTCTTCAACGTCTTCAACCAAGTTGAACAGAAACCTGTGTATCTGTTTTCTTTCCTTCACCATGATGGAACTACTGCTAAATATACCACAAATAAAAGTTTAATATGAGTGTACCTGTATTATTAGTGGTTTATTACGTGATGCTAGTTTTCATATGGAAGCATGTCCAAAAGTGATATAATAAATCTTGTAATATTATTTTTGTATTTAATATTTCTATATTACTAATACAATAACACTTTATTGATCTTCTAAGCACTCATTTGATTGGCAGTTCAGAAATTGCCATTGTTCTCATTATTAAAATAAAGAGAGAGAGAGACCGTTATTTAGGTATATATGGAGGATCAGGAAGTTTGTTGCAACTTCAAGTTCAAAATATTTTTCAAGGAAACTGCAGAACTGGGATTGAAAAGTATTGACAGAAAGGAGAAATGAGAATCAGACAGGCTCTAAGAGTACAATATGTAAATTACTTCATGGTAAATTAAAAATTGCTCCATTTGATTTGTTTACAGGAGGGAGTGAGGAGGGCGAGAAATCAGATCAGATACATTAGTCTGCTGACTAAGACTGCAGGCTTCAGTAGACTGTGAGTGAAGATAATGGATTATATGTTTTTCATGATCCAGTTTTCTGACAACCAGTTTATTCTATACCCACTATGACACCACTACTGATACACACAACCTCAGAGAATAACCTCAGCTATAATTTGGGATGTGATGGCTATGAGAAGGAATTCAATTCAATTGTATATACAGGATAAATGTTCAAACCTGAGTTAGTATTAAAAGCCAGATTTGTTTACCCCTTATGGCGTCAGGGTTGTTCTTCTGTCAGTCTTTACAGAAAGAGCTCAGTACATGCAGTGTAAATCTACATTTTCCCTGTTTTTAACCTAATGAAAATATAAATCTAGTAAATATGGCTCAACCATATATAAGTGCACAGAAAAGCAAAGTGTTATTAAATATGTATACTACTGACTTAATTATAGGAGTTAAGGGGAAACTTGAGAAAACTAGGATTTTTTGGTATGTTTTTCTTCTCCTTAATCTAATCAGACAACACTAAAAGCCCAAGAGGTATATAAACTTCAGTAACTAGTTATATTAAACCTGTGTTTACTTAGATGATTTGTATGAGATAAATAAATAATTACCCAAAGGATATTAAAAAATGGAATATATGAGACTGCATGTGAGCAAACTAACACAAGGCAGAGAGCTTGACTGGTGCATATTTAATAAGAATAATTCCCTGTGCTTTTATATCCTCTTCCATTCTATAGAAGTCCTTATATCACCTTTATCACCATAGTAACTCAGCACTTTACAGTCTTCTCCTTCTATTCATCATATTATTTTATCAGTTTAGTAAAGCATAAAGTGTTTCCCTGATCATCCACCATTTGGTACCCTGCCTTGTGGGCATTCTGCCGAGAAGTATTGTGAATAATGTAATAATTCAGCAATCTTCTACAGAACGAGACGTGATCCCTGATTTATACTACTCTACAATCAATTTCTCATTGTATTTCATCATAATATTTAAAAATGAATTAATCATGAGAGCTTAACATCTTTTAAACTCTTGATAAACATTTCTGTAGCCTTCTGAGTTTGGAGTATCAATTATTATGGTCATCAACCTTGCACAGGTTGAAGACTGGCGCTAAACTGTCTCTGTCAAAAAGCTGCATTCAGAAAAGACAGTCATTATTTAGCTTTACTAGAGGGTATTTTTTTTATCTTCCTCTATTATAGTACCCCCAAAAGAAGGGAAGGTGCCAAGAAAGCATGTTTTGTAGCCCTACTTCGATATATTATTAAAATATGAACAGCCATAACAGACTAGAAAGAATAAGAAGGTATTTTCATTTACATCTGTATCTAGTCATTTCCCTTTGAGCTATTGCATTTGAAATTAGATAAATGTGTAGTTACTAATTAAATGTTACATGGTCTCAGAGTACATACATCAGTTAAAAGGAAACAAAATTTGCAGTTAACTAGTTCCATACAAACAGGAATGGCAAATATTGTATCAGTGAGTAAAAACAGTTTAATAGATTGGACTCAAAAATTCAGGATATTTCTCATTCATTTAAATATTTTTTTCCAAGATACCACCTCCATAGCTTCTAAATATGCATTCGTCTTACTTTTATTTATTCATACTGAAGCAGTGTGCCTAAGGGCTTTGCCAAAAAGCTTGAGTTTATCTGCATGAATACATACATTACTACTTTGAAACAAAGCTGACATTTCTGAGGTTTGATCATTTAGCTGCAGACTGTACATACATGTGTCCTAGCTTTAATCTAACATTGCAAAGCATTCTTCTCCTGTGTTACAATACTTCAGTTTTGTGCTCACTGATTAACCATAAGATACGACAGCTATGCTGGATGATCCAGAGAAGCATCTTAGCTTTTATTCTGAATGCAAGTTTCCAAAGTCCACATTTTGATTTGTTTTTACTCTTAATAGAACGTACTTCTTTATACACAATTTTCCTTAAGGTTACTGGCAAAGCCTCAGAAGCAGAAAAATGTTCAACTACAAAGTGCTATTGGTACGTCAACAGATATCTGGTCCCACTAAACCCTACCATAAGAAATTTAATTTAAATGAACATACTAGTTTCAATCCATTAAAATTACTGTCATGACTTGTGCAGTTTCACTCCATTAATTTCAGTCGTGATCTGTTCTTTCTCAAAGGAGGAAGGCAAGGTACAAATAAATGAGTACAAAATTCATCCCACGGTGCTTCAGCCAAGAACTGCAATAACCATACAGCTCACAAGAGTGACTACGTGTGCTAATTAGTAGGGTAGGTGGGACCAGATCCTTTGGTTAATGCAGCCTGATAGAGCTTCAGGATATGACTTGCAGATTTTAAAACATGAGATGAAGCGAGCTAAGTTGTTCAAACTACACTTAAATACTTATTGTGATATTTCCTGCAAATAAAGAGTTGAATACTCCTGATCTAGACAGATGAACCTAACATTTACAGAGGCTTAATTATCCAGTACTGTAGACTCAGTGATTCTTTTTTCTGCCTTGTCTCAGATGGCATTTATATGCACTCTCCACTGTAGGGAGTTTTCCTAGCAGGGTTTTTCCACCAAGATTACTGATTTCCTTTTTCATACTCCTCTGATTACTCTTTCCTTACTCACCTAACAGCTGAGCATGGTTAAACATGAACAAAGAAAATGAAAGATTTCACTACTAGATTCTTGTGAATTGTTAATATTTATTTTTAGTCTACAGGGAGAGCTTATTTAGCCAAAGGAACAAAAAGACAGAAATAAAACCAAGTTATATACATGTAAACTTCCCTTTAATACATCCAGTACTCTTTATTTATTAGTTAGTCCTGTGTTGGCCCTGTTTTGAGCTTAGCTCCCTCCACAAGCCTGCTCTTGCTGCAGAAGTTCTGATTCTGTTTTCACGCAATGGCAATGTTTGGTGTGGACTCAAGAGTTACAGGGCTAACAGTGATGAAACAACACTGGTTCCAGTTCTTGTAAGCCACACAGGTTCCCAGTCCTTAACAAACCTCTCTAGAGCTTCTGCCTCAGTGTGCAACGTGAATGCAGCGTAGCTCTTTTCCTAGCAGCAAATGAAAAAATGACACTTTCAGACTGTGATTGCACAATAAAGAAGGTAGAAAGTTACAGATATACTTTCTTAAAAGAAAACTTTCCCAACTAGTGCCAGAAGAGCTTCCTTTTTTGGGGTATGTTAATGTGAATTGCAATTATTTATAATTTCATACAGAATGCAGTTTTTAAAAAACCCAAGTCTTAGCTGCTTGTTTCAGGAAGTGAGTCAGTTTTGCTCTGCTTTGATTATTTGGCAAGCGCATATCCCCTTGCTATTACGTACATTTTAGTCTGCATGTCCATCACTGGAACTTGAATATGATTATGTTTGGCCCAGTAGGTTTATGTCTTTTAGAACTATAACATTACTTCACTTGAACAGTTATTAGGGCTGCAGAGATATAACTACAATTGCTAAATGGGATAATGCAAAATGAATGAAGTGAAAGAACCCCTGGAGGCTTCTTGATGTTTACTCTTTCAAGTAATGCACTCTTCTAAGTCTGTCAGCTCATCACAACAGAGAATTATTTAGGGAACTATGTGAACAGTATTGCTTCACAAGTCTTACAGCCATCCAGAATATAAAGTCTACATTATACAATACAAGTCACAAATAGACATTTCCCTGTTTTCTGCAAGCCACTCTCACTACAATGGCTTGCCTCATTACAGCAGTACAAATGGGAAAGCAAAGACATAAAGTAGCAGCATACTATTGTGGTTTATATAGTATTTGCAAACTCTATTTACTGTCATAAATAAAGCTAACCTACTAGGCTGATTATCACTTACATTCTTCTGAGGATAAACTAAGACTGTGACATGTCATTCTTACCCAGTATCTTTTAATAGGTCAGCCACAGAAATGCCATTGCTAATGCTGCTAGACGTTTTAACACTGAATATAAATTTACGCAAAAATAATTAGCTTTACAGCATTGTAGGTGTGACTTTATGAGACAGATGTTACAACTTAAGGATGTGCAATCCTCGCGACACCATTGGGATCACATGCAGGAAGAATTGGTCAGGCACCATTCTTTCGTGGAGTTTTTACACATATGCCTAAAAGACACCCGTACAGTACTATTTATCACTAACACAATAGAAATAAATATTTGAAGTGAAATATTATATGTATGATTTAATAGCAATAGAACTAATCTTCCTTGTATTATAAAGGCTATTGGTCCCTCCAGAGTCAAGGAAGATCCAGGCACATTTTCTACTGTTCTAACCACTTTGAGGCTGGGTGGAATAAGAAGTAGCCATCATCTGCAGCCTTGAACAGGGAACAACTTCTTGATGTGCAGTAATAGGAGAAGGCAATAGGGAGTCATGGATCAATCTGCGACCTTCTAGGGTGTAAGGATATGACAGAACAGCTATGAATGTGCCATGACATAGTAAACCAAGCCAATAACATTTACCAGGGTACACAGTGGCAGCTGTGCACCTAATCTCTGGAGTAGCAGAAAGCAGAATTTCTTTTGATGATTACAGTCAAACACTCCTAAGGATTGTCTGCTTCCAGTCACAGCTATCAGCACTGAGCATTAACATGTAGAATTCATGCAACAAATATGTCCCTATCAACAGCCTTCGCACAATCTCATGTTGTTATATGTTGTTGTGGTTTAACTCCAGCCAGCAGCCAAGCACCATGCAGCTGCTCCCTCACTCCACCCCCCTCGCTCCCAGTGGGATGCGGAGGAGAATCGGGAAAGAAGGTAAAACTTGTGGGTTGAGATAAGAACGGTTTAATAACTAAAGTAAAATATAATACTAACAATAATAATAATAATGAAATATTATAATAATAATAGTAATGAAAAGGAATATAACAAAAAAAGAAGAGGGGAAAAAAAGGGAAAAAAACCCCAGTGATGCGCAATGCAATTGCTCACCGCCCGCTGACCGATGCCCCAGCAGCGATCTGCCCCTCCCGTCCACCTCCCCCCAGTTCATATACTGAGCATGACGTTCTATGGTATGGAATACCCCTTTGGCTAGTTCAGGTCAGCTGTCCTGGCTCTGCTCCCTCCCAGCTTCTTGCACACCTGCTTGCTGGCAGAGCATGGGAAACTGAAAAGTCTTTAGCTTAAGATAAGCGCTACTTAGCAACAACTAAAACATCAGCGTGTTATCCAGAGTATTCTCACACTAAATCCAAAACACAGCACTGTACCAGCTACTAAGAAGAGAGTTAACTCTGTCGCAGCCGAAACCAGGACATATGTTAAAACCTGTGCACTGTGAATAGGAAGTGGGAAGAAAAGGTGACTTTTAGAACTGTGGTTTTACTAGATGAAGGTCATAAAATCCTCCTCTTTTTAAAATTATTCGAAGTCTTTACCTAGTGCCATTGAGGACCTAATAAAGCATTGGAACAGGCTACTCAGAGAGGTTATGTAGTCTCCATCCTTGGAGATTTTCAATACCTAGCTGGACAAAATCCTGAGCAACTCCAATTTAATGTTGACCTTGCTCTAAGGAGATCAGCCTGGATGATCTTGTGAGTTCCCCTCCAACCTAAATGGTTCAGTGATTCTATGATCTTTGGGGTCACACAGCCTGCCTGTAACTCTAACCTTTACACTTGGCACCAATGATAGATGAAAATAATCCAGTTTTGTCCATGTCTTTTCCACTGGGTCAGATAAGGGCGTAATGGGCGGCCGAGGTGATAGCTTTTTGCTGGAGGATGGAAGTACAGGCAGCGCTGTTGTCTGCTGAAGTTCTGCAATGCAAGTTTTACCTTTGAATCTAAATTAACTGATTCCAGAATTATTTCAGGTTCAAAGTAATGAATCTGACCTAGAGTCTTAGAGCTCTGCTTCATGAATATAATTGCTTCCATTTTTTCCTGCAGCCTTGGCATGGAAGGGACAAAATACACCATAACTAGCTTCTCTCTCTTCTCTGAGGACTCCAACATACTTATTTTGAAACAATTGGATTCAGAGACTTTGATGTCACTGGCACAGTGGCAAAATGTACGGATTACTATTTCCTTACTCTTGTTTGACTGCTGTTGCTGTAATTCTTTCATTTCATTTATATCTTATTCCACTGATGTGTCTTATAACAAACCATTAGTGTACTTACATGCTCTGGGTGACAAAGCTCCTTTGTGAAACAGTCAGTTTGCTAGTCTATGTTTAGCATTATTGTGGTTATTTATTATTTATTCCCATCTCATCACCCTATTACAGGCAACGAATGTATAAAATTGCAGAGGCTGATGTGTTCCTGGACTGTCCCCAAAGAAAACCCAGTCAAATAGATATCCAGTTGAATGATGAAATATTAAAATAAATATGCAACAAGCATCCTTAGTAAACACTACCTCAATCTTCATTCCTGTATTCAGAGAGAGAAGGCATTCCCTGATGAAAAAGCTTCTTAGTATCTAGCTTTGCCACTGTTGACAAGTTTTGGGGGAATGAAGATGTTTCAATTCAAATGTGCAGAGGAAACCATAATCTAAACATTTCACTTTTCTACCTCAAAAGCAAAACCAGAAAACTCAAATTAAAAGCCTGCTTTCCCATGGACAGAAAGTGAAGTATACATGCTTCCTTCATCTACTGAATTATTCGCCACTCCCCCTTTTTTTTTCCTCCTTTGATGAAAAGGACTCCTGTCTTCTTTTCTTCTCTCTCGTTCTTTGCCACTTCACTTTCCTAGGTCTACTACACATTTCCTAACTTGGTTCTTGTTTATCTAGGTGACTTACATGAACTTTCTTTAATAAGGTTAATTTTTTTCATATCTTAATATTTAATATATTAGCCTCACAATGACTCTATGAAGTGAGAAGCTACTATAATTCCTTTTTATTAATACAAAACTTGGGCACAGATCCCACAAAATAACAAAGGTGCCTGAAGTGGGAGTTGGATGTATAAGTCAATGAGGGGATATCAACATCTGTGCTTCCAGAGAAGATCTTAGTCATGAAGAAACAGTTTATTCCACAGGGATCTGAGTGAAAAAAGTAGTACAATCCACAACTGCTCTGGAAGCTGTGCAACTGTTTAGAAAATAATGTCACTGGATCATGAAAAGCACAACTGAGTCCTCTATGCTTAAGCACGTAATGCTTAAAGCTTGTTGTGTACGGAGCTCAGGCACCTAACTTCAGTGTAGAGTCCTCTTACGAGATAGGAGAGCTCCATTAGATGTGACATTTATAATCTATGGGACCCTGGTTTCCCTCCCTTTGCAGAATCCTGTGGCTCCCTTCTCCCATCTCCTTTCAGCTTCCTCTGGCTACTGCTGCCCGTCAATAATGTGATGGCACTAACTTGTTCTTTGTCGATCTTCAAGCTAATGTCTGGAGTGCCAAGCAACTGTGTTAGAATACAAATAAACAATAATAGAATCTACTAGCCATATCTGTTCCTATCTTCAAGGTATTGTTCCGAGACCCTTCAGTCTCTTACTATGTGAATTCAAAGAAAAGCTTATTTTTCCTCTAGCAAAAAAAAAAAAAAAAAAAAAAAAAAAAAAAAAAAAAAATCTGTGGAACGTGAAATTAGTATATTCATAATGAAGTCTCTACTTAACTTTGACATAAAACCAAAATTTTGATGGCCTAGAATGTTAGAAGCTTATTTTTAAAATTGCATGCTGTTGCTTAAAGATTTAGAAGGTTCTTTCTGTAAATACACTATATCAATCACAGTGCAGAGGACATGAATGACAATCCACTGCTTTCCAGATTGGATAACAGTTGTTTTTATGTTCTGATAGAAAAACACAGAGAATCCAAGGAGAGATTCGTAACCATAATGTATGACATCAAGCCAAACTTTGCACATACATACAGCCACAGTTAAATCTAAGCAAGTAAAACCATCCAAACATCTCTGGCTCCACCTACAGAAGTAATTCAGTATTATCTTTGTAGGTTTTCTGTTAGAAAAAAAGAAATAAAGACAGAAAAATGAAGAGGGATAATAAATAAATAAATAAATAAATAAAAAAAAGAACTTCAGGAACTAGAATTCTATGGGTGCTCAGCCCCCTACCAATGAAGTGCTGTTGTTTATTAGTAGCTGCTATGCTTTCCATGCAACATATTCAAACTCCGAAGTGTGCTTATGTGCTTGCGAATGGCCTACAGGAAATGATTAAGTGACAAGATACAATCTATAACGTGTGGAAATCAGTTTTTACTATGCAGAACTTACTTTCTAGTACTGGAAGACTATATATATAGATTAATCACATTTTCACAGCTGGATTTTTGAATAGAGCCTCATTAAACTGGTATAAATATACTCCATATTGTTGTGTGGTTGTTTTTTTTTCTCATCAGCATCAAGATCACTTTGGTACGGAAGAACGCTGTTTCATTATATCCACTCCAGCTGTGCTCTTCTTCCAAAGTCCTAGCATTTGCCAAATGTAAAACTTCGCACTTTCTCACAACAGTAAGTTGGTAAAGTTGATTGAATGGAACATAATATGGAGAACAGACTAGGTAATGGATAAAAAGAACTTTAAAATGGAGAGAAAATTTTGGTTACATATATTCTTTGTTTCTTCACTAATCACTAAGGGTGCTGTGGTTATTACCATAAACAAAATAGACACTACTGAGCCCCGTATCAATGAAAATAAAAAAATATATATGTTTTGACTGAAATGACAGATAGCAGCAGAAAATCCCATATAACATCATTATGGTTGTATAAAAAGGTACAGAAACAGCATGCTATATAGTTGATATTGTGCTCAGACCTCTATAAAGAAATTTCACAGTAATGGTGATCAGAAAAGCTCAGTAAGGGCTTGTGCTTAAGTATGGGCTTAAATCTCAGTGAAAAAAAAATAAAAAAGCATGAGCTCAGTGATGTTAAAGGCAAAATATCTCTTTAATTTCATCAGGGTCAGATTTAATTTGTGGATTCCTTAGAGGCAAAGCAGGTATTTGTATGTCTTCCAGACACAGGCCTGCGGCACAGCTGTGAAAGCAGGAGGCAGTGTAGGTCCATAGGGGTCTGCAGTCCCAAAGGGACTGCATCCCAGTCGCTGGGCTGGGTGCCCAGGAGGCAGCCAGGGCAACGCTGGCAGATGGCTGGCTGGTGGGGCTGGTTTACCCTTAGAACTGTTTATGCTTAGCTATACCAAGTATGCAGCATCTCTGTGTCAGGTTGTGCTCCTCACTGGGCACTTAAAGAAAGAAGCAAGGTGTGAATATGTTTATGGAGTAGCTTAAACCAAAAATCTTTGTTTTTCATGAAGTTTTATAATTTGCAGAGCTAACACTTTTGCCCTGGAAGTTACTATGTAGTCTCCAGGTAGGTATAAGATTCAACAAAATTGCTGCATATATTCATATTTGCATTCTTCACAATATTTTATGGGTATATAAAAAGTCTGTAAACATTCTTTATTGATACTTTTTATTGAAAGTAGCTCCCTGATGAAATAATTTCAGCTGATTGCACTGATGTAGCTCAGAGGGAAATTAGACTTGAGATTGATTTTATATCATTACATTTCCTTAAAGATTTTTCTTTTTTACCTAAAACAAATTATATATAACCATTACATTTTGAAGTGAATGCATAATTATTAAACTGGAAATTGTTATGATCCCATTACAGTAAGTCTATTTCTGTACTAAGAGCAATGATTCACTGTTCACAAGTAAGCTTAGATCACTGATGTTAAATGCTAATCCTTCAGCCAAACCAGAGCTAGAATGATTTTCTTCTTGAGCTGCAATATAGAATTCCAGTAAACAAACCATTTACCAGTGTAGGAGTCCCACAAATATCAATTATTAGTGAGCCCAAGTCCCATATTGTCACAGAGGGCATTGGAGAGTATATAATCCCACCTAGAGTGTGGGGAATAGGAAGAGCTTTAGCTGATGGACTGCAGAGTGCTATCCAGGCAGCAACCAGTATCCATCTGATGGAAACAAGGGTAGAAAAGGAAGGGGAAGACAACCTCGTTCGTGCAGCAGGTTCTTCCATGTGCAGCACGTAATATATTGACCAAAAGCAACATGCTTTTGTTCGTGGGTGAACAGTTGAGTACCAGTGACATTATCTCCTGCTGTTACAAAAAAAATTCTGTGAAATTACTATAACTGAAAAAAGATTATGGAAAAACCAATCTCTCGTTGATTTTCAGTTCATTCGCTCTGTACATTTGATAGCACTTTTGGTATTGTCATTTTCACTTTCTTCTATAAATTAGTAAGTTTTCTCTTTTCTTGGGGAAAAAAAGTTTATGTCTATCAGGCTTTGGTTACTTTTATTTCGTTTCTTTTAACTGATCATATTTGACACTCATGGCATCTCCACTAACACATTACAGTTAAATAGGGAGGAAGAGCTGTATCTATTGTCTTTTATATAGGGAGTACAAGATATGTATCCTATTTTATTTACCTAATCTACTCTATTCTATTATTTCCATAGCAACTATTGCAAATTATTCTGGATTTATCCAGTGTATGTAAGGTCAAAATCAGAAATTGCTGGTGTAACAGCAATTTCTTTCATAACAAGAAGTTCTGTAGAGAATAAGTCAGTTCTGCATGCTCTGGGTGGGTTTCATCCAATTAATTTGAGATGCCAAGTAATATGGGCCACATAGCAGGTTTTGTTATTGGAACAGTTTATTAATGCTTTCCCTTGAGTGAGAATCTGATTTAAAATTGATCACTTAGCAGTTAAGAGGTCTGTCAGTTACAACTCTACTTCTAGCCTTCCATGGACTAGGTGTTTTTCGGGTTGTTATGGAAAACGATTTTCATATAACCGTTTTCCTCTGAATTCATGGATTTGCTGTAAATGTCACTAGTGAGAGGGAAGTGTTCTTATACTGTTGACTGAGTAGTTTTTTGGCAGACTTCTTAGCAACTCTGCATACTCTCAGTGACAGAGTGTTGATTTTTAGTCTTCCTATGAGATCGGGTAGGGATGGAGAGAATTCTTTTCTTTTTCCCTTTTCTATTGTTTGGAAGCATGTGTTTCCAACACTGCTGATGTCATATTGGCAGTGAAGATTATGTTTTTGTTTTAGGAGGCAGATGCACTTCAGAAACTTTTTTGCTAATTTATATAGTGGGGTTACATTATGTTTTCTTGTAATTTTTTTCCTTTGGAGTCCTTATAGTGTAGTATGGCCCTCTAACAAAAAATCACAATCATATCACAAATTTAACTGATGGGCTTGAAGAATAAGCAATGAGAAATTTGTAAGATGCCACAATCTGTGACTATGGTGACTCAAGCCCCAACAAAGAAGCTGAATGATTTTAGTAATAATATCCAAGCGGTGCATTCCACTAACCTTGTGCCACTGACTCACTGCTTGATTACACACAGCACGCAACAGCTCCAGTGAACACAGAGGCAGCCTTCAAGGATAGATTGCAAGGCTCTTCTTGTCACAGACCTTCAGAAATCTCTAGAAGGTAGCTGATCCTTTCTTGCAGTTCCCACTGTCATTTACACCTCATTTTTCAATGCATCAATATTTCCTAGATCTTACAAAATATGTGTACAATAGGTAGATATGTCAATATCGCTCTTAGGCACACAAATTTAAGCTAGTCCTTGTTGTAGTTAGCATTAGAAAGAGTTATAGTTTTCAGAAGTTACTTGTGGACTAGGCACTTCTCTGAACCTTAAATCCACACATATGCATGTTTGTAATCAAATAGAAATATATTACAATAAATTTCCGATTTAGAAAAGACTGGAAGTATGATAAATCTGAATCTTGAAGCTGAAAATTAATAAGATTTCAAACTGGGAGTGTTAAAGGGATATTTTCATCCTTTTTTATTCTGAAGTTTGAAAAATTATATTGCTTTGTGTAGACAGTATATGTTTACTTACTTACACAGTCTCACATATAGCACTTTGCTAAATAGAGTAACCAGAGTACTCACAGCCTCCTTAGGAGTGAATGGCATATTGACCTAAATTAACAGACTCTGGAAAAAAACAGATTTTGTTTCAGAAATTAAAATACTGAAATGTCTTCTATAATGATGAAAAAATATAACAGGTTCTAGTAAGCCATCTGGTAGAACTTGCCATAATAGCATCACTTTCCAGGAAGGCAAGGTTTTAGGCAATATTTTTTTGCTAAGCCTAACCTAAACTATATTGCAATTTAAGCCTGTTCTAACTCCAAAGGAGAGAACAGCTCGTTCACTTCCTTTCTTCAGCAGCCTTTCATAGATCTGAAGAGTGTTTTCATGTCTTGCCTCAGACTTCTCTTTCTTCCACTCAGCAACTTCTCCCTATCTTTCATGAAGAGCAGAGCTCCAAACTTGCACAACACTTCAACTGAGGAAACAGTTTTGAAGAGGAGAGAAGATTATTTTATATGTCATGTAGGCTATGACTCTCTTCATATGCTACAGGCTGTTCACCTGTAGCTCTAGAGCATGATACCACTGGGTTTACATTCATTGTATTGGCCACTATAATCTCTAAATATTTCCTTTCTAAAACTGCCAGCTTGTCAGTTGTTCTCTGTTCTGTATTACTGAAGTAGATGATTGTCTAAATGAGTCTTCCATTTTACTTTGTTAAATATCATAGTGTTTTAAGACTATTTTTCCAGTTTGTCAAGATCATTTTGAATTCGAATAGTCTTTCAACTTATGTGCAGTCCTTCCCTTATTGAACATCATTGTCTGCTGTTTTCTCATCACTTATTTGCAACTGTTCCAATTCTTTGATTTACTAATACTGTTTCTTACAACTGCAAAATTAATATGACAAAATGATCCTGCTTCTACTGATCCCTAAGCAGTTCACTAAGGCTGAACTACAAAGTTGAAGTATTCACAAAAAAACACTCATAAAATACTTATATATTATTAACAGGATTAATCAACTCAGAATACAGTCCTGGACACAGAAGGCAACACAATTTTTCTGTGGGTAATATAAGTAGTATCAAAATAGTCTAGATGATTGTGTGAATAACTGATTTTTAATACTGGTTAATTCAAATATATTTTTTTTTTCTTATAGGAAAAAATAAACAAACCTTTTTTTACAGTCAGATAAAATGCCTGCTAGACTGATTCAGAACATTTAATTTGGGTGTTTTGTTTGTTTATTATTCTTGAGTTTGTTTGGTTTTCCTATCATTAAAAAATGAACAGTGAGAAAACGTATAACTGAAATACTTCTTTTAATGAATATTTTTTCCTGTTTTTTTTCAGTTTTCTTTTTCATTACTTTCTGAAACTACTGAAGACCTACTGCAGGACTTTAAAAAAGAAATCTTACAATGAGAGGGTTAAACACTGAAATAAGTTCACTAAAGATATTATGAAATCTCCAACCTTAGAGACTTTCAAAACTCAACTAGACAAGGCCCAGAGCAGATGGATCTAATTTTGATCTAACTCTGCTTTGAGGAGGAGGTTGAACTATAGGACACCCAGAGGTCCCTTCCAATCTATATTTTCCTGTAATTCTATACAAATTAAATAAAGGACATGTATATTAAAGATGAAAAATAGCAATAATTTGCCTACTTGGTAAATGTCAGTATCCATTGTTTCTTGCAAAATTAATAAGCTAGTATTTTTGTGCCCAGTGTGCTTGTTAAGCACACAAATAGATATGTTTATTAGCTGAAGGCAGGATGACCAGGGTACATTTCTTGAACATCTTGCTAAATGAGGAGTTGATTCTGATTCTTGGTGGGAAGTTTCATCACTGTGTCTCTGAACATCAAAGACTCTATCATCGGTTCTTGAGCTCCATCAATTTTCTCTGGAGCGTTCAAGTTCCAATTCAAAGACTGAGCTGGATTTGCCTGCTGTGGTTTTTTGCCTCATGGCCTCATTTTATGAACATGATTGTGGGTGTGGGTGTAAGGGTGGGAGCATAGACTTCACTCTGACTTTTAGCTATTTTATATAGATACCTTTCATTCCTCTTGTACTAAACATTGTCTGTCCTGTTTTTCATTTCTGTCTCTAGACTACTAATGGAGGCTTATGACTATATTATTTATCTATCAGCTAATTAAATCAGGTCCTTAATTCAAGCTTTTGGATTCAGCTGTTGTGGTCCAATCCTCATAAAGAGCAAGATCAGAGGATGGTGTTACAAGTGGGGTATTTGAACTGATTTGGAACAGGACAAAACTGTTACGTGAGAATAAGTTAGCAGCAAAATTGTTGCAGATAGGTTGCACTAAGGACATGAGGAAAGCAAGGTTTATAGAAGCAGGTACTTCTTCTAGTAAAGTGATACAGCTGGACAAAGCAGAGAAGTGCAGCTGGGGGACCTGGGGCAGCCCCAGCCCCAGGCATCGGGCACCTCCCTGGGGATGGGGACGGGTCGACGCCAGGCCGGGACATGGGCCCACAGGTGGGCCTGACTCATCGGGGCCCATGTCCGGGCAGGGCCGGGCCATGGGGAGCTGGAGACTGGCTCTTTTGTGGCGTCGCTGGGCAGGGGCTAATGGCCCTGGGGGCTGACGTGGGCTCCTGGGCTGTGGGCAGGGTGGTGGGAGGCCATGAGGGGGCCAGGCAGGGACTGTCAGGGCTGGCGGTGCCCTTCGTCCAGACCGAGCACACCTTAGCTTCTCGTACACCCATGTAGCATCAAAATGACACCCAGCAGTACCAAACATGAAGCTTCAGCATCGTGATGTGAAAGCACCACGCTGGCAGGCTGTGATGGAGCCTTGCCGTCGTTTCAAGTACGCTCAATGAAACGCACCCCCAGAGGAATAACGAGCATATCTCAGCGGTGCTCCGTGGAGCCCAGGGGGATGCGAGCCAGAAGCTATGTGCCACAGCTGCCAACAATGCCAGCAGATGAAGACGCCAGCTCTGAGCCATGTGCACCTACCTCAGCCTCTGCCACCGGGTCTGGGGCCAAGGTTCTCCTCCTGGCCCAGTCTGTGCATGCAGGAAGGATGTACTTTCTGTTAAACCTTGAACTGGAGACAGTAACAGGCTAATAAATCTCTGTACACAGCATGATTACTACAAGGGAAGACAGAGTGACATGCAGCTGTATTACCTGAGGTCGGATGCTACAGGTGCCACTTGGCGGGCTGTCAGAGGCGTTCTGCTTGCAACCACACTGTCATGCTCGCAATGAGGGTTGGCGGTCTTGTCATAGCGTTTCTTCGGCTGGAGTGTCCTGGCATATAGTTATTTTTTAATGTTTTCAGACATTGCCATTCTCGGCTCGCACAGTTTGACAGATGCTGCCACTAAGGTTTTGTTCTTCACTAAGGCTTTATTCTTCAACTGCTCATCCTAGTAAGTCTCTGTGTGCTGTGGTGTGAAAGTCTACACCAATGAAGGGTACAGCTCTGTTGAACTCACCTGGGCCTTTTTTTTTTTATTATTCAAAGTTCTTTCCCTTTTTAATGACTTTGCTGTTCACTCACTTGGCTGTGTCCAGCAGAAGACTGACACGAAGTTCTTGGAACAGCGTATTGAATCGTATATGGATTGTCTCACCCAGATCAGTATACCTAGGGTTTACTAGAATCAGCTGAAAATTTTCTGATAAAACTTTTCTAGTAGAAAATGGTTTAAATCTCCCTTCTTCCACCTTCCTTCTGCAACCAGCCATCCTGTTTGAGAGATGAGCATCAACGTGAGCATCAACCTATGGGAAAAATCTCAGTAAATTCACTTTTAACAAATACTCTGTCCAGGAGTGTCTGTGGAACAACCTGCATGCAACCTCCAAAGTCCCTTTGAAATGTACTTCATGGTGTATCTGAGTTTAAATTCACTGACTAGAACAGCTTTTCTTTTGCTCAGGGACAATGCCACAGTTAACACATGATCAGCCAGCTTTTCTGAAGTAAAAAAATGTTAAGAGTTAAAATCTATGAAGAAAAAACAGAGCCCAACACATAAATTATAAGCTATAGTTTACAGCTATATAAATGCCCAATAGTTCCAGTCCACCAGCTTTTCACATCTTTTTTCCAAAATAAATGTGTCAGTGTCTCCTGAGCAGGGCTGTCTCTCAGTATACTTTGTAGCCTCGCTGCTTTTCCAGGCTTGTTAACCAGAAGTGTCTATGGTGTATTATCCCCTGGACCTTAGTGGAGGTGATACTTCCACAGATTTACCACCTGCAAGAGTGATTTGATTACTCCCTAGTGACTCCAGCTTCTAGAGGAAATGATTTTGTTAGGCACAGGTACTTAAAACATTTAGAGCCTTGCAACAGTATTAATGGTTCATTCATTTACTGTACTGGTCATGTCTGAATACAGTTTTCTTTAAAATGCTCATGCCTCCAAAACACCACCTCTCTCAGCATAGTCCAAGGTGACAAGCAGAATGTGTTCGTAACTTGCATGTGTTCTTACATGCTCTAGTTCTCTACGTGAAGAGAGAGGTTGCCTGTATTAGATCCTGTTTGCTATGTGGCATTGCTGATAATGTTGTGAATTAAATTAGCTTAAATTAGCCTAGTTTGCCTGTACAGTTCATATTGTTCCCACTTGGCATGTTTTGTTTTCACTCAGACAATTTGCATAATTATAAACCTTCAGCTGATCCCCACTAAATTGTGAGAATTGTTGAAACCTCATAGCACATTTTTGAGCTCTAGTAAATGCAGTAACTAGAAGTCTAGATGCACTAAGCCAGTGGAAATACTGCCGCAAAGTCCAGGTCAGTAAGACCAGATTACACTCAATGAAACTGTTCCTTCCCTTCTTTTATGCATCCTCAGATCATTATCTCTGCAACTGTTTTGGGAAGATGAGCAGGTTGCTCAATAGCAAGAACAGAATTCTGAAACAGCTCACTAGATGCATCAGGTTGCTGTGATTTATTCTAGGGCTCGGTCCCTGATCGTGTGCTCCACATACATGCAAGGCTGCATCCAGGCTCCAATCTGGAACTTGCCTTTGCAAGAAAAACTGGATACCATTGAGGGGATAGTTTGTTCCAGTGTCCATTTGCTAGAGCCAACATGAATACCAGCAAGTCTGAACTGATTAACTCATGGAAAAGGCTCAGTCCCTAGCATGGTATAGCAAAGATGCTATAGAAGCAGCCACTGTGTACTCTCTGACTAAGAAGGGGACTGGCCATTTTTCAGCAAGGAGGTTTGAATGAAATCTTGTGATTACCTCAGCCATTTGCGTAATTTCACTACTATTACCGAAAAATCATTCCCAAAGTTTTTGAGGTCTGCTTCAATAAAATAGATCATTGCGATGGAAGAAAATTGTGATTGCAATTACACTGAGAAATGTTGCTCAAATCAACAAGATATGACATGACATTTCACACTCAAAAAAATTAAAATAGAAGTGATCATGAAAAGACACAGATGCATTAAGTAAAAACCCCAGAACCAACAGAGGCAAACCCACAAGATTTTTGTTCCCATTCTCTTTAGTGAGGTTAGCAGGGAATTTTTGCTCTCTTACAGGATCATTATCAGTTTCAGATTCTAGCATCTTTGTATTCCTCCCAATAAGACCACTGTATACAAGAAGTAATAGTGTGCTCTGTGCAACAGTAGTAGAGTAATAGCTTCTTTAAAATGCCAGGAGTATAAGATTTCTAGAAGAGCAGGCTAAGTTTGACAGGGAAATAGCAAGAAAATTATAACTTTTTATTTCATACTATCAGGACTTAACAGGTCAAACTACGCAGATAGGAAACATTACAAAAGAAATAGGCTTCCGTAACTGAAAACAAAGAACAGAATATAATTAGAAATAGACATTACCAATAAGTTGTAAAAATGAGACTTCATTAGAAGAAAATAGAAGGTGAGGGAAAAGCTCATTTTGGTTTTCCAACATTCATATTTTAAATGTTTACTTCATTTTTCACCTGTGCTGGTAATAAAACAGCTGTTGTCCAGATATGTCTTTTGTGTGATCCTGCAGGCTAGCCAGGCCACATCAGTGACTCAAAGTAGGATTAAAAGAGCTGAACAGATTCATTAAGTCATTGGGAGAAGAATCTGAGCACTGAAAAAGAGATATATTAAGTGGGATACTGCTCTTTCTGTTTTGGTTCTTTCGAACTCTTAGGATCCATTCCTGTAGTTAAGTCAGAAGAGATGTAAGATTTCAAGTAAATTAAATGAATGTAAAATCTTCTTTAAAACAACAGAAAACAGGGAATTTATGTATAAGTGTAGAATTTCTAGTGTCTAATGGATTGAATACACATATCTTAAGCATTTGTTTTCAGTAAAAAGAAATCCAGACACTGGATCAATACTAATAATCTCAAATTAGAATCTACCATAAATTCATTTTATCCTATTAGAAATATTGATTTATGAAAAATTCACAAACATGTAATTTTAGTATTCACCCAGTGCTACATTCCAGAAGGGCTCATTTGCTATTTTTGAGCAATTGCCCAACTTCTTATTTCCTCTTTAGCTCCAGGAATTTTAGAAATATGTAATTGTAAATTCAGGACATCCAATACACATCTGATCAATAACAACTTTACCCACTTACCCAAGCTGCCACCTTTTAGGTAGGATGCACTTCCACTAAAAAAAGAAATGAAACATTATACTGGTAGCATTACTGTCTTGAATAATTAAAACAAGATGTCTTAAAAGGCAAAGGTTTCCTAAAACTGGCATAGACTTATTTGAATAATGCCCTGGAATAAAAAGGTTAAATGTACATCAGTTTTATGTAATTAATATCATAGAATACTGTTCATGCTACTTTTCCTGCATCTGTCTCTAAAAGATTATGACATGTTGAAATTATCAAAATGGATGTGTTTACATAAAACTGACAGTGATATGTAGTAGAGATGACAGCTCTTTGAAGATCATACAAAAATAGAACAAGATATACTTCAGAGACCCAGAAGGATCATGGCTTTTTTTAAAAAAAAAATAAGAGGAAAGAGTAGAAAATACAAAACTTGTGAATTTTTTTTTTTAGTTCTGCATAATAGTTGCTCCTAGACAGTTGCACTAGCTGAGGTGTGTTGTTAATTGTTAGGTGATTAATTTTAGAATTGCCCAGAAAATCTTGAGACCTTATGGCCAAAAGGTTGCATGACAAGAAAGCAATATTTTGTAAAGGCTTTAATGGTGTTAGATGGAAAACAGTGTTTAGACTGTCTAACAATGGTAACCTTGGGGTAAGTGTCATGTACAAGGAGCCTGGTTTTATTTTACAGTTAAAGCTGATTTTGGCAGAAAGGCAAAATTGGAAATACTGAATATAAATGAAGTATTTATGACACCATTGTAATTAGGATTTCTGCATGCAATGAAATTAAGTATGGCAAAGTGGTTTTCCAATAACTGTGCAAATAAAATTAAATTAAATGAAAAACCATTAAACATTGTTATCCTTATCAATTCTTAAAGAATAAACAGTTAGAAGGCAAGATCTAAATTGCATCTTTTAATTGCTTATTAAACTTTAACAGTTACAAACTAAATATGAAAATGTCAAATGTGATATATATATATTTAATTAATCATGCAAGTTTAAACTTACAGTTCTAAGTAACCTACCATCAATGATTAACCAGAAAAATAATTCAGACGAGGTTTTTTTTTTGCAGTCACGGTTAACATCTTTGTAACGTATTTTCTCAGTGACTTAGAATTCATTTAATTCTATAGTGTGGTGTGTTTCTTTGCTCCAAGATAGGTTGAATGTTAACTCATACTCTCAGGAAAAGAGTAAGTGACCCTTTGCTTCCCATGCTAATGGTCACCTGCAGACGGGGAACAACGGCTTTCTGGTAACTGAGAAGAGCAGCTTCCTCACCTTTCCTTCTCTCTCCCTAAACAGAACTTGTACATCCTTAAACTTGGTATGTGTTGTCTTTGTATATAAAAGGCAATAATGTTTACTAATCTTTGTGAGATGTTTTCAAGGTCAGTGGAAGGAAAGTCACGTACAAGAAGAGCAAAGCATTGGGATTTAATAAAGTTTTTGTCAAATAAAGCACAATCAATTGTACAGCAATATTATTCAGGCAGCTCACCAGTCATTTTCACAGCTTGCTTAAGCAAGGATGAATGGTATATTGACAGTAGTGAGATATTTTAGCACTCCTTTTCTACTTGGATTCTTCCAGCACTTGCTGCCCACGAGGCATCCATACACTGCGGGTGTGCAACTTCTCCTCCTGGCTAGCAGGAAGGGCAAGAGCAGTACCTGACAGGACCTGAAGACATCTCCTTCTATGCTGCACCCACTTAGAGGGCATCCTGGAGCAAGTGTCTTTCTTACCCTGCCTTCGATGGTGCTGTATTTCATAATGTTGCTGTGACTTTCTCTGTCATCTCATTTCAAGATATTTAACTCTCTGACTTTTCTCTTTAAAGCCAAAACATTTGTATTTCTAACACGACAATGTGAAACTTGAGTTAACTACTTTCTTATAATTTTCTTATCCAATTCTTTTCCATTTTCAAAGAACAAACAAAACTGGTTATTGCTAGAGGGTGTTGTTCAGATGAAAGTTACCTGAATCTTATTGTCAGAATTTTGGGGATGGGAGGAGATGGGGGTGGGTGGGACAAGGGAAATGCATATATAGTAAGAGAACAGATGGGGGAAATCTTGTGCTTCATTGAGGCTGGTGCTCACTTCACTACCTAAGGAATGTCCCTCCTGAGAATCACAGCTGAAGTCTATGTCAGGTTTTGCCCTCAAACTGTAAAGGAATTTTAGGCATAGCTGTGACCTAAAAGTTGTGAGTTGAACTGCTACATTTTTTTATAATTAAAGGAAATGAGAACTTTCAAGGTAATGCAAGCAAAGGTTCTCACATTAAAAAAATGGATTCTCATGATTTCACAATTTAAAAAGCATTTTTGATGTACACTATACAGCTTTGTTCTTTTGTGCTTTTGGAAATAATATCAAAGTTTGTGAAATTCTAAGAGGCAAAATACTACACAAAATCCCAAACCAGCTTTCTTTTCTTTCCAGAAAAATAATCTGGCTAATTTCAGACATAATTTTGGTCAGGAAAAGCAGCTCAGAATTTGTCAAAACTGTTATATACTTATTCAGACCTAAATTCCAAACCTTAAAAATGTATCCATTTTTCATAACGCCTTTACTGTCAATGTCTTTGCCTGAGTTTCAGGCAAAATTTCACAGTGGGACTGATGCAGGTGAAACAATAACACAGCAATACATACAACATTGATGGACATTCAGAAATGCTTGTGCATTAAGACTTAATTTATGTTCTCATAGTAAAAAATTCAGGTATCAAGAATATTGAAATTGACCAGCAGTGGAGTATTTAACAGTACAAGTAAATAATGTATTGGCACATGATGATATTGTCTCATATTCTGTATATTTTAAGGCTGCAGTTTTCTCATATGTTAAAGTAATCAATCCCACTTGCACGATAAATGTCAAGTACTATATATGAAGGTTAATGTAAATTTTCCCTCTTGCAACAAGAAAACAATATTTTGTAAACCTGGAGAAAAGCCACCATATAATACTTAAATGTTTTCAACAGTTAAGCAGGAAAAAGCTGTCAACAACAGCAAGAATAATGATCATTTAAGCTGTTACAAAAAGATTAGCAACAGTCCTTCCTTGCCATATGCATGTGGTTAAAAGTTAATTTTACTGTACATATTGACAGTCATCATCTTACAAATTCCCATGTACATGAATAATTATAATCAGGCAAGAAAGATTATTTAACAAAATCATGCATATATATATCCGCTTTTGCAGTACGACATTTTTTCTTGAAAGTTGTACAGCAATCTCTTTAAAAAATAACAGTTTGAACTCTGAATTGTTACTACTGTATCTTTTGACACCTTGTTTCAAAGATTTCTTGTTATTAGCCCAAATATTATGAACATTGAAACTAATGCTACTAATTCTTAAGCATATTTTGCAGTGATTTATCTTTCCGTTTCTTTAGTGATCCAATTAAAAAACTGTCTACCTATTTCCAGTACGATACTTAAAGAATAACTTAAGATTTATTCAAGTGTTCCTAAAAGCATTTCCAAAATATATATATCCTTTATTTACATTTCCAGTCAAGACAAAATACAATAGAGACCCTCATTCCAGAGTATTTTGATGGCTAGAATGTTCACCAAGGTTGGAGAGAACCAACAGGCATGACTGCAAGTGCACCTTGTCTCATCAGGTTAGACTTTGAACCAGGTTTTCTCATTGTCTAATAACTGAGCTCTCTCTCTTGGGCTAAAGTGGCCCTTGCAGGAGATAGTAAGAACAGGCTGCCGAAGAAGATCTAAGAGGCTGCTGCTAAGTGCACTCCACTGGGGTGAGTCTCAAGCTCGTGTCTAATCCAGTTCAGGACTGTGAATCTAGTTATATCACTTTCTAAAGGAGGGTCTCATTCTTTGAGCTGTGAGTTATCAGGAGGTTCCCTCCATCTGTTTCTGTCTGATCATCATGATCAGCAGTTTCAGCTTAGACTTCAGAAACCTTTATCAACAAAAACGTTACTGAAAAGAGCACATTCCTAAAAAAAAATCCAACCCAACCCAACCCAACCCAACCCAACCCAACCCAACCCAAAAAACCCCAAAACATCAGTTTCAATCAATTATTGACATATACTTTGTCAAAAAAATCCCACTTACCCCCACTTAGGAGGACAAGAAAGTAGATACATTATTCGTTCACATTGACTTTGTCAAGCTGTAAGGTAGCAAGTCAGACTGGCATCCACTTATCATTTTAAACAGGGAGCAAATAGTCCAGTTATCTGGAACATAGTATCAGATCTCATGTACAGTGTACAAGCTCACATGTATTCAGGTATTTTGCTTTCAGAGTTGACTAGATGTCATTGAAAGCTTGGAAAATGCTGAAGAGCTTCAAGCAAATTAGCATTATCGCTACTAAAATTTTTAATGAGTTAAAAAAAAAAAGAAAAAATCTTGGGGAAAGAAAGTGCATCAAAGGCTACTTAACACCAATGTTCTTACCAGGATGTCCCACAGCAAAACTCACCAGGTGGTGTGTGGCGAGATGCTGGGGATGTATGATTTTTTTGTTCTTAGGCGCTTCACAAAGTAACTGCTATTGGCCACTGTCAGAGACACGGCTCTGGAATGGATTTGGTCTGATCCAGCAGAGCCTTTATTTTATTCATTTTTCCTACTATCTCTTACTACAGGAATATAATTTTCTGTCTTTACAAATCAGTTATGTTTATCCTTTAGAAAAATTAGGAAACTTAACCTACACAATGAAAAGTCAAGCAGTATTCTAATGTCAAATAATGACAGTATTGTACAGCCCAAGTGGAGTCCACTCCACACTCTGTAACAGGTTTCTAATTTATTTATAAATGAAGTAGATATCCATAAACTCTAATAAGGGGAAAAGGTAATCACTTCTGAAAACTAGGATGGCAGGGCATAAAATCCTGAGATGATCTCCAAATCAAGAGTGGAGAGCAATATGTGAGTTTACTAGATTACTTCCTTTGCTTCAATGAGAAGGTCCTCTCCTGCATCTCCAGTTTGCTTGGAGCCTGCGGGCAGAACCAGAACCGTCAGCCACTGGAAGAAGGTGGAGTTCCCTGCTGGGAGAACACCTACAGAAAGGCTAAGCCACAACCACTTTCCTAAACTACAAACAGTGATAAACAGAGGGTGAGGAAAAGCAGACCAATGCCTCTTACTCCAAAGCTGGATGCTTTCTGTCAGGCGTCAAATTCATGGATGTTAGTTTTCATCAGTCTGGATGATTCTCCTGCCTTGAGGGAGGGATAGAAAGGGAAGTCTTGGAATCCCTGATAGGGTTTCCTATTCTTCCTTACACTGGAAGAGGTTATAATGAACTTTTCAAACTGGAGTCAAAATAGGAATCCAAAATAAGATAGGTTTTTATAAGCATTTATCCCAGAGACTAAAGTGTGAAGGAAACGTCTGCTAGAAGAAAGAAAATGGCACTGAGTATGTTTGGACATCCTAAATGCAGAATTCGATAGACTTAATGGAGTAGACTTCATTTCCCAGCTTTCAGCAGAGAAAACAGAACTTTACACTGAAACTGTCAGTGTCCTTAAGGGTTTGAGTTGGTTGCTTATTTGAAAACAGAAAAATTCTTCAATACTTCGAGGGCTGAAAGCTCGGGCAGGTCTGAATTATTTTGATCTGCAGGGACTTGTCATCTTTTTATGTCTTCTAGTATCAAATTAAAAAATCACTTAAGTGGAGAAAGTAGCCACTGAGAAGTTCAAGCTAGTGGACATTAAATAACTGCTTCTGCCTTAATTTGTTCTGTGACAGCCCAGAGCTGAGTGCTTGCCAGCCGCTCGCTGTTAATTTGACATGCTCGTGTGGTTCCCCCACTATCAGTGAACAGGTAGCTGGTTTAAACCCAGCTGATAACGTCTACGTGAGTTGTGATTGCTGCATTGGATCATGTAGATGTACTCAAAAAATAGAATCTCTGCAGTTGTTTCATTCAAGAACATTTATGTTTCACAAATGAAAGTAGGAAGATTTAAAATGTGAAAGAGGGTTTATAATTTCTTCTGCTTCTCTAGGAGAGTTATGCTACCCTTCTTCCGCCTTGTGTGTCATAAAAGGAAAGGCTGTGTTTGTCTTATTTATATTTGTCTATTAGCCTTTTTAATAGAAAATAGAAAGTTATATCCATAAATGTATTTTGTGATATTACTTAGCATTATTTCAGTATTTTGTGCTTTTAATAAATTTTAATAAGTTACAGTACATCTTAGTGAAGGCGAATGGATTTCAGGCATTCCACAAGCTATATAAAAGACAGGTATAATTGCAAATGAGGTACCTTTAAGACTGCAGTCTTAGAAACAAACATTGAATACTTCATCTTTGTATTTAAGTGTTGAAGCAGATACTATTTTAATAGTCATATTCTTTGAGAATGAGGATTATAGCCTGTTCCGTGTATTGACATAAGGAATTGGAAGGTTTGCAAAGTAAAGCAGGTCAGATCATAGAATCATGGAATAGTTTGGGTTGGAAGGGACCTTTAAAGGTCATTTAGTCCAATCCCCCTGCAATGAGCAGGGACATCTTCAACTAGATCAGGTTGCTCAGAGCCCCGTCCAACCTGACCTTGAATGTTTCCAGGGATGGGGCATCTACCACCTCTCTGGGCAACCTGTTCCAGTGTTTCACCACCCTCATTGTAAAAAATTTCTTCCTTATATCTAGTCTGAATCTACCCTCTTTTAGTTTAAAACCATTACCCCTTGTCCTATTGCAACAGGCCCTGCTGAAAAGTCTGTCCCCATCTTTCTTACAAGCCCCCCTTAAGTATTGAAAGGCCGCAATAAGGTCTGGTCTCCCCGGAGCCTTCTCTTCTCCAGGCTGAACAACCCCAACTCTCTCAGCCTTTCTTCCCAGGAGAGGTGTTTCATCTCTCTGATCATTTTTGTGACCCTCCTCTGGACCCGATCGAACAGGTCCAATTTTACGACCAATTACCAATTTGTCTTTTTTATTTGGAGCATTTGCCACAGAGATTTATCTTCTATCTTCCTCTCACTTTACCTTTTGTACTTCCATGCCTACCACTAACAGTGAGCATACTATCACACTGCAGCTAGACTACAACTGCTCTCTCAACCTATCTGGGAACCTTTTATTTTTCATTCCCACACTACAGTTTGGGAAATCATAACTAAAGTTCATAGGCTGCATAATGTGTAATGTTTAAAAGCCATGAGCTGTCCTGAAATCTTGCTGTAGTGCAGAGTTTATCAATATTTTCAAGCTGTAAATCTCATTTGAGAGGAAAATACTAAGTTTTCAGAAAAGTCAGAGAAAAAAAAGGAGTATCGCCACTGGCTCCCCACTGGTCTCTACTGTCTTCTGTTTCTCCTCAGTGTCCATCTTGTTTCTTGTAGATATCTTTGTACCAATGCTTTGGTGGTACCAAATTATTTCTGGATATGGTTAGTTTTTCACATTAGAATTGTAATATTGTTCTAATAACTTACTGCTAGTTCTGTGCAAACACTTTCCAGGGCTAACTGAAGTGCTGCTTGAGGAAGGGAATTGCTGGCATCCCCTCAAGGTAGGAGAGCCACCATAAAAACCAGGAGATCCATCTGATCCATTACCTCCCTGCCTAATCAAGAAAGAACCAAAAAAAATGAATTTGGGAGATCACACCAAGATAGATAGATACAAACAAAATAAAGTTTCAAAGAGTTTTAAAAAATACTGGTCTATACTGTCAGCTTAGGGCCCAAGTCAATACTCCTTGATTATCCAAACTGGTTATGTGTTGGCTCTCACTCCACCTAACAGAGAAACGAACCTAGGCCCAGCAAGAGATGAGCTTAAATTCAAACCCTTCTAGTTAAGAAATTTGAGCCCTGTGGTGTAAAGAACTGAGACAAATCTAATGGGCTAAATCATGCCAGAAAAACCTGCTATAAAGTAGTAAGAGCAAAATCCATTCACTGTGATTAAATTGGTCCATGAAGAAACATTCTTGCAGTAGTATGGCTGCTTGCATTTGTTAGGGCATCATCATAACATACCATCTGCTCTTTTATACCCTTCTTTATAGTTCTGACTTTCAGAGAGATGGTAGTGATTACCTCACATCTTTATTATATAAAAAGAGCTGTTCGCTAGTTCAGTGTTCAGAATTAAAAAAAAGTTTTTGTCAGTTACTCATCAATTTGCTCATCTGTTTGTCCTATGCAACACGATAATTTTGAGTCTGCTGACACTGTTACCCAAGGGAGTATGATTCATGCAATAATTTTTTCTCCTTCCTGCCTATTTCTTTTAAATTTGCTGGAACTTTAATGTATCCCATACATATTTTTCACCTTAAACTATTCTACCCTTACTAGCACTACAGTCATTCATTTCACTTTTAAAATCCTACTTTCTTATTTTAGATAGGAAGCTTACTAGTATTAGAAAAATACTTTAAATTAAGATGGCATAAAATTTTGGTTTCTTACTCTTAACATCCAATTCTTGCAAGGATACCTATTTTCTTTTTCTCTTCTCTTGGAAAAGGAACTCCTTCAAGAATAAAGACTGATATTCATAACAATACCTTTTTGTTTATAGAGTCCATTATCACCAAGGCTATGAAAGAATCTTAGCAATGTGGGCAGTTTCCCCTTTTTCAGTAGGGAAGCCATTTAGCATGCTCCAGGATAGACAGTCAACCAGCAACCTTCTGAATGAGTCCCCTGACACTGAATCCTGTAGTGACTAGAGCATGGTTGGTTGTAAGGAAACCCATCAGGGACTTCTGGGTGGAACAACACAGGAATTCCCATTTCCACTGCAAGGGAAAGGCAGTCGAGCAAGAGATCGGTCTGGCAGCGGTTTCACTTTGGAGAGCTCAAATCAGGTGAGTCTGAAAAGGCACAGCAAAGTATTGATTCTGGCAAAGACACTTCTTTGTGGCTGCCTGATTTGTGAGATAAAATGGTCATAGCTAATTTCTTCATGCTGTAGATGAACTGAGCTGAGGGAAACATTTCAACTCACAAAGCACACCCTAATCCACAGAGTAAAGGAACAGGGGGTAATATCTTGTGGTCAGTCTTCCTCTTCAGCAGAGTGCTGGAGGCAGTGCATGAGGTTAAATGGCTTTTAACTCTCAGCACTGACCTATTTATTAAGTGTTTGCTTGCTATTTCTGAAAGAGAGTTTTCATTCTCACATTTTGATGGCTTTAGAAGAGTTTCCAGCTTACATGAGTGACATAATTTTGATCCCTCTCACAGGAGCTCTTGTGGAAGACAGATAACTGTCTTCTCCTTTCCTTGTCCCAGATCCAGAAATGTCCAGCTGCTCTCCTATTTCCTCCACTTGCTGCAAAACTTCCACCTCATAATGTGATTTTTTTTTCATGCAGTTTTTCCTCTGCTTGTTATTTGCCTTGGTTTTCTTCTTACCTTTTCCTTCAAAATATTAGCTTTTAGAAAAAAAACTACTTTAAACAAACAAAAGCACATCTGACTTCAACGCCTTGTTTCACCCGAATTTGTTTCTATGCATGCCTCACAGTTCCATTCCAGACCCCTTCCTATTTGCTGTGCACACGAGATCCTAAGGGAGCCATCTGTGAAGTTGCAACTGTCCTTCAAGGTCTCTTATGTCTCAGTTAGTGTGGTAGCTCTCACTTTGGCCTTTAAAATAGCATCTTCTTCTAGACATAGACAGTCGATACGTGGATGCGCGTTCACTGTTACCACATCCATGCTCTTCTTTTTCATAGCAAACACTTATTTGTGATGCTAGCCCTTTGCGAGAGCTATTGTTACTCTTAGCTGTTTTCATGCCTCTAGAAAGGAGCTGAGTCACACCTGAATCCCCTGGAAGGAAGAAAAGGGGGGACTCTTACGCTTCTTCCCCCACGAGAGATTTGTCGTTCGGAGGCAACATCCTGCCCCAACCTCTTTAAGTATATCAGTTTGTTAAAAAGAAAAAGCTGCACTGTAACACTGTAATTTACACACAGACACTCTGGATGGACAGTGAAGCATTCAGAAAAGCATGAGAAATTATTAAGTCATGATTTAAACATTTTGTCTCTGGACCAGTCCTCATGCTTTTGAAATTTGGGAACTGAGAATCCTGTCACATTTATGATACTAATTCCAGTAAATCTATACGTAACAGCTTTGTAGACATTCTACTTCATCTCACAATCCTACATCTACGTCATCAGACCTTTTAACCAGCTTGGAAGGTTCTGCACAGTTAAAACCATGTAAACAGAGTTAATATAAGGCCTAAATTAAATTACAGTAGATGTCAGAATACATTAAGATGTTAAATTCGCCTATTTTCCAGTACTACATAGCAATGGAGCCCTCTAAGGGTTACAAAGCAAACTGATTGTTTTCTAGCTAAGATATAATACTGCCAATTATGTATTTAATTGAAACAATTATGTATATTCTCCACTTTTTTTTTTTAATGAGTTAATACAGCTATAGTGTATCACACTTAACTGGGTTAAATTTAAATGAGATGACAACTCTATAAGGGTATCTTCTACGATAACTAAGTTAATGATATTGAATCATAACGGCTGTTGCCAATTAGAATTGAATTAATATGTGTCTACCTAATGGGCATACATACAACAAAACCAGGTGGCTTTGGTGTTGTTTAACTGAGTACAATATTCTGACTAGTAGTATTTTAATCCATGATTTGCTAGGTAAAATTAAAAAAAGAAATGAAAAGAATATTAACTTTAATGCAATTAGTATACTTTTAGGATTTTCATTCAACATTTTGTATGAAGCCTCAGCTAGACTTTTAAAAGAGGGTAGTTTTTATTTGAGAGGACAAGGTCTCCATCTTTCAACTGGAAGGATTTTTGGTGACATTTTTGAGCTATTGCAGTCTGGAATTTGTCAATATTGATATGTATTAACATGCACAAGAATTAAATAAGCAGTCGAAAAAATGTGATAATAATATCCAATTACTTTGGCTTTATTGGCATTTATTTTATATTTCTCGATCATGATACAACCATGACAAGTTGTCTTTGAGTGTATTAATTTTACTATTCACTTTACAAATATATTGATATGACTTGCAGTTCATACTACAAAAAAATCTGAAAGACTCCAATGTATTTCACTCCACTTGAAGTGTCGAAATTGTGATTTCAGAGTCTTTTTGGACTATTTCCCTTAATGTAGAAGTCTTGAAAGTCATAAATTCCATGAGTTTCTTCAGAGCTTGGAGAAGAGCTTGCTTTCTCTTTTCTGACATAGATGTATAAATCATTGTCTCCAGTATATTTCATTCAAATACAAAACTTGCCAAACTTTTAATAAACTTTATACAAGTTAATGGTTTAGGGAACCATAGCTTACCTATAAGCTATGTGTTCTGTACATTTTCAAATTCTTTTTTTAAGTATCAAACAGTTACTGACAAATCAGTTTCTGAAGAAGCTCTATTTAATAATATTTTAGAATATTTTTACTTCTATTTCAAAGATAATTACGTGGAAATCATATACCATTACAATTGCCATTGTTTGCTCACGTATAAATCCAGTCAGCTAATTTTGCATGTTAAATTTGTTCTTCCTACAACATGGGGGAAGCAGAAAATTTGGATAACACACTATTTACTAATTAATTTAATTTTTTGATGGTAAAAGTCAATAAACCAATTTGCTAGAAAGAAATAACTCATGAGCTTTTTTTATAAATTAGCTGTTCTTAATCAGAGGGATGTTGTGTCCTGCTTTTTGATACTGTAGAATGATTAGTCTAATTTAGGATTTAGGGCCATTGAAACAAGAAAATAGATAAAATTGGACTGTTTTATTTGTGTTGACTCTGTGATTTCAAAGAAAAAACAGACTGTGATTACTTACAAAAGGTCTCGCTATCAATTAACCTACAAAACCAACACCTTTAAGTAAAGCCACTAAATCTATTTCGAATCCCAGTTTACGACACTGCTGTGGATTGAATGTATTTAAACAACCAAAAAGCTTACCATTCCCTGGATTCTGCTAGAGAATACTTTGCCATGAAGGGCTGAAGGCTTCCATATTATTTGTTTGGTACATCAGCTTCCTGATTTTTGTGATGCTTTTGCTTGAGTACAAACCTTACAAATCACATTCTCTCCAGGGTGGCTATAGGCATCTGATTACTCTCACTAATCCTTAAATCAAGGTGAAGAGTATGGTATCAGAGGCATGACTTACAGTTACGGACCTAAAATGATTCACGTCTTGTAGATCCTACTATATATTACTTCAAGATATATTACTAATGAGCTGTTCGGTAGATCATTACTGCAGACTGCAAAGGAATAGCACACTTCTACCTTTATTCATGTATTTATCCCAATTCCACAGCATGATTACTTAAATGACTTGAAGAATTTCTAAAAGCTTGTTTCTACCATATTAAAACCCTTCCAAGCTTAGTGTTCCTTAAGATCAAGGTGTATCAGTCCTAATTATATGAAAAACTTCACTTCCTGCCCTGCTAATTGAAACTACCTAGGTGTATTTATTACACAATCCTAAGACTGAGAGATAAATATGATTTCAGTGAAGGGTCCTAGCCTAGATACCTCTTTGCCCAGCTAAAATTCATTCTGCCTCCCCTCAGGTCACTGTGCAAACCCTTTTTCACAGGTTTTTGCTGGATCAGAAGGGAGGAAAGGTATACAAGATTGTATTTCTTTGATTCAGGGCTGGATTAACAAGCGTGTTATAAATGACACTTGGAACTTGTCCATTTTGAGAAATGTGCCTTTTTTCAATCAGTTCTGCTGAATGCCTTGCTAGTTATTATAACATTTTCAGATGAAAGAGGCAACACATTTGATCCTGACGTTGGTTTCAACTGGTTCTAACTCTGGACAGTGCCAAAGAAAACAGGACCACGATTTCAGTGGGACCACTTAAAGTCAGTGCTTGTAGCAGTGTAACATATTACAGTTACAGCTCTTCTCCTGGTTTCATTATGCCTGTGAAACTATATGAGAAAGGTTCCTACAGTTCATATTTATATGAAACAATAAAAACAAGTACAGGAAATGTAGAGGCCTTCCTTTTGAGTCCTCTGAGATACTTCCTATTCAGTACAACACTATTCTAGTTCTGCAGCAAAACAGTGGTATAAGTATGGCCGCAATTTGGAGGAACTGGTGAGAAGAAGATTACAAAACAGACGTTCATAAAGCACATCAGTTTTGAGTTACGAGGCTGGCATTTCACAAGCATGCGGGGTTGTAATTGCCTAATCTTTGCAGAGTCGTTATGCGTATGTGCATGCATGTAAATCACAGGAAGGGGACCGAAGTCCATTCAAACTGAAAGTCTATATTCTTAAAGAGGTAGTGTGTAGGAACAGAACTCAGATGAATTCCAAGGATAAATAAAACCAGGCTCAAAACCTGGTACAAAACGGGAACATCAAGTGGAGAACTCTGCATCTACGACTTCTAAAATGAAGTCATAAAGCCTCTGAACACTGCTAAGTACCGTTTGCCAGATGGCAGAGAAAGTCTGAAGTGACTTCTGAGAACCTCAATCATGACTATAAGCAACTGCTAGCTACGTAACATACTAAGGACAGACTTGGTAACAATGCCTTATGCAAGGGCAAATCACGAAGAAATAGAAGACATGCATAAGCTCTGTCAGTTCATGAACCAGACTGCTTCAGTAAGCTTTCCTGCAGACTGTTCACACAATAATGTAATTGTTTTATTTTTCATTGTTATACTTGTTTTTAATTGGTTGAAGACAGACTCCTCCATATGAAATGTAGGTATGAGCAAACGGGGTACTTATTTCCTTGCCGCATTAAGCTTTAAAATACAAACTACCCCCCCAGTCCTGACTCTGGAAGCATACATGCAGATCACCACTGCTACAAGAAGTACTTTTTAACATAAAAAGCAAGAGTGTCAATAAACATTTGAAAGTGACTGGAGATGTATCTTGGAGCTCACATAATAATTTATGCTTTCAGAGGCTACAGTCCAAGCCTTCCTGGCCATTCCAAAATGCTGCAGAAAGTATTTATGAAGCTATGGTGAAAAGCTCTACAGAACTGGCTAAAAAGGAAAGCTTTGAGTCAGCTTTTGCATGTGAGATAGTGACATCCAGTGGCGAGTTTGGTTAACTGTTACGATCTCGTCCCCTGATGCACAGAAAAACACCAACACTTGTATTTTGTTGAAACACATTAAAATATTTAAAACATACTTTAAAATATTAAAAACATTTAAATAGACAAATATACACAATATGTGGATTTCCTAAACAGAGAAACATACTTTAATATATTAATTATAAAAGTGGTGTGTTCATCTACAGTGAAAAATTACATTTTGCTTCTAATTTTTAATCAAGCTTACAATAAAAGTAAGCAAAAATGTTTAGCTGTATTTAAAAAAATAGAACATTCCCTACATTACAGCTGTCTTCTCTTCTGTCTTGTTCACACAAAGAATCACTACTCCTCTTTTTCCTTACATTCCCAGTTCCTATAAAAAACAAGAGTTCAAGATTTAAGCTTATGATTCTCGAAATCCACAAAGCCGTTCTACATAGACTCTTCCTCCATTTAGGATTCACAGCCACAGCAGGTCACCATCTAACATAGCTTTTCTGGAGTAGATCCCTTCTTTTAAGACCCAGCTGATGAAAAGTAGTAAGACTGTCCTTTACAGTTCTTTATTTAGAATACACACAAGGATGCAGGAGACCTCAATTTACTGTCCTTCCGTGCCTTTGGGAGATAGGTTTTTTTAATGGGAGATGGGGATATCCAAAACACATATCTACTAAGCTAGCAAATACTCCTGAGGAACAAACATTCAAATTCCCTTATTGGATCTGTTCCATTTTGTCTAGAATAATGAGACTCATTGGACCAAAAAGAGGTGAAAATACACTCCAAGTTGAGGATATGGCATTTCAGTGGATGTGGAAAAAGAGAATTCTAGGTTCTCATTCTTGGAAACTCATCTCATCTCTTATTACTTTTCCACAGGGAACAAGGCCAACTTCAAACTCCAGGAAGTTTGCCAACTAAATTCTGCTAATCTATCTTTTCACAGATCTATATGCAACAAAACTACTTTCTACTATGGTAAAGTTGCTAGGTTAATATTACTTTCTCCCTTTTAATGTTTTTCCACGCTGGCTGACACCATGTGCTGTTGTGGAAAGACATGTTAAGGGAGGCTGAAGATTTGAGTCACTGCCTGCAAGTTATACAGAACCAGTAACAAATCACCTCTGTCTTGTCTTACTCTCCAAACGATCCAACTGAGCAGTTACCAGCTTTTCTGTATGCACGTTCCAAACTGAAATAAACAGGCTCTTTTGCAAGCAACCTAAACTCAGGTCTCCCAATTAAAAGCAAAAGTATTCCACCAGCCTTAAACATTTGGCTCTCATTCACTTATACATACAAGATTCTAAGTAGGCAAAACAGTCTCTAAATTCATGATGTAATTATTTTGGTTTGTCAGCAAGTAGGCCCTTACATTAAGTTATTGCACTATCACTTCATAAATCCAGGCACATAATGAAGAAAAGCCACGCTTTACTGAATTCTGAGGGTTTCTCTTATGGTCAAAGACACCTTCTTTTTTTTTTTTTTTTTTTTTTTTAACTTAGCTCTTAAACTTAGTGTTTCTTAGGCAGGGTTAGCTAGAGGACAACTCAGATAAAAGTTTGAGTCTTTCTGAAATGTAGAAAATGGGAATATTTTTCTGACAAACATATATATGGAAATCACATTTTTGTGTTTGTGAAAATTTATCTTATATAACTGTTACATTTACTTATTATAGTTTCAGTAGTCAGGGAAGGTTTGAAAACACCAAGCTTACAATTTTGAAGTGTACATTTTGAGATGTTCGTCCTTCAAAAAAATACTGATATAGTTTTGGAATTTGGAGCTGTTTATACTTTCACTCAGCAATACTTTTAGAAGAGAAAAAAAACCCACCACGTTGATACTTTCTAAACCAAGTATTATCCACCTCCTAGCTATCGCATTACATCAGTGGTATCAGAAATCAACAGATAATATACAGCTCAAATGGATTTTTACTTGCTAATTAGAAATAAAGTGCCTGCCACTCACACCCTACGGTTCTGCGTTCTTCAACTTTGTTAGAGGGCTGCAATGCCCTGGGATCTTATGTTAAAGGGCAAAATTACTCTGGTAACACAACACAAAATGAAATACTGCCTGAAAGGTCAACTACACTGAGAGGAAGAGGAAAGAGAATTTAAGCAAGCACAAGATTCTTTTATTTCACTCAGGATCCCCAAAGGTAGAGAGAATTTCTCTAATAAATCTTGTGCCAAGCAAGAGTAATACAAAATTGGGCAATGCAGAAAAAGTAATTTCTGTTATCTTGTCTATGTTATGCTAGAAAGGACAGTTCTAACTGCTGTATCTCACCAGTTTCACATACTTACAGAAGAGGGAATTTTCATTTTTTTCCAACCTCATGCACAAGAAAGACAAAATACTGAACCATTTTGGGAAAGTTTGCCTTGGATGTACTAAATAAGGCACATTGTTTTCCACTGCAAGAGACTTGGTGCTTAGCTGCTCTGAACCACCTCATTTACTGTGAATCAAATTCATGCATGCTGTGAAGCCAAAGGCTACTGACAACGGGTGGTATCTCAGTATGACGAGGTACTACAGCTTTAAGTGTGTGATACTAAAACAATCGTGCATTGATATTGTTGCAGAACAGTTCAGAAGAGGAAAGTCAGGAACACAACATTTGTGCGGTCATGCTTAGGGCCACGTATGAAAAATTGCATACCTCTCCCCAACAAATCGTAAGAGCAAAGCTGAACTTTTCCAAACCAGCCTGCGAGGACTACATCTATCTATATAAAATCAGAGGCCTGTTCCTTGGTCCTGAAGACAGGTGCCACAGCCTATCTTGCAGCCATTTGGATAGATTCTATTCACTCCTTCAAAACAGAGACTGTTCCCCGAAAGGCACGTGCTGTCTACCAGACCACTAGAGATGTTTTAATGGAGAAGTAACAGTTGACACTATGCAACACTGCATCAAGAGTTGCCACAGAATGGACAATTATGGGACAACATAGCAAGCCTGCATCTATTTAGTTTGCTAATATAAAGTAGCCTAGCTGTCTGTAATTCTTGATAGAGCAATGAGGAGAGCCATGCAAAGTTAATCCATGGGAAAGGTAAAGAAATAGATCTCAGACTAACACCACACTGCCCTTCCACAATGCCGTGAAGGCCTCCAGAAAGAGTTTCACTCTCTCCCTAACTAGGAGACTCGCAAACTGTGTATGGATATGCATCTGCTTATCTCCCTCAGGTCCATATTTCCACTGTTGTGAAGACTATTCAAGTATTTAAAATTAATTTCACAAATACTTACTTAACTTAAAAAGTTACTAGCATTCTGCGTTTTTGTACTCAACTGTTCTTCACATTAGTCTAAGTTCAATTTTGTAGATCATCTTTCCTATGTCTTAAATGGCATCTATTTTAGACAGAAGGTTAGGTCTTCACACAAAGGTTTAACTGCTTCCAGATACAACTTTTACTAAATATGTATGGACAGCCTTCCATTGTGTTCACACCCCCCCCCCCCAATCCCCTTAATCCAATAAAAACAGGTTACTCTGAGCAAAACTGAAGTCTTCTTCATTTTTACCAGAGTTAATTTTTCATTTTCAGTTATTTATTACAAAAAGCATTAAAAAAAAAAGGAACAAAATTGCATAGAACATTGTAAAGTTTCTCTCCTTCCTTTCTGTTCTACAAATAAGCAAAAACTATCAAAATTTCATCCAGTTTTAAGAAAAGATATTTATCTAGCGGCATTAAAACCATGAAATGTAAATTGAAAAAAATGCAGAGATCGTTTTGAATTACTTACACAAATTAAGTACAAGATTTTACCAAACTGGGAATTTTTATGAGAAAAAAGAAAGAAAAAATCCGATTAAAAATTAATACAAATTAACTCCATTATAGATACAGTGGATAATTTTATTTATAAAACGCTACTGGCACACAATACACATAGGAAGTATGAAACTTGATTTATAAAGAAGTGAAATGCTTCACAGAAGCATAGATTCCTGAGGTATTCTGAATACAATCCCTCATTTACTGGAATTCACAACACTGCTCCAATTGGCTTAAGCAGCAGAAGACTGGATACTTAATAAACACACAGTTAAGACATAGTTAAAAAATACATAGGCAAATGGAAACAGACTGGAAGATTGTGTCTCACCAATACTAATAGCCTTGGTCATGGGGGAAAACTATCTTACACTGAAGGGCACAAAGACCTGTTAAGACTGGGTTTCTCAGTCAATTCAAATATATTGTCGATACCTGCTTTCACCTCATTGTCCACAGCCACAGGTTGCAAAGTCCTCTTGACATCAGACACAAAAACACTGCTGTTTCTGGATAAACATACAGAAGGACTGATTACCTGGACAAGTATTATTACAATTAAAAAAAAAAAAAAAGTGTTAGGCACTTTCACTTCTTTTTCTCTTTTTCTGCTTTCATTCTCTGCTGTAGTGTCTTCAGTTCAGTCATTACATTCAAAGTTCTGTAAACCCAGGTGACCTGAAAAGTAAGTAAATTATTAAATTTGACTAATCCACATACATTTACTTATCAATTTAATGAAAGCATTGATATAAATGAATACATACATACCACAATTATAATAGTATTCACCAGCAGTGGCGCTGAAAATACAAGTGAAATAAACATTCCTCTTGAATCAAAGTATTGGTATTTAGAAAATAGCCTGAAAGAAATAAAATAAAGAAAAATAAAAGAGGAAGCTTTATTCAGTGTAGTTCACATAACATTAGACCTTCACACTAACTATTCAACATGGACATCGTACAGATTATCCTACTTCTTGGGATCCCCAAGCACAGGCCGGTATTCTACTGTATTAAGTCAGAACAGACAGTCAACATCTCATCAGTTATGAATATTTATTACAATACCGGTCTTTCTTTTCTTTAAAGTTTTACTGCGCAAAACCTAAATAAAACAACCATAGATTAAGTAACTTACTAATGTGACTACAATAGTACATATATTTGTGCATCAGAAATCACGCTTATCTGGAAGTGTCTGAAATGACTTTCTTAGGTATTTTGCTTACTCTATTAGAAAAGATAACAGAAATAATAAATGTAGCAAAGCTGTAATTTAGGTCGTGTATGCCTAAAGTGAAACATAAAGACTTACAATTAGATGCCTGCATAAAGTGGTGTTAAACACATAATTTCCAGTTACATAAGGGAAAAGTTAGTTCAGTGCTTATAAAAATAATCCATCGGTTTAATTCTGGTACACAGGCTTAGTAAAACAGACAAATGTTAATGCTTTTTATCTATACAAGTAAGCATATAAAATAGTAGTGATATTTTTGAGAAGCGGTGCTTAACTTCAGCTTATTAAACATGAATAGCTACCAAAGAAAACCCAACAAAAACAAAACAAAAAAACCCCAAAGCTCACATCCTTTTCCCCTTAACCATTGTACTCTGCTTTACTCTTAGTTCTCTGACTAGTTTACAACCATCCATATAAACATAGATTTTAAGCAGTACAATAAATACGTCCTAGCTATTAAAAATTATCTTTTCTTATAAGCTAAGTGATAACTATATTGTACTGTATGGTTTTGTTAAAAAGTTTTATATTAATCAATGCAACAGACCCTCTGCCATCACATTCTACTGATGAGGCATGAGTGACTCTCTTGAAATTAATGTTTTCTGGCAATAATATGAAAAAAAGAATATTTTTAGAAGTACATTAATTTAAATGCAAAAATTAAAGTGAAAACATTTACCTCCAATTCATGGCTGCTAATTCATTTATATATTCAGCGCAGTACACTAAGCCCACTGTATAACAAAAGAAAAAGACAAGATTCAGCATTTCTTTAAAAATAAACTGCCATCAGTTCTGCCACGTATACTAAAGATGTATACATACCAGACATTAGAATTCCTTGATCTTCAGAAGATCAAATTACACATTTAATATTTAACAGCATAAAACCAATTCTGATTTAAATGTCCCATATAGTTAGTAAGAAGTATAAAGTGATCGCAAAACATACCCACAATATTACAAACAAGCAAACATAAAATCCTACTCATCCAAGCTTACAGAAAGAGCTCAGCATACAAATGAATTAAAAAAAAAAAAAAAAGAAAAATCAGTATTTTTTCCAACAATCTTCTTGGTGACCGCTTCTAAGTCATGTCTGTAAAAGGAAATGCCAGCACTCCTCAAAACTGATATGGAATTAAGTTATCATTTTAGATGTTATGGTGTCACACTGCTATATCTAACAATACTATCTGAAGTTAGGGTACTAATTATATGTAAGTGTGTGTGTATATATATATATATACACACACACACACTTATACTTTGTTTGAATATGTGTATAGCAGAGTAGTCCGCTGCAATCAGGTTAAAACTAGCATATTCTTACTCAACAATTACATGCAATATGAAGCCATCAAGACAGTAAGAAAATTCAGTGCAATCACATGTTTAACAGAAAAGCAATACAACTACAAAATTTTAAGTTTGTCCTTGTATCATTTTCCACAAAAAACAAAGCAAGAAAAACAGATCCAGTGCCTAAAGATGACCTGCACAAGGCAACTAAACAACTAGTCTGGTGATATGAAGGAGTGCTATCTTGTTTTGCCATCATCTGGATTATCTCTGCTTGGTACTGCACGGTATAAACATACCTATAGCTGCTCAAGTGCCAAGGTAAACCAATGTGATAATTTCATAATTTCCTCAGTTATTTCTGACTATCTACAATACAAAAGTATTTATACTGCGGACATATCAAAAGTGGTTCAGTTTTTCAGGTACAAACAAGGCTTGGACTCAATATGGATATTTTTATGCACTCTTCTTGTTAACAGCAAGTTTACATCATATCTGGGTTAAAAAGCCAGCAATGATCAGTTCCACTGCATTTTCCAATGCAGTTAGACCTTGGGCATTCAAACTAGTGTTAGTAACACTGGGAATACTTCAGATAAAGAGTCTAAAGTAAACAGCACGTCATTGGAAATTCTGAATGTCTAATGTTAAATTTAAGAAAGAAAAGCCTGTATTCTTACAGGGAACTTTCAAACCTAATGTGTCATAAACAGGGCATTGTTATTTTGCCCTCTGTAGATCATTTTAAACTCTGCAGTTACAAGTGGATGTATAAAAATTACTAAGGTTTCTAGATTTCTTTTTGGGAGTACTTAATGTTATTGAAACCTTAGCTTTAGCTGAGTTATTTGCAGTTTTGAGGAAGCTATAATTCCTCTCCCAACTTGACTAGTTCACTAAATGGTATTTTAAAAAGTCAACAGTCTTCAAGTGGCTTTTTGCCTGCAAATCTCTTTCAATTGCTCATTCTTCCTCCACTACCCTGCAAGAATGACAAAACTGAGGTACTGTGTAAAAAAAACCCAACTCACCAGAAAATCCAACCCATGGCTAGAACCAAGGTACTGGTTCTAACCCAGCAGCCATGGAGCAGACGCTAAGCAGCCCACCGGGGCTGTCCGCCATCCTGGCGGTAAGGAGGGAGCTGGGGCCGGGCTGGCTGCTAAATCTAACCCAAATCCATGCCATCTTAATTAAACCAAATACCCTCTGCAAAGCTACCTGATCTTCAGCCAGTGAGCCACAAAGACGCAGCTTTGGCTAGGCAAGGCCACCGTGGATTCTCAGGCTGAAGTCTGATAAACCCTGAGAAAACACAAGCTGTTACTGCAATATACCAAACCAGTCTTGCTCTTCCTCATGCCATTATCACAGCTGTCAGTGGGGCATACGGTGAACCTGCTCCAGAAATGAATCCAGCTGAAAGCTGACCATATTCACTGAACTGCAGCATTAGAATAAGGCAGAGTAGAAAGCAACTGCTGGCTCTCAGCCGATTTCTTTTCTGCTTCTCCAGCACAGCAACAATTTCTTGGAAAGCTGTGATACACACAGCATTTACCATGCAGAAACCTTACTTATCCCAGATCCTCACTAAGGCCAGAGTTTTAAGTCACTACTTCATACACTCTTGGAAACTAAATAAATACATATTTATAGGTCACAGCAGCTTCTATAACAGTTTATCACGTATAGACACACGCATACTACAAGAGGAATACTACTTTGCATGCACTTTATCTGCTGCAAAGTGTAAAACCGTGCGCTGTGCAAGTACATGAAGAAAACAGTTATCATTAAGAGACCAAAAGAAGCTATTTGACAGTATTAGCAGCTTAAACAATGCACATGCCCTTTATCACCCGAATGCCAGTTCACGGAAGCATGAATACACTACTCACCCATGCAGAGGAAGTGCCCTATTTGCACCCGGTAGTGCTGGAAAGAGATGCACGTTAGGAGGAAGCAGAGGACGTGGAAAACCGCCAGCCCCACCAGCCAGGGCTCGGACCAGTCCGTCTTCTACGGACAAAATAAAAACAGATTAGGCTATGGCAGGAGGAGCGTCACCAGGCAGCTAGAGCTAGCAGCCTTCCTTCTCCCGCACCGAAACGACAACCGATTTCAGTCACGAACCGCGCTCAACAGCCCGCCCCGTACCAAGCTGGGGAAGGAGCGAGCATCCTCAGCGAGGGCTTCTCCTACCCCCCGCCCACACTGGTGGCCGGTACCTCCTCCCCTCTCCCCGGGCGAGCAGCCAGCCCGGCCCCAGCTCCCTCCTTACCGCCAGGATGGCGGACAGCCCCGGTGGGCTGCTTAGCGTCTGCTCCATGGCGGCGGCAACGCCGCGGCTGGCGGCCGCCGAAGTCTCGCGAGAAGCCGCCCAACGGCCGCCGCGGCGGCCGTTGGGCGGCTTCTCGCGAGACTTCGGCGGCCGCCAGTTCCCTGCCCCGCGGCGGTAGCCTGAAGGGGTTGGGCAGCATGGAGAGCTTCGTCTCTCCCTCTAGGGCCATGGAGGGGAGAGACACTCTTTATCTCGCCCGGGTGGCACTTCCAGGGCTGCCCTCGTCCCCTCAGAGGGGGAAAGGACGGTGGCTGGTCCCATATTTGGGAGGACGAGCAAAGGTAGCTCTCTACACCCCAGTGGCTGCCTCTCCGGTGGGTAGCACCAAGTCAGAACCCTCTCCTGGTTCTGTGACTGAAATTGCGTTCCTCAAAAGGCTTTTCAGAAAAGGGGCAAGGAGCTCTAGTTATGTTTTAAGCATTTGCTACTGAAGTTAGGAAGCTAGTGGGAGAGTATCTTTTGTCATGATCGGCTCAGTGGAGTCAGGCAGGTGTGAAGGCATTCAGGGCGCTTTGGATTGGTGGCCCAGCATTGGTGGTGGCTTTTTGGTCTTCTCTCGGCAACACTCGCTGTCCGGCTTCAGCTGCTTTAGCGATGGAAGTGCAGCAAAAAGGGAGTTTTAAGCCCAGCTGGAAATTTCTGACAAAAAACCCCAGCTGAGCACTCCAGGCAGGAACTTAAGTCAAGTGAGAAATACTTTTCATTTGGAAAAAAAAAAAATATTACTGTACAATGGAAAGTGAATAAAACATTTAAAAGGTTAAACCTCTAATTTATAACTCCTTTTGCTAAATGCATGTAGGTCTGGAAGAACTGACCACTCTTAAAGACCTATCACTTAAAGAGAGATTTCAAACTCAGTTTCCTATCAACTAAGCCAGGAGACTTCATGAATCTTAATAGGATTAGCTTTGTCGAACAAACAATACTGTGATATAGAGCTCCACATTCTGCTTTCATGAAATCATTTTTTCTGACACTTCAGCTTATCACATGTGAAGCTTTGGCTTTTTTCCAAAATGTTTGGAAGTGCATGTATAAGTAAATATTACAAATACTTTTTTCATTTAGTCTACCATATAGCCAAATACAGATCACCACTGTGAACTAGTCTCTTTTCACGGTCACACTTCTGCAATTTAGTGTGAGATACCTAAGACGGAGGATGTGTTTCTCTGTTTTGCTTTAGGTTTTTGGTAGTGTTTTTCTCAACAACAATAATATCTGGAGGCCAATCGAGGCTTTTACTTAAAGCATTGTAAAATTAAGTACAGTGATGCAAAGTTGGTCATTCCTACTACCATTCTGCTCTTAATTTTAAGACTGGGGGAAAAAAGATGTTTTGATTCCACATTGTAGATTGGGAAATAAGACCAGAAGAAACTGACTTGTCATTTAGAAAGTCTTATGGCTAATGTAACAAATCAAATGGGTTTGGATTTTTGTAAATGAGGAATCAGTTTCTTGTAATTGCTCAGTTATTGACTACAGTAACCATCTGCAATAGCTGACGGGCTTCAGTGAATGAAGGATACAGTAGCTGCTTTATGAGCGGAATATGCTGGTCAGTGGTCAATCTGTGATGCAGACAAGCTGGGTGGATAGGAAATTATTGGCTTATTATGGCTACAACATACTATATTAAAACATTCATGTAGCTTTTACTGTCAGCCACTGTAGCAGCAGTGGAAACTTTCTTATAGGGAAATAGGAGTTGCTTCTTTAAGATTGACTAGGATACAGTCAGTAATACTGTTTGTCAGCAGGTGGTAGCAGATACATAAGTATTACCAGACCTTTTGTGTGGTATAGGTTATCTTTCATTTATTTTTAGTTGAGAATGAAATATGAAACAGAAGATACTTAAAAGATACATTGCTTTTTCATAGAGAAAAACCTGTGTATTTGTCCTTTTACAGCTGCTTCGCAGAGCCAGTATGCTACATTTAGATCTGAATTTTAAAAATACTCTAGTAACCAGAAATATACAGTACCAATGATAATATATAAATATTTCTGTTCTTGTTACTGTAAGTAACTTAAGTAGTTTCTAAAACTCAGTCTCAGTTTTCTGTTGTAAGATTCAGATTCCTATGTAATTTCTTTCCACACTACAGTATCATCCAAGTAGACTGGATGAAAGATCAAAACAAAAGTAGATTGGTAGAAGTAATTTTTTTCCCTTTTAACAACTGAAAAACTTCATTTGCTTTGCATTGGAAAGGATCTAAAATCAGACATATCTTAAGTTTAGGTTGGTGAAAAAATAAGCTGGGTGGTAAAAAAGGCTACTTATGATAGGGAATGCCAAACTTAAATGCTGAATTATGTTTCTAGTGGTAGCCCTACATGTTCACTAGCAGATCTTATGGCACTGTACTAGAGACCACTTGGAAGTGCCTTTTCTGCTTGCTGCTGAGGGAAATGCAGCTCTGATTCTCCACGAGAATGGAAAAGAACTTTTGCTTTTGAAGTTCCCTACAAGCATGGGAAATGCTTCATTTCTTTTACTTTATTTGATGAGTCTTTGAATTAGCAGATAGTTAGATAATTTTTAATGGTCTTGTTTCATTAAGGTCCTAAGATGTAGGTTTGCTTTTGTGATAATGCATTTTTAGTTTCTGCCTTAAGAAGCTAAAGTGCTTTGCAATATAAGAGCCATATTTAAAATACTTTTGAAAAATTAAATATAAATTTCTGCTGTCCTTGTGCTGAGCAAACCATGTCCTACGTCATTTTATTCTTTGCATTTGATATATTAAATGTTCTACCTTTGCAGGGTGTGTTCCACTGTAAACTGGATTTTGTTTATGAGGGATGGGGCTGTCTTGAGCTGTCTGAGCTTTTCAAGCTTTTGTGGGTGAAACAGTTTACAACAGTCTCAATTTAAACAGGCAGTTTCTTGGGGAAATGTTATAAGGAACTTTCTTGTCTTTAAACATGAATTAAAATATACAAAATGCAAAATGTAAATAGCTTATAAACATCTTAGCGTGATGACAACAGATGCATCCTGTGATCAGGAGATCAGAGGTTACACGTCGGGATCATTGGATCACAGCCTGTGGTTATTCTGCTGTCCTTGTCCATAACATGCATGTTGATCTACAGCCACCCAGTCTTTGAGGGTCTTGGGAGTTGGTGAGGCTCAGGTTTTTCTTTGGATGTCCCTGAGCTTGATCTCCAGGCAGAGATCTCTGAATGCAGAACCAGGAATTCTTACAATATATTGTTTTCAAGAGCACTTGAGTTGTTGACTGCACCATACAGATGCGTTGGCCCATTGTTCCTTGGCTTGTCGCATGGATTGTTGCTCGCAATCAGAATGTGTGACCGCAGCCTTGCCAAATGACTGCTTTCAATGAGTTATGACCAGATTGAGCCACCAGGTGCAGAAGTTCATCAAACCTCAGCAGCTGTAACCTTGACAAAGAAACAAAGTACCTGGGCATCCCTGTCCCATTACAGTTCCAAAGAGTAAACTCAAGCGACAGTAATGTAGCAAAGTCTACATAACTTTTATTCACTGCTTCATGTGGGATTCATCTCATCAGCTGGATCTGGGCAGATGTAGTGAAGATCTTTGTGTAAGTGGGTGGTTTTATACAGGTTACACTCAGTGACAGGGTTGCGAGGCTTTCACTGTTTTTTGCGATTCTTCTGTTTGGCACTGCAGTCAGAGTGGTGGGTGGCTGCCTTTACCAGGCAGGGTGGGTGAGCTGCTGCTTCCTGCTGCTTCTCCTGCCACCTGTGGGACACTTGGTTCTGAGGGCATGATCTGAGTCATCAGCAGCATGACATGTGCAGACCCCCAATGAGGATGAACTGGTTTTCTCGCTTAGAGAGAACTAAGTTTCCAGAGGGGTGGTCCCAGAGCTGCCCTTTGATTTTCCTTTGCTTCTTCCGAGCTGTTCTCCCCTTTCCACATTCCCCACTTCCCATCTCTTCCTTTGTCTGCTAATGTAATCATGAACACGTGTCTGGCAGTGCACTGGACCCTGCTGTCTGCCACCCCCAGTATGTGAGCAGAGCTGAGATTCTCCCAGGGGCACATGGCAGGTAGCTTGGGGGACAAAAGGAAGGATTAGTAGGTATCTTCTGTGCCTCCATTAGGGAGAGAAAAAGCTGTAAGAAGATGAGCAAGCTAGTGAATGGGGCAGCCCCTCACCAGAGCCTCAGTCAAGGCAGAGATAGGAGGTGGGCGCATGTGGGGATTAGTGACACGGACATCCAATTTCTGTGCTTTGCAAAGATCCCACTGCCGAGTTCTGCTGTGGGGAAAGAGGCTGCTCATCTCTGCATCTCCTGCCTGTCTCCCAGCCTGCTGCTGTTGGAGTAGTCTGTTGCACTGATTGTCTTGGATAGTCTTTTCAGAGCTTTGAGAGGTGTGAGCAGTTTCAGTATGAAAATAGACTGAGCCTGGGAGAGGAGTCTGGATGATCATTGTTGTTCTGCTCACTTCCAGGCCATCATTTTTATCTGTCCTGAAGATTTTCCTTATTTTCATGGTTGTGCCTCAAAAGCTGTCTTAAATTTGCATTTGCTTCCCAATGCAACTGAAGTGAGCCTGGGTCTGGTATTCATTCTAATACACATTTCACTAAAATCCTTCACTTTCCCTGTCCTTGCCATTATCGAATAATTATTTTTGAGTGCTTCCATTATTTTTGCAGCTGCTGTCGTTTCTTTACCTTTTTATAGTGCCAGCTTTTATTGGTTATGATGTACTTGGAAAAAAAATAATAATAATGATGTTTTAAAGATTTCTTTAGAAATAGAATTTAAAACTTCCTGTGGATTGTTTTGTATATGTCATTTGTGGGTTTCAGGTTTAGATGATGGATGCCGCTTCATCTAACCTTGAGGTTAGCCCTGCTTTTGAGAAAGAAAGTTGGACTGGATGACCTCCAGAGGTCTGACCTACATTGCTCTATAATTTTGAACACCCAGTGATAGAGACTGGGACTGACTGGCTGGGGAGCAGCACTGCTGAGCACGACTTGGGGAGCCTGGGGCAAGAAGCTGAACATAAACCAGCGGTGTGCCCTGGCAGCAAACAGTGCCAACAGTCTCCTGGGCTGTATTAACAGCATACCCGGGAGATTAAGGGACTCAGCATTCCTTAGACCACATCTGCATCTGGCTTTGGATACCTCAAATACAAGGATGATAATGATAAACTGGAAAAAGTTCAGCAGAGAGCCATCAAAATGTTCAGGGAGTTGAAGCATTTGTCCTGGGGGGGGGCTGAGGGAACTGGGCTTGTTTCCCCTGGAAAAGAGGTGACTCCAGGGGAAACCTAATAGCAACCTGCCAGTGCTTATGAGGAGCTGATCAAAAAGATGGAGCCAGGCTCTTCTGGTGGTGCTGTAGGAGAATGAGATGCAATGAGCATAAATTGAAACTAGAAGTTTGGGCTGGATATAAGGAGAAGCTTTTTCCCCATAAGGACAATCAAACAATGGAAAAGGTATCCAAGGAGGTTGTGGGATGTCTGTTCTTGGAGGTTTTTAGGACCCAGTTGAATAAAGCCCTGAGCAACGCAGTCTGGCCTCATAGTGGACCTTGCTTTGAGCAGGAGGTTGGAATGACCTCCTAAGGTCCCTTCCAACCTGAATTATTCTGATTCCATGATTCCACAATTTAAATGAGAAAAATCAACTGCTTACTCGTGTTCACTAAACAATATTGCATTAACCTGGAAGTGAAATGAATGTTTTTGTATGTTTTTTCAGAATCTTACTCCCTTAACTTCATCTCTTTCATCCACTTTCTGTCAGGGCTTTTTCCTCAGTGCAGAATAGCTTCAGGCTTCTTCAGGCTTACTTTTCTTCCTCCACTATTCCCAAACCATACAGGTAGTCTGAAATGCAAATGTCTTTTTGTTCTCTACCTACTAACATGACCGCCTATTAAATTATTCCACTAATCCCACCAAAGATCTCCTCAGAATTCTTTCAAAGCCCTGCTGTGTTCTGGCAAAACAACCAGATTTTACTTCTGTTGGGGTCTTTGTCCAGTCAGGGTGGAAGAGGCCAAATGTAGTTGCAAGCAAAAAGCAGTCCTGACAGTCTTAGGTCCTGCTTTTAATTATGCACTTTACTTTCTCTTTGACCCCCTCTGAAGTTTTCTTCTCTCAGAATTGCTGCGTTGATTGTTTTTCAGCTCAGAAATACCACCTTGTGTCATTCCACAGGATGGTATGGAAATTAAGTACCTTTACATTTCTTTGGTGTGTGACTGCATTGCGCCTGGCACATAACACAATGCATTTAAGTTGCAACACAGCTATTGTAGTAAAAGGACAAGAAGGAACAGAAGCATTTAGGATGTGCAGGGCTGATCAGATACATGATTGTGTCTGATCCGATTCCAGAACTTGATGTCAGCATTGTATTTTCTGCCTAAGGGCATGCCCTTAAGGCACATCCTAATCCCTCCCGCCCCTCATTCTTAACATGCAGGGGAAGTACATGCTGCATGGATCAGGGAGCAGCAGGAGCAGGATCAGCAACTGGAAGAGACATTTTTTTGAACGTATCATTGTTCTGAGAGATCTCAGCCTTTTCATCTTTGGGACTGAACACTTGATATAAATCTTGTACTTTGGGGCTCCTGCTGCTTCTTGCTTATCATCTTCCTCTAATGAATCAAGAGTGAAGAGTGGAAAAATGGTGGTAATTCAGCAACAAAGACAGCCAAGAGCTAGAAAGCCAGTATATCCACCTATTAAGCTTGGAGCTATGCATCGTCATCACTTTCTGGTGTTTGTCTATTGTGAATCCTTAACAGTCCGTAGCTCTAATGGTATAGTTTGACGAAATGGCTCAGACCATCTGATTAGATCAGCTAAGATTTGATCTCTGGAAGTAGAAATCAAGACACGCACACTATAAACACTTATGTAAGATACTTTCAAATATGGCAATAATTGCAAAGCTATAAACATTTGTACATTTAACACATGACAATACTGAGTTAGTACCTGTCGGCCTGTTCTTACTATCTGTGTGCTAAAAGCATATGACCTGAGAGTATTCGCATGTTGCAGTTTTCTGGCACAGGTGTGGGAGCTCCACTACAACATCTTGCATCAGGAGGGCTGAGAAGCAGTCAGTTAATCCTCCTCCAGCTTTTTTGCAGTTTGAGGTTTTACAGATTCGTGGGTTGTTCCACAATGTCGTTCCCTCGTGATTGGTGGGATTATATCTCTAGGCTTTGCTGGTCTGTTCCTGATTGGCTGGGGGCGTTGCTGTGGTGATGATGTTTTGACTTGTTCACACACCACTCTTCACAGGCAATGTGGTATTATATGTATTTTAATTCAAGGTTGTCTCCCATAATAGCACACCAGTGCTGACAAGTCCACTGTTGGGAAGATTGTGACAGAGGTTTTAGATACTGTTCTGTACGTGGATTTCATATGACATTTCTGTGTTGGAAATGTCAGTGAAATCATCAGAGAGTTTGAGTTATGAGGTTTTCCCAACTGTGCTGAGATACACATCCTTATCAGGTGTCCTGCACAAGAGATCCTACTGCAGAGAAAAGGAAAATTGCACGTTAAACTTTGTAGGTGCCTGTGGTAGGGACAGAGATTTGAAGTTCCTCTCAAACCTGAACCATCATCCTTGTACAAGGAATAAATCTGTGGATGGAAGCTTTGAGGCACTGGAAAGGGAATTGTATGAGAGTCAAATCAGCAAAAAAGTTTAGGAAGCTAACACACAGCATGCCTGGAAAACCTGTGGGAAAGGTCAAGTTGCACAGACAATTCAAGTCAATGATGAATGCAAGAAGCAGACTGCACAGAGCATTTTGGGCAAAGACTGATTTTTAGAGCTGCAGACCAAAGAGTTGCAGGCCTAGTTGCAGAATTCTTAGTTGCAGACCTAATGTTTGCAGTTGCAGGACTGTGTGATATTTGGACAGTGAAACACATAAAAATGGATCTGTTTTTAAAATTGACATTGGCAAAGAAACATTGTCACGGGAGTGGCTGTACATAGGGCATGTTGAAGGGCTGTACGTTGCAAAAGGGAGGCAATTTCAAATTGAGAGCTGTGGCGTTTAGATGGAAAAAGCTCATGTTCTGTTGAAATAGAAGAATTGAGCAAGAAATATGTATCTGCCCAGTAACTGTATCCTACTCTTCCTTCCTGGAAAAGTATTCTACAACTGGAGATCCCCTCCTCCAGCTCCCTCCTCCCATTTTTACTTTCTGCGTCCAGTTCTTCCATGCCCTGCTTGTACCATAACCAGTACTGCCAGAAAGTAAGGTAGTAACCATTTGTTAAAAAAAAAAAAAAATTATCCCCTGCAGTGCCTTTTGATGGCATACTGGAAAATACAAAATGAGAAAGAAAAAACACAGCAGAGGAAGGACGATGACAAAATATGGTAACACCTGGGACACCACTGAAAATTTATTCCAGAGCCTGCATTATCAATTAAAGGAGAATGCTTCTCTGTGTGCTTGACCCCACACACAGCAGTATGTGGAACAGCACCTTCAACATTCACCCTTTTGCAGTCTTCCTCATAGCATCCTTTCTTGTTACTGCTGTTTTCTCTGGTGCGGAATTAAATTTTACCCTGCTTAACAGCACTGTCTGTCTATGGTTTCAGAACAGACTCTCCTAATGCATTGCCAGATGCTGCATTTACATGAGTATGGGTAACACACATTCACAGAAGGGCAGGGAGAGAAACTGATTCACTGTTGTCCTGATGACAACAAATTGAATGTATGATCATATGAAAATAGCTGCTCTGCCTTCCTTTCCACCTATCCCTTAAGTCAAACTACTGAAGCTATGTGGAAACATGGCTTCATTGTGTCATTAGGCATTGCTAGGGGAAAGATGCAGGCAGAGACCTTTTCCTTAAAGATTAGATCTAGGCTTTCACCACTAGCAATAGATAAGCAATCTTCCAGAAGTCATGAACCACAGGAATTAACTGTCTCCCACCAGTACTGTATTGAGTCAAATCAGCACGCTAACATTACCAAATCTCTTTGGTTTCAGAAATTCCCATGCTGAGACTCCAGGGTATTAGGATGTTCTTGTTGGGGAGGGTGGTTAATCTCCTTTTTCCAAAGCCTTTGAATATGTCTCAAGAGGGTCCTCTGGTCTCTTCCAGGCCCCAGAGACTGCAGGTTCAGTAGTGCAGTAGCCTTTTTTCCTTCTCCCAGACAAAATCCTTCAGCTCCCTGTAACAGGGATGGATTTGCCTGGGTTTAGCAGAGACTTAGTTTCTGTCCCTATTTTTCAAATGTTGCCTTCATTTTTTCTTTTAACTTGATGCAACGTTGATTCTGTAGAATGGGACTCTGCAGAGATCAGCTTCCTTGTGACCTTGGCAGACTGCCATCAGGTTGTTCAACCTCCCAATGAAATTTTTGGTCCTTTCCCTGACTGGGTTCACCAGAGTAATAATCTCTTGACAGAATCAAGGTGGTGACCCTCAGGAAGCTGCCCTTGGTTTGGTTCTCCTGAACTGAAGATGTAATGGTGGTATAAATTCACTTACATTGATTAGGTAAATACTGTGGTAAAGTTGTCCTCTTTGGAAGTAGAAAGGCCAGGTATAAGCTAGTGTCTGCCAGCTAGCAGTTTGCAGTGGTGATCCCACCAAGATGCTGCTCTGGCTTTTATTTTTTTTGGAAGGCCCAGAAGCTTGTGACTGATCTCCAACTAGCTTCTTGATCATTTTGGATTTCCTTCAACTGCAGAGGAAGGACAAGACATATAAATATTTCCAGAACTGTTGCTTGCATATAGCAGGACTTCAGAGTTGCTGAATTCTTGCTTTAAAGGCTGTACTTTGTGTCCCCACTAACACTGGGCACTGCGGATTGCATCCCAGTGTGAAGCTTTCTGCTTAGTTCAGGAGAGAAACCATAGTGCCTGCACAGGCTGTGTGCACAAAGTGTGTTCCTTGTAACTGTGAACGTGGATACTCAGCACGTTCATATCTAAGAGAAATGATGCTGCTCACTAAACTGCTAATGTAGATGCACCTTAACTGTTCACGTTAAGTATGTTATCCTCAGTTAATTAAAATTATGTAAGGACTCAGAAGTTCATCCTTACTGGAGACCATAAACTAGAAAATACAACTCCTAAAGGCAGCCTGAGGAAGAAGGCCTAATGCAGAATATTTGGTACTTGAAGACATCTGTGAGAGTTTTCTTCCATGGAAACATTCAGAGTGATACTTATTTTAGTTTGTTTCTGTTTAAATTGATGGAATTAAGTACTTGTCTGTATATTTGATAGTCTATTTTATTTGATCTTTTTAACATATAAAGGAATAATCAAAATACTGGATTTAGTATATGTTAACTACTAATTTTTACTATTTTCTTGCAGATATCAGGGATATTTTTGAGGGCTTACCTCTACTTTTTGTTTTAGTGCTGTTATCAGGCTAAGGTTGTTACAGGAAAACATTCCTCTTATGGACTATTACTGAACTGGTACAACATTAGGATGTGCTTGTCAGTGTCCAGGAGCAGATTCCTAGGAAAGAATATAAGAACAGGACAATCAGATAGTGGTACTTGCCCAGTAAATTCTCTCTGTATCTTGCAGCTCTTTGCTTTTGCATGTTGAGATCTGGAAGAAATTTTCTGTGATTGAGATTTGAACAGAAGTTGCTAAAGGCTCAATGCAAAACATTAATCAATTCCTGGTGAACGCCAGAAACAGGTTTACAGAGTGTTGTCGTCAAAATACATATGCAATAAAACCGGTATCATTCAGCTAGTTGTGAGGGTAAGCATACTTCAGTGAGTAGTGGAAGGTGCGGAAAAGAAACTGGCACTCAACAGTCTTCTGTCAAACAAGAACAGTAGGTGGCACACTTACTTTGTTTTTTCTCAGTACATTACTTTTTCAGGAACATTGTATCATTTGAAGCAGTCACAAAACAGGTTTTCAGATACACTCAGATGAAGGAAGTTTTGTGCTGTAGATCCTCATCCTAATAAAAAGCCCAGCATACCTCTTAAGTTTATGGAACAGTACCTGTGCTTCCCGCAGGTGTTAATAATTGCTCTTTTAGTCCCTACTGCTAAATATATTCTGTGGGTACAAAGATCCTGCAGACTTCTGTAGGACCCTACTTGTTGTTAGGGGAAAGACGCAGGCAGAGATCTTTTTCCTTAAAGGTTAGGAAAGCAAGAAAGTTTCACCAGTAAGACTTAAAGAATTGTGTTGGGCAACTCTGTGGAAACACTGAAAACTGTTACTGTTTTTTCTGTCTGAGTGTCTGCTGTAAGCCAACAGCTACTTCAGGTATGTCTGCCTCATGCACAGTCTACTGTGCTGCACATGAGAAGCAGCATGTGCTTTGGTTCAGTTACGCTGTGTCCTGCAGCTGTTGCTGCTACCAGTAAGAAAGGGAAGTCTGCATTTGAACCATGAGAGAGCTGATGAACAAGAGAGCAGCCGCCAAAGCGATTCTGAGCTTTCCAGCCATGCCATACACACAGAGCCTGAGCACTCATTGTGTTTAGCTAGTAGCGCTCTGTGATGTGTTTTTACTAAGCAGAATTTCTTTCTGGTGTACTTCATCACTGCTGCCTTCTAAGCGCATTTATTACTCTTATCTAAGGCTAATTTGAGATTTATGGGGACGAAGGAATTGTCTCAGGGTTCTGTTTGCTTGGAGATTCTGCCATGCTCCCTGGTGCAACTTAAAATGTGGACCCCAGTGGCTGTTCTTGGTGTCTTTATTGAGGCTGGCTCTGGAGCCTCAGCTAGCTGCATAGAAGTGGAGAACCTCTGTGTGATGATGTGATGGACAGTAGAATCCTGGCATAAAATTTAGTTTCACAAAGACGGGAAGATCTGACTTTCTTTCCAAGAAGATTGGTTGCGTTACTCAGAAGCAGTTCATCCTCCCTTAGTTTCTTAATTTTCAATATATAGCGCTCAAGTGTTTGGCTAAAGCGGGTTTTGGCCATCTCTTAGGTGAAAGCAGATTATTATGGGCAGATGCTGTTGGGCTTGCATTCACAGGAATCCAAGTTCCTTGTAGTCTCTAGACACTCATGATGATAGCGTAGGGAGAAGCTGCCCTAAAAATGAAAGGACTAATTTCCACCTTTTGGAGAATGAAGATTTTAGTAGAGAATGGGTTAGCATGCTGTGCACAGTAAGATGGGAATTAGGGTTTAGTGTGGGGAGGGACATGTGCCTCTGGCTTACTGAGATGGCTTTGAAGACTATGGAAAACCAAGTATGAAACCAACCTTGTTGAATTCATGTATATATTGTCAGTAGGATTAGCACTGAAGTGCAACCTGACCTTTCTGTATGCCCATTTCCCTGTTTGGGAAATGTATTGGTATGCAGCAAAGTTCAGTCTGAGTATGTGCCTGAATGTAGGCAATATGCATTCAGGGAAAGAGAAAAATCCTAAAACTTGAGTGCACAGTTATTATATGATGGATGGATTCCAATGAGTACCCATGTGAGAGGTGGAGGAAAAAAATAGGGGGAAAAAAAAGCACCTGAAACTTGTATAATATAAACCTTTTTTTTTTTTTCTATGATAGCTAAATGTTTGTTTTGTAAACTGCAGAACAGAGTGTTTGATTTCCCAATATCAGTCTCCCGGAAAACACTGCTGTTAATGACTCCCTGTTTGAAGAGTCCTCTGTGTTAGTTGCAAGCACCGAAGACATAAAGAAGGTGCCTGGTTATAGATATTAAAAAATGGACATCTTTAGGAGTTCTAATTAACACTTCTGTGGAAAAAAATAGATAAATAGAAAAAATTTGATGGAACATATCTGAATGTTACTCATTGAATAAGGAGGTAATGAAGGAACAATGGGGTTTTCAGCTCTTCACATTTTCTTAGGAAACTATAAAGGATCTGGCAGTGATGTGTACAAAAAAACCCATAGTAAATTGAGAAAAATAGTAAGATAGGCTGCAGTTCCATTACATTGACATCAACTGTAAGCAATCTTAGTGATAACTTGTATATCGTAATTAGTGGATTCACAGTGTAATGGTTAACGGGAGACGCAAAGCTGAAACAATTTTATTTCTTAAATATACCATGCTCTATCTGAAATTGTAGTAATTAAAATGTTTAAAAACAGATGGAGTTAAGATATTTGCTACATGTATGACACATGAAAATGAAATAATATTTGGTAGCTAATAGTAAAGGAAAACTCGGTATCAAAGGAAAATGTTAGAAATGGGAACTTGAACTGCAATGTCAGAAAATAAGAACTATTGACTTACTTATTGATTCTCTTAAAAATGTGTATGTGCATGAAAGTCTGTGCACTTGGTGTTCTCTGCTAACAAAAAAGTTTGAGAGAAAAGTGTTAATTACAGAAAATGCTGTTTTCTTGCAAACGTTTGCTGGAAATAAGAATTATTAATTTAGGCTATACTAATAAGAGGTTTGACTGTAGCTGCTGAAGGGGGCAGGAGTACTGAAAGCTTGAAGGCAATTCAGTTTTACGGGAATTGTGCGCAAGAGCTAGTCAGCTCTCTGATTTTACCTTTTCTCCTTCACTGCACTCTTTAAGAAGACAAAGTTCGGTGAAAAACCTAAGGAGTCCTGTATAGGACTCTCTAAGTCCTATAGTATAGGACATTCTCTAAGTAAAGGCTTAATCCACCTTTTCCAGACAGATCAGTAAGTACCATATTCAACCATTGTTCCTAGCCAGTCAGGCTGCTGGGGGTATTCTGTTTTCCACAGTTTTCTGTGTATTTGAAAGTAAAAAATCAGTGGTATCTTGTTTAGTCACCCATCTTCAGACATGTATTTGTGAATACTAGTCTAGAGTAGTGAAAAGCATAATTAAGGATTTAAAAAATGTCACTGTTCCCTCACAGTAAAGACTAATTTTTTTTGCAGATGAATGCTATCAGTGAAGGATTGTGGCATCTCCATCTCCGGATATTTTCAAAACTTGAGTGGATAAGGCTCTGAGCAACCTGGCCTAACCTTGAAGTTAGCCCTGCTGGGAGTAGGAGGTTTGACTGGATGGCCTCCATGGGTCCCTTCTATTGTAAATTTTTGTATGATTGTGAAGACACAGTTTCAACTACTGAAATACCCCTTTTATAAGGGACAAGATAAGTCAGTTCTATTCTGACACAAACCTTTCAGTATAAGGCATATATAACAATTTTTTTTCTTCATAAACAAATACTATAAGAATTTTTCTCCTCCAAATAATTTTGATTTTTTTGAATGAGGAGATTTCTTTCTGCATACTTGTATCTTTTCATTCAACTTGATGATGAATAGTGTTATTCTTGATGAATAAGATTGTTTTTAAAGAAAACAGGCTTTTACAACCAGATCAATCCGCATGAATCTGCCTTTGCTAGTCAAGAAATATTCCATTTTCTTTCCCTACATTTCTTAATTTCCCACTTTCATGATTTTTTATATCAGAGGACATTTCTTGTGCAGCAAGAGAGTTTAATTTTTGTTTTTGTTGTGATAAATGCACAAATTTTATTCCAAGAGGCGGTTCCCAAAGAAGCCATTTAGGAGCTAGAGTGTCTGAGAAGAGGTGGGAACAAAGAAATTGGCTGGGATACCATGCAGCTTGAGGCCCTTCCAGGATCAAATACCAGAGGAGGAGGAGCTGGCATGGTGATAGCCATGAGCCAGCTCCTTTGGCCTCACCAAAGAGCCTTTAAACAGGTGTGTATGCTCAGCTTTGAGAAAATGTAGTTTTTGATAATCCTTTTGAAATATGTCATGGTAGTTACGCCCATAGGCTCATTTCAGCAGATGATCAGAGAAGGTGTTAGCAGAGTGACAGCCCAGCATGTATCAGTTCATCAAAGCACTAGTAAAGTTGGAGTTTGTTCTCCAACTCAACTTTTGATTTATCTAGAGCCCTAGGCCCAGGTCAAGACAAACCCAGTCCTTCAGAGTCTAGGCTGATTGCTGAGGATTCCTGGCATCATTTTAGAAACTGTGAGGTGGCATCTTGGTGTGTGAGGTGAACAGGATAATAGTTTGCAGCACACAAAGTTGTGTCACTAGCATGTAAAAATACTGGAGTCTTTCCATCTTGTGGTTGTTAGTTCAAGATCCCTCCATGGGCTGACATCCCCAGGTTCAACCTGAGGATCAACCTGAGCAACCTACATTAGCATTTGCATCTCAGATCAGTGACAAAGAAGGAGAGTTTTTGGGTTGAAGTTTCTGTGATTCATGAACAAAAACATTTATTCTGTGAGTTTATCATGAGCAGAAGCCCTCCCAGAGTTCTAATTATTTGTGCTTGTTATTGATAGCATGGTTTGAAGTCATTGTGGTTCATGGCACATAGAATTCATGACAAAAGTGACTCTTCTTACACTTGGATAAAAAGACCAAGAATTTGTACAAATTATATGTGATTGGGATTAACAGTTTAGAAAGACAAAGGTGGGAATTCCTCAGAGTGCTCTGCAGTGAAATGTGCTGCTTAAACAGTGGAAGATGTAGGAAGTAGATTCCCAAACTCTTAGATGCTTCTCATTGATTAAAATACTATAAACAGATAAGCTGGCCATGCTAAAATGCTCCTATTACGTGCTAGTGGCACGCTTTATCAATATCAAATATATTTTAGTCATTATGAACAATATCTCAGACTTCTATAGTCTTCTACATACAGAACTGTATTCAGCAGTGAGATGAAGGCTGCAATATGAGATACATGTTCTGCATCCAAAGGGTTCCCAGGGAACCGAGGAGTTGTAGCTGACTCTAGGATACTTCTGGGTGCTCCTCCAGCATGATTTCTCATTTGATATTGTCTTGGACTTGGCAGTTTGTTTGAAACACTATGTTTCATGGGTTTAGCAGCATGAACGAAGGCACGAGTAGTGCTATGTGTAAACTGACACAAACTGCTGTGTGCACAAGAATTACCCATCCTGCCTTTGTAGAAAAGACAGGTAAATATAGATGTCAAAATAGAAATCAGTAAAGGCATTTTAATTGTTCAAGGTCATTTCAAACTTAAAACACCTCTACTCAAACTGAGAGAAATGATTTTTAGATACATGATGCCTGGAAAATATAGAAAAATAATTCTATTTAGGGTTGCTTATCTTATTAGTTAACTAGTTAAGAAAGATTAGTTAAGTTCAGAGTAGTTAAGGAAGTTTAGGATGTTCCTGCATTTTCTTATCCACGGACAAGTGTTACATATAAAGAAATACAGTAACATCTTCAGATAAGAAAACATTATAATTTTTTATACCAATTCTGGAATTCAAGGTTCATAAATTTCTTTTTTACTTCTGAAATACTGGAGTGTATATGAGAGAATGCACTACCGTGGTTTCTCTTTTGAGTCTTTAATTGCATGCTACAGAGGCCCCTTCTGACCCAAACCTTTCTGTGATTCTATGAGCAAAGAATGCATTATTGCTAATAGCTCTGAGAGGTGCATTTTCTGATATCTGAGCCTTCTTACCAGACCTCTCAGCTGAGCCTTTCCAAGTGTCTTGATACCTTAAACATTTAAGGAAAATATTGATAGTCAGAAAATTGCCACAGAAGTTGGCAAGATGTTTTGGCCACTTTTGACGTACATTTCTTCAGTGATGGAAACCTTTACAAACTCTTAAATGTTTCAGAATTTTGAGCAAACTTTTATTCATAACTTGTTAACGATATGAATGTAGAGTGGTGCAGGCTTTTATAATAGAGAACACATTAACTGGGAAATGACTCTCTGGCAAGGCTTGAGCAACACCTTTACTGAAGTCAAATGTTGCCGCTCATAAAACCAATAACAAAAGCTGTTCAAGGTTACACTTAAGAATTACATTTTAAAAGGCTATTATGAGAATTGAAAATAATTTATATAAAAAAATACAATATTAAAGCAGAAGAAATAGCTCAGAAAGTAACCTATAAATGTTGTTCAGATAATTTTCTGCCATCAGGATGAAGTCGGTGTCATCGTCAGTTCAGGAAAAGTTACAAATTACTGTGTATTTTGTAGTGTTATCCAGTGTTACACAAAGGCTAACAGTACAATCCAAACATGCAGTGAGACAATGACAGATTGTAATTACTAATATTTCAGCCTGAACAAACCCACACATTCTCTTCTTTCCTTGAAATGAGAGGGTAGTTCTGAATTTTCTTGGTGAGGAGAAAACATTCACCAAGCTATCTATTTCTGCTAGTTTGCCTGTAAAGCAAGCTCAGTGCTGTAAAATTAAAACCGGAAAGCTAGGAAAAAAAAATACAGAAGAAGAGATTAGCACAATGTAAAGAGCTAGCAGCTATCCAGTTGTTTACGATTTCTGTTATTCATTATCACCCCGGTTTCAGTGGTTGCATCATTGTGGGTGAGATGGTCACAAAGCATTACCAAGTGACTGGATTTTTTTCTGTTATAATTTTAATGGGGTACTGAGGTGCTGCTGCAGTTTAAGGTAACAGCTTATCAAATGAAATGCAGTGTAGTGAGCTGTTCAGTGTTGCAGAAGGGACATGAATTAATGTTAGCCATTAAAGATTTACACTTTCTGGCACTAGACAGGAATGTACCATTGCTAAAGGAGTTTAGAAAAAAAGGAGGCACTAACACATTTGGGGCAAGGTGAAGGAGGAGGTGGCAAAAACCAGAGTGACCAGAGTGTGGCATGGATCAGGTGAAGAGAAGGAAGCAAAGAGAAAGCATACTTAAAGGACTAGGACGAAGTACCTAGAAACAAAAAGAAAGCCTGAAGCATCAATGGATTAGAACTAGCTATCCCACAGGTGATTTTCACATATATGCAGTCCTCCAGAGCTGCCAAGTACCAAAGAGAAGAAAGGCTGGAAGCAGAAAGAAGCTGTGTAGTGAGAACTACGGCCTCAACCAAGGATGAACCACATACAGTTGTGTTACAATATTTTTCCTGTGTCAATGTGAAAATCTCTGCACTTTTGCAAACTTTCCTTTTGCATCATCATTTACTTTTCCATGGTCAAGCGTTGTGGTGGGTTGACTATGGCTGGCTGCCAGACGCCCACCCAGCCACTCTCATTCCCCGTCCTCAACAGGACAGGGGGAGAAAATAAGAGAGAAAACCTCATGTGTCAAGATACAGACAGGGAGATCGCTTACCAATTACCATCAAGGGCAAACCAGACTCAACTTCAGGAAAATTAATTTAATTTATTGTCAATTAAAAATAGAGTTGGATGGTGAGAAACAAAGACAAAAACTAAAACACCTCCCCCCCATCCCCTTCTTCCCAGGCTCAACTTCAGTCCATCATCCCTGACTCCTCTACATCCTCCTTCCCCCACACTGAGCGGTACAGGGGGATGGAGAGTAGGAGTTGCGGTCAGTTCATAACACTTCATCTCTGCCACACCTTCCTCCACTTCTCCCTTGCTCCAGCATGGGTCCTTCCATGGGCTGCAGTCCTTCAAGATAAACCTGCTCCTGCATGGCCTCTCCACAGTCTGCAGTTCATTCAGAGCACGTCCATCTGCTCTGGCATGGTGTCTGCCACAGACTGCAGTGTGGATATCTGCTCCAACATGGTCCTCCATATGCTGCATGGTGACAACCTGCTTCTCCATGGTCTTCTTCACAGGCTGCAGGGGAATCTCTGCTCCAGCGTGTGGAACACCTCCTCCCCCCTCCTCTCCCTTCTTCTCTAACCTTGGTGTCTGCAGCGCTGTTTCTCACACTTTTTTTCTTACACTCTGCTGCACAGATTTTTTTGCCCTTCCTTAAATATGTTCTCCCAGAGGTGCCACCATCATGGCTGCTGGGCTCAGCTGTGCCCTATGGTGGGTCTGTTGGAGCAGTCTGGAACCAGCTGTGTCCAGCACAGGATAGCCCTGTCCTCTCCTCACAGAGACCGCCCTTGCAGCCCCTGCTGTCCAACACCTTGCCACGTAAACCCAATACAAGTATCATGACATCTCTAACCACTTCAATCAATGTAGGAGACAGAGAGGGTATATATACTGTCATGACATGCTGGGTCATGCCTGTTTGAAAAATACTAGTGTTTGTAGGCTTCCTTATGGCCTAGCTCTGAAGAACACTGCAGTATTTGATTGTTATTTTTTCCAAATGGGGACAAAAGTAATTGATGGAGTCATAGTGCTTATCTGCGTGTGGTTGATGGGGTGAATCCCCTTTCTCACTGGGTAATACAACCTTACCCAGACAGTAAAGGATCACATTCAGCCATGCACTTTTCTTATGTGATGGAGCATTCCTTTGGTAGACTTTCCGCAGGCAGAGATGGCTGTGGGAATTGTAAGTGCCAATGTTTCAAACACTTCGTGAATAATTGGAGGCTGCTTTGCCCTTCATTAGCAATGTGAAGATGCAAGAGAAAGATTTTTTGTGGCTGGACTACAGTTTCTGCAATAGCTGTACTGCCAGCCCACAGCAACTGCTTGCAGCACACGTAATACATGGGACGATCTCAGAATCTGAAGTGCTATTTGCAGACTTATTAGTGATAGTGGTGATAACTCTGCCTGTGATTAAAAAAATCTATTAAATTATTGTTAGTGAAGTGTCATTTTAGGAAAAAAAAATTACTTGTCTTGTAAATCCATGCTGGTTTTCGAAGACACTACTGTGATGTTTATTTTCCAGTTCAATTGCTTTCTGCGTTCTCTTCTGGCCTTTGAAGAGTCAGAATCCATGTAAGGACTGATATTGTGGTGAGTATGTATAAAATGAGAAATTCCCTATCTTAGGGAAATATAGATACCTCTTTTGTAATTGCTGTAGTCTCTTCTGAAGGATAATTTATGGATGTAAACTCATAAGAAAACTACAGCTATGACAGTTGAAACTGCATAACCTTTGCCAGGAATAATATATGCCTCCATAGGACAGTGAGAGGAAAGGCTTTCTAGCTCTGGTCTTTTACATATAATAGTGTGTAGGGGAATTCTTGATAACATGACCTGGGTAACAACAGCTGATACAGCAGGAATATGAGTGAGTGAACAGAATACCCCAAACTATTCTGAAGGGTGTTTGCCCAAAGCCTGATAGTGCTAGGAAGAAAATAGCAATGACCGAGTTTGCTTTAGATGATCTTCATCCCAATTAAATAATAACCAAGAAATTACCAAGATAGTTTTGAGAAAAGAAGTCAGCTTGAAAAGTAAAAAAAGTTTGACAAGTAAAAAAAGGCTTGAAAATTTGTGATTGTGGGGAGAGACCTTGGAGTGAGTGTGACAGAACAGCAGCTTGGTCAGATGCCATGAGCATCCAGCTACTGGAGCGACAGTACTGGGGGCAACACAGAGACCAACTCCTCAGGTGTGTGCATGTGAACTCATGGCATGCTTTTTCATCAGTGTGTAGCTTGGCAGATTGTAAGGACATACATAAAACTAGATAACCCATATTTCCATCAGCAGCTGTGGGTAAGTATGGGGAACTTGTCCAAAAGTGAGGGTACATGGTGTGGATGCAGGAGGGAATGCGTGCGTCATTAGAACAGGAGCTCCAGAGGAGTGGTGAATGGGCGGCAAGGAGGAAAACACAGAGGTCGCTGTGTGTAAGAATGTGGAGAGTAGCAGGGAGAGGTCTCCTTTTAAAAGCAGAAGTTACATCAATCCACAGAGTTCGCATTTCAAGGGTAGAAAGAGGAGAAGGAAGAGGAATGATGAATGTGGGATAGATCAGCAAAGAGGACAGCAGCCTGGTACACAGCCATCAACAGAAGAAATGGGGAGGGTAGAGAAACTGGGCAAACATAACACAGTGGTTGACACAAAGTACAGTGCTGGAACACGTTGGTCCAGAGAGGGAGGAGAAGCCATGCGGCACTTTAGACGATTGCCAGCCAAAAAAGAACTGCATAATTGGAAAATGAAATACAGTTAAAGGGAGCTTTTGTGAAAACCCCTATTGGCAAAAAACCCCCCAAAACATTGCTGTGAAGGTGACTGGAACTTGTCCTTGCAAATATAAGAAACCTTAATGAAGGAGAGCTATGTGCTGCTGAAGGAAGCTACTTCCAATTCAGATGAGCAGTATTGTAAAATTTGTAAGGGAGGAGAGTGGGGGAGGTGAGGGGATTTCTTTGAGTGGTGACTGGTTGTTTTCGAGGAGGCTCAGCAAGCTTGGACAGTGGGGGGTGAGGTGGAGGCCTACCAGTACTCTGCATTGAGGAAGTTAGAAGCTGTTCGCAGAAGAGCTTACATGCAGCTGCTAAGGTAAAGTGTTCATGTCCGCCTCTGCCTTTCTTGCTTTTTTCTTCCAGCAGTCCAGATTTTAGCAGCAGGGAAAAAGAGAAGTTGCTTTAACGAAACAAGAGCAAACCATAATTCTTACTGGAACTAATCACAGCTGCTTGAATGACCGAATGTCTGCTAAAGGAGATTTTTCTCAACCCTTTTATTTCAGGAAAGATGTGTATGACAGCACTCCGAGTATTCTCACCTGTACTTGGCTCTTCATATCAGTGATGTGTGCGTTTATGTCTTCTTAGAAGAGAAAGCTCCCCTGACCTGAATATTCTCGTCCCTTTGTTTGCCAGAGATAAAGTGTAAATGCTGGAAATGCCTCCCTGCAACAGCAATTCACTATGTAAAAACCTCTCCTTCTGTTAGCTCCTTATTTCCCTAGCAGGGAGGTGCTGGAAGGCAATTGCCTCCTTGAGAACACGAGCCTCCCAGTGCAGTGCTCATGTTCTAAACAAGATAAACTGTTAGCATTAGCACATGAATAGCTGAGGTAAACTACAGCCTACTAAAGATTAAATATGAGATTCTTTTTTAGTAGGGCTGCTCCAACTACCTTTATTATCTCATTTGGACATATTGGTAAAAAAAGCCATGGAATTCATTAAAGACATTGCTTTTAAGTTTGATGTTGACCACCAATGTCACCGGAGTCAGGGTGGGTTGGCTGCTAGAAGAGAACTATACCATTCAGTGACATATATTTACTTACTTGGTAGGACAGGTATAGCAAGTGGGTAGCAATTCCTGCTCTATGAGCACACCTACCCGCCTCCCCCCAACATACACATGTACACAGAAATCAAAGGTTCAGCCCCACCAGTCCAGTTTAGAACAGTTAAGTACCAATGGGGAAGCAAGGCGTTTGCTCTGACTGGTTATGTGCTGCATCCATGGCGGACAGCTCAACTGTTACACATGGCGGTTCCTTTCCTTGCGCTTTCGCTTCTGTAGATGTTAGACATCTGTGTATAGTGACTCCCTTTCAAGCGGCTATTGCCGTAATTATTTACTGCTTTCTAATGGCTTTGCTAATCTTGTAGCCCCAGACCAGCTCTTGAATTTCCTCCATCACTGAGACCAATTAGCGGTTGCTACCTATTGCACTTTATGTCACCCTCCAGGCTCTGCCCTGGTGTGTTGCAGAAAATGGGTACATCTGTTATCCGGGTCCCACCAGATTAATCTGATCACATTGTGCTGGGCAGATGTAGTCAAGCCTCCTTTTTCTGGCCAGTGTTTCAAGTGCTTCTAGTCAATAGCCAGCCAGTTTGTGGGTAACCAGCAGCAGTCCGTTGCACAGGTTATCTCTGTGTTTCTGCTGGGTAGTATGACAGCTGAAAAAGGTTTAAACCAATTGTCTGCAAAGTCTCAAGGGAGTTCCACTGGACTATCTTGCCTGCTTGGCCTGTGGCTTATTTAACATTGTTGGTGGTCAGATGAAAATACCTGTTCAATAACAATTTAGAATTGAGCAGTGTAATTGATGTAAAAGCCTACAAATCAGTGTCTTGGAAGTTCAGCTATATAACAGCAAGTCTGCTAAGCTGCCTCTGTGCAAAGCTTAGGAAACAGTGCCTGAATTTCAATAATCTTCCTCACCTTTTTAAGCTTTCTTGACATGAGAGGGAGGGGCATGATCCAGCTGTGAACATATGTAGAAGCACACCTAAAAAGAGTCTATGTTGCTCACTAAACTGCTGATGTAGACATCCTTTGAGTCCTTCAGATGGCACTTAACACCTTGTTTCAACTGCAGAATCATGCCCCATTCAATTTCCTCTAGTCCCTGAGAGCTTCATGGCTAGAGTTTTATGAAAGCATTGTCTTCTTTCTGTAATATTGTTGGAGATATCTTTGTGGGAAGAAACAAATCGCTTTTCTTTAGAAGACTTTCTACTGTTATTGTGTCCTTATACATTGTCCTGGCAGGCAGAAAGGATGTCTTTGTGTTTTTAGCATTACCAGCCACAGGAACTCTTTCTTGTTTCTGAGAAGGGTAGAGGAAGGAGACGAAGCGAAGAGGATTAGGGGGATGCCTAACATTTCCAAACTTGCAGCTGGTGGTGACAAAAGAGCTGATAGAACACTATACTTGACTATTTAGGCAAAGAAAGTCTTTGAAATCTAGGCTTGAGGTTTTTATCTTAAGTTGCAGCTTGAAAAAGGTGCCCAACTATTTTTGTGCCGCCCACTTCAAATGACCAGAAGATAAAGGAAGTCTGAGCATATGTCCTGGTTTCGGCTAGGACAGAGTTAATTTTCTTCCTAGTAGCTGGGATAGTGCTGTGTTTTGGATTTAGTAGGAAAAGAATGTTGATAACACACCGATGTTTTTAGTTGTTGCTAAGTAGTGTTTATACTAAGTCAAGGATTTTTCAGCTTCTCGTGCCCAGCCAGCAAGAAGGCTGGAGGGGCACAAGAAGCTGGGAGGGGACACCATCAGGACAGCTGACCCAAACTGGCCAAAGAGCTATTCCATACCATATGACATCATGCCCAGTATATAAACTGGGGGGAGTTAACTGGGAGGGGGGATCGCGGCTCGGGAACTAACTGGGCATCGGTCAACGAGTGGTGAGCAATTGCATTGTGCACCACTTACTTTGTATAGTTTAATTCTTTTAGTATTGCTATTGTCATATTATTATTATTATCATTATCATTGTTTTTCCTTCCTTTCTGTCCTATTAAACTGTCTTTATCTCAACTCACGAGGTTTTTTTCCTGATTCTCTCCCCCATCCCAGGGGTGGGGGGGCAGTGAGCAAGCGGCTGCGTGGTGCTTAGCTGCCGGCTGGGGTTAAACCACGACAGCATACTATTGCAAAACGGAGAACTAGCTGTCAAAAGCACATGTATAATTCTGAAGGATGCTGAAATGTACTTTGGCCACATGATTTGTCCATGAGGGCACTACTGTATAATGACATTAAGTGCAACAGGACTACATGGATGAATAGATAAGAGGTGATATGAGAAGTTGTTTCTGAAGCATCACAGACTGTTCTTTGTTTCCTCGAGCCCTTTTTAATCCCTACAGAAAGAAAACACAGCTTTTCCTTGTTGCTGCAGTTTTATAAAAACATACATAAATGTTCTCCTGTTTCTTTCATGGGCATCTTGTGCATAATCTGCCCCAGCAGAAAAAGCTAGATATGCGCTATTCCTGTGCTGGTCCGTTAATGTGGCTCATGTGGTATTTCAAAGTAGAAATGTGATACTATATCCGTCCTTTACAGGAATAAGAACCTGCAACTAAGCAATATATAGTACAGCTGCTGAACTGCAAAGTAGGTTGATGATAACTTGAAAGTACAGACACTGAGAATTTTGTTTTACAAAGTCCCTTACGCAGTACATCAGCTCCTGTGCATAATTTGGAAAACTGAATAGGATGCAACCGTTGCTTCTGGTGAGATTGACAGCTGTGATGGGCTGTCCTCAATAGTCCCCAAGTGTAGCATGCCCTGAAGAAAAGCTATTGTTCTTTTTGTTTTCCGGTGTTTGGGGAAAAAAGGCAGATTTTTTGGACCATAAATACAGAGTTTTGAAAGACCCATTCTTCAAAGAACTGCAGCGTATATGTATTAAATAGAAAATCTAAAAATCTAAAAACATTCTGCTTTCAGTGACCTGAGCTCATAATGCTAGTATTGAGATGTCAGTACTAATATGTCAATATTGCTGATGAATTGAAATGTTTTATAAATGAGTATTTTTTTTTCTGGAAGACGTACTTACATCTCTTTTACATATATAATGAACTGTGTGAATTTTTACATCTTGTCAGGAGCTAGGCTTTCTATACATTTGTGGTCTGAACTGTAATGGTGTCTGACAACATGTTATAAAACAAGGCTTTATTGAGGCAGTAGGAAAGATGAGCAATGATGCGCCCATATGGCAACTCACCCAATCCCCAATAGCAAACAGGATCATAAGTGATGCCATGGCTCTGGTGAACTTCCAGGGACACTTGGCGTTGGGGTCATCTGGCCGCAACGGCCAGTCGTGCAAATGCCTTTTGAACGTGGGTAGGAATCGCACCACCCCTTGGCTCCACCAGTGGTAGTGTGACGTGAAAGAATCCTACCTTACGCGAATGATGTGGGCGGCATCCTGCCTACGCTGGCGATGTCGGCCAGGGGCAGGGTGTTGGCTGTCTGTCTGTGTGGCCGATACTCGTCAAGGGCAGAGTGTCAGCAGTCTGTCTAGGCTGACAATACTGGTCAAGGGGCAGGGTGTCAGGAGCTAGACTTTCTACACATTGAAAGAGAATGAGTACAAGCTCTCAATTCCTTGACAGTACTTAAGCTAACAGTACATAAGAAACAGTCTATGACAAAAGTTACAATAGAGTTACAACCAGGTAAATTGTTTATTAGTAATGGGAGATTTTTTGGGTTGCTTTTCCATACTTGTAAATTGTTTTCTTGTTTTCTCTCTAGCCTCCAAGTACAGCACTACTTTCATCCTGCTGATACCCAGGCCAGTCCTTGCTGAATCCTAGCATGTGCAGCTGACTTCCAGGGACTGAAATTGTAGCTTAGATCATTCACTTCAATTTTCCATCTGGAAGAATGTGGCGATGTGTTTTTTCGGACCAGCTGAAGGCATGAGGTTTCTTAGGCGCTGTTATAACAATGGACCAAGTGAAGAATTCCTTCCTTAAAAAACTCTGACTTTTGACTGGCAACAGATGTATTTGGAATGAAAATAGAAGGTATATAAGGAGACCCTCAACCTTAAGTAGTATTGTGTGGACTGAGGTTGCAGCTCAAGATGGAGGTGTATAATACAGTTAAAAATACCTGCGTTTTAATATGTATCAATCAGAGACCTGCTGCTCTTCTGTTCAGCTAGCATTAGAGACAACTCAGACTTTCCTGGTGGGTCAGCACTTTTCTGTCATGGCTCTCCCTAGACAGCACCATTTGAAGGGCAGCAAGCCTGTTGCCAGACCTTGGCAAACCTACCTGTCCCAGAGTTATTTTGATCTGCAGTATTTCTCAACCCTTTCCTTACCAAATCTCTTAACTTCATCCTCCTTGCGGTATCTGTTATGTCAGATATGTAGTATCTGACAGCAGCTGGAGAACAACCTTTAGCGATAGCAGATCAGACAGAGGATGCAGTACATTGACAACCAGTCTTTTTCAAAGGCTGGAGGGAAGAGAAGGAGCCATAGAAAATATCCAGATAAAGCAATAGAACAAGGGAGATTTTGATGGAAAAGGAAAAGACAGCAAAATATCTGCTGAAATACCTTTCTCTGTGAAATTAATTGCAATTCTTGCATCTTCCAGTTAAAAAGATGCAACCATTCTAGTTCTATGTCAGTCACTGATTGATAGCTGTGTTGCTGCAATTTGATATGCATCTATTTCTCCACATACTTGGTAATTTATGTGGAAAAATACCCAAACCATTTTCTGTCATAGTTTCAGTGCAGAAATGTGAGTTTTAAATGTGCTTCCAGTGATCCGAGGAACTTGTTACACGATACTTGTCATAAGTAGTCATGTTTACTGACTATACTTAGGAAAAATATATGCTGTGTAGAGCAAACACTTTAAAAATCAATACTTCTCTTTTTCTAGTCTTTCATCAGCCCACCAACATGCATTAAATGTTATAGACGATTTCATGTTAGTGTAAGGTCATGCAGTACCTAATTGGAAAAGGTGCCTGAAACTAATGACATAAAGGACTGTTAAATAACTGGATTGTTTAAAAAACTGTTTCAACCAACTTGCTTTTGATTGCAATCCTGATGGTTTTTGAGGTGCAGATGTTCTGATATTATATTAATAACTTTTCAAAGAAGCAGTAAATTATCATACAATATTTTTAGAATTTTTTTTTTAAATCTAGAAAGAATTTCAGAGCATCTAACACAGCTCAAGCAACTGGAATGACTAATCTTATTTCTTGTGCTCTTAATGGGAACAAAACAACTTTTTTTCTCAGTCTCCTGTGGTTTTATCTTCACATGGATATTTCAGGTTGATAAGCTAGACAACAAATATACTGTATAGTAGCTACGCTGTTGTGGACTGCATTCATTTATTTGAACTCTGGAAGTCTAAAAGTTTGTTGTCCTAGCCTAGTGAGTAACCTTAGTCTCTTCATGTATTCAAGAGCAAAAAATAGGCATCTCCAAAAGGCACTTCATCTCACCTGCTTTTATAGACCTACCTTGGGAAGAAATGGAGAGAGATTTTATAAAAACAGCTTGAATCCCCCAAAAACCTTTACTGATGATCTGTGGCAGGTGTTTGTCACAAAAGCACTTTTAATATTCATTGTGGGAGGCCTGCACCAGGCTAGTTTGGAGTAGCTAGTACTGTCCCTGAATACACTGCATAGTAGCTTCCCTAACTCCAAGTTAAGAAGTTAATTCACTGCCAAACTCTGGTTAAACTGACATTTAAGATTAAGTTGAAAGGCATTTAAGGTAAGCAACTTGCCATTATCCCTGCAGAATACTTGCAAAATAAAGACATGTGCAATTTTAGGAGGTATCAAAAACTTGAAAGATAGCAATCTCACAGTGACTATTTATAAAAACACAATTATTTGTTCTAAAATTTAAAGTGGAAAAAAAAGCTTTCTGTATTCATTCCACCTGCACCAGACTGAAAATAATCAGGTGTTAATTTGGATGTGAGAAATGTTTCCAGTTCAGTTTCAGAAAGTATTATTAAAACTTGATGGGAGCTAATGGCAAGCACAGGCAGCAAGTATTAATAACCCTGGAGACCTAGCATAATCAAGTCATAATAGGTGCTTCCAAAGGGATGTTTTTGTCTTGTCTGCAGGGTTCAATTTTCTCTCATAGACAGGAAGAGAGAGGAGGCATCATGAGCAATAGAAAGAGAGATCAGTCTCCCAGGCACGACAGTTGTGTCCGCTCCTACCTTCAAGTGTTACTCCTTCCCCCGTTTCTGGTGACACATGTCAGATGAATTGATGACAAGTACTAAGTCTGCAGTAACAAGGAAACACAATTTTTTTTAAGATCTCCATTTGCTCTAATGCAGATATGTGTGCTCAGTGTGACCCTGGCATGGAGTTGAGTGAAGAGAATCATTCAAGGGATGAATTCACATTGCAAATAGCAATGTTAATGGATTTAGTAATCTTGGCCGGTAGCCTGAAAACACTAACTGGTAAAAAAAGCTTTTCAAGTGCAAGATCTTTTTTCATGTATAAATACAAAAGCAGTCAGACATTTGTAACTTTCTAAGTTGCCCTGAGGGTTTGGACCACCTATTGAGAAATCTGTCACTTTGCAAGTGTGTAAGAGTAGGAACAAGAAATTGCTCTATCAGGCTGGATCCAAGGGACTTCTTATCACTTAGAAGGATGAATATTCTTGATGCTTCCTGAAGCCTATGTTCATATTTACATGAGGACTTGCTACCTCCTGTACAGGAGAGAGTACCCAGTTTTGAAGTCTGGATCAGATGTGAATTATGGGGTACCCCCTGAGACCACATATGAGAATGTTATAGAACACAGATGAAAAAACATCCTGGATTTTACTCAGATGGAATGTTTTTACATACTTTCACATTGTGAACCTACATAACTTGGAGTACTGGAGAAGACTCGGCCTTAGCAGTACCTGTAAGAATATACATCAACCCTCATCCTCTGTGTGTGGATTACCTGTATTCCTGTTTCTTCCCGTTTCAGAGCCTCTGGGAACTGCTTTAATTCTGAGGGAGAAGAGTAGGAAAACAGAGAATGACATGACAACATATGAAGAACTCCAGTTAGTGGCCCTAACTTTTCATTGAGTGCTTTGGGTGGTTTGGTCATTGAACTACGTGGCTTATAAGAGAATACAGGCAAGACTAATCTCATGATTCAAAGAAACTCAAACACAACCTTAAGGGAAATTCTGGGTTGTGAAACAGGCCTTAATGAGGAGATGATGTTGGAGGGAATGTTGTCCAGGGCCATGCCTGTATGCAGAGTGTGTGAGGAAGTGCCTTGTGTGTTATGTAAAGAGTTTGTCCATGCAGCTGAAAACAATTAGCCATAATTTTGCACTAATTACAGCCAATCTTAAATTTTCTCAAGAGCTCCTTCTGTGCTAAGACAGGAGTGGGTTTGGAAGAGAGCATAGACTGGCCTGAGGAATTCCAAGCTGAGTTAGGATAAGTTGCAGAAAGTGTACTAGAGGACCACGCTGTGAGCTTAGAATGTAGAAATAGGCACCTTGAGGTAAGGTGAGACATTTTTCCTGGGGGATTGTTGTAATGCCACTTGCAAAACCATGATCTTGAACTTGAATTTCAGGAATAAAGTAATTTGATGTGTCTAGTTTCAAAATGCACTTTAAGGGTCCATCCCCCCTATCCCCCCTCTTTTTTGGGGGGGGAAATTGCTCTTTCAAAATGACCATCTCCAGAGGTGGGAGGTAAGCAGCTCCACTCACATGGTATGTTAACCTCTTTCTAAGAATAATTCCCCTGAGAGAGGGGAGGAGGTCCCTTAGAAGGGATACGAAGAGAGGTTATTAATGTGGCAGAGTAGTACCTTACGTAGATTAATCCTGAGTTAACAGTGTTCAGAACTCACCTGTTGGCTATTACAATCTGCTGCAATACCTGACAGGTTGGGAACTGGACTCATGCTTCTTAAACCCTTTCTCAGTTGAGACAAGGAGACAATCCATGCCAAAAATCAGTCTGATAATAGTATTGTCAGTTTCTCTCGTGTGAGGCACCTTCAGGTGTATCAAAGAAGTTTGGGTAAACTGAGGGTGTAAAGAAAAGCTGTAAAACTGATATGACATTCTCCTTTCAACAGCAGACTGAAAAACTCATAAGAATGGAAGCTCCTTGCTGGGGGCAAGGAGGTATTACACAAGGGGTAGCAGGGGAGTTAATGTGAATGTAGAGCACAGGCACTCAGGTAGATGGTTAGACAAATATTCATAAATGAAGGAGATACACAGAAAAAAAAAAAAAAGTGATCTAATATTTCAATCCCTGGCCAAGTTTCTGTATTGTCCTTTACCTATGCATCTAAGCCAACATCTAGCAGTAGATCTGCCAAGTGGAATTTCTTCATTCTCAGCTTCTGTTTTTCACTTTGTGGCTTGAAACACACCTGAGGATATTACTATACTCCTCAGATCTAACTTAAAGTTGAGGTTTATTTTCAACAGGCTTTGGAGGTTCAGTGCTACATGTTGGAAGACTTTTTTTTTTAAGTAACAAAACTGATGTTTGTGTCTTCAAGTGAGATGCAAAGCACTGAAAAAATCATGCATTTCAACCTATTATGGAGTGCTGAACAGTCTGATATCTGAACTGTAATTGTTTGCTCTAGAAAAGATAAAATCTATCAGTGTCCATGACCAAATTAAAAAAAGAGGGGGTCACATTCTGTGGGTATGCGTTTTTTTGAAGCTGTTTAGGATGCTGACGAGCAGGATGGTGTGGTGGGAAAGCAATGTGGCTTGGAATAAGATTTCCCCCATTCAAGAATTTACGCCACTTTGCCCAGCAGTCTCCCACTGCCTGCTTTTTTTTTTTCTTTTTTTTCCCCTCTAACAAACCACAGATATGAAGTAACTCTCATCGGTATTAATTGTTGATGCTTTTGTAACTTTCTAGCCGGCAAATGCTTCATTATCAGCTCAGTAGCATTGTGAATCAGCAGGATGCCAGTCATTACTGCATAGTGTGAAGGGGGAGCTGCTGTTAGACTGAAATCTTATAGAATCCTATTAACATGAAGGCTGCTCTGCTGCGTACAAGTGAAAGTCTCTGATCAGTGGTATCCAGTGCTTTTACTAGAAATGTATGTTTTCCTTTCAGTGCCATTGGAGACATTGAGAAACATACTAGATTGTGCTAAACAACATTTACCATGGGCAGAAGACGGAGCTGAGTTCTATATCTTTTTGGGGATTGCAATGAATATGTTTTTACAAGTGCTAACTGCTCTATGCTGTCTTTTCCCTTCTTTCACATAGGTCTCATTTATTGTTGCTTTTATTATTATTTATATTTTAACTTACTATTTAGATCAAATAGTCTTATACCTTAAAGTTCTCGCATAGAGAATTTATACTTATTCACATAATTTGGTTGTAGATATCTGTGAGCTGCTGCTTCAGTAGGTATCATTCTTATGCTTGTATCTAGCATATACATTGCATAGTACATGATGTGGCCACTCTTTCCCACCAGACTCTCGAAACTTGTAGGGAAGCACAACATGTCTTATTTGCCCATCAGACAGAGAATCCGTTCAGGTATTTGGCAAGGAGGGAGTATATCAAGCCCCCATTTCCACTGGGACGTGTAATGACTTGTAACTGGTTCTGGTGGTGCCTCATGGTGGAATATCGGAAAAGCATTCCTTAAGCAGAGAATACGAAGAATCCCATGTGTGACCTGAGCCTGCATACTCACAGCAACATCTGCCATTGGCAACCAATAGTGCCTTTTACTTACAGTTTTGATCTCAGTGGCCTCAGCCTACTCTTTACCAAAACATCCTTGCCTTTTTGTAATTTCTGCTGCAATATGCACATAAATAAATAATATTGCTGAGATACTGAACATAATACCCAGTCACCCTCTTGGTGAGGGATATCTGAGTTGTCTCTCTGAACTTAATGCAGAAAGTGACAAAATGACTTTGAAGCACCTATTTCCTCCTTCCCTTTACAATGCCTCCAGAAGAGACATTAGTTGTTTTAGTTGTGTAGTTCATCTTTATAAGGCTACTACGCCAATGAATCCCTCTCTAACATCTGGGACTCTTGAGAGTAATGTGAGGCTTGAGAGTGACCGAATGGTGCTGTGCTTGTACAGGCTGTAAAAGCGGGTGTTACAAGTGCAGCCTGTCCAGCAGTTGCCTTTTGTTCCCATGCTGTCCCTCTCCTTTGGGAAGGCTAGCTAGCAGAGGGAGTACAGGAGCTGACTGTGATTCCTTTGCCCCCAGTTTTGGATTGGTAGTGAAAGCCTCTTGCCCGTGGAGTGACCATCTGCGACTCTTTGGAGTGGCTGAGTGTTGGCAGAAGTTTGTCTCCCTATCTTGTCTGTGAGGGCAAGGTTGGCCCAGAGTAGGCTTTCTATACGCTTGCAGCAGGGTGGGCTGTCTGTGTGGCTCCATGGCCAAGTGCAGAGTCCCTGGTGGGTGTGTGCATATGTGTGTGTGTAGGAGTGTGAGGGAAGGGAGGAAGGTGGTGCTTGTGCTGGGCATTGTGTGCCCTGTAAATGCATGTGTCAATATAGAAATCTCTCACTAATGCTCCTGCCCCTGTGTACATCTGCGAAGGAAGTAAACTCCAAGAGCATTCTTCAAGGTGATAATAAGGCCAATAGGCAGCACTGCCAGATACCTTCCCCTGACGTAGCAAGCCACCTCTGGCTGCAATTATAAATTCTGGCTTGTCAGGGTACTTGCAGATAAATGAGTCAATAGGCCTCTGGTTGACTCCTGGTTGAATAGTTGAAGGTGTTCTTGCTATTCTTGGTGGCAGATAAAAAGTGTGGTAGTGTCCTTTCTCCTTATGCCCTGCTACTGTCCTGTCTCTCTGCAGTGTGGAGAGAGATAGGGGACTCTGGATGTGTGTTGTGACAGGTCTTCCAAAGTGCTCGCTGCCTGCACTGCTCACTGATTGCCACTAATACCTTCCCTGCCACTCCTCCTTGTTGTGTGTGCTCCATGTGCAGTTCTATACAGTGGAAAGCTGTTCCTTCTGCACTAAAATGTAGTTTGTCCTTTGTGGACAGAGGGCTGGAGCACCGAACTTACAATATAGGGCATAGCTGTATACTCTAAATTGGCCAGATAGATACACAACAGACTCAGCCCTTTTACAAAACTGCCTTATACATCTTTTTTTCCTTTCCACCTACAGTGACCACTGTTATTTCATCACTGATTCTGCGTTTCGATGACATGCTCTTTCACCAGAACTGAGCAGCAGTACAGTTTCAACTGTGTGGGTGAGAGAGGTCTGTTGGCATCTTGATAATGGAGTTGAGATGCCTCTACTTGCCTGGCAGCATACTGGAGTATGACCTTTACAAGCTGAATGGGTTGTTTTTTGTAGGCTTTGTTTAGTAAACATCACCTAGAAGTGGTCTGTGGAATATTTCTACCTAGGGGCTTGAAGACAGAAGTTAAGAAAACGTTGAGAAGATGCAGAAGAAATAGAGACCTCAGGGTCAGGTAGGAGGCTAGAGATAGTTGTATAGTTGAACAGCTCATTAAATACAGTGGTGCCATTGCTGGTATTGTACATGCAGGCTTTATATTGACTCTGGAAGGCTTCTGGACTATGACGTACCAAGTTTATTTTGTCTGGACTCTTCTGCCCTATCTAGAGTTTTATTTTAGCTTATTTAACAACCAGGTGACTATTATGTAACTTGTTTAGCTTCAGCTAGCATTATGCATTTGTGTAGTGGTATAATAATTTTGATGTCCTCCTGCAAATAACAGGTAGCAATACCAAGCAGTTCTTCTGTGTACAGTGAACTGTCTATGACCCTAGAATAATAATGTAGTGAATTGGAGTACAAGTGAAGGATGATAGCAGAGGCCTTGAAAGTACAAGAACAGGAAGATACCAGAGGCTATAAACTAGTCACTAGTGGTCAGTTATTGGTCATTAAAATAATGCAACCTTGGGAGCTCAGTAAAATAATTTTTAAGGATAACAGAACAAAACCCAAATATTCAGCATATGTAAAACACAGTATATATAGTACATTTAGAAAAGATCTTGAATTATGGACCATGAAAAAAAGAGCAAGGTGTAGTGCATGTTAACATAAAAAAGTAACAGTCAAACAGACTCTGAAGTGAGGAGAAAAGAACCCCCACCATCAATATCAATATCTTCCTCTGCTGATTCTCCTTCTCTTCTTCATGAGGAGGACTGCTGCAGTAAATGGTTAGTATAACAGCAGAGGTAGTAAGAGTGTGTGTGTATGTGTGTGTGGCCATTTTAACTGTATAATTTTCAGAATTTTTCAGTGGAATTTTCTTTTATGTTCTTCCTTGCTTTTTCTATGGCGGTTATATCTGAACTAATAATAATTATTTGATTAGAATGTTAAGATTATAATTAGACTAACAATAAATTATTGGTTTCACATAAAAAGTGTGTTTCTGTAGCCCACATAAACTGCACATGGCGTAGTGAAACAGGGCACAGGTTAGAATCACTTCTAACTATGTCCAGAAAAGTGGTCCTTCATATCATTGCTCCTGATTATTGCTGAGGTTAGAGATGGGGAGGCAGAATGATTTGGGCAGTTGGAGTGACAACAACAGGCTGGGCAAGGGGGACAGAAGATGTCACAGGGCTCTGCTCTGGAGTTACGTGTAAGAAGAATAAGTGTTTTAAAATACGTAGTCAAGCAGGGTAAACATTATAGCAAGAAATGAACCTCCATCTAGTGTTATATATTCCATGCTATTTTATGATCTAGTCTATTATAATATTATCTATACCTATTATCTACGTCCAGTTAATGTTATCTGTTACTAGACAGAGGTGTACAAATTGCCAGTTTTATTGGTGCGAAGGCAGAAATGCTCAATGATATTTCTAATCTATGACTGGAAAAAGACTGGCTTGATTTATTTAGATCACAATGATAAAAGACATCCTATTCCAAGAATAACTCAGAAACATGTGAAAGAACCTCTGCTAAAATTAAACATTTTAAAATCATCTGGCCAAGGTAATTTGCATACAGGAGTTTTAAAAGACCAGATTGAATGGTTCTTCCAGTAAATCTGGAAATTGTTATGAAATTCAAGAGATCTAGAAGAAAGCTAGAATGCCAGTATTTAAAAAAAGTTGAACAAGAGGACCTAGGATTTTGTCCCCTGATACTGATCAGGGGGAAAATGAGGTCCTAACTGATGCAAGATGTTAAAGTACTTAATGAAGTTAATGCTAATCAACATGTGTCAAGTTGACAAAAGACTTTTTCAAACTACCAGTTTGAAACAATAAGTTTAGATATGATAGAAATCACAGTGTTAATATATTTTTGTAAATGATTTAATTTTACACAAGCTTAATTAATGGAGTAGTAGAAGCCTGATCCCAGTAGGCTGATTTAGCACTCCTGAAGTAAATGTATGCAGTCTCAGTACATCAGTAACACAATTCAAGCAACTCAGGCAGCACATGGAGCTCCAGGGGCCTTCTGACAGAAAAGTAGGCCAGCCAGGAGGTGAGCAAGTGATATGAAAGAGATATATAACCTTAGATGAAGGAATTCCGTCTCTGTATTAGAAAACTAAGCAGTACAAGCCATGGGCACTGGGTTGTAATCGTCCATACTATTAAATTGACACTAGGGAGTTCTTAGAGACTACAGTATAGCCGCACGCATTCCCCAGCAGTGGAAATGCATCATATTGATGGTTATTTCTAAGAACAATCATAATGAATATACCTTTTGGCACCTGTAACATTAAAAGATTTACCTCATGTAGAATTTTGCGTTGCCAAGATCTCAAAAGAGGCTTCATTGTTAAATAGCTACTCAAATTCATACTGTTGAGTAGTCTCAGGGCTGGAGATCGTCATTTAGCTCTGCTGTTCCTACCTCTTTTCCAGCCACTGCTATCATGACACAGAAAGGACAGCGTGCCAGCGTAAGGTTATTAAACAGTCTTCTATGTATACAGTGCCTTACAGTAGCAAAATAACTGATGAGTTGCCCATTAGAAAATTTTCTGAAAGTCCATGTTCTGCTAGCAGTTGTCTTTTACCATGCTAAAGTCAAGCATCATTTTTTTCAACCTTCTTTCTGAACTGCTTGCTGCTCCTCATTAAGCTAAGTAATTGTGGTCAGTCAGCATGGCATGATAGATGCACTGGTATGAGCCCTTGTGTTGAAATCATGCTCTGTGTCACACTCCTGTTATGAATTCAGAAATGCTTGTCTCGTGCTTCTCCGGCCAAGTTGCATTTCATGAGGATCTCTTCTGATATGGGTTGCTATTTCTGCTTTAAATGAGATTGTAGGATGCTGTGTGGCTGGCCACATGCTTATCATGCACAGTTGAGAAGAGATAATAAGACAAGGACTCAGCTGGGAAAAACAAGCCATTTTAATAAAGAGTTAACAGCCAGCACTGACTTCCAGAGCGATATATTACATTTAGGTCTTGTTTTTTTCTCTGACTTAGCATGCATTAGAAAGTTTGATGAGTGAATGCAAGGGGTGCACAATAGGCCTTTGAAGAGAATTAACTTTACCATACAGTAGCGTGTTTAATAGAAACTGATGATCTGATTCTGGAGCAAGACCTGGATGTCTTAATACATGTAGGAAGTTTCTGAACTAGTTAATGGCCCAAGCCTACGTAATTGGCTGATGGGTATAAAATGGTATGTTTAAGGCAATTCCTTCTTTTGCAACGGCATTAACTATTGAAGATAACCTTTGCTATTGTGTGTGGGTGAACAGATCAGAAAGATTATTTACTGTGTCTTCTGGTAAATTCTGTGCTCGAATCACATTCTGTCATTGTCAGCTCTAGTTGTCAGGCTGAACATTCAAGAAACAATGATGTCCTCTAATACAGTATTGCAAATATCTTGTTCAGCATCAGTCAAAGTATGATTTGAGGTATAGCTGACAAGGGGTCCAGGAGTGCCTTTCTATTATATCTGGAGCCTCCTTTAATCGGCTTAGCCTCCTGGAAATCACAGTCTGATATCCAGACCGATGTCTGATATCCAGACTGATGTCTGATATAGATGGGAAGATGCTTGATACTCCAGCAGAGAAAGTTAACGTTAATATAACATGGTTAAGATAATTATTAAGATTAATAATTAATAAGGTAATAACATTCATAAGTTAACATGGTTAGCTGCCATGAATAAATCGAGAGCATTTGTTGTTTTGTTGCTGCTTCTGCTTTTGTCTCCTGTTGGCATTATCGCAGATAGCCAATTACAGTGTCGACAGTTTCAGTGTTACTTCTATCATCTACTGACTGTTGCATGGCAGCTGCTTGTTGCTGAAAAGAAAGTTGCAGAGTCTCCTTCATGATCAGATTGACAGTGGGAAGGGTGTCACCTTTTGTTGTCTTCCTGTGCTCTTCACTTACTATGCTAACATCAGTGTCATCATGCAATAATATGAGCTACATCTTATACCAGAAGCTACTGTGTGGTGCGCTAATTTGCTCTCAGGGGAAATTGTTCAAGGCATGTGTTCCCTGTGGCATTTGCATGGTCACTGTATTCCAGTGCACAGTCATCATGATTTAGATGTCAGTTATAGTCCTTCTTTCAAGGTGCATGGTGCTGCATTCGGCTGCATAAAATGCACCTACCAAGCACTCTTGATTGCACTGTATTGCTGGATTGTCCACGTCATTATTTACCTCTCCAGCAATTTTTGTGTCATCTGCCAATTTTTCTAGCAATGATTTTATATTTTACTCAGATCACTGATTAAAATATTAAACAAGACTGATTCAAGAAGAGATACCTGTGAGGTGTTCAGTAGAGGGCAAAAAACCATTCAGTGACAGAATAAACAGAAATTCATATTTATGTGTATCTTGAGATGTGTTGGACCAGCTTTTAATCTTATAAATATTGGCCACATTCACTTTATAATATTAGAATCATAGAATCATAGAATGGTTTGGGTTGGAAGGGACCTTAAAGATTATCTAGTTCCAACCCCCCTGCCATGGGCAGGGACACCTTCTGCTAGACCAGGTTGCTCAAAGCCCCATCCAACCTTGTCTTAAACACTTCCAGGGAGGGGGTATCCACAACTTCTCTGGGCAACCTGTTCTGGTGTCTCACCACCCTCACAGTAAAGAATTTCTTCCTAATATCTAATATAAATCTACCCTCTTTCAGCTTAAAACCATTACCCCTCATCCTATCACTATGCTCCCTGATAAAGAGTCCTTCCCCATCTTTCCTGTAGGCCCTCTTTAAGTACTGGAAGGCCGCTATAAGGTCTCCCTGGAGTCTTCTCTTCTCCAGACTAAACAACCCCAACTCTCTCAGCCTGTCCTCATACTGGAGGTGCTCCAGCCCTGTGATCATCTTTGTGGCCCTCTTCTGGACTCGCTCCAACAGGTCCATGTCCTTCTTATGTTGGGGGCCCCAGAGCTGAATGCAGTACTCCGGGTGGGGTCTCACAAGAGCGGAGCAGAGGGGGAGAACCACCTCCCTTGACCTGCTGGTCATGCTTCTTTTGATGCAGCCCAGGATACTGTTGGCTTCCTGGGCTGCAAACAGACATTGCCAGGTCATGTTGAGCTTCTCGTCAACCAACACCCCCAAGTCCTTCTCTGCAGAGCTGCTCTCAATCCACTCATCGCCCAGCCTGTATTTGTGCTTGGGATTGCCCCAACCCATGTGCAGGACCTTGCACTTGGCCTTGTTGAACTTCATGAGGTTCACACAGGCCCACCTCTCAAGCCTGTCAAGGTCCCTCTGGATGGCATCCCTTCCCTCCAGCGTGTTGACCGCACCACACAACTTGGTGTCATTGGCAAACTTGCTGAGGGTGCATTCAATCCCACTGAGCATGTTGCCGACAAAGATGTTAAACAAACAGCACTGGTCCCAATACTGACCCCTGAGGATCACCACTTCTCACTGCTCTCCACTTGGACATCGAGCCATTGACCCCAACTCTTTCAGCATGACCAATTCCTTATCCACTGAGTGGTCCATCTGTCAAATCCATGTCCCTCCAATTTAGAGACAAGGATGTTGTGTGGGACAGTGTCCAATGCTGTGCACAAGTCCAGGTAGATGACGTCCATTGCTCTTCCCCTATCCACCAATGCTGTAACTCCATCGTAGAAGGCCACCAAATTTGTCAGGCATGATTTGCCCTTAGTGGAGCCGTGTTGGCTGTCATCAATCACCTCCTTATTTTCCGTGTGCCTTAGCATAGTTTCCAGGAGGATCTGCTCCATGATCTTGCCATGCACAGAGGTGAGACTGACTGGCCTGTAGTTCCCCGGGTCTTCTTTTTTTCCCTTTTTTAAAATGGGGGTTATGTTTCCCCTTTTCCAGTCAGTGGGAATTTCACCAGACTGCCACGCCTTCTCGAATAGGATGGATAGTGGCTTAGCCACTTCATCCGCCAGTTCCCTCAGGACCTGCAGGTGCATCTCATCAGGTCCCATGGACTTGTGCACCTTCAGGTTCCTTAGATGGTCTCAAACCTGATCTTCTCCCACTGTGGGCAGTTCTTCATTCTCCCAGTCCCTGCCTTTGCCTTCTGCAACTTGGGTGGTGTGGCTGGAGCACTTGCCGGTGAAGGCTGAGGCAAAACAGTGGTTGAGTACCTCAGCCTTCTCCATGTCCCAGGTAACCAGGTCTCCCGTTTCCTTCTGGAGAGAGCCCACATTTTCCCTAGTCTTCCTTTTATCACCGACATACCTATAGAAGCTTTTCTTGTTGCCCTTGATGTCCCTGGCCAGATTTCATTTAATTCTATCAGGGCTTTAGCTTTCCTAACCTCATCCCTGGCTGCTCAGACAATTTCTCTGTATTCCTCCCAGGCTACCTGTCCTTGCTTCCACCCTCTGTAGGCTTCCTTTTTGTGTTTGAGTTTGTCCAGGACCTCCTTGTTCATCCATGCAGGCCTCCTGGCATTTTTGCCTGACCTCCTCTCTGTTGGGATGCATCGCTCCTGAGCTTGCTGAGGGTGCACTCAATCCCACTGCCATGTCCCCAAAGAAGAAGTTAAATAATACTGGTCCCAATACGGACACCTGAGGGACACTGCTCATCCCTGGTCTCCACCCAGACATTGAGCCATTGACCGCAACTCTTTGAGTGCGACCATCTAGCCAATTGCTTATCCACTGAGTGGTCCAGCCATCAAATCCATGTCTTTCCATTTTAGAGACAAGGATGTTGTATGGGACAGCATATTGTGTGGGAGTAGGTCAGTTGCATTACACAAAATTATTTTTTATAAGTCTTAAACCCCAAATAGTGCTCAGTGGAAGGTAGGCTTTGGGTCTGAGCAGATATTTATAATAGGACAAAGGACTCTTCAAGATTCTGGAAGAAAACTGGTCCCACTTGCTAAACTAAGTTTTTTTCAGATGAAAGTGACTGTGTTCTTGAAAAAAGTTTCAAACACTGTGTTGCCTAATGTGAAGAAAAGTGAAAAAGTTGTTTTCTTCTGTTGATTCTAATGGCACAAGGTTACTGTATTACTTTGATTTGATAGAAGATTGTAATTGCCAAGCTATAGCACTGGGGCTTTTCCTGAGCTGGCTGCCAGGAGGTATGACTAGCTGACACACATATCGTTGGGGATATAAAAAATCAGAAACTTATTGTGTAGGGAACCATGTTTAAGTGTTTACTTGGTAAGGAACATTATTGCACCTGACGATATTTAAAAACAAAAAATGTTACCAAAACTAAGATGCAAAGACTAAACTAAATGCCTTATAGCTATCGAGTAAGTCAGGTTTGATATTAGACTGGAGTTACATTACTAAGTTTATGGAAGAAAAATCAGCTAAATTCAATGAAGTTTTCAAAAGGTAAGAGGTGCATTTCAGTTACAAAACCTAATGAATGGGTTTCTTAAAGTTGATCAAATGCCAAATGTGAATGACTCAGTGTCATAATAATAAATCTCAATTCTTATCTTCTGCATTGCAATCTTCACTTCCAATGAAGTGTCACTAATTCTTTAGAGGATGGAGGATGTGTTTTGTGAGACTTCAGTGAGGAGATCTGTTGAAAAACGTTACAAACCTGGTCACCATGAAGGGCTTTTGAGGATGTCCTTGTAGGACATTGCACAACTCATGCCGTCACTCGGGAGATCTTGTGGTAAATGTAAGAATTGTACGTGGGGGCAGATGAAAGATGACTCAGGATGTCGGTAGAGAGCCAAAGCTGTTTGGATGATTGAATGGAACTGGCTTTTGATATGTAGCACCTATTCAGAGATCCTGTTCTCTACTTTGAAGTAACACAGACGGATCACAAGTAGGGAGGAAGACTCCTGAGAACAGCAGTCAGATGTCACACTGAATGGAGTCTACCTGCCACCAGCCTTTCAGCAAGAACTGATGCAGAGTTTGGTGAGTGGTGGAGAGGTCTTGATGTACTCCTTCACCAATTCATGAAGCCACTATCTTCGGCAGAAAGTAGTACAATCTCAATAAAATAAGAGAGAATCTAATCATGACCATGACTAGCTATCTTCTTTCAGATGTTTTTCAATGTTCCTATGGTCTTTTGGTTGTGGTGTTATCCCCATCAAGAATAAAGCGGCAAATCCTCACCACAGTATCACTCGCACCTCATAGCCTGACTCATCTCCTGACACAGAAGTGAGTGACATATAGAAGTACAGCCTTTGTTAGGACTATGGGCAAAGGAACTTGAACATCTCCTCCAGCCTCTAAGGAGGCATACATCATATGAGCCCAAAAGATGGAGATTTGGAGGAGGGTAGAAACAAGGACCCTGTTGGCTATGCTACAGTATTCTGTACAGTGGATGGGAAGGTTTAGAAGGGCTCATGCCCCCTGAAGCTTTACTCAGTCTTCTCTCCCAAATGGTGGTTATGGCGGTAGGCAGTCAAGCAGAAAGACCAGACACTGTGCAGGTGTGGTAGCAGTGGTAGTCTCTCCGTCTCCTTTCTCTTCAGCAAACAGGCACATAGAAGCATCCCTAATGAACACTACAGCTGTATTCCCTGCTATCAGGACCTGACTTTTGAACTGAGGGAAACAAGAGCTTAGAGGCAGCAGAAGTTTAATCCAACCAATATTCATACATGCTATATTAGCAGCTGTTAGATGGCAATCTCTGTTCTTCACTTTGTTTTGAACATAAAACTCATTTAATATAATTGTAAAAGTTGTCTCATAACATCACCCATTATGTTAATTTTATGTGTGTGACTTTGAGTGCTGATTGCCAGTCGTGATATTCCACTTTTAAAAATAAATAAAAAGCCTTAAAATTTAAATAGACGTACTTGAAGTCCTTCCCTTCAACGTTCCTGGACAATTCAAGTGTGCAGCTTATAGTTAAGCCATGCAAGTAGATCTTGCCTTGGAATAAGTTTTTGTCAGCTAGCCTCAGTTTGGAAAAGTTCTGATTACATTACCAGTGGAGGAAAAAAAAACCCACAAGCCCAACACATTTTCTATATCTCCAACCCTACTGAAACTCCAAAAAGAATTAACTTTAAGTATGTGTGAGCACTTGTTCAAAACCTGCTATGCTTTTGGCAAGGCAAATATATGAATGTTTGTAACTAGCTTTACTGTAAAAATTGACAACTAGAGAAGCAAAAGAAAAAGAATATTCATTATTCAGAAAAATAAATTTAAATTGAAGGTTGTAATCAGTTTCATCACATTTCTAATCTAAACATAGAAAGATGCTTGTTGATGCTTGTTAATGCTTTTTTTCTGATAGTTACATTTCTTCTATTTTGATGCTGGCATGTAGATCAAACAGCTGAACTAGAGAAACATCTTTTAGGACAGGAAAAGCTATTTTAAAATTGTCTCTATGTGAAATTATTTTAATGTTGATAAGCTGTACATTTCATAAATGTATGTACACTGTGCACAGTGTTGTCCTAGTATGGTTTAGTTCCTTATATAAAGCAAACTTGCAATCATGTAAAAAGACAGATTTGAAAAGTCATCCTTTCTATGAAAATGTGGGCTTTTTAATCTTAATTACAATAAAGATCAACCCTTCTTGATCTGAGGATTGATGGTACAAGAAACCAAATTTCTCCAAATTAACCTTGCTGCTTGATTGAGCCTGATTTTTGTACATTCCTCTGGTGATCTTTTTCTGTGCTTTTTGCTCTTTATTGCGGCCTTTCAATACTTAAAGGGCGCCTATAAGAAAGATGGGGACAGACTTTTTAGCAGATACTTGTTGCGATAGGACAAGGGGTAATGGTTTTAAACTAAAAGAGGGTAGATTCAGACTACATATAAGGAACAAATTTTTTACAATGAGGGTGATGAAACACTGGAACAGATTGCCCAGAGAGATGGTAGATGCCCCATCCCTGGAAACATTCAAGGTCAGGCTGGATGGGGCTTTGAGCAACCTGATCGAGTGGAAGATGTCCTAGCTCATTGCAGAGGGGGTTGGACTAGATGACCTTTAAAGGTCCCTTCCAACCCAAACTATTCTGTGATTCTATGATTCCCCTCCTTTTCTTCTATTTTAACTTAATTGTCTTTTGTTAATATGGTCTATGCCATATCAGTCTTCTGAAATGCCTGTGAATAGATTGTTGGGTTTCTGTTTTCTATAGACTTTTCTCTTTGTGCTGTGCTTATTTTTCTTCTAGGTTGGAATCTGTTGACACTTACGATGGCATTTTTTTTCTTCCTTTTTTATCTAATCCTTTCCAGAATGACTTTTAGCAAGATCAGGCACAAATATAACACCCAAAAAATCATTCTGTATTCACATTTTATTTGTATGCCTGATTTTTCTCTAGGCATCAGGTTTTCTGTATGTCTGTACATAGTAATCAGGGAACCAATAGCAAATGAACTCACTACATGGTATGCATGTAAGTTATTAGATTTCTTTGTGTATTTGCCCAGTCTGATGATTCTTTTACCATATAGCAAACTAAAATTGCCTCTACCGTTGCACACTGCAGATACCTTCTCTACTTCCTTGGGACCACTTTTCTTTTCTGTACATTTGTGGTTATGTTAAAAATGTGTTGCAACACAAAGTCTTTTACGTTCAGCTAATGTGTTTAGATTAAGTCACCATCACTTTTATGGCCCTCATATTCAGGGTCAATTCCTACGAATGTCACGTATGCAAAGCTATTCTTTTTTTTTTACTATCAATCAGTCTGAATGCCAAACACTCCAGTTACATCTGGAGAGGTTACAAGCACTCCATCCTCCCATGTTCTGCAAACAGATAGCGTACTTCTTGGTGTCTGTCTTCTACCATGCTGGCTCATTCAGTTGAGAGCATAAAGTGCTATTGTGATATGGAAAGTCCCTTCACATAATTTTATCAGAAGCAGATTCAAGTATCAAAACATACAACAGGTTGAAAAATGCAAGGTGTAAGGGCAAAACCACTATAAAGACCAAAAAAAACCTTTTTACCCTGTTTTTATTTTTTCATGTCAAGCTACCTCAAGTGTAAAATTCTAATAAGTAAGTGAATAGCATGTTCTATCCATATTATTCCCTTTGATCACTTGTTATCAGAAGAATGCTGCTACATACTTGGGGTTTTTTTTTCTGTGTACTAAAGATAGTCTTTCCTATCTGAAAACTGTATTAAATACATACATTCTGTGTGAAACTGAAATGAGTATTTATGAAATAATGTTCACTTAAGCATCTGGTTTTGTGTAATTAGTGTCATTAAACATTCCAAATTAGTATACTACTCTAGTGAAACTCTACTAAAAACTATGTATTATGAGTAATCCCCTTGTTTAAATTTTCAGTGTGAAAACCCCAAACTTCTTAAAGAAAGCGAAGCCTTTTCTGGAGGAAGAAAGAAGAGGTGTCTGATTTATTTTCTGATATATTTTATAGTTTGGAAATTAATTGTATTGCATTATCAAGTTATTTTAGCTTTGAATCTGTTTTACACAAGAAATAAAGAAGGCAGGAGGACAGATAAAGATTTAGCAACAAACAATTGTCAAAAACTGTCCACTCATGTTGAAAATAACTACTTTGTTTTGAAGTTTGTGATCAATACTATGCTATATATCTTGTAGTGCATCCCACAACAAGCCTCTCTTCCACTGACGTTATCTCTTAATTATATCAGAACAAGAAGGAAGGTGGACTAACAGGCACATTTGAAGTGATTGAGTTCTTTTTCTTGAAAGTTTTATTCTAGATAAATGAAAGCTGTTAGTTTGTTTCAGGAATAATTACGTGTCAGGAACAGAAGAATTTGTAGTAGTCTGTCACTAATCCTTTGTCTCTGAATCAATAAAAATATGTCACTAGAACCTGTGTAATGAACTGCTATTGGAAGGGGCACAGTCATAGGAAGAGAGAATTGAATCCAAGATTTCTGGCACTACATCTTGTACTAACCATATCTGTCTGGACATGTGATTAAGCTTGTGATTTCCATGTTTCACCATGGCATGCCAGGAAATACTCCAGATCTGTGTCTGTGCACATGGTAGTAATTTCAGTAGTACTTAGATCCCAGTTTTAATGTCCTGACACATCCAAAATAACTGGGAGGTAAGCCAATCACTACTGTCACCACAGCCAAGCCTAAGCAAGGCTAGTACAGTTGTTCACTACTTCAGAAACATTTTTCAGTTTGAAGATAATTTTGTTTTTACATGGAGGCTTTTATATTGATGTTTAATGATCTATGTATTTTTTTCCCCTCGTGAGGAGTTCTTCCTGGGCCGAAATTTTGCTATCCATGGGACAGCTTCCAGAAGAGTCCTGTGCACATTGGCCAGCACCTGGAGTTTAGCTGAATGCTAATTTAGTGATTATGAATGATGAGCTACTGTTAGTCATTCACCACCTTCTCTTGAAGGGCTGTAGAGAAGGCTTTTGAGATGGAGCAGAAGCCTAGACTGATGAACTAATAGTGTCATTTATGCACTAGCATATGCTTTAGCAATGGATCTACCGTTTCGCACTGGAGAAAAAAGGTTGCAGTCTTCTAGACAGTGGCAAACTGAATGGGCAGTTAATAAAGCAAATCTGGCATGTTTGCTGTAGGAGTCTCCAAAGCTGTGACTGATTTGGTGTACCTTGTCTGGATAAAGGATGTTCCTATTATAATAGCTGAATTCCAGACTTTACATTTTCCAGTTGAGCCACAGCAGTTGATAGCATCTGTTTGCCAAGTAATTGTCTACTGAGGAGTTTTCCGGAATGTGCAAACAGGAGATGACTTCTTTTCCCTGAGCTCCACCTGGCTGTTTCCCTGCCTGCAAGCTGAATGTCTGCTGTTCTCTTCTTTGCTCTCCTTTGCATGAACATTCTCACTGGATGTCTTGATACACCACTGGGCAATTGGCCGTAGTCTTGAAAAGGGGAAAAATAAAAATAAAAAAAAATGGTAAATAAGAAGCATCTGCTGAGAACATTTTACCACTGGGTTGCAGCAAGCCACCTCATACACACAGTGCAGCTGCTCTCCCTGGTTGCTGTGCCAGGGACAGTGCAAGCCACTGATCCAAATTCTCCCCAGATATAATGGGCAATATTAACAGTTTACAGTGCTCAGGCAGGCAGATACAAAAATAAACCATTCATGGCAGGGAAAGACATCTGTCCCTCTTTGCTAGTAGCAGTTTCTCCCAGTAGACCCAAGTGTTCAAATAAGTACCAAAAGTAAGTTTTCTCTGGTGGCTTCTGAGCTTTGCTGGAGTAGGAAGAAATTAAAAGAAAGGTAGATTTTTTTGAAAGAAGAGAACTTGATATGAATAACGTCTTTCAGATAATTCTGTAGCCAAAGACAGCCACAAAGGGAATGACTTCAGCAGTCAAGCTATAGTAAGTATGAACAACTGAAGGTAAAGTGTACGATGTTGTGTATTAAAAAAAACACTTCTCACTGTGGAAAACACTAGGCTGGATTTAAATTCATTCTTGAGAACTTAATGCATCTGTGGGAGGAAACTTGAATGACTCTGGAAGGACTGTTACCAAAAAATCAATGCGAGTCATTGCTAATTGCAGGGTATTTCACATGGTGTAGCCATTATGCCTCTCACATTTCCATCTGTTGTTTGTTTAATGTGGCCTGTTGTGTTTGTGCTAAGAGATTAGCAGGTTAACTAAAATGTTAATGTGAGCTCTAGCAGAGCCCAGAGAAAAAAGTGGAAGCAGAGTGTCTGAATGTTAGAAGCCTATTATCTAAAATTTACAAATGCTGAAGGAAGCATCCATTGCCTGTAGCTTGCAAAATGCTCTGAGTAGGCAAGGAATACACAGGCATCCATCATCCACAGAAAGGGTGCTGGGCAGCTAGCCATTTCATCTGCCATTGCCATCTACCTGCCAAACTCCCCTTCCCTGCCTATTCAGAGAAAACATATTGTGCAGAAACATTCTGCTGACATATAGTAGTAATAGCCCTACACATCCTTCCGTGATTTTGTTTTGTCCTTTTGTAACTGATTTTTTTGTATCTGCGGACAAAGAGAAGCCCGAAAATGAACTAACCCCAAAATATCATTTGTACTTGGCAACTGTAATGAGCTCTGGGACAAGTGGAGAATGGACCTGGACTATTGATGGAACCACAGAAAAGAATAATGTGCTACACCCTCAGCAAACACGATTCATGCATATGCTGCCTTCTTTTTTAGTAGCTCTTGTGAGGTAAGTTTTTTCCTGATTTCTAACCCCCCGCAAAATTGCCTTTTTTACATCTATGTGGTTCATTCAAGAAGCAACGACCACTGACATCTCAGCTGTGATTTATGAAAACATGGAAGTACTTTGATGCTGTAAACAGAATGCGAACTAATTGATGTAAAATTTCAGAAGAAAATAAAAGTCAGTTAGGGACTGCAGGGAATGCATTTTATGAGACGGTAGAATCACAGTGCTGCTTTGATTTAGGTCCCTGGCTTCACCAAAATTGCCTTTGATTTTTGGGAGTGTGGTCATATAAAATTCTAGTTTACCTTTCTGTAGCTGATGATCTACTTTTCTTGCTGCAAATTTTCAAAGAGAAGAATGTAATGCCCCCTTGTTCAGTGTACTTTTAATCAAAACAGCAGCTTCTTCTTTTTCCTTGGTTATTTCCATTCCTTCTTTGCAAAACGTCTGGAAAGAAGTAACAGACAGTATTGACCAGTACCTTCTTTTGAAAACATTTTCCAAGGAAATGGATGCAGTATTGGGAACTTTTCGGAGTACAAATTGTACATTAGATTTCTAGATGCAAGTATTTTTTCTATAGAACCAAATGGAAACACTGGAGGTAGCTCCTTTTTTTTGCTGTCTATGAACTTGACGATTATCTCCCCTATCTTCTCTGTTGTGTATCTACCCAGATTAAGTCCTCCTTTTGTCACGGTTCATGTTTTCTAGTTCCCTGAACTTTGTTTTCCATAGCAGAGTAATTCAGCTGAGGCCTTGCAAAGGCTGGGGAGGGTGGAAAGTATACGTCACATGTCCTGCAGGCTGTGGTTATGTTTGCTTGACCTTGACTGGGGTTTGCTTTTTCCAGACCAGCTGCTATTTGATTCTGTTCAGCATGTCCTACACTCTAATCCAGAAGAGACACCTCTCTAATTATGTTGATAATCTCGATCATGCAAAATTACATTTTTTATGTTCATGATATTTGTGACAGAGACTCCTTTACATCCCATGTTTGTTTGGGAAAGGGATGGACTAGCACTTGCGGACTGAAGTTTCTATATTAGTCAGTGCCCAAAGGGGTTCCTTACTCCCAGAGCAGGATGAGAAAATGTCTTAGCACACTGTTTGTTGCCTATCCTCTAATAAATACTGCTCTTATTCTCCAGTTCCTCACCAGATACATGCTTTCCTACAAGTCTAAAATGCTACTGAAAAATTAAAAATACTTTACTTCAGACTACTACAACTTTATTGCTACATTTATTTTAATATAAATAAATACAGGTGGTGGAAGGGTGAAAGTCAGAAAAACAGTGTAATAACAGTGATTAGCAGATTAGAGTATTAAATGGTCTGTGGAGGATCTCTTAAGTGAGAGATGGAGAGGAGACAGATAACAAGATATTACTGAAATAGTCTTGTTAAAACCTTCTCCTGGCACCACATCCTGCTTCTGCTGATGCTCAGTGGTTTAATCAGTTCTGAAATGGTGTCAGGAGTGTGTTGGCTTCTCTTTGCCGTACTGAAACCACACTCAGCAATATACTCTTCAAAAAAAATTTAAAAAGGACAAGTGGATTCTGTTCCTGTGTAAACATCTTTATTTCTCTGTTAATCAGTGTAATATGTTGGCTAGCAAAGTAAAGAGAGATGAAAGCTTAGATCTGCAATGTTACATGGGGGTGATAGGCATAAAATAGGAATGATTTGGAGATGACATTATAGACAGCTAGAGAGGGGAGGGATGACTAAGGCTGAGCAGATGTAGGGATTTTCCTGTTTTCTTCCCGCAGGCTGTGTGAGAGGAGACTTGGATCCAAAGCTGGGTTCTGGCCTGATCTGTGCAGTGCGACAGGTTGAGCACTACAGTCTAATCCGCAGCCTCTGCCTTGCTGCAGTGCCCATGCTAAAAATCAGATCCAACCACTAGAGATTTTATGTGTGGACCCAAGACACATTGAAGCACTTTCATGAGTCCAGTGTCAGACTAAATTGTTATGTCCAAATTTAGCTTCGGGGTCATTTTTATGTTTGCTAGCATGCCTTTACACCTTTGTTCTTTCTTCTTTAGTCTGCAGCTCCACGTTACATCTGAATTTACTACGTATGCCTGTTTTACACATTAGATACTATGACTTTGTTCTCTTTTTTACCCCTAAAATCATTTTTGTCCAGCTCCAGGTTTGCATTTCTTTAACGGACCATGGGTGAGTTGTTCATAGCTGTGGAGCCTCCAGTGCCAAGCCTGTGCCCCACCTCTTATCACCCCATGCCCATACTCCCCTGTACCACATCCTGTGTCTCCACTTCTGAAGGCCTGTGCAGTCATACCAGGCTTGTATTTCTTGCATTATGTCATATGTTGTGTCCTAGGCTGCATAAACAGAAATGTGGCCAGCAGGTCGAGGGCGGTGATCCTCTATCTGTACTCTGCTCTCATGAGACCCCACCAGGAGTACTGCATCCAGCTCTGGGGCCTATAGTACAAGAAAGACATGGACCCAGTAGAGCAGGTCCAGAGGAGGGCCACAAAAATGATCAGAGGGCTGCAACATCTCTCCTGGGGAGAAAGACTGAGAGAGTTGGTGTTGTTCAGCCTGGAGAAGAGAAAGCTCTGGGGAGACCTTATTGCAGCCTTTTAACATATAAAGGAGGCTTATAAGAAAGACTTTTTACCAGGGCCTGTAGTGACAGGACACGGGGCAACGGTTTTAAACTGAGGGAGGGTAGGTTTAGACTGGACACAAGGAAGAATTTTTTTGTGATGAGGGTGGTGAGCCACTGGAACAGGTTGCCCAGAGAAGCTGTGGATGCCCCATCTCTGGAAGTGTTCAAGGTCAGGTTGGACAGGTCTTTGAGCAACCTGATCTAGTGAAACATGTCCCTGCCCATGGCAGGGGGGTTGGACTAGGTGATCTTTGAAGGTCCCTTCCAACCCAAATCATTCAATGATTCTATGATTCTGTTATGTTAGTCATAAGTAGCTCATTCTACATAGAATGAATCTTTGTTACTGCTATGCATTTAGAACTATGGTTGTACTATACACAGATAAACAAAAATAAAACACATTATATACAGACAACTGGCCAGCTAAAGAAATTGCTGTCACAGCTAAACCAAGTAAAACAAAGTTCACACAAATCAGACTGGATAAGCCTCAGTTCTGAGGCTTTGCAAACTCAATACAAAGCTTATATCATATTACTAGCAATGGCATTACCACTGCCAGAGTTACAGCTCTGCAAGGCAACTAAGAGCTGTTTGGCAGCTTGTCTTGAAAGTCATAAGGGAAAACTAGGTTTGTGGAAAGTGACTCCTGAAATGTGCTGATAAGTTCCCACAAGGTCCGTGGCTGCTTGGGACGACTGGCTCTTCTGTGGCTCTTTACTCTCAGGTGGCTTCCGAGTATTTCCACAGGCATCAGTGGTGCAAAGGATAAGAGGTTTGACATTGTAAGTGGTTGGTGAATTAAGATTCAGGCTTGAGCATAGCTGAGGTGCTCTCAGGCAGTTTCACCACCTCACTTCCCAACGTGAGGAGTCCCTCATCAACTATGATTCAGGTTCAAAACCAGCCGTATATGCAAGGTCAACAGCTCCATTTAAATTCTCCCACAGTAGCAAAAACTGTACTTTTCATGGCAGGAGTGTTTTCTCCACTTAATGATAGCAGCAATCAATTTATATTTAAAAGGTTATTTGTGTTTCTAGCTGTATTTCTGGTTTTGCTTACTTCCTTTTTTCTTTCTCACAGGAATATCCTTTAGCTTCTGCATGAAAGTAAAAATCCCACACAGTATTTCCATTCCTTAAATACTCTATCTAGATTTATAATATAGTATTTTCCTCTCTCTCTTCCCTAAACACTCGCAATGGTCTCAGGAGCTGGTTGAGAAGACAGAGCTGGTATGCCAGGCTTTCCAGCAACTTTTCTGTCCTGTTCAGACAGCTGGCAAAGTAGCTCTTGTTCCTTTTATGCCACTGGGAATCCCACACCCACTGAGCAGTTGATTTTCTGCCTTTTCAGTACATTGAGATCTTGATATTAAAGGGTTTGCTTGTCGGAAATTACTGCAGTCTCAGAAATTTTTGAGTAATTCTGTGCTGTCTTTATCAAAAACATGCTGACCCAAACTATACATTTGTCAGCAATTTTTCCCCTCTTACATGTGAAAAAAATAGAAGTGGAATGTGAAGCCGTTGCTAAATAGTTTACCTGGAAGAGAATGAGGAAGCTGATGGTGTTTGAGATGTAGTGTCTGGGTGTTTCAGAAAAAGCTTGCTGCTGAGAGCTGGGAAGGTGGGAACCAGGGAAATAACAGCTTGGTTATAGAACAACTTCAGTCAAGTGAGTTTTTTATTTTACCACTGTTGTGTTGTTCAAGTATATTGAAAACTTGAGCAAATTTACTTCCAAAATTCAAAACAGGAGACAAAGGTCAATCTAAACCCATATTTTATTTGAATGACTTGGAGTTTAAATAACAGTAAACAGAAAATTCAACAATAAAACTATCAGGTTTCCAAGACAACAAGTAATGATCTTTTAGTTTTTAAACACCAAATCCAGCAGTTAAGTCCCACTCAATATTATTGAAATGTTGTCAAAATTAAGCACAGTCCATGATGTGAATCTAAATATCTAAACCATGCATATTGAAGAAGAATTAACCTACAGTGGTATTGATGTACCCACACTTGCACCATCTTTTTTCCTTGTATCTCTCAAGCTGCTGGGTATTTTGTGTCATATGCTGGATTCCCTAATTGCAGGAAATATGCATCAGGATATTGTTGTCATACTCTTATTCTCTTCAGAATGTCTTTCCCCTTGTTCACAGACAACATGCAGAACAAAGCAAGCACTCATTCAGAGGGCTTTATGGACATTTCAGTTGATTCTGTGTCTTAAGGGTTTGTATTTAAATTATCTGTGTAGTACTTGGCTATTAGGTGCTACTTAATAAGTCAAAGAAGCAAGTTTTAGGTCACATCACATATTCCCCAAAATTCTATTGCTTGAGAGTGACAGTGCAATGTCACGGTTAGTCTGAAGGTGAGATACACTATTTTGATTTAATATGGCGAAGTGCCTTACTAATCAATCGAAGGGAAAATAGAGACTAAGACTATGACCAAGACTGGCTGTGATTTAGACAGTTTAACCTTACTGTAGTAACCTTTGGCCAGAAAACTGATGGGACTTCTGGCAAAAGATGTATGTTTTTGCAATTGCACATGGGCATAACTAACATAACATTGTTTGTATATGACTAGAAAATAGATTGGTTCATAAAGTAGAGTTTGCATTCTAAAAGTAAGCAGTGAATCCTCTATCAAAGTCTGTGTTATCCTGGTTTCTCACACTGTGTCACTGTCAGAAATTATTTCAAGAAGCAATAGGTTTAAATGGCTCAAGTCAACATACGCCTGCCAGAATTCTCAGACACTCCTTTTTGCTCAAAAAGGAGAGGAAAGGGGATATTAGGAATTGAGACTGAAAAGTCTGTTACATGGAGATGCAGTATGGTCATTGTATTCCTGAAAATTTTAAAAGTAATTTTTGACTAGCAGCTATGACATAGATTCCCAAGGTAGTGAACTAGGTAGCTTCTAATTTAGTCTTCTCCTTAGGTGTTGATTTTGATCACTGAGTGCTGGTTTGGGAGAAAAAGAAAGATATAAGATTGTATTTTGAATATGATTTTTTATTTCAGGTGTGGAATAAGAACCCACTTTATGCATAGATAAAGTTCTTCACGTGTTAGTGACGTGCTCTGCAAAAATTTAGCCATGCAATACTGTAAGCAACCAATTCTAAAGCCCTGACAGTGTCTTCATACATCACTCTTGATGGTGGGTTTGTTCTGAGAGATGTTTCTTCAGATAGGCACATGTCTGTCCATGTAGACCTATTTCACGTATTGTGGGATAGATATTCCTCTGCTAACATGACTAAATGCTGTCATGCAATAGATCATCACCTTTCAATGGAACATCACATTTCAGTTCCATTTGGGCCTATCAATTTTATGCTAAGGTAGTTCAATACTCCTTTTTTTTGTCATGTGTCATAAGACCTCCTTCAGTTAATTTCTTTATGTGGTGGGTATAATGTTGGCTGCGTGTCACATTTTTCTTGACTTAGCAGGATAAATGAAAAATTGCATACTTTTTTCTTTCCAACTATTTGAATTGACAGAAACCAAGAGATTTTGTCTCTGTCTTTAACTTATTTCTGTACAAGCTGCAGAACTTTGATTAAAGGTACTTAGAAACAAAGAGTTTTGCTGCTGTTAAGATGAAGGGTCTGTTCATTTCCTTAGGCAGAGGTTTTGGCATTAAAGATGAATTCTTATTTTGACTCCATTCTCTACTTTGTCCATGGTATAGAGTATATATTACATGAATATCAGTATGCAGAAAAAAAATTCTTAATTCAATTTTGTGTGCATACTGAAAGCTTATCCAAACACTTGTTTAGAAATGTCAGTGGAAATGGAATAAGACAAGGTATTCTCCAGAAGTTTATAATTCTTCTTTGTCTCACTCTCAAATCATTATATGAACATCTGAGAGAGATGTTGGCACTTCTGCTTTGAAACTGTAATATTCTAACCCTATATAGGCAAACCCACACAGTGGAGGCCGATGGGATCCAGCTATTTGGCACTTTGTGACCTGTAGAAACCAGTCAGCTTTAAAGTTACCCAAAACCTTAGCATTTCATAGGTGCAATTATCTGGTAGGTTGTGGCAGTCACATCTGTTCTTTGCCAAAACTTCTCTTAATGCAGGGAGGGAGAAATGCTCAAAATTCTCTTGAATTTCAGTGATATCTCCATAGGGTTTTGTCACGGGGGCAATGTGCATTAGCTACCTGCCTTTGGCATGACTGTCATGGAGGTGGGCACCTTAGACATTTGGTAACGTCACCACTCCCTTTCAGAGAATCCATAGTGAAATCTGTCCAATGTAGGGTGAACAAGGAAGTCTGTAGGGACACTGTGTTTTAACCTGTAAGTGAGATAGGCTGGCAGAACATGAACAGGTTTATTGCAACACTTGGAAACGCACAGAGGTGCCAGTTCTTGGTCAGGTGCAGCCAATATAGGCCAGGAGGGTAAGGAAGAGAATTGGCAAACAGAAGGACCAAAGAGTGAAAGGTGTGAGTCAGACCAAACTGCAAAGCAGGCTGGGCAACTGTGCTGAGGCAGAGCCTACCAGGAAAGGACAGGCAGCATCCAGATGCTCCAAAATGGGATGACATCTAATTGGATGATTCCTAAGTTCATCATACAGACCAGACAGAAGCTCTTTTGGATGTTTTCGAAGAAATCTGCATCTGTATGTAACACCTGAGACCTGCTACACTATACTGTCTGTATGATATGCTCAGGAGTAGTCTTGATCCAGACGTGCTCTTCCAGGTTTCAGAGCTGTTTGGGAAGTGGTTCTCTGGCTGTTCTGGCTTCTTGACCATTTCACCGGTTTCTTATAGCAGCCAGTTTAGCACCATCACAGACATCAAACATCATCCGCTGAACCAAGGCTTTTGGCATTGTTGATCATTCAATGTATATATAAAATTCACCCTGCACCCCAGCCCCAGGAACCTACATTTATGTCAGTGAATACATACTACCCCTTAAGCATAATGGCTGAGTGCAGTGCAAACATGACTCTCCAGGTCCTGCCGTTCCTGGTTTATGATTCATCATACTCCCTCTTCAGCAGGCTGGGCTGCTTTTTTGCTTGTTTAAAACTCTGCATGCATTGTGTAGGACCTGAAGTACATTCCTTAGTTAGATTAAACTTTCCTCTGACTTTTCTGCCTCCTTCTTTCCCACCATTGATAAGTATCTAAAGTACAGATGCTGCATTTAGCATCCCTGGAACAGGTTAAAGTTGATTTGATTTTATATGTTGTGTGTCCTGTCAAGATAGCACATGAATATATAAGAACATTTTCTTCCTCCTGACTTGGTGGTCCAGGTCTAACCAGCATCTGTTTGTTGGCCCAGATTTGTGCTACATAACTAGTCTTGATAAAGGAGTGAGGAAGATAATGGAAAAAAATCTGAATCATGCTCTGAAAGTGCCAGCCTTTCTCTACTGACTATAGAGGGAGCTGAGGAACAACAGTCTCTAATTTAGGTGTTTTAGTTAAGTACTGTTATTAGGTGGGAAGGATTCAAGCTCTGGAATCCACTGAAACAAAAATGTGTCAATGTATGTGGCCATGAGGGAAGGAAAGAAGGAGACTGTGTATGTGTTTGCTTGAACGTCAGGTGTGATCTGACATTCCATAAATTTCACATAGCCTTAGATAGGAAAAAAAGGAGGAAATTGCTGAAGTTACACACTAAGGAAACGTCCCTTATTGTGTTATTTTGCAGCCTATCTGTCCATTTTTGAGTCTGCAACGTGCACAAATCCTGCAGGCTTTAAGTTCCTCAATGTTACAGAACTAAGGAAAAAATTCTTTTCCATTATCAAAGAATATATGTAACAGGGGATTTATGAAAATGAGCTATAAAAATGAAACAAAATCATAGAAACTATCAATTCATCACTCAAATGATGATCCAGAGAAAAGAAGCTTTTAACACCACCATCATCCAGTATTCTCCCAATTAGATCAAAAGTAAATTCATGGCAGAGTGAAAGTAGGTAAAGGTAGCTGAAATCTCTCATTTCTACTTACACAACATTTACAGCTGCTGCTAAAATAAGATTTTTACTGTGCCAAGGAGAGACACTTTCAGCAAAGCAAAATTCGTTTTGTGTATGACCTTTAAAAGTCATCAGTTTCAGATGACCTCCTCACACACAATGTAGTACCCCTTTTCAGGTAGTAATGAACTGTCTGCTCTAATACTTTCAGGTAAAGCGGCAGTTAAAGTTATAAATGTGGAGAAAATAAGCTCCCAGGCTTATCTTATTGGCTTCATCTTTTAAACACCATCAGACCTGCACAACAAACTAACTTAATACAGCCCCAGAATAAAGTTATCAGTGCACCAGAAGCAGAACGCCTTGCATTTTTCATTTAAGTAAAATGTGTGGCAAAACTTAACTTGCAAATATGTCAAAGAGGGATAAATTCTTTTTATACTTGGCACTAACTAAAGAATAGATTTTAAATTTTAAAAGTGCTGTGCTACAGCTGGTTACTTCCTGTCAATATTAATATTAGAAAACAGTAAACTAATCCAGTATTTGCATGACCGGAGAGGCATACTTGGTGTAAAATAAAGTATAGCATCATTTCAATTAAAGAAAACTTCAGTTTTTAAACTCTTCTTGAAAATGCAGAAGAAGGTATTTTGGTATGTACCACTTTGAAGAAAACGCTGCTAATGCTGTTTGACTTGCTTTCAAGATAAAATCTGCTCACTAGTATAGAGAAACCATTTCTGCAAATGCAGAATATTAAAATGAAAAGAGTCAGTCAATAAAAGTACTGTGAGGGGAAAAACTGATTTTTTAAACATAAGAGGGTTGGGAACAGGGGCTTAAATTATTTACTGTGTTCCTGAGGGTTTAGAGAGATATATGTTTACATTTTTCCAGGCTGTATGTGTTTGAGGATAAACCAAAGTTGAATTGTTTCAGTTCACTATAATTGTTTTGGGGAGCACTGAGAATAGCCTATGGAACAGCACACAAGGTTGCAAAAAATTGTTATAAATTGCTGTTAGTCTGATTCCTGTAAAAATAAGAAATCTTTAGGCAGCTGTGGTTAAAGTTTTATTAAAAATAATTTTTCAAAACCTTACTACATCATTTCTATAACCAACAATTTTATTTGCTTCATGCTATTTTACAAAGATAGTAATTTTAATCTCATGTGGGTTTTTTTGTCTAAAGAAGTAATTTAAAATATTACTTGCACATTAAACTGATAATGTGGTTAACTTTGAACATTAACATTTTCTGTTTAGTTAATTCAGGATTTCTCATATCTGTAAACCCAAAATGATAAATCAGTTAATGAAACTGTTTAACATCTGTGTGTGGTCCAATACTTATCCTTCAAGTCTAAAAGAGCTTTGCTAATTATTTCACAAAGAACAGTGAAGAAACTTGGTGAAAGTGGAAGTTTTGATAAGAAATCAACTGTTCATATTAAATAGTTGGAGAGGAAAAATGGATGGGTGATAGCTGATAATTGTTCAATAAATCAAATCTGCTGATCCTCGGAAACTAACTTACTAATATTTGATGTTGTCAGTCTCCAGTGTCTATGTTTAATGAAGTTGGGGTGCCTAGAAGAACCGCTTCATTTCCTGTATAACCACAATTCCTTAAATGATCAATGGCTAGCCTGTACCTGAGGCAGGAAGCCCACTGTGAAAAAAAGCACAACAGTATGTGGATACAGAAAGTACTGAAAAGTTGGTTTAGACAGTTATTCTTAACCATCGTATTTCCTGAATATTTGTCTTTCCATCAGGAAGAATATGATCTCAATTTTTTCTTTCTTTCTTTCCCTCTCACTTCCCCAAAAATTCATATAATAGGATTTTTAAAAAGCAAAGCAGTGTGTGTAACAGAATCACAGGATGGTTGAGATTAGAAGGGACCTCTGGAGGTCATCTGGTCCAATCCCCCTGCTCAAGCAGGGTCACCCAGACCTGGTTGCCCAGGGCCATGTCCAGATGGCTTTTGAATGCCTCCAATGAATGATTCTGCAAACTCTCTGGGCAACCTGAGCCAGTCCTTGGTCATCCTCCCAGTAACAAAGTGTTTCTTGATGTTCAGACAGCACCTCCTGTGTTTCGGTTTGTGCCCTTTGCCTCTTGAACCGCTCATGACTTCTTATCTCATGGTTCCTATAACAGCAATTTTATCCTCTTAATGGAACCTTTTACTCATCAAAAAAACTCATAACCCCTAACAAATGTTTACAGAAGAGGCCCAAATATGGATTGGTGGAACTTGGATAGGAGGCGGTGTGTAAGGGACTGCTTTGTGCCTCGTTAGACAAGGCTCTCTTAGCAGCTCGACTGAGAACTGCATATGCAGCCTCTTGGTTCTTTCATGCCTGAAACAGGGAATATATCGTTTGCTCCTTTCTTAGAGTAAAATGGTCAAGTCCAAGTCCGTGAAGAAGTTTTATGTGAATTCAGCTGTTATGGTTCAGTGAAGAAAGTGTGGACTTAAAATTCCTATCATTAAATTCAGTGAGCTTTCACTGACATTGAAAGGATGATAGATAGAAGACACCTTAATTTATCTCCTGCCCAGAGATTGAGTTCCATGCAACAGTTTCCTATAGCATTGGACAGCTGTGTGGCCTTGGGAAAACAAGACATATAATTGGAAAGTTTTGAGATTTTAGGAGTCCTCTAAGAAATTCTAGTGTAAAAGGTATTTCTCTTATTCCAGAATTAGACTCTGGTTATGTTTCAAGTTTCTATTCAAATCCCAAGCCATTATTAGAACTTCTGTAAATCCATCTTGGGAAAAAAGAAAACCCTTCAGTGATGACGGTAGTCCATACTCTCTTCTAGAGTTAGTGTTAAAAACTTTTTTTTCTTCTATTTAGAAAAAAGTAAATGGATAATATATATAAAAAAAAAATTATATTAGCTTGAACAATTAGTTTGATTTAAAGCAATTGGAAGCAGAATTGTGTTTATAATGGAGTATGGGCACCATACATGCATAAAGAATACAAAAAAAAATACAGTACAGCTACAGTATATGGTTCTGCTTGAAGAGATTGCTGTAATGTCAGAATGTTTGTAGAAAACACAGCCAGCAGAAACCTTCCAGATTGTAAATCCAGTCCCCTGTTACAGTTAGTAACCGCAGATTATAATCCTTTTCATAAATGTCACCTTTTTGAGTCTGAAGTTTATTTGCACTCAGACTTGACTGTCTCCAGTAGAGCCCTGTCCTGTCTCCCACCTCCAATGCTGTTTAATTTTTTCTCTTATTTCCATCCTAAAATTATACACTGTTAATTCATACCCATATATTCTGGAGCCTTGTTCTTTATTTTAAATAGCTATTCTCCTTTCCTGATATATATTCCTGGATGTATTTATAGAGAGCAATCAGGTCTTCTGGAATTAGTACTTTTAAAATAGATATCACACTAATTGCCTTCTTATTTCATGCAAATCTTATGGGCTGGAGGCCCCTCTCTAGCCTGGACTACTAAGTGAGATTTTCTATCTTCACTTGCAGGGCTTTCTCTGTTTTTCTGATCCTATACCCTGTAGAAGCAGATCTTCAAGGGGATATAGACAGAGAAGATGAAGGTAGGAGTATTCTGAGCTGTCCGTGCTGGCAAGGGTTAGGCAGTTATCTACCTATTACACCCATAATCCTATGGTTTTATGCTCAGTCCTTCAGGAAAGTGTATACTTTTCTTTGCCTTTATTTTTCATTGGTATTTGAGGAAATAATTTGTTTATGCAAGTGCTGAGCTAATCTAACTCTGAACACCTGCATTAAAACGGATTCATTTCTTAAAAGGGAAACAAGAATATAATCTTTGTCTGCTACAATTACAATTTCCGGAAGACATTAGATAAACAGAATCAGATAAAGAACATCAAACTGAATTCCCATCTATTTATTAGAATTCCAGTGTCGATTAAATTTCATCGACTTACAAAGCACCCTTTCTTAGTTCTTTTCAAAGGCCGTGATATACTTTTCCCTGCTCCAAAAAAGGAGAGGGCAGTTGTATTAGCAGATGTAAGTATTAGATATTCCCACAGTTGATACTTCACATCAGTGTTATAACTGGATAACTGCAATCCAAGGACACTCTCTTTTGCTAGCAAAGAGTGGAACTACACATCAGACTTACAGGGAACAGAAGGGGAGAACAAGCTCTGAGCCAGACTGCCTCTACCACCTTGCTAACCATTTTGCAAATGCGATTAAAGGTCCCTCACTGCAGCTGAGAAGAGTTTAGAAGGGGCTCAGATGGTGAATGTCCCCTTTCCCCATGTCTTCCCTGTGAAGCAAATAGGTCGTAAGCTTAACTGTGTTCTGTTGTCTGGATTCCTCGCCTGCATAAGAAAAGCTCATCTGTCTCAATTTGGGAATGAAGCTCAAAATAGTCTGAGGACATCGCTGCTGATAAGCAGGAAAACTCAAGAGGGTGCTGGAAATCACCTTTTCCTGGAGCTCTAGGTTCAGTTTACCCTCCTAGTTCACCAGGAGGATGTGTGAGTAATTTCAACCCTCCAAAAAGGAAAGAAGGAAACCACAGAAACACCTACTTGCAAAGGTCCTTGCCCAACAGCATATAGGAACAACTTAGGTAATGGTTCCTGATATCAAAAGGAAGGAGCTTAAATTAACAAGACTGCTGTGACTGTATGGTTCACAGAATTACATTACATTAAATGACTGTAACTGAATTGACCACAGTTATTTCTTCTCTTTGTGAAAGCGCTGTTGCCTGCACCCGAGAGGATTTGTGTCCATATCCTTTGTCAAATCTCTGCTCACTGTCTCTTGTTGTGTGTTTCTTCTAAACCAAAGGTCAGCTGGGCATCTTCATATTTAATGTTTCAAAGGATGAGAAGTGTGAAGAAAATTCTGAACTGTCTAGTGAAGGGAAAGACGGGTCTATGACAGTTCAACAAAGTCAGTAAAGACTTTGAAAGTAAACAGCTTGCGTTAATGCTTAGCATCACTGAACTGCTGACTCCTGGGCACCAAAGGATTAATCAGCTTTTATTCTCACAGGAGAAACACCGATTAAGGTTTGGCTTTTTTTCATGAAAGGCATTTGTGGTTTACTCCCAACACTAGCAAAATTGCACAAATAGACAAATTGCACTAGGATGATATCTGTAGCCTGTGAGGGGAGAGGCTGCTTGCAACGTGCATTTTTATAACATGCTATAAAAGAGATGTGATTTGCACTTGCTGACACTGAACTCCTTTATCACAGCCAACCAGATATTGCAAAGCAAGTAGTAGAGTGTGCTTTTGGATGTGATACAGAATTTATAGGTACTTCCTCAGGTTTTATCTAATCTGGGAATTTAAATTGATAAAATGTGTGATTGGAACTGCCCATACACACAGCTTGCAAACATTCAGTGCTTTTTTTTCCTCTTTCTTTCTAGTCCCATTGGTTCATTAGATGTGTTCTCTATGTAAGATTTAGAAATGCTGGCTTTTGTGAAAAATGTGGTGGTAAATATTATTGTCACAACTTTTCTCTTCCAGGTGTTCTCAGGGTTTTCGGTGAAGAAGCTGTCGCTTTAGGGGAGATAGTATGAGAGGAGTCTTTTTCTAAATTGTATGCATTTTGTCTTGTTTTTCTGTTTGCTTCCTGCACTGATTCTGTAATGGAGACAGTTAGATGTTACATTTATTTTGTGCTTCTCTTGGCAGTTCCTTATCATTTGTGGTTTTGATTTATAGTGGTGTTGTTATGTAATTCAGTAAGGGATAGCTGTTGTAAAGAGTTTCAGGTGGTTGATTGACTGTGGGCAAGGGCATTTCATGTTCAAAACATTTGTCTTTGTGATGATTTGAATAGCCATTTAAACTTTACAAATTATGACCTGTGATTTGAATCACATGGACTGGTGAATAATAGAGTATTAAGTATATAGATTTCCTATGAGGTACCTCTGTTCTACCACTGTAATTAATACAATTTCTATTTGGATAGCGATATTTTCTGTTCTTTGGCAGTCATTACTGTGCTTTCTGCTAATGCTAATGGATTTTTTTTTCATGGATATGCAAGTATGCATTAGTTTATAGATTGGGTCAAACCAACAAAGGCATACGCCTCCCTACATGAAATGGTCAGATATGTTTTCCTGCCTAGAAATCATCTGTCTATGAAAATAATTTAGTCAGTGCAAGATTTTTTTATTACCAAAACAAAAACAACTAACGTGTGTGAGGAAATATCATCTGATAGTGAACACAGAGGCAGGACTTATGGCTCCTGGGCCAGAAAAGTGTGGAATGAAAGGTCAATTCTAGGCTTATGCAAAAGAAAAAAAAGGGAAGAAAATAAAACATTTTTTAAAAAATCTCCAATATTTCATGGAAGCAAGATAAAGAGATTTATATTGATCTACTCTTTGTGGATTTCTTCTGGCTGAGGTCTTCATTCCCATGGCCAGTTTGAGTAGTTTGAGCTTTCTGGTATGTCATTGCTCCACAGTAATAAATTAAAACCTTTTGCTGTCCAAAGTGAGATGGAGTTGCCCATGAGTCCTATGATTCTGTGCTTTCTATCTCCTAGTGTGTTCCATGTCATAACAGCCTGCACAGCTGAGCACTTCTTTTGACAGTATTCCCATTTCCAGTTGGAGTAGGGGATCTTCTACCTGTTACTGGAATAGGAACAGTCTTACTCAGTGCAAGTGTCATCTGTTCCGTGCTCCAGTTCTTCTTGTTTAATGCCTCTTTATTTCAGCACATCAAAATCTCTTCTGAGACCCTTTTCTCATTAATGGACTGAACTGGGAGACACCTGAGGCTGTATGGTCATTCTGATCTGTTATTCAATTTTCCTCATGTGGTTGTCGTCTTCCTTATAGGGTCTGTCAGATACTACCTACTAGACCCAATAAATGAGGGATGAGAGCTGACAGAGGATGAAATGCATTTAAACACTGTGCATTGGCTGGTCATAATCTTAGGGATGGAGAGTGGTGACTGCTGTAAACAAGGAAATTCAAAGATACAAGAATCTGTGCTTCATGACTAATCCTTAAGTGTGGTTTGAGGACTTTTCTAGCATGGGAAGAGTGAGATTCACAGGTGAGAGACAGAGCTGTCTGGCTTCACTAGAGAGCATGTATGGCTGAAGACTGCTAAAGGGAATTGGTCTGGTGTTCCCAGGGAACCAGATTGCAACGTTGGTTGTTGTTTTTTCTTGTTCTTTTGTGGTTTTTAAAATAGTTTTCAGAGACTTTGTCATCAGGCATATGAAGATCAGAAAGATGTTGTTCAGCCTTTTCTACTGAGAGTAGGTGGGAAGTAGGGTAGGTGGACAGGCAGTGAAAGGAGAGAGGCAAATGTGTGTGCCCTGTGATAGCTACATTTTAAAGGCAGTTGTATGTACCACAAAGTTACCTCATGTCCTTTTTTGCTTATGTGCTCACCATTTACTTTTGTTCATTTTCAACCACATCTAGTTAGGAGGGAGTCATTGGTTTACTGACATCCAGACTTCATAGTCTTTACCTTGTGATCAAATCAAGACTCTCAGGAGTTTTTCTTCCCTGTCCTCCCCTGCTCTTTCCCCCAGACTTTGACTGACAGCTACCTTCCCAGGCACACTCTTCTTCAGGGTGTAGTGGCACGTCAGAATCCACTAAATTCACATTTAGTAGCAAACTCAAAATAATCTCTGACAACCCACAATTTACCATAAGGGATGGCAAGGAATTTCGATCTCATATTTTTTTTCCATCTGGATTTTGATAGGAGTATAATTGTCTGATAAACGTGGAACATTTGTCTTTGAACCCGTGCCAGGGTATAGTGCCTTAGACTGGGTTTACACTGATGGTGTGGACCCTGTTTGTTCTGAATGATGGTAACAGGAATCAGTGCCCAAATGTTTATACAACATATAAACATTCACAATGAGGATGGCCTCACTGCTGTGCTGGAAATACTGTCATGGCCAATTTTAAGGCAGATGATTCCACTTGTATCAGATGGAAATGAGGATCTGGGGGAGCGAACAGGACAAAACTGGTGTGAGTCCTTCTGTGCTGGGACTTAGGGTGATCTGTCATGCAGGTAGAACTCTAATAAACCAGTCATGTCGTAGGTAAAGGAATGCAGAGCTGTGAGTCTCCTGCCTCGAAGCAGACTTTATTCTTAGTTGATAACCATGCTGATGTAGGCTTCTGGAAAGGTTTGAAAGAGAAGAAAAGAGCCAGAGGGTAGGCACAACTGTTCTCATGAGGAAATTCTGGCTCTTTATTAAGCTGCGATTAAGCTGTTCCATTTGAGAGAGAAGAATTTAATTCTACAGGAAATAGATAGTGAAAAGGACAGAGTTACTTACCAGGAAGAATGATGCACTGACCTGCTAGGTTCTCTAGCTCTTTAAAGAACTTTTTATTTTAAACTGTAATTTTGCACCTCAAATACTGGCACCAGATTGGTATGCACAATTTATCTGGTGCTGTACAAGACAGTAAATTTCCATTCAAGCATGCAGTGCTCTAGTACAAGCACAATGGTAGTCCTTTGGATATAAAGTGCAGAGAACTTTTTTTTTTTATTATGACTCCAACATGCTCTTTGGAAGTTGCTATCAGACACTGTTTATTGGTGTTTGAGGAGGGGCAGAAACTCAAGCCACAAGGAGGGCTAGGTGTCTTCTAGTCTGGAATCAAAGGAGAATGTAGAGAATGTGTTCTTGTCTTCTCATGGCTCATTCCTTCCAGCAGTTTACCAGGGACATCCTCTCTGTCAAAGAGTAGTCTAATAGAACAACTTCAAGTTGTAAGATGGGGGCATAGGTTGAATATCCCAGTTAACTTGCTGTGTGAGGGCTTTGAAGTTCATGACTTGCATTAGCTGGTGTCTGATCTTTCAAGGATGGTGAATAGAGTCTTGAACCAGACAATGACTTGAATTTACTGTGATTACTGATTGGTAAAATTGATGTGGAGAGAGGCATCACAACTGCATGGAGAGATAGCTGGATAACCCCAGTTAAGTGTTGCTGGTATCGGAGTTCTGGGAAGGAAATGGTAGGAGTACCTGAGAACATGTTCACTCTGTGAGGTCTGCGCCTGGAAGGATGAAAAGAGAGAGGAGGAAGGGATTCAACAGATTTGTTCATGAAAGACATCAGGTCACATTTCTAAGCAGCTCTCTGCTAATTACAATGGCAACTTGGATGTTCATGATGAATGGTATGAATCACATTTCAGGAATGATTCACTATCCCGGTTTGGGGTTATGAGGCTTGAGTAGCGTTACTATGTCATTAGTCTCTTATTCCTGTTAGTGAACATTCCCACTGAAGTCCATGAGAAAACTTTTGTAAGACCAGACTGGACACCAGCCTTGGTTTCCACAGACTTATCTGGACATGTAATTCCAGGTTCAAACCACAGTGAAATTCTTGGGCTGTAAGACCTATTATGGGGATTTTTTTGTTTCTTGAAAAAACCCAAAATATTTCACCATAGAGTAATCCATCAAAACCTCGATTTAATTTAATTTTTAGTATTTTTATATTTCTTTTTATTTGCCCTTTTAACATGGTGCTATCAAAATTGTTGTTGGTTACTTGCAGGGCATATCCATGGAGACCAAGGTAATTTTAACAATAAGTTCAGTGGGTCCAGGATCAACTCTTTAGTGAATAAATAATTTTACTTTCAAACAAAGTGTTTCAACACTCTGAAAATATTCTAATGTCAGAGACTTGTAATCCTCTCTTCCATTAATATTCATTAAGAACTGAAAGAAACATGTATTAAGTTCCACTGGGGTTTGGCTTCTACTTTGTGTTCTCACTGAAGTTTCTTTTAATGTATTCTGAGAAGTCTTTGGTAACCTTTATGCTCTTTAGTTGTGTGCAAGCTTTTACACTTCTTCCTCCACAGAAATCACTGTCTGGTTCTGAATGTATTTTTGTTGTTTTCTGTCATATTGCGGACCTCTTTTGTAGCTTGTTGAGACTGAGTGAATCTTCTGTTCATCTTGAATGAAAGCTGGTACAGAAAATTGGACACATTCGCCAGGGTAATTGCATCTATTTGCAGTTCAGCTTCCAGTGGTTTTGTTGCAGTGAGAGAATTGAGATGTGGTGACAGTGTTAGGCTTTTTGACACAAAGCTGCCTAAGACTCAAGTATGATGCATTCAATTCATTTCTCTTTCTATGGCAAAGAGAAGACCTGCAGTAAAGATATTTGTTTTCCCAGCTACTATCATCTAGACTCACTAACTGTCTTTTTCTTCTGTCTTCTGTCTTAAAATTTTGCCTGCAATTATGATGTACTTATATTTGCTTTGAATAGCTTTGTAAATTATTCCCCTGTATTGCAATACTATTATATGCTAAAAAATATATTGAAATGCCATCTTAACAACTATCAAGAATATACTTGGTAAATGTGGTGCTTAAGATAATTTATAGATTGTTGTCAAGTGATTTAATTACAGGGTCAATTTCTGATTTTCTAGGATTATCCTTTTTATTGAATTGATCTTTGAAAGTATTAGTTCCAATGTCTCTTGACTGATCTTCGTTTCTCAAATGATTTATTGACAAATGAATGCATAAATCATGAAGAAAACCCATTTTCATACTCTAGACTGATGGAGTGCAAAAAGGGACAGTACCGTATTTCTGTGAAGATTTCAAGAAAAAAGGTGTTTATGGTATAGATTTACATCATCAGAAATGGATATGCTTTTCAAGTTACTCTGACAGTGGCAGATCATGTTTTGTAGGTGGAAAATTAGTTATTGAAAAACTCAAATCTTCAAATATAAAGCAGTGATGAAATCTTAAGTAAAGATCACATTTTTCAGCAATATTCGCTGAAGTCAATGACAGAGATTACACACGTTTTCAAGCAGATGGATAGCCTGAAATTTCATCAGCAAATAAAAATGTACCATTTTTGACATAGAGCTCCAGCCCAGGCTTTGAGCGGTGTCTTTTAAATGATTGGTTTTGGGAAGTCATATGAAGGACTTAATGAAGATCTCAGTAGCAGTGGTACTCTAAAATTCTAAAACATCAAAAGTAGAATAATATCTACCCACTCACAGAAAGGTATTTGTTTTGGCAATTAAGAGAAATTTACATGAAGCAGTTTGAAAGTCAATCAAGATATTAAAATTAATACAGTTGGAGCTTTTTAGTATTGATAAAGCAGAGTGTTCAGTGACAAATGGCTCTTTAATCCACAAGCTGTTCAGAACTAGCGATAATAGCATAAAAAGCAATTCCAAGCCCTCACTACCAAACCTCACTCTTAGTCTCCTTCTGGCCCTATCAGTCTTGCACTGTGAGCTACATGGTGACACAAATTTGCCGGAGGATAATGAGAGCTCTCAGTTTGTTGACTGCAGTACTTTCCTGGGAGATGAGAGATGCGGTCTTATTCCTCCTCAAGCTGCAGAGAAGGCTCCTCTGTGTTTTAAAAGTAAAAGCATGAAGCGGCTGTATTACCCAAAAGAAAGATCCAAAGACAGTCAAGTGCAGGAACAGGTCCAGGCTGTGAATCCCTAACACAGAAATAAGACCAGTCTAAGGGAGAGAGGGATTTCAGACATGCCTCTGTCTTTGTAAGTGTCTAGGTATTAGGAAGATTGCTGAGACTTGCCTGATTTTTCAATCACCAAATAAAGAGCCAACATACTGAAGTATGGGTTTAAGGATTTAATTCCCAGTCAGATGCTTAAAAGTTAGCTATGGCAGCACAGAAATTCCTTGTGAATTGAGGCCTGAGACCTTTCTCACACAGTTCACAAAATTCCTAAGAGCTGCGTATTCTTACAGGTTTCTGTGAAAAATGAGAATATTCAGTGCATGCTGAATTTAGTGACTTTAGAACACCAAATGTTGTAGAAGAAAATGCATATGATAATATATTTGACACCTTTATAAATTTTACATCCTAAAAAACTTTGTCCATCTGGGATAATTCTATAGACAGTTAAGCCCCATAGTATTATTTTGTTGAGCGAAAAAACCCCAAGATACAACTCTTACAATTTCAGAATATGAAATATGCCATGAATAGTAGAGAAAAAATGTTTTTTCAGTGATTAGGATAGGCCTGATGGTTGAGGCCTAAAAGGGATATGAATCTCTCTTTCCCTACCAGGAGAGGGGTTTGGAGCCCAGTACGAGCTCTGTTGTTGACATATGGTGGAGAGAACAAGAGGTAAATGAAGAGGTTCCAGTGGGCAACCATGAAGCATGTTTATTTTATAGATGTTAGGGATCTTTTGGGATTGGGGGGGGCGGTGTTGGCAGGCATCTCTGTTTAAAAAGGGAAGTGTGCTAAGTAAGTGGTGAAAAGTTTAATTATACAATTTACCATTGCAAATTACAGACTAGGCATGCTAGTTATGTTTAAACGTTCTTGAAGCTAGTGGCCACCCTTGTCTTAGCAGCTTGCAACCCTGACATGCTAAAACCGTAGCCCTAAGAAAGGAAGAAAGTGTTGTCAGGGCCCAGAGGGCACCAATAGGCCTTCCTGGCCCTGCCCAACCTCCCCTGGGGCCTCCCCCTCCCCTGCCCAAGGGCCCAGGAGACCCATTTTGGCTCAGCACAGGACTCCCAGTCCTGGCTGTTACTGGTCACTCCAGTGCCCAGCCCTGTTTCCTCACCTTGTGGCTGAATTTCCTGGATTGATCTTGGACCTGACTTGTTACTTTGCACCCGTCTCATGTGGCAGTCTGAAGTCTGAGATGCAAACATGAATCATGTGGGATAATCAGAGAAACAGGAGTGTGTTTAAGGATCTCCAGGAGGCAAGAGGACTGCATGTTGTCCTTAACACATGTCCCAGCTGAAGAGCTGAAAGCACAGGAGCAGTGGGCTGTAGCTCCAGCCATGAGCACAAAGAGGAGTGGAGCAGCTGGTGAGGCCAGGAGTGGCTGGGAGGGGTGGCTGTCAGCCGAAAGGGTGCGGGGAGGAGGTGGCAATTTCAGACAGGCTTTTCCACCTGGCTGAAAAGGTGTCAGAACCCCACAGCTTACAATTCCCAGCCTGGGTACATGGTGTTACTGCAGGAGAACAACCTGCAGGCCTTGCAATAGCCTTGCTGGAAAGCTAAAGAAGAGGATCGCAAAGCTATTACAGGCAGACATCAGAAGTAGACATTGTCTATTAATCTGCTTATGTTTCTTTCTTTTCTTTAGTATGATAAAATACGTCATGCCAAATGCTTCACATCTGCGTGGAAGAGCAGGTTATCGAACAATCTGAAGCTTGGGTCAATATTCTTAGGCTTCTGAATAAGAGTTTGAGATGCTTTTTTACTGACTTGTAAACTTAGTAAAGTTATTTTTGCTATTTGTAAATGAAGAATAGCATACCTCATGGTATGATGGTTACTACTATGAAGTGTTTTATTATTACTATTATTATTATTACTACTACTATTAATTCCAAAATGGAGAGTTCTGAGAATTTCTCCATGCTCTTATGTGAATGATACTTGAAGGTAGTAGTCTAGAAGCCATGGGTTATCACAATATGAAGGAATTCAGATCTGTCACTCATTTGGAGCAAATGTCCCAGAAGTGAATGACTTATGTCAATATTTTGACACTGTCAACACTGATCAATATTTTTGTGTTAGCAGCAAGTGCTTTCCCTACATAATATCTCTTTTATTGACTAATGGTGATTGGTTTCATCACCATGTTAAGTAGATGATTTTCACAAGTCTTAAAAGGAGCATGCTTTAGTTGTGCTACAATGTGGACTGAAACATTGCCAAGAAAAAGAGAAAGAATACATAACCTATAAACTTTCTTGTGTTTGTGTCCTCAGTGCTGGAGATAAAATTGCTTTCTCAATTTCCATCATGCTATCATGCTTAGCCATTATAAGGCTTTTGTACTCTGAGGGATAAATCAAATCCCAATAAATACCCGCAACATGCTGTCATTGCCCTCTTTGTGCTCTCCTTCTTTCTCCTTGCTAAGAAGTTTGTTAGTGGATATAAAACAGATCCTTCCTTCCTGCAGCAGCAGACATCAACCTAGATAACTTCACAGAATGCAGCTGTTTCCCTTTCACTCAAAAATACCAGTGACAGCATATCTTACAGGGCTCTCTGTAAAATGACATCTGTGTATGAGAGGTGATAGTACTATTTGCTTTTTAGAAGATTTCAGCAGAAAATGAACAGTTATTTATTTATTAAACAAACGTTAAAAAAAAATATTAAACCAACTGGTATAGACAGAAAAATTTAAAGCTTCATGGCTACAACAAAACACCAGTTATGTGGCTTGTGCTCTTAATATTTTTTACAATGTATAAACTTCTGTTAATTTTTCTTCAGATTACTGCATCAAGGAAAGAATACAGTAATTAAAGTAGTCAAAAGAAATCTTAATCAAAGAGCGGTAAGGAAAACGTAATCAGGAAGCAACACCAAGCTATTCTAGCTATGCAGGGGAGTGTACATGGATCTCACTTTTTTTCTCCTGGGGAAGACAGCAGTCATCTTAAGTAATGAAATTTGTAGGTTAAAGCAGTGCCAGTGCAGGTCAAAAAAAGTAAGACATGGAATTATTGAAGCTATTCAGCTGTCATTATGGGGAGCTTGACAATGTGGTTTACAGGAAAGTTCAACATAAATTAACAAGAAACTTCCCACTGTAGAAGATACTTGTATTATAGTATGAGAATGTACAGAATAATTCTGTGTGTATGTAAATGTAGCATGAATGAAGCACAGAGCTTGCAATGCTGTTCATATGGATGTGATGCTCCATTGAAGACAGCTATGGGAACCCTGACAGATATTCAGTTCCCCCATACCTTGCTTTAGGAGATCCAGATTTAAAAGGATGTGCTTCCATGGAAGATACGTGGATTGTTTTGAGACTGGTATTGAAGAGGCTCTTTAGGGACTGCTTATAGCTAGGAAACCTCTTCTGTATGTGCCATTACCTGGCAGTGGGAAGCTCACATGAACCTCAGTGGCGCTTGTGGTACAGTGGGGATCAACACCACTCCTTCCTGGTTTTTTTTGTTTTGTTTTGTTTTTTTAGTTTGTATTTTGTTTGTTTTTTAAACAAAACCTGTCCTCTCTAGTGTCTTTTGTCAGATTTTTAAAATCACTTTTGCAGGCTCCATCCCATCCTGTTGTACTGGGGCCTCCCTGTCCCAGTTCATCTTGGGATTTTCCTGGTGCTGCAGGATGCCTAGCAGAGCCAAATGCAGTTGGATTTTTTGTTGTGCTTTCCATCAGAGCCATCTGGGGACTTGTTGAAAAGGGCACCGTTCTGTCAGAGGTGCTGTCAGTCGTATTCATGTTCTTGTGTGTGTATGTGCATCTCCAAGTATCAGAACACCATTTCATGTCCACTGGAGATGTTATCTGCTTTGATTACTAAGAAAGCACCTATTTATCTCGTATAGCAGCAATTTTTCCTCAAAGATGTGTGCAACACTTCTTCAAAAATAAAAGAAAATCTTTCAAGTAAAAAAATAAATACTTACAAAGAGGTGTTTTTCAAGATGTTCAGAATGCAGTTTCTATTAATTCTGACTCTTGTCCAAGTCAACATACAGCTGTTGCAAATTAATTTCCTTGTTAAGACAAAATGTTATGTGAAGCATCAAAGTAAATTGCAAATGGATCAGATTAGGATCTTTTGCTGTCAAGAGAAATAAAATATAATATCAGAAATTGCATGAAGGTCTGCTTTTCAGTTGCTGTTTTGAGAAAGATACAAAAAAGTTAGATTATAGTAGCGTCTGAGTTCTGAAGTGCATTTTGTGTATTTAACTTCAGTTTTCTTTGCTTTCTACCATCTATTGATAAATGTGATGATTTTTTTCTTGTGAACAAGCAAATGTTGCCTTGTTGAGGACATGGTCTCTAACTAACAGCTAGAACAGCTAGCACCAAAAAGGAGAAATAGCATCTCATAAATAGTTTTTATGTGTGCAGAGCTAGTCTAAATACTTGTATTTATTTGCCTTTGTTTACAGTTACACATTCTTTTAAGAAGTATTCCTTGACTGTTCTCTGGTCCAACTGATGTGTTTCAAAAATACTGTTAATAAAGTAAACTGCTCTGGGAAATTCCACCTTATTTATTAACAGCATCACAATGCAGCAGTTTGTAAACCTACTTCTTTACTGTGAGGGCACAGGTGGCCTGGAGAGGTTGTGGAGCCTCCCTCCTTGGAGATACTCAAAAGCTGTCTGGACATGGTCTGGAGCAACTGGCTCTGGGTGGCCCTGCTTGAGCAGGAAGTTTGGACCAGATGACCTCCAGAGGTCCCTTCTAACCTCAACCATTCTGTGATTCTGTGATTCCATTCTGGCATCCCATGGTTGTTCTGGGCTTGATTTAGACAAGCAAACAAGCTACGTAGCATGCCCCAAAGCCAGGACAAAATTATTACATGTTAACTATTGGGGAGAAGGTAATAAGATCTAATTGCCTTGAAGGAAAATTTGGGAGTTTATTTCCTTAAATGATTGGACTTGCATAGACAGCTATCCCCTTTCTCTCATGAGTGGGACAGTGGACTGACTCATGTAACAATATGCCACTAGGCAGCAGCTCATCTCTTGAAACCCCTTGATATCAAGGTTCTCAGAGGTTAAACCCAGCTCCTAAATTTTTCTTAGTATAGACATGAAAGCCAATGAAGATGTGTATTGTACCTGAAGAAAGGACTCTATGCTTAAAGGCATTGTATCTTTATTTTCTGACTCTGTCAGTTGGTATAATAAAAGATATTATGTCTCTCTCCAAGTCTTGCTTCCTGTGTAGTTTAGGAGGTTTTCAGGATTTCAACCTAGTTTCATAGAATTTGTTGTCAGCGAAGTTATTTTCAGCTTTGTGGATGGCCTAAATTCCACTTGACCTACAACTAAGATGTACACTCTCCAAACTGGTCCAGGGCTACTGTGCTGCAAAGAGCTTCAAATCAGTATTGATTATATACTTACGAAGACTCAAGTTCTTTAAAAAGCATTATATTCAGTAATGTTTTGCATTATCAACATCCATCTTTCTCATAACATTGGTATTGCCACCTTACAGTGTAACTGAATGTGCTATAGTTTCATTATTTCAGCTAACTAATAATCAAACTGAATAACAATAGAAGAAGAAGCAGCACTGCATTTTTTTCTTGTTAATCTTGTTTTACTACTGTGTTGTTGGTCAATAAAATAATTGAGTAATAAAGAACAATTGCTCTTTTTTCAACATCTTTTTTCTAGCTCTTGTCCCTGTACTAGAGATCTTCTAAAAGGACTGCATGTAGTGAGTAATTGCCCTATTTGTTTCACATTTGTTATGCCTTAGAACGAAAACTAATCACAGATAGAGACTTGGTGCCTGGACATTTCAAGATTACCTCACAACTATTTTTATTGCTGGTGTTCAGGCCGCATGTATCTTAGAAATTATTATAGTACTTCATTTCTTTGTCTTGTAATTCCCTTCAGAGGAGAAAATACAAGATCTTTGAAATTAAGCATGGCATCATCTTCATAAACTGGGCAATGAATATATTCTTCAGATATTTAGCTAAAATAATAAAAAAAACACATTGTGAGGACAAGTATAGGAAAAAAATCTGAAATGTTTTCATTGAGTTACCAGGTTTTTCTTTTTCTTTCTCAGGAAAGAAAGCTTTCCCAAAGTCTGTATTGCCACATCTTCTGCAAGAAATTGCCTGTGTTGATGTATGTTCAGGTTAAATGGCAATAAACTTATGTGTACACCTTTAATCTTTGTTGCCCTTTCATAGGATCATACCAAGGTGGAAGGTCTCTAGTGCAGCCTCCTGCTCAAGGCAGGGTGAGCTATGAGATCAGATCAGGCTGCTCAGGGCTGTGTCCAGTTGGATCTTGTAAATTTCCAAGGCTGGAGGCTGCACAGTCTCTCTGGGCAACTTGCTCCACTCCATGGCTGTCCTTATGATGAAAAAGTTTTTCCTTATATTCAGTCTGAATCTCTCGTTTCGATTTGTGTGTCTTGTCACTTTTCTTACCACCATACACAACAGAAGAGCCTGGCTCCATCTTCTTGATAAACTCCTCATAGGTATTACAAGGCTCTTCTTAGGTTTCCCCTTCAACCTTTTCTTCTCCACAAATGTAGAATTTATTATATTTTTTTAAATAAAGACTTCATTATTACTTTATTGCTTATGTTCTATTATTACTACTTGTACTTCCATAAATGTGTGCTGGTAATATCATTTTACTGTCTTTTTAGAAGAAAACTAATAGGAATATAAAATTAAAATTAAATAATTGCTCCATTTTCCCTAGATTATATCATTTAATACTTTTGCTTCTGTCTGTTGTGTAAGGCACAAAAGCAAAAATTGTCTCCAACTCATTTCTGTTTAAAAACTAACTCAACTACGTAAGGACACTGCTCCTTTGAATAGGCAGCAAAATGCGTCCTCTGATTAGAAAACCAGATCTCGGTTAACTTGCTAACCACACTGCAGCTTTACTATCTCAAAAGACTAATGAGCAGCTGGTGCTTCTTCAATAAATACAGTGTCCTGATTGAATTATTCCTTGTCTAAAGCCAGTCCAAACACATTTATCTATCAGGAATTAAGCGGTAGCCTACCTGCAACCAGTGAAGTTGACTGCAACAGGTACGTTTAGGGGGCAGAGAATCAAGGTCTGTGGCTGGAGTCAGAAGCTGTGGAATAAAGCAGAGGCTGTGGGACACAGCCATGCAATTGGCAGCTAAATAGAAAGTTCCTTCAACCAGCCTTGCTGCCATGAATGAGCTGGAGGGCTGTCTGTAAGCCGCAGGGATACTGAACTGACACTGTCTTTGTTTCTAAACAGGCATACACATACACACTTTTCAAATTAATTACCACTAAAAGAGGAAGAGACCCTCCAGAACTCATATTACCATTATATCAAGGAATTAGGAGGGAAAAAGTACATGATTTCAAAACACAAAGTGACCTCCTGCATCTGTCTAAAAGTAAATTATATTCTTTATATAACAGTCTGTTTGAAAACATGAATGTTATTTCCTGTTTCTCATTGCCTCTCATTTCTGTTCAAATTCAGTCACATGATATATGTAATAATTAGGAATGTACAGTCATTGCAGAAAACTATAGCTTTATCCAAAAATGTGACAGGTTATGTTTCTGTGTTGCCATGTGGATAGCATACCATGATCATTCTTACTATGTTCCATTTAGAACTATTTTATAATGAAAGCTGACACAGGTTTCATTCCACAGCTATCCTTTTTGCCAGTTTTCCTTTCATGAATGATATGACACAAGGGAAGCTTCTGTAGGCAAAAAAGGTCATGATCTTTATTGAAACCTATTATACTCTGGGAAATAAGGCATCAGAAATATAACAATTACATATAATAAACATTTTTTACAGTTCTGAATATAAAGACTAACATAAAACTTATGTCTAATGCTGCTGCCTTACCAAAGTTATTTTTGTATTTTAGATGAAACTGCATGGATAATGGAAATTGCAAGTAGGAATAAACATTTTTAAATTAAGCAGTAAAGCTATGGTGGAAACTGCTTCAGCCTTTTTTTCGCCCTCATTGAGTGGAACCCAAAATATGAGTGTAAGAAAAACTGAGCACATACAACTGTGGAACAGAAGCAAATTCCACTGACAGGTTATGACATGTAACAGAAGAATATTTGTGATCAGCTAGAATAAGTAAAAAGATGACTCCATCGATGTTAATGTCATATTAACCTTACAGAAAGGACTGCCTTGAGGAAAGTGAAGGATTTTGATTGGTGAGTGGCTCTCTTGATCTTCCATTTTCCTCTGTGACACACTGGCTGAGCACACTATTCTGATTCAGATGGTAATTTATGGAAATGGATAATACAATGTATTTGATTACTTAATTATGCATCCTGGGGATTCATTCAGAATCCTTATAATACATCTTGATGACCTTTCAAAGGCAGAACTCGCAATTTGCAACTTTTATTGGGATTTAATCAACTGGACAATACTTCTCACATCTTTTTCTGATGAGGGTACTGACCCCTGTCTCTGGCACCTTTGCCGTGTACTATAATCACTAATCTCTAATGCAAAAAGCAGTCATTCCTGTGTAGCATAAGTGAATCCATAGAGTTAGCCCACAGCTCTGTCTCCTCACACTTTTAACACTGAAAAAGATGCTACAAAGGTTTGGTATTGAGGGGGTTGCAATGTGCTAGCAAAAAATGGTATAAAGGCCAAGTGAAGCTAGCAGTGACTATGGGAAACTGTACAATATATGGTATAATAAATGGCATGGAGAAAATGGAAGTGTAATTCCCATTTGGGCTGTTTCGTTACACAAAAACAAGGTGTTCCTACTGGAATTGAAAAGCACCTTATTGAAAATTGAAGAAAGGGCTCTTTGCTGCATGGAGTACAATTAACATGCATAAATGATTGCCGAGAGGTGTGATGAAGAGAAAATATGACAGACTAAAAAAACCAACCAACCTTTCATATGTATAATACGAATGTCTTGAGTTATAATGGTAAACATGTAGCTGTTAGAAAGGAAGTAAATCCTTATGTCATCCTCCAGGGCATAACACCAAGTCTCTATATTTGAATCAAGGAGCAACCCCCCCTTGGATTTAGTTAACTACCAACTACAGGTTTTTTTCATTCCTTTTAAAAAACCTGAGCCTCTCTATTGCTTTCAGCCTGCAAGTCTGGATGGATGCTCATCACCAGGGGATTCCTAACTAATTATGACTGACTGGTTGATTAATCATAGTAAGAAAGGTGAGACTCTTGGCTGCCACTCCAAAACAGCAAAATAATAACCCATGCGGAAATTACATGTCCTACTTGTGTTCTGTATTTTGAAACAGAGGCAAATAGATGATCTTGAAATCAAAACATTTGTAACAGTTTTATTATTTCATTAGCGTCCTGCAAAAGTCTTAATATAAATACCTTAAGTAAAGAATATAATATATAATAGCCCTAAGTAAAGAAGAAAATAAGAAGGGAAATATCTTCTGTTGACCAATAAAGATACTTACAATACTAATAGTCTGGTAGTATGTTAGAGTTTATATAACTCACTGCCAAGAATTAAAACTTTCACACACTGTCCTTTCTCTTTTCTTTTTTTTTCTTTTTTCTTTCTTTTTTTTTTTTTCTGTAAACATGTCTGTTAGTTGTGATTATTGCATGCATGGAACAGTTTCTGAGTGTGTTTTTTCTTTAAGTGTGAATTTTTTCTTTAAGTAGAGATGTTAAGGAAAATTGACCCTGTTAGAGGTAAAAATCTAGGAGAGGTAATATTCCACCAAATGAATTAACAGGACATATAGGAAGGGAACAAAAGCATTTCATGGCATGGTGTTTATACGCCAGTACATGGCAGTTTGTGTCTGCAGAGAGTTGGCATTAAATGTGTTTGAATACACAAAGAAAAAATGTGTGGCTACTGACAGTGCTTTAAATGATCGCCAGTTGCTACATACGCTGTGCAGTGTACATGCTGCTCTGTCATGTACTGAATGCATCTGAGAGTTACTGAGTAGCTGGACTGGGAAAAATGTAATCCTTGCAATAGTGGATAGACAGGACAGGACAGAGTTCTCTTTTTAAATAGTTGCAATTGACCTCTTTCTTTGATTTTCTATTGTTGTGTAGCTCTGGGTTTATATCTTAAAGCCATTATTGGCTCCCAGATTTTATGAAACTTAAGGCAGTTTTATAGTAGTAAATTACACAATGAAAAGGAAGTAAAGGAGCAAATATGTATTTTTCTTTCTTTGGTTTTAATTTCCTTTTATCTGACTGTCTTCTCAAATGGAACTGATAATGGATAATATTATGAAGGAAGATCTACATTTTCTAGATTTTGTTGAAAAAGACCAGCTCAGGTATGACTACAGTTTAAAATGAAAATGTATGTTTACTTAATTAGTGATCTAATTTAAATGACTAAAGACACAATCATAGCATGCAAATGTGCTGAGAGTTACTGTATACATGCAAATATAGTCACAGCCTGTAGTGGGCTGGCAGAGCAAGAATAGACACTGAGCCCCCTAAAAGAAGAGAGGAGAACATTTCCCACTGTTGGATACCCAAACCTCTGTTTGGGACAACTTTGTGTTATTTGGTCTGAAGCTAATCTGCTGCACCCAGTAGCTGAGCAGTCAAGGTGAGATTTGGACTTAATTTATTTATCAGTTACCACCAAACTGTTTATTTTCATGTTTAGAGAGATTCTTGTAGCGCACCAGCTGTCTGAATAACACTGAACCATCAAGTCTTTTGTTTACAAACACATTTGTTTGAAACATTTTGCATGACAGGTTACAGTTTGTGACAATTACACTAGGTCAGAGAAAAGAACGTCAGGTAATGCCAGTGCTTATAATGAAGCATGCTCTGATCTGATGGATGCATCTTGATTGAACATGTCATGTTGCATTTCATATGAAAACTTAAAAAAAAAAAAAAGTCTATGAAATGTTGTCTCTTACCACAATTTTGAGCCACAAACACACGCTAGTTGTTTCTCAGTACTGTTTTGTATTATATAAAACATGGCAGACATGAAGGTTGTTACCTGAATGGTGGCAGGCAATTACTCACTGTGATAAGCCTGCCCAGTGCCAGCACTGGTATACAAGTCCCTCCTGTTCCTCTGGGCCATTTGCTACTGCTCCTGCCTTCTCTCTAGAGCAGAGATTTACTGTTGTGATAGGCCATCGCTGCTAATGGCTTTTCTTTAAGTTTCTCTTGTCTTTGTATCACTTCATATCAGCTGGTTTCCATTTACCAGGTTCACTGGGGGGGACTCTTTTGTGTCCAGCATCTCGTATATATGCCTCAAATAATTCCAGTCCCACTTTCTGATGCAGAAAACCTTCTAGTTGGTAATTTCTCATTTTTCATTGTTGAAAGGCAAAGCCTTTCTTTCCAGCACCCACATCTTCTCACAGCAATTTGTAGTTAATTTCAGATGTTGATTTAATCTCTAAAGTTAGTTCTCCAGCTCTCATAACTGCATGTTAACAGTGAGATTATGTTTGAGATTTTAAGTTTATGTTAAAAAAAATCCAGATGTTTTGTATATCTTTGCTTTCAGCTTCTCCTGTCTATAATGTCACTTCCTGTTGAGCTCTTCTTTTCATCTAATACATTTCTGTTGAGATAGATGAATTCCTATAGCTACTAATTTTTTTTGCTTTCTCCTTGATATGTGGTTTTGCTGATATGTGGTGTAGCTGATTCTGAACGATGCCTGCTCTGCTATTTTTCAAACCAGTTTTTGTGTTGTGATAGTGGTGCTATCTCACTTACGGCGACACCAAACAACAACTAAGAATCTGTTTAACCAACCTGATGTGTAGTTGTTAATCATTGCAGAGTACTTCACATATCTGTAAATGGCCTTGAGCAAATGGACATCTTTAGATGGAATTTCAATAAGTACTGTTTAGTCTTTTTGGTGTACTGTTATTTTTGCCATTCGAATATTTCAAGACTTTCCTTTCAGGGAATTTTCCTTCAAGAGGTGCCGTATTTCTTTGCTTATCCTTTTGGTATTCATCTGTGTGGATATCCAGCCATAACTGCTGCAGCTGAAGTTAAATCGTTGCTGATTGCTGTACACTGTTCTTCACATCAGCCTTCACTGCTTTTGACAGTACCTTAAGTCTGCTCTTTAGTTTGTTCTAGATTTTGCTTGAAGGGTTGCATAGTAATGTGATCATTGTGGCTGTGGTTGATATGTACGGCCTAGTATGTCCTTACATTTTAGGCAGATGATCTGAGTCTTACATTAGTAGAGAGATCCTTGGTCTGTTTTGTTGTTCTGCCATCTGGTGAGTCTCTGGTTTTTTGTATATGTTGTTTTGAGGGAAAACAATTGCCAAAGCAAGACTGGAAACTCGGCACAATTAGTGCTTAGTTTCTGTGATTGTGGCTTCCCAATGGTCTTTCCATCACCCAACTGTCACATCTAATTTAGCATTAAAGCCACTCATCAGAAGGAGTAAGCCATGCTCTGGTATTGCCGATGACATCTTAGAGCAGTTGCAGAACCCATCATTGCTCTCAGTGCTATGTTGTTCTGTCTGAGCATAATGCTGTATGACTGACAACTCTAGGGAACTAGTCCTGAGTCTGTTTGATAGATTTTCCATTGATTAGCCATCTTCTGTGTTTTCTGTTAAGATCAGCACTCTAGCTTGACTAAGACATATTTCTTCTTTAGCTTGAAACACTTGGCCATTTATTCTCTCTAATGTTAAGATGTGAAGTTCATGTTGTTCATACACTGCATTATTGACGAGACTTTTAATGTCCAAAATATTTCTGCTTTATGGTAACAGGAAGGTCAACACCAAGCCCATCAAAATCAATACACGTATTCTCTGCAGCATCAGTGGGCTTTGGATTGCGCCAAAATTTGTTTATGGAATGTCCATGCACCAGTAGGGAAACTGTGGAGACATGGAGAGTAACTCTGAATGAAGTAGCATGGATGTTGAAAGCCTGCCTGCATGCTTGCGTGAGTGTGGTGTGCTTTTCAGACTCATTTATGTAACTGATTAGGAAACTTTAGAAAATAAAACCGTGTAGCTGTGAATCCAGGTTCATAGATTCCCATACCTAAACCAGTTCATTTGAAGTTATCTTGTACCTCTGTATGGTTCTACATGGTACAGTGTAAGTTTATACAACAGAGCTCCTAAAATATTTCTTTTTCTTTATACTGTCACAGTTTATTAAATAGGTAATAGGTAAAATAGGTAAACTCCATGCATAGTATAATTCTATTAATTTTGAATTACATAAGAAAAAATTATATGAGAAGCGTATCTGAAATAAAGTAATTCTTCTCACCCATTCACCAGCATATAATTTTTTAATGTATTTTTCCTTGTGCTTCAAGCATTTATGGCTGTTTTCCAGGATGGTTTTGAAAGATGTTGGCTCTGTGATTGAATTGTTTGATTAAATGTTTGAATAATATCAGTCTTTTCAAATGAAATAAGCACATTCAGCTTGCCAGACTGTTTAGCCTTGAGTTGTTAACTCCCTAGTGTCAATCATGAAATGTGTTTAAAAATGGATGATACCGCAGCTGGACTTAAGAAATAGGGAAAACGTAGTTAGGGCTCAGCACTACAATCAGAGGTGATATCATTGTTGCACAGATAACACTTGTCTTGCTGGTGGGATCCAGCCTGTGAGTAGATAATGGGGTTGTGCATGCTTGTTGGGGCTCCTGCTAGCCCTTGTTCAACTGGGTGAGAATGGCTAGGTGGGGTGAGAATTTGCCGATGACTGCCCTTTAGTAGGATGCTTTCGTATCTTCAGGGCATCTCACCATGTAACAAATGGTGATTTGCTAATCACCATTAATGGTAATGGTGATTAACTTCAGTCCAAAATCTCTTCACTGTCTGATACTGAAGAGACATTTATTTCTCAAACAAATGCTCAGCATGAAGTATGCAAGAATCTACACTTCGCATGCCATGCTGCTAATACAATCTTATTTAAATGAATACATCTGCTGTAGGTAAAGGTTATCTCATACTTTATTAGTTGTAGACCAAGTCATTGTTTGCCACTTTGTAGATTGTTTAGGGTATTACGTCAACACCAAAGGCACAACAGAAATGAACTGTTTCTTCTGCACCTGCCATTCCCTAAGGAAGAGACTGCTAAATTGCAATGCAGCTCTTAAAACTTAGCTTAAAATTACTTTTTCTATAAGAAAAAATGAAAGATGGTTTTGACTGAGTAACTTCTCCTAACTGTGCACTGAGAGGTCAGATCAGCTACAGGATTTGCTTAGATCAATAGTGATTCATAAGCAAGAAGTACTTGAAACAGGAAAGTGCTGAAAGCAGGAATGTACTGGCAATTCCTTCAAACTCCATGTTGGAAATCATATTGGTAGTTACCGAAAACCTAATCTTAGTCCCACTTTGATGCCTTTTTTTGGGAGATTAAACAGAGAAATAACTACAAACAAGTAGAGGCCAATGACACAGGAGATGATAGATGAAAAAAAATATACAAACCCATTATATTCTCAGCTTGGTTATGATATAGGACAATCTAAGTGATCCATTTTATTTTTGTATCAAACACATGACTAGCTGTTCTACTGCCAGAAAGCCAAGGGAATTTTTATTATTGTCTTCAATAGGAATACAATTAAGTACTACCATATACAACCGAATCACATACTTTATGTGCTTCTTCATTCTTTTTTCTGTTACTAATTGAGTTATTGTCCTGGTTTCGGCTGGGACAGAGTTAATTTTCTTCTTAGTAGCTGGTACAGTGCTGTGTTTTGGATTTAGTGTGAGAATAATGTTGATAACACGCTGATGTTTTACTTGTTGCTAAGTAGCACTTATCTTAAGCTAAGGATTTTTCAGTTTCCCATGCTCTGCCAGCAAGCAGGGGTGCAAGAAGCTGGGAGGGAGCACAGCCAGGACAGCTGACCTGAACTAGCCAAAGGGATATTCCATACCATAGCATGTCATGCCCAGTATATAAACTGGGGGGAGTTGGCTGGGAGGGGGGGATGGCTGCTCAGGCATCGGTCAGCGGGTGGTGAGCAATTGCATTGTGCATCACTGGTTTGGCTTTTTTTGTTGTTGTTGTTGTGTTTCTTTCTTTTTTCCTCTTCTTTTTTGTTATATTCCTTTTCAATGCAATTATTATTATTACTATTATTGTTAGTATTATATTTTACTTCAGTTATTAAACTGTTCTTATCTCAACCCACGAGTTTTACCTTTTTTCCTGATCCTCCTCCCCATCCCACGGGGAGCGGGAGGGGAGTGAGGGAGTGGCTGCGTGGTGCTTAGCTGCTGGCTGGGGTTAAACCACGACAGTTATATCTCTTATTAAGCATAGCAGTGGCTGAACTTTCTCACAAAGAAGATTTCTGCTTTTCTTCAGGCAATGTTTCATTCTCCTTTCTCATGTTCACTTGAAAGTCTGTCATCTGAAATCGTTCTGTGCTTCAGGTTGTAGGAATCAGATGAAAGTGAAGAATGCTTTCATCCCCCATAGAGTTTAATCCCATACCACCCTGACTCAGTTATTTTAAATGAAGTCTTATAATTTTGCTGTTACACAAGTTGAACAGAAATTATATAAAGGAGAACAAAAGAAGTTTTTTATTTTATTTTTTATTTTCTTTTTGTGAACAAGGTAAGTGATTACCTTTGCAGAATGAATATTTCCAGGAAATGCAATCTCTCTCCATTGAATTGAAAAGCAACCCTGCGTGTATGTATTTTTTTCTGTAAGAACAGTCATCTGCACAAACAGCCCACTGTGTAGCATCATTAAATTGACAGCCTGTATTAAGCAGTAGCCAGCTGAATGCCACTGAAAGAGACTGTATTAATCAGAACATGTTTTCACAATTATCTAGAAGAAGATGTAGAGAAAGGAGCTCACACGGTCACCGCGCCACATGGCTGGATTGGCTCTGCTTGCTCAGTGTAACAAATGGAGCTAATTGCACTTTACAGCAGTGGATAACCCAACTTCTGGATTTCATCAGTCCTTGTAGTACTGGCAGGAAAATCAGTAGCATAGGACAGTGAAATTTGCCAACGCCTGCTACAGATCTCCTTACTATTTCCTTTTCCTGTGTCTCAGAACTTTAGATTTTTTGTGATTTTTTTTTTTTTTTTGTTCTGGATTAATTTGGATGCCCTTTGTACATATATCTTACTCTGATGAAAAATTTTAGGTAATGATGTGGAATTATTCCTCTACAGAATTTGAATAATGATATTAAGGTCAGCTCATTAAGGTACTTATAAAGAAGGAAATGCCAAGTAGTAAAAATATCAATGAGTAAAAATGCCAGGTAGTAAGCATAAAAACCTCTCATTGTGTTTATGAATTCCCCTGTCAGATAAGAAACACTCTATACCACAATATGGTAGTGTGGAACTTTCTTCCTACTTGATGTTGAGGGGGAATAAAAAGCTTGTGATACAGCCTAAAAAACTTGTAATATTTCACTGAATATGTACGACATTTTTTTAAGGTTGATGGTTGGCACTCTTATAATTTCTTTTGCCAGGATTTCTGCCTGGGCAAGAGGACATCAGAGAATATTGGTGAAACAGTAGAGAATGATGGAATATTTACTAGTTATTAACCAACATTAAAGAGATTCAGAAGAATGGGAATTAATTTTATATCTTGTTGTTTAAAGAGAAAAAAAGCCACAATAAAAACAAACCTTTGTAAGTAAAACAGTGAAACAGTAAGTATTTAATAAAACTGCTGAAATTTTCTACCTTGATTATTATCAGATACCTTTAGGGATTACCTAAAAACATTTTGCCAGCTTTTGCGCAAAATGACCTTTCAGAAGGTTACACGGCTTAAAACAGTGATGAGAGTGATAAAAAATGAAATTCCTTCTAGAGAGAGACACTGAACAGTTTGTCTTTCAGAGTACAAAACAGTAAATTTGAAATGGATTGTATAAGGGGAACTAGAGAAATTGTATCAGTTTCTGTGATAGAGCTGCCTCTGATATTGAACTAGGTTTAATGAGAAACAAGAGTTGCATGAGAAACAGAGCCAGTAATATATTGATAGGTAAGTGATAAAAGAGTTTCCTGACTAGAATGCATTAAATGAAGGAACTAAAACTGAAATATTTTAGTGCTGTGACATACAAAGTGAATAGATGAATATTAAGGGTAGACTAAACAAAAGATGAATATGTCATCTAAAGGATTAATTTATGAATTTCATTGCCCATATAAAGTGCAGTATCTTGCGAAGTAACAGAGATTATCTGAAATATTAAAATGGGATGTGGTTGGGTCTTGTACCTTTTTGTTATCTTACTATGATTATTTAATAAAAACTTCATTTCAATCACAAATATCCTATTTAGCAAGAATTTCTCAGTGTTGAACTTGACAATGTTTAATGATTGCCATCATGCTATATTTTTACTATATAGATATTCCTATTATTGTAGGCTCTGATCAACAAACTTTTGTCTAGTTTAGAATTTTTTAATTAATCTTGTTTTTTATAAAGCAACTTTCAATCTTTTATTTAGGTCTGAAATTCTACCAGTTCAATTTTTTTATTGTACCAGATATATATAACTGAGCAATCATGCTATGTTTTCTTATATAAAGGAATGTTTATTACATCTTGTGCAAGCTGATTTAATATTGTATTGTATGATACACGGACACAGCTTATTGCTTTGTTCTTGATCTCAATATCTATAAACGGTGCTATTATCAATAAAGTGCATATTTTATATTATCATCTTCACATCCTACTAAACCATTTCCCTAGCAGCATATGACCTTTTTGCTACATGTATTTGGGACAGGCAAATACATGGCGGGGGGGGGGGGGGGGGGGGGCACACCATCCAATACACTTCATAGAAATATCTAATTACCAAGTCTGATGATGGCATCATTCTCCTTCATGGAGACATTTTTGGAGGCCTTTCAATTTCTCGGGAAATCTTCAGTGAGGAGAATTTGCTGTCTCTACTATAAGCAACATGAACTGGCTGTATGCACAGTTACTTACTCTGCATGATGTTTCCCTTAGATGAACAATAGTCAACAATAGTTACAAAACACAAAGAAGGAAGAAGAAGGGGAGGAAAAGAAAAAAGATCAGACTTCTGAAATTTTTGGGTTCATTCATGAATAAGAAAAACAACAGAGCTTGTATGAATACAAATTACTATGGTCAGCTTCTTATTTGTGATTTTCCATTTTTCATCATCTGTCATTTTTTCGCAAAGCACCATTACAGATGACTAGTCTGCACTGCTGGGATTGTGAGATACAACTAAGAACACGGGGTATAAAAGGATCACAAACATTTTATCTCAAGGACGACTGATTGCGTTTTGGGGAGTTCTTTATGATGCAGTGAAATTAAATTGGAGCACATTTTCTTGTAGGGCTCTTGCTCTTGCTTTTCTGTCTGTGGAAAATGCTCTGTGTGTGTGTTCTACAAAGAGCTGATCCCATTATTTATAGTTCTTGATCATTGCTAAAGTGGAAATGAGTTTCCCTCCTATTTTTTCATTTTCATATAAGAACAAATGTGTTAAGTATTTCTAGAATGAAGGTTTTAATGTTGTCCTGGCAAAGTATTAATAACTCTATACCCTGACTGAATTTAAGTACATCACTTTAATGTGTTCAGATTCACTGTGCTAGAGAGCTCATGCTGTCTCTTCTACCGGGCACTGGGCAGAGACACTCAGGCTGTCACTTTGGCTTACTCTTGGTTTTGGGAAACTTATTAACTCTGCCACTTCACAGAATCCCCAGCTTGTAAATGGAGATGACTTTTTACCTAGCTCACAGGATGTTTATGTGGAGCTTTGAAGCTCTAATATGCTAGGCAAATTTTACAGAGTATTCTTATGTTTCAAATTCTTACTCTTTTGAAAGAATTGCATTGTTCTTGTAGTTGTTGAATAATACAACCAGCGCTATTGACAAGCTGTGTGATTGAAGGTGGGATGACCTACTTATCTGTACAGCAGATCTATGATGAAGCCTGTATTGATTTTTTTCCTTCCTTTTAGTTTTACAATATGAATGGCAGTTGTGTCTTGGAAAAGTTTCTATCACTCATTAAGACAGATTATCTGGTATTCTGCTGAGGAGAGCTTTACAATTTAACTTGTGTGCTTAGAAAAAAAGAACTTTTTTTTTGCCCAAGAGTTTACATGCAATGTGCAGTAATAAAACAGAGCATAGAATATGGGAAAGTTTCAGCAAATAGCTCTTTAGATTGAATATTAGATCTGAAAACAAGATGATGCTAGTAACTCTCTGCTGCCTCTTTTCACAGAGCCCTTAAAATCTGTTGTATGCAGACGGAATTTCAATTTTAGCTGTGATTTGTCAATATGCTTCAGTAAGCCATAGCCACTAGGTCTGCAGTAGTCCAGTCTGCGGTATCCTGGACATATGACCCGTCTGCATACATGAAAAAACTTTTCATCACATGATCATTAATCTCTCTGAATTTACTAGCTTTAGAAGTGGAGCTGATCTGCAAGTCTGCCATAGCTTTAACATTTTGCATAAGCTTTTGGACACATTAAGGTCTGTATAGCTAAAGAAAGAGGGGTGGGGCCAGCAACTAAATCTGATTCTGGAAGTGAATGTATTCAGTTGGCAGTAAAAGGACTGGATTGCGACCCATGCCACTTGTGCTTTTTTTTATTCAGTGATTTTCTAATGTGACTGGTTGGTGCAGGAGATGACAGACTTGAATCCCTTTAGGATGAAGACAACCTAGAACCCAGTCTCTTGCATCCTGGGTAAATGCTATGACTACAAGTCTGTCATGAAAAAAGAATATTCATAAAGACTACTTAGACTCACTGACTTACGGATATTCTTAGTTACTAACTGAGCTTGCACTGGAGATTACATCTCATCATGGTCCAGCCAGTACCCTTACTACTGTCTGTTCTGGATTGACACCATGCTCATATTTGCTTTTGACCCTACTGACTACTACTCCCATCTAGTATGGATAATCTCATTGGACTCTCTTTGTAGTTAATGTAGAAAGAGTCTTCTCCATATGTGTAGAGTAGCTGCATCAGGTTTCTGTGCTAAATTACCCTTCAGCTACAGCTGATTTCTCATTGCTGTCTGTAGAGGGAGCCTGGGAAGATTTAACCTCAGTAGGGTCAAAGGAGTCTTTCTGAAAACCTCCACCACTCACTTTCCTTAGGTGTTAAAAAGCATGTTCTTATCTTTTAAGTACATATTGGTAGAAGGCGGCTCTGGATCTCAATTGGAAGAGGTATCTAATGTGCAGCCATGACTCAGGTTTCTGTGTTCCTGGGGCTGAAAAGAATTCAGCCACATTCCTGTTCTTGGGCTTTTGCTTAACGTGAAGGCACGGCTTTTTGTGGGTCATCCTTAGACCCACACAGCTCTCCCATTCTCTGGCTTCTTAGACACTCAACACCTCGCTTTTTTTAGATCTGCCTGTTAAGAGATGAATGCCCAGTTTTTCATGTTATGGACCATAAGCTTATGGTGTGGAGGGTATATTCCCAACTCCTACCCTAGGGAAAGCAGATTTAGAAATTATTGACTCTTACCAATGTGGAAAATGTTCCACAGAGAGTAGGAACACTAGGTTCTCAGTTCCATATTGAAACCCTGTTCTCTTGATTCCTTCATTATGTTTTTAGATGTCTCTCAATTTTACCTATTTTAATTGATTTTGTTTGTGCCAGATGAGTTTCTCAATACTTTAGATCTCACATCATCTTACAAACTCTGGGACTGTAAATTGCAGTGTAATTTAAATTTGAGGTTCCTGGGATCTTCTGTTCTTGTTGAGGGAAAAAAAAAGTCGATTACTAGTAGGAATGAGAGGTAAAGTTTGTGAACTCATAACAAACAATTTTACTCTAAAGATTAAAGATAATTTAATTTATTTGATTCTTACATGGACTTAGCAGAGCAGTATGTGAACTGATTACAGCATTGCTTAAGACGTGAGATAACAAGGTGAAATATAACATGTTGAATAGTTTTTTTCAGACCAAAGCAATGCTGTTTACCAAATCATTGGCAACATCTTATCACACTAAAACAGACATAGACTTCCTACATTTAGTTTTGAGAGGCAGCTAAAATTCAATATGTGTACAGAACCTTTAAATGATATTGAAACAGCTGGTCTACAGAAAAGCTAAATAGCATTGAACATTAGTATCTTCCACACAAATTCACTTTCTGAAACAGACTGGTTGTAATTGGGAGAAAAAGCAGTTTTTCTTTAATTTCTATGTCTATTTCATACAATGGGATTTACTTCATATAATCATATCATAGAATCATAGAATGGTTTGGATTGGAAGGCATCTTAAAGATCATCTAGTTCCAACCCCCTGCCATAGGCAGGGACACCTTCCACTAGACCAGGTTGCTCAAACCCCCATCCAGCCTGGCCTTGAACACTTCCAGGGAGGGGACATCCACAATCTCTCTGGGCAACCTGTGCCAGTGTCTCACCACCCTCACAGTAAAGAACTTCTTCCTTATATCTAATCTAAAACTACCCTCTTCAAAGCCATTACCCCTTGTCCTATCACTACATGTCCTTGTAAAAAGTCCCTCTCCAACTTTCTTGTAGGCCTCCTTTAGGTACTGAAAGGCTGCTATAAGGTCTCCCTGGAGCCTTCTCTTCTCCAGGCTGAACAACCCCAACTCTCTCAGCCTGTCCTCATACTGGAGGTGCTCCAGCCCTGTGATCATCTTTGTGGCCCTCTTCTGGACTCGCTCCAACAGGTCCATGTCCTTCTTATGTTGGGGGCCCCAGAGCTGAATGCAGTACTCCGGGTGGGGTCTCACAAGAGCGGAGCAGAGGGGGAGAACCACCTCCCTTGACTTGCTGGTCATGCTTCTTTTGATGCAGCCCAGGATATGGTTGGCTTTCTGGGCTGCAAACACACATTGCCAGGTCATGTTGAGCTTCTCGTCAACCAACACCCCCAAGTCCTTCTCTGCAGGGCTGCTCTCAATCCACTCATCGCCCAGCCTGTATTTGTGCTTGGATTGCCCTAACCCATGTGCAGGACCTTGCACTTGGCCTTGTTGAACTTCATGAGGTTCACACAGGCCCGCCTCTCAAGCCTGTCAAGGTCCCTCTGGATGGCATCCCTTCCCTCCAGCATGTCGACCGCACCACACAGCTTGGTGTAATCGACAAACTTGCTGAGGGTGCACTCAATCCCACTGTCCATGTCACTGACAAAGATGTTAAAAAACAGCACCGGTCCCAATACCGTCCCCTGAGGAATGCCACTCATCACTGCTCTCCACTTGGACATCGAGTCGTTGACCACAACTCTTTGAGTGCGACCATGCAGCCATTTCCTTATCCACTGAGTGATCCATCCGTCAAATCCATGTCTCTCCAATTTAGAGACAAGGATGTTGTGTGGGACAGTGTCCAATGCTGTGCACAAGTCCAGGTAGGTGACGTCAGTTGCTCTTCCCTTATCCACCAATGCTGTAACTCCATCGTAGAAGGCCACCAAATTTGCCAGGCATGATTTGCCCTTAGTGAAGCCGTGTTGGCTGTCACCAATCACCTCCTTATTTTCCGTGTGCCTTAACATAGTTTCCAGGAGGATCTGCTCCATGATCTTGCCACGCACAGAGGTGAGACCGACTGGCCTGTAGTTCCCTGGGTCTTCTTTTTTTCCCTTTTTTAAAATGGGGGTTATGTTTCCCCTTTTCCAGTCAGTGGGAATTTCACCAGACTGCCACGCCTTCTCAAATAGGATGGATAGTGGCTTAGCCACTTCATCTGCCAGTGCCCTCAGGACCTGTGGATGCATCTCATCAGGTCCCATGGACTTGTGCACCCTCAGGTTCCTTAGATGGTCTCAAACCTGATCTTCTCCTGCCGTGGGCGGTTCTTCATTCTCCCAGTCCCTGCCTCTGCCTTCTGCAACTTGGGTGGTGTGGCTGGAGCACTTGCCGGTGAAGGCTGAGGCAAAACAGTGGTTGAGTACCTCAGCCTTCTCCATGTCCCAGGTAACCAGGTCTCCCGTTTCCTTCTGGAGAGGGCCCACATTTTCCCTAGTCTTCCTTTTATCACCGACGTACCTATAGAAGCTTTTCTTGTTGCCTTTGATGTCCCTGGCCAGATTTAATTCTATCAGGGCTTTAGCTTTCCTAACCTCATCCCTGGCTGCTCAGACAATTTCTCTGTATTCCTCCCAGGCTACCTGTCCTTGCTTCCACCCTCTATAGGCTTCCTTTTTGTGTTTGAGTTTGTCCAGGAGCTCCTTGTTCATCCATGCAGGCCTCCTGGCATTTTTGCCTGACTTCCTCTCTGTTGGGATGCATTGCTCCTGAGCTTGGAGGAGGTGATCCTTGAATATTAGCCAGCTTTCTTGGGCCCTCTTCCTTCCAGGGCTGTATCCCATACATCGTGGTTTAACCCCAGCCAGTAGCTAAAAGTGCCAAGCAGCCGCTCCCTCACTCCCCACCCCCTCTCCCAGTGGGATGGGGAGGAGAATCGGGAAAGAAGGCAGAACTCGTGGATTGAGATAAGAATGGTTTAATAACTAAAGTAAAATATAATACTAACGATAACAATAATGAAATATAATAGTAATTAGTAATAATAATAATAATTGTAATGAAAAGGAATATAACAAAAAAAGACAAAGAAAAAAAAGGAAAAAAACCCCTGTGCTGCACAATGCAATTTCTCACCACCCACTGACTGATGCCAGAGCAGCAATCCCTGCCTTTCCAGCCAACTCCCCCCCTTTTATATACTGGGCATGACTTTCTATGGTATGGAATATCCCTTTGGCTAGTTCAGGTCAGCTGTCCTGGCTGTGCTCCCTCCCAGCTTCTTGTACACCTGCTTGCTGGCAGAGCATGGGAAACTGAAAAATCCTTAACTTACTTAGGATAAGCCCTACTCAGCGACAAGTAAAACATCAGCATGTTATCAACATTATTCTCACACTAAATCCAAAACACAGCACTGTACCAGCTACTAAGAAGAAAATTAACTCTGTCCCAGCCGAAAACAGGACACCATAGTACTCTATCAAGCAGATCCCTGAAGAGGCCAAAGTCTGCTCTCCTGAAGTCCAGGGTAGCAAGCTTGCTGTGCGCCCTCCTTGCTGCCCTAAGAATCTTGAACTCCACCATTTCATGGTCACTACAGCCAAGGCTGCCCTTGAGCTTCACATTCTCCACCAGCCCCTCCTTGTCGGTGAGAACAAGGTCCAGCATAGCACCTCTCCTTGTTGGCTCCTACATCACTTGGAGAAGGAATTTGTTGTCAATGCATTCCAGGAACCTCCTGAATCCCTGAAACCCTTGACATTCCCCTGAATTCCCAAGTTACTTTAAACTTTTTGATAACTCCCTACTACTTTAGTATAATTTTGGAAACAAACAGTAGTATAAATGATGGTTTTAGATACACAGTAAATTAAACAGGGCCAGGCCCATATTCTGTTTCTGAAACCAGTTAGTGCAATCTTGGCCACAACTATACAACTAAACTCTATTATCTTCCAAAACTGGGCTGCTTTATGAAAAGCATTGCCAGCAGGTCAAAGGAGGTGGTCCTTCCTCTCTACTCAGCACTGGTGAGGCCACATCTGGAGTGCTGGATCAAGTCCTTGGCTCCCCAGTATAACAGAGACATGAATATACTGGAGCAAGTCCAGCAAAGGGCCACTAAGATGATGGAGGGGCAGGCACATCTTACATACAGGAGAGCTGAGACTGTTCATCTTGGAGAAGAGAAGGCTTGGGGATATCTGGGGAAGTAAAGGTGAAAGAGCCAGACTCTTCTCAGCGGTGTGTCCAGTGACAGGACAAGGGGCAATAAGCACAAAATGAAACACAGGAAATTCTGTTTAAACTTAAGAAAAAAACTTTTTACTGTGAGGTTGGTCAAATACTGGAACAGGTTACCCAGAGAGATTGTGGGATCTCCTTCCTTGGAGATACTCAAAACCTGACTGAACACAGTCCTGAGCAACCTGCTCCAGAGGACCCTGCTCTGAGCCAGGTGGTTGGACTAGATGATCTCCAGAGGTCCCCTCCCACCTCAGCAGTTCTATGAAAACAGAGTGGCCACTTCTAAATTGCCTGCTGGGAATTGTCTCAGGTCTGAGCTAATACCTGAATCACACCCAGGAATATTTTGGAAGACTGTAGTTGACCTGAGCCAAACCACAGCCAGGATCATTCTAATCTGGAGAGATGTTGAGAGAAAATACAGAAAATCTGCAGTTGTCTTTGTGATATTAAAAACTTTCAGGTACTTGACTGATATATCTGGTTCCTTAGATTGAAATTAAGCTAAACTAATTGCCACTTTAATTGACTCATGACAGATTGGTATGTTACATTTTTATTGTTGCCTTCTTTTTTAGTATGAGAAGTAAAACATTTCCAGTACACAGCAGCTGAGATTTTTATTTAACAAATTTCTTGCTGTTGTGTGGCCCTGGCAACATCCTCAAACACTTTTGCTCTCTTTATATGCCGCTTTGTAACCCTAGTTTGTGGCCTTTTAGTACAGATCTAGACGTACTGCAGTGTTTTGTTGTGTTTTATAAGCATTCTTGGTGCTTCATGAAATAAACATCATTGACGATCTAGGTGCTCCCTTCCATTCCTGTAATCAAAATGAGATGCTCAGATGCTATGACAACGAAGATATAAACCTCCTAAACCAGGCAGATCCATGCCGTTATCATTAAAGGAATAATGTGCTGTATGTCTTTATCTGCAATTATCAGCCTTTTGTGAGGCTGATAGCAGTGTCGCTGTTTCATACAGCTGTGTTTCTGTATAATGCTAATTCATATTAGGTGACTTCAGTGAAATAGACGTATATTAAATAATCACCATCTGGAGAGGAGGAACAAAAAACACACCCTGGGTGATCACTTTAGGCCTGTATGCACATGCAGAAAGAAAGAGCAAAACAGCCGTGTGATCTGTTCCCTCACCAAAAAACCCCAAACAAACCACAAAACCTACTGAGAGCTGAGGTCCTAATCATCAGTGGAGCGTGGCCACAAATGCCTGTTAAGAGATGGATGCCTCAGGGTATTAGGAATGAACAATCTCTCCTTGATATTCTTTTATTTATTTAGTCTTTTCTTGTGATTTCGCTATTTTTACATCTTTTCCTGTTGACTGACAGAAGCATGGCCCAAGCATGAGCAGAGTACAGATAGAAACATTTTGGAGGGTTTTAATTCATTCTTTTTCTATTTCTTTGTGATACTAAGAGCAAGGTGAAGCCTGTCCCAATGTATCTCTGCCTCTGTTAGGTGAGTTTCTTTTTACCAGAGGAAGCTACCTCCTTTCATGTCAAGGAGAGAGGCTGCCATAGCCTGAAGCAGCCATTCTGTGTGCAGAAAGGAAATGTGCTATGTCTCAATCCCCTTTCATGAGTGCAGATTTGAGAATTGGCGGTCTTTCCAGGACCCACAGAAATATCCTGCCAACCTCTGTTCTCTGTAGGAAATATGTCTCCAGCAACTGCCTCTGAGGCAATTCACCTCTCTGCTCCCTGCCATAGCACTCTCATAATAGAGCCATAGTCTGGCTCACCAATTACATTATTTTTGTATAAAATCCGTGAAATTGCCTCAGACAAGTCAAATGTGTGATGCAAAGTGATTGTATATAGATAAAGAGATTCTGAGAGGGCACTGCCCACAGGATGTGTAAAGTATCTGACATTTTTACAGTAACTGAAAACTCCAACAGCTATTCATTGGGGATAAAGGTATTAATCCGGTATTAAACAGATAATCTAATCTTTCAGTCACAGTGTCTTCCCTGATCGATAGGATTTTCAAGTGTAATTGTTTGGTATCTACCTGTCCGTTCACTTTTGTAACTGAGAAGCAAGAGGAGCAATTTATCTTTACTGGTGCTATTTTTTTCCAGCCTAAACCTACAGTGAATACTTTTGATTTGATTACTTTTTAAAAAAAGCATCAAAAAAAGTGGTACCTTGGTTTAAGATTTCAATCCAGTCATCATTGTGTGAATGCCTGCATATACATGTACATGGTGCCCTGTATGTGTGCCCTGTATCTAGCTGCTTCATCATAAAATAAAATGCTGTGATTCCTGTTGTTGTGCCTGTGGGTAATAAAAATAATCTGAAGGTAACATTACTTGAAATCTGTAAAACACAGAAAAGTGACAATCATCTTGTTTATTTGGTCATTGTCTATTTTTTTTGTTTGCTTGTTTAATAAACCATGGACAAATTAATATAACCGAGGAAAGAAAACTTTAAGCATAGCAGAATATTTTTTTTTCCTGTGATACATTAGGAATATATACTTTAAAACACCAGACATATTTCTGTTTGCATAACTAACATTGTATTTCTCTCTAAGTTGGATACTCCTGTACACAGAGTGCTAAGCACTTAGTATTTTAACCACATTCTCTCACTACTGCCAATAACGGGGAGCTAATTGGTGGTTCAAGTCACAATAACTTGTGAATATATTATGCCTTTGTTAGGTAATAATGATATTAATCTTGTGTCTTGAACAAAATTAATTCTTAGAGATCTCTGGTCTTCTGTGATCTTCAGTGTTCGCATGTGTATGCTTTTCTTTTGGTAGCTCCTTGGAAAGATTTGAAACAATTAGAGCAGAGAATGAAAGTGCAATTAATATTCTGAAGTTACAGGAAATAGGTGTTAAGTTGTATAATAGTGGATAAAATCTTTCAGCTGATATAAAATTTAAAAGGTGGTAACAGGAAGGCCATTCCAACCCATATTGGATCTATTCTCTGTTTCTATCAGTTTTCAGGGTGTACCAAGAACTTTATCCTGCTGTTTTTTCCCAGATGATTAATTTAGGGCAAGAACCTACCTGTGTGAAGTAAGACTCAAGTGGGATTCAGCTTTATACTGGAAAAGTCCTGTCAAGTTCCTGCCCAACTCCGGTGCGCTGTCAAGCAACCCAAGGTCCCTCAGCAGTCCACAGGCACACTTCTGAGCAGTACTACAGCTGCCACCACTCTGGCATGGCCAAGCCGGCAGAGTACTCTCGGCAGAGATAGCAGTGCCTATATTGCAGGGAAAGTGTGCGCCATAGGAAACACAGGAAATTCAGCAATCACTTTTACATTCATTAAATGGAGGAGAAACAATTTCTGCATTATTTTGTGAGAATTCTTGCGACTGGTAGCATGGGATTGTATTGTTCTAGGCATTATACGAGCACAAAACAAAGATTTTCCTTGTCCCTACAAGATTAGTATAATGTATTCATCATCCTCATTTGGAAAGAATAGAGTTCATTCTCTGAATCTGTAAATAAAATATTTACTATTTAGGAAATATTTATATAGACAAAGATAAATTGATATTGGTTAGAAAAATAGGTGGTCATCTTTGGAAACAAGGGACATCAATTTGAATACATTGATGTTCTAGTACTTCAGAAGTCAGTATCCTTTTAAAGATCAATTTATTAACAGTAGTTTTTGATGTATAAAAAATAGTAATGTGTCATTTAAATTATGGTTGTTAGAACAAAGTGCCTAGTGCCTTGATGAGCTTGGATGAGGTAAATTGCTGGGATTTAATCCAGTAGAGAAAAAGATAATTAGAGTGGAGGAAGCAGCCAGAAGACTTGGCAGAACTTATCTTGGTGTGAGCTGTTAAGGAAATGAATGTTTTTTGCAAAACAGGTAGGAAACTTGGGGAAGCTGCTACATCTGGATGGCCTGGGAACAGATGTGGCCCCACCGCTTTTGTCTTCATCACTTCAGACAGAGGAGTGCCCCTGTCCTTTTCATTGCAGACCCGGTCACCTGCACTTCTGTCACCTCAAGATGTGGGTGTTATGATGGGCTTTGCGTGGTGCCAGGTCTGAGAGCGAGCAGAAGTGGAAGCAGTGCAGAATGCTCTGTCTGCTTTGTGAGTTGAACTGCAGACTGGGGTACTTCTGTGCTAATTTTCAGCATGAAATTAGGCTGTTGTTGATTAGGTGTTCTATGAGTTGATCAGGTATTCTACGATTTGGGGCTTGCTTCTCTGTCTATCTGGGTAGTTTAAAGCCTGGATCTGTTGTGTTTCTGACCAAGCTTTAAACTCATCTCCTGCAAGCTGGTAAGAAGAGTGGGCTGAGTGGTGTGTGGTTATACTAAACAGCTTTATTTTTGTAGTATTTGGCATATCTGTAACCTAGGGGATATATAAGCCCAGAGACAGCCATACATTACAGCCATACATTTCAAATACTAAGAAATAACTGAAAAAGTAGACTTGCATGTAAATTAACGGCATATGAACAACAAAATAGTTTGAGATGAGAATTAATTCACTGATACTTGGTCAAAATTACTCTAGTAGTTTCACCTGTTTCCCCTCATGAGAGGAATGGGGGAATGAGATCAATGACCCATGAGAGATGGCTGCAATGCAGATCTATCCACCTGTCCACTAATGGCTGAGATATGTAGAAATCTTATAGCTGGCATTGTACTTTAGATTACCTCACAGATTGATAGTACCCACACAGCTTCACCTGTGTTGTACAGATCTACTGGAATTCTCTCAGGTCAAACATCCCAGATTTGACTTTTTTTTCCCTATTTGTTACATGTGGTATAGAGTTTTGAGCATGTGGCTTTCTTGTCCATGCACTGCAAACCACATTATCAAGTAGGAGAGTATCAGTGTCTCCAACTTAAAACTGACTTTAACTAGGGCTTTTTGAGGCAATTTCTTTAAGAGGTTTTGTGTCTGGTGTCATGGCCTGCTGCAGCATCATGTATAGCTTGAAGGGAGTTTCTTACATGTCTCTCTTCTTTCCAGTAAGAGTGAGTTGCCCATGGCAAAGCCATTTGATAGCTCTTCTTCAGACTTTTTGGAGATACTCTCCTGAGCCTTCACAGTATGCATAGTTATTTTCATGCCAGACCAACTTTCCTTGCCAAATTCGTAAGACTGCTGAATAGAGCGTTATAATGGGAGCTGGCTGCAACCTTAACTACAGGGCAGCTAATATTTCCGTGTAATGACGGAGAAGTGTATTCTGTTTGTGTGATTCAAATAATAATGTTGAAATTGAGGAGAGACAGGAATGTTTCTGTATCATTAAACAAAATTGAAAGGAGACAAAATGCTTTAAAAAGGGGAAAATGACAGCTATTGTTATTTTTATTTACTCCCTCTGTTCTCTTCTGCTTATACTTTCTCCTGTTTTTCTCCTTTCTCATTTCTTCTGCCACCAACTTTCCGTATTTTTAATTACTATGTAGTGGCATGGGTTTCAGAGATAACATTAAAAGGAAGTTATCAGGCTGGGGTTTATGCTGCATCAACTGAGAAACCGCAGGTGCTGTGGTTGCCAAATATGGTCCCAGGTGAAAGCTATTGCTGCAAAAGGCAGGTTTGTCTCAGGGTTGCCTTATTCAGAATCAGAATTTCTTTTGTATCAAAGACATACAAAAGCATTTCTGATCTCCTAAGCCAGTAAGCATAAGAGTTAGGAAGCAATGTAAAACCACTTGTACTGATCTTTATGTTTTTCTTTCAAGGCAGATTTCTTTCTCACCCTGATAGAATTCACATATTGCCCCCAGAGCTGGCAGTAGTGGTGATGTAGCTGTGAATTAGATGACAGAAGCAATGGCTCTTGGGGTTTTTTTGGATTACAGGTCCAGGCTATACTTGATTTCAAAGCCTCACTGTTTTTTCAACCTTCCAGGTTGAAAGTGCTCTGAAAACTGTTTTCCACTAAGTAACAGATGTATGAGTAACCAAAACACACTCTGGTTTGCTCAATCATTAAATTCCAAACAGAATTTCCAAACAGTCATAGGCTGAAGAGGGCTCCTGCATTAATTTATGCATGTTGATGGTACTCCATTTGATAAGCTTTTCAGTCTCCTTTCTTAACAGCAACCTCTTCTCTACAGAGGCCAATAAAGCTTGCTCAGATTTTAGCTCATTTTTTAGCTTTACAACAGAAAAGTGCGCTTGATCTTTAAACACATGTCTATCCTCTGACTTTATGCTGTGGGGAAAACCTTTCCATCCCTGTCCCTTTCTGATGTGATACTCGCCATCCCATATCCCTGTTCCAACAAGTCCTCTGTTCATTCTGGGCAGGTCAATTGGAGTTGAAGGCACAACTAAGTTACTTTCCTTAAAGAGTGTAGGAAGATAAGGAATTGTAATAGCACTTCATTTCTTGGTCAAGTGAGAGAGGGAGAGGGAAGGATAGCTGAGGATGAGGATGGCTGAGGATGTGTAGCCTTATATTTTGACAGGTATGTGAACAAAGAGTGCTTCATCTTGTACACCAATAGATAAGCATGTATTCATGTTCCCTTCCCTGGCCTGTCCCCTCCAAACACCCTGGGTCTAGAGCAAAAGCTCTTGCTACAACATGTCAAAGGGACAGGGACTGTGCGTGTGGTTAATACTTGTAGGCCTGTCAATAGCTATTTCAGTAGCCTTGGGCAAAAGAAATGTTCCTCTTCTTTCCTCACATTGTTTCTCAGTGCTACCTTCTACTTTTTGCTTTGTTTTCCCAGTAGCACCCTCTTTTTGTTGTGTTTATTGAAAACTCCACATAGAAACTCCAAGCAGTGGGTCAACAGCAAGTCAGCAGTCAAGCTGTAAGTCAAGCTAACACATTTGCTCAACTGTTTTGTGCAGGGCTTGTCTATCATCACCTTGTTGCACATATCCCCTTCTTCATGATAGCTCCTTCTGTTATGAAGTTTCTTCACTTTTTGGCTGACAGTTACTCTTGGATAACTTTTAAATCTTAACCTTATCAATACTCATTGGCTGTTTCACAAATGATTGTAAAAAGACATTGTCCAATACATCTGTTATTTTTCCTCCTTCTGTGTCTGCACAGGCTGCATAATTGTGGGCTTTTGAACCAAACCTGCAGTCCATTAACACTGCCATTAATTAAAGAAAAGGGAACATTACTTGGTGGTTGTACCCTGTGAATTCTTACCAGATACTTGTAAAGGGCTATTGGTATACACAGTGTTTCTGCTCTTTGCCTCTAGTTCTCTGAATACAGGTAGTTCAAGATAGAGATGTTTTTGGGGGTTATTTTGAGCTAATCTAACTTTAGGCTGCTGTAAAAAGAGGTACTCCAACTCTGCCCCAGTACCATTGGTCAAATCTGCCTACCATTCTCTAATGTCCTGGATCAATTAGATTAAAGAGTTCATTCCCTGACAGCAGCCAGCCAAACTAAAAAGAGGTTAGCATCACACTTCGCTGACACTAATTTGAGGAAAAAAAAATAAACAGAGTTTAGGCTAGCAGGTTTCTCAAAATATCTGTTGCTATATAATACATACTTTTGTATATAGCAACTTCTACAAATATATGCTAAGTATGTTTTTCCGTAAGTTTTGAAGGCTTTGCCAGAATCTTTTCTATCTAAGCCAAAGGTCTTGTACTCAAGTCTGGAATCCTTATAAGAAGAGAAGGTTCAAAGTCACAAAATTACCTTTTGCAAGAGAGAGCATAATGACCACCAATCATGGGATCAGTGTTATTCAGGATGACTTTGCTGTATAATAGACTATCCTGCCTTCCCTACAGTTCAGGCAGTTACTGCTGTCTGCTTTTCATTTCAGAACAGGGTTACTCTTACTTGTCTCTTAGATTTTTGTATCTTAAGAAATTCAAAGTTATTTTTATAAAAATAATTTAAAATAAAAATAGTTAAGATTTAAACTTATGCTAAGCTCATATGTTCTATTTTTCTCACAGCAGTTAGGTATACTTCTGTCCTAAATGCAGATAATTATACTTATCCAGCTGGGTACAGAATTTTGAAATCCTTAGTTAAAAGGTGTTCATCAAATATGCTTTTGTTTCATAAAACCAAATAAGTAGCAAAGAGCCTAAAGAAAATTTTATCTTGTGGCTGTGCTTTCTCAAGGACTTCGTTACCTTGCAAGAATATGCTGGAAGTCTTCTTCTTGGCTCATTTTGCCAGCAGAATTTACTAACTCCAGACTGCATATTAAGTTGGTAAAGATGTCTTGCAGCTAGCAGGCCTAGGAGAGAGGGAGTATTGCACAGATACTTTGGGTAAAAAAGAACTTAGATTGAGGTTTATGTCTTCCAAGATATTAATTACCAAAAAGGCAGACAAGGAGATGGGGATATGATTCTGTCTAAAATAAGAGAGAAATGCTGTGAGATCCTGAATGTGAATGTGGTGGGATAGTGGTATTAGTACCAATACCTTTCAGATCATTGTCTGACTTTGGCACCCCACAGGCTCCGCAGGCAGTGACAGGCCACATCGTTGTCAGGACATCTCAGTCATACGCTTTTATCTGACTGCAGCATTCTCATGTTCTGGGACAACTTTGAGACCTGAGGCTTATCACTGTGTAGGTTTTCTAGATGTTGGTTGAGAACTTGTTAAATGCTTCTGTGTCTGTTTCTGTGCTATGGGCTAAGCATATGTCCAACCAATGCTCAGGTCAAAACTTTATGACTGTCCATCTTGTGTATATAGAAACTACATTCCTGCTTGTCTTTAGCATGAGCTTCAAAGCATGCCAGGTCAAGCAGGGTGCTCAGATAAGCCCGTTGTTTTACTATGACTCTGGGCACATGCAGTATAGCTGGACTGAGCATGTTCATGTTGACAACGTTCATGTGGAACTTCTCACAGCCTACATACCACCTTGCAATACTTACAAAACATGACACTGCAACACACCATGAACAGAAAGGTGTTCACCTAGCCCTGAACTGCAAAGTGTTGTCTCACTTGAAATATGAGAACTGTGTCTGCTGAGATGGCTGTTGACTAGTGTGAAGCACAGTTATGCATCTTTACCCATCTTTTGTTGCAGAGCCCTCTTAGGCTATCAATACTTGCAAAAGGTTTTTTTCCCAGTCATCCATGAGCTCACTTTTTAATTTTGCTGGAGCTATCTTTTTCCATTTCTGCGTCTACATGTTGGATGTTATGTTAATAGAGAGTGATGCTTTGAGTTATATTAAATTTTCAATAACCTATTCTAGCTTCTTGTTCTATTCCTGCCCTTCTTGTAATTTATTATATGTGGGTAGCTTGCAGTCTGCTAGTAGAAATTGAGATTTCCAGTTCTCTATGACTTGAAATGTTTTGTCTGTCTCCTTTTCCCCTTTTTTTGATGTGCTCTGCTAACATTGATGACTAAAGCAGCTTTCGACAGAGAACTGTCCCCATTATCTGCAGCATCCTACGTTTTTTTACTCTTGCTATTTTTAAAACAACTAATTGTGTCACAGATTTTTTGATTCCTTCCCAGGTTACCCTTGCCTCTTTTTAAAACCCTTATGGATTGTTTTTCTTAATTTCTGTGCCCATAATTCATCCATCTCTGGGGGGATTGTTAAAGAGTGGGAAGAAGATTTCATAACTCTCTGCCATTAAAGGTTGCAACCCTATAAGGGGGGCAATTTGCCATTAACTGAATCATTAATTGAAATTACCAGTATCAGCCAGGTTGTCAGTGGTCACTAGACTCAGTAATCAGTGTCATCCTCTTTGTTGTTGCTGTTGCCCTTGTTGGGAGTTATTGATGTGTTGGGGTAAGGTTCTGAACATTGTGATGCCAGCAAAGTTGCAGCCAAGAGATCTCAGCACTCTGACTTGACTTGAGGAATGGCCATAGATTTGCTACAGTGGCTAAGATTTATTGGACACAAGCACAGTTCCAACACACTTAGCCTAATGATTATCAGGATGGGAGTTAAGGGATACGAAAAGGTGGTTGGCAAAACACAGTGATACCACTTACCCTGTATTGGTCGTTGGCAAGGTTTTATCCTCTTTTGTGATATGGTAAAAACAACACAACATGCCTGTCACATTGCAGCTGTATCTTTGTTTTCTACCTGTCCTGTCCTATACATTCCCTTTCTAGCCCTATCTTATTCTGCACTCAGTACAATGTTTCTTTTCAACCATCACAGTAAGATTGCACATGAGCCAATACCTTAGCAAGCCTTTTTGTTGCCAGTACTCTGGTGAGCCCTACATTGGGCACCCACCAGAACATATTTCCCTGTCAGGAGCAGGTCAGACAAGTGGTTTCATCAATGCTGGAACAAATAAAACCTCATTTCTTATTGATTTGTGTCTTGTGTTCACCTCATGAACTTTCTGTTGCCCAATAAGGTGTGAAAACACACTGTAACCTCCCCTTCACATGGGATTCTTACAGGCTCTCTTTCATTCATTTGCACAAAATCTGTAAGGAATTCTGACTTTCTGCCAGTCACACAGTAACATAAGGGCAGGAATGAGTGGAAGTAACATTTGTGTATGTGGGGGGGGTGGGTGGGAGGGATAGGGAGGTTCTGTCTCCCTAAGAGGCTGTTTTGCAATTAATTTGCATAGGGAAAAAAGACATCTGGAGGCCTTATGGACACCCTGAAATTCTTCCTGAAAAATTCTTAGTTCAATATCAGTAACTGGGAGACACAGGTTTTAGTGGTATCTGAGCTGGGACGTTTCAGGACTTGGGCATGTCATATGGATATGGGTAAGTCTGTACTCAAAGAGTAGATTCCATACCCAATGGAATCAGAACAACAATTTTTGTCTAAAATAGGACAACTGTCATTATATTGCTTGCAAACCAGAGTCTCCCAAAATGCCTACATGGCTTTGAAAATTATTTCCAGGGAATTCAGAAATGTGCACAGAAATAAAGAGGGAAACCAACTGAAGAAAGAGGGAAGAAAATCATTTGAGATGAAAGCATCCATGCCTTTCTTGCAACTTTTGTCACAGAAAAGATGACTGATAGTTCACAGAAAAAGCATGAAACTCTTTACAGTGTTGTTCAAAACATGTTCCAGGTGATTAGTGTTGTTCATCATGACAGTTTATTTCTTGCATCTCTTGAAATGTGAATAATCCTGAAAAAAATCCACATCAGAAGGGGTATTCAGTTCTACCCAGAACTATACCTTGCCAGATGTTTGGATTCTTGATGTGGAAGAAAAATAGGAATCCACTCCTTAGATACTTCTTTTAAGGGTGAAAATGATTAAAAAAACCCCAAAACTTCCCAAATGGTGAAGAGTGAAAAGTGGAGGGAGAAAGTGCCCTAAAAAGTCCTCTTACTGTCCGCACTCCTATAATTACTGTAGTACTTTCTCCTTTTGGTTTGGCTTGTTTCAAGCTCTACTGCAAGGAAGGCTATCTGTGTGAACTCTCTCTTCTTATTATTAGCACAATGATGAAGAGGTTGACAGGTTATCTTCTTTTGCCTGAAGCTGCTAGCTAGTCAGTCTGGCTGATGCTCCCTCTATAATTTTTTCTTGCTTTATACTCTTGTTTCCTGTGTTTTTTACTTCTTTACTACATGACATTCACACAGATAAAAAGCAGCCAAAGGGAAAGAGAATTGAGTAAAAAATCCAATTCACTCAGTAGCCATAAATAATACACCTTCAGGAAAAATATCATGAAATTGGCTGAGAAGTCCAGCATACAAGAGACTGCTAAAAGGTTTGGGAGTATCTTATCAAAATCAATAGTCAAGATAGTTTTGTAAGACTGTCACGTGATCTTAAAGGCAGAAAAATACAAATGAAAATAGGGACTTACTCAAAATGAGCTTTTTTCTATTACAGTTCACAGTATGATGACTTTGGCTCTAAGACACCCATGTTCCCCGCTTTGCTCAGGAAGAAATGGCAAGTATTATTACAATATCTGACAAATATTAAAATGACAAGTCATTAGTAATTGGTATACGTAGTGAGTTATAAATGTAAGAAATAAATAGATAAGGAATCTAAACACAGCAGGAACAACTTCCCGTAAGTTACTGTTGCAAAGGCAATAGCAAGTATAGAAAGTATAAACTTTAATAAAGTTAAAGTATGTCTGGAATGAAAGAAATGCCAGTACCACTCTAGGTTACCCTAAGAGTTAGACAAGCAAATGGTGATGAAAAACAATAGTATTTAATAACTTTTAATTTCCATATTTTAAAAAAGAGGGATATACTCATGTATCAGAATGACAAAGTGCTCTCCAGTCCATTGATTAAAAAACTCATAAAAGAGCAATAATAGAAGAAATATTTAAGATCAGAAACCCCAGATAGCTTTGCCCAGAAGTCTTATAAGATTCAGTAGATGCTCTTTTTAGACCTGAGCATCATGGTGGACAACAGCTTTAACATGAACCAACAGTGTGTCCTTGAATCTAAGAAGGCCAACAGCATCTTTGACTTTATTAGCAAGAATGCAGCCCGAAGGTCCAAGGCAGCCATCCTTCTGCTCTATTCAGCACTTGTGAAATCTGGAGTACTGTGTCTGATTTTGGGTTTGCCAATACACAAAAGGCATACTGAAGTGAGTCTGGTGAAGGGCCACCAAGATGTTTTCGGGGGTGCAGATGATGATGTGCAAGGAGAGGCAGAAAGAAATGTGTTTGTTTAGCCTTAAAAAGGCTAAAGTGAGATCCCATTGCTGCCTGTAGCTATTTATTGGAAGGCTATAGAGAAGGTGCAACCAGACTTCTCAGAGGTACACAGAGAAGGATGGGAGGTTCAGCACAGGGAATTCCAATGCAGTGTAAGGAAAAATTATTGCTATGAGGGTGGTCAGACATTGGAAAAGGCTGTCCAGACAGGCTATGGAATGTCCATCCTTGGAGATACACAAAACTGAATAAGGCCCTGAACAACCTGTTCTAACTAGGACTGCATTGGACAAATGATCTTTGGAGGTCCCTTCCAACCTGTGTGATTCCATGATTCTATGGTTAAAGGATACTAATTTTAAGTAAATATGAGATTATCAGAAGTATTCTAGAATTATAGAAGAACGCTTCAGTTAGGAATTAAACTGGGCTTCATGCTGTTTACCCAGTTAGGTATTTGTTAGTTAGCCAGACAGGAATCCTAGGCAAAAAGTAATAGCTGAAACTGGATGCAATAAACAAGCAGCAAATTCCATGAGTAGCAGAAACAATGAAGACTTGACAGCCAAGACTTGAGGACCTATGAGGTCTGATGTCTAATAAAAGTAGGGCTCATGGGTGCACTAAAATGTCCTTTTTCTTTTGTCATACCATTTTTTAAAAGAGAAACATGAAACCTCTGAAATCTCTAGCACCCTGCCAAGTATGTTTGAAATTGCCAGTCAGCTCATGGTTTCTTAGGTGAGACTGATCAACAAGCAAGCAAATACATAGACAGTGTCTTATTTCCATAGGAAACCAGGCTGAAAATGAAAGGGCGAAAATATAATTAAGACCAGACAACTTCTTAATATTATGGAAAAGAAGCCTTGTCAAAGAAACATGATTTCATTCATTCATATCATTAGAAGTGGGATTCATAAAACTAAAAGCAAAGAATGAATGTACTTAGGTGTTTTAGTAGTCGCTTATAACACCTTGACTACAAAAAATATGCATTATGAAGTATCAGTAAAGAGCATTTTTAAAGGGATTAAGAACTGCCCTGTTGAATAGAACTGGAAAATGAGATTTCAGTGGGGAATCATAGCTGCGTAGAAGCTCAACTAGTAGGGTTCCTTAGTATTAAATCATTTCAGTCAATGACTGAAGGAGAATATAAAATCACTGATAACAAAGCAAGGCAATTCAAATAAAAACAGGGCATGCATTTTCACCATTAGGAAGTATAGTCCCCTGTGGAACAAACTGCTAAGGGAAGCAGGAATGTTTTAATCCCATGATGTCTTCAAATCAAAGGTAAAACCACTCTGCTAGGGTGCTTTTGTGTTAAGGCTGTTGACTTAGTTCAGCTAGGGTGACTGAGTGGTATCCTGTAGTCTTTTCTCTCCAAGAGTTGAAATCAGATTATTTAATGGTCCTTTCTATGCTTAAAACCCTAGTCTTTGAAAACAGTGACAAAAAGTCATTGATGAGCCCAGAAAAATACAAAACTGAACGAGAAAAAAGATTAGGGAAACAAAGAAGACCAGTGATTAAAAACAAGGATACTATTGTCTCATTTTGCATTAATAAAATAAATATTCTTAAAATGCCTCTCCAGCTAAGACTGGACTTCTCCAAACTTTGGAAACAAAGAAAAGGCTAATTAGTAAGAAATTATTGATGCTTTGTGGTATGATTGTAAATGTTACTCACAAAACAAAGAGATTTGCAGATTTTCCTGAAGGACAGACTTGCTTATACTGTTTTCTTTGTTTGAAAGTTTTCTGTTTGGACTAAAATAGAGCTCTGGGGTATCTTGCCTGACCTCCAGCTGCCACTCCAGAAGGGAAGGGTTTGTCTACAGGCCTTGAGCCTGTAGCTATATCTCTGAGGATGTCTTTTATATTTTAAGGTAGTTTAGCTGCTCTGAGACACCTTTAGGCAACTGAGGCATGGGCTTGATGACTACATTGGACCCCTATAGGCATGAAGTATCTAAGCCTACAAACACAAGTGGAGCTTACAGAGTGGTTCAGCTCTCTTAAAGTAGACACTGGCTAAGAGCTGATTCAATCCATAGGGCACGTTGAACAAGAGCTCAATTCAGTTTGATATATATAGGTAGCAACTGCCAATTGCGATGCTTTAGGTTATATACTGTCTGGCCTCCAAGTCCTGAGCCAAAAGGTATCCCCACAGATCCTGACCTCATCACATCTGCCAGCCCTCTGAAGGTATCCTGAATAACTTTGGTTTGTTAGATGGCATGAAGCATGAACTAAATCAAGCTTTATGTCTTCACTGACCAAGGTGCCTTAGTCTCAAAATGACTCCCAACCCACACTTCTAGTAATGATTTAAAAGAACTTATCAGTAGCCTTTGGTGAATGAGACAGCAATGAACAGTAAGCTTGACAAAATGCAGTGGAAAATTTAATCTTATTGTTAGATTCAGCTTTTAAAGACAGAACATTCAGGCAGCCAAGAAATCCCATCACAGTGTCATTTATTATATACTAGTGTTATGCAGTAATTCAGACTTTCAGTACATTCCTGACAAAGATTTCAAGGGCTTCCAGTAGCAAACAAAAGTTTTTAAGGTACCTTTCAAAATAGAATGACTGTAAAAGTGACAGTGTGTTGCTAATGACTATCTCACCATACACATGCACTCTTTTTTTTTCTCCCTCTTCCTTACAAGAAATCCTGAGAAACTCAAGCAATGAGGGATAGAAATGTGTTCTTTGGATTGTGTAATAGGGATTCCAAACAGAAACATGTACTGAAACCTCTGTGTACAGATTACAGGCTTATTGCTCCTCTGTGCACACTTATGGCCATTAGTAGCTTCACACTCTTGTACCTGCATTATTTTTGGAAACAATTGTGTTGACAGTTTAAAGAACTTTCTCACTAAATCATTCTTGTTTTGTTCATTGTAATGATAACTGTAAGTCTGGTTAAGCTATTCCCAACTGTTTCACTTCCAATTTGTTGGTAGGAGTCCAGTCTTCTGCTTTGAAAAAACACTGCAAAATCCTAAACCTGTATTTAACCTTGTGTGATGCCTTTTTACTTATTAAAAGTGGTGTTTCAACCTAGACTGTTAATTCTATATCCAATGTTCAGTAACTAGCCTCACACATACGCTTGGTCTTTTCATAAACATACTCCCTCTTATGTCCAAACGCCCCAGAGTACCAGCCTTCTTTGAGGAGTATACCTGTCAGTCTGCCCATCAAACTGGGGCCACAATACTGAAGTGTCTGAAAATACACACTCTGTATGGGGACAGTGGCAGAGCTTCTCATACCCCTACGGAAATCGGTGTTTCCTGTTGCTTTTTAGTTTTCTGTCTCTGCCTCTGCTTTAGCTGTTTCCTTTTACCTTCTTTCACTATCAAATCCTGTATGCTAGCAGTGTATGTACTTATGTTTTCTCTCTCTCCTGAGTCTTGCACTGACTTGTCAAATTATGCTGTAGACCAGATGTCAGCTACATAATTTTTTGCAAGAATGATCCCCATCTGAAGCATGTACTTCTGTAAAACTCATCAGAAATCTTGGCTCTTTACTCTGCATTTCTTTAAACTCTTATGCTTTTCTTTAGGGGTCTAGAACGGGCTCTCTGTAAGAAGTTTTGTGTATGTACTAGTGAAAATGGCTGTAAACAAAAACTATTGCCAAGATCACTTTTTAAAATTATTATTTATTTGTATGTAGCCAGGTATGCGTGGAGTTTTTGATGTTACAGTCCTCTTTAACTGCATGAAGTGGTGATAAGTCTTAATTGTACAGGACCTTTGAATCTGGCAGCATTCTACCAGAAAGGTGTCACTACTCCAGAGTTTTGCTGTGGTCAGTTTTCTAAATCTAACTACTTGGATCCAGAACTGGGATCTCATTCTTTCCTGGAGCATACCTTCTTACAGGCTCTCTACCTCTCCTTACTCCCTCTGGTTCCTGGCTGAACAGTGCTTTATCTGCATTGAATCCCCCAGTCTGCTCATATCAGGACGAAGACACGGGTTGCCTTCCTCCAGGCTCAGTGGGACTTGCAATTACAAGCAATGTAATTCCACTGTTACATGGAAGGCAGGTGTTACAAAACTTCTCTGTCAGGCCTGCATTTCACTGTGAATGGTTGTGTCCTGCTCTGCTTTGTACCACACTCAGAATTGTCAGTGCCTACTAGGTGAAGCGCTTCAAAACCACTGAAGCTGTATGCGGCAAACAGTGCTAGAGCAGACAGAGTAACTCAGTGGTTTCCCACGGGTCTGTGAAGTAAAATGGTTGATGTTGAAGACGCAGTGTCCACTCTATATGCACCTAATGGCTCTCTTATTTTGACTTATGTACTTAATTCTACCTAAATTTCATTTAGATGTGTCCTTTATACAAGGAGAATGCAAAATGTTGCAGTTTTTTCAGTTTTCTGGTGGTGTCAGCTGTAACTGCAAACTTTTTTTTCATGAACATAGAGTAAAATATGACATTCCTTTACACAAGTAGCAGTATTTCTGGATAAACATTTCCCTTGGTTGCTTTAAAATCGCCTGTTAGAAGACCATTCTTGGGTTCAGCTATTGGGATGGGCCTGACTGCATGGAAGTAGAGAGCTTCAGGCTGTGACCTTTGCATGGAAATTAAACACTGAATTTATTGACATGCTTGAATAAATAAGGGCTGGAACAAAAAAAATCAAGATGCTTGTAGTTTAAATGAGCTATGAACCAAATTTATATGCTATAGGCATGGCCAGAGTAATGACTAGTGTATGCACAAGCCAAGTAAACAATTATCAAATGTATGGTACCTGGAGTTGAGATGTGTGATTTATAAAAGGAGAGCTATATGGGTCAACCTTCAGACTCAAACCACTGAATACCTAAACCTTAGGATGTTGCTGCTTTGGAAATTACCTCATGTCCTGATTTGGCTGGAATAGAGTTAATTTCCTTCTTAGTAGCTGGTACAGTGCTGTGTTTTGTGTGAGAATAATGTTGACAACATGCTGATGTTTTACTTGTTGCTAAGTAGCGCTTATCTTAAGCTAAGGATTTTTCAGTTTCCCATGCTCTGCCAGCAAGCAGGTGTACAAGAAGCTGGGAGGGAGCACAGCCAGGACAGCTGACCTGAACTAGCCAAAGGGGTATTCCATACCATGGAACGTCATGCTCAGTATATAAACAGGGGGGAGTTGGCTGGGAGGTGCGGATCCCGGCTCGGGCATTGGTGAGCAGGTGGTGAGCAATTGCATTGTGCATCACTTGTCTTTTCTTGGGTGTTATTTCTCTTTTTGTTGTTATATTCCTTTTCATTACAATTATTATTATTATAATATTATTTTTATTCTTAGTTAGTAGTGTATTTTATTTTACTTTAGTTATTAAACCATTCTTATCTCATCCCACGAGTTTTACTTTTTTTCCTGATCCTCCTCCCCATCCCACTGGGAGGGGGGAGCGGCTGCGTGGTGCTTAGTTGCTGGCTGGGGTTAAACCATGACACCTGAATAAGATGAAGCCTGTATATAGATTTATGTTTGTGGCTGAAGAGGTCAAAAGATCCTGGTAAGTGAGAAAGGCAGTCTTTGGAAGGAAACTATCACAAATGATTGCAAATCACTTCCTTCTAGCTTCCAACACATCTGTACCTGTGTTCTTTGCTCTTAACATCTGTTATCATTCATGTAATGAAGCCCTCTACTTCCACCTCTCCCATTACACATCCTTCTCTATTATCAAGTTTTGACTGTAATCTTTTAGTTGTTATGGAACATTTATTTCTGTAGGATATTCTCCAACTCCATAGTCCAGCTGTAAGTTTATTTATCATTACTTGTATCAAACATTTTTGTCCATCATTTTGATCACTTTCAGGTGCCCAGCAGGAAGTTATTTCTGAGCAAAACCACAATCTCCTCTATTGAAAAAAATGTGTAGATTCTGTACACAATTATGTCTCTTCATTAAATGACTTGGTGTCCACATTCTCAAGTACTTTTTCTCACCTTTAACTAGAGGAATCAAAACCTCTTTCCTGGACCTTGTTACTTAGTTAAATACAAAGTAACTACCTTGTGGATTGCTCTAGCTAATAGATTTCTGCTATATGATTTCTCAAGAATCTCCACCTTCTCGTGTCACTAGTGGAAGCATTATGAAATATTTCCTTCCCATTACACTTATAAGCAGAACAGGGTTCTCAGACTCCTGTCATTTCTTTTACTTACAGTACTCTATAAGACTCTTAAGTACATTATGCTAGGCTATATTTCATCTTTCCAAGTAAAATGATGCTACATTTGTTCAAATGCTGCATATGTATTCACTCATGGTGTCAACACCTCTGCTGTAATATATGTGAGTAGAGCTAAGCCCAGCTGCACTGTCCTTCCCTCGCCAGCATTCAGATAATAACTGCAATGATCAGTCAACAGTGCTGGGAAAGTGCTTTAGAAATGTAATCCCTCTAGTTCTGCTGCCTTCAGCAACTTCAGAACAGGTCCTTGGTACCATAAAAAGTTGTAGAAGAATCTCATATTGCTGACTAATTATATAATAAGGTAGCATGTAAAATTCAAAGTTACAAAGTTTAACGTATGGGATAAAACCACACTTCAGCACGTGACAAATGAGAATGGCAACATTTGCTTTCAATACTTAGGAAAGAAATCTTGGAGTCATGATGAAAAGTTCAGTGAAAAGATCAGCTTGATGTTCAGTGCCGGTCAAACAAGAAAAGAGAATGATAGGAGTCATTATGAAAAGAAGAGGCAACAAATCAAATATATTATGCCACTATTTAGTTGATGGCATGCCTGTTATGTGCAGTTCTAGCCTCGAAATGGTTACAATAGAACCTGAAAAGACTTAGAGAAGGGTGAAGAGAAATATGGGAGGGGATTGTGAGGAAAACTAAATAAAGCTTGGAAAAGAGACAACTGAATGGGAAAAAATAGAAATTCATTGTCATGAGAGGTATAGAGAAGATAAGGAGGGAACAATTCTCATTTTTGCCTTAGAAATAAGCAGAGGGAAAACAAGACATTGCAAGGCAGTAATTTAAATACACTAAAAGCAGTACTTTTCCATATAATATAGTTAATGGTAGAACTCACTGACTCAATACATGGAAAGAAAATATTCTCATAGTCTTTCCCTAAGCATCCACTGTGGTCAATGCTGGAAACATGATACTGGGCTAAAAAAGAAATTATTTTTGTTGTTTGCTCTGTCAGTGACATCTCAAAGCACAGACTCAGTCTGTAGAAATAAAGAGACCACGACTTCTCAGCTATTAAGTAGAATACAGTGTGGAGGCTTGTACCTCCCCTTTTGCTTCTTGGAGCAACTGGATCTCAAATAAGCTAACAGTAGCTGCCTGTCTTGTTGAAATAAAAGAAGCTGCTGACAGGATCAGAACATTCATGCAGGTACAAATGATGAGAAAAGGCATTTTTTTCCCATGTTGTTTTCAACGACTTGTCAAAAAACAAAAAGTAATAATCACGGGGGCAGTTCTGATGACTGTCTTGCTTGTGTTTTACTTCACTGGTTATAGGTGACCAAGAACTGAAAGAGAGTGGACGTGCAATACGAAAAATGACAGCCCCCTAAGGGGAAAAGAGAACTTGAAGTGAACCTAAATGAGGCAGAATGCATGTGCAACAGGCACCTGGCAGCACCAGAGTTGGGGAACAAAAGCACAGCAGTGAGGGAATCAATGCTCTCTTTAGAAATCTGCAGGGAAACATCATGCCTTCCTCCAGGGTCATAGCTGCACTGTATTATTGGTGATGCTAACAACTGTTTTCCTCATGTATTGTTGCTTTTGGTAATATTAGACTGCTGTTGCAGTACGCTACATTTATACTTTCCTTCTCTGCCATTGGATGTCCTGTTTTATTTTTTACTGCCATAAGTTCACAGTTTTTATTTTAATTCTCTTCCTGAGCACAACAGCTGAATTACTAATGTGTGGAAAAGCATTACCCAAAATTAATATGATTGCATTCATGCCATCCCCTACCGTCTTCTTGTCAACTCTTATAAACTTACCTTATACTTATTTTGGACTGACCTTTTCTCTAATTCGACAGGAGAGCACAGAGGAATATCTAGGTGCTAGAATAATGCCTTACTATAGTAAGTAAAAAAAAAAGGGGCAATCTTCTATAAGAAGTGTCATTTCTTGGAAAAGACATATAATCAAGACCCTGGCCCTCTTGCAGGAACACAGTTTCTGCTTTTGTGTCCATCTTAAACTCTTTTTTAAAAATGTATATATTTCTCTATCAAAACATTGATTGAGGGGATATTTCTTTTGTTTCTGTTCTGAAATATTGCCTACTGTCATTCTGGGTTGATTTAAAAACTGTCAGCTTAAACTGTACTGACGGTTGCATTCCTTTATGAAGATTGGAATTGCTGGACTAGATCAGGGCTAGTAGGGTGCTTTCACTCCTGTCGATGATCTGTAGCAAACACTGCAGAAGAACATGCTAGAAACCCCAGCCTGCAGGTGTAAAGTGATCTTCATTCTAATCCTTATTACTTAGAGATTGGTTTAGAGCTTGAAATGTAGGATTTTATATCCTCTCCTCCTTTTTTTTTTTTTTAAATATAACAAATTGATTTTTGCCTGTGAAGCCTCAGCTCTGCCTTGTGGTCTATTCAAATGTGGATCTGTGTCTCTCTCCTAAACTTCATGCAGATCAATAGGGTTCAGCAGAAGGGCACATCGCCCATTTGTACCATTCTCAGAACAGGATGGCAGCCATCGCTTCAAATCAATGATTTCGGTGGGAGCTGCAGTTCATGCTGGATGTGCCTCTGCTGGAAGTGTTTTGACGCAGTTATCTGTGTGGGAGAGGAGCCTAAGGTTGCTGCTGCAGCAGCCTGGGACAGCTTTTTGTTATCGTAAGTATTTAGTGATGGAGCCCAACAATGAAAGTTGTCTTCACCTTGAATCTTCACATTAATGAAAAAAAAAAAAAGTTTCAATGCCTTATGCATCTGTGTAAAATTCTGGTAGTACTCGTAAGAGCAGAGCTCTGAGACGTGTTTCAGCATTGTGGCTCATTAGTCAGGGGGAGTTGCAAGCAGGCAAATCACATAACCCTTACATTCCTGCTTCATATCCAACATCCAGGAAAAGGCATGTAGTATTACAGTCACAACTAGTTGCTGGAGCCAGTGTTCAGTTTAATTAATGCCACTTTCCTTGTCAGTACTTCTAAAGCAAAAAAAACCAACCCAAGCTTAAAGCTAAATATGCGTTCTCAGCAACTTTCTAAAAGGATCTCCTACCAAAACATGGATGAAGAGCAAGTAACAAGAGACCTACAGCACGTAGGCACAACACAGGTTCAAAGAGATCAGCATGACACCTTGAGCTACTCAGCTCTTGTCATAGTTGCCTGCCAACTTTCTGCATGTGTTTACAGAGTACATTTTGCTCTTGTGTGGATTGAGAATAAAATTCTAAATTTTAATGCCGCTTGTATTTTTGATTGTCAGCATTAGTTACCAAAGGAACAACCTGTGCATTGCACAATCTGCTGTTACTCTGAGCAACTAAGATCAGGCAGGGGATGATTAGAATCATAGATCAAAACCTGCTACGCAGAAAGAATTGAACTTAGTGTTTTCACTCAATGTACAGGGATTTCTGTCACAGAGATATTTTTTCAAAATAACTCATGCCTCATTCCTCATGAGATATAGCAAATGTCAAGACAATCTAAGTAAGTGCTTGAATTTTAGAAGATATACTGTAGTTATACAGTGTAAGTATAGCAGAAATATTGCTGTAGCACTCTAAATCTGCCTGCATATTTACAGATATCTCTCCCTGACATGGTTAAATGAGAGGTTTAAACTTTTCGAAATTCAGTGTCCTCACAATCTTTGTCTACCCTGTTTAAAGCAGGGGTGATAAAGAGAGGCAAGAGAGAGTCAGGAAAGAGCAGAATATTACACAGCATTTGCTGAAGACAAGAAATAGACAAGTGCTATACTTGGGTTTTTTTCCTGTGGAACTATATATATTGCATTGTTACAAGTATAAGTGTTCTTCTGGAAACTTATGCTGGTGCTTGGCTTCAGCAGAGACAGTTCTCACTTGTTTCAAATAGTAGCATACATTAGAGTCTCCTTTTTTCTTTATACTGGCATAAACTGTAGCATTCTTCTGAGACATTGAAATGTAGAAGGATCTGGGACACTTGTGTTTCTTCTTGTCTATTGAACAGGCTGCATTTGTTCAAGTCTGACATAATAAAAATGTTAATAAAAAGGGAGTTCTTGCCTGGAATGACCTTTGTTCAAGTACACAATAACAGCCTGTTTGATAACCCTGTTTCTGTTCGGAACAAAAGCAAAATAAAATCAGATCTTTATGATCAGATACTCTAAGATTTTTTTATTTGTGCTGATTGAAGACTTTACCAGGTTGTTTTTCTACTGTTTTAAACAAATGTCTTAGACATCTAAATGGGTAATATTGCTCAGAATCTTGGATTTATGTTCAGTGCACTCTCCATTAGGCTGCCTAAGGTGAAAGTCAAGGCAGAATACGGACCTGTCTAACCAAATTTAAACGTTCTCTCTGTTTCTGTGCTTGGAAAGATAGGTAAAGCTGGAGGTGAAACAAAGAAATAATTGATTCCATTCAGAAGGATTAACTTTTCTCCACATGCAGGGAAGGAGGATTGCCTTCTAAGCAGAAGGATAAGGAGCTCAAACCAGTTCTAGTATCCTACCTAGAAAAGCTCTCAGCAGATTACTATGTTGTCATGGTAAGTAAGAATATAGCATAGTACCATCCAAAGTAATTGTCACTGCTTCACTTTTACAATCCTAACAGCAGAAAATTTCTAACTATAGCTGAGCTACAAGTTAAGTCTTTCATTGACATCACATTCATTTAGAAAGATCATGAGGAACATTGAATTAGAAATTAGAACAAGAGCTTTTATTCTTGTTCCTCTACCTTTTCAATTATAGGAACAATTTATGACTCATTTAATGTTACCCTTATTTGATTAGACTGCAGCCTCCCTTGACCTAATAGCATTTAAGGCATCCAGTTAGAATGTTGAATATTAATGGCTGTGCTCGGTGTGATTTGAGACTTCTCTAAATATTTGACATAAATTTATTTTCCATTTAGGGGCAAGATGAAATAGCCATGACATGAAAAATGTTTTTGATACTGTTTAAAATGCGATTGCTTTAGCTACAAGGTGGCCCGTCGATTTAAACGTGATGGGGGAAAAAAAACCTATTTCCCTCTGTGAATGTTTAAGGGACAAAGAGTAGAATTTAAAATAAGAGTATTTGTATAAAAATTAAAATAATCAACTATAAAGTAAAACATTTCTAAAACTTTATGTTAAGACTAGACTACTGTTTAAAATTTCCATGTGAGTTATATTTTCAGAGATGTTTACCTGCTCCAGTATTCACAATTACCTTCCATTATCAGCATCTCATTTTAGAACTACCATAGTTCAGAGTAATTTTTTATCCAGACTTCTGAAATGCAAAATTTGTGTACTTTTCCAACTCCTTTATCAGCTAAAATCATCTTTACCTACAAACTGTATCATGGTGGTTTGTTTTTCTTCAGTTTTCCAGTGCTTTAAATGAAGAAAGCAAGGTAAACACATTGTTTTAGCCTGACTTCCACTGGGAAAAGTCCTTGAACTAATGACAAAAAGAATGAACTCAGTTAGTCATGGCTTTCCATGTGCATAGCTAACAGGCAAGATAATGAAAAAAGACCAATGTGAAAGATTATGATGAGTGAAATATAATCCAGGATACGGAGAAAGACAAGCCTCTCATAGGCTTCCAGGTACATGAGGCATTTTTAAAGCTGAGCTCCTGCCTGCCACCTTCAAATACCTGTTCCCAAGTGTTTACAGTCTTTGGGGTACTTGCTTATTTCTCCTGACAAATTTTTTAGCTTCACTGGCTCACTCTCTCTTTTTCCTTCCCTATGTTCAAAATAAACCCAGTGAAATACAAATCACTGTAACAACATTATGTACGAAGCACAAAGAGTTGACACTTCAATGCTTTGGGCATCATGTGCCATTTATTTCAACACTTTATGTTCAGTGTCAAAATAGTTTGGGGAAAAGGGGATGCACAATACAGTCTTGTTTGTAATAAATGTATCCATAACCAAGAGATGGCATTGTATTTATCCAAGCTGTCGTTTATGTTATGGATTATTGTATCTCTAAAAAAATGATGAACTATTGAATAAAACATGACATGCAACAGTTCAAAACAGCATTTCTAATTATTAACTGAAAACTTAGTGCTCAAATAAACTCATTTTGCCTCCTTTATTCTTCTTTCTTTAGATATATTTAAAACAAAACAAAATTGCTTGTACATCTTTTTCAGGAGGATTTTCTTGATGAATTGTAGGTTTAGAAGAAGGGCAATGAATGGCAAATTCTCCCAACACCAGACACTCAAGGGAGCACCCTGACAGAAGTAAATAGTCCCTCCCAATTCCACTGACATTAATGGGAGTATGGTAATTTTCCCCCCTCCCCCAATCCATGACAATCCTCCCTTTCTTTTCCATATTACTTATGGGAAAGACCTTTTCAACTTACCTGTCCCTTCCTTCACAATTAGCAACTCCTTTTTCTGCACTGATCTATTCAAATGTTTAATCTCAAATAGAGATCCTCCTTCTTTTTTTAATTCAGCTAGAAAAATAGTATTTGATGGTGACCGGAATCTTTATTTTCTGTGGTGAGTATGTTTTTGAATCTTTCAGTATGTAACTTTAAATAAGAGAGTATGTATTTTTTTTTTTATAACTGTGAAAATACACTGTCAGAAGATGCAGTATGAAAGTGCTTCATAATATATAAATAACTGGTAAAAGCCTAATGAAGGCTCCATTGTACTGACACACAACACAGCCAGGAACCACTGTTTATAAATTCACTTTTCATTAGGAAAAAACCTCAAGGCAGATTTGATTTTATCAGACAAAGTAGTTCTTGTTCTTTTTTCCCCCCTTTTTTTGGTGTGGATTATCTTTATTCTTTTCATGTTAGTATTAAATACAAAGACAGGCTTTATGTTCAATTGTAAATGAGCTGTGAAATGCAAGCTAAAAGGGCAACTTAAGTGCATCAAAGATTGCAGGTAGATGAGCTCTCACCTCTTTTCCTAGATATTTTGTAGCTTCATTATAATTCTTAGGGTCTTTCAGTTTATGACGCAGAATCTGCACCTGTCAAATGCAAAATAATTTTGTGCTGCAATGTTTTGTTTTGCTTTTTTTTCTCTCCAGTGGATGTCCCTGTGTTTATTTGATGTACTGTTAGGAGAGTATGAAGGGATGCAGATCCTATTTGTATTCTGAAGTTTTGTTTGGGTACAGTTTGTAACTATAATGATTGATACCTCTGGAGGAGTTGAAAATCATGAAAGTTCACCCTAGCTATCTTGTAACTTCTATTTTGCATATATTTTCAAAAGCATTGTTAAAATAATGTAGATTACCTGAGGCAAAGGTAGGCAATACAATACATTAATATAGGAATGATCTGTCATACAAATGAAATAGTGATTGAAGCTGAAGATCAGGTGATGATTCTGTGTTAATAGCAACTGAAAATGTGTAAAGTACCTCATAGCATGGAAAAGACTTCAAATCTGATGGACATGCAAAGTAATTTCAGGAGTGCTTCAATGATGGCATAAAGAATGGTTTATTTGGAATTGCTGAAGAACATAAAAATTCTCATGTGTTTACTTGACACTATACCTGAGCTGGGCACATCCTGGGAGTGTCCAGCACCCGTTGTCCGTATTGTCGTTGCACATGATCTGAACTCCAAATAAATCTGGGTTTCTTAAGAATTCCTCCTGGTCAGTGATTTAAGCCTCTTCTGAGGAGTATCCTGGATCACTTTGTCACTGGATGTGTGATGTCACTGCAAAGGAGATGTGATGAATGGAGGTGACGTACAATATTGGCTCTGTCTGCACAGATGGGAAGTGCGCTCTGCAGTATGCTTCAAAGTACAGGCAACCCCTGAGCCCATCTCATGAGCTGGATGGCTCCAGAAATAATTGCATGAATCAGAGATATAACATTCATGAATAAAAGTGCACTTCTAGGTAAAGTAGACATTTATACTTGGGAAATGCAGATACGAAGTTTCTTAGCAGAATGATACCTTTCTAATTCCCTTCCTCATTTCTCTTCTGTGTTTGAAAATAGCAATGCATTGTACAATTCATTATCCAGACTGTTTGCTGTCATCTATTTTATTGTCCTATAGCCTATGGAGAGTACGCTTGCCAGAATATATATAGGATTTTTATTTCTATTCAAACTTCATTCTATATGGACATCATTGAAAACCTCAATGTCTATTGATTACTAAATTATTTTACACCTGAAGAAGAGGAGAATTGTAATCCAGCATTATAAAAACACACACATTGAGGAAAATGCCTCCATTTTCTCCTCTGTGATTGCACATTTTCGCCATTAGATTGTGCATTTCATCTACTGTGAAGTTCAGGTTTTCCAGTGTCTGTTTTCAGAACTTTATCTCTCTTTTCTCAAACCTGAGAGCTGAAGAACAATCTAAGCTGACTTTGTTGTTTGACACAACAACGGCTGCAGTACTGGATTTGAAATATGAAATCTGTATTTCTTACAAAATGGGATTATTTCTGTTTGTTTTGTCCCCACAAGCAGTATCTTATTTGAGCATCTGTAGCTCAGATTTTATTATTTCTTCATGCTGGAATGTTGAACACTAGCCAAGGCAGAGATTTATGCAGCCCAGAGTATGCAGCAGAGAAAAGCAGAAACTGAACTGTGGTTTCATGCTGCTGGTGCAGACACTCTTCAAGTCGTGTTCCCTTTTCTGTAGTGTGAAGCAATGTCGTGACACTCTGGATGGTAATGTGTTAATATGCTTCCAAGTGAAAGGGAAATTCTCAGTACCAAAGAACGAAGAATGCAAGCAAGAATTATTGAAAAATTAGAAAAAGTAGAAAAATTACGCTCTGCTCAATTTCATATTTTCTTAAATATACCTTAAACTCTCAGAAAGCTCTTCATATAACCCACATTCTGAGGGTTCTTATAACCCACATTAAGAAAGTGATAGAAAGTTAAGTAGATTCTATAAACTTTTTTTTTGTCTGGTATGCTTTATATGCAAATTACTTACCATACATATGAGCAAATTCCTGACAAAAATCTTTCATGCCACTGAGTTTTTGGTTTTTTTTCATTTTACTGATTTTTTGAAGCACTTTCAAGTGAAAAAAAGTTTCTCTGGGATCTCTGGAATTTTTTATATTGATCAGCCTTCAGTCATCCATTCAGTGAATCAAAAAAAAAATGTGCTGCGACTATGGAAACTTGCCCATGTTTGAAAGATACAAGAGAGTTTTTTTCTGTCCTTCCAGTCATGTAATTGTGATGGCCTGAAAGGGATCAATACTACCTCCCCAGTACTGGCTTATTTTGATAAGCTGCAATTTTTTGGATGGTGTCTTCAGGCAGAAAAGGCGAATCAACTGACCCAATATGCACTTAGTATCTGCTCTGCTGTAGAAGTTAGGTGGGGAGATTTGGCAGGCTGAAACTTGGCTCCCTATTTCTATAGGGAGAGGGCATTTATTCATTTGACTATCTTAATACAGGGGTAATATCATATCAGACCTCCCTTTCTCCTCCTACTTATCTGAAACGTATTAAACGTCTGATGATTGTTATGGGATCAGAAGTTAAACACCCACACCTTGAGATGAAAGTCTGCTGCATTTTATTTTTATTATTACAGCATGTGGTTGAGAAGCTCTGAAATCCTTCAGTAAAGACAAGCACAACAACAGTGAAAGAAATAGGAAAACCTGCAAAAGTGCTGGAAGCACTGCTTTTAAAAAATAGCACACAAAAAAGTAAACATCAGGGACTAGAACAAATAGTCCTGTAGTAACAGGGGAAAAGATATAATGGGTTTCAGGGAGTAGAAAAATCTTTCTAAGGCATATTTAGAATTTAATAATCTAGATATAGTAACTGGACCTACTGATATATATAGTATGTATTTATATACTTCTGCAGAACAGAAATATATTCACTCCTATGTCATAGTTTTAATGGTTTTATTAAAAAAATTAAAAATGCGGGGAAGCCAGTGCAAGTAAAAAAGATAATTTTAAAAAATAGGCTCCGCAGAACCGTCTTACTTCAGTTGGTACTGCAGCAGTTTAAAAATTTTGCTTATTGGCCTCTTTAACTATAAAGGAAATACTTGATTTATTCTATTCATGTCCTCATAGTTCAATCCAACCAGAATCTGTAACGAGCAGTGAAATATTCTGTGTATATGTAAATGGATGAGTCTGGCAAACCTTCCTCTTCAGGTAATGGTCATATTAATTATTGAGGAGGACAAACTTTCCACTTTCAGTTTTGGCTTTCAGCAGTTTATAATTTCGTGAAGTGTAGCCAGCATGCACAGAAAAGTTGCATTGCAGGTATTTACCTTTGCTCTGCTTAAGTTCATGTTGGAAAGCTTTGACTAAAACTGTTGTGTATCCATGAATACCTCTATGAATAAAGATTTTTAGCTGTTAGAAGTATTCTTTAAACCCTTTCCTTATTGCCTGCACTCCTAAAATATCCCCAATCAGCAGCCCATTCCTCGTACCTACCCTCCTCAAAATTTGTTGTTCCTCTACCTTCCTGCTCCTTATGGCAATGCTACCCACCCGCATCTATTGCCTTCCTGGTGATATTGCCACTTTTTTTTTTGCGTGTTCCTCTCCTCCTTCTACCCTGTGATGCTGTTCCAAAATTGAGAAAGACCAGGGACCTAAACTGAGGCTCTGCAACTTTCTGGTGCCCACCAGACCCAGTTTACATATGGGACTGTCTGGGAACTTGTTTAGCTGATAACCAGGTGAGTAATTTGTTTTAGCTTTTGCTTAGCTTTGTATGACTATGTGGTGTAATGCCTATTGCTATAGATTTTTTTTTGGTCGCAAAATAGATAGAAATAGCAAGTAGCTGCTCTGTGTAGAGGAGACTCTAGAACTGCCTCAGAACTGTAAACAATTCATCAATGGCCAATTACTTGTCATCAAAGGAGGGCAATTTTAGTGATAGCAATGAGAAGAGAGAAGATGGGCCATGATGTCAAGTACCATACAGAGGTCTGCATAAAGCAATGGGATCACAGAAATCAACTCATGCAGGTTTTATTGTGCAAACCAGACCCTCACTGATACATTATGGACTTACATGAAGTATATTAAAAATGTAATAAAAAGACTAACTGAACAAGCAGTCTTAAAATTGTGCACCTGTGTGTTCTTTAATTTCTCTTTTTCAGCTATTGTGATATTAAAGAATACACTATAAATCTTTAAATTAAATCAAATTTCAAAACCTAACCTGTAAATGTGCTGATAAAGGAAGCTTACAAAAATAAGAATATTTTCTGCTTTAAAAAATACAAATATCTGACTTAACCACAAAGTCTAAAAAATATGGTTGAAATTGCATATTTTGTTAAATTACATTTCTACCAAACAATGGAACAGTTCTAGAGATTTCACATAGGCCATTTTTCTTTAAAAACAATGGAATTCACTGGGGTTACAGGCATTTAATAATATTACACATTTTACTCCGAAATAAAGATTGATTTATGTACATTTTACTGTTTGGTAAATTTTGCATAGTAATTCTAATATTCAAAATATGATAGAGATGGTGCTTTTGTATGCTTTTGATATGTTTGTCAATTATTCTTGCATTTTAACAATCTAGTTTTTAATAATTTGAGGCTGCAATGATTTACAGTAGTTGAGGATTTGTTTGTCTGTTGATTATAAAACAAATATTTAAAAATAGAATAGATAAATGAGAAGAATGATTGACAGTCCCATCAAATGTATGCAAATATTCTGGCTAATTTGTTATGATTATCAAAAAGACTTAGACAAAATGTGCCACAAGAGGCTATTAAGGAAACTAAGTAATCGGGCTGAGGGACAAAATATTGGTATGGAGCTGAGACTAGCCGAGTCAAAAATGGAGCTGGGCTTGCTTGCTCAACATGACAAAATGTTGAGAATGAAATGAAAATGCAGATGAACAGAGAATAACAAAATGTGCATAAGATAGGAATTAAGTAAGTCAATGCTTCAAAAGACACTAAAACCTTCAAAGTGACTACAGGAAGTTAGCTCAACAAAAGAACATATTACGTCATTTTTGAGTAAATGCAAGAGATTTACAGCTGTATAAATGGCCTTTGATTAAATGGATTGTTTAACTTATTAAAAAAATCTTAAATTGTCCACAAAATGTGTATGCATGTATTTTCACATTGATATATTCACAGATTTCCATTAAAAATGTTGTCAGTAAATTTTTGACCAGTCCTTAACAATGCATGTTGGAATAACAAAAGTTAGATATTAACATTATTGGATTCTAGATCATTGCAAGCTATCCATATGAAAAGAACAAGAAAATTTCTCAATGTCCATAGCAAATCTGAATAGTGAACAATGTGCAAACAAAATATACAAGATAATGATAATTTCATTATGTTAGTCAGTGGCACATTGTTAAGTGAACAGCTGCATGTGATTTAGTTTACTCTATTGAGAAAGCCTAGACATGCCTGTGTAATGGCCATAGGCCAAGGTTTGACCTAACCAATTTTATTAACAGAGATGACAAGATCCTAAGAGAGTGTTTTGTTGTTACTAATACATTACCTATTAAATGATATTTTCTCAGAATAGAAATAGTAAGTTTCTGTTTAGAAAAAAACCCTAATTTAAATTGGTTAAATAAGGAAAATTGTTCGTGCCAGCATTAATTAAGAAATAAAATATCACATTAAAAACACTTTTTTCTTTTGCTATATTGCCTTTAATTATGCTTTAACCTCACAAAATTTAGAGGACTCGTAAGAGATTTAGGTTTCTTTGCAAGGTGTAGTTTAATCATCTCTGATAGTTCCTTATTTAAATTCTTAAATGGAAGATAAAGGCTTTGTGTCTTGGTTTTTATTTCTAATCTGAAAGTATGAGTCTGCTGATTACAAAAGAATAAGTAGTAATGCAGATAAAACATATTTCATACAAAAGTCTACAGTTAAATGGAGTGTGCCTTCAAGGAAACAATGGCACACTGTTCATCAAAATAATCTGCCAATCTTGTCCCATTCAATTGCTAAAATATTCTTTTGATGTTTAAGCTCTTAATTAACACAATACATTATGTTTTATAGGTCATAGTTTTTCGGTTACCATATTTTAATCACAAAGGAGAAGCTCACTCAAGTATGCTCATAGACGTAAACATTTTATTTGTTTGAGATTCTAGCTGTAACTTTTCTCCTCTGTAGTTAATGAGAGTTTTATGGTTTTAACTGAAATAAAATGTGTTGGAATTTCATAGGGAATGGGCAGGAAACTTCTGGACTTCCAAAGCAAAATCTACAAAAAGCCTTAGTTTCTGATTATTTTTTCCTGTGGTCCAAGCATTTTCTCCTGATTATTCAGTACATTGTATTCACACAAATACTTGAAAAGGGTAATCAGAAGGAACCAACCTCAGAATACTAAGGTTACCAAAAAATTTGTTACAAATTCAAAACAAATTATTAAAACTCTTTATTTCAGGAGCTTAGTTTCAGCATTCTTGATAAGATATGATGTGTTTCGTTCCCTATCTGACTGTCTTGTTCCTGACCATCTAGTTCTTACATCCTTAGACAAATATTACTGGCTAGATGAATAAAGGGCTAAATAGAGCTTTGACCTGACATAGTGCAACCATCCTTATGGTTAATCTACTATTACACATTTTTTATGAAAAGACCATATTTACTTGGTAATATTTAAGTTCTAAGAAGTACTCCCCAAAGCTTTATGACTAAGGAACTGCACTGGGGTGCTGGTTTATACAACTAGACAATATATGAAAAGGTTTTGGTTTTGCAGAAGTGTAACCATTTCCATAAATTTCCTTGCTGGTGTTCAAATCTTTCACGTTACGGAAAGGAGAAATGATGTCAGAATAAGAAAAGTCTTCCAAAACTGGATTTTGTAAATCTGAATTGGGGCTAGCATACCTGACAGTCTCTTCCAGTTTAGATACTACAAGACAAGAGGTCAACTTGCAAAGAATTGTTTATGTGTTTAAGCACAAATCTCAAAATATAGAATAAAAATTCCTTCTCAAAATGTTTTACAGATCACCCATAGATCTGGATCTGTGCCTAAGAAATGGGGTAACAGTAGATGGTTAAGCTAAGTCCTGGTTCTGTTAATTTTAATTACCCAGTGGGAACTGCCACACTACATAAAATCCACGGTCTGGTTACTTTGGTATTATGTTTAATGTTGGCTAAACGTTATCAGGTGCTTCTTAGAAAAGTTTAAGTAATTTACAGTGGATAAATGTGAAATTATCTTCCCTTTATATTCAATCTTCTTCTGATCTCCAGATTTCTAGAAAGCCCTGAGGTAACGCATTCAGAGAGCAGACTACAGAAAACCCTCTGAGTAGAAGATGTTTGTATCTAATATTACATTTGCAATTGTTGCAACAGTGCACAAAATAAATCTGCATTCTGGGTAGTCTTGCAAGGGGTTGCTAGAGGTAAAAGCCAAGTATGTTCTTTCCTGAGCCCTCGTGTGCTGTCCCTGAATGGCCAGAGCACTCCTGCCGCAGGGGCAGACAGAGACTTCTTTGTCCATAGCACAATGTATGTGCGTGAGCACATGCACACAGGCATAGCACAGGTGGGCTGGATCTTTTCCTCTTACATAGCCATGTGCAGTAGCTTGACAGTCCTTCCAAAACAGTAGATTTTGTGTTAAAAGTTCCCTAATGTGATACTCATCATCATAGAAAGAAGAGAAGGAAAGACGTAATACAGCAGGAAAGACATTTTTTATTATTTTATTTTGTTCATATGGAACTGGTATAAAAGGAGGAAAATATATCCTTAAATGCTGTTGTTTTATTTTAGTCTTTTGGTTATAGAAGTTATTTCCCTCTCCTCAAAAGTTCACAATATGAAGTAATTCCCAGGAGGAAAAGACCTAAGGAGTAGATGTCCATCTCTTCCCTTCGCTTTCAAGCCCTCCAAAATTTAAGGCCAAAACTTCTTAGCTGTTTGCAATGAGTAGGTTGTCTTTTCAGCTCTTTTCTTCCAGAATAAATTCTTTTGATTTCCACGTAAGAGTTGGAAAAGAAAGTATGTTTCTAATTAGTGTGCAAATTTGAAGGGCTTGTTTGCTATATTACAAAATACCAAACAGAGTCAGTTCAAGACTTCCCAGGAGCAAGGCTGCATGGAAATTTTCTGCTCAGAGAAGAAAGAAAAAACAAAATAAAATCATTCAGAGGCATTCAGTTAGGCATCTGTAACATAGCGGATGTGGAGTCAGAGAGAAGGAGTCCGTGGTGTCAGGGGTAGATCAGTGGGAAAGGTCCTGGGATGGATCACTGTAATTTCAAGGGGTTTAGCATGGGAGAGAGAGGTTGAGGGTCAGTAAAATTTTGAGGCAGCTGATATTGGCCAATGGGATCTTGCCTGGAACAGATTGTTGTCAAAAAAGGGGGGAAGTCAGGTTGCTCTGGACAAGGTGGAAGGGAGAAGGTAAGGCTTCAACAGACATCTACTACTTGCTGCAGTCAGCATGTGGGACAGGCAATGGCGAGTCCTGTCATGGGCCATCCTCTGAATCTGCCCAGTCCTGTCTGCAACAGCACTGCTTTAGAAAATTTCTGCTTTGCTTACATCCCAAGCTTTGTCTGCTTTCCACCTCTGAGTGCAGAAAAAACCCTGATACAGTCCCTAGTAATTGCTTAGATATTATTTATTTGAAAGATTTTTTTTTTCAATTATTATAAATCAAGAAACTCAGTTTGTCCGGATTTAAGATAGTGGTAATATGCTCAGTGTGCTTATAATATCCCCAATCTTGTATTCATTCATCTTCTGTCCTTATAAATAAGTTACTTATGTGTTTTAGTACAAATACAAATCCTGAAGATAAAATTCCTGGAGTTCTGCTCTCAGTTGGAGTTGATACAAATTAATTCTAAGTATCAATTTTGCAGAAGAAATGTTAATTTTATGTTACTTATCTACTCAGTTGCTATGAAAAATTAGAGAAAGACACCTTTTAAAGCTGCACAGATCCATACCTGTGCCATTTGGTACCCGTCTGCTTGCAAGAGCTTTTTTAAACAGTCAGCGTTCTAATGGACTCACTGAGCTTAATCATATACTGTCTACATTTCCCTTGATTTCATTATGCTTTATATCAGTGAGACAGAATGTTAGCATATTGCTACACCAAGCTTGTTCAAAGTATATCATCTATCAAATTAAGAAAAAAATAGTTAATGAAGTAAGAGAGTTTGATTACAGGAGATTAAAATAGGTGTAACGTGTGTGTGTGTGTATATATGAATAATTTCTCCAAACATGTTTTATAAGAGATTAAGTTTCCAAAGAAATGAATCTAATATGATGGCTGGATTCCACGTTTCAAAAGGTAAATCAAAATAACAGAAACCACTATTTCTAAAATGTAAGGAAAAGAATGGACAATGCCCACAGTGAAACAAAAAGGGATTGCATCTCTTTGCTTCCATACCATAATTCAGTAAATTGATTTTGATTCCTCTGTCTCTTCACTTATTTTGAGTGACAGCCAAGTGTCTGTTTATACTACTACCACAAGAAACAAAAAGACTGTGGTAACACCATGCAAGACCCTGTGTATTCAATGTGTTCCTCTCTGAGTGAACTACTCAGCAATTAAACAGCCCCTTTAATCAGTGTAAATGAGGTTTGTTTTTTAATAGACTTTCAGTATGAAATACATTGTTCTTTTCCATACAAACCATCTGGAATACAACAGCAGTTTTTGCAGCTGCCTCTTCTGGTTTACTTGAGAAAGGGAAGATGTTCTGCCACAAACACATAACTTACTTTAATTAAAATCAAGCCAGCTGAGACTGGTGACAGTAAAAACTTTAATCGTAAAATCTGGGTTCGTAGCCTTTGTTTCACTAGCAATATTCCTTGCTAAAAATAAAAAATAAATGCATTTTATTTTCTTGATTCGTTTATAAAAAAGTTCTTTGACAAAATTTAATGTGTTCAGATTCTCCTCTTGCTCCTCTTCACTTGTTCAGATCAGGAATAGTTCAGGTGGCAAGACCTGATTTCCTTCCAGTTCTCCTTTAACAAAAAAATCTATGGAGTTATGTCAGCACAGAACTGGAGTGAGACAGCAGTAAATTAGACCCAATGGAAATGGATGTGTAGACATCTGAGCTGAAGATCACAGGGAAAGGAACACTGAACGGCCATTGAATTCACCAAAGAAAGAACAAAATAAAAACTCGTAAGTCAGATCACACAACTGTGGAGCTTCACTAATTGCTCATAACAAGTGTACAAAGAAAGCACTTGAAAGGAACTTCTTTGTACCAAATATTCTCACAGTGGCTTTTAAAGAAAATGGAGCAGAGGATCACTGCTACTATGTCATGAATATTGTCTTTCAAGATCATAAGTTTGATCAGTTCCTTTTTTCTCCTGGACTTCCTTGAAAATGTTTTTCTCTTGCATTAAGTGTTTTTCTCTTGGATAAAACTTTCTTATACAGACTTGATACTTAAGAGGAAAGGGAAATTGCATTTTGTGAAGACCTGAGAGCATGTATGTATGTAAATTTTAAGAGGTATTGCCAGAAAACTGAACTAAGGTAACATATCTGGCAAGACAGTTTGATATCTGGCAAGATGGTTTCACACAAGATAAAAAATCAAGCAACAGTCATTTTGTTTTTAAAAGTAAAACTGGTTTGGTGTGTAATCTTTTGGCTGTTTTCTTTCTTTGCTTGTTTTTCCTTAATTTTTGCTCCCCTGTCCCTTGTTCTTTGCTTTCTTAGCATCCCCTGGGAGGAGCTGGTATAGCTGTCACAGAGCAGTATGGAGTGTGTGATATGAAAAATTAATGCTAATCTCTAGCAATCTCTGCCACTCTTAAGGATGCTATACCAAATTTCTCACCTTTTAAGTCACTGATATTAAAAAAAAGTTATGTTCATTCTCTCCTACACTTCCCTGTGTGTTCCTCTCCCTGGCTGGTTAGCTGAATAACTCTCCGAGCTCCATTGACTATGTCAACTAGATCTTCATTGATTGTAATGGGACATTTAAAAACTAGGGCATATTTTGGTACCTACATTAGCCAAGTAAATTTAGTCTTACACTGAATTGCACAGAAAATGTTTACAGAGTTCTTGATACTGATAAGAAAACTGAAAGGGGTACAGCATTTCCTGGTCCATAAACTTGATTCGTAACATGTTGACAGAGCAGGTCTTAGCAAAACTCACCCTGCTGGTGTCTACAACACAGTAGGCAAAGGTATACGTGGGGGTTCAGGCCAGGTGCCAGACCCTAACACCAAGCATTTGTGATCAAAAGACATTGCACCATGAAGAAGGGGATCTGTATCCCTCACTGCAGGCACTCAGTTGAAATCTAGCACCAAATTTGGAGCAGCACGGTTTTGTGACTCTGGCTGAATCTTACTGAGAAAAGTGTTGTTAAGATATGAGAAAGCATTTGAACAAAAGTCATACAAGAAAAGAAAAATAAAAGGTGATACAAGTGTAACTGTTGAGGCAGTAATAATTAGCAGCTCAAGGCTATGATAAAAAATGTTCCAACACAAAAAGGTCTAAAACCCTAAGTTAAAAAAAAAAGCAACATAAAAGCAGAGAATCTGCAGAGACTGCAGTTCTGCAATATCAAGGCACAGCCTTTTCTGAAAAGCAGCAGAGGGTGATCCTTCCCCACTTGATTGACAGCTCTCTGTCCAGCAGATCTTCATCTAGCATCTAATCAGCAGTGGTGAGTATATTAATGCTTAGCCTAGTAGCTCATTAGCCGTAACTATCTATTGTGTGTGTTGGCCAATACATAATTGCTTTGTTGTGTATATACTCTTGCAGTTTCTTTGCTCATGATAAAAGAGGCCCAAGCATAAGTAATCAGAAGGGGAGGGTTATAGCTGGATTTACAATGCAGGTGCTTAAATGCCAGTTGATATGCAAAACAGTTCTTTTATAGCTTCACCAGGCATCTCTATTAGTACCAGTCCAATGACTATGTCATAGTTTTACTTAACAAATGTGATGAAATTAATTCCACAAAGTTATAAATTCATGAATATATTGTGGGGACTTAGTGAAAGGTCCCTCATCTATGCCAATTAGAAAAACTTCAGCAACACTGCTGCTAATATTATGAGCTGAAAATTGGCAGTAGATAGTGTTCAGTTTTCTAACAAACTGGCAAAGTGCTAGACTTCGCTATGATTTATGATCATAGTGATGGCATCTTGTTGATAGTGTCCTAGTGAAGCACTTTCCTGTTTGTGATGTCAGGTTTTCTCAGACCACATTTGGTGCAGATTGCTGGTCATATCATCAGTTAGCGAGCAGTGCAATATCCCTAGCTGTCTGATGCTTGCAGAACAGACAGCAAATTGTAATTAAAATACTAAATGCTGTGTCATTCAACATGGTAGTCACAAAAAAGAAAATGATTGGAAAGTAAGCTTGTTATTGCATCTATTCAAATACAAAATCATAGAAAATGAAAGGTCTCAAAGATGCACTATAGAATGCCCCAGCAAAGTACCTCTGTTTTGTCAAAGATGGCTTTTGGAATGCGTTTAATGGAAATGGCAGGTCCATCTGTTCATTATTATATGTATGTACTTCATAAGGTGGGGTAAAAGATTTTTATAAACCTTCTCAACACACAGTTCAAGGAAGCACAAGAAAAGTTTCCTGTCCTGGAAGATGAGTGGTGCACAGGGAGGAGATTCAAGAAACAGTTGATCAGATAAAAACTTCAGATAGTTCCCTGAATGCTTGAAATCAGTGTATGTCCCAAAAAACCCCACTGGTGTTTTGCCGCTCCATAATGAGTATGGTCAAATACTATTAGGGAGTGAGAAATACTATTAGGAAGTGCGAGGAATTCCCAGCAGACATTTTCAACAGTTTATGCAATTCTCCATCTTCCATCTCTGATGGAATGACAACTGAAATCCAGTGGGCAGCAAGCTGCAGTACCGTCTACTATGCTGGAGACTTTTGAAACCATGAAACAGATGTCACAGTGCAAGGCTAAGTACTGCTGACATTTCTGCCAAAATAAATGAATCTGGAAGTTAGGATCTAATCACAAATGATTGCTGCTCTTCACTGTTATATGTTAAATGAGAGTCCACAGTAGCTGAAGGATCCAGATGTCACCCACCTTCTCAAACTGAAATCTGCCCCATCACAGTATAATAATGACTGGGATATATAATTTCTGCCACTTGTTGGGGAAATTTTTGCTGCAGTAGGTCTCTACAAGATTGAGGCTGAAAGTGATCCTCAGAAAGTCAGCGTTAAGGCATGGTTCATGTGACTTTTAAAGCCATGAAGATTCAAGGAATATGAGCGGAACAAAAGCAAGACCTGTGAGTGATCTTTGTCAGTCAGTGAAAGCCTTTGGCCCTATAACTATGCTGTGACTGCCTGTCAGGATTTCTTGGAGAAAGCTTCACTTCATTCAGCTATCCAGATCAACTTGCAGACTGTTCACTTATTTCAAAATGGCATGACAGCAACAATCTTTAAGTAAGCAGCAATGCCAGGGTCTTTTGCTGTCTGACATGGTCCTCAGTAAGGCTCCGTTGTTCCACTAGTATAAGACTGCTGTGAGCAAAACTCCTTCTTACATTTAGGCATGATGCTATGCAGCCCCACATACTTTAGTGTGGATGGTGGCATGTTTGACCTACAGAGACTCTGAGGTGACCTAAAGGCCACAGAGCGAGTGGTCCCTGCCAGCACAGGGCTGCACCTGGTACAGGCTGCAGACCTCATTACTGGCTCCTTTGTCTGCACTATTGAGCATCTCAACCTGCACCTCAGCATGAGGGAAACAGCGATCCTGTCTCTGCCTCTCCCAGCCATGCGTACTGGCGATACAGTATAGAAATCTGTAGACAAACTGCCAGTCTGGCAGCATCCTCTCTAACTACCTCTCTTGATGATGGAGTCACGCAGAGGATAGCAAAAGCTGGTGTAGCTTTTGAGAGATTAAATCGGTATGTCTGGAATTAAAAGGGCATCTGACTTCAAACAAATGTTAATGTGCACTGTGTGATTGTCACCATTCTTCTCTATGGTTGTAATACTTGGACAAATGAGCACTTTTCACATCAAGCCTTCCAGCCAGTTCCATGTGAATTATCTTTCTGCCCTTATTGGTGTTAAAATGTATAGCACAATATGATCCCAAGCAGTACTGAGGCAGTGTTCCTCCAGGGCTGAGCTACACTGGTCCAAGCATCTGATGCTTATCTCAGAAAAATGATTGCTCAGAGCTATTTTCTTATTTTAAAATGTGTGAACAGCTGAGAGGTCGGCCAATGAATTGTTAACCAGACATACTAAAAGCAAATATTCAGCTGTGTGGCATTAGCTCTACAACATGGGACACTGCAGTTAAAAAATGATCTGCTGTGCCAGTGATTATGAACTGATACTGTCAAAGTCAATGAGCAAAACTGACTGACATTGTGCAGCACAGAACACAGCACGGGAAAGCAAGAGGCTACCTCTCGTGCATGTAGCTCTTTTGATGAAAGTATCAGTCATATACCTCACCAAATTATCCATAAAAGCAGAATCCTCATATGACTAACTAGTGGAAGACTGGCAATAGCATTTTCTGTATTTACCATGTAGATACTTCAATTTTGGAGGTTATGAAATGGAGCATCTTTGTTCTCCTGTGAACAGAACATGCAGTAGAAAGGCTGATATCGAATAATGCAATGAGGTGTGTTTCTTTTAATTCTGTGAAAAGTGCAGTTGAAGATATTGACTGAAACCCTTTGGTGGAAAAACTTGAAATATTTCAGTTTCCCATGAGGATTTTTTCAGGAAAGGTGAAATCTGCTCTGACCTGGTCTTTAGAGAGAAGTGGAGTATATGGCAGTTGCTGCAATGTTTTTTAATCACATTTCTCAGTTGTTAACTTTTTTCATGTTGTAGTTCAATATTCTGCCCAAAAATCATCTATGGAAAACTGACATAAATTTACATTTGCAGAAAAATATTTCCATAGAAGAGAAAAATATGTTTAGATCATTTCAACACAATTTTTTCAGTAATCTTGGGATTTCCAGCCATTAGTCTTTCACAGATAATTTCTGTTCTATGAAGGAACCAGTGTAAGTGCTTTGGTAAGACAAAGAAAGTTCAGTTTCTTACCCAGCAATGCCCACTATTTCCTTGCCCATGAACAGTAATATTGATTAAATAACCTTCATACTACATTATACATTGCTTTTTCTTTCTTGGCCTTAATTTTAACTTTTTATTCTCCTGAGGTAACAGAATGAGTCTCTCAGGCAACAGATTGCTCTCAAGGCTTGGTTCAAGCCTAGTCCAAGATGATAATCCTGAACAATAAATTTCTAGGATTTGCTTAGTAGCTTAAATTAAATTGGCAGTTTCTGGCTCAGTAGTTTGAACACTGGTTGAGGAATCAAGAGTTCCTGACTGCCAATCCTGGCATAGCTTTGTCTAGCTCTCCTAAACCCTCTTTTTCCTATGTGGAAGGACAATATTAGAATAAATAAAAGTGCCTGCTTAGGAGGAATACTAGGGGGGTTTTTGGCACATATTTATAAAGTATTTTGAAAATAAAAATACCATTGTTAAGTGTAAAAATTAATGATGTTACAGCAGTCATTCCATTTATAGCACAGATAAATACATTTCAGAAGAGACTCAAAAGGTACCCCAGAGTAGATATTATGGGCCTAGTCTCAGTGATAGGAAGTTCCTGAGCTTCCATCTAAAATTATATCAATTTGATCTTTTTGAATTTGCATTGCTTGTAACAGCATATGATTGGGAATAACTGACAATGCAAAGATCCTCGGTTCTCTCAGAATTTGGTTTTGTTTAAATAACTTTATAGTGGTGAAGTGAGGGGAAACAGCGTGTAGAATAAATCCAAATCTTACCAAAGCAGATGCCTTTCAGAGAAGGATTTGATAGCTCTGAATTCCCAGGTCAGTGACACAATAAAATCAGTTATGTGAATTATCATTTGGAGATGATAATACTTATAAACTTTAATAATCTCAGTAAAAAGGAAAGGGAGAAGGCTGCCTGAGCAACCATGTGTCCAAATAATCATCCAGTCTTGACCTGGCATACAAGGAGAGGATTGCCAGCACATACCATATTTGTGGCCCAGGTTAAAACCAAAAAAAATTCTAAAGAGAGTTATGATACATAATCTGATGAAAGTTTTTATGTGTTTCTGTTTCAAGAATGAGAATTTAAGATAAGATAGGGTTATCAATTCAATATTAAGTATTATTGTTTACGCAAATAAAATGATAAATATAACAAATTCTGACATGCTTGAAGTTTTTTTGTTTTGGTTTGCATTTTTTGTTTTGGTTTTTTTTTGTTTTTTGTTAAAAGACAGGTAGGATTTTTTAATATTCTCATACCATTACATCAGTTTTCCAGGGGAAGATAATAAAAAGCAAAAATGCTGTAAATATCAAACCAGAAATTTGTAATTTTTTTACATACATTTTACCCAAGAGAAAAAAATGGATGATATTTAAAAGAAAGTGAAGATAAACTCTCATATGCACTAAAATCATAATGTCATGCAGACAGTGTTTGCCAGAAATTATTCTGGAAGTTTGTAGTAATACGAGGAGTTATAGATGAGATGTAATGTCTCCACAGGCATTATAGGAGATGTAATGCCTCCATTGCGAACCACAGCCCTTATTTATAACTTGGTGGAATTATAAATCGGTATTTTTCTCTGACAAAGGGTTGTGCTCTCCTTGCACATTGTTTATACCGATGTAGCCTGTTATAGACCGTAAATTAGAAGATTGATTCTAAACCTCATGGGAATTAATTCTGGAGTAGCTTCCAAGTACCAGGAGAGGAGGAATCAACCTGCATATATTAAAGTAGATGATGGTAAATTTATGCTTGGGGTTAGGTGATGAGCTAGTCTGGAAACTGCATTCTATTACCCAGGAAAACTCCTCTCCCCTCCTGTTCTGAACTATGTTGCCGTTAAATCTATGCCTAATATATTGTCTGCTGGCAGCCAACCTTAAATACTTCAAGAAAACAAATGCGCTTAGAAAAAATGACATAGCTTCATGCTACCTGGCTTTAGATGTCTAAGAGTTAGAGAGAAATAGCTAGTATCCATTTTACAAAGACATCACAAAGCTTGTTTCTAGTGTCTATGAAGGCTATTTACAGAAGTAGCCCAGCATTAGATGACTAGCATATATTTGCCTGGTTTTAGTACATCAAACATAAGACACTGCTTGAAAAATATATATAGATCACACTAATTAGGTACAAAAATGCATTATTTAAGGTCTATTTGAACAGTTTTTGTAGTTAAAATCAATAAAATTGACTTTGCAGTCCTATTGATGTTGAAATATTTTGTTCCATTCGCCTTATCAGTTTACAATTAGATGTAGTCAGCTGTCCTATAAAATTGGAAGAAGGGAAAATATATATCAGAAATGTGTGGATTCAAAACTAGTGGATTCTGCTAATATTTTATTTGTCTTTTCTGCAGCCCCTCCTTCAAAAGTATAAAAAGCCTCATTGTGCAAGCCTTTCAAAGTCAAAGACTTTTTAAGGACCTGCACTTTTGTATTCAGCACGATGATCAGATTTTGAGTCATCTGAAAATCCAGGGATCAGGTGGTCACAGCCTAAGTTGCTGAAAGTCATCTACTAGCTAGTCATGCTTTTCAGAGAACCTGTTCCCTTTCTAGGGCTTTCACGACCTTTGTGATAAGTGCTGGGTGCATTTACATGTACAGCAGTGTAATAAATAGTGCATTTAATGCTGTTGTCCCTATAGCAAATGTTCATTTTCCTGATGAATGAATAAGACCAATTTCTGCTCACAGATTTTTTATCATGGAAAATTATTTTGCCTTGACCAAAATCTTCCCCTTTTCCCCACTGACTGCTTGCCCTGTTCTTTATATTTTTTCATATCTGTATGCTTTTGTTCTCTTCTCTTGCCTTTATAAGAAAACTGGAACTGGTCTTGAGACAGGTAAAAGCTTCTTTAAACTGTAAAAGGGATTTGGCTAAGAAACATCCATTAGCTATATGCCTAAACTTATACATTGTTTGAAAATGTTCATCTTCATTAATTCAGCTTGTTTATTTGCTAAATAAAAGTTGTCTCCATCATCTTACAACAGTTCCCCCACTCTCCAGTAAAACGTGAAAATTTAGAAATCATAGCAGCCTCTCTAATTTTAGGGCAGAATGTATTCATTGTTAGAAATGCATCTAAAAACCTACAGATGCTTAATTACAGCTTCCAGGGGCAATCATCTTGTTAAATTGTAAGTGGCTTAGCATTTGCCAAACTTTACTGTCTCTTATAATAGCAAACATTTCCAAAATTGATTTTTGCATATAAGAATGTGCAGGTTTCTGTAAAATGTAGGTTGCATTTTCAGAAATTATTGACAGCAATACAATCCCCCAAAAAACTTCCCCTCATTTTATTTTTTTCATGTGCTTTTAATCCATTTCTGATGAATTTCAGAATCAAGTGTGAAATATGAAGCCCTAAAATAATAAAAAAATCTTTATATCTGATCAATTTCCTTGGTTCAGATTAAGATAAATATTACAGTAGCCTAAAAATTATGATAGGCTAGTACATTTTCTGTTCATATTCAGGCAACAGTGTAATCAACATCAATAATAAAAGTTGAAATTGTCAGTTTTTAAAAAACATGAAATAGTCCTTTGAAGATCAAAACATTTTTAATGTAAAAATTAAACTAAGCTCTGCTTTTATTAACCACTTACTCAGCCCTGATTTATGTAATCTAGTTGCATGTCAGTATAACTTTGTTATCCTAAGTAGACTAGCTCAAATCTCTATCTGTGGAGAAATGATGTAAACTTTATTGGTATTAGAGAACCCTGCATGACTGCTGTGTACCATAGCAACACCTCTTTTTGCATGCCCTGTGTACTGAAGGTTAATACTAGATATGTCATTACCTGACTGATATTGTTTGGAACAGGTATGCATACTTATGAAATGGAATGACTAAAATACCATTAATCTGCATAGTAACTGATTTTCACAGTCTGTTCTTCAAAATTAATTCAAAATTACTGACAGTGATTATTTATGCATGAACATTGTAGACAAACTGCATTATGCAGCTTAGTTGGCATACACTGTAAATCAAAGATGTATTTGACAATACATGTAAGATTATTTTGGAAACTAATTACAAATTAACAAATCATAAATATGGAGATGCTGCACACTACTGTGAAGAATGTCTTTGTTTATACAGGGGCTAGGAAGATCCCCAGTCCTTACTGAATTCTTCAGATTTCTGACCATGTACTGACTTCAGTGGTAGGTTTGGATCTTCCAAATTAACTTCAATTAGAAAAACCACATTCTCTGGAAGTACCTCTTCCACTTTCATGGAGTGATATTATTCTTCTATCTCCAAGGACCATTTGGAACTTTCATAAGTGTATGGGAAGAACTTCTGCATCTATGCTGTATATCTCCCAGTCCTTTATAGCAGCACATTGCTACCAGGTTATCAATTTCCAAGTGTGCAAATCTCCATAACTGAGAGAGCAGTTACATTTTGTCAAACATCTGCACATGACGAATGCCATAATTTTTTATGGAGGCCACAGCCAGCAGTGCATTTTCATCTGGACAGGGTGGATTTTGTCTTTGCTAGTCCATCTTTGTTGGCCACAAGTCTGGTGGAGCCAATATTGGACACAAAGGCTGAACAAAGTTCCTTTTCCAGTGGCTATTCAGCGCTAAATGTGATCATAGCTAACTGAAGAACCAGGAAAACGAGGAGCCTACAAAGAGGCAGAAGCTTGGCATATATTTAATCTTTAGATCAAAAAGAAGGATTTTTATTATTAATCTGAAATAAAATACATGTTATTAGACTGAGCTTAAAAGTAATAAAGAAAGATGAAAACTTGGAAAATATTGTGATTCAAGTATCATTTATCTAACTGAAGGGGAACAAAAGTCTTCGAAGAACATGTTGACAAGTTTAGAAGAGGCAATTGAATTAAATGCCACATGATGTCTAAAAATGATCTTATCATCACTTGGAGAATACAGAGGTTGAAAAATGGATCGAAAGAATACATCTTTGATTCTTGGGAACACACATTTCTGCACTGTAAGGAATTCTGTTCAAAATGGAACCCTGAATCACATCTTCCAAAAGAACAAGATTCATTAAATCAGGCCAAAATATTCAAAAGCTGTAGTCTTTCTAATGAAATCAAGGAGCAACCTGTGGTAGAAAAATATTTTCACTAGCGGTAAAAGCTACAGGAAGAAACTTCTAAACGACATCTATAAGAGTGTGTTGTTCAAGGCAATGACAGAGCTGGAGAGCTCTGGACTGACATAGATTTTGATATTACTTTTTGATCACAGAAATACAGAGCCAGGCCAATCTTATACACTGGTGTTAGTCCTGATGCCTTCAATGTTAAACCACTTGAAAGTAATAAAAAAGGTAGGCTGATTATCAAGGTTTTGAATAAAATTCTAGAATTATAGAAATAATACATTAGAGAAGAAATAAAATATTTTAAAAAATTAAAGTTACTCTTCCAAAATATCTAGCTCCTCCAGTATACCTCACCTGTAACCACTTTGACGAATACCGGCCAGAGGAGCAAGCAACCTGCAATGCATGAGGTAAATGTGCTGCTGGGAAATCCTCTCAGGCTATAGATCTTTTCCTCTGTTTCTTCTCTGAGACATGCTCATCCAAGTTTCTGGCCCAAATATAGTACAAATGGAGTATCCATGGGTCCCACTTCACGCCTTGATGGTATTTCAGATTCATTCCCTTCTTCTGAATCAGGCAGAACATACATTATTATAACCACAAAAAGATTTTAAGTTCCTGTATATTATAATCACAAGAAGATGTATAAAGATGTCTATGTATCCCATTTAAAAGTTGTCAGGCAGTTTGTTAAGCCTCTGGTGGCGAGTTCTTGGTAAAACTCATGCATGTTGTCAGACTAAACATTAGATATAAGAGGAAGGCTCTTATTCAGACATGGCTTAAATGGCAACCTGCTTAACCAACTTGCTACTTATATGGAGCCTCTCCTCCAGGCAAACCCTGACCTAATTCATTTTGTGTTAATTTTTCTGATGTAACTTTTCTCACCTTATTAAAATAGTTTAACTGAATGTGTTTGATCGGCTTATACGGCTCTGAAGACCTAGGCTGAGAAAAGAAACAGTATTGGGATTTTTTTATTATTTTTGTGTTTATTAAAGAGCTAGAGAGATATAAGCAGCTGAGACAGACTCCATAGTCCCAGAAATTGTTAGCTTTGTATGAAGTTCAGACGTTATTCAGCTGATGTGTCTTAATTCTGTAACTATTCTTTTTTAATGCAGCCAGATAAGAAAAAAGAATTTAGATTCATTAAATGTGACTTTTATATAATGTTTTTCAGGCAGTTAAGGCTTTAGAGTGTGACACCTCAGTTAAACAAAGAGAGTTGTGTAACATGGTCGTACATCATTAGAAGAAAAAGTCAATAAAGTTGAAGAGATTGTTCAGATGGTGTCTAAAACATACAGAGTTTAATTGGTATATGGAAAATGTGTGAAATGCTTTAATCTGCTTAGATTGGAGATATTCTTAATTATAAAATTGAATTTATGGAAAATCAATTAAGTAGAATCTGATTTGAGTTAACAAAGGGGCTGACAATTATTGATATTCAAGCTGAGTTTCAGTTAATTTTAGAAACTTTTTTTAATACTAATTTCGGCACATATTATCCCTTGCGTAGTAAAATAACTTTCTTAAATCATTTCATACCACAATCTCTTTTTTAGCTGCTTTACTCTGCCATGATTCAGAGTGAATAACTGAGTGCCTTATCAAAAGTACTTATTTATTAGCACTTATTCTCTCCCTAGTAACTGGGATCAAATATTAATTATTTTGGAGACTGAAAATCCACTCAGTGCATTTAAAAGCATAGGAAGCTTTAGATTTTTGGACAGCTGGAGATCAAACAGAGTTTAAAGATAGCACAACTAAATATTTTAAAATTTTGAATTTGAATTCAAAATCATCAAATGTTTTCCAATGGATGCTGATAGGTTTTATTTAATATAAATGTTACCCTGCTTTTCCTGCTTTCATTGCTTCAGCCCTGAAAGTTTTTATGCAATGCAATACAATGCTCACCGTATTTCTTTAATTGCAGAGATTTTAATTGTATCAAACTCGTATCTGCCAAGAATGATTCAGCTGAAGTGTATTTCTTGGTAACTGGGTGGTATCAGTACATGCAACCTTAGGCTGATGGGATTCATTTTGTCTGTCTCAAGCTGTGTAACAGTCAAGGTGAACAGTTGAGGATTTAAGGCCCCTAAGTCAGTGAACAGAGATGGCAAGTGGCATGTCCTGATTGTGTTTTATCTTAGCCTAACATAAATATTTAAGATAGGTGGGTAAATTGTTTTCTGAGGCTGTTTATCTCTTTACATGAGCAATAGGAGGAGTCTAACTGACAAACTGAAGACGGGCACCTCAGTGGTATGCTCTGTGTAGAATATTGCCCAACATTTTAGGATAAATATACATTTTCATTATTCCTTAAGTATTCTCTTAATTTTTGCATTTTTCATCTGGACAGAATTTCTGAAGGAACAAATAGCACTTTCCCACACTTTTTTACTTCAAATAATTTCAAGTTATTTTTTAACTCTGCTCTTTCTCAGTTTCTTACAAAAATATGAAGATCACATCTCAGTGATCAATTTCTTCCTTAAGTTTTCTGGGTTTTAATAGTGAGTGAGAGAATTCTCTCAATATGGAACATTCAGGGAAAAAAATAAATCCCTTAAAACAAAAGGATGTGAGAAAGAAATTATTCTTCAGGGACACTCTTCATCAGCCGTGTATAAAGAAGCAATACTACTCTGGTAAGAAAGCCTTTGTGTCACCATCCACAAAAGAAAACATTGATGAAAGGACTAAGAATGACTTTCATGGTGCTGGCAATTAATTATGTATGATATGAATGTGGGAGGAGGATCACATGAAAGGGTATGAGTATTGTCACATGGAGGCCATCAGTTACTCCACAGAACAATTCCAGAAAAATTATATTGAAGTACTTGCAGAGCCACATCTTTGAACATTATAACCTATGACTAAAGTAAAAGTAGTGACACTTCCATGACACATCAATTAGACCATAATCTATTTGCTGTTATATTCATGCTATCAGAAACAGTAAAGAAAAGGCCACTAAAGATTTTACAGCACAGTTTTAGCCAATATAAGATGGTGAGAAAAAGAATGACTTTGATCCTAATAAGCATAAGAATTAATTCTATTAGGAGAGAAGGAAGGATTCTCAGCAACAATATGAAATCATTAAATTTTTATTCTGAATACAATTTCTCATAAGTACCACTAGGAACTTAGCTGCCTTGAATGAACTCTAAATCAACTTTAACAAATAACCTGTAAACTCTAAATGTAATGATATTTTCTTCTATTGCTCGTTAATAGTTGTGCATGAAAAGGTGCAGATACTTCACAGTTAAAATATATGCCTTGTAAACCATTGCCTCATTATGTCACTATAGGTTAGTCCCAGTAAAGGATTCATGCATCCAAACAGGTAGAACCTACGACTAGGAATCATTTGGTCCCTATGCAGCAGATGACTTAGACATCCTAGTGGGAATCAGAGCAGTCACATTGTTCAGCAGCAAGCAGAAAAGCATCTACAACTAACCGAAAGAGTAAGGCACACAGCATGGCATATCCTACATTTAATATTCACATTCCTCACTTTGGGCTACAAAAAGATATTTCTGCTGCCTTGGTACCCAGAACATAGGCTTTTTGAAGAAGACTGGCTTCAGGATTAGGAACTACAGGATTAGGATTACAGAACTACAGGAACTTCAGGATTAGGATTAGAGTTTAGTCACGAAATTTTAATGATCTAGATTCTACTAGACTGCATGATCTTTGAGGCTATGAAAAATTTTACTTTAAGAGTGCTGAGTGTCATTTATGTCTGGGCTCATTAGCAGCTAAACAAGTAATGGTAGGAAAAGAGATGGAGAGATCTACAAAACAGAATTAGAGAAGGGGTCAAGGGAGAGCTTTGTTTGGTGGTGACCCAGTGGCAACGATTGAAAGATTTTCCAGCTGGGGAAGATGATTTAGAGTTCAGACTGGTCTACAGATCTGAGCTGAGACTGGAAAGGCTGACGGGTTGTGATAGTTCTGATATTTTATGGTCTACCAGACCAGTGTTATGACTGAGATCAGGAATAGGATTTGACCAAATGGGAACCAATGGGAACCAACAGGAACCATTGCAGTACCATAAGGGTTGAGTCTTCCAGAAAAAAAAAGAGAAAAAAAAATTCAGGCAACCAAGTTTGTCTTAAACCTGAGTAGAAACAAACACATAAACCAGTTAGAATTAGGGTGAGGACTAACCCATCAGGGACTGATGGGTATTTGGAATGAGTCTAATAAGAATTGCTAAACTGTGGTTAGAGTTAGAATTAGCGTTGGTGTGGATGTTGGCACTGGGTTTGGCCCATGAACCAGCAGGGGCTGATAAATCTAAGTTATGTTTGTTCTGATAGCTACAGATATCAGACTGGGTATTTGGGGCTGGGTAGGTAGAGGCCACTGGCTTGGAGGCTGGGGATCTCTCATCAATGTTTGGACTTGTTTTAGCTGCCACTCTAGCATTATTGAACGACTTGATGAAGGATGGTGAGCTAGTGTTAGGACTTGAGCCCTTAAGGAACTGTTGGGCAAGGTTTACTGCTTTTTTTTCAAATTCCCAGATCATTTGATACCATCCAGAATAAAACCTCTAAAATCGATTAGTCAGTCATTGGTGTGGGCACACTGCAGACTTTGAGTGTGTTTGTGTTTTTATTGGGTTTTCTTTCAATGGTAGTGAAATAATATTCTCCTCAGATTGTATATAAAACTCGGTAATTAAATTGAATAAAATAATTATGTGAAATTCAGTGAAAACCCACTACTGAAGTTCACAAATATTCAGCCCATCTTTATAATATATTAATTTAGAAACTATAATGAAATATAGCACATAGAAGTTGAAATAATTTTCTTAAACAAATAGAAACATCTGTTGTTTGTGCCTTGTCTTTACTGGTTTCGTAAATTGGTGATCCTCCGACTAGTTTTCTTAGGAGGGTTATAACTGCTATGCCCTTATTATGATGATAAACAGAAAGAGGAACAAAATGAAATAATACGTCTTTGGTGCATCCTTTGATAATACCAACTATTGTAAAGCCTCAAAAATTCATTATTTTAAGGTACTGCTCATTTCAATGACATTTACCTTCTGTATCCACACGTTTATCAACTCCTTTACCCACATTTGCTACAAAATGAACTGCATATTTTCCACAGATTTTTCCTTTATAGAATAAACTAAATCTTTTCCTCATTTTCTAATGTCAATTGGGAGGGAGAAAATTGCAGAGAGTACTAAAATTCAAAATCATTCAGTACCATGGGGAACAATCCGTCAGCCTTTCCTGTCACAGCCTGCACTCCAAACAGCAAGCACTGAAATAATCCCCACCAGTAACTATTAAACTGGTTCCTCAGTGTGTTAGAAGCAGAGGGAAAAAGTGGGTAAAAACAAGTAGAGGGAAAATCTGAAAAGGAGAACCTTTTTGTGGTAGTAATCCATGAATCAAACTTCTAAGCCATCTCTTCCAATTAATATTGTGAGGTTTCAAAGGCCATAGGCTACTTCTGGTCATGATTTAATTATATTAATATCTTCACTGGCAGACAAAAAGATGGATTGATAAAAACAGATGACAACTTCCTTAATTTTGCTACAGAGAGATATTGGACTGAAGTAAACATTGACCTAAATGTTAATTGACTCAGTTGCCTGAATTTCTAAGAAAGCAGAATTTGGAGCTCAGAAAACAGAGCTAATGAGAATGTAATTCAAGGTATATGGTCCTTTTATTTTCTTTTCAGCCTTATATAACTTCAGTTGGGACACAGCTTTTCATTTATCATGTCATGATATTGTCAGATGGCACACTCAGGCTCTGTCATTGTAGTTTTGATGATAAGGAGATGAAGATGAAATAAGCATAGAAATCAATGCCTTAGAAGGCATGGTCTACACAGAGATCTTTGCAGTCTTGCTGATGTCACCCTGTCGATCACAGTTTTGTCATCTGAAAAAAGTAGACATGTTCATGTGGTTATCTGAGGGAGACAGAGAGAAGTCCAGTATATGGTATATTATATACATTGTACGGCTGAGGCAGTAACATTATCTTAAGATTTGGCTGAAAGCTTATTTAGTACTGCATACAATAATAATGTCCACAAAAAACACTCAACAAATATGCCATGATACTGCTAATATAAAGTTTTGTGATATTACTGTAAAATTTAAAATTAGTTTGAGATCAAAAGGAGATGTTCCCTTCAGCTAAAGTTTGAAATATCATGAGAAGTGTAAATAGCTCTGCATTGCAGGTGATCAGCTTCATATCATTCAAAGCTCACAATAATTCCATAACTGCTGATGTAGTGCATGTATTTGACAACATTAATGATTGCCTGGAGTGAGCCACTGCTATTGAGTTGAATAGTGAGCTCAAAGGAAGTAATTCAACAGGAGGGGCACTGTTTTTGTTTAAAGATTAGGCCAAATACTTTGAGTAGGATTCCCATCTTTTGGTGTCCCCACTAGAGATGAATATTTCAGAGGTAATTGTCTGAACTTCTTTTATAGTGAGGGGAGAGAAATAGGCACTTCTAGTTTATAATTAATCTGATTTTTAGAATGAGATTAATTGTGCCCTACAGGCACGTTTCCAAACTGACTGCAGAGGGGATCTAGACAACTAGCCCCAGCGGTCAGATAAAACCTGCCTTAAGTGTTCAGGGCAGCTTATAAGAGTGCCAGAGATCTGTACCCTTCCAGATCAACAATGGAAAAAGATGCCTCCAGTTGTTCAGATTTATAGAAACATCAACGTAAGACATGACTTCAATTATTTTCTATTAAGCATAAGAGCAAATATGTATCAACAGGATATTAAGGGGTGTGAGAGCAAAACTCTGAAGGTGCAGGATACAACTGAGGATAGTGGAGCTTGTTCCATGGCTCTGCAAATATACCAATATGCTAGAATCTGGCTTGATATAATATAGGCTTAAAAATATGATCTCACCAGCCTTATGTTTTAGTGAAAGTGGAAATTTAATGAACTGAATTGGAGGGAAGAGCCCAAATTTTTGCTTCTGCTAAACTACAAGAGATTCATGTTACCAAAAGCAGATTTCTAGTACGTAGCAGAGGTTTTTATCTGAGCTAATTGTCTATATGTCCTTTATTGTCAACACTTATAAAGTGGAACTTCTATGGTAATATTAATCTCATCCTCACGTAGACTTCTAGAATAAGCCATTTGCTACTATGGCAGACTACTGTAATCTGATTTTGTCAGATGTCTGTACTTTACAGAGGAAGTGAATAGCAGTCAGAGGTAATGCAAGAAAAATACATTAATATAAAAAGTCCCTTTAATTTATCTGTTAATTTCTTTCAAACTCTCTATTCTTGTAGGCACAATATAATTAAATACATCTATAAGCAAGCATTTCTGTGTTCTGTGGGAACATTATTGGCAAGACTGTGACAATGAACTCTCTTCACTAATTCTGTGAAATTCCTTACAATCTTGAAGTCACTCTTTAAAATGTGGGTTTGGACCTCATCTTCACAAATGAGAAATTCATGGAATTACACATATGTGAAAGAACTTCTTCCCATTATTTCTCATTGTTATAGCTAACAGTTTGTTCATAGAACACAATGTTAATTTTCACATAAACACAGTGTTGTATAGTAAAGACAAAAATCCAACGAACTTCCTTACAGTAGGAGATAAGACAAATTCAGGCATTACCACAAGTTTCTGCTGACTCGATACAGATCTGAATTTCATTTTCTCTACCACAGCTATCCATTATTTAGTACTGGTTCATGTCTATTTGGTACTTATTATTCAGGAACAGGCATTTACTTCTTGAGAATTTTGTGGTGAAGGGTAAGTAGACAAACAGGTAAAAGTTAGAAAATAAGGAACAGATGTATTGAGATTAATATTAAACTTTTAATATTAGTGCTTTGAATAATGTTAATTCCATTGTAGGCAGCACACTGCAAGAATAGGTCTATGAGTGATGTTTAATGAGGAATAGGTATAAGTCTCATAGATAAGACCTGGAAGTCGTACCACGCAAATGAGCTCTGTATAAGAGGACAGTGAAATAATGACTATGGGGAAAACTGACAAATGAACTATGTGGATGAGTACCGGGAGTGGGAGAGTATAAGAAAATTAAGAGGGAGGCTAATGTAGGAAGAACAAAATTATTTATAGCATTGAAGATAAATACATTTTTATGCAAAGATGTTAAAAATCCATGGGGTGTTTAGAGACAGTGGCAATGATACCACATAAAGTCATACCATGTGTAGACAGAGAACTTCACAACTTTTTTCATGGTTTTTAGGAGAAAAAAGACCTTGTTCTAAGAAAAATATATGTACTTAAGAAGCTGTACCACAAAAGCAGTTTTGCCTTCATGATTTTTTTTCTCTTTTTCAATTACAATGCATCAAGACATGTCATTCACACTAGGACTGCTCCCAAAAGACAGCATGGGCGAGACTTCATCAGTTTTGCCTCCCTTCTCCCTGCACAGTTGTCTAACACTGCAACAGCAGACTTGGCATCCCCAGCGCAGCCCAGTGGCATTGCTGTTGACGGCTGCCAGCTGCCTAACGAGCCATGGGCACCCACATAGACACCACACTTTCTGTCTGAAGCCATTCGCTCCACAGGTTTGCAGGAACTCCACAGGGAAGAGGAGAAGCTGCCAGGAGGTACCTTCCTTCAGTGCAAGCCACTGAATCCAAACTCCTCCCGAGTCCCTGAAGAGGCAAAAGCTGCAACACAACTTGAACTGCCTCTCCCATTTCCACTGTATCATCCCCGACTCTTTTCCTCTGCTTTCAGCACTGTATACTATCATCTGCCAAACAGTTCATTAATGCTTCTTTGCAGGTCCTTAAAGGGCAAGAAGTGCTATTTATACTGAGAGGTGTTTCACATTTCATGAAGATATATTGGCCTATCTATGAAGTAGGAAAGAATTTATTGAAACATGGACTCATGAAACGGCTGAGATGGGAAGGGACCTCTGGAGGTCACCTAGTCCAGCACCCTGCTCAGTGCAGGATCAGTTAGAGCTGTTTGGTGTTAAGGGGGCTGAATCCTACAGCCCAGGAGGCAAGTAAGCCTCAGCTCCATATCCACAGGTCCAACCAGTAGTGAGGTTGAACATGTATCCCCAGTAGGCACACACAAACACATGCATCCAAGCCATATGTGTATATACATGGATTGCCACACAGATAACACAGACACAGTCCACACTCACATAGACACATACAGCACCAACAGCTTCATCTCGTTCCCTCTCTAGCTGAGCAGGATGGATGTCCATTAGTGGGAAATACATATATGCATATGTTCAAGGTAGATCCCTCCAGCAGCTGGGCTCAGACACTCAGTCTGCCCAGTATCTGCCCCTGGATCCTTTGTTTCTCCAGGTGCCTTACCCCAGGGACATTTCCACACAGACACACACACAGTCACACCACTCTCTGGAAGCTGCCCACTTAGCCAATTGCCCCATTGTCTCACCCTTAGAGACACACTTGACTCCCAGGCTACTTCATCTACTTGCTGACTAGTCCAGCGTCATCTTTGCTAGTGATCACATACTCACTCACACACCTACACTCACTCCAGTCATTGGCACAATGGACATTAGGGCCTCTGACCCCTGGTCCCATTCCAGAGGCTGTTGCATGGTTTCACTCACTCCAGTCTCTCCAGTTGCTGGCACCACAGACACATGGGTGCTCCAATCTATTGTCTGACTCGAGCTGCTGGCACCACAGGCTCTCCTGTATACACACACGCACACAGGAAAGAGATTTTCCCCCACATGTTCCTCCCCAAGTCACCTACATCCATACCCTTCCCCACTTTTGCTTCCTCCCCTAAATATCCCGTAATAAGTCTTGTACAATCCCCAAAATGCTCTTCCCCTGCATCCCATAATGTGCCCCATACCCCTAGGCAGCGAACCCCCTTAGTCCAAAAGTCTAAGTCTAGTGTTGACTCATCTTGATGGGTTTCATGCCTCGACACTTGGGCTGAGGTTCTGTTGGGAAAGCCCTGGGAGGGGCCCAGACAGGGTGTCCCTTCTTCTGAGTCCTTAATTTGGGTTCCTGCCTGCCTTCATGCTCTTGTGCTTCTCTGGGCTTGTTGAGATGGACCTTGGATGGGCAGATCACTGTCCTGTAATGGCCTTGGAGTAGCCAGAGCAAGGTACCATTTGGGTTTTCCCACCTGCCTTTGGGCCTCTGTGGGCCTCCATGGGTTCAGATGAGGTTTTATCACAAAATCTAACAGTTGGCCAGGACTGTGTCCAGTCGGTATTTGTATATCTCCAAGGATGGAGATCCCACAACCTCTCTGGGCAACTGGTTTCAGTGTTTGACCACCTTCACAGTAAATAGTTTCATTCTTACTTTTAAACAGAATTTCCTGTGTTTCAGTTGGTGCCCTTTGCCTCTTGTCCTTCACTGCGCATCACTGAGAGGAGTCTGGCTCCAACTCCTTTATGCCCCCCAATCAGGTATTCATACACATTGATAAGATCCCTCCTCTTCTCAAGGCTGAACAGTCCCAGCTCTCTCAGCCTTTCCTCATATGTCAGATGGTTCAGTCCCTTCATCACTTTTGAGGCCCTTTGCTGGACTCACTCCAGCATGTCCATGTCTCTCATGGACTGGGGAACCCAGAATTGGACACAGCTCTCCAGATGCCTCTTACCACTGCTGAGCAGATGGGAAGGATCACTTTCTTTGACTTGTTGGCAATGCTCTTGAGGTGATGAGAGGTGGCAGAAACTCTCTCTTTCATAGGAGGAGTACATGAGATTAACCCAAAACTAGTTTGTAAGGGAAGTGAAATCATGTGCATAAACATCCCTTAAGATATGCCCTCCATGATGCCACACACCATACTTGATGAGTACTCCAGTAAAGGGAACCTCTGTCACTTTAAATAGCATAGGTAGAAACTGCAGATCCTCACAGTGACTGAGCAAACTGGATTATTTTTACATGGCATTTAGCATTCTTGGCAGATTCTTAGCTGTTACTCCCATTTAGCTATGACTACACACCTGCAGGTTTGAGATCTTAATTCCCAAGAATGATGAACAGAAGAAATTCTAGAGTCTTTTATCCAAATGCACCAGTTTGTTTGTGGTGGTATAGTGCAGGAAATACATTTTTATTTGTTGTTTATTGTATTACAGGTTATGATTGTTCTGCCTGACTTTATTCCATAGCACACACTTCATCTGCACCCCCTTAGACAAACCCCGAGAGCTGCTGAGTTTGTGATGAGCAAGTGGCCTCCAAAGTTCCCCAAAGTGAGGCTATTCATTACCTCTGAGTTTTGATTCACTAATTATTTGCTTATTTAATTCCATGTTATTTGTTGTATGTACAAAGTTGTAATTGCATTTTTGAACCACTCAGAGCATAACATTTTTCTTTAAGAGAAATGAACTACGGTATTCTAGCTGTCTTCAAAGCGTTACAGACCTTTTTGTGTGAAAGAAATGTTATTTACTATGCCACAATATCTTAACTCTAATTTTTGAACAAGAGCTTGAAATACTCATCTATTCCTCTAACATGTAAGCTCTCCGTACAGCTTATATATTTTACTCATTTTCTATTCTATAGTATGGTTTGAACTCAGAATTAAATAAGACATACACAATATAATATATATATATATTCACATATATACATGTATAAATATATATAATCACAGTATGTAAGAAGTCAGTTAAAATATATTTTTCTTTTCCTAATGCACAGTTTCCCTTGCAAAGTTTGCCACTGCAAAACTGTAGTGCACCTGATTTCTGCAAAAGAGAGTAGAGCTCAGGTAAATATAAAACTCCGCTCAGCTAAGCAAACAGCAAAAAGTAAGAGGAGGAGAAATGATGAACATCACTCTGATTTTTAAACGTCTTATAGAATCAGAACAGTTATTTTTATGATTAATGGAGTTATGCATCAGTTTATTTGCCTGCCCAATATAAATACAAATGAGATTTGGAACACAGTCATATTCTTTTGACTCATTGTTATTTTATTTAATTTTTTTTTTATTTGTGTAGTATATTATTTTGCACCTAAAGCATAAGCAGTGGTTTAATATAGATGTTATGCAAAAGAATAAAGAAAAAATAAGGGACATCATAATAACATTTATGTATACCACAGTAAATTAGGAGTACATCCGCTAAAAATTATGATTAATACAAGTGAATTCAGAACAAAGACCAGTGTCACTTTATATTTCAAAATTACCAGAAATACACAGTTGTAGGAGAAATGGTAGTGAATCGGTAAATTCAGTGTGGGTGAACAACCAAGTCTGATAACAGTTATAGTAGTTTTTATGTAAAAGATGCTGTGAATGACATGTAAGTCTAGCTTCCTTCTAATTATGAGAAGTAAGCAATTCATATTTTTGACAAGTATTTTCAAGTGGAAAAAATAGTGGAGAAGAACAAGCTTACGATGACTGTTGATGAGTTTAGTCTAACAGTAAGAGAGAAGGACGAGTGAAATATAAACAAAATGATACAGAAGAAAGGAGGGTATATGGCATAATCTTAATAAACTTAGCATAGCCTTGTGTACAATTTGTAGGAGTAATATCATGATTGGTAGTAGAAAATTCACCATCTGCTGAAACACTGTAGTATCGCAGTGCTCTGCGGCCATCCCTGCAGAGCAAGATACGAACATAGGACAGCAAATTGTGGTATGTATGAATGTGTTTGTAGACAAACATGAGTGAGTTCTGTTTGAAATACGTTTTGACTATACACAGGAGTTTGTCAGTTTTAAAATCACAAACAAGGGTTTCTCCTCCTCCAGTAAATCACGGTATGTGTTTGCTTAAAAAAGTCCTTGTAGACAATCTTACAAACTGTATTCTAAAACATGATAGTCTATCTTAAAAAGAAAAGCATTGAAACCTTTGCCTTTTGTTTTAACAGTGTCCCTAGAGAAATTAAAACAACCAAACCAAATATTTCTTTTATTTTTTTCATTTTAGATTGTGCCTTAAAAGAAAAATCCCTGTCTAGCTACTCATTTGCAAAGACAGTTTCTTTCAGTGTAGTGCCCTGTAATTAATGGGTTCAAAACTAATCAGAGACATAAAAGACTTTAATGACAAGTTAAATAGAAAGTAGAATGAAAGAAAGGTACAATAATCATCCTTAAATGGGTTTATATTCATTTCAAGAGAGAGTTTTAATAGATGGATTAGTTTAATTGATAAAGATGTGATCATTTTTGCACTTTTTGGGTCTAATTTAAGGAGATGAGTCTTGGAAACATACCTGTTAATTGACTCTGTTAGGCATTTATAAGTAATCTTACTTGTCTGTCTCTAAGGACTACATTTAGAAAGTGAGTTTCTGTTCTTCATTTAAACCATTGTAGCAGCATGTTAGCTGAAGCACTCTAATTGCTCATGCTTGAGGGTTTGTGACACTAAATGACAAATGGGAACCATGCAATGCAATGAAGCAAAGATGAGAGTAGCTGCCAAATTTGTGACAACATGTGATTATGCATACACCACTCTTGCTTATAGATCCTGAAATAATTTCAGTAACATCTGGCAGTGAAGTGGACTAGATTTATCAATTTATTCTATTGGAGAAATTTGCTAAATTCGGTGGCATACATAGCTATTAAGATTTATTTTCAGCATTTTTAAAAATCAATTTTCTCTTAATAATTCTGGCTATGGTTTACTGATTTATATTGTTTTCTCAGTTCTTTGCTGCTATGCTGACACTTAAAGGGGCCAGAGTTTCCTACTCATTCAAGTTGAATACCACTTATTCATGTGAGTAGCTCAACAATTTGCATTTGAGTTTATTACTAGTAAATCTTTGTTATTCAGCACATGGAGTTATTTATTTTGGGCCAGATTTGCACCTACATTGTGTATTAGCTACTGTGATAACTTGCAAGACTAAGTGCAAGTCTGTCTGGCCCTAAATAAATGGTTCCAAAGTTCTACTAATGAATGGACTTACTGGCAACAATCTTAAATGCAAATTATTTTCCATTCTTTATATAAGTAGGATTTTCAAAGCACTATAGGGAACAGCAGCTTGGCAGAAGATTATGTTTGCTAAAATTATGCTAACATAATAATTACTGGAACAAAAGATGTGATGTTCATTTTAGTAATGTGGACAAAGTAATACTTTTGGGTATCTTGTATTTGACATATTCTCAGGAAAAAAGTAAGGGAGAGATTGTTGAGATTTTTCATTCCTGAAAACAAAAATCATCAGCTACTTTGTTTTAATATCTGAAGTGACAATCAAAAGACGCAATACCATAAATAAGAAGTCCAACTGGTTCTGGCTCAAGGAATCTGTCTTCCATACTTCATACTTGGTATTACCTTAGAGACTTTCTCCAGCCTGCCCACACTGCAATCCATCTCTACTCCATTCTGTCATTTCAGTAATTATCACTGCATACAAATGTAATAATGCAGGAGAAGAGGCCTTTTCTCCAAGGAATTTTTATAAGGACACCATAGGTAGCATATGGAAGTTATAATTTTTTTTAGAAACTGAGCAGGATGTAGGGGTGGATGCCACCTCAGCGTAATGTGCTCAGCTGTGTCTTTCTGCTGTATCACATGGTAAAGGAATATATATTGCAGTCAACTCTTTCTCTTTTCTTCCTCTAGTTAATTCATGTCTGCACGGGAAAATGAGAGAGTATTCATACAGCACATGGCAATTTTCAATACAAATTCCCCTGACATGGACATATACAGAAATGTTAAGGACTGAACACCTCGTTTTCTCCCTTTAGTTTTCTGAAAATATATGTTACAGTGATGTTATGGGCAGGGTTGTAACTAGAGCTCATACAATCGTGTTTTTATCTGTTAGATGGTATTTGGGAGAACTCAGCCCCTTTCTGTGAAAAAGCCCATCACAGAATCCATGCATCCTTAAAGTAGCACGTGCTGTGTCAGTGACCTGAGCTACAGAGCAAAAATAACTCAAATGAAGCTCCTTTACACTAGTACTTACCCCCTTCTCCCTTCATTTTCATAGCAAAGTGACCCATCTCTCTAACATGAATTACGTAGTGCTCTCTCACCATCTACTCTTTTGATGTCTGCCTTTGTGCCTCAGTGTTTTATGGTTTTCTAAGGCATTTCTAAGATGTCAGGAAGACTGCAGCATGGGGTGAATATAGCAGGGCATCTGCAAGGTAAGAAGCAGGCTACATGCGGCTATGTTTTCTTACTGTTCCCCTTGCATTTACACAACCCATGGCACAAGACAGCATTGCTCTACAGAAACAGCAGCTATTAGTACATCTAACAGGCCAGGGAGGTTTTTCTGCCTCTGAAGCCAGCTGTGCCATGCCTCTGCTTATGTCTACACAGCTGCCCAAAAGGATGGCTGAACTCTGCCAAAGGCAGACAGGTTGGTGTGGTCCCTTGTTCGACCACGTCCTCCACCGTGTTCAGAGAGAGACTGCTGTCGGCTCAGGCCCAGAGCTCCAGATCTTGCTGAGTGTGCAACAGCCCTGAAGACTCAGCAGTAGCTCTTGGGCCTGTGTCTTGGCCTTATTTAGTTTGCTTGTAGGGACACGGTGAATTTGTCCTGTTACGAGTAAACACATCTGAACAGTCACTTACAGCAGCATTAATCATCTGAATAAGTGAGCAGCCCCCAGTATTGCATTTTTGGGGTCTTTTCATCTGCTTCAAACTGGGCTATAAATGTTACTCATGTCCAATTCCATCAAAATATCTAAGGCACAGGGGTTCAGTATACTCATTCCTCACAATAAATTCAGGAAAATCATCCAAGCAGGTTTCTTACTTTTTCTGAAGAATAATACCATCAGCTCAAGGCATCAAATTCTTTAATCTAAAATTCTATACCCAAAGTATAGGTATACCTAAGCTGAGTTATAGGTAATACCTCCTTACAAGGTATTTGTACTTACAAAAATAAAAAAACTTTTCTGTAAAAATTCAGGTTCTATTCCAGATGGTGACAGGTTTGCAGTACAGTGGAATTTCATAATCATCTCCTTATGCTGCCTGGGTAATATAGCTATTACCCTGACTTGACATGTGTCAAAATATCCCTATAGTCTCTGTCATGCTGGTTAATACACCTCAGATGACAAGCTGCCTTAGGTCTTCAACAGTGTGAGTGAAGAATATTAAGTGAGCACCATGTCAACTCCTAGTTCTATAAAGGTCAAGATATGACATCTTTTATAAACTTGTAATACATCATCACAGTTAAAATCAAGTGCTGCTTAAACTTATTTAATAATAATGGTAGCAACAATAACTTGTATGTACATAACATTTTAGAATCTAAAGCCTTTCAAAATATTTTAGGGTCAATATTTTTAGGAGCCACTTTTCCCAAGATCAAAATTTGGCCATACACTAGGGTTTTGCTTTTCATTTGCCACATTAGCACCAAACTCATTATTTTAGGAAGAGTAAAGAACAATATTAACTGTGACTGAATTATATTATTTTTGAATATCAAAACAGATCAAATCCAAGAATTTTCCAAACATGTCAAGTTTGAGGTCAAGAACATATATACTCAGTCATCACCGCAGATTTTGACTCCACACCATAAAGTAAGTTACAGTGTGGCTGACTGGCCTCAGCAAACCCTGAAAGATTTGCCTTCTGTAGTGAGAGAGACAACATTTTCCTGCCAATAAAATGCAGAAGAGTATGAATTTCCATGAGTGCCACAAAAAATCAGTGTTTTCACAAATTGAAACATAAGGCTTGGGTTGATTTTTTTTTTCTCATGGGATTTTTGTGAAACTAGTTTTTGGGATTGCTGAAAACAAGAATAAACAGCACTTTTATCAGTAAAAGCATCTTGTCCTATATATGCAAAGTTATCTTTAGATATCTCCTCATTCTAGGCTTCAGAAGTGATTTAACTTTCCAGAACTCATTGAATATGATCGATTGGGACAATGATATTATGGCCTAACAGCTGGACTCTCTGCATGAAACAATTACTGTCAGTGAGGAAAGATGTGAGCAATTGGGTACAAGCCTAATGGAGACAGAAGGGAACATTTTCAACCCAGAGGTAATAATAGAGGGATATGATTTAATTATTTCTAAACTGAGTAAAGCCAATAAATCTTCTAAATCTAAACTAGACTTGATTAAAAATGAACTACCAAGCAAAAAAATATTTAAATTTTGAGGTTTTGATTCAAAGTTTTTCCAGAGAGAAGATACTTCATATTGAAATGAATGCCAGAAGTATTTAGAATTCTTTTTCACTGTCCTTCAAATCCATGCCATTTTTCCACATTAAGAAGTGAAGTTCTGTGTTCTCTCCTGGTGCAAAGAGAAAAACCTATTTTGAAATTCTGCACTCCCATTTACCCCAATAAGAAATATGGCCAAAATAATGAAAAACTCAGAGAATCTTAATGTAGTATTTAATCATGCTGTCAGAATTTTTGCATGCACATCCTCATGACCAATTTCTCACACTCTTGTGAGTGGATTTGGACAAATAAGCCTATAAAAAATTAACACTTTCTTGATACCAAAGGAAAAAAAATCCCAGGAATTTAAACAATAAGGTGCCGGGCCTTATTCTCAATTCAGGCTGCTTCTTTAAGAAAATATTTTGCATGAATTATGCAAGATAATATTCCAACGAAAATATTCCAAGACAATAATAATAAGAAGAAGAATTCTGTCCTTCACATCTTTAATATTCAAAACTTCATGAAGTGATAGCATTAGAAAGGTTGTTGTATTGACAGCAGACTAGAAAAGTTTGAGACAAAAAGGAAAGTTATTTGAAAGAGTTGTCCTACATAGTTTCTTTGATGTTGTATAAAACTGATTTGCTGCAAAATTTTTGATGCAAGAATCAATTCATCTTGTGAGGTGGAAGTTACAGAAGCTCTTGTATGTTATTACTGTTTGGTGACAAAAATGGAGAAGTTAAAACCCAGCAAAATTGGAAAGATAGTTTTATAATAATCAACCTTATAATGTAACTATTGATAATAAAATGAAAGTGACCTTTGGATTTGCAATTGACAAGCAAAATGCTTTTTGCCTCTTGGATGAGCAGTGGGCCTTAGAAGCCAGAAAACATTTTGTTGCTCTTCAGACATCAGACTGTGAACAGCACCAGCACACTGTACTTCCTGGATTCTGTAACACTGTTCTATTCAGTAATGCAGTTGTCTAGGAAAACTGTGGACTTCTATTCTAAGGCAGCTGAAACTATCAATTAATCCAAGCAAATTCTACTAAAAAAAATATTTAATCAAAGTTAAAATAAGAATGAGAACTTTTAAAATTATTATACATTTCTGGACAGATGTAATAAAAACCAAGCCAAAAAAGAAGAAGAAAAAGCTTGATCTTCTGGGGCTTTTAGTTGTTTAATCCAAAAATGGGAATCCCAAATTCATATCCCTCTTCCATGTCCTGAAATTTCAGTCCAGATTGTCTTCCTCCCAGGAGTTTAATTTTCTGGAAAATGCCACTCCTAGTCTTTGGTATTGAACTGTTCTATCTGTCAGGAGTCTTTAACTATGGATTTTTTAACCCATTAAAAGTCAACTAAATTCTTTTGTCTTTTATCTGAATGATGAGATGAAATACACCCTGAGCAGGCCTTTGGATCACACCAAATGGGAGGGAGTGGTTACTATGCTGTAGGGTAGGGCTGCCCTTTGGAGGGACCTCTCAGCAAGCTGTAGGAGTGGGCCAGCAGGAATGTCATGAAGTTCATCAAAGACAAACAGAAAGCCTTGCACCTGGGAAGAAATTACGCTAAGTTACCAATACAGCCTGGGGTCTGCCTGCCCAAGGAGCTGCTCTGCTGAAGCAGCCCTAGGGCTCCTGGTGGGCAGTAAGCTGAACTGGAGCGAGCGGGGAGCCCTGGCAGCAGGGATGGCCAACAGTGTCCTGGGCTGTGTTATGAGACTGTAAAGCCAAAAGAAGTGATGAGACCACACCAGTTTTGGGCCCTCAATAGAAAGATTTACAAACTGGCAAGATGTCAGTAGAGGATGGCTAGGGGACTAACACATAGGGTGTACTAGGAGAGGCTCGGTGAGCTGGGTTTATCCTTCAGAAGAAGAGAAGACTAACTAACAGTGGATCTGTCTCCTGTGTTTCACTACCTAAAGGTGGGTTATACAGCAGATAGATAGAGCCAGGCTCTTCCCAGAGGTGCAGGGTGAAAGGACAAGGTGCTGGTCACAAGTTGCAGCAAGTGAAATTGCAGCTGGGTACAAGGAAGCAGTTCTTCACTGTGAGAGTGGTGAAGCCCTGGAGCAAGTTGCCCAGAGAGGCTGTGGGGTATCTATGCCTGAAATCTTACAAAAATTAGTTTATGTAACTAGCTCAGTAGCACCTCTTCTTAAATCTTTCTTGTTGATCCAATGGGATGAGGACTTCCAAGACAGAAAAAAATCAGTTTGTGGAAGGAATGGAAGAACTTTGTACCTGTCACTTTTTCCTGTTGTGTGTACCTCTGCTCGGTAGTCCATTCACAGTCTTATTTAGTTCAATACAATCAACAGACATTCATGGAGCCAGCAAAATTTATCATCTCCTTGCCACAAAACTCACAGAACCTTATAGTATCAGAATTAGTGTTATTAACACATTTTAAAAGACGCTAAAAAGAAGAAACTCTGAAAACAATTAAACATTAATATGCAAAAAAATTTCTAAAATACACATTACATAGAACACCAGTTCAGCTTCTAGAAGTTTCTGGCTTTATCTGGGCATGTGGTTACTAATCAACAGTCAGGAAAAGCAGGGATGAAAAAAAAAAACAAAAGCACTGACAGTTCTGTAAATACCAAGTAATACTAAGTAAGTACTGAAATTCAAAACAGTTTATCTTCTCATTTCTTAGGGTTTCTTTTAGTATATAATATGTTTCCTTCTTTTCAATGTTTCATACACTTAATTTTTACCCTCTAGACAATAAAAAAAAAAAATTCTCTCGTCCCTGAAAAAAGAAGACTTTTTATAGAAAATCAGGAACCAAATGTACATAACATAGAGCATTAAGCACTTTTATAAACATGGCTGTAGGGGTTAAATTTGGTAATGGTATTTGGTATAAGAGAGTCTATTTGGAAGCTGGTATGGAAACACGACTATCATCAATACTGTATGAAAGCTGGAGATGCAAAGCTATTGCTTCTTTGTTTACAGCATTTCATGCGCTTTTGTATGAACTACAATAGGAGTAAAAACTTTTTTTTGGAGGACTACGAGAGATATTTAAGAGCAAATTCAATTTTTTCCTGAAGTATGGGAAGATATTGTGGGTGCCTGCATGGCCACCACTGGTGAGCGGCCTGGATAGCAGTATGTGCAAAGATTAGACTGTGAATGCAGACACTGTGTGGATCAAATACAGAGAACTATCTGGATAGTGATTGCCCCAGGCTGGCCATTTGAAGTGGAAGATGACCACCAGAAGGATTAAAGGGTAACCAGGGAATTTCAGAGAGACTGAAACAAAAAAGGGGTCAGCTGGAAAAGAAGTAGAAAAGAAGCACAGAAAATTGTAACAAGAGGAGAGATCTTGGAGTGGAAACAGCAGCAGTCAAAGCCTTGTGTGGCACTGCCAGGATTTGCCCCACGGCGTCGCAGCCTTCCCGTAGGCCACCACGAGCCGCCTGTGCAGAGCTGGGGGGGTGGGGATGGGGAGCACACACGGGGACCCACGCCTCGGTATGCCTGTGGGCCTTCGCGAGGAATTTTGCACCAGCGTGAGACCCAGCGGGCTGTAGGGAGCTGCAGGGGCACGTGCAGACCAGGAGCACCCACATATCCAGTGGAAGATGAAAGTGTATAGTGTGTAAAGCGGGGAACCCAGGAGAGGGGGTGCACGTGCAACCCTGCACAGACACAGGGAGGGCACACATTTACACGTCACTGTGTGTGTGTGTGTGATTAGAAGAGAGAGTAGTTACAAGAAATGCTTAGAAATTTTTAATGTTTATTAACATTTTGTATGTGTCTAGTATCGTGGTTTATTTGTTGTATTGCTGATGTTAATCCTGAAGGTATAGTTAAGTTGTTGACAATTAATCATGTATCACTGCTTTACAAATAAACTTCTTAGGCTGTGATTTATTTTTAAGTACATGAACTGAGCAGCTCTTCTCTGTGAAAGATATTAGACAATTTCTGTATATTTTCATATACTGAGCCACATTTATGAACATAGCTGGAGAAGTCAGAGCATTTCAGTGCAGCAGTCTTACTTTGAGTTTTTTCTTGTAAAAATATGATTTTTCTTTTCTGAGATACAAAGACTGAACAAACAGTAGGTCAGCTAATGCAAACTGCATAGAGGTAAGAGAAAGAATGGCAGATAAGGCAGTAAAATAGGAAATTTCAAGTATTTTTGGTTGAGATTGAGAACTCAGTAATGTATCTAACAACTAGATTAAGACTATACGAGGAACTGTCCTTAATGCTGAGAAACTATAAAGGACTGTCCTCAGCACAAAACAGAAAAAAAAAAAAAAAGGATGCTATGCTAATTTTTGAGATTAAACCTCTGGGCATAATCAGAAATTTACCAACAGAGTGTATCCATCTGGCCAGTTACTGAGATCACACAGAAAATAATGTAAAGGACTAGATGACACCCACATCCATCCTCCATCACCATCATTACAGAATCCAGTATGGTAAGAATAAAGACTTAAAAAATCTGAACCTAACTTATTATTTTCCATACTCAAATATATAAATAAAAATAACTGCAGAGCATTTTTTTCTGGAGCCTTGAAGAACTGAAAATCAAGATAATCACTGTGAAGAACTTCTACTTCATTTTAGTTTCTAAGAGATTATATTCTCTAAAGTTGGTACAAAGTATTTTCATTGACATAGAATAAGCAAATAAAATTGTGTAAGTTAGCCGAGAATTAGTTCATTGATTCATACAATAGAAATGAAGTTTCTATGTTTTTTTTTTTAATTTCTTTTACCAGAATGGAAAGATATCTGAAATTCTTATAAAACATATTTCATTTGATTAGATTTCAAAAGAATAAAACTGATAATTGAGTTCTTGTGAAGTTAAAAATATATTATCCTTTCAATAATATTTTTGTTTCCATAAAATTTGCCAAAACAATGAAGGGAAAACACTCATTCCATTTGAAAAAACCCTGAAGAAAGCTTATGCTTTTCATAACAACCTCCCGCCTCCCCAACATACAGTTAAAAAAAAAAAAAATTGGAAAAAACCAATTTGTTCTAATTTTTTGTTCTGTTCTAATTGTAACAAAGTAAGGTGATCTACTGAAAAAAATCGTTTAAAAGATACCAAAACTGATAGTACTTTCACCTACATTCTTCATTTTGAAATGTTACATTTTGATGCTCTCTTCTCCGAGCTTTACCTGGACCATCTAGGCTCAGTAAAACAGACATATCAGCTAATTTTGACACATTTTTCAATTCTGTCCAGTATGTCTTTTCTTGACCAGTACTGAAATGTAATGATAAATAGGATCACACAGAACCTTTCTATTCTTTTCTTTTGTGACAGAAGCAATAGGTATTACACCTCATCTAGTTTCTGTGATAATTTATCATTGTGTAAAAAACTCCAAACCTCTTAACAAACCATCATTTTATTAAAATTAATCAGTGAATCTATAATAAGCTTATATTGATCTAATGCTCAGTAATTAAGTACTTAGTTACCTATTCAAAAGAAACATGGAGAATTGAAAACCAACAGAAAATAGCTAACAAGAAATATTAAATTGATATAGTATACCAAAATATGTCCATTTATGTGATATATGATTATTTGATGCAGCTTGTTCAGGTCTGTTGTGCCAAGAAAAATTTTCAAAACAGGTAACAATGAAGTGGTCATATTTTATTTAGATGGAATACCTCTGTTGGTTGTTTTTTTGGTTTGTTGTTTTTTTTTTTTTTAATGTATGAGATAAAACCAGTATACAACCAACATACTTGGTACCATATCAAGTTAACACTTCTAGTTAGTTCTTTCTGTTCATTCATAACACACATTATTTGATCTATGTTAGGATGCTTATGTAGTCAATCACTGCTCAAAAGGTATTTTGCAGAGCTGTGCTATACTGCATTGCTCTGCAAAGTGTAGAACTGGTAGGGAATATTTCATTTGGTATTTTTTCCTGGCAGACAGCTGTGTTTGCAAGACTGATGTGCTTTGTACTAATTTTGTAAGGCCTCAGAACTAGGACTTGTCAGACTTATTGTCTAGGGTTTTCTTGGCCTGCCTGGAGTTGTATTTTACTTTGTTTATCGGTAGGAGCAGTTTTATAATGAAAATTTGTATTACTTAACTTGTTTTACTTTTGCATAGTTTTTTATAACTGAGGTGTATAACCACATCATAATTTTAAAATTAATACTAGTAGGAAGTAGCTTTTTTGTGTAGAATGAAATATTTGTGTAGTGTCATGAGGTAGAGTAGAGGATAGGGATAGCATGAGAGCAAGGTGTTGGAAACGGGAACACGGGCACAGGATGCAGTGTGGGGTACACATGGCATGGGGTGATAACAGTTGGGCACAGGAGGATCCTGCACCCCCAAGCCTATGAACAGCTCACCAGTGGTCAGCTGCAGAAATGCCAACTTAGGTAGTTGAGCAAAACCAGCTATAAGGGTAAGAGAGAACAAAGAGCATGTATCCAGAATAACTCACACTCCGTATATAGTGAATTGAGATTTAATGTGGCATTTTAGATCAGTGCAGAATGAACAAGGTACAAAAAGGGTCAGGAAACATACAAAAGTATGCAAGTGGACCCTAGGGTATAAAGAAGGAAACCATCAGTATCAGAGTCATACTCCTCCTGGTGAAGGACTGGGGATGCTGTAAAGCCCCCAGCCACCCCAGTCTGAAACCAACAACCATGGGATATGAGGTGGCATAACACTAGAGCAAGGTGCAGATACTAGAAAGCCCAAGTATAACAATTTTAATTGCATTGCTATTATCGAGACTTTTTCTGTAAAGGAATTCTCTTTCTTATTTCTTTTTTCTTTCCCTTTCTGTTAAATCAGGTCTGGACTAATAATAATTCTTCATTTTGATTGTGAAGTTTTCATCTACACTTAGCAATAAATTTCAGGCTTTGCATGTAACGTGTTTCCTTTTACCTTTAGCAGGATTTTGAATGCAACAAAGGAACTGATGAACTCCACAGTCTCAGAGAGTCCTTCAGGACTGAATGGATCCGGTCACAAAAAGGACAAGCACCAGGAAAAATCCTTTGCTGTTCCACAGGTCAGATTTGAGAAGGAAGAGTTTTCTAGCAAAACAAAAGTTTCATGCTCCTGTTTGAGAAATAACCTGTAACCGAAGTTTTATAGCAAATTTAAAACATAACTAATCAAAATATTTTCCTTCAATAAAAAGCTATATCCATATTGCCCCCAAACCTCCACCAAACCAACCTGAGACAAGCCAAGACTGTGTGGTCAGAGTTCATTAATTCCGTATTTTTGGGGAGAAGTGACAGCAGCAATATATGTCTATTTATATTTATCCTTATTTAACTGAAGTAGTAAATCATGTTTTTACATTTAAATTAACTCACAATGACAAAGATATAGGCCAAGATTCTCCTCAAATACTTGCATGTGTCAATCAGATGTAGGTCTATCTAAATAAACGAAGTTACACCCATGCAAACTCACTGTAATTGCAAGGAGATAACATTTCCAGGGTTATGGTAGAAAGATGTTATATGAAAATGACACAATTAATTTTCTCTTCTTGTCCCTGGCATAGCTTAGGGAAAGGTGATGACAGCTCGGAGGTGGGAAAAGATGTGACAAGGGACAAGGGGAGGGAGGAGGAATGGCTGAACAACCATCAGTTGGTGACTCTGCTGTCAGCCAGCAACAGTGTACGCTATAAATGGGCAAAGTCAGGGGAGCAGGATTTGAAGGCCACATAGGGAAGAAAGGGGTAAAGCACATTGTTTGAGTAGCCTAATTAAGAGGGGAGAAGTTGTTTCAGGATTTTTGTGACAGAGGCCTGGCAGGTAGGGAGCCTCTTGGCCAAAAGGGACAGCTAGCTGAATCCAAACACTTGTCTGAATAGACAGCAGAGGTATCCAAACAAATGCCATTATCCCTAGCGGTACACAGACTGTTCTAAAGTATTTTAAAAATACTGTTTGAAAACAATCCAGCCCAATTTCCTGGAGTGATGGAGTCTCGGCTCCTTCTAGCTTGCCTCAGTGTGGCCCAGCGGCTGCGGCAACAACGGCCAGGCCGGCAGTGGTGTAAGGCCCGGGGCCTGAGGAAAGGCTCCATCTCTGCATATCATTTTGTATTTTAAACACAGAACTTCAGGTTTTTGGGAAACACAGGGCCAGATCCACATCCTGACTAAAGCTACTGTATTTTGGTGAGGGTGAAATGATGGTCTGTGCTATCCAGAGGAACTGCTTTGCAATGGGGCAGCTAAAGGTCGATAAAGAGTTAGTAAAACAGTCAGAAGAGTTGGGATTCACCCCTGAAGTGCCACAGAGATAACAGGCAGGCTCAATCCTCTAATCAGTTTTCATGCCAGTGTTTGCCTACAGAAGTTAATAAATTTAAGAGTAGGAAAACCAGGGTGGTATTGATCACAGGATAAAAGCACGTTCCAGTGACACGAGTTTCCGTACAGCCTGAGCAGAAGCTGAGGTAGTCAAGTCTTTTGACTGCAACTTTTTATCTTGAACTATTTTGGGAAAAAAAAATGCAGGGGAGTGATTCTATAACATATCAATTAACTAAACTGTGATAATATATAAGATAGATCAGACCAATTTTGCAATGGCTTATTTTTGAACTTTGAATAATTCTGATAAAGTAAATAGAAATACAGAGAATATATTCATTTATAAAAGTATAAGCTTTGAAAAGATGAATCTTTTTGTTCTTTTAAGAATACTTTTTTCCAGTGACCAAAAGGAACTTTGACTTTTTTAACTTTTCCCGTTTCCTGATGAGTTGAAAAATGAAAACCATTGAAATAAGTTGTTTCACTCTTTTCAGACAGAAAGGTGGATGAACAGAAACTGAAAATGGAAATTACTTCTATCAAAATGAGACAAGCATCTTTGCACAAAAAGCCCTAATTTAGTCAAATGATTGCATAAATCACAATTAAAGTTCCTTTGAAAACTTGTTTTTGTTGAAAGCTGCTTTGAGGGAGTATTTAAAATTTGTTTAATTAAGAGTGAATGATCCGATTTATGCTCACTACCAGGCTATACCAATTACTATTGTATTATACAGTTTATGTCTGCTTGCTTTGAGTACAAACCTAACACAAACAGAAAATACCTGACAGAACCTGACCCTAATTTTGATGAATATGTACCTCAGAGATCCTCTTTCATACTTCTCTTTGCCCCTCCAACTTTTATTTAAGTTCTTATTTCAGTTTGCTTAAAATACAAAACTTTACAGGAAGCCACACAGCACTGATTTGGGTAAAACGCTATAAGACTTACGTATGTGTATTAATGACACCATGAATGTTTATTGTAGTACAATTCCTACAGGAGCAAGGTACACAGAAGTTGAAAAACAGCCTACTTTATATGCTCCCAAGCAAGTGAAAAAGAAGGCAAGCTCCTGCTTATTGCAACAGAAGTAGAAGCAGGTATATTGTAGGCATACCTATTTTTTTCCTTGCACTACTGAAATTGCTGTACATAGTGCCCCTGACTGACTAGAACAGAATCTGTAAGGGTTTCAAGGAAACTGGAAAAAGAATTTTAAATCAAATTCTATATTTCTTACAAAATATATCTTTTTGCTAAAAAACATATTGCCTAACTTGAATAAATAGCATACTCTTCCAAATACAACTACTTATGGACTGAACTGAAATAGTTTACACATTGTAAGCTAAGATTGCATCTACGGGTATTACACAGCTATGACACAGGCAATATAGTTCTAGGGAAGTATGTGTGCTATTTTTTTTACAAGTGAAACTTCAGGGATAGATCTAAATTTATGCGTTTATGCTAATTTAGATTTTGAAATCCAAAGCTGTCATCTTAAAGAAGCCTGAATAAGATCAAGAAACCTGTGTCTGGGACCTGCTCTGGTAAGCACATGTTCTGTGTACCCATGTCCTGTTGGTAGGACTGGATCCCTCGTACAGTGCCAGGATGACAGAGGTAATTGTCACTAAGGAAATAGCCAAGATGCTGTAGCCCTTGCTGAGGAACAAGGATCTGGTTTATCTCTTTTTTCCATCCTCCTGCCAAGGATGCACTGACTCAAGATTGGGTACCACAGTCCACTATTCAGGAGAACTATTCTTTGGCAGTAAAGAGAAAATGCCCTTCTCTTAAAACACTGTCTGGTGGTGGCACAGGAATGCAAGAAGCCATGAAGAAAATCCCAGGAAATCTATGTGCATTCTATTTCCAAATTATTCCTGTGTTTTATGTTTGTAAGTTCCTACTTCAAAATAAGGAAGATTTAGACTTACATGTGTACATATATTTATTATGCATAGAGGGAAATACACATTTCTATAGATCTATTGGTCCAGCAGTTCAGTAATAGATACTGAATGATCTGGATAAAGACAGATGGGTTCCTGTTCTCAGTACAACAACAACTGGTGGAGAGGAAAATTTCTCAGAAATCAGAAATGCTCAGCTTGTGCAACATAAGAGAAATTTTTAACTGGATAGGAGGAGATAATTTTCAGCAATCATAAGGTTAGGACTGAAGTAAGTGCTCTGCCTTTGTAAATGAAACCATACCTGGCACCCCGCTTCCCTGCAGAAATGAGGCTAGTCAAGAACACACTGACCCCTAAGCTTTCTGGGCTGCTCTCTCCCTTCTCAGTCGGGAGTTTCATCGCTTTTAAGCATAGATGTAGCCCTGACCTACCTGCCCTGCTGTTCTCTGAGTGGTAGCATGAGAAACAATTTTCTTGCACCTCCAGACTGCCATTCACTGTCAGTGATCCACATGCCTGATTTAACCCAGGCGCTTGGATTTAACCCACATAGACAGAAGATAGTGGGTAAAGAATAAGGGATCAGGACAATTTATTTGAAAGTTAATGTATTTAAATCCTGTGTCTACATCAAGTCAATGTTTGCGAGCTCATGGCTGGACTGCCATGGTCAATTCTGGCGGACACTGTAAAATGGCTGCTGAAAAGTGAAAGAGCTACAGTATGAGTCAAAATCTGAGAAAATTTGATTTCCCGTGATTTTTTTTTAGATAAAGAAGACTAGTAAAATGTATAAAAAATCCTTTTACATCTTAATTTTTTCAATAATGTGGTAAAAAAATAGGGTGTTACTGAACTGTATCTAACATCACAGCCTTAAAAATAATTTCATAGGAAAAGAATTAGTAGGAAAGGATAATAATTTTGATTTGTACTGTATAAGCTGCAAAGAAGGGTCACTGTTTTTATTACAAAAGACTCCTCATTTCAATTATTGAATCTAACTAATATGCAAACTACTTAACAGCAAAAAGACTAATTGTCTTTATAAGGGCTCTTCTAAGACAAAGGAAAAAATCATAAATCTTCTGCAAAATTGTTGTCTTCATACTTTCTTCTGGGGAACTTAATTAAACAAGACTACCACATTGTCAAATACACTGTACATAGTATTTAGTTATATCAACAAAAATGGGAAAAAATTCAGTATAAACTCAAAGAAGTATAATTAGGAATTATCAAATTTCAGTAATCCACATAATCTCTGTGCTTTTTGTATAAAGGAATAATAAAATTATCTTCCATTCCATCAAGCCAAAAAAGAATATAAAATAAATAAAAAAAAATATTAGCTTGCTTTTTGTTTCATTGATCCATCACTGAAAGTAGTGGAAAATGATTGATAAACTCTAAGTTGCTTATATAGGGTTATGTAACAAATATTGAGGAACTTGTGAAGTACGCCTATAGGCCGCTTTTCCTTAAGAGAAAAGTTTACTGTAAAAGATCTCCACTGTAAGTTAATGTGATAGAGATAAGTCAGCTATCAGAAAGGCACTAGGTCCTGGTTAACCTTTAGCAGGAATCAGAGAGGAAGCTGCTTGTCTAACTTGCTGTGTAATCATAACTATAAGTGGTTAGAGGGTCTAGCTGCTTGTAATTAGTGCTCCAAATCTGCTTCCAAGGACCTGATAAGCGAACAAGTTCCTTTGCCTGAGACCTTAACCAAAGCCTATGGAAATTCTTGCCATAAGGAGACAGTTAATCGATTAGAAAGGGCAGAGAATGATCAGAGCAAGAAAAGAAAGTTAATTACAGGGCAACTATCAAGCTTCATTTCAAAATAGATATGCCATTGCATAGCCATTGTAATATAAATTGTATTAGAACAGTGTTCTTGGTAGAGACAGGGAATAGCTAGCCTTATTGAACCTTCAGGAGAAAGCTGTTCATTTTATGAAAAGCATTATAAATCACAGCAGCCTTTAATATAAGGGAGTTGTATCTGTTAAACTAAAAGATTCCTCTGATCCTGCTTCTTATGTATTTACAGCCTTAAATTTTAACATTTTGAAGTATTTTACAGGATCATCTGGAAAGCAAGGAGTTCCCATATCCATAGTACCAAAATCTGCTTGAGTAACAATTGGTATCAAACAAATTCAATCCAACATTTTTTTAAATTGTAAGGCCTCAGAATTAAGCTTTCAAATTTAAATATGGATGTAAATGTGTTGATAAAAGACTTTTAAAGACCTTTGGTATTTTGTCATGGCAGCGTGCTTAATGTTGAACATTCAATGTTGGTGTTGCATGCCAAAGCATGTCATTGCTAGCAGAAGTAAGGGCTCAAGTCCATGTGCCATGTATAGACCAGAGCCTTCTTCCCATTCCATTCATCAAGTTTTATTTCCATTAGGTATTGTTTTATTTTGCAAATAAATTGCATTTATTTTGTATTATTTTGACACTGTAGAGTAACTATAAGTCTATAACTTGTCTATATATAAGAAATATATTTCCATTCTTTAAAACCAAGCTTTTTTTTTTTTTTAGCATTTATTCTTATTGTTTCAGGATACTTCAAGCATGTAGGAAATAGGAATAAGGAGAATTTAGTTGCACGTTCTCTTGGCTTGAGAGATAGCAAAGCATCAGTTTTCTTTGTTCAGTTTCCTTAGTGTCAATGCGGGAGCAGGGAGTGAATAAGGGATAGATAATACTTACCTTTATAGTCAGCGTTTTAAAACAGTGACCAGTGGTTTTAATGACACTACTCATCTGTGAAGGTAAAACACCACAAGAAAGCCTGGCTTCAAAGAAATGTATTCAGAGCTTTCCGGACATTTCCATAAGGTATCTCAAACGATAAACTTACAAGTAAACTGACTCATCAGCCAATTCTCAAAGTCTTTGTGTAAATGGGACATTTTTCAAAACCACCAAAATTACTTTGGGGCCTAACTGAACTCAAGATATCAAAAATATTTAAGTCAGTTTGAAGTCTCTCAAACTTTCCCACCTATCTCTATCACTGCTAGGGCAGCCCAGGATAGAAATCTTTGTCTCTACACATACAGAATTCTTTTATTTGCCGTGTCTGCTCATATTAATGAAAGTTTATCTTCTTATTTGGGTTTTTTTTTAACTTTTCTTTTCTAGTGTTTTGCCCACTAATAAATATTGTTTTGTTATGCAGATTTCAGGTACTATATATCACAATGACTTGTGATATTTTGGTTGGAATAAATTAAACATTCACTTGATAATTATTTGTGAGTTTTGACTAAAAGTAGCATGTTGGGCTTTTTACTTTTACAAAATGTGGAACCACAACAATGAAATATGAATTCTAGGATTTCTGAGGAAAAAGCAAAGTTGGGAAACTGCATTTTTTATGTAGGTCCTATGACAAGCTGGAGGAGCCAGAGCCTACTTCAAAGGCTCACCTTACAGTCCTATGATCTATAACGTGCTGAAAGGAGCTCAGTGACACTGAGTGAAAGAGAAGGTTAATCTGAAAAGAATGTGAATCTGAACTTGTTGATTTTGCCTTTGAAGTTAGACAGGTGCATTTTCCACTTCAAACAGTGAAATTTTTGTATATATCTAAGGCTCCATTGTACAGTAGGGCTCCATCTTAGCTGTCTTGATCAGGACAACACTGTTGTGGATATTCTTCTAAGAAGAAAGGACTAGAGTAAGTTATCAGTGCAGAAGCAGCTTGAGGATTCATTATAAGAAAGAGGGAGCAACCACAACTCACAATCACAACCTGGCTTGTCTTATAATCGTCGTCATTAGAAGTGTCGACTCGTGCTATTGGAAATATTTGCCAACTTACAAAAATATGGATTGGTTATTGCTGGCTTTAGTCACCACAAGCTGAAGGCAAAGGGCATGGAGATGCCCCATTGCCAGAGGTCTTTTGCCCAGCTACATCAAAGTAGTATTTGAAGATGTATACTCTGTGTTACAGAAGTAAAGGTTCATCAGCTCTACCACAACACTGGCAAAATCAGCACATTTTTACAAGTAAATGCTGATTAGTCCACCTGACTACTCAGTGACTGATGGGAATGACTCTCAGTGCAAAGACATTTCTAATTATGTTAAGCACATGCAGAGTTAAGTTTATTCACAATGCAGGGTTTGGATCTGGATAGACCAAGTTCTGTCTTCTGTGACTGTACACAGAGCAGTGCTTCTTGCTGAGTTAATCAGGGGTTTGGGAGCTCTTCTCATTATTGTGTGTTTAGTGCATTGTGATTATTGCTGGCCAAAAGAGTGAAAGGCAATAAATTCATAAGCATGGAAAAATGTATTTGACTTTGAATAATATCAGCTATTAATAGCTCTAATATTAACAAGTATTTATACTTTTAATATTTTAATATATGCTAATTAAATTGTTTTATATTATTGGGCATTAGTGATTTAATATTTACATCTGAGCCACATATATGTTGGGAGAGAAGCTTGGAAAACAGATTTTAATAGTTTCAGTAGTTAGTTCAGAAGATAAAATAATCATTTGCTGAAATAAAAGCAATGAAATTATTACTTGGGTTATTAATTGTGCCATAAATACACCTTACTTTGTAACTGGGAAATGATGCAGGAAAGGCTTGATCACATTCTTTTTAGATAATCACGAAGGTCCTATTTATGCTTAAAATAAGTCACCTTTACTACGTGAAAGCTGAAATTGGGGTTATGTATTCTTCTGGGGAGATTATGCTTCTGAATTTCTTTAAAAATTTTTTCGCTGCCCTGAACACCTAACTTTCAGCTTTGCAAAATAATGTTGCACCTGTCAAGAAAAAAGAAATACAGACAGATTATTTTGCCTTCAGTACTACATTCCATTTGTTTTTGTCATGCAGAAAGACTTACATTTGGTGTTAATTATTTACCGTACTAGGGAATACTCAAGGGGTTGTAAGACCTTTGAGAGTTTGTCTGAATTATCAGCTTTTGTCTTAACAATGGCATCTTTCCAGCAATTTTAATTTTGTTAAATAGCTTATGTGCCCTGCTTTGTGATTTCCTTGATGGTAGTGAGTTATAGTGGCATATAGCACATTACCACCTCTACTGGGTGGGTATTTTGTTGTTTTTTGCCTTCCAGGAGGTGAACTGTTTGTTGCAAATGAGTGGGAATGTTGCCCAGAAAGCTAAGTGGCTTCAGATATTTTATGTAACATTTGCTTTTCAGATTAAACAAAAAATAAATCTTCCTACTTTGAAATCACCACAGAAACCTATTCCCATTGCAGTGGCTGACGTTGTGTCACATGAAGTCTGGGACAGTCTTCTATCAGGATTAAACTGAAAACTAGACCAAGTGTAAAGCCCAGATTTTACACTTCATTGTTAAAATCACAAAAAAACCAACAGCCCAATATCAAAGAAACACTAAGGCTGCTATTCTGACCCTTAGATAGAACAAACAACTGCAGCAAGCACTGTGTGGAGCTGTAGGCACCTACGCTTACTGTGTAGCATGACACAGCAGACACTTTGAGGGAGACAGGCTGTGTCTGAGAACTGCTTGTCATGCGACAGACCCCAGGATGCTCCTAACCAGCAAGTATAGATGCATCCCAGCACTCTGAGTATCCCACAGCTTGTGCAGGAATGCCAGTCAGAGAGGCAGAAGGGACTTGTGTGATGTCTGGCTGATGGGAGCACCAGGTTCTGTGTGACTACTGCAGGCAGAAGAAATATAGGAGAAAATCTGTAGAGTCAGCAAACTATTACTGGATGTCCCTGGGCACATAGGTATGAAAGAATAGAGTTCTGCTATGTCTGTCACCATGTTCAAAGCATGTATTGAGAGCACGTTTGATCTAGAGGACAATTCAGGGCATTTTTTTGGAAGACGGTGTAGATTTCTGCCACAGAGTATCACCAAAGTCACTCTTGGTCACAAAAGACTGATCAGAAGGAACTAAGTGAGGACTACTAGGCCATAATGGGTTTAACACAAAGACAGCTAGAGGCAAAAGCTGCTAACTTCCTTTGAAGACCTGGAAATTGTGGGTACTGAAAAAAACCACTGATAAAAAAATTATTTCTATCTTGGTTACCAATTTCATACTATTCCACTCAATAAGAAACAAACCTGTTAATTAATCACCAAGTTATTATCAAAAAACATCTGCCTTCATCATTACAAGCACATATAATATCTGACAGACTGCTCTTGAACACCTGCATTTAATTCAATAACATTGTTCATTGAATTTTAATTTTATTTTAGACTCATGAAGTGTAGGCTGATGATACAATTCACTCATATTTATCTGGTTGTTAGTTCTGATGAGGACCTAAAATGAAATCAATATTGGCAATTTCTATGTATAATCAAATATTAATATTGGAATAGTTACATCCAGAGGCAGAAGGAAAGAAGAGAAGATGCAGAACTCTGTCTACATAAAATCTTAGTTGTTAGGAACATATGAATAAGGGAGACCTGCTGGGTCATGAAATCCAAGCCCCTTCCTATTGCCAACAACTCAGTAATACGACGTTTTTAATAAATGGCTCTTCTGCAATTCAGCACAGGAAAAGTGAGATCCTGCACCCATTTTCCTACTGTAAATTTGTTTGCATCTGGTATTGTTCACTGCCTATTTTTAAATAATTTCAAGAACAGAAGACATTCAATAAACTTACAAAATGCAATACTAGATATTTATTCACGTAGCAGTTATAGAGCTTCAACTTGGCCCATGAGTTATTTTGTCCACAGTTTTCTATAATACTTAGTGTTGTGTATTATAAGCCACTTCAGTGTCTTGAAACTTCATCTGTATATGTAACAGAGTCATATTTATGCCATATATTCATACAATATTTACTGTCTTAGATGTTCTCCCTGTGTTTACTTCATCATTAGCATTTGGGTAAATGAGATTACAGGTAGGATATATTTCCACCTAACTGCAGTCTCCTAAAGGTTAGGCATCTAGCCTAAGCTAGTTGTCTTCTGTTTCTCTATAGGTAATGATTATAGATAGGTATCCTACTGAAATTCATCCCACTTGCATTGGGATGAGATGACTTGCTTCCCTAAGGCACCACTTTACTGTAGGAGCACAGATAATTCAGCTACAGTTGGGGTCTAAAGCTAAGTGAGATGACCCCCTCTCTAGTGCTTTGACTGGGGCCACAAAGTGAAAAGGGCGCCCCTGGGAACTATGCACAGACCTCAGAGAAGTCACCTGTTTCTTAAGGGCTAAAAGAGACCATTCCCAGAGAAGATGGCTTACACTGCTGAGCTGCTGTAACTAACATCCCAGAAAATGGTTTTGGCCCAAACCAACTTGTTGTCTCCTGCACAGTTCTTAGCATCGACTCAGAATATATCAAAAGCTAGGACCTAGGCTGAAGAGTCATTTTGGATATGGCCACCTTAATCTAAACAGCAAAAGAGTTTAATGTATGAGTGTGTGTGCAGGCAAATGCTAGTTGGTCTCCACGGTTTGCCGGCATCCCAGAACCATTTAATTGACTAACATTGCTGCAGTTTTGCCCATCCAAAGGTTTCTGTTTATTTGTTTTCTTCTGTTTTAAGTCTAGAACTAGGTCTTTATAATTTTAAAGTACTTACTATACATTTGGAATTAGGACAGATGATATGACCTCACATTTTTACTGGTTTTTTTTCAGATAAAACAATTTTTTTTAAGACAATGCAGTTGATAAGTGTGTGAACTAATAAGATAAATTTTAAGTTATTGTTCCGTTCAGTCAAACACTTGTTCACTACCTTTCTTTGTCTTGGGAACAAATTTTCTAATTTAAATCATGGCAGCAATGATATTGTCTACATAATGTAGACAAAACATTAGATATACCTCTTTCTTCTTCCCCTAAATTGCTTTTTGTTGTTAAATTATGATTCCTTAGTTGGTATGTTCCCTTGCACAATTACCTGATTAATCTTGATTGTGACTGATCAAGGATTATTTTTAATAAAATTGATTATGTTTTACTCAAAGACTCTAGATTTATTTGATCTTTTTAGAGCACCATGACTTCTAATTGACTCTTACTTGTGAAGTGCTCTGCTAACACTTATTATCTGAATGAATAACTGATGGCCTTTGCTTGGTATTAATCTTTATGGTGATTTATTGCATACTCATGGTGTGATGCACTTGGCTACTCACAGTTTTTGCCTTCTCAAGGTAAATTGCACTTTTAACGCTGAGGACAGGGTACCTTCATTAATAAATTAATTAAATATTGTGACATTTGAAATATTTTTCTTTATCCACTTATATATGATTTTTTTTTTTGTTTCAAAATACTGCTTTTATGTGTTAAGTTGCTATTTTTTTTCTTATTTGACATGCTTGCTTTAAATGATATTTTGCCACCCCAAAATTTCCTGCAATTCAGGAGACTAGAGACATATCCTGAGAACTCTTGGAAGAAAAAAAATCCAAATCTCATACATGCTGAATGATATAATACCAAAAATATGATGAGTACATGAAAGTTCAAGGGTGTGGTGGAGGATGTGTTCTGTATCTTTTGCAAGGTGTACCTGCTTCACTAACATTCAGCAAGTTGTGAAAAAGAAGGATAGAAATTCTCAGAGGTCTCCAGACTGTTGTGGTAGTTAGTGACAAAACTGGCAAGCTCTAAAAGTAGAAGGAGTTGTAGTGAGCATCATTGTCTTAGTAGTAATAAACAGGAAACCAGATCAGACAGAGTCATAACAGAGCAGTTGTGCAGAATTTATTACAACATAATTGTTAAATACTCTTAAATTTTCCCCAAACACTCACCTTTATACCAACTTACAAGAAGTGCATTCAGTAATATAAAGGGTATTACTTAAATCATGTTTATTCTTTTGTGGTCAACGTGATGTAACAGTGGTCTGATGAAAAACACATAAAAACAGTCTCCAAAAACTTCTTTTTTATTCATCAATGGCATGAAATTCAAGCTAAACTTCCCTAAATACCAGCAGAACTCTTGTTATACTTGGCAATTATTACAGTATCAGTGATTTATGAAATCCCTGGTAAGGGAAAATAATTTTGTCTTGTTCAGTCTAAGCAGATGATGAAGATGACTGAGGGGGGAAAAAGTCAATGACTTTCCTCAGATTCTGGAATGGATTATGACTGGTGATGTTATTAGACTTAGACAGTTAAAATAACTTTTCAATATACTGAGCATGACAAAAGAAGGGATTGTGTTAATATCAAAGCTGACTACTGCTAGCAAACGTTCAAATGTATTAGCATTCATTTGTGTTCTGTCATCTTGGCTTTTCTTCATCTGCAGTTTTGTGAGTGATGCTCCAACTGGAGATTGAATTGTAATAAATATTTATATCCAAATCCAGTACAGGTGGTAATGTGAGTATGTGCACCTTCCAGAGTTATAAACTGAACGTAGGTCCATCTATTTTTTACATAGATTCATGTAAAAAAAAAGTAAAAAAAATGCAAGAAATCTTCTGCTTAGGATCACAGCACTCACAACAGTAAAGGATGAGGTTGGAGAAGAGAGTGCCCAGCAATCAGTGTGGGGCAGAGTGTGTGTAACAGTAGGATTCAGGGATACTCCCCATGGACACACACAAGTTCCCCTCCCTTTCTCAGTCGTTCTGCCTTGGACTCCCCACCCTTACTTTCCTGTGCCCTTATACTCATGCCTCTGAATACTTCTGCTCTACCTGGTCAAGCCCCCTTTCCTTGGCCCCAGGTTACTCCATGACCCTCTCTCTCCTCCCAGGGAGTCCAGTTTCCCTAGGGGATTCCCAAGAACAGCCCCCTTTCTTTTGCCTGCCCGAAACCCCTTCCCTCTTAAGCTCCACATCCTTCTGCATTAGATTTCCCTTCCCATATGCCACTGTCATCTTTCTCCTCCTGCCTTCCTATGGGCAGCAGTGCCCCTCCACCCCTCCCCTCCACCGGTTGCACTGACTGCTCCTCCCCCAAAGGGCAGTCTGTATGTCCCTTCAAAGGAAAAGCCACAGCTCCTTTTCCTGCTCTGTCTATGACTTCCAAAAAACAGTTAACAGACTGAACTGAGTGCAAATCCACCCAAGGAAATTAAATGAAACTGTGTCCAAGGAAAAAAAAAACCAAACAGTTTTATGGTGCTCCTACGTTTACAGAACGTAAAACAGTATTTTCCAGGAAAGCCTAGGAACAGCACTAAACTCCATCTACTCACAACACATATGTTAAAAATCAACTGTTGACACCAAATAATGAGGATAACTGTCCATATTCACCTTTAGACAGGAAAACAGAAACTGATTTCTAACTACTGGAGGAACAAGATTCCAGGAGAGCCTTTCAGCAGTGGAAGGGAACTGGAATACGAAGGCAGAGCCTGGCCAGTTAATGAAAGTTGTTCTGACACAGATTTGCCTGCTGGAGCTGAGGACTCCACCCGATGATTCAAGCAATCCCTTCGACTCCTGTATTGCATCCCATTCTTCATCCTTTTGACTTTCTCGCTCCTTTGAGTTCCTGCATTCTGTCAGGCAAATTCTGTGTCTTCTTACTGTCTCTAAAACCCCAAGTACAATTTAGTGATGTGTAAATAAGAGTGATATTCGCCTATGGACCACATTAAATACAGTGTAAACTTCTCAACAGGATAGTTGTATCAACTCTTGTCTTGCTTTTCTTAGTGGTAATATAGCTGCATGATAAGTGCAAGAAGCAAGGGATAATATAGTGTGTGCTTTATGTTGCTGGAGGCAGAATAGAGAGATTTTTCTTCACCTTCAAACCTTCTTCATAGGGTTGAAAAACTGATGGGAACTGCTTTGAAATTAACCATAATAAGCAATGCAAGTATCATCTGGTGTTCTGAGTGTGCTGTCAGATAATGCATGTTCTACAGGGTATATGTAAAAGAATAAGACAGCATAAAATGTTAAATAGAAGTTGGCATAGATAAAGCTAAAATAATAATAAAAAAATCCTCACTATTGAAAACAAACCAGACAAATGATAAAAGTAAATCATAAAAGTAAATGATAAAAATAAAAATACTCCATAGGAAGCTAGTTGCAAAAAGCCTGTTAAATAATGGATATCTATAGAAGTTTTGATTTTGACAAGAAACTTGATGAGTAGAGACTGGTGGAATATACAAAGAACAATATCCCCAATAAATTCAAAGAACAGGAGAGACTAAAACTGTGCAGTTCAGCTCTTCCTATTATAAAGACATCTGTTGTTTTACCGCCTTATTAAAAGGCTCATCTCTTCACTGGCAGATGTGCTCTCCAGATCTATGATCTGGAAGAGGGCTTACATTGTCTTTTCTTCTGTAACAGCCAATGACCAGACCTACTCTGATCCTCTGTGATTATCAGATTCCCACAGCAAAAAGTTTATCCAGCTGTCCTATCAGCCTTTGCCTTAAGACAAAGGAACCTTTCCTAGAGAAGCATAGTTTGAGACAAGTGGATATTTTTCTTTTTTTTTTTCCCAAACTCAGAGACGAGCCTGTATGTTCCTCATTCTCCTCTTCCTTAATTATCTTTTTCATTTATCTCTTCAAAAAACTCAACTTCAATGCTGACATGAGATTAATGCAGTAATCACTACATTTTTTCCATACCACTGCAAATATACCTTTTTAAAATGGTTATCATGGCCCATCATGTACTTTTGCAGTGGGGCTAAACTCAGCACTTTAAATTGTGAAATTTACTTTCTTATGATCAGCTATGTGTTTGTGGAAAAGCAAATTAACAATGATGTTAGCAATGCATTGACTTACATGCTAGTGCCCAACCAGACAATCTTCTTATCCTGTATGAAAACAATACTTAATGAGGAATTCAGCAACAATAATGGTTATTTTGCTATCTGCTCTCCTCCTGTTGCTTACCAGCTCCTGAAAAATTATGTAATCCACTGCCTTCACCTTAATTTGGCTTATACTAAATACCATGACATGTGCAACTCTTTGCTCAAGGGGTTTTCTTTGTTATATTTTTTATATTCTCTCATGTGTACTTACTAACACTGTTCAGCTTCAATGATATTAACAAAACTCTGCTATATGTCAAATTATAACTCTTCTCTCAAAGGTTAGTTTTGTATCTCCCGGTAGTATCACTTTGGGTTTATTGTTCTTATTTCACCTCAGTCTCACTTGTTATCAAAGACTTGGCTACATTTCCAAAATTGAAGCAGCCCGAGATGAAACATTTCCATAGTTTTAATTTCCTTTTTTTTCCTTTCTGCTTGAAAACACATTTCATTTAGTACCCATATAATCATTGGTGATGTATTTCACATCACTGTATTACATCAACAATGGTCTTTGTCATATCTGGATTGTGCAGTTCTTTATTCACAATATTACCTATTTAGATTATCAATACTTTTTTATCTCTTTCTGTGAAAGCCTTATCTCTACTAGCAATCTAGTATTGATTGCTAGAAGTCTTCTGGTTTCAGTTATTGTCTGGAGGGGGGTGTGTCAAAAAAGTAGACATTAAAAAGATAGGTTATATTGACAAGTTTCTTGACCTGTTTGGGGATTGAATGTGGTGATGCTGGAAATTAAAGTTACAGACTTTATCCAGGAGTAGCACTGGATAAAAATTTTCACAAAAGTAAGACCTGCCTTGCAGGAGAAAATTCAAAGAATAGAAGAAAGCATGCAAAAATTATGGGGCTGAGCGTGGCAGAGTGAAATATCTAGAACAGAACCAAAGATATTTGAGTCTTAATATTTCCCTTGCCAAAAGAATAACCTGTGAAACACAGATGTTTAGTATCTTATCCTTTTTACTGGCTTGTTCATCCAAAGGATGATAACTATTTATGTCAATCACTTCAGGAGCTCAAGAGACAAAAGTGTGTGTCATAAATCAAGATCTTTCAGACTGGCAGGTGAACTCTGTGAATAATAATTTCATATGATGAACTCTGTAATTTGTTTCTGGAAAATCTCAGGAATTACATTCAAATGCACATTTTTACAGAATTTTGTGAGTAACATTAATGCAGTATAGGAAATATAAACTTGGAACAATCAAGCTAAGAGAGAAATCAAAGAATATTTCAGTCTTCCTTATATGTTTGGGAAATACATTTAAATGTGTGTCAGCGATCCAGAGACCCTTAGGACTTCATGTGATGATGTCCTGAAGTGACATGTACCCTATGCATACTGAGCCCTTGAACTGTTTTTTTTATAGCTTTTCCTGCACAATCTCTAGTTTATCAGCATCCTTTTCAAATTGTTTAAGAAGGCTCTGTTGATAATAATCTATTATATTGATCTTATCAGCACTGTGTACAAGAGGACTATCTCCCTAATTTTTTCCACCCTGTTTATATGTGCGGAATCACATTAATTACAGATTTGCACTGGAAGCTCCGTGATCTCTAAATTGTTTTCTTTCCAGAAAAACAGCTTTCTATTCTTTTTTTGGTGCCTATGGTCAAGATTTTCTCTCACTTAACCTTAGACTTCTAAAATTTACTTTTCTTGCCTAAGTCACCTGGTTTCCTTCTGCTGTGAATGGACAGAGATGGTTACCCATAGAAGTTGATTAATCCAGTGCTAAGATACATGAATTGACTGTCTGGAGGCTCCTCTGACTGCAGACTGTAACATAGCCCACAAACCTGCATTTGAGGCAGTTAATGATCGCTAAGATTACTTACCTTCTAGGGGAAAACCAGAACTAAGCAGTTTTGCATTTGCATCTGTTAAAATGAATTTGTTTGAATGAGTCCAACTTTCCAGGCAACCTCACAGACCAGTACAGGCAGAGCAGGACCTTTTCCATCACCCACAAAAAAACCAACAGCACTCACACGTACATGAGCAGCACAGACTGTGTGGTCCTTTCCAGTGGATTAGGTGGAAGTTACTAGTGGCAGACCTTTACGCTCCTGAGTCCATCAATCAGAGACCTAAGTGTTCTCATTTTTGTTATTGTCTTCATTATCTCTCATTAGGGTTTGTGTACCTTAGTGTTTAATTTATTAGTTTTCCAGTCTCTTGTGTTTGTTTCTTATGTTGAATAGCTGTTAACCAGATATCCTCAAAAATCACATGTCCTTACATTTCAGGTATCCACCTGTCCTTTACCTTACAGAGATACTTACAATCCTGTTATGATAAGAAAACAAATCTCCCTTTTTCAGCATCTTTCATTTGAGAATCTCAAAGCATTTAATGAAAAATAATGAATGAATAACAGAATTAAGCCATGTAATATCCTGTGATGCAGTCATCTCATATCTGAAAGGTGAAAAAAAAGAAGCCCAGTTTTATCTTGTTTGAACTCAGCTGCGGTCAATAGAGTACAAATGGTGTGAATTTAGCATGAGAGGTCAAATTTATGAAGATTTCCCAGGTGCCCAAAACCGGTTAGATTCCTTGGTAACTAAGCTTAGTTGATTGTGCCATATTCCTGAAAGACATGATATAAAGACAAGACTTCTATAACATCTGCTGTAACTAAAAATTGTGCTAGAAAGATCTCAGTTCTTACACTTTTTTTCCCTTTCATGGACTGGATTAATTACCTAGACTTTGAAGAAGTAGGTGTGGAGGTTTCTTTCTATAAAACAGAATTAATTCCCAAGATATTAAAGATCATTATGAAAGGAGAGCATTGACTCTCCTGAAACCAGCAATTATTCACAAAGAAGTCTGCGGACCTGAAATCTGCCATTTTATGAAAATTAGGAAATGCTCTCTCCAAATTACACAGGTGAAGCTGACAGCCTGGCAGCTAAAGGGTGGAATGGTTTATTCTTGTGTAAAAAATAACTCACATCTGTCACACTTGCATGCCTGGAAATCTATTGTATCATTGTTAGCATATATTAACTGTTTAAGTTGTTTTTGTGTCTCAGGTAGGAACGAAAAATAGTGGGAGTAGAAGAAAGCATAAGTATATAGCAGTTAGTTATTAGTACAAAGTTGTAGGGCAAAGCACTATAGGAAAATCACTGTGATAGCGGATATAAATGATTTTCAAGCTGAAAAAATCAACTTGAAAATACTTTTGAGCAAAGAGCTTCATATGTCAAGTCTGAAACATTTACTCAGAGCTAGATTCAGTACCCACTGAAGTAAAGGAATTATTTTCTCTTCGTGAACACCAGATAGAGTGGCAGAGAAGGAGTTGCACGAGTTGTTTAGGACAAAGTCAAAGCTCACCTAAAACTGCACAGAAGTAGACACAACTCAAATATGCTTTGCAGTTCAGTGAGTGTCAATAATGTTCTGGTATGTTTTGCATATCTCCATATATCCCTGAGACAGCTGAAAAAAGTAAAAATGCAATGGGAAAAATGTTATTTCTGAAACAGCCAAAGAGCCTGAAAAATATGGAAAGCAATATTTGTGCGTTTGCCAGTGAGTTTGGTTCTCATCTACCTCTACAAGAAATTTAGCGGTGCCTTCAGATTTATTGATGCCTATCCACCAGTCATATGTTTTTCTACTTTTACTATAGAGATTACGGTGTTACCTCTATAGTAGAGATAGTGTTAGAAGCCTTAAACCTCCTGAGTTCCAGTATGTCTTGTAATCTCTTTGATGTGTGGGCAGATCTTTAGCCTGACTACTGAGAGTATTTCCTTGAACGTGGTTATCTGATCACAAGGCATAGGTGAAAGCTCAGCAGTTATTTAAACATGAAATAGTGAACAAACTATAGCAATGTTTGTGGACTAGTAAAATGTGCAATGTGTAAAATAGTGACAGCAAGAGAGCAATACAGATCCTTTTAAACAAACCCCAAAGAACACTAAGCAGAAAGGTTTGTTTCCAAGTGTGAAGCATCAAAATTTTTTATCTAAAAATTGCCAAATAGTGGCAGGTTAGTGAAGCTCCCCAAAGCTTAACAGTTGTCTGCCTTAATATCAAATCAGGGATGGGATTTCCTGCTAGTTTATATGATCATCAAATTTCATGATCACAACTGTTAACTATGACCATTTTATTACTAAAGTAAGAAAGGACAATTTTAAATAAGTAAAAAATAAAGTAGCTCAATAAAAATGAATTACCTGAAAGTCAGATGAAAAAGAAGATATTCAAAAGCCATCTGGACGTGGTCCTGGGCAACTGGCTCTAGGTGGACCTGCTTGAGCAGGGGGCGTTGGACCAGACGACCTCCAGAGGTCCCTTCCAACCTCAACCATTCCGTGATTCTGTGAAGCACAATTAACCAGTATTACCTTGATGGATAAGTCAGAAATAAATGAATGGAGGTAAGCAAGCATGACTCCAATTTCCCCTGATAGGTTCTGAAAGTGTTTTAAAAGTGACTTATAGACATTAATATCAGAAGGAGATGACAGACGTAGAAATGCATCTAGTCAATTATCTGCTCCCTTTCCCTTCTGTTCCTGTTGTATTGTCATATTTTGAGAGATCAGTTCAAGCCATGCAAGCTTTGCACTCCCTTGACAATTTAAATGGAGAGCTAAAGACAACATAACTGTTAAAACTTCTTTCTGGTCATCTTCTTCAATAGGCAGTTCTTTAGAGTCCCTCCTGGATATGATTACTAGACACTTCAGTGAAATCCCATCTAAAAATTGATCTCCATTGTTTTACTTAAAAATCTAATTCATAAAACACACACATACCCATACACACACAACAGCATCCATTGAAATGTACAAATAAACAAACTGTAAAAAATTATTATTAATATAATGCTTATTCTTTCACTTTTTTGTTTGCTTGTTTCCACTACTCAGTGAATTACCTCTAGCAGTAAGCTCCTGTCTTTTATCTGTAAAATGGCAAGCATAAAATAGACAAAAATGATAAAAGGTTTGTAGCTCTAGAAAAGATTTTCTCCCTCAAAGCTTGAGTATGTTAGCTAAAATAGATTTCATATAATTCAGCTTCACATTCTGTTGAAATGCAAATTCCTAAGTATGTGTATGTAGAGAACTGAGATGCTTGAATGATAATTCACAGTGAGAATTTGTTCTCAGTAAGTCTGATGCATATAATGCACATACTTGCTGAGCTAAAACCATCCTTCATTTCTCAAATGAATATCTAAGATATCTTTAGAAGCCCAGTGAAAGAGTTTCTAATCAACGCAAGTGAATACACCATCTGATTTCCTCCTTTTCTCTTTGCCTGTGTCCTAAGCACAGCTCTCTGCTGCTTAAGACTCTTTGAAGAGTGTATTCAATGGCTTGAATACCCTTCTTTCATCTGTAGGTTCAGTAAAATATTTTAATATCCATGTATGCAGGGCCTTTGATTTAGTCTCGTCTATCACCATGTAATACTACCTAGTCTACTAAGTGGGGCATGTGACATTTCAGAGTACTGGGAAAATTTTGACCAGAACCTAGAGACTGTAAACAATTATAAACAATTAAGAACCCTGTCCAAGGAGGAAGACAAGTCAGCATCTGTCTGAGCAAGACAGAGCAGTAAGGGGTCCCTTTCTTTCTGCCTAAGATGAAGGTCATGCTAGGCTAGTTGGACTATGCTCACCACAGCTCGCAAGCAAAGGAGGAGCTTATGTTTTTATGCAGTTCTTCAACATCTTGATGAGCTACAGTAAGTTACAATAAGAAAGTTATAACAGAGAAATTACAGAATTTACAAGACTACATAAAATTACGTAGAAGAGAAAGGGGAAGATGAAAAGAGCTGGAATATGAAGCAACAGGGTGGGAAGAATGTAAAAACAAAGGAGTACACATAAACATTAGGAAAGGGAAGGAACAGTGGAAAAGAAGGCTGCAAGAAGGCAGCTACTCTTTCTTTCTTTTCATATTTACTATGCTTAACACTCTTCCTCCTCCCCTCTTAGTGCGCTTTTTACCAAAATGCAAATTGGAGAAGCCTTCTAGTCACTCTTGGGTCTGGTCCTTACTCTTTAAAAAAGGCTTAACTTTCACAGTAGTCAATACATAAACCATGGAGTAATGGGGAAAATAGTTTGATAGGATAAAATCTCATTTATGGTGCCCCACTTTTGCATTAACAGTTGACAATTTTACAGGATTTCAGACTGTGTCTTCTCAATTTAAAACATTCACGTTCCTCCCTCTTTCCCTAGGAGAAACAAAGGCGTAGAAGACTGTGGTGGGTTGGCCCTGGCTGGATGCCAGGTGCCCACCAAAGCCGCTCTATCACTCCCCCTCCTCAATTGGACAGGGGAGAAAACATAACAAAAGGCTCGTGGGTCAAGATAAAGACAGTTTAATAAAGCAAAAGCAAAGGCCACACGCGAAAGCAAAGGAAAACAAAAGATTTTATTCTCTACTTCCCATCTCCAGGCAATGTCCGACCACTTCCCGGGAAGTAGGGCTTCAGTACGCGTAGCGGTTGATCCGGAAGACAAACATAAATAACGAATGCCCCCCCGTCCTCCTCCTCCTCCTAGCTTTTATAGTTGAGCAAACATCATATGGCATGGCATATCCCTTTGGTCAGTTTGGGTCAGCTGTCTTGGCTCTGTCCCCTCCCAAGATCTTGCCCACCCCCAGCCTACTGGTGAGGGGGGGAATGCTGGAGAGACAGCCTTGATGCTGTGTGAGCACTGCTCAGCAGCAGCCAAAACACTGGTGTGTTATCAACGCCTTTCTAGCTCCCAATACAGAGCACAGCACTATGAGGGCTGCTATGGGGAAAATTAACTCTATCTCAGCCAGACCTAATACAAAGACTTTCATCAATCAAAACCATTTACATAAATAAGGTCCTTTTTATTTATTTGGAAATTGTAAGTATTTTAGTATACATGAGAGGAAAGCAACATCTTCAGTTCTAAACCCACAGTAATTAAGTACGCACCAACATATCATTGTTATCATATCAATATCTGTTTATGCTGAATCCTGGCCCTGAAAAATAGAAGATTATTTTTCAGATATTATTACACATTATCTATGATAATATTTCAAATAATTTTCTTAGCTATACTTGTAATAGTTATTCTATATTATTTAATTTCAGCTTTCTGCTTCTGACATTTACTTTGATTTTTTAAAAAGTATTTAATTAATCTTTAATTCAGGAGAGAATTGTGCAGCACACTGGCAGACCTTTAATTTCCAGAATAGTGCCTGTTTTCTTCTGTGCTCCTTCATAAAGCAAATTGCTCCCTGTAATCTGTAAAACAATAAACAGAATTATTATATCTTAGCCCATTCATCCTCTACTGCCCTCCTGAATACCTTTTTCTAAATCAAGCAGTGGAGGAAATTACCAAGGTAATGACAAGGAAATAGAAGACAATTATTTTGAAGAGATTAAAAAAAAAAGGAGAATATAAATTAAGGTTAAATGAAATGAGAATTGTATTTATGATATGACTTAATTTTGAACTAACTCACTTTAACCTTAATTTAAAGAAATATACATGAAAAATAAATATTGGGGTTTAATTATATTAATTGTTTAGAAGAGCATTATTTGTACAGGTAAGCTAACTGTGCGGGTAACATTTTCTGATATCATCGGTATAGCATGAGGTCTGAGAAAGGGCTAAAAGAATCTATATATTCCAGAAAAACAAAATGAAGTAAAGCATTTTCCTGTGAAATATTTCTTAATGCCTTAATTTGTGATTACCCTATTTTGGCTATTTAAAGAGCTCGATGGAATCACCTTTCATTTTCTTTATTTGTTCAATGCCATCTACACTGACAGGAAGACCTCTGATAGCAAAAGGCCTGGAGACAGTCCCTTACTCTGGGGTTTTGATATCGACTTGTCTTCCGCAGGGGCACTTGCCACACTTCTCACACACATCCCCTTGCACACACTTATTCTAGTCTTACTAGACTATTTATGAATGTACAAAATTGTCATCTATTAAATCAAAATGTGACATTGAGTTGTCTGTAAGAAAAATCTGTGCATGTGAGCTGACATGTGAGCTCCAGCATGTCAGAGGAAAATTGTCCATTCATTCAATACAGGCTGAGTTCCTGCTGGAGGAGGCTGATGAGAAACCTTCCAGATGACAATACTTTGATGATTTTTAAGAAGATCAGCATTGTGTTCTTCAGCATTGTAGTAAGGCTACTGCTCTTTAAAGACCTAGGGCAGACAAAGCAAAGCTGATGTCTAGGACAAGACATGAGTCACCCATAGCCTTTGCTGAGCCCCATTGCTCAGAAGCACTTATATCTGGAGTCTTCAGACACCTTCAGCTCTGCTCAATCCAGTTTTAGAACAAGGTGCAAATGCATAGATTAGTCTAGCTTAGTTGGTTAGTGATCCTGAATGTAAAGCAGATAGACGCGCTGGTTGTTTCAGACATTATCTTTATTTTTTCTAAACACAAAATTATATAGATTGTTTTTGCAGCATTCACCTAATGTTCTGGCTAAATTGCACTAGAGCTTATGTTTTCTGCCTGTCTAAATTTCTACTGAAGTTTCAAGGGGACACAGCGTTTACAGTTTTCCATCTTGAACGTGTTGCTTTCTGTGTTTTTGTCGTAAGTGTTGCTGATTTTCATCATAGAGTTGTCAAGATTTCAGTGATGGGGAAGTGATCCCTGCAAATACAATTTTTAATTAGTTTGTAGAATTTACTGATATCTTTGCCTGGAATATGCTATATAACTGTCAGTTGTTATTATTACCCTATCTGAGTTCAGACACAAACATATTTAGCATAGATATTTTAAAGATGCCTTTAGAAGCCCAGAAGAGAAATCATAATACTTTTCTTATAATCAGAAATAATAACCTCATCCTTTCTATTCAGCAGTTTGACTTGTTATTTGGTTTTAAAGCAAATAGTATATTCTAGCCAGAGGGAAACCTGATGAGCTTTTAACCAGTAAAATTTTACTGCTGCATCTCACCATTCCCTTAACAGGTTTAACATATATAACAAGAAAGCCTTTTTCAGCCTCAATGCCATTTCAGTATTAAAAATTGTTTAAAAAATGAAATTACTTACCTAACAGAAAGAAAATTATAGACATAATATTTACTTGATAATTAAGACTGACTCTAAGTTCCTGTGTTCCTGCCATGTCCATCCCCATGATTATGGAGCACTAGCTGAGCTATCAATGGGTTACAGACTAAATTCACAGTTTAGCACAGTGTTTAAGGATCAGCTGATGGGGACATTTTTCTGCTCAAGGTAGGGGGCCATGCGAGAAATATACTGAAGTGCATGAATGCTTTCAAATGGCAAATTCTAGTTCTTACACTCTCCGTATGTAAAAAATGGAGGAAAAAAGTGCTTAACTAGAGCAAATTTCGAGAAATGTCCTTGTAAGAAAATGTGTCCAACTTTTCCTTCCAAGAAGTAGTCAAGTCACACTGTCAGAAGAGACAAGAAGAATATGGAGAAACTTTTACTCTAGAAGGGAAGACCTTGCACTCATCTAGAAAGTCAGGAATATTTCTTCATTAGTTAATAACAGCATTTTGAAAAATTGGTTTCAGTAAATTTTGGAACAATTCTGAGGACTGAATAGATGCAGATATGTGTCTCATGTATGTAAGACGTAGTTTCTGATAGCTAACATTATTCCTTTATGTTTCTGGAATAGCATGAGAAGGTTTGTTTTAATAGTTCATATGCTTTATAGAAGATAAAGATCATTCTTTTATTAGTTGTAAACCTGTATATAAAATAAACAGTCTCTTGATTACTTTAATAAGCACTGTTTTAACAGTCTTCCATACTTTTTGGTGAGGTATGAAAAGAAGTGGAATTTCCTTCCTTGGTTCTTACGGGAAAGATGGACTTCAAATGCATTTTACAAAGCATGATCTATATGAAAATCCAAACCCATAATTTTAGGTATATAAATGCCATGTAATGAAGGCTATATTGAATTTCTTGGAGTTTCTGCTCAGAAATCTGCCTTAGCTGTATAAAAAATTATGATGAGAGTCCAGAGCACAGCCAGGACTCTGAAGTGTTTGATGCCTCTCTGTGTAGGCTTAAGGAGAATGACAGCTCTAGGTATGCCGTGACAGCTGTCTGTATGCTCACCGCTCCTCTCTTTCCCCAAATTGCCTCATAGAACTTTTTGAATGTCTGTAATAAAATCATGGACTCATGGAAGTAAAACTTCCATATTCTCTATTTCAAACAAGATTGAAGTCAGTGAAGTCTTGTTGCTTGTGCTGTACAGGAGGTCAGATAAGATGATCACAATGGCCCCTGCAGGCCATGCAATGAATACAGTAGTATTAAAATGTAGAACATTTCTTCATTTTATGTTCTGCTGAGGCTGCAAAGTTTGTAACAGAGGCAGTTCTGAGATAACAACCCTTATTCTTTTTAATAAGCATAGTGTATTTGAACTAAACTCATTATTTTGCCTTAGGTTCTGCTGCTTATGTTTTAGTTTCACAAAAGACTATTACATGTGTTGGTTTATTGACATTTCTTCCTAAACCTACTTTTTTTACTTGCTCATTCAAACGTATGCTGCTCAGATATTGACCTGCATTAAAATAAGTTGGTACAAACCATGCTGTATGGGATTTCAATGACGCAAAACGTTGATCTTCTTCTTCTTTTAATGTTTCAAATTATTCTGAAAAGTCCATCGTTCTGTTTGGTATCCAGAAATGCTCCAGAACCTTCCTGAGGGCCTTCTTATAAATATTACAGCAGATAAAGTCTAGTTCAGAGATTTTAGTTACGTTATTGAGAGACATACCAGATAGTAGCTATTTTAAACTGCCAGGAAATAACTCAATTTGAAGGGGCTTTATTTATTTATAGGAGGTCACATCATCACCCTGCTGAAATCAGTGCAATTATTTGTTTTTGTTGTTTTAGGCTTAATAGAAATAAATAGATAGAAAAAGTTTCTTGATTTTGTGAGAGTATTTTTAGAAATTAAAAAGGAAAGCATTGTAATAATATATCAGGAATGTCTAGTCTGAAGCATTCCTGTAAGCCATAAATGTATTTGTTAAAGATCTGGTACAAATGTCAGAGTCTGATTTGTGATTTTGATTGGATTTAAAGTGGAAATATATTTTGAAATGTAGAGATTTCTTGAAAGCAAAATATTCTGAAGACTACTCAATGAGTATTACTGCTGTATTGCCAAAGTCTGTCAAAACAGATGTTTTGGGAAAACTTTAGAAAGTCTAGTCCTTCCTATCTCTTCCCCTGACTTTTGAGATGAATTTGCCCTGGGTATTGCTATAAAAAGTAATGAAATTTCATCAAGACACAGGAAATTTGCCACAGAAGAGAGTTAGCTGAAAACCATTCATACCAACATTGGCTGTGAAACACTGTACAGAAGACAATAAATAGCCCTAAAGAAATAAGCTCTAGAACTCTAAATAAGCTGCTTCACACCTTGGCAGGGAATGGACACCAGCTGGTTTTTAAATTCCAAGGCTTTCCTACTTGCTCCTGAACTGAGCAAGTGATGAGTTGACTTATCTCTCACAATATGAGTGACTGCTCATATACTTTCTCTGGCAGTGAAACAGAAGTAGTGTCCTCCATTTCTGCGCTGGTCTATGCTGGTCTGGTAATGACTCTTCTCTACCTTCATGGAATAACGTAGCTTCCTCATCAGCAGTCAATATTAATCATCAAACACTGGCCACTTCTCTATGAGTAATAAATGTGATCAAAACCAGAAAGTGTAGCTGCTTTGAGAACACAGCCAGTTGTTCCCTTAAGTATTATCTCCTCGTACTTTTATCACCACAGCCTTGTGTGCTCCACATGGGCAGCATAAATAACCACAATCTCTGCCTTGCTGTGTACAGTAATACCTAGTATTCTCCATTTTAGATGGTCTGTGGGTACTGTCCTGCTCCTTGAATTTTAGCATTCTCATTTTATTAGTCACTGCTTTTTGCTTGCTTGCTTGTGATTTTTGGGGTATCCTGCTGTATTGGGTCTGGCTGAGATGGAATTAATTTTCCCCATAGCAGCCCTCATAGTGCTGTGCTCTGTATTGGGAGCTAGAACGGTGTTGATAACACACCAGTGTTTTGGCTACTGCTGAGCAGTGCTCGCACAGCATCAAGACTGTCTCTCCAATGCTACAATTGACATTGCCAATGTGTTTTTCTCAATTCCTTTGGCAGCAGAGTGCAGGCCACAGTTTGCTTTCATGTGGAGAGGTGTCCAATACACCTGGAATCAACTGCCCCAGGGGTGGAAGCACAGCCCTACCATTTGTCATAGACTAATCCAAACTGCACTGGAACAGGGTGATCCCCCTAAGCATCTACAATACATCGATGACATCATCGTGTGGGGCAACAAGGCAGAAGAAGTGTTTGAGAAGGGAAAAAGAGTAATTCAGATTCTTCTGAAAGTTGGTTTTGCCATAAAGAAAAGCAAGGTCAAGGTACCTGCACAAGAGATTCAGTTCTTGGGAATAAAATGGTAGGATGGACGTCGTCATGTGCCTATCGATGTGGTCAACAAGATAACAACTATGTATCCACCAGCTAACAAGAGGGAAACAGAAGCTTTTCTGGGCCTTGTGGGGTTCTGGAGAATGCATATTCCAGGTTATAGTCAGGTTGTGAGCCCTCTTTATCAAGTAACCCAAAAGAAGAACTATTTTGAGTGGGGCCTTGAGCAACAACAAGCCTTTGAGCACATCAAACAGGAAATAGCTTGTGCGGTAGCTCTTGGGCCTGTCCGGACAGGACCAGCTGTGCAAAATGTACTCTACACTGCAGCTGGGGAGCATGGTCTCACCTGGAGCCTCTGGCAGAAAACATCAGGAGAAACCCGAGGTCGACCATTAGGGTTTTGGAGCTGGGTGTATTGAGGATCAGAAGCCCACTACACCCTGACTGAAAAAGAGATACTAGCTGCATATAAGGGAGTTAGAGCCACTTCAGAAGTTGTTGGTACAGAAGCATATCTCCTCTTGGCAGCACGATTGCCCATGCTACACTGGATGTTCAAAGGAAACATCCCCTCTACACATCACACAACCAGCGCCACACGGAGTAAGTGGGTCACGTTGACCACGCAATGAGCTCGACTGGGGAAACCCAACCACCCAGGAACTCTGGAAGAGATCACAGACTGGCCAGAAGGCAGAGATTTTGGAGTATTGCCTGAGGATGTGGCTCGTGCCCAAGAGGCACCACCATATAATAAGTTATCAGAATGATTATGCTTTGTTTACTGATGGATCCTGTCGTGTGGTAGGAAACCATCAGAAGTGGAAAGCTGCTCTGTGGAGTCCCACATGACAAGTCATTGAGGCCACTGAAGGAGAAGGTGAGTCAAGTCAGTTTGCAGAAGTGAAAGCCATCCAACTAGCCCTAGAGATTGCTGAATGAGAAAAACGACCAGTACTCTATCTCTATACTGCCTCCTGGATGGTGGTTAATGCCCTATGGGAGTGGCTACGGCAGTGGAAGAGGACCACTTGGCAGCACAGGGGTAAAGCTGTCTGGGCTGCTGCATTATGGCAGGACATTGCTGCCCAGGTAGAAAACATGGCTCTAAGGGTATGTCATGTAGATGCTCACATGCCCAAAAGCCGTGCCACTGAAGAACATCAAAACAATGAACAGGTAGACAAAGCTGCCAAAATCGAAGTAGCTTAGGTGGATCTGGACTGGGAGCGTAAGGGTGAGCTATTTGTAGCTCAATTGGCCCACGAAACATCAGGACATCTAGGGAGAGATGCAACATACAGATGGGCTTGTGATCGAGGGGTGGACCTGACCATGGAGGCCATCACACAGGTCACTCATGAATGTGAAACATGGGCTGCAATCAAGCGAGCCAAACGAGTAAAATCTCCCTGGAATAGAGGGCAGTGGCTGTGTTTTCAATACGGCGAGGCCTGGCAAATTGACCATATTGGACCACTGCCATGAACACGCCAAGGCAAGCGCTACATACTCACCATGGTGGAAGCAACCACTGGATGGCTACAGACATACCCTGTAAACCATGCCACTGCCCGAAACACCATCTTAGTCCTTGAAAGGCAAATTTTGTGGTGACATGGTACCCCAGAAAGAATTGAATCAGACAATGGGATTCACTTCTGGAATAACCTCATAAGCTCCTGGGCAAAGAAACTCGACACTGAGTGGGTGTGTCACATCCTCTATCGTCCACAAGCCTCTGGGAAGATTGAGAGATATAATGGACTGTTAAAGACTATGTTGAGAGCGCTGGGCAATGGGACATGGAAGCACTGGGATACAAATTTAGCAGAAGCCACTTGGCTGGTTAACACCAGAGGATCTGCTAACTGTCCTGGTCCTGTCCAAACAAAACCCCTACATACTGTGGGAGGAGATAAGGTCCCTGGAGTGCACATGGGGAAGTGGCTGGTGAAGGCGGTGTGGATTGCTCCTCCCATGGCAAAAGGCAAACCCATTCGTGGGATTGTCTTTGCTCAGGACCTGGGTGTACTTGGTGGGTAATGCGGAAGGATGGGGAGACCCGGTGCCTGCCTCAAGGAGATCTAACCTTGGGGGAAAAATAATCTGTGATGTAAGTTGTATGTTGTAGGGAGTAATGTAGCAGGAATGACTGGAACCGATGAAGAGTGAGTTTCGCAAGGAACTAGACGAGTGCAACAATGACCCAAACCAAGCCGGTGCTGGTGCCACCACACCTGCAAACACTTTTTTTTTTATCCCGTGCAAAGAAATTTCTTGCTTATGCCATTACCTTGATAATACTTCAGTTTAGGGCTCTAGCAAATACTTTCGTTCTAGGCGATGTGTTGCTGGGTTTCTTGTGAATAATTCCCTGATAGTCTGCCTTTTCTTGTTAGTATTGAAACATATTTTGCCCCAGTCTTTCCATTAATTTCTCCACTTGCTCTTTTCCTTCCTTCCTTCCTTCCTTCCTTCCTTCCTTCCTTCCTTCCTCCTTTTCCTTGCATTTTTCCTTTCTGTCCTTTTTTTTTCCTGCCATCCTTTCTGCCATCCTTCCTTCCTTCCTTCCTTCCTTTCTTACTCCCTTCTTCCCTCCCTCTCCTTATCCCTCCCTGCCTCCTTTCTCCTTTTTTTAATTGTGTTGCCTCACAGTGACTCATGGCAAGAAAGCCAAGCAATAACAACACAACGTGATGCTTGCAACTGGTCATTTTACAGTTTGCAGCTAACCTCCAGCTTCAGCATATGATCATAAATATGAAATCTCAACAAATCTCAGGACAGTTTTGTCACTTGCTAAACTGTTATTTCATGTGCCATTAGGTTGAATTCTGTCCATTTTTATGTGCACCACAACTAGTCAAAACAATCCATTTTGCTCATGCCCAAATGGGTATATTTTGTTCATAAATGCTGTTTCAGCAGCAAGCAGAAGGGGACTTTGAAACTTGTAGAAAGTACATTTTCTCAGATATTCAACCTGAATATGCAAACTGTAATGTCACTTGAGAGCATGTGCTCAGCCAATGCCATGGAAAGCAAGACAGCTATCTGCAGGAGAGCCATCAACAAGTAACTAAGGACCACAAATATTCACACATCAATAAACCATGCAAATGTCTTTCTGTAATGATGCTACTGAAAGTGATAAGGCTCATGATCAACAAGTTCCTTAGATTAACTCTTACTAGATACTGTTTGTAATAACAACCATGTCACAGGAACAGTTTCCTTTGTTTAGGTGAAATAAATTTATAAATAAATGTGTAAATAATTAATAAATAAATGTTTAGGTGAAATAAATTATAAATGTAAAAAAAGAGTCCAGATTTTGAAAATATAGTTTAAGCTTTTAGGAAAATAGTTTACAAATTTAGTAATTGAATCTTTTGGGTTTTCTTATTTCAATACAATAAAACACCTGCTAGCTAAACTGCTGTATCAGATCACGCATATGTTCATAATATACTCCAAAATACTCCAAGTAGAAGGGAAGCACATTCACATGAATCTTCTTTAAAACAGAACAAATTGCACACATCTGTTTCTTACCCTGTGCCACTCTGGTGCCAGCTGGAACCTTCTGTGAGGCAATTCAACTCATCTGGTAGAAATGTCTTAATTTTATTACTGGATTACTTGTTGCAGGATCAGTGAGTCGAACTGGCACAGAAAGATACCTAGTGAGTACTAGATATACTGCTTCAGGAAAAGTAAAACCACACAGATATGGCTATACAAGAGAAGAGCACAGTAAGGGAGGAGGGATGTGAGGCCTCTTTTTCTTTGCTGTGATTAATTGCTAAATTGCCTCAGACATCTTTCTTAACTTCAACATCAGGCTTAATTGGGCATACTTTACCTTACAATGTCACCGTATATAAGAAAGGGAAGGGTGATAACTTTACTGAATGGAGAATATAAACTGATGGTTTATAAAATATTTAGAGAACATAGTTTGAATTTTGTCTTATGATGGAGAACAAACACCCAACATCTTAGATTCTCTAATTTGATCTATTTTCTGCAATTGGGGAAAATAAATCTAACATTTTCCTGCTGAGGAAGAATAAACCATAACGTTATCAGTGTCCACGCTAAAGAAATCTCCAATATGTAAATGAAAACACATTCATCTTCTTTGAAGAAAGCCCAAACTTCCAGGATAATTTTTTTAAATCTCCATCAATAAGGGTATAGTTCACACACAGAGGATCAGCCCAGCTAGCTGGTGCTTTTAATTGCAATTTACTTTAAATTTGAAAAAAATATCAAATTTAATTGTTTTATCATCTGTCCTAAAAAAAAGACTTCTAAAATGCACAAATTTATAGTATGTTGAAGGAATTGTTGCGCTTTGTGAAAGAAAGGCAAGACATCAATCTGTCAGGTTTTGCAAACATGAGTTGTTATTTGAGAAGCTAATGAATAAACTGTGCATGTTTCTATGTTTCTATGCATGTTTCTACTTCAAAGGGAAATACACACTGCTGTGAATAAGGAATAAATCAATGTGAAACCATTTTAAATTTTCTGATCTCTATTCCCATTTCAGCTTTCTTATGCAGGAAAGCAGATATAACCTGTTGAACTGAAGGCCTCTTAAGCCCTTTTTCTGGTAGTTTGTAGTCCTTTCTTGCACTCAGTTTTACATTTTCACAATAATATTACCGTTTCCTTATCTACTTTTGTGATACCTGCTAAAATTTGAATAAAACCCAAGAAGATGTTAATTCAAGAATCTAGTTTGGGAGCTTTTAAATGCTAATGTGATTAAATGGTAATATGATTACAACAATCACTTTAAGAAAAAGATAACAATGTTGGATTGATTAGAGCATTTTAAAAAATAAGCATGTTGTTCAAAGAACCATCCAGAATGAAAACCTTGGAATCAAAAATACGGCCCATAATAGCACAAGCACAATAGCTGTGGAGGTAATGTGTCCACTGCCACAAATCACTCCTTGACATTAGCTTAGAAACTATTGTTAAAACTGAGAAGATGGTTCATTTTTCATGATGCTTCTAACTGAGGTCTCCCAATACAGTCACTCTTTTAAAGACAGCTCTTGTTACACAGACAGCTGCTGTTTTGAATACGGGGTTTTAATTTTTTATTTTTTTTATCTGAAGAAACAGCAAACCTCCAGGCATGGACCACCTTATTGCCACTGTTTAATAATTTGCAATTGTGCTGCTAATGTGCAGTAACAGAATGAATGACATCTGCCATCAAGGACTGGCTCCTGATGATGTCTGCAGGCATGTTGTTTTTTGTAATCATTTTGTAGAGTATTTCCAGATGCTTCACAAAGCACATGTGGTCCACTGACCACAGGCTGAATGACTCTTTTCCTACCAAGCCCACTTGCAATTTTCCTTTATTTATTTTCAACCCTTCTTCAGTCTTAATAACCTTACCCAAGGCCCATGGCTTATTAACTACTGATTAAGAGCTGTAAATGACAGATGGTAAAGGGATGTTACTGGGAGTACAGTGCTTGCATTCTAGACTCTCAATAACTCTCTTTTGTAATGCCATAATCTGTATGTACTTAAAGTAGAGGATCACTCTCACTTAACTATCTAACAATTAAATCTTAGTTCTAAGGAATTTATTTTATTTTCTCTGTAATCTGTTGAGGGAAGCTGGATTCCCAGAATTAGTTTTATCTCTTTCTAAAATAGGCAGGTGAAATTAGTTGCTCTGGGGGGTAATTGTGATGGGTGTGCATATCTTTCTCCACTGGCTCCATTAGTGTAGAAAGAGCCTAAAACTAGACTTGGTACTTGGTACTAGACTCAACATGACACGTAAGGCAGCTGATTTTAGGATTGTTTCTTTCAGCAAAACAGCACAAAGGATGTTCACCAGAGCCCAGGCATAGGCTGAATATCTGATGACAGATTTGCCTATCATTATAACAACATTGCAGCATGTTATATAAGCCTAAAGAATATTTCTGTCAAATTAAAAAGGACCCTCCTATGTGAACTTTCCACATTTATTACTGTTTCCCCTTATCTCTCACATCCTTGCTCTGTAACTCAGCCCAGTTAGATCCTACACGTAAACAAAATGTATTTCTCAGGAACACTGAGAACACTCAGATGGTAAGAAAGAAGTATGAAGTTTTTTGTTTGGTTGGGGTTTTTTTGCAAGCCAGTGACAAAATATTTATTTCCCACCATAAAGGAAATAATGTAAATATCAAATTAAATTGAATTTTTAGTAGTGCATTAAAAACTGTTTGCAAATTTCATTTAATTCCAAAAACACTTAGTAAAAAAGTTATTTCTAAGTAAGTGCAATACAAAGTAATTCTGTGTAAATAACAGAGACCACAATTTAGAAAAGCGTTTGGGAGGAGACGTACTTCACACTTCAAACTCTTTACAGGCACTTATAATCTATGAGAAGTTATATGTCTAAAAAGAATTAAGTTCCTAAGTAATCTATTGATCATGACTTTTCTCTGTACAGTAAAAAACTTAACCTTACTTTTAAGCAACACTTCATAATAGGGGTGTCTATGGAATGTTTTAAATAGGTATAGTATTTCTGGGTATTCTCCTTCCGTTAGGAATGTACAGGGAGAGAAAACAGTACTTTGTTTCCATCAAATTATAGCATAGTCATTGCTCAAATTATTGAATATAATTAAGACAAAGGGTGTTTAAAGAATAATGACTCTAGGTATGAGTAGGTGCCAATGAGTGTGAGCAGAGCGATGTCAGATACGTTAAGGGTGCTCATTTCTACAGTTTTCTGTGCATAGTTCTGCCACTTAAGGAACTGTGGCTATTACAGACATGGACAAACTTTCTGAATCTCAAAATCACAAATCTGCCTTGTTAAGAGCAACAAGATATATACAAACTAGTTTAGACTGAGGGAGAGGGAGAGCTGGTGAGCTGGTTTCTGAGGTTTTCGTGACAACCATTCCCGAAAAACCCCTGCAGTCTGTTGTGAGGTTGGATGTTTTCTGGGGCAGCCACTGGTGTTGCTCTCTGTCCTGGTTTTGGCTAGGATAGAGTTAATTTTATTCCTAGTAGCTGGTATAGTGCAGTGTTTTGGATTTAGTTGGAAAATAGTGTTGATAACACACTATTAATTATGTTGATAACAACTACTTAGTTGTTGCTAAGTAGTGTTTATACTAAGTCAAGGATTTTTCAGCTTCTCATGCCCAGTCAGCAAGAAGGCTGGAGGGGCACAAGAGGCTGCAAGGGGACACAGCCAGGACAGCTGACCCAAACTGGCCAAAGGAATATTCCATACCATATGACGTCTTTCCCAGTATATAAACTGGGGGGAGTTGGCTGGGAGGGGCGGATCGCTGCTCGGGGACTAACTGGGCATCAGTCGGTGAGTGGTGAGCAATTGCATTGTGCATCACTTTTTTTGTATTGTCTAATTCTTTTAGTATTATTATTGTCATATTATTATTATTATTATTATCATCTCATTATTTTTCCTCCCTTTCTGTCCTATTAAACTGTCTTTATCTCAACCCACGAGGTTTTTCTTTTTTGATTCTCTCCCCCATCCCACTGGGTAGGGGGGGAGCGAGCAAGCAGCTGCGTGGTGCTTAGTTGCCAGCTGGGGTTAAACCACGACACTGTCTCATGTCTCCTTCCCACTGGGAATTCAGATCCCACTGCTGGCCATTACTCACAAGGGTCTGTCTGCTCCCATCTTGCTAGTGTAACTTCTGGTGATGATGTCGGTGCCTTTTTGTTAAAGCACAAGAAAAGCATCATCAGGAGTTGAAAACCAGGGATAGCAGGCTATCCTGACATTCATGCTGTTATCTTGGCTCTCTATTTGGCAGTAAATGAATGAGAGGCAGCAGGGATCTGTGACCTTAGGTGTATGCTGCAGCAGCTAGTGCTACTGGATTAGATGTATCTTGTTTCAGGGTTTTATTTTGGACTTGCAAAATGTGATCATGAAGCATACAGAATAAAATCAAAGAGTCATCAGCATCTAATTCTGGCATGCATTACTGTGAGTTTCTCCTTTTCTCCACCATTGGAAAAAAAGCATTGATCAGATGGCCTCCTTTAAAAAGATATATCAGAATGATGGCACTCTACACTCCTTTCTCTTTGTGTGTATTTTACCTCATTCCCAGCACTCGAATGGTGAAACCCCTCAGGTTATGGTACTTTTCAAAACCAGACAGTTTTTGGAATAGATCCCAGGGCATGCTAGTCTATGAGGAACTTTATGAGGCTGTTCTGGCATATGTAGAACTTGCCTAGTGTCTCTAAGCATCTGGGCTTAGTATCTTGTAAAACTATTAATTGCAGATTTATATTACTGCTATTTAAAGATTTAGGAGGCTGGACCAGGAATTATGAAATTGCAGTATCAAATTATGAAAATGAATTTATCCAAAGTGATATTACTATTTTGAAAGCTATTCTAACCTTCTTTTTTACCTGCACCAGCCAGTGTACACTTCTACGTAGGCTCTGCTGATGATTTGGAAGCAGAAATCTCTCGATAGTGGGTTACTTTCTGTAAACATGGAGCATGACACAAAGTATCAATTCTTTGACTTTCCCCCTCCCATTTCTAAACAACTAATATTACATTGTTGATGTCAAGAGGAATTTACCTTTTGTGGCACCAAGACAGACTCACAGAGCAGACAACTTTCTAAGAATTCTTACACTGCATTACTGAATTCAGACTTGTATTTCAAGTTCCTCTATTGTATTGAACTAAGTCTTCACACAGAAGATCGATCAATGTCTGAAAATACTAAAACAGATTTTCCTGAAATATTAATCTTTAATTTATTAATCTTTCATTCCTTCTAAGGCATCCTTCTTGCATCTGACAGGAAGCAAAATTAAATGAAAACAGAAAAACTGTGCTCAGTTCATAACTGTCAAGGAAAACCTTCGGTCTCTCTGACTTGCTCCGTCACTTCTGATGGGATGTTGCTTGGTGGAGTGATAACAGATTTCAAAGGCTCTTCTTTAATGATTTTTAGTGTTAAACCTGAAAAAAATGGTAAAGAAATTCAATAGCATTATCCTTGTTTTGCAGATGTTCAAAACAGGGCCCAAGAATAGAATAGCATATTTCAGTTGGAAGGGACCTACAACAAGCATCTAGTCCAACTGCCTGACTACTTCAGGGCTGACCAAGAGTTAAAGCATGTTATTAAGGGCGTTGTCCAAATGCCTCTTAAACACTGAGAGGCATGGGGCATCGACCACCGCTCTAGGAAGCATGTTCCAGTGTTTGACCACCCTCTCGGTAAAGAAATGCTTCCTAATGTCCAGTCTAAACCTTCCCTGATACAGCTTTGGACCATTTCCACATGTCCTATCACTGGACACAAGGGAGAAGAGATTAGCACCTCCCTCTCCACTTCCTCTCCTCAGGAAGCTGTAGAGAGCAATGAGGTCGCCCCTCAGCCTCCTTTTCTCCAAGCTACACAAGCCCAAAGTCCTTAACTGCTCCTCACAGGACATGCCTTCCTATGAAGAAGGCAGCTATTGATTACTGAACAAAGATACTGCCACAACGCTACTTTATCACTCCTGGTTGACTTATTCCCTTCCTCAACATCTTATTTATAAAATCTAGTAATATAAAGTAGGCCAGCCTCCAGCTAGAGTAAAATATGTCTCTTTTGTCTTAAAAATTTTTTGAGAATTTTTCTATAGAATATTTGATCTGTGAGATAGAGCAACACAGGAGCAGAAGTCACTGCTGCAGACAGTCCTGTTCTCTCTGCTCAAAGGACAACATATTGGAGGGTTCCATAAACTAACTGAGCTTCTCTTAACAACTAGGAGGTTTTATTAATGCTCAGAATCTCAGAGCTTTCTGTGTAAAGGCCTTTTAATTTCCATCCTAAGTGTACCAATCACTAGCAGAGTCCTGTCTCATGCCAGTTACAGATCTGGTAAACTGCTCTCTACTGCACTGAGGATATGGCTACACACGGTCTTCAACTATTGCCACACTACTAGTACTAATATCAGGTAGTTAACTCATGTACATCTCTGCTGAAATCACATGTTTTATTGCAGTGTATGCATGTGACATAATATACTCCAATTTACTTTTGCCATTTTGAGTTTTCCAAGATCTGCCAAGAAGAAAGGATTCCGTTTTTTTCTCTATTTGCCAAGTTTCATCATAATCTAGTGCTATACTAGTCATTAAAAATTCAGGATTATCCAATAGTTACTTTAGGATTCAAAGTGAACAAACAGCAAGCAAAGAAGCTGAAATGGGAACAGTTGTAAACATCAGGAATGAAGAATTAAACTTTGTTGTCAGATCATTGTAGAGTTGTACAACTCGGAGAAAGACTAGACTCAAAAGAAGTGTATCATTTCCCTCATAAGAGCATTTACAAACTTTTGAAAGTTTCTTTTACTGAAGTCCCCCCCCATTCTTACTGTTCTTATGCCTCCTTACTCCTCACAAGAGCTCTTCACTTCCCGCTCAAGCTTGGTCACCATTACGTTCACTGCAATTTCTCACAGGTGTTTTCAAAGAAACTCAGGAGATATTTAATGGGCCAGTCCACATACTATGTTCATATACTATGATTAGTGTTTTACCATCAACTAGCTATGGATAAGCACCAAGTGTGACCTATGAATATAGCCGCTGAAAATGCAATTTGAAATTTAATTTTGGAAAATTCAAATATTTGACCTTAAAATGTGGTCCTTCTGAGTACCTTTGCACATGAAAATAAAAGGCTTATAGAAAGCAATTAAGAAAATCTCAAGATTTTACTGTCCATTTGAAGTTGAACAGCCACGTATGGCTAATGTATTCTTGGAACAACTACAATCTCAGATAAGTGATCTGAATTGCTTCCCAACATCAGTGATATAAAGACTCGGCTGACGGAAAGGTTGGTATGGGGTGGCAGACATTGTGGGCTGTGGATTACAACTGTTTATATCATGTATGGTTCGGGCTACTTGAAGCAGATCCTGAAAATGATAACAAAACCAACATCAGTTATGATGATAACATTTTAAACCTGTTTGCATTTCTTCCATCTTCTTTTTGGGTTCTGTTTTATTTATAGTTTGGTTTTTATACTTTCTTATGGGCTTCTGTATGCAATTGTAATATAGACTTTACAGAATGTTTTTATAAACCAAATGCAATGTTTTTGCATGTTTTTATTTTTCCCAGTAGTCATTCCCAATAGTCACTTTCATTTGGAAAGTGTTGCTCTCTAAGTAAAGCACTGTAGCTTGTTTAGTATCTCCTGTACCTTTTATGCTGAAACAAGTTCAGTTCATTTTATGAGCTAAGTAGCTCTTTGCAAAGGGAACCTTATTTTTTGATTTGTTTCTTTGTGTGAGTCCCAGTCATGCCAGTTAGTAACTGGATCTGTACCAATTTGTTCACACCCATCTAACAAACCCAGGCAAATAACACAATCAAAACTCAGGAGTTTTCTGCCATTCACATGAGGAACCTCATTTGTTAGAAGCATCCTGCCAGATTCTCCTGGGACTGCCTGGGACAGAATTATCACAGACTCCAACACAGATTCAGAGGAAGAGTCTTTATTAGTACTTCTACAATGTGTTCCTCCTACATGAGTTAGTGAATTTTTCAAAGCTGTTACTTACTGCTATAGTATCAATTTACATAAATGTCACTCTCAGTTGGTCTAAAAATTTTTAGTTCCTACTATTTTACTTCTTTTAGTGGAAAAAAAAGAAAAAACCTTAACTGACTTTAATGTCTGAAAAAGATACAGTTTAAAACTAAACGTTATTCAAAGTTGTGTTGGGTTTGTGTGGCAGGGGTTTGTGTAGGGGGGGAGGGGCTACAGGGGTGGCTCCTGTGAGAAGCTGCTAGAAGCTTCCCTGGCTCCAACTCAGACCTGCCTCTGGCCAAGGCTGGGCTCATCAGCTATGGTGGTAGCGCCTCTGGGATAGCACATTTAAGAAGGGGAAAGACACCTAAAAAAAGAAGAGCTGCAGCGAAGAGAGGAGTGGGATGTGAGAGAAACAACCATGCAGACACCGAGGTCAGTGAAGAAGGAGAGGGAGGAGGTGCGCCGGAACAGAGATTCCCCTGAAGCCCGTGGAGGTTAACGGTGGAGCAGAGATTCCCCTGCAGCCCATGGAGGACCCCACGCCAGAGTTGGTGGCTGAGCCTGGAGAAGGCCATGAGCATGGGAAAGCGGATGCTGGAGCAGTTCGTGGAGGACTGCAGCCTGTGGAAAGGACTCGTGTTGGAGAAGCTTATGGAGGGCTGACCCCCATGGGAGGGACCCCATGCTGGAGCAGGGGAAGAGTGTGAGGAGTCCTCCCCCCGAGGAGGAAGGAGCGGCAGAAACAGTGTGTGATGAACTGACCACAACCCCCATTCCCGTCCCCCTGTGCTGCTGTGGGGGAGGAGGTAGAGGAATCGGGAGCAAAGCTGAGCCCGGGAAGAAGGGAGGGATGGGGGGAAGGTGTGTTTTTAAGATATGGTTCTATCTCTCATTATCCTACTCTGATTTCATTGGTAACAAATTAAATTGATTTCTTTTTCCCCAAGTCAAGTCTGTTTTGCCTGTGACCATAATTGGTGAGTGATCCCTCCCTGTCCCTGTCTCCACTCACGAGCCTTTCGTTGTATTTTCCCCTCCGCATCCCGCCGGGGGGAGGAGTGAGTGAGCGGCTGCGTGGTGCTTTGTTGCCAGCTGGGCCTAAACCACAACAAAAGTATACATATTCCTTTAGTTCATCATGAAAAGAGTGCGCACAGCCAAATATAAGTCCTCTTCCCTTTACCCTCTCCCACTCAGCAGCAATCCAGAATATGTGGAATTAATGAACCAAATACATAGAATCACAGAATATCTCAAGTTGGAAAGGACCTATAAGTATCATTGAGTTTAACTCCCTGCTCCTTGCAGCACTACCTAAAAATAAACCATATGACTAAGAGCATCATCCAGATGCTCCTTGAACTCTGACAGGCTTCATGCCATGACCACTTCCCTAGGGAGCCTGTTCCTGTGAATGACCACCCTCTCAGTGAAGAACCTTTCCCTAATGTCCAATCTGAACTTCCCCCAACTCAGCTTCATTCCATTTCCTCATGTCCTATCGCTGGTCACCAGAGAGAGGAGATCAGCACCTCCCCCTCCACTGCCTCCCTTGAAGAAGTTGTAGACTGTGATGAGGTCGCCGCTCAGCTTTCTCTTCTCCAAGATGAACAAAGCAAGTGACCTCAGCTGCTCCTCTAAGTCTTGCCCTCAAGGCCTTTCACCATCTTGGTCACCCTCCTCTGCACCCACTCTAATAATTTGATGTGCTTCTTATATTGAGGCACCCAAAACTGCACACAGTACTCGAGGTGGGGCCGCACCAGTGCAGTGTAGAGTGGGACAATCACCTCCCTCAACCGGCTAGCTATGCTGTGCTTGATGCACCCCAGGACACGGTTGGCCCTTTTGGCTGCCAGGCACACTGTTGACTCATATTCAACTTGCCATCCACCCAAACCCCCAGATCTCTTTCTGCGGGGCTGCTCTCCAGCCTCTCATCCCCCAGTTTGTACATATAACCAGGATTACTCCGTCCCAGATGGAGAATCCGGCATTTGGTCTTGCTAAATTTCATATGGTTGGTGATTGCGCAGCTCTCTAGTCCATCCAGATCTCTTTCTAAGGCCTCTCTACCCTTGAGGGAGCCCACAGCTCCTCCTAGTTTAGTGTCATCAGCACACTTAATGTACGTTCGATTCCTGCATCCAGCTCATTTATAAAAACATTAAAGAGCACTGGCCCTAAAACTGAGCCCTGGGGAACCCCACTGGTGACTGGCCACCAGCCGCATTCATTATAACACATTGAGCCTGACCCATCAGCCAATTGCTCACCCAATGTATTATGGACTTGTCTAGCTGTGAGCTGGACATTTTGTCCAGAAGGATACTTTGAGAGACAGTATCAAAAGCTTTGCTAAAATCAAAACCCCCCACATCTACTGGCTTCCCTTGGTCAACTAGAGGGATGACCTTGTTGTAAAAGGAAATTAAGCTGGTTAAGCAGGACTTTCCCCTCATGAACCCATGCTGGCTGTGACCAAGGACTGCATTGTCTCTCAAGTGTTTTTCAATAACTCTCAGAATAACCTTCTCCATAATTTCACCAGGCACTGAAGTGAGACTGACAGGCCTGTAATTACCAGGGTCTTCCTTCTTACCCTTCTTGAAAATTAGGACATTTGCTAGCTTCCAGTCCACTGGGACCTCTCCAGACTCTTAAGACCATTGAAAAATAATGGAGAGAGGGCCAGCAATAAAATCAGCCAGCTCTTTCAGTACCCTGGGATGAATCCCATTGGGCTCCATAGACTTATGTGCATCCAGCTGGAGCAGCAAGTCTTGAACACGTTCAGGGTCGGCTGGGAGTTTATCATTCCCCCAGTCATGGTCTTCCAACACAGAGCTCCGGGGGTCACAGGGGCCATCATCGGTGTTAAAGACAGAACATAAAATGTTATAATTTTATGGGGGAAAAGCACTTCATGTAGTGTTATACATTTGTGGAACTCAGTCTTGTACTGTTGAAATTACTGAGCATTTTAGCTTACACATGTACGTATGTAAGCACGTATGTGTATGCATACATCAGTCACATATATATGTATGATTTAAATAGAAACACATGCAGATATAGAATCATAGACTCATAGACTCATAGAATCATAGAATCATAAAATGGTTTGGGTTGGAAGGGACCTTAGAGATCACCTAGATCCAACTCCCCCTGACCCCTGTATATGCATATACATGTTTAAGTATATGTACATACATGACAGAAACTCAAGGCTTTCTCTTTGGCCCTAAAACTCGGCCTTGCATTTTGCTGAGGTTTAGCCCAAGAAAATTATCCGTAGCTTTAGGGTTAGAGTTGGGGGCTGCAAAGTGGTTGCCAAAGGAAGGGATAGACTACAGAAACAATTATCGCATGATAAATTTTTCATCTGGGATAGGCCTGCCTGGGACCATATTTTTTGTTTTCAGCTCATACAAAGATTGAGTTTAGGATTAGGCTTACAGTAGGAATTCGAAATAGGAGGGACTCAAAGCCTAGCACACCATTTGGAGTGGAGCTGCAAACAGTCTGCCAAAGGAGGGTAGGTTGCACAAAGTACTTTCTCTGATAACTGTTTAATCTGGGCCAGGGCTGGGGGTCCTTGGCTGAGGCTCAGAATATATCTAGGGTTAGGGTTAGGGTTAGGGTGAGGATAGGAAAGACACAAATACCTGAGGTGCATCTGGAGTGCATCTGCTGGTGCTGTAGAGGGTCTGTCAAAGGAAGGCTTAGCTTGCAAAAATAATGTCTCTTGAGAACATTTTCAATTGGATCCTTGGCAAAGGCTTGGCCCAGGTTTAAGATTTAAAATCTGTGATATACATAAGGGTCCTTGGCAATGGCTAGGACCATGCCTGGAGTGTTTATGTTTACTGTCTGGGGAGAGAAAAAGCCCAGACTTCCATTTGGCTGCAGGGAGGCCACCAAAAGAAGGCTTAGGCTGCTGAAAGAGCTCTTCACTGAGAGCTCCTTTGCCTTGAACACGGGACAGATCTTTGGCAAAGGATCAGCCCACTCCTAGGGGAGGATTTCAGAACAACTGAGTCATCTTCAAAAGTGTCATTCTTTTAAGGCACGGTCTTACTTTTTTATTGCAATAAGTCTATGAGTTGATGCAAAAATATTCAGAGTTTGAAAAATTTAAGTAAAATGTTTAGTTTATCTGTTCACATAAAGCATAGATTTTTTTTTTCCCGAACAGTGTTTTTTAAACTCACCAGAACGTATATTACTTCTTCTATAGTCTGGGCGACTGGGAGGACTGCTTTTTCTTTTCTGTGTCTCTTGTTCTTAGTCTGAGGGTGGCATGTTGGAATTAAGGTGTAGAATATCTATAAACTGCTTTGTGCCAATACTACTTCTAGCTTGACTGAAGAACATAAATAATTCACCTCCAACAAATCAATTAATTATATCTGGGGTTTAGAATTATTTGTCTCCTTACTGATCTGTTTGTGAAAGTTGTCTTTTAATGTCCACAAAAGCAGCAACTTTATGCATTTCCTGGTGTAGACTTGAGCACTCAAAAATCCTACTGACAGAGCAAGACCCTGGAATTATATTGTCCTTTATTCAGAAAAGGAGATTCCAGAGGTGGGTTGAAAATTACATGAGTCTCAAAGAAGGAATAGAAAGGAATGAGTGTATTAATCAGCAAAATCCCAAACAACTCCACTTTATTTGTGTTTTTGAGAGAGGAAAACCAGAAATTTAAGATTTTCTTCCACTACAGTTTATTCTGAGCACATTTCAGTGCAGCAGGGAACATTGCTGCAAACCAACAAGCAAATCTGACTTTTCTAAATGTAGTGACTGACATTCTGAAAGCTGTATATGCAGACTATTCACCTGTTACAGTAAGTCAAGCTATTCCTTTTATTATCCATAACAACCTAATAGTATTTCTGGTGGAGAATATAGATTTTTTTTCTTTGCTACAGTTAAAAATATATGCAGTAACAATTGCTACATTTGAGGTGCAGGACCATGAAAATATTAACTGTCTACTACATAGCAAGAAGGAGAAAAGGCAAACCTGAATTTCCACAGGATTCACACTTATTATTCTTCTTCTCTCCTTGTTGTCTCATAACTTTATCTAATTCTTCCTTCTTCTCCAAAAGGTTAAAAAAGAGAAATATTTGCACTTTGGCATTTCTTTTCTAGTACCGTTTAGGAGTCTGACTTTGTTTTCTATGTTTCTTTATGGACTGGGTTTCTGAACTGGCCTTCCAAGCTGGATTGCATCTCACAGGATGACAAATGTTACTTACTGAATGAGTGTGACAGAAATAGTTCTTACCACAAAGTGACACTACGCTGCATCACACAAGATACCATGAAAGTTAGTACAGATGGGGTTCTGACTCTTGGTCCTTTAAACTATTTAGGGTATTTGGGTAATTGGGTATTTGGGTAAGAAGATTAAAACGCTATCGTCTTTTTTGTGTAATGATAAGAAAAATGACCTTAATATGTGCGGTGGGTTGACACTGGCTGGATGCCAGGTGCCCACCAAAGCTGCTCCATCACTCCCCCTCCTCAGCTGAACAGGGGAGAGAAAATATAACGTAGGCCGCTCGTGGGTTGAGATAAGCACAGGGAGATCACTCACCAATTACTGTCACAAGCAAAACAGACTCAACTTGGGGAAAAAAAATAATTTAATTTATTACCAGTCATCTCAGAGCAGGATAATGAGAAATAACACCAAATCATAAAAACACCTTCCCCCTACCCCTCCCTTCTTCCCAGGCTTAACTTTACTCCCGAATTCTCTACCTCCTCCCCGCCCCGAGCAGCGCAGGGGGATGGGGAAGGGGGGTTGTGGTCAGTTCATCACACATTGTCTCTGCCACTCCTTCCTCCTCAGGGGGAGGACTCCTCACACTCTTCCCCTGCTCCAGCATGGGGTCTCTCCCACGGGAGACAGCCCTCCATGAGCTTCTCCAACGTGAGTCCTTCCCGCAGGCTGCAGGTCTTCACGAACTGCTCCAGCATGGGTCCTTTCCACAGGGTGCAGTCCTTCAGGAACAGACTGCTCCAGCGTGGGTCCCCCACGGGGTCACAAGTCCTGCCAGCAAACCTGCTCCAGCGTGGGCTCCTCTCTCTCCATGGGGCCACAGGTCTTGCCAGGAGCCTGCTCCAGTGCAAGCTTCCCACGGGGTCACAGCCTCCTTCAGGAATCCACCTGCTCTGGTGTGGGGTTGTCCACGGGCTGCAGGTGGATATCTGCTCCACCGTGGACCTCCATGGGCTGCAGGGGGACAGCCTGCCTCACCATGGTCTTCACCACAGGCTGCAGGGGAATCCCTGCTCTGGTGCCTCGAGCACCTCCTCCCCCTCCTTCTTCACTGACGGTGTCTCAAGAGTTCTTTCTCTCACATATTCTCCCTCCTCTCTCTGGTTGCAACTGCTGTTATGCAGTAACTTTTTTCCCTTTCTTAAATATGTTATCCCAGAGGTGCTACCACCATTGCTGACGGGCTCGGCCTTGGCCAGTGGTGGGTCCAACTTGGAGCCGGCTGGCATTGGCTTTATCGAACATAGGGGGAGCTTCTAGCAGCTTCTCACAGGAGCAACCCCTGTAGCCCCCCCCGCTACCAAAACCTTGCCAAGCAAACCCAGTACATTATGTCTTGGGTGAGGAATTATAACAGCAGAGCTCTTTGCAGCCACCCATCCCAACTTTAACTAAATGGGCCTTCCTGGTAACAAGTGATCTATTCTGTCTTACGCACAGTGGGAACAGCAATGTTACAGCTGCTGCAACAGTGAGAGTTTAGACCAAAGACAAATGGTCTAAAGGTCTTTGGTCTAAAGGAACCTTGTCATGTTCACCTTAATCAGCTGCAACATAGGCTGACATGGGGAGAAGGCCTGTTAAACAAGAATATTTGAGTAAATGAGCAATGAAGAGAAGGATAGAAAACTGGCTAAATGCTAGATTGAATTATTTACTTACCCCTTTGAGAAGAGTAATGTCATGACTATAAATGTCCAAGGCACTGGGGCTTCTAAGCTGAAATAGTGTTGAATTATTAATTGTTTTCTTCTTGGAATTTATTCTGAATTTCTTCCTAACTCTTCCTCTACAGTAAAATTCTCTTTATTTCCAAGACTGGAACAATAACCTTGTAAAAGATATGGTTCTTAGGGGAACTCAGACAAAGTCACTTGTTTTTCCATGTTAATGAGTAGGCTTCTGTGTTGTTTATGATTTCAGAAAATCCGTTCTGTAATCAAAACCAGCCCCTTATGCCATCAAAAACCCATGGCAGAAAGTCACTTTTTATTGTCCTGCATTTGCAGAAAAGGAAACAGGCTCCTGGAGATTGAGTCAATTTTCACAGAGATGCCAAAACAGATTACACTGGCTGATTAAAACTTTGGAGGCAGTTTTGTCATCCAGCATTCACACATAAGCTAAATCTTGCTTAGAAACTCTGCTGAATTAGTGTATATCAATGCTACTAGAGAATATTTAAAGAGTAGAGAATTCAATGTAATCAGGGAGCAATTCAGAGTTTTTACCCAGAAGATCCTGCACATTTCAAGACATGCGGGAAGCTCAATTGGCCACCCCCTGAAGCCAGTGAACAAATTCCCTTTGACTTCATTGGCTGTTGCAGAGAGCTGAAGGGCGAGCACCACAGCTTTGGTTTTTGATGACTTAATGAACGAATCAGTCATCAAGAAATATGCTTGTAATAGCTCCTGTGATTCTATTCCTAGTAGCTACTGGTATGTATTTTCTGAGGATAAGTAATAGTTAACGATTTAACAGTTTAATATACTTTAAGTAGAAAGGTCCATATTTCACAAGCAGATTTTTTTAACCAACTCATTGATATTTATAGCTATAATACCAAGAAACATTTAAAGTAATTGTCATGCAGTCGTAGATGGCTCATGGTATTTGAAATGTGTGTTTACAGAAAGTGACAGATCATTAATCCAAGCCTCTCTCTAGGCATGACCTTAGTTTCATGCACAATGACAGTAATTTCTCAAGACTTCTGACTTCTCATCAGGATGTCCCTTCTGCTTGTACACTTGATTGCATCTAATAAACTACATGATAATAACTTGCCCTTGCTAACTTTATCTGCCAGTATGATGTAACACAAGCTGAAAATGACAATTAGTTTTGAAGTAAACTCTACAAATATGTTGATAAAAAGGAACATTTTTGTGAATTTCATTGTTTAAGAGTAATAGTGTCTACAACTGCTCTTTGTGCCTGCTTTGAATGTTCCATTACTCAGCAGCTTGTACTGGAGCTAATGAGAATTTCCACTATTCAAAAGAGAGCCAGGAAGCTGCATGATACCATGACTTAGAATTCACAAAGAATACACAATACCCACCACTTTCACAACAACTAGGTTCCCAATTGCCTGATAAATTCACTCAAAAAACCCCCTGGTATCTTAAATAAAATACTTAGACTTTAAAGATATCACTGAGTTTTGTATGGACTTAGGCTTGTGGACCTCTCAGAAGTCAGTGCAGCTTCAGTGTCTGCAGGTGAATATTTCAAAGATTTCATGAGGACTTAGCATTACAAATTCCAGTTAACAATCTTCAATACCATAGATACTAATCAAAATTTTATCCTAAGATTCCTTTGATGAAATGTATATATATGAACTTACCATCTTTGTGCCCTCTAGGAAGAAAATTGTTTGAACTTGCAAGCCATCTCATCACGTCTTCAATTCTAAGATAGGACTTCAGAACTCTGCCCTAGGAGTGTCTATCCATTGACTAATAAGCATGTGTTTTCACCGGTCCAGAGGTAAATATCTATGTTGCTCATAGGTAAATTCAGGAGCAAATCTCACCTTAAGAGTCTATACAATTATATGGCAAAGGTAGTTGGAAAACTATTGTGCCAATATGAACAATGTGAATTTAGGAAATAAAATTTAAAAAAATATGTAAAAGTAAACTTAACCCTACAGTCTAGCAACCTTTCCTGAGAGACCTAGGATAGCACAAGAATAAGATATCTTACCCCAGATTCTACCACATGATAAACAATTTGGACAGTTGGACTCGATGATCTTAAGGGTCTTTTCCAACCTAAATGATTCTATGGTTCTATGAAATAAAAAAAAATCTACAGTCACTGATTGAATTTTAAATATGAATGCGTGTATCTAGAACAAGCAGAGAGTAGGAGTTTAGAAACTCTTTGGGCAGGAAAACTTGCCAGTGACTTTGAGTAGCCTGCTTAATACATTATGCAGGATAGCTCTGGTAACTAAAATATAGTTTTTCATATTCCAGGACATGAATAAAATGAACCTGTGCAACTGAAACCATTACGTTCTTTGTGTAGTGCCTTGTTCCACAAGATGCCTCACTGAAGTCCATATACGTTGGTTATGTTCAATGAAAAAATATTATCCTAATATACCAGAAAGATAGTTTTTCTGTCACATACCTAACTCAAATCAAAAGGAAGTTCTGTGGAGGTGGAGACATACTTGGATTGTGTTACCACAATATACATCATGCTGAATGGTCAGATCCAGCTGTTATACTTCCTATAGATGACCAGCTGCTCTCTTTCTTCACCATACACATGGCAACCCCAATAGAGTTTGGTAGTTTCTGGGCAGTTTATAAAGGAATCCAAAGGAGACTGTCAAGAGTAACTCAGATGCCACCACTCCTGTGTTTTTGGCAATAAACAAAAGCAAATACCTTGTTTTATAGAGATAGACCTGATAATAAGCATAACTTCTTCCAGATGTTTCTGTAATTTTACTTGCTAAAACTGAAAAGTGTACAAATTCTCAGTTACAAATCCTGCCGTTCCTTCTCTGTCTCTGTTAGGATAATGTGGAAGCTTACTTAGATATTTGCCTATTTTTATATGCATGAATCCTTTATTAATGCAGCCATGGAATGATTGGATGATTTGGAAAGCATTACATGACATATGGAAAGCTTTCAGAATGCAGAAGCACAGTGTTGCTTAAGGGCATTCAAAGGATTTATCTGTTTTTTTCTGAGTCCTGATAATATACTGGTTTAGTTGGTGGGAGCCAATGCCTTTGATTTGAGAATATATGCTAAGAAATTCACTGCCTGATGAGATGGGATGCTATGTTCAGTAATCAAGACCACAAAAATTTAATACTTTCAGAAAGAACATACTAGCAAATTCTCAAAAGCTCCTTTGGTTTTTCCTTCCTGTACAATGTTGCTGATGTCTTCCTTTGTACAGCTACTTTGCAACACAAAGGAACCACTGACCTTCAGAAGCAACACACAATAAAAACTTTAATTACTTAATACTGTCTGGGTCTGACAAATATTTGGCATTCTCACACTTTCTATGAAAAGTGCTTGTATGCTATCAAAACAGTGAATCCTTATGAACAAGCCAATAACACTTTCTACTGGAGGGAGGAGCAAGAGAGGAAAAGTTTATGAGTCATTTTGATCTTTATTTGTACGAAACCGCATTGTCCACAGATAGGAAGAAGAGGTGAGAAACAACTTTTCTCTAACTTCTTGTCGTGGTTTAACCCCAGCCGGCAGCTAAGCACCACACAGCCGCTCGCTCACTGCCCCCCCCCACCCCTGGGATGGGGGAGAGAATCAGGAAAAAAAACTCGTGAGTTGAGATAAAGACAGTTTAATAGGACAGAAAGGAATGAAAAACAATGATAATGATAATAATAATAATATGACAATAGCAATACTAAAAGAATTAAACTATACAAAGCAAGTGGTGCACAATGCAATTGCTCACCACTCGTTGACCGATGCCCAGTTAGTTCCCGAGCCGCGATCCGCGCCGCTCGGCCAACTCCCCCCTGTTTATATACTGGGCATGACGTTCCATGGTATGGAATACCCCTTTGGCTAGTTCAAGTCAGCTGCCCCGGCTCTGCTGCCTCCCAGCTTCTTGCACACCTGCTTACTGGCAGAGCACGGGAAACTGGAAAGTCCTTGGCTGAAGATAAGTGCTACTTAGCAACAACGGAGTGTTATCAACATCATTCTCACACCAAATCCAAAACACAGCACTGTAGCAGCTACCAAGAAGAAAATTAACTCTGTCCCAGCCGAAACCAGGACACTTCTCCTGTAGGTTCCTTCCAAAGAGGTCACTTCCTTTTCCATGTAAATTGATTCAACAGTGGAAACACCATTTTGACTGAGCGACCGCATGGGGCTCCCTATATATTTTAATCATACACGTGAAGTTCTGTTTGGAATCAGATGCAAATCAAGTATGTCGAGTCTCTAGCCTCAAGATTAAACTCATTACTGGCCTAAAGTTAAACCCATTACTCTCTGCAGTTTCAGCGGAGGTTAGGTTTCAGCACGTGGATGCAGGAAGTAAGTCCCCATTGTGGTTCTGTATAACTTTCTGTTATAGAGCCTTACACTTTGCAGAATGAGCCATTTTGCTGCATTTCTGTGCAGCCAAAGACCCTTTTGGTTTCAGTAGCTCCAAAAGTTGTCTGCTTTTTCTTTCTCATTTCAGCTAATTGACATTTTAATTACACAGTTCTTCACTATCTCACAGCTCAATCCCCGCCGTATCTGCATCTATTACTGTACCTGGATGGGACTTCTCTGGAAAGCCCTGGAACTTGCACTGTTTTCAGCAGTCTTGGAATCCAGAGCTGGGCTGGAAGGCAACGCTATCTTTGGTTTTGACTTAAAAACTAAATCAGACAATTCAGATCTTGCCACAGATAAACTATCTTCATTCAGCTTACCTCCAAGGTGACACACAGCTAGCATGGAAATCTCACTGACTTACACACTGTATCTAAAAGATTGTGAAATAATTCATCAGTCCTATTCAACACTGGCTTAAGAATCATAAAAAGAAATTTGTTTTTAAAAATGAATCATTTGATTAAACATTGACCTTTTTTCTGATTGTAAATTAGGATTTCTGTAGTTGGATTATTGCTCCCTTCTCTCATCTGAATCCCCCAGTCTAGTAATCCTACCTATTGTGCCAGCTTTTAGTTATAATGTGCCAGTGGAAGAGACACATGTCAATAGCCATTACAGTGTTATATTGTTATAGTGTACATATACAATTATAGATCATATTTTTGTTTCAGTCAGAGAAATGCATTTATTTTATGGATTTTCTGATTGCTCAGTTGCAAAATGGGTGCAGTTTCCTTTGTAGTATGGGGTTTTTTTCCAATTTATATATCATAAAATTTGTACTTCCTCTTTTGTTGAAAATAAAACTGTTTCCTAAGGAAGAGAAATGTTTCTTTTGCTCTTTTAAAGAAATGTGTTGAAACATCATGATAAATGCACATTTTCTTGCTATTTTGCTGTGTTGAGAAGAAAAGATTAAGATACTTGAGATCTAACACTGTAAGATTTTACTGAATAATGAAACGTATATACTTCAGGTCAACTCAAGTAGTTCATTTTAAGTAAATTGTGCATTCCAATGTTTTTGTTCTGCAATATGAAAAACAGAAAGGGAGCAAAGTAATTTGATAGAATAAAACAATAGTAACAGCTTGTATGTCGGTAAACACTTCAACATCAGTTGGGGGCATTTTTAATACTAGTAATACTATCAAATGAGTTTTCTGAAAAGAGAAGGATTTTGATTCTTTTTAGAATTATATGCTTCTCTTTAAAAATAGTATTTTAAGAAACCATATTTTTGCAATGCTATGTCTCATTCACTCATCTGATTAAAAACAAAAAAGTTGTGTTTCAGCCTCATATATCACTGGCCTGCATTTTGATATCCATAATTATCATGCTAATTCAAAGCCTCTGCAAACGAGAGAGATGTTTCATACTTGCACATCTGATCTCATATAAGGTAGAAGTCAAAAAGTTATCAAGTTTCATGACCTTCCTACTTGAGACTTGAGCATCTGACTTTTTGCCATTTCAATGGAGCTAGTGTTAATAAATGAGTCATCTAATGGATGGAAACAGGAACAAAAATATTATTCCTAAGTGAGCCAGCTGAACGAGGGAACAGGAATATTATTTGAGATACTTTGATGCAGATGGAAGCAGGACTGAGAAGTCTATCCACTTCACATAAGACTTGCAGGATGTGAGCACAGACTTGATGAGCAGTGTTTGTAGTGAGTTTGTTGTTTTTCCGCTGTATCTTCTACATGTTACTAAGCCTAGTGTATTTATAAAGATGCTTTGCAGAACGTGAATAATTCTCTGAGGGCCATACAACTGTTAAATATTGCATGCAATGATAGTACGGTGGCTTTCCAAGAGGCTTGGGAGGATCAGTGAGAGCTGGTACTGAGCAGGTTTGCAGACAATTCTCAGCATGGCTTACAGAAAGGCTCCTGGGGCGTCTGGGAGTACTACAGAGGTAACAGACTGAATGTAGCTTGGGCTAATTCGAATCCACTCCACAGAAAATACTGAAATGGGAAAAAAAATGTTTCTGCTTTGGAGTGAAACCTTTGCATTTTGTGTCTAGTGCAAGTTCTGAAATCTTGTTTTGAAAAGAAAAAAATTAAAATGACATTTTTATCAACACTGACAAAAATTGCAGAGGTTTCTGGGTTGATCTATCTACTCCCAGGCCTAAGGTGGTCAACTTAATGGGCACAAGAATCAAGGACCAGTGACACAAAAGTTAAAAGGGTGTAATTAAGTCAGCACATTTCTGCAGGACATTTAAACTTGGCCATATTGGTATTTTTCAACAACAAAAAAACCCGCACCCACATTTATGTTTTTCTTTTTATTCACTGAATCTTTAAATTGCATTCTGCTTTTCTGCTTACTTTCAGTTTCATCCAGAGAATGACGAGCTTTGTGCTGTGAAAAATACTTGAACCAGGTGAAATACATTTCTTTTCCTTGACAGATGCAAGAATTTGGTTATGGAAATATTATAGAATAGTTGCTAAATTCAATTACTTACAGATTCATCTGTATGTGTCCAATAGTCTTTATGGTTTCTCACTTGAGGTGACATGTTTTTGACAGCTGTCTATTCTACTTCTTGTAAGTATAATCATTTAATTAAAGTTTCCACCATAGGTCTGTTAATAACATCTTACCAGATACTAGGAATTTTGCCCAAACACGTACTGCAAGTCAGATTCTTAAGCTATTTTGACACTTAAAAAAAAAACAGAAAAAAAACCTATCAAAAAGATTTTTCAAAAGCTTTAGGTGTGTAAGTAAGTTTGAATACTTAGTAGCTTAAAGATTGTGCAATTGCATCTTGAATTCATACTATTAAATCACAGTGCCATTGCATTTACGATAATGTCAAATAAATTGCTCCAGGTTTTATTGACCATTTCCATTGTTTTTAGAGTATGCTAAACAGGATAAAACAAGTATAGTAATTGAGTAGATTAAGTGTGCTGACATTCCTCACTTTATCAGACTGACACCTATCAATAAAACATAGCACAGTGCTTCAACTCATTAAATTTAATTTATCAACTATTTTATCCATTTCTGTTATTGTCAAATTTGGCTCAAAAACCTACATCAGAGAGGAAACTTAAATGGAAAAAAAATGTTCATCTATACTTTTCTCAGTGAAATTAAGAAATTAATACATAATTTTCATTATATTAAATAATTAATGTCAAACTTCAAATAGTTAACTCAAGAGAAATTCAGATTTTAAATTATTGTCTCATCTGGAACATATTGAGTCTCATTTGAAATAGAGGCCAGGCTAAATATCCTGAGATCAATGCTTAGGTGATTCACATTCAGTTTCTAGAAGAGCTAGAAGTATCCCAATTCATTGTCAAGAAAAAATTGTAACTTTAAATCAGACTTTATGTGAAAAGAGGAGTTGATAACTAAAGAAAAAATATGTTGCTTTTTTCCAGCATAAAATCGGTTCATATTGGAACAAATTATTACTTATTTTATTTTTAGTATAAGATCCCAGTAGACCTGCCTACTTGCTTACTTTTTTTAAAGGATTCAGGATGCAAGATTGCAGCTTATTTTCCCTAGAAAAGCTTTCCCAGGAATTTCATGTCTTAAAGATACAAACTCGTAGCAAGTACAGAGACAATGTATTTCAATGGCAGGAGTATAGAGAGAAAACTTGATATTAAAAAAGTAGTATCATTCTTCAGAATTAAGAGATAGCAAAAAGTTCACATAGTGGTGAATAGAAAGGCATATAATAGTTCTTAGCATCCCACAAGATTCAGTCAACATATGTATATTCCAACACCTTCATTTGGGCTTAAAAGACTGCTATTTTAAAAAAAAAAACTTTAATTTTCATCAGAAAATGCTCTAGAATATAATTGTGCCAAATTTAAAAGATGAACTTTCTCCATATGCCTTTAGAATTGAAATAGGATTTTCATACATTTTCAGAGTCCCTACGCTCTCAGAGAAATATTTATGAAAGGAAATAATTTAAAACATTTTTAAAAAATATTATTTAGAAGTTTTATATTTTTGGCATATCTTTTGTTTTGCGGATGGTTCAGTAATTAAAGGATAATGTAATTAAAGGATAAATGTAAAGATATTTTTAGAAATGTTACAGATGTTTGGCCAAAATATTTTGAAACTCATCTTGAGCTCTTTCAACCACAACAAAATTCCCACTACTTTCAAACAAATGTCCTGTCATTAGCCACTACCTGGTGGTGTAAGACATCATAGAAAATATTTTCAAAGAAGTGCTTTAAGAATTTTCACTAAAACCTGCTGCATTTTTTAATTAATCATATTTTCAAAACCACGGTAAAATAATTTATTACTCTGGGACATTCAAAACAAAAAACTGTAGGGATTTTGATAATCCAGCAAATATCCTTAAAAGAAACATGAATCAAATTTGCCTTAGGATTTATTTCCAAATTCTACCAGAAGTATCCTACATCACAGTCCACTTCTACATTCCCTGACTTCTCTGTATTTCTGGATGCTGTACCCAATATAACTGAGTGCTGGAAGTGTACAATAATATGATAGAGATAGAATTCCTCTATTTCACTTCTTGTCTGGAATAAAATGGCAAGCTATAGATCTTGAGAATGCAAATACCAGTAAATTTCACTGGAATTAATTCTGCTGACAATTTAAATGCAAAGCTGTTGACTGAGTTCCATTTCAAGCAGATCCTAATAATTTAACAGTGCCTGTTGAAATTACTAATTAAATTCTTTCTTAAGAACTGGGACTTCAGTTTCTGTGCATCTTACAATAATAGTTTTCCAGTCAGTAGGTCAAAAATCCTAATTTTTTTTATATATATAATACAACTTACTTTGTTACTCTTTGTTTAATGAATTCTCTTTTTATGGAAACATATTTTCTTTTTAATAAAAATATAAATAAATACAAAACATGATCTTCTAATCATGTCAATGATTAAAATTTTTCCATTTAAAAAAAAATATATGAAGCTCTGCTTATATATGTTGCATTCTGAGATACCTTCATGTGAATTTACCGCATGAATTCTAGAAATACTGCTAAGGTTCTATTCACTTAGAAGAAAGTATAGCAATTATTTTGAATATTTAATGAACACAAATACAGCCTCTGCCCAAATCAGACATCTGCTTGCCAGATTCAACACTGTCCTCTAAACTGGGCATACCTTTATTCATTTTACTTCAATTATTAAGCCTCATTTAAGTAAAGCTATTTTGAAATGATGGAAGTCAAAACTCTAATCTGACCTGATTGTCTGGACTTATCTCTAGTTGATGAAATAATACCAGTACATACCTCAGGGCATCGTAGTTCACACAGACACACACACACAGACATACATACTCATGGAGTTTCCTGAATTTCTCTATTGTCTTCAAAGAGATTCTAGATTACCATCTTTGATTAGGTGCCAACACTCTACAGTAGTCAAAATAGGCCTGATGATTTCCTCTCCTTCATGTATACCAGTTCTTAAATGAAGTGAGCTATTCTATTGAGCTAGTAATGCAATGTTTTAAATAGGAGACATTTCAACAAACAGGTTCTCTGGAGTACTTTCAACAGTCTGACTTTGTTCAGCTATGCAACCTTCAGACCCAGTCCAATATTCTTTTTTTGTCTATAGTGTCAAAGCACCTTGAACGTTTCATTGACTAATGAGTAACAATTAAAGAATAGAGAGTAAACTGAAGCAAATCACTGATTATTAATATTTAAATGACTGAATGTTCAGGGGCCAGAGAGAAAAAGCACCAAGCTGGTAGAATGTTTCCTAAATATTTAGATGTTCGAAGTAAAATACATCCCTTGTGTTTTAGCTTTTTTACAGCTTCCTTGAACCATTTGTGAAATGTGAGTTATTTTTTACTTGTAAGCAAAGATAAATTTCGTTTACTATTTCTACTAAATATTTCTTTTTCTAGTAAATGAATTCTTCCTTTCCATAATCTTCTCTGAAGATCATCAATTCCTGAATAGTCCTAACTGGAATTACTTTTTTCTGGCAAAAGAATTGTAAGGATAGGATAATAAGTCAGTTAATGAGTTCTGCAATGAAAGAAAAGCTGATGGGCCTGATGGAAGCTGAGCAGATGTGGAAAGCTGTTGAAGTCAAACACTGCTGACTGGTTCCTTGCAGGCAATGGATGTTTACAGGATGCACCACATACCAATGAGGTGTAACAGATGACATGATTGTATTCTTCTTCTATGACACAGGAATGTTAGGCAAATACACTTCCATGGCCCAAACCCATTCTCTAATGGGATTCTATAATTCTATGATTTTTCCGCCTCAACTCTCACTGGGTTGATGTTTTCAACTTTCCAATGGAATATATACTTCATCACTTTAGACATACTTAAGTATTACTTGATAGGATTTTTTTCATCTGCCGTATTAAAAACAAGGAATATCCCAAATATTATTTACATTCAAAATATCTTTATGATCTTATCATAGAACTGTTTAAGTTGGAAAAGGCCTTTAAGGTCATCAAGTCCAACCTTTAACTTAGCACTGCCAATCCACAACTAAACCATGTCCCTAAATGCCACATCTACGTGTCTTTTAAATACCTCCAGGGATGGTGACTCAACCACTTCCCTGGGCAGCCTGTTCCAATGCTTGGCAACCTTTCAGTGAAGAAATTTTTCCTAATATCCAATCTAAACCTCCCCTGGTGCAACTTGAGCCCGTTTCCTCTCATCCTATCACTTGTTACTTGGGAGGGGAGACCAACACCCACCTTGCTACAACCTCCTTTCAGGTAGTTGTAGAGAGTGATAAGGTCTCCCCTCAGCCTCCTTTTCTCCAGGCTAAACAACCCCAGATCCCTCAGCCGCTCCTCATAAGACTTGTGCTCTAGACCCTTCACCAGCTTCGTTGCCCTTCTTTGGACACGCTCCAGCACCTCAAAGTCTTTCTTGTAGTGAGGGGCCCAAAACTGAACATAGTGTTCCAAGTGCGGCCTCACCAGTGCCGAGTACAAAGGGACAATCACTTCCTTTGTCCTGCTGGCCACACTATTTCTAATACAAGCCAGGATGCTGTTGGCCTTCTTGGCCACCTGGGCACACTGCTGGCTTACATTCAACCGGCTGTCCACCAACACCCCCAGGTCCTTTTCCACCAGGCAGCTTTTCAGCCACTCTTCCCCAAGCCTGTAGAGTTGCATGTAGAGGTTGTTGTGGCCCAAGTGCAGGACCCGGCACTTAGCCTTGTTGAACCTCATACAATTGGCCTTGGCCCATCGATCCAGCCTGTCCAGATCCCTCTGTAGTGCTTTCCTCCCCTCAAACAGAACAACACTCCCACCCAACTTGGTCTCATCTGCAAACTTACTGAGGGTGCACTCAATCCCCTCATCCAGATCATTGATAAAGATATTAAACAGAACTGGCCCCAGTACTGAGCCTTGGGGAACACCACTTGTGACCAGCCACCAACTGGTTTTAACTCCATTCACCACCACTCTTTGGGCCTGGCCATCCAGCCAGGTTTTTACCCAGTGAAGAGTATGCCCGTCCAAGCCATGAGCAGCCAGTTTCTCCAGAATGCTGTGTCAAATTGTGTCAAAGGCTTTACTAAAGTCCAAACAGACAACATCCATAGCTTTTCCCTCATCCACTAAGCAAGTCACTTTGTCATAGAAGGAGATCAGATTAGTCAAGCAGGACCTGTCTTTCATAAACCATGCTGACTGGACCTGATCACCTGGTTGTCCTGTACATGCCGTGTGATGGCACTCAAGATGATCTGCTCCATAACCTTCCCCAGCACTGAGGTCAGGCTGACAGCCCTGTAGTTCCCTGGATCCTCCTTCTGGGCATTCATTTATCCAGCATTTGCAATGTTAGTTTTATGAGATTGTTGACAATTTATTTTGAAATAGAAAATGGTTGCTTACTAGTAACTGAAATAATTTATGATTCACAGAGAAATAGTTAATAATTCAGACTTTATAAGTGTTTGCTTTTAAATATATTCCCCTTATGTATGATAATAATGGTTTGATCACATGCAGAGGCATAGTTGAGAAATTTTTCATCTGAGGTGTAACTATCACAAAATATGAAAGTCTCTTCTATCTTTTTTTTTTAATCTCGAATCTGGTTTGCTCCTTTGCTATCCCAGTTTCACCCCAGCCTAGTTTGACAGATTTCAAGGGATAAAATTCTTCTTTGAAAGAAGAATCAAGGCTACTACTTTTCTGCTGCAACCTCAATGAGCAAGCAAACTATGTCCAGTTTTCTCTGCATTGACAGGAGATGCACCCCAATAGGAATACATTTGAGAGTGATAGAATTGGTGCCAAGAGCCCAGTATTGACACTGTATGCATTTCAGAAGGTTTTACTCCAGTTGGCCTTGAATGATCCTATGGTCCTGTGGACAATTTCTTGTTGTCACAGCAGAACTTTTTAAATTATACTTTAAACATTCATAATCAGATCTGGCCCCCATCAATGTTTACCTCAGTAGAGTTTCAAGCCTGTTGATGGCTGTTTTCATGACTTTGGTGCAAGGAAATAATAGCCAACTTTTAGATACATGCATCATATCAAGCTGAAAACGCAGTTGTATAACCTACCTCAATTTATGAACTCAGTTGTTAATCCTGGTTACTTCTAGTGACTTAAACAGTTTTATTGCATTCTTAAATCAGACAAAAATACTTTGCCTCTCCTTTTATTAATGATGTTTGTCAAGACACTTATCATTGTACATGTGTCCACATATGAAATTCCACGATTTACAGTCCTTCTATTTTTGTGCCTATTGTTTTGCACTGAGTCTGTTCTGGAGCAAACAAGCTTGTTCCCTCTGAGACAAGCCAAGGTCTGATTCTGGAGAAAGTTTGTTCCAGGAACAGTTGCCAACAGAAAGTATGGGTGCTGCTTTGCCGTGCCTAGCTCTCTCTGCCATCCCAACAGGGCACTCCCATGTGTCCTCATGCTGTTTGCAGGGCAGAGGACAGATTGGGTTTTTTTCATACAAAAATTCCACTTTTACCACTGTGATAAAAATCGTGCCTTATCTGAAGAGCTTTGAACTGACCCTCTTCCTATCACATAATTATAATGCCATTAGTGTATGGCTCAAAGGAGACCCAAGCCAAGAGCTATGTGTTATGTATATTCTCAAGGCACTTTAGAGGTTAGTGAGCTTTATGTAGAGTAGATTCAAGGCACTCTGTTCTATTGACCTCCCTGGGTCTTTGTGCCCTTTGGCAGTACAGATACAGCCCCTGACTAGAGTCCCTAGTCTGCTAGAGTGACTTAAGTCACCTTCAGTAAGTTGCTTAGTTTTCGTGTGTGATAGACTAATAGTAATTTCTGACCTGCCAATGGCATCAGGAGGATAAATACCTCAAACTGAGGGTGGATGTGGCCTTCTGTCCATGTAATAGGTAGTGGCCATTAGTTTTCCATCACCCAAGACACAGATTTATGAAAGGAACCACCTCCTAGGACCAGGTGTCTGCAGCAGAGCTACCTGGAGCACCAGGGACTCAGAGGCCTCATCAAGGTTATAGATACTGTCCTGACCTGCCACTGCCATAGCAAGGGACCCATGTCTCCTTCATTAGCTGCTATCTCTTGCTCCCCCAGCCACTGTGCTGTTACCAGCTGGTGGAGAACAGCACTGCCAGTGCTATGGCAGAGGAGAGGAGAAAGCAGATTAATGCTGCTCTCCTGCTGACTGCAGGCGTGTCAGACTGTGCAGTGGCTAGATACTGTGGTGGTGAGGGCAACTATAAATGGACTGATCTTCATCATTGCGTTTAACTACATCAGCCCACCTATATTTGTAACATTTGGACTGTATTTCAACTGTTCAGAAAGAAACCATTAATTAAGCCAATAAATGAGAATTTGAATGATTAATTAGCTCACCTAATGTCTCACTGGTATTAATAGTGCATTCTTAAATACTCCCCTGGTTAAAAGCTAGTGTCTTGGTAATGAGTAACATATCAACCTGAGAACATTATTAGCCTCAGATGATGTAATGACTGACATGACAGAGAATACGTCTTACCCTCTGTAGGAATTAATTCACTTCAGTAGGTATTTCCTTTTTATGTTGCTGGGGATTCACAAGTATTGGCTGTTGAGATGCATGCTCTCACCCCAAACAGGAGAACACAGTGTCTACATGTTCTGCAGGAAAAGGAGAAGGAGGAGGAGGCAAAAAGGATGTTACTGACAGATCAATGCCATAGCCCATTTTACTGCACGGTTCTTCTAAAACATCATGAGTCATTTACCTGAACAAGTAAGTCAAGCAACCTAGAAAGTAGAAGGTGCTTTGCCGCAGGCAAGTAGCTTGTTCTTAATCTCCCTTTTTTTCCTGGTTGCTGTGGGGAAAATAAAGAATTATCTCTAATGCAGGGCCAAAAAAGAAAGGCTAAAAAAAAGTATAAATCCCTGCAGCCTATAGCTATTTGTCACACTGAGGGAACTGCCTCTTACAGCTACTGCTGTTCACAAGGTGGCTTTAAAAGTTTAGAAATCTTAAGAGAAAATGCTGTCTAGAAAACCTCTCTTAGCTTTATTTCTTTTTTGTCTTTTTTTTCCTTCACCCCTCCCCCCCATTTGGCTTTTCCAACTTTATAGAGTGTTTGTGCAGAGTAATTTGCATTTGTCAGAGGAATGGTTGGGGGTTGTTAATTGTAAAGTGGGCACTTCAGTATATATTGGAAATCAAGAACATAATTCTATATGCCAAAACCAGAAAGTAAAGCTGACGAATGGAGATGTTCACGCTTACATTATCTCCTTTCTCTCACCCTTCCTTTCCTTCCCTTGCCTTGCCTTTCCAGACATACTAGCTTTTGCAATCACTGCAGGGCTTTTTTTCTTTCAGATTTATGATAAATCCTCAACAAATAGGCTTCAGTGACACAAGTGCATGCATTATATAATCCTACATTTTCAAGGATGGTAAGAGTCATCAGTAGCTTTCTCCCACTCACAGTACCAAATTTAGAACGTGACTATTATATAGAGAAAGTCACTTTATTCACAGCCATTCCTATCTCTACAGATTTGATACTATTACACCCTTTTGACTGTCTACATCTTTTCTGTTTGTTTATTTATTTCAGAGACTGAATTGTCAGGTGGCAGTATTATGTGGATGTTGTCCCTCTTCTGCCAGCTAATTTGAGATTCTCAAAGAAAACATTAATGGCTAAAATATATGCATTTCATAAAAGATCTGGGAAAGGTGGGTGACAGCAGGTTGTTGAGATTTCTGGATGATGTGAACTTGTACCCAACAGGGAATTTAGGTAGTAGAAGAGTTAGTTAAATAGCACTATAAATGAAACATACTGCAATGCACAGAAGAAAGAATAACCTACACTTTCCATAGAAACTCAGATTTTAGAAGACTTCAGAAAACTTAGGTGATTATAATTCTAAAAGGCATATTAACGTCATGGCAAAATATAGGTGAAAACCCACTTTGAAGAAATGACAGAGTATTCTGCAGTTTATCTCAGCCACCTGTCTGTTGTTTTTGTGGTGTCATGTGTGAGGATACCTTGTAAACTTTCTTAATCAGAATTCCCAGAATTCTTAATCAGAATATGCCATTAAGATGTACTGTGAGACATTTAGTATTACAGTTTGATAGTTCTTCCTTTTCAAAAATAAAAGAGCTTTTCAAAGAATTCATGGTTTTTACAGCAAAATATAACTTTTGGTGAAATTTTCTGGCACTCTAACAATCACCTATAATCAAAAATATTCTGATCTTAGTTCCAATAGTGTCTCCCTTATTTTATATTTTCCAGTGATGGGGAGATGAAAGAACTATTTTTTATTTGTTATGATTGAGTCTTCAGCAAAATTTTAATAATATTTTTAAGAAATTGAAACATTTACAGTTTCATTTTTAAAAAATCTTACAAAATGCATATTTTCATTTAGCTCTAGCACTTTTTTCAGGGTCGTACATTCAAAATTACTAATAAGGAAGCATCCAGAAATAAAACAGCAAGCATCCTTGAAATCCTGAATATTAAAAAGGAACTAGCTAGCAAAAGCCAAACAGCTTTAAATCAGATTAAATACCTAACAAATATTTTGGAAGTGTACCAAAGTCATCATGTTCAAAATATTTTTAGACCTAGAGTCCCTGCGAGTTCATGAAAAGGCATATATAGACTTTATTTAAATCTCTGTTCATTTAAGTAAGAAGAGTCCTAAGATTAGCTGCTCCAGTAAAAAGTGTCTAAATTAGATGAAGTTATAGTGATGCTATCTTTTATACATTTCTTAATGCAAGTTATTTGAACCTCTAATTTCAGCAGTTGGAGCCCAGTTTTGAGACCTGTATTACCAGCTGAATGAAGACAGTAGCAATAGCACCCAGCTTTAAGGTCTGTAGATTAAGAGGGACACTCCAGAAAAATCTCTCATCCTCATATGCAGAACCCATGGCCAAGAACCGTGACTGCTTGGAGCTGCCCTATTCCAGGTGTCCCCTCCTACTAAAAATCATAGTAGACTGGGAAATAGAAAATGAGAGAACTTTTATGGGAATTATTTAAAACTTTAAGAATATAAGAAATTAATGCAACATTTCTGAACATGTTACTTAATGCTTACTGGCCCAGATTATCTCTGACTAAATATGTAAGTATGTATTAGTTCCCTGTCTGTCCCAATACAGACAGGACATGGTCTGTCACACCCAGCTAAAAACGATTTTAAGCATCAGAGTCTGAGAGGATGATTCACAAACCTAATGTGATTGTTTAAGTGTCTTTTTTAAGTACTCTGCCATGCAACGCTGTCAACAATTAAGACTATGGCTATGTAAGCAATTAGTATTGATCATAAATTCCTCTATAGGTGTTGAGAAATATTTTGGTTTGGATATGGTCCTTGATTATCTGCCTGTTATACCTAGACGGATATATCCTGTTCAATCTTTGCTGCACTGACTAAAATAGTGTCCGATATGACTGAAAACCACAGCAGCAAGGAAGAAGTGCAGGCATCACTTTTGGGGAATCATAAGGTAAGTAGTCTGTACTGTTTCATTATATTCTCTGAAAACGGTGAAATTAGCATTTGCTCCTATGGGTTGTGGCTAACTCTCACCACTCAGACCAGAGTAAAACTTTAGTTGAAGTCCAGTGCTCTTTGTACTGGAAAAGGAAATTTTGATACTAACTAACACTGAGACAAATATATTGGGCCAAAATCAATTATGCATGTAACTGAGATATATGTCCACAGAGATAGTAATTGAGCAGTCACAACAAATATGCATTCTTGACTGAATAAATACAAGTGGAGCTTCTCTCGTTTTCATCAACCTACTTCACACATTATTTTTCAGCTTCATGGGCTTCAGCCAATTAAGTTACCTATTTTTTTTCTAAAACATTTTCTCATGCACATTCATAACTCATATACCATACTTTATACTTAGAAATGAGTGGGAGACATTCATGGCTTCTTTGCTTTGGTTTTTGCACAGTTTATGACGCACAGGGAATTGGAAGCCTGGTTAATCTTTAAATCAACTACTAAAAAAGAATATTATTAAGATATTTTTAAGTGTTAACCAATTTACCCTTTAATAGCTATAAAGTTCCCTCTGTTACTTTTTTTTTTTTTCTGAGTCCATCCTGTGGGGATTTTTCCTTTTAGTGTGATGTTAATTGCTTCTGAAAAATGGTGAAACCTATATATTTTATAACTTCCCAAGTAAGGATGGAAAATGCCTGTAAACTTTGGGGACCACAGCTGCATTTTGCAAGTCTGTAGACAAAATGTCTTTACTTTGTATTAGGTTATTTCTATCTTTTTTCTCTGATAACCTTAAATCAGCTTCTGTAACAGTTTTTTCCAATTAGTTTATATATGGTGGTGGAGTATATGAATTATTTTTTTTCTGTTTGGAAATATGAATTATAACAGACATGAGAGGTATTTTTCCTGTTTTGTTAAAAATTTCTTTCCCTGCCACACTAGATAATATGTACTCATCTTTGCCTTTGGTAATGTAACAGGCAATTAACTTTGAACCCATGCTGCATATAGAAACGAAGATAATTTATATAATTCAAACAGTGTGGAATCCACATGTGTGTTTGCAGACAGAACTGGCTCCATGGTGATATCTCCTGATGCTGTGGCTAGTAATTAGTATGATTCACATTTTTGTTTGCTTTGTGCTGTAAAGTTTGGAAGTACTGAAATTTTATTATGAAAGGTTTTACTGTTGGGGCAATTTGTTAACTTTGTGTGATAAATACACTGCCATTTTCACATTCCTTTGTATGTATTGTGTCTTAGTAGTAATTTTTTTTGTTTAATCATAAGAAACCTAAGTACAGGTCAAGTTTCAGTATACCATAACTGAATTATCCTGATACCATTCGGATGGCTGAGTCTGTATTCAGTAAGGCAGGAAGATATGGAAGAAGCATGTTAGAAAGATGAACACTGATAAAGGGGAATAATAAGAATAATAATAGTAAAGAAAGTTACAGCAATTGGTATTAAGATATGTAGGGTTATGACTGCAGATCATGAAGTTGCACACAAAAGAAGAAAACAAGTTGTCTTTGTGCCTTTTCCACTTCCTGAGTCTCAAGGCGTATTTGGGACTAACAGTCATGTCCTTGCTCCTGCAGGCGAGGATCTCTTTGCAAGGAAGTATATCTAGGATGTATGGAAATGGTACCTAGACAAACTCTAAAGGATGTAATATAGCAACACCTTCTGCCATTGCTCCAACTCTTCACCACATAAGGGTTCTACAGCTGAAGGAAAACATCTGGTGAAAATCATTTGATTTTCTAGCCCCTTGACATAACCATGGCAACCTATTGGACCATTGTGGAAAGGAAAAAAGCACAGGGTTCTTTGGGACTTTTATTTTCTGTAGAGAGCTTGAAATACATTGAAAAGAGTCTTATTGTGTTTCACTCCTGGATTTTTCCTCTCTTTTTGAATGACAACCAATCTAGGTGATTTATTAGAGCATCAGGAAGATGAGCTCAGGACTGCTTTTTTCCAGAGAAGAAGAAAATAATTTAGGACTCCACCAAAAGCTCCTTGCTACCAGCATGAGTTTTTCCATGGATACAGGGCTTTGGTTCAAAGAACAGCTCTCCCTTAGCTGGAACTCCAGAAATGAAAGACAATGAAAATACAAAACGAAACAATAAAAGGATTACTAAGAATCCCTCAGTTTAATCTATTATAGTATAATATGTACATTTCATTTTCATCTTATCTACATTTGAAGGCTTTTGAGAAAGAAATTGCTTTGGACTGCTGCAGGATAATCTACTAAATAGGAATAATGGAGAGATGTTTCTATACTCTGTACTTACCTACCACTCAGGTAAGTAGCATTCAAAACAATCCCAGTGCTAACATTAATCTAATCATAAATCACATTTGTGCGTATAGGTGAAGGAATAAACTGAAATGCATTCGCAATCTGTGCGGGGACATTGCTAGCTACCACAGACATCTGTCCAGTCCTCTTTTTACTTTTAGATGTAATTTTTTTGTCTAGAGTAAGCGAAAGATTCATTTCTCACATATACTACTGTCCTGGTTTCAGCTGGGATAGAGTTAATTTTCTTCTTAGTAGCTGGTACAGTGCTGTGTTTTGGATTTAGTGTGAGAACAATGTTGATAACACACTGATGTTTTAGCTGTTGCGAAGTAGCGCTTATCTTAAGCCAAGGACTTTTCAGTCTCCCATGCTCTGCCAGCAAGCAGGTGTGCAAGAAGCTGGGAGGGAGCATAGCCGGGGCAGCTGACCTGAACTAGCCAAAGGGGTATTCCATACCATGGAACGTCATGCCCAGTATATAAACTGGGGGGAGTTGGCCAGGAGGGGCGGATCGCTGCTGGGGCATCGGTCAGCGGGTGGTGAGCGATTGCATTGTGCATCACTTGTCTTTTCTTGGGTTTTATTTCTCTCTTTTTTTGGTTATATTCCTTTTCATTACAGTTATTATTAATATTATTATATTTTCTTATAATTATTTTTTTATTATATATTATTTTACTTTAATTATTAAACTGTTCTTATCTCAACCCACGAGTTTTACTTCTTTCTTTCAATTCTCCTCCCCATCCCACTGGGAGGGAGGAGGAGTGAGCGAGCAGCTGCATGGTGCTTAGTTGCTGGCTGGGGTTAAACCATGACAACTACTCAATTATTTATACTCAAAGACAGCACTTATCCTTGTCACTGTGTGCTGTTTATTGGTGTTTCTGTGTTATCAAAAATTCAGTGATGATAACTACTTTACTAATAAAAATCGAAACATTAAAACCCAGTTATAATAGATGAAGTAGTTATGGAGACAAACAAAACAACCAATTTAGATAAATTTAGTACCTGTTTCTTGTAAACAATGAAACATATACTCCTAAGATTTAAATTTGTTTCTCAGGGAAGATTGTCTTCATCTAAAACTTCAACATTTTATTAACTCTGTTATTATTTTAAGATCTGAGTGAAACACAGGAGCTGTTGAAGTAAAAATAAATGTCCACATTGGCTTGGCCACAGGCTGTTAAAAGAAATCCATGATTAGTTGTAATACATTTCAGCAATATTTAACAGACATACTACTTTCTTATGTGTGATTTAATGCCAGAACTTTTTAATGTTTGTATCACAGCTAACAGACTAATAGAAAGTATTAACTCTTTTACAAAAAGAAAAGAGATCAGGGCCTTTTGCTTTTGGTACTGCTGATGGTGATTAAAATAGTGATTAGAACAGTTCTCCTTCTGTGTATAAACCCAAATTAAATTACTGCTCTTTAAGTTTCAAATAACACAAAATGGGATAGTTTATCCCAGAAGAAGAATGTTGGTTAAAAGCAGTGGTAAACAAAATAATCTAACATTAGGGGAATAAACATATAAACCTGTTGCTGCCTTTCTTTCCTGATGCAAGGAGACATTTTTCTGCCACACTGGTGAATGACAGTCTTTTTCTCAGTCAAGGTATCCTGAAATAACTTTAGCATATGTCTATCATTAGAAATATTAAAAGAAGTGGCAGTTATCTTTATGTGGGAACTATAAAACTGTTTTTGGATAATACTGTCATGCATAAAATTGTTTTAAATAGAATATGTTTTAATATTAAATAAAACTTTCTTATTCATAAAGTAAAAAATAATTTATTCTAATCATTGACAGTGGTAGGTAGTACCATCCCATACTTGATCCTTCCTGTGGTTTTGAAACCAGTTCTGATTTAAAAATTTGCAATCTATTATATCAATAAAAAAATTTCTTAAGTGGATTAAGAAATTGCTCACTGGCAGATCTTAAAAGATAATGGTTTGTTAGGAGTCATTATCAAACGAACATTTAGGTTTAGGTTTAGATTTAGGTTCTTCAGAAAAAAACCCAAAGTAACCAACTTAGACAAAGGAAGGATAAGCATTCAGGAAGAAAGAGTACAGGTAAACTTACAGACTGTGATGAATTTTAGAAGACTGTATATATTTTGTGGAACTACTTAAAAAATTGCGTTAAAAAACCCCAAAAGGTTGAATAAAATATCTAATATTTCCAATATCTAATATTGTTATTAATTAAAGATTAACAAGAAACTTAAAAATCACTGTGCTTAGTTTAACAAGAAAGTTTTATAAGGACTTCTTACAGCACGGAGGTAGCTTCATGTGGAGTAAACATACTGTACTACAGTGCAATATACAAAGACTGAAAGTGTTGATGAAATGTTATAGCCTGAGATATATCCAATAGTATAGTTGACAATCAGTAATTGCCACTAGTATTAAAAATTTTATACATTCCAGAAACACATGAAAGACATGAGCATAAGGGGCCCAAATTGTGTGTAACAGTTCCAGAGAAAGGATATCATTGAATACTGATTAATGATAACAGGTATTTTTGCCTTAGCATACAAGTATTTAATTACATATATTTATACAAACTGTATAACACCTCCAAAAGGAAAACATTAGATGATAGTCTCCTAGTTCAGGCAAAACCTCTAACACAGGTTGAAAACCTTGTTTCAACTCTTTGCTGCTGAACAACATGTTGCTCTATGACTTCGTTAACAAACAGGTTATGGGCTATGTCAAGCTAATTGTCTCCTTTACTCTTCTGGTGTTTTTGGAGTGAGGATCTGAAACTGTTATTTCTTGTTTCACTATAGATTTCCATGTTCACCTCACTGCTCTGAACCAAGCTGAAAAGTGATTTGCTTCCTGACATAAGTCACTGTTACTTCCCTTTACACATTTTCCTTCTTGCCTTCTCTGTGTATTCCTGTGCTTTTCTTCCTCACCCCTTGGCTTTTCCAAGAGTTTCCTGTAGATAAAGGTCTCACCATGACTAATACAATTCTGTGAAATTTTGAGTGAGAGATAAGCAACCCATGTGCCTACAAATATTTTCGAACACGCTGGTTTCTGACAAATAGACTGTCAGCAGTAGGCTTTAAGGTAGATTTGTAACGATACACAATTTCAAATATTTTATAATAAAGTAAAGGATAAATGAAAATGACAAAAAGACTGGGTTTGCCTGGATACCCACATGCACTTTTTCCCCTAAATAAATAAATAAATAAATAGATGGACGGATGGATGGATGGATAGATAAATAAATAAATATAGCACTTTTTGGCCAGGAAAATTAGTCACATTTCATTGCTGTGTGTCAATGGTGCTAAACAGACTTACTTTGCCTGTGTGCATGCAAGCATTTTCCTTGTTCCTCCTGAATTTCATCATGAAACTCATTAAAAACAACAGACACAAGTCAAAACCACAGAATTAGTAAGCCAATTGATTGAGAAATTATAATTCACTTATCAGATTTCTTAAGATTTGTTTCTACCCTGGATTAATCTTGCAGGTAGGATAATTCAAGACAATAGCAAACTATACAATCAAAAATATTCTTCTGCAGTATAAGTCAAAAAGTGCTTTCTTACTAAATGTCTGTAACACAAGAATATTGCAGAATATTATCAGAAATCATGGTCAGGAATTATGAAAAATAGACTAGTATCACAAGAAATATAAATACCTTCTAAATAAAGAAGTTATAATGTATAATGAACTTTAGATTCTTAGTTTCATTCTGGTTTTCAAGGTCAGATCATAGCCTGAGGTTTAATTTTTATTTTTTTTTTAATTTAATAATTAAGTTGACTTCAAGAGTTAGCGAGAAGCTTTTGGGAGCTGGAGGCTTAGAAACACAAACAGTCATTACATAGCTCACATTACGTCCCTACTGCAGCACTACTGAAGTGATTAGTGGCACTTGCATAAGATCCCAAATGGCTCGTCATTGCTTAGTAAGTCTTAGAACTCTTACTTAGATCTACTTCATGGATGGAGGTTCTGGAGGTGAGATCTGACTGACCTTTCAATCCCTGCTAAAAGAACCAAAGTAAAATCTTCAATTTCTAGGCTGTCTTTTCTAGCCTTAATATTCCCTTTACTGTAGGTAGAACTGTGTTGTTAAAAAATTGCCTCAGCACCAGGACTATACGTAAAATTATCTTCCACTTTTCAAATAAATCTGGTAGTATGAATATTTAGCTTAGCGCCGGGGAAAGGTGAAGATTTGGTAGTGTCTTGAACAATAGATGAAATTATAGTCTTGACTTGGAAGCATCTTGGATATCAATTACTGGGGCTCGGGCAATACTCAGAGATAAGCTTATCATACTTTTTCACTGAGGATCAGATCTTGGATGGTATAATTCCTGCAGGTGTCCACATAAAGCAACTTCACTTTGATTATAGGACTATACAGAGATTTCAAACAGTGAACACTGAACAAATGTATGAATTTTTAACTGAACAGCAGTTTTAGCTTCTCTCTACTGTTTACTGATCTAAGCTTTCCCAGGCTTTTAATCCTCAAAGAGCTAAGAAGTTCAATCAAAGCCTAAATTACAGGTCTTGGCAAAAAGGCAATATTGACTCCACTCCAGAAAACATGTCCTCATTTCCAGCGGTGACATAAGACAAGTTTTGTTAAAACAGAAAATAAGAGAAAAAAAAAAAATTGTGATTATTTAATCTCTTTTCTGAGAAAATATAGAGAAGGAGGAAACTGTGAGGTTATCACAAAAACTTATTTATCACATATCATTCCTCATTTGTCACCCATGAAAAGATGAGGTCCGGGATGAATTCAAGGTGCAGGATTCAATATAAAGCATAGTTTAGATACAACTGCCTAAGACAATAATGCTGTCTTAGAAGCCTTAGGGCATCCTGCCTGGCTTCCAGCTGCTTCTCCAGAAGGGTGAGGGTCCCTTGGAAGTCTTGTGTGAAATCTCCAAGTCACTGGGTGTGTCTCAGGTAACCCTGAGTATATCAAACAACACTATACCTATTAATCCAACTGAACTGAGCCCTAATTTCATTTTAAGCATTGCAGTGTCCAGACTGGCCTCCCACTACAGCTTCTAGAAGACTTCAGGTCTCACTGACACCCGTGTCACATCTTTGAACCCAATTGAGTTGTTTTCAGTTTCTCTTGGCTAATTTCATGCAACTATATCCCACCTTAGACACCACTGATGAGTGAGCTGAATGTCTCAGCTTTTACACTGACTAATGAGAGTTTGATGTCTAGTCACCTTTAGACACACAAATTTAAATGTCTTGAGACAGAATTGAATCCCTCCATAATAGCCTCCAGGTTTCAAAATGAAGCAATGTCATAGACCAATAAAAGTTGACATTGTTAAAGCTAGTCTAATAACACTTAAAGGAGCTATCCAAACTGATAAACCACTTTACCTGGTGAGTACCTGTAATGGGTCTGGCTGGGATGGAGTTACTTTTCTCCATAGCAGCCCATATGGTGCTGTGGGTTTGATTTGTGACTAAAACAGTATTGATAACACACAAGCATTTTAGCTATTGCTGAGTATTACTTACAGAGTGTCAAGGTTTTATCTTTTTCCCCACTTTGCCACTGTAGTGAGTAGGCTGGGGGGTACACAAGAACTTGGGAGGGGTCACAAGCAGGACAGCAGACCTGAGCTGGCCAAAGGGATATTCCATGCCATATAACATCATGCTACACAATAAAAGGTGAGGGAAGGAGGTTTTTGGGGAAGGTAGTAATTCCTGGGAGACTGGATTGGCATCAGTCTACTTGGGGGAGGTGATACATGACTGCTGTTGCATCACTTGGGTGTTTTTTTTCTTTCTTCTTCCTTTGCTTATTAAACTGTCTTTGTCTTGACCCACAAGGGTTTTTTTGCTTTTGTTTTTCCTGTTATCTCTCTTGTCCCACTGAGATGAGGGCATTCCCTCAGTGAGCAGCTGTATGGTTCTTAGCTGCTGGCCAAAGTTAGCTTACTACAACACCATACTAAACATACATGGCCTATAGTCTTCACCAGGATAAAGAACAAATTTTGTGGAAAACTGGCATCCTACCTTGCTGACAAGATAATGCTGTTAAAACCTGACTCCTTTCATGCCAATATCCTGTCTGCATTGCCCAAGACTGCAACAGCAAATGTTTTCTAGGAACAGCAACAGCAAATGACCCAGAAGTGCTGCATATAGGAGTTGAATGCTCCATTAGTAAGTTTGCTGATGCTGCCAAACTGGGAGGTACGGTTGACTCTCTTGAGGGATGAGAGGCCTTGCGGAGGGATCTAGATAGATTGGAGCATTGGGCAATCATCAATGGCATGAATGGGACAGAGTAATGCTGGGCACAAATATAAATTGGGAGAGAAGTGGCTGGAGAGCAGCCCTGCAGAAAGGGATCTGGGAATGCTGGTTGACAGCAGGCTCAATATGAGTCAGCAGTGTGCCCTGGCAGCCAAGAGGGCAAACCGCATCCTGGGGTGCATCAAACGCAGTGTAACCAGCCGGTCAAAAGAGGTGATTATCCTGCTGTATTCTGCATTGGTGTGGCCTCACCTTGAGTACTGTGTGCAGTTCTGGGCCCCACAATTTAGGAAGGATATTAAGGTCCTTGAATGCATCCAGAGGAGGGCAACAAAGTTGGTGAAAGGGCTGGAAGGTATGTCTGATGGCGAGTGGCTAAGGACTCCGGGCTTGTCTAGTTTGGAGAGAAGGAGGCTGAGGGGCAACATCATTACTCTCCACAGCTTCCTGAGGAGGGCAAGTGGAGAGGGAGGTGCTAATCTCTCCTCCCTCGTATACAGTGACAGGATGCATGGGAATGGTCCAAAGCTGCATCAGGGGAGGTTCAGACTTGACATTAGGAAGCATTTCTTTACCGAGAGGGGGGTCAAACACTGGAACAGGCTTCCTAGAGCGGTGGTCGATGCCCCATGCCTGTCAGTGTTTAAGAGGCATTTGGACAATATCCTTAGTAATACGTTATAACTTTTGGTCAGCCCTGAATTGGTCAGGCAGTTGGACTAGATGATTGTTGTAGGTCCCTTCCAACTGAACTATTCTATTCTATTCTATTCTATTCTGTTCTGTTCTGTTCTGTTCTGTTCTGTTCTAAACGTCTTGTATGTTAGGGCTCCTCAGATAGCGCAAGGAGCTTATGATTAGGCAACTGAGTCAAGCACCCAGGGGAAGAATCGGCTCAAGATTAGACAGTCATGTGCAGGTGTCCATATGTGTGCTAGTAGTAGACATTTATCTCCCATTATTGTCAATGGGTGTCTGAGGAGGGCTACAGTGGTCTGAACACAGGGGTCCAGTGTCATTTCAGATGTGGTGTCTGGCTTCCAGGCGTTGCTCCAGTGTCATGCAGGAAATCCATAAACCCTGTGCCATGTCTGATAGCCCCATGCAGATGTCTTGAAAGCCCTATGGTGTCTCACATGAAATTGGGACAACTCAATATGATGTTCATCAGTAAAGTCAGTAGAACCTAGAAAGAAATTTATCTCACTCTAAAATAGTAATTTTGTTCAGGAATCAGTTGTTTAAACACTGATGTTTTGTGCCATTTCAGGATATTCAGGACGTGTATGGAGCTGTCGATACGGTATACGATTTATAGGAGATCCATGCCATTCTACAACAGCAAGTGGAGGCCAGAGGAAAATACTCCACTAATAAGATGAACCAGATAGTACACCAGATGCTTTTGTTTAGGTTACTGAGTCCTGGATGAGACCAAATATACATCATGTATCTGTAGACATGTATACATAGACATCTAAATACAGGCATCTTAGTTACTGAATCTTATTCCTGCTGCTCTTTTCCACCACACTAGGCATATATTTTCTGCTCACACTGGAAATTCTCACAGTTAGAGACCGTCTTTTTAGTCTATACTTTAACTGGACCAAGCAACCTGGTCAGTATTTAGACTCTTGGGGATTACAATATATAAATGTTTTATGTACCACATGCTTCAGGATAAAATGATCTAGCCTTTTTTTTTTTTTTTAACCTCTCAACAAGGTAGCATATCAGAGCATAAAGGTTGTTGTACAGAGGCTAATCTGACTTACTACCTAATGCTGCACGCTACATGGTCAGTAATACAGAGCTTGATCACATATTGGCACGTTCCTCCCTGTAATGGCTTCCCACTAAATTTTAAATCAAATTTTAACCTGCTGTTTCTGTGGTGCTCTAGTTTCATAATTATAATATTGATATAAGATTCCATGAGTTCTACCCGCTGCCTTGCAGAGCAGCCTCATAAACTGCTCACAGTTTGTCCCTTAGTCTGTAATGAGTGGAGAGACGGAGAAAATTCATCCCTCCGTTCATTTTCATAGAGTAACATCAAACAGAGATTAAGATCACTATCATACCTTAACTCATCTGTGGCTGTAATGTATTTTGCAGTCCAAGAAATCTTTCAATGGGAGTTCTGAGGACAGGTAATTAAACTGAAACAAAAACAAAAACAAAACAGTTTTGGGACAGAGACTGGAAGTTCTGGATAACATTATGAGATGTTATCCAATGCATTGTTTAAAATAACAGGAGACTGGACTAATTGACCCAGGCAGCCCTTTGCATTCTGAAGTTTCTAATATATTGCTGTTATTAAATACAGAATACTTGTATATATTTTCTTTCAGAATTTCTTTTGCTACGGTATTTAAAAACAACACCTTGGTGAAGCCCTGGAGCAGGTTGCTAAGAGAAGCTTTGGGATATCCACCCTGGATGCTTCCAAAACTCAACTAGATGACCCCCATGGCAAACTGATCTAGTTTTGAAGTTAACCTTGGAACTTCAGGTTCCAAGGTGGAAGGTGGAAATGACCTGCACTATCCCTCCCAGCTGAATTTTTCCTATGATTTTATGCATTCTTTTCCATCTGGGGCACTACAATTCAGTTTTAACAAGCCAGGAAGATGTGTTTATTTGTTAAAAATATTCATATTTCTCTTTCAGTAGAACAACCAAGCTTTCTATGTTCATTATTTGTATTACTATTGGTACTGACGTATTTCCTCTTGATATACCCAACTGTGTGAGCAAGTATCTAGAAATAACTGGTGCTTTCATTCTGAAAGTGAAAATCTGCACAGACAGATACACAATATCTACACAGTTATAAAAACAAACAAGGAAACAAAAGGCCGTCTGGAGTTCAGACAAATTTGTGTTCATTTTTACAAAGCCTCCTTATGGTGTGGAGTGGTAGAGTATTTTAAGTTAAAAAGATTGTAGGAGGATGTTGTTTTCCAGGTGCTAACAAATAGTTTGACTAATGACGATTTCCAGGAACTGAGGCTAAGCTGAATGATTCCTCCATTCTCCCCCTTGCTGGTGGTTCTGTGATTGTCCTACGTACTACAAAATAATTTGAAAACATGTAATTAATCAAGTACCTTCTAATTTGTTTATTAACATTCTACATTGAGTCTCTATTATTTTGTAGGTATTATTTGTGCTAACCACTTGTTCCTATGTAACTTTACAGAAAGATGAAGAGGAGAGAGAAAGGGAGGGGTGGGGAGGGGAGGAGGGAAGGGAAGGGAAGAAAGATAGAATAGGGGAGGATCGTTAAACAACTTAATATTTCTTGTCTATTACCTCTCATGATCTCATGCTGTACCTTGGCCATTCTTATTTGTTCCGTATTGCCAGTTCCTTAGGTTTGAGAGAAGCTTCTGTAGCTCTGTGTATATACACACATACATATGAACATGACAAAATATGTACTTGTATGCAAGTACATATGTATGTATCCATGTATATATACACATAAATATTGAAAAACACACACTCATACACACTTTGTAAAGTAAACTAAGTATACTTAGTAGTATAATAATAAACATGGGAGTGATCATATGCTGTGCTAATGAAGACCAGTCTAAAAATTTATGCTAGTTAGCAGAACAGATTTGCCAAAGCATGTCAATACCAAAAGGCACATAAACGTCATCATCCAGGTAACATACTTTTCTATTCACAATTACCTTTAATTAAATTTATATTCATAATCGAATGTGCAATAGCAAATGGACCAACTTCAAGATCACGCAGTATCATATGAAGATCTCTGTTGTTTAAAAAACAAACTTCAATGAATTCTTTGGAAAGCTAATCCATTTTGTGTTTTCATTGATCTTTTTTTTTTCTTTTTTTACCATTCAATATTAATGTAGAAAGTGCAAAATAAAGTTGTCAATTATCCACAGGAGATTTGTGGCCCTTTGGGATTTAAGTTGCTTGATAATCTGTAAATGTGATAACCTTTTGACTCTACCCCAAAATTATTTCACTGCAATTTTTTTCATGAAAAGTGGATATTGTATAAATCAAATTAGAAGTGAAAGTCTTCTCTTACCTTGCTTTTCAGTATAGTTTATTGCAAGATTGGGTCTTTTACATCCAATAACTGAGCAGCTCCACTGCTCAGTTTTCATAGATACATTATGATTTAAATTATCTATCATCATCCACATTTCCACATCAATACCCAAGAAAAACTAAGATTAAGAAGACAGATAACCAGTGTAGAAATGAAGACAGGTTATGGGGCAAATTTTCAGTTGACATAAATGGGTGCTACTCTACAGAAGTCAATGAAAATGACCCAGTAAATGTAGCTGAAAACCATGGTACAATCCATCTTGCAAAAATAAACAGCAAGATACTTTTGATACTGCACTGTATATGGCCTAGTTGAGCAGATGATTTGTTCCAGAAAATAAAATCTATTATTAAGGTGGACCTATTCATGTTTTTAAGATGAAGTTTCTCTTTAAGTGTTTGATATATGGCAAGGAAAAAAAGAAAGAAAGCAGGTTGTGAAGATCTGAAGAACAGTTGAAGAGCAAGTAAAGTTAAAAAGTTGGGCAAGGAATGTAAACTAAAGAGAATGGGATGGTAAGGTACTGAGTCAGGGTAGGGCATGTAAGCTCCTGCTGTTAACAGGTTGTAGTCTTATAGCCTAATGAATATAAATAATACTGATTCTGAATCTAGACACAAGAAGTTGGGAGGCTGAACAGAAGTGAAACTGGACGGAGAACTTGCCTGCTTCGTCTCTTAATGGCTTTGATTGAATTTCTTTTCCTAGTATAATCCATTGTAATCCTTAGAGATGGAAGTTATTAAACACACATATCTATGAAGTGCCAAATTGGTGAGTATTATGCATTGTTTTACCACCTAATTTTCTGACCCTTTTACTCATTTTATATATCATCAGGAATTTGACCACCAGAGAGCAAAAGATGAGTTTGCAGCCAGGAGGCCTATGAGATTAATCTCAGCTCTACGTTTCCTTAACTTCCTATCAATTCACTTTAGAGGAAAATATTTTTCAAAGGTTGTTAAAGATTACAGAGAGTAACCTAATGGGATTTTCAAAGTGCCTAGACACCTAAATCCAATTAACCTTTATCTCAAGTGCCTTTAGGCCTTTCCAAAAATTCTAACCTAAGAAAATACTCAAACTGGAAATATTACAGCAACACATGCAAACTTTGCCAGAGAAAAATAAAAGTAAAGTTGAAATCCTTTTTTTATCATGCAAAATTTAATAGGCGTGAGGTTAACATGTTTGCTTTTGATTTTTGTGTAGAAAAATATGTCAGTTTTGCACTTACTGCTATCCCTGTCTTTCATCCTTCTTCCTCTATGCTGCAGTTATCGATCAGTCAGATTCTTTGCCAATGTTGAAATACTAATATAGTCTTTATATATTGATAATATGAACTTAAACCCCTTTGTGTCTTCTGATATGGACTTCCTATTGCTGTGAATCATAGAGCAGCCATCAGTTACTTCAGTCTGTAATGTAATGTTGCTGCAAATCCTTTATAAACAGGATTCTCACTGATATGGCTCCTGCCTGGGTTTAAAAAAAAATGCAGGAGACTAAAATCAGGCTTGGCTTGAATTTAGTCCCAGCTCTCAGCCTTTCCTCATAGGAGAAATGCTCCATTGCCTTAATCATCTTCATGGACCTTCACTGGACTCTCTCCAGTATGTTCATGTCTCTCATGTACTGGGGAACCCAGAACTGGACACAGTACTCCAGGTATGGCCTCATCAGCGCTGAAGAGAGGGGCAGGATCACCTCCCTTGACCTGCTGGCAAGTTTGTTCAGTCAGTGATGATTTTTCACAAAATGAAATGCAAGAAATAGTTGTGTACGTTGATAAGAGACACATGAGCTTATCAGTCACTAGAAGAGGGTTTCTTCATGTCTGCTTTTTCAAGTGATACACTTTTGTACTGAACTGTTTATGTTGACCATATTGTTTCTCTGTACCAGTTATACGTATGGAGTTCTGTGACAACTAGAAAAATGGCATTTGCTTCATTTTTAGAAGACGCGCATTCTTCACATGGTCCAGTCCAAGTTAAGATTTATGAGCCGGCAATTACATATCTTACTAGAGTAAGACAAACCTTTGATTCAACCTTTGGAAATAGATTTTCAGTAGAAAGCAAAGTCCAAATATTATCAGTTTGTCCACTAAGATTTCTGGAGAGTCATGAAGATGATCTAGAAGGTCTTTTTAGAGTGGCAGATCAGGACCCTCAGCAGTTGTTTACTTTAAGAGGAAGATCCAGAATGCAACATTTGTTTTTCTGTATGTTTCCTTATAGCAGCTTTTGCTAGAGCAATTTAGTATAGAAATTTTTTGCTGTTATGATGTTTTGATGTTATTATGCATTTTTATTTGATTTGCTTCCTAAAATGTTGTGTGTGGCCAGTTTAGACCATACCATACAAAAGAACCCTTCTACATGCTGCCCATAGGCAATGAAGAACTCAAGTACTGAGGGTGGGAATGTAACTGAATCAGTGATGAACCAGAATAAAACTCAATAAAGCTATGGATGTTATTAAAAGGACCATGAACTAGTCTACCAATTTCTCCCTATATAAAGTCAGAGTAGCTCTAATGCTGTCTGATACTTTCAAATTAATCGCAAGTGGACACAGAAATCTGGTATAAGCCACACTTACCTATATATGAGTGTCTGTCTACGTACACACACGTATGCATATGTACACTTCTTTTTTCCTTCCTATGCCTAAAACAGTCATAGATAGTGATGCTAAAATGAATCTGTTTGAATGAATTCTGTTTACCAAAAGATTCAGATTTCCAAACTACTTACACAAACATAATAACATTGTATTCATCCTTTTTTATCATTATACAAGTCTTTACCATCTGCACATCAATAGCAATTTTTATATTAGCTTCCGTGTCACTGATGACGATATTGGATAGAATCAAGACTAAAACAGTCCTCCTGAAAAATCTCCTTTTTGAGATTGATGTGACTGTGTCATTCACAGTTATATTGGAGATCATATAATCTATTCTTAAATGTAGCATATAGTGCCAATTCTGTATCATAATGCCATGTGTTTTACTAAGTCGGTATTTTTCAAATGTCTGACTATTCTCATTTTCTTTTTCAGACAAACTAATAATTGCCAACCACATAGCCAGATTTATTTGTCAAGGTTTCGTTTCCATAAAATCTCTTCCATCCTTTAGTTATTTATTCATTTCCTCTTCTTTCTAGGACTGATACTACAGTGCAAGTCTTTGTGTAATCTGAGTGTGTTGTCCTCATTTGCTGAATATTAAGAGTAGTACAGTACAGTGCCAATCTCTTTATATCTCTGGCATTGAAAATTGACATCAGCAGAAAATAAATCATCCCAGTCAACTCTTTTACTATACTAAAAGTGTTTATCCTCTCCTGCTTACAAATTGCCTCCTACATACTTATGTAGCATTCATGTGGTGGCTTCCACATGGTTCTGTTTCTGAAAAGTGATGTAGAATACGAATGAGATGCCTCTGCCTATAATATTTCTATTGTCCCAAGGTGATGAAGTGATGACCACAATATCAGCTTTCAAATGCTAAAATTAAATTATATATTCAGAATCAAAGTCATATGATGTATCTATGCAATACTATTCTGTTGCAGTCTGTAAAACATGTATGGATATGACTAATTTGGTAGTGTTCTGAAATCTTAGTATTTCAAACAGCTTATACAGAAAGGATGACTTTTGCAGGATCTTGCAGATATTCACAGGAATTCATTCTGTAGAGTAAGAAATTTCCTACAGGATTGTTGGTATTATGAAGTATTCAACATAATAGATAATTTACAGAGCAGGCAAATTTAACCTTTATGAGGAGGTGACTTTTTTGACCTCTTTCTTCAAACTCTCTCAGCTAATGAAGAGAAGTTCTGCTATGTCTGGTAACCTTATGAATAAGTTTAGTGGCTGGAGATCCATGCCCTTTTATTCAATTCTGTCTCTCTTGGAAACAAAGATGCAGTGGGTAACACCTGGAATTTTTGTCCTTTTGTGCTAACATAATGCAGCCCCTCAGTCTTTCAGCATCTTCATTCTTTTGACTGAAGAATGATCTAGCTACACTTGAGAAAAGATTGTTAACTACCAATGTATGAATATACTACCATTTTAAATAAATGTAAATACTAAATAAAAAACTAAAGCTAATAGAGAACTTATACAGGTGGCTTTATATAATGTATAAACCCATCTCATATTTTTCAGGTGCTGCTACAGAAAAAATCATGTCTCTCTAACAGCAGTAAAAATGGATAGGAAAGATTAATATTTTGTCAGTTACAAGTCACTTTTTCATTTATAGAAAAACAATCTGATGTTGTTCAAAGCATGTTTATTTTTGGTCTGTGTCTTTCAGTATCATTAGATAAGAATTTGAATATCAGAATTTCTCTTATTCATGATGTTTATTTGAATGCTTGTTATAATAAGAGATATTTTAACATCAGATAGTGTGTTGTATGTGCATAGTTTTATTTATAGATATATTTTTAATGCTCCTTATTAATTTTTGTCGGTTAGTGACTGACTGTATCACATTTTTTCAGTGTAGGCCATGAAGTTAGTTAAATAACTAAACAAAATAGTCTGAGACACTGGACATGAAGGGCGGGGAAGAGTATATAAATTAATAGTTTATAATATAATTTAATTTTGGGAGATAGTACAAAATTGCTTATATTCTAAAGAGCCCTTCAGAGAAAATGGGGTTTGTTATATCATTGATAAATAAGGTTCTTCCATGGTGATGATTCCTAGGGCTTCATATGAAATTGTCTCTTTGTAAGGGTCATGTTAGTTGCTGGAGCAGTCTTAGTGATCTCAGCAGTGCCTGCAATCAGATGCAGCTGATAGCGTCTCAGCACAAGTCACCTCCTGATCACCATAATACAGACAGGGGACACCGACACTAGCATAATCCTCCTGAGTTTTGTGTAGCTTTGGTCTTTTTTTGGTCTATTGCATCCTGTCAGTTGATTTTTATCTCCTTGCAATTCATGCAGCATCACTGGATGCCCTGCTTGTGGCCTTGCCTGGCCATTAGTGACAAAGGAGCAGGGGCGCATCTTCATTTCAAGTTTCCTCTGATTTCCCTTCTCTGATGAGAAGATGAGGGGTGAAGCATAAAGAGATCCAGGACCCCTCCACATCCCCACTGAGGGCATATTATAGTCGAATGGGGCTTCTCGTAGAGGAATGGTTATGGGACTGTGCAATCAAAAACTATCTTGTTCTGGTCTCGTGTTAGCAGTCATTTCATGTGCTGATGTTCAGTTAACAGAAACCTAGTGAAATACAGGTGTACCAGACTAGTCATGTCTAGCAAATAGTCATTTCAGCTATCATGAAAAGCACAGTGTGAAAGCAGCTGGGCATACAGATACTTGTGTCAATATTACTTTGAAATAAATAGCCCTGCAACTATAATGCTTTTTCAAACATAAGTGTGATATATTTAGTATTTTTTTCTGATTAATACATCTGAAATTGGGCCTGGGTAAATATAGAACATTTTATTGTGGAGAAATGAAGTCTAGTATCAGCTATTTTGTCTTCCTCATAAATGTCCCTAATCAGGGCAACATAAGTAATGTTCTCATACTGAGAACAATGAGGCTTTCAATACAGTGATGAGAAACAGAAGTCAATCCAAACCTGAGAAATTTGGATCTGAAATGTTCAGAAAGGATCCTAAAATACATCAACTTACCTGACAGAGCAGACGACAATTCCAAACTGAAGGAAAAGCCTACTGTAGTGACAAAACAGATCCAAGCTGATGGGAAGAAATAAATGTTTTGGACAGGAGTCCTCTGGTGGTAGGCTAATGTTGGCTGAATTTACACAGAGGATTCTCATAACTGCAAAAGGATTTTGACCTCTTACCTCAGGGAGCAGAGAAGAGGGGCATTGATAGGTAGAGAAAGATTCCCAGGAGGAAGCCATCTATCTATCTATTTATCTATCTATCTATCTAGATAATATGCCAAGATATAATTGCACAGATAAATAGCTGAATTAATATGTCAACTAGCTGAAGTACCTAATCAAATTTGACCTGCTGGAACAGAAGAATTAAGCTGAATCTAGACATCTCCTTGATGGAAATGAGCAGAGCCTTAACATTTTGCAGGCGTATGGCATTGAGCGTGGCAGCATCAGGTAGTATTGATGAGAGATAGGTCTCATCTCACACCTTTCTTGTTCCTCTGATATTTGGCCTGGGTAGACTACTGCAAATGAGTATTTGCTGAATAAGTGTTGAAACAAGAAGCCTGCTGAAAAATAAATGGATTAAAATATTAGTTTTATATTATTTAATGAAGTCTAATAGTTCTGGTCATGCTCTTCACTGTTAATTACTCTTCAATCCCTGTCAGTCAGATAATACAACTGAAAAAAGTGGCCTCTGCCAGCTGAAGTAGAGCTCTTTAACTTTGTTGGCACCACTGGCTTTGAAATTTAAGTTGCAGGGTGCACGGCTGATGACAGTTGACACCAGTTTTACTGTGGCTTCAGCGCAGATGCTCCTCATTTATGCAGGCAGATGTGAAATCAGAATCAGGCCCTCAGGAGCTATTTCCTCATTAAATAAAATTCTTGTCACAAAACCTGCAAAGTTGCCCATCAGGCAGGGGGGAAAAATCATGTGAAGATAAAGTCTGGTCGGAAAAAACTATCTGAAAAGCAAAGTCATCGAAACACATATATATGGAAAATATCTATATATAAATATCTTTTCAATATACTTCTGGAGAAGGTGCCTTTATCCTTGCAGTCAATGATGGGGTCAATGTAAAGTAGCCTTGAAATCTTCAGCCAATGCTGCTGTCCTGGTTTCGGCTGGACAGAGCTAATTTTCTTCCTAGTAGCTGGTACAGTGCTGTGTTTTGGATTTAGTGTGAGAATACTGTTGATAACATGCTGATGTTTTAGTTGTTGCTAAGTAGCGCTTATCTTAAGTCAAGGATTTTTCAGTTTCCCATGCTCTGCCAGCAAGCCGGTGTGCAAGAAGCTGGGAGGGAGCATAGTCAGGGCAGCTGACCTGAACTAGCCAAAGGGGTATTCCATACCATGGAACGTCATGCCCAGTATATAAACAGGGGGGAGTTGGCCGGGAGGCGCAGATAGCTGCTGGGGCATTGGTCAGCGGGTGGTGAGCAATTGCATTGTGCATCACTTGTCTTTTCTTGGGTGTTAGTTCCTTTTTTTTGGTTATATTCTTTTTCATTACAATTATTATTATATTATTATTAGTAGTAGTAGTAGTTAGTAGTGTATTTTATTTTACTTTAGTTATTAAACTGTTCTTACCTCAACCCATGACTTTTACTGGGTTTTTTTCCCTCCTCCTCCCCACCCCACTGGGAGGGGGGAGGGGAAGTGGCTGTGTGGTGCTTAGTTGCTGGCTGGGGTTAAACCATGAGAGCTGCAATCACTAAACTTTGTTTAAACAAGGATTCTTATCTTCATTTCAGCTACAGATGGACAATAAGGGTGAAAGAAATGGCTAGCAGATACAGATTGCTTGCTGTGAAACTGGAAATCTAGGCAGATTCAGGAATCCTTATTTAAACTTTTTTTCACTTCTGCTGGTTTGTCAGGAGTACAAAATAATGAGGAAGGCTAAAAAAATCAATTCAGGTGTAGACTGCTCAAAGAAGTGTGACAGAGTAGACAGACATGTACCTGTTAGATACCTATTATGTGACTGGTAGCTACCTATGGCATAAAAGTGGCATTCCTGCTGCTAGCTTGATTTCTTTGTCACAGCATGACCCTTCACAAATTAAAGCTTTATATCTTCCAAAAAATAACTATAAAGTGCTTAAATGATACAGTTACATAGCCATTAGCGGCACACTTTTTCTGTTTGGTGCCATGAAAACATCATACATGTCCCAGACACTGTAACTAGTTCTCTCTCTTCCTCATTTCACATACTGTAACTCACATAAGGTAGACACCACTGGCATTACATTTTTATTACTTTCTCCCTGAATCTACTGATGATGATGTGGCTCTATTTTACCCAAAAATGTTTTGACTGTTTATTTTGGGGGTGATGTATCCTGCCACTCCCAAGCACAGCAGGGCTATGTTTTCCAGAAACAGTAACAGTTCTATAGCAAAATTTTAAGACAAAATTTTAGTTTTTCCCTGAACTTTGGTTCCTGCCTTTGTGATTTTCTCTTTTTTATTTTTCTGTTCTTGTCTTGCAACCTACTTAGCCAGATGTTGCCTCTTTCTCAGCCAAACTTAACCAAGGCCCCCCAGTTCGAACCTCACTGAAGCTCTGTGGCTGTTTGCCTCTGTCCCCTTTTCCTTTCCTTGATGTACCCTGGCCCACATGGAGACCTCACCTCTGCAGGGAAGCACACTGTCACTGAGAGAAATGCAGGAGCTCCTGTCTCCCTGCCTCTCACCCTGCAGCTGGTAACACCACCCCACTTGTCTCTCCTGTACTACCACTTGGACAGGTTGTTTTTCACCTTGGCCCTCTTTGTCTCTGACCAACTTCATTCTTTCCTGTATGTCAATGTGCCATGCTGTTGCGAATCCTGATTTAGGATCCTGCCGACTACGCCAATTTGTTGCGAAAGAAGTGGTTTAGATCATTTCAAGAATCACGGTCAAAGATATTAGCAAAAGTGATTTTTTAATGTGAATTTGTAAAAGTGTGACTTAACAAAGTTTGATGGCAAGGTTCACTCTATTACTTATTACATGTAAGAAACATACAAAGGAAAATTGAATTAGAATCGAATTAGAATGATTCACACAGAGACCGGAGATGTAAAAGGGTAAGGGAGATCCTTCCACTGAGTCACGAGGTTCAGAATGGACCCCCTTGCTTTCTAAACTCCTGATGGAGCTTAGGTGCGGCTAGATCCAATCTTAGTCCTGGACTTGGTCAACAGTTTATGTCTAATGGAATTAATGCAAGGGTAAGGAAGCCTTCCATTTAATTACTACGCCAGTTTTCTGGGGAATGAGTGATTATGGATCCTACATGACTTTGAGTTAACAGTAATTTAAATCACAAGATTAGGTTATATGATTTTTAACAATACTTAATCATCAACGAATTATCGGAGTGATTTAATAAAGTTTGTTATCAGCGCTACAAAGTTTCCTAAATCAAATTGCACACACACACACAGATATAGAGGTTAACCTATAATAAAAATTTTTCTCTCTTGGCCAATTGTGACAAATTATTGGTACCAAGTGATCTTTAAAAACCTCACAAAATCTAATTGTAGTGAATTACTCACTGTTCTCCTTCATCAGCATTTGTCAGCAGATGATCTTTGACCCCTTCTTCTTCATCAGCATCTATCAGCAGACGATCTTGGAAATCCTCACGAAATCTACTAAAAATCCTCATGAAACTACCCTTTGAAATCCTCATGAAATGTACCACTTAAAATCCTCATGAAACTATCCTTAAAAATCCTTGCAAAATCTACCCTGAGACGTGTCCCAACTAAGGGGGAAATACTGGGTCACAGCCTGCTGTGATCCCAGAGAGCTCAAAGGGTCTCACTTAGGATGACTACATATAGGATTGCGAGATGATTGACTTTGGTCAGTGTATTTCCATTCTGGCCATAATTCTTGTCAGGTAATTCAGGCACTCTCCAAGGCAGGCCATGATCCAAGCAGCAGGAGTTTCAGGTACGGTTAGGGAGTGCCTAATCATCCTAACTCACTGTGCCGTAGCCAGGATAAGAAAGTACCAGATTGTCCCAACTCACTGCACAAGAACACAATGTTGGCTGGTCCTACATCACAACGTGGCCCAGGAGTGGGGCCTGCACCACCACACATGCTAACAACTACTTTCTCTCCTACTCCTACAACTGTCTTCCATCCAGCTTCCTGGCTTATGACATGCCATCTCAAACATTTTATGCTGGCCCTTGGGGCTTACATTGATGTTGCCCCTGCCTACATCTCTACTTTCATTCTCTATGCACGTGCTCTGTGCTCTGATTGCTATCATCTCAGTGTTACTTTCATCATTTAGTGTTTATTTCTACCACAGATGTCTTATATACTCGACAACCTCCTTGAACGAGTTCTTTAATCCAGCCTGGACAAATGGTCTTGCCACAGGTGCTTACCAGGCTACCTCCTGTCTAATTGTATTTCTCCCATTCCTTTGGTCTTACAGCCCATTTGACTCTACTTTCTTGTTTTTTTGATATCATCTAACAACACTGAAAAGTAAACCCCTCTTGGTAGGATTCTTCTTTACAGAGAACATACCAGCTATATGCATGCTATTATATACAAACAACAATAAATACAAGTGAATCTAGCATTTCAGTATATAATGAGAGACTGAATGAAAATGCTACACTTCCCTGTATGTGTATGGAATGTGGGGGATGATGGATCCTAACTAAGACAGCTTAAAAGATTTTTAATATTGTCCAAAACACCTTGTGATATCCCCAGATTTTTAAGGAGACCTAAGTGTTTATTTTCATTTTTCTTAGCTAACTTATCATTTTTACAGTCAATATTGAAAAATGCCAGCAAATGAGATTTGGTTTTCATTTACACAGAATCTCCATGAGTGTCAGGGCGCACTTGTAGAGGAAGACTGTGCATGCACCAAAGAAAGAGTGACAATGTGCATGAAGAGATTTTTGGTAAGTCTGAATCTACTCATGACGCTGGAGTGTATTTTCCTAGAGCAATGAAATGGGATAGGAATTTATTATGAGGATTATATAAACTTGCAGGATTCCTTTATTTCTGGCATAAATGGGGTGGATGATTGCTAGAGACAAGATAGTTATATGACAACATCAAAGAGCTTGGGGAATTATTGTAGTGATGTTGAAAAATTCATCAGGCAAGAGCACTATAAGGTTATTAATTATATTTTTACTAGCTCTTTTGTTTAATAAACTAAGAATACCTTTATCAAAATCAAATTCAGTTTAAGTATTTCAATCTACAAAAATAACAAGGCAAAATAAGATTTTATCAAGCATCAATACGGATAATCAATGTTACTTTTCTTCTATTAACCTGCTGATATCCTCTGCTAATCTATTATACTGGAAGTGAATCTTGAAATAGTTATATTTCATTTTTTATAACTAAACAATATACCTAATTTTGGAAGAGAAAATTTACAGTACATTAGCAAAGCATATGGATCTAAAGCAGCAAATGGATTAGATAATTGAAGAGAAATCCATATTTATATGGCAAATTCTTTTTAAAGTAATACATTATCTTCAACATAAACCACATTAAGAATCAAGAAAAGTAAAATTTTTAGTTAATTGCTGTGATGTGAAGTAAATATGGAATGTAAATTTTTCCTTCAAGCTCATAAATGTTGGTTCATTTAAGTATGTCTTTACTATTAAATTATTCACAGCCAGTGAACTTTGTTTCTGGAATTTCTGCATCTAAATGGACAAATTGTTAAATGGTGCCTGGCACAGTCTGGCCCAGGACAGGTAGCAATCTCTCGGGCTTTCCTTGAGAATGGTACAGGAACTAGCAGAGGCTAGGCAATGATGTGGGGAAATCAGAAGTGCCCTGCTGGCTCAGGAAGATCCATGCCACCCAGTATTCTGTTTCAAAAAAAGTCAAAATGAGATGGAACAAGTAGACAAACCTGGATGCTGCCTTTAGACAATTTATTTAATAATTTCTCTAGCATCCACAATCATTACATTAGGAGTATTGGAAGGTATATCTTCTAGTATCTTAGAGACCTATTAGTCATTAAATTTCTGATCCGTTTTTGAATCTGCAATACTATCTGCAATCACAACTTCTTGTGCCAAAGAATTCTGCAAGTTCAATACCCAATGAGTGAAAAAGTAGCTTTTAAATCTGATTTAACCTAGCATGCTACCAGCTTCAATGAGTGCCCCCTAGTTATATTATTTAAGGGTTGTGAACAAGTTATATATTCATATTCACTACTCAGTATTTTTAAAATCTCAATTATACACCCTGCAGACTTCTCTGGTCTCTCCTCATAAGACAGTAACTCCATCCCCTCTACTATTTTAGTTGCCTTTTCATGCTCATTTTCTTATGTCCTTGTTGGTCCCTACCAACCAACAGTTGGAACTTGGTCACCCCAATCTGAAGAGTAAGAGAATTTAACATGCTATTTCATTCAGGAATGGTCCTGAGGACAAAGAATGAATTCCAAGTATTGTATGAAAAAAAAAAGGAAAATAAATATTATAACATCAAGCATATGGGCCAGGGGGCAGCCACAGCACATGGTGACAGATCTCCCAGTCTTACTGGGACTGAGGCTGAAGGGCACACTGCAGAAAGTAGAAGGCTCACAACCTTGACCTGGTCATCAGCTCTCGGAGCACACAGTTTGAAAGATATCACTTTGGTTCTGTCATAAGCACAAAATATTTTCAAAAGCTCAGAGCACCCGCTGCATAGGCAGAGCAGACATCCCACCAAGAGCTAAAATGTGGGGGGTGAGGATTTGGGCCACCATGAGGAAATCATTCCCCTAGAGACCACAGACTGAGTGATTTTCACAGTCTCATGAATTAATGGACAAGTAAGACGGGAAACTGATCGCAGCAATGGTGCTCCTGTGTGCATTTTTCCTGGAAACAATTCCCTTTTTGGCTGGATTCCACTCAGCATGCATACACAGAGAATTTCCAGGGAGCTCTTTCAATATATACAGCTAGAATTGCCTTCTGTTCTTCACAGAAGAACATAAAATATATAAATAGCCTTTTTTTTCTAACCAGCTGATATTGCTTACTGTGGATTAATAAGGAGTGTCTGATTTATCACTAGAGACTCCTACAGAAGACATCTAATTGAATTCCATTTCTTTTTCTCACCAGTGTTGGAACAAGACATACTGTCTTTTTCAGTTTCTTGAGATTTCACTTTTCAGCACTCTACTGGGATGTAATATACCTTGAAAGAATCATTTGTTTTTAAAACATTAACTGCTATTAATAGTAACCTAATATTTATGTTGCCGCTTAAATAGTCCTCTGCATATAGCTGAAAAAAAGTATCAATGATAGAGTAACTTTGAGACATTTTCTAAACCATTAATTGTTTTAGCATTATCCTGCATTAAATTTCTTCCAGAAAATTGCATGTCTCCTGAGATATGATTTAATTAATTTTTAAGAAAAATATTGTTGCAAAATATATGATATACACTCACTGTTACCTGAATTAGCATACTTGCTACTGCCTCCTCTGGCTAGATTTTCCTTTTGCTGTAATCACACCTTCTTTCTCCTCCCAGGTTTTTTTCAACACAAGACTTTAACTGGTACAATTCAAGTGTGCAGCAAAGAAGGGGTTCTTGAGGGCAATGAGATGTGATTAAAATGCCTTTGCTGGAGCTTTGGAGGGTAGGCAGCTGAATCCAAGTTAGAATGGTTTTATTATTATGCTAAGAACTGCCCAGCTTTTGACTGGTATAAAGAGTGGGTCATTTGTTAATTTCATTTAAAGTTACATTTTTCTGCTGGGTTTTTTATATTTTGGGGTTTTTTTCCTCTTTTTTTCCTTGCACTGAGCACTCTAGTTTTAAGCCTTAGACGATGCCTTAGGAATTACCTAAAGAAACCAGAACACTTATAATAGAAAAGAGTAAGGGGCTTTAATGTCAGTAAAAGCCTTAGATCATCTTTCTGTGAATTTGTTTTTAATTTTGTTTCTCTTTTCTTTTGAGCCTTATATTCTGACTTACTTGAGTGGCCTCCATAGGGCAAAGTCAACAAGGATTCTTTGTGCTCATCTATAATAAGTGTTCCTCTTCTGTGTAGCTTTGGCCTTTGCACTTGACCTCGTCATTCCGAGAGTTGAACCACTCAGTGTGGGAGATAGATAGTGTATATTAGCCATTTAACATATTTTACTCCAAGCATCTTTTTATGTTTTATGAAATTGAAAAATAATTTCATTTAATAATTTTGTAATGTTCCAACAATTATTTCAATAATTTCATTTCATAATGAAAAGCAATTTCATTGTGGGCATTCTTGGTCATTTGCAAGAATATGGTTATACAAGCTTGGAATGCTGGAAAGGTACCACATTGCCAGCATTGCCAGGACATCCAGCACATCATAATAGTCACCTTTATTTGCAATACTTCTTTACATGTCTTGGTAATTGAGGTTTTTAACAGACAAATGCACTGATTACCAGCTCTCAGGACACTACCAACTGCAGCGAAAAAATGCCTAATTTCTCTCCCATTGAATTAAAGTACAGAAATTTCAGTGTGCATTGAACCAAGCCTTGGTGACAATGTTTCTTTACCAAAATTGTTAAGCTGTAAAGCCTGTAATGACTTTGATCACTGCACCCCATATAGATTATGAGGACATCTCTATGAGATCTTACATCTCATAAGTAGACCACAAATTTATTAGTAGTTTAATCAAAAATAAACAAATTAGTTATTATTTCAGTTACAAGGATACTAACAGTCATAGCACAAATTGTCCAATTCCTAGCAAAAAATTCTCATTAACAATGCAGTTAAGTTTTTAAGATTTATTTCTGTGTTTTTTGATCACTGCTTTGATATCCCTTTGTACCCTAAGGTCAGTGATGTTCATCTTCCTCAAGGAGAACTGAGCACATGGGAGTTTGCCACAAAGTCATCATCTGCCTAGGTTCTTCATCAGGAGGAGTGTGATCATGATATTGGGGGATCCAGAGTCTTCCTAAGGTTATTTTCTGTGTTCTTGCATGGTCTTTCAGTCACTGTTTGTTTCTTACTGGCCCACAGTTCAGTTACATAATACTTTCTGAGTTTTGGTACCTATAGCACATAAAATTAAACCATGCCACTGCAGCCTCAGCATTAAGCTATAGCAAAATAAAACATTAAGAAGCATTATTATAGAAAATAGCCCTCCTGACCCCTCCCTGTCCCTTACAGTTTTTGCACTTACTGCTAAAAAAAATATTGACCAGTCCAAAAAATTTCGGGTAAGTCCTGACACCTGAATATTAAGTTACTACAAAGCCAGTGACCTGCTTCTTACAATACCAAAACTGTATTTATTAGCTGACACCCTTGTTACGTCATAAAAGACCCACTAAAACCTTGCAATGACCACAATGACTTTTTTATTCAATTCATTTCTTTACATGCAGTTCCTCCTCAGCTAACTGCATTTTCAAAAGTATTACCTCAGTATGATAGTAATAATATTGTGCAATTAATGGTATAGCAATCTAGGTCAGAATATATTCCTGGCAAACGATTTTAGACAGTAAGGCTTTCAAAGCAGTGACCATTCGTCTGTTCATTGCAGGGGTGTGTGGTGTGTGTTTCTTGCCACTATAACCAACAAAGTGCTTTTATTTTCAAGTAAAATCAGTGATAAATTATAATAATGTTATAATCAAATTGATGCATGCGTTATTCAGCAAATATTTAGAAATTATAGCTAATCTTTGTCTCTGAAGAGAAAATTCAGAAACTATTTAAGAAATTTTTTATGATCAGATTCTAATTTTTTTAAAAGAATGTCACATATAAAATGTAATGGTGAGTATATTCCAAAATGATGGTTTTCTTGAAACAGATATGTATTTTTAAACCAAATACCAAAGTCTATTAACTTCTGTCCATGCCTTAATAAACTTTTTTTTGCAAAGTTTTTTTCCAAATTATAAATACTCTTTATTTAGCAAATCTGTAGTCTGTGTGCACAAGTTTATATATATATACATATATATCAGTATTTATAGATTTCTAATATTTTTCTCTTCAGAAATATTTTTACTGAGACCAACTTGAGCTTATTGTGTATGGTGTTTGGCAACAGCTATTCTCATTTGGATAGTCATTCTGTTGTAAGTATCACACTGAAAAAGAGAACATTAACTGAATGTGTTGTAAATGAATGCATTACACTTTTAAAATTATAATTGCATGGGTTTGAAACACACTTCAGAGAACCATATTTTGATGTTATACAATATAGTAATTGAGGGAAACATACTAAAGAGGAACAACGCGTTCCTGTTTTCCTGTTATGTATAAAAAAGGACGAAGAGATTATTTTTATAAATTTCTTTTATCTGCTTCCATGCTTAGGCCACGAGTGGGGTCCAGAGCTGCAATTCACTGGCTCAGGAATGCAGCTAAAGCAAGAATAATGGCTCTGCAGTGTTTGTCAGGATGGACCGCTCCTCCTGCTCTCCTTTCTAAGACTCTCGTACCACTGCAGCAGGATCCAGCAGCTTCTGGGAAGGCACTCGGTTGTTGCCAGCATTTGGAAAAGCTTTGCAAGAGATGTTGCTGAAAACAGCTGGAGCCCTTGAAGTTTCTGGATCCCCAGACACTGAAGGCTTTGTAGAAATCATAGTGAATTTTTGCACCTACATAGCACTTTAGAAACATTCATTTTTTAATTGTCAGAAACTTTCCGTGAGCGTTACCCTCACAGGATGGGCACACAAAATAAAACACAGAAATGAAGCTAATATTTCTGCAACTGCCTGTGCCTAGCTGCACTTGTGAATAACGATCTGCTGCTCAGAGCCACTCGGCTTGTGCAGCCCTCCCAGTCTCCGTGGTTTGATACCGACGTCAGGTGTTCGAGTTTCCCACTGTGACGTGTCAGTCCTGACAAATGAAACCTGTGTCAGGATTGGGATCATTTTCTTGTTCTAGGTTCTTTGCTCAGTGTGCTGGAACCGCTGCCTCTTATGCTGTGAAACTTCCTCTCCTTGTGCCTGGAGGACCCCAGGCGCCAGGCGAAGAGCCTAAGCCCGCTGCAGGTGCCTGGCTGCTGCACACCAAGCTGGGACACCTCTCAGGGAAGGGGTAGCAGTGCCCTCTGCAGCTGCCAGCTCCCTGGTGGCTTTCTAAAAGTATCAAAGGAGTCACAGGTAAGATTTTTCCCCTGGTTTAGAAGTTCATGATTATGAATAAACTCTAGCCTTAAGGCTTTGACTTTTTTTTCCTTTTTTAACACACTGGCTGAAATAGCAAATTCAGTATGCATCAACATATATTTTTTAAGAATTATTCCTGCAAGAAAATGAATAGTTAGACCATTTTTATTTCATATTTCTGTTTTCTTAAGGGTGCATTGACCTGCAGAAATCTGAAGTTTTTCTTCAAGAAGCTCATGTTAAAATAGCAATATTAATATTTCTGAAATCTAGCTTTCAAAGCAGGGGGAGCAGATATCAAGCAAAATTCTGAAGGTTCAGGCAAAGGACATTAAGGCGTAGAACATACCAAAGAAGGACCACTTGTAAATTAACCTTATTTCAGGTAAACTGGTGAAAAACTCTGAAAATGATCCTAAGGGATTATATTAGTACTCCTGAGACTACTGGTAGTGATCTCTAAGAAATTAGCTCATATCAACACTAAGAGACTCAAATTATATTGTTTAGGCTTACTGTACTCATGGAAATAATATTCCAACTCTAATTCTTTCTGTTTATGGATCACACAAAACCTAAACATCATAGTATACCTCAGAGCTGGAGTTACAGGCACTTACCCCAAGACTATCACCACTCCCAAAAGAGTTTTTTCACTGTTGTGTTCATTCTCAAACATGATCTGATGAACTGCATACAATATTTCCTTAAACGTGACTTTACAAAGTGTGATTGTCAAGGTATTGTTATATGAATTGTATGTTTACATAAACAATAATTTGTTTACCACAAGCTGAGCCTGGTCAGAAAGAAGTATTTAGCTCAGAAGGAGTCAATGATTTCCTTAAACTTAAATATTGGGAGCGATGTTAACACTTTGTATTTATCGTCTAGACAGAGACACTAACGCCTCTCAGGTTGGGGAGGGGAATTCAATAATCCTATAGGCACGATGTTACACACTGACATTCTGATTAAGTGATGAACTACCAGAGAGTCATGGAGCAGCAAGGACAAACGTCTGAGCCTGAATGTAACCTGCAAAAAGAGAATGGGCGTACAGAGACAGATGCATCCCACCATCCAGATTCCCCTCAAGAAAAGCAATATCCAACCTGTGGATCTTGCCATACAAATGGATTTCAGCCAGTAAATCATATAAGCATGGTTGCAGTTTGTTAGCTAAGTGAAACAGTTAGACAATCATCTAAAGTGTACTTGTTGCTTTTAGACATATATATATATATCTGCCTCTAAACACTGCAGTGCTTTATCTTGGTTAATTCTTGGATTTCTAAAGATTAATTATCTACTTCTGTTCTAATGTTGTCTGATGCAGAGGTGATTTTAAAGGACCAGAAAGCCATGCCTAGGGTTGGAGTGGTTCATAAACCACTTTCATAATGCCAAATGCTCCACCAAAAGATGTACAAGGTACCAAATGATAGTGGGAATATTCTTCAGCTAATGCTCTTTTTATGGCATGGTAACATTGCTATTGGTATGGCAGAAAAGTTTCTTCCAGTGGGAAATCTTATCCAAAATATACCAGGTATGGAACAAGACTGGAAAAGGGCCTAAATTTCAAGAGTCAGTGCTGGTCAGCTATTGTGGTTGCCACTCATGTGAAACTGCAGTAGGATCTGAGTGCTAACTGCAGTTAATGGTGAAGTGGATTTCTCTCACAAGGTTTTGTCCTCATCCACTGAAGCTAACAGGAGTATGATCAAATCAGTGGAACATCAGTCTGATAAAGCACTGACAAAATGACACAGTTCAATAAAATATTGAAATATTTGCTTATCATTAACCCTTGAGACATTTTTCCATTGAATTACAAAACTCTCTGACTTTAGTGGGCTTCTGAACTCATCTAAAAATATCTAATGGACTTAAGCTTCACCTAATCCTGAGTTGTCTTCATGGCCGGGGTACCTGTTTGGTTAATAGCATTGTCTCTCCAACTGTTTTTTCTAGCACTAATTTTAAGGAAAAAAAATTGGATTTGTACATTAAGAACTGTAAAAAATAGCTATTATTTTTAAAACCATACATTTTTGTGGCTGGAGGATTTTTAAGGGATTTTACACTGCCTTTAGTAAAGAATTTAATGGTAGATCAGTTAGTGTAGTTTTAACTAAATGCTTCTGTAGTTCAAGTTGTTTAGTTACTAAAGGCATTTGTTAGTGAAGGTCCCTGATGACTTCTCTACTTTTAAAAAGCAAACAGGTTTTCTTGGTAATTAGCATTTCTATTATAGCTCACACTGTACTTTTTTTCAGGCAAAGAGCAAGTCCTCACATGGACGAGCTTCACATCTGTGCATTTGTCCTTTCCAAATACTAAGCAGTATGTGCAAGGTATTGAACATGGAGTTGTTAAAAAAATTTATGACAAATTAAGTATGTTGAAAAATGTTGGTTTGTTGAGCTAAACATGCTTAATCTGAAACACCTTCAATTCCAGAAACTCTTACCAAAATAAGAACAGGTTTTGAGGAAACCCTTTGACAGAGTTCTGGGAAGCCTGACTGGGATGAAATGAGTTGGAAGCTGCAGTTCCCAGTACTACTTGCTGGTGGACCTTTCCTAGCAAGGATGAGGGATTCTTCTGCACTTAGCTGCTTAGTGAAAAGACACGATTCAGTTTCATTCCCAGTACTTCCATTTTTCAAAATGCTGCCAGCAACAAACCTGACAAGATCATAAACAAAGCAATTGACTGGGTTCCAGTTTAGAAACATTAGAAAAATGTGGCTTCAGTTTAACCACCCCTTAGCCTTCAAACTTGTGAAGTCCAAATTCTTCAGTGCTGATCTGAACACCCATTAGCCTCTGAACCAATAGTCTTTCTCGTCTTTCCGTGCACCAGTTTTCCTTTTATTTCCTTTTATAAACATTTTGAACGTATTGATGACCAAAGGGGAAGCCTAACTCACTGGTCAAATATAATCCCCAATTTCTCCATAGCAATTACAGGGAAAAGATGTCTGTTCTAGTTGTCACAAATATTATGTTTTATAAATACAATATCTCTGATTCAGCTAATTATGGGTCAAATCCTTCAATAACACTCAGGTAAAAGAGCTGCAAATGGAACTCAGCTTCACGGTGCTAAAAGGGGTGACCAGGATTTCACGAGAGGACGCATCACTCCAGGATCTTCTGGAGAAATGCATAAATCAGTCTTGTCAAAATCAGAGCACCACTTGGGGTAAGCATTCAAGTCAGAGGGATCTGGGAAACACCGCAGAAGATGGTTAGCATACATGACAAAGGTGGTCGGAATAGGTTGTGTTATCCAAAACAGAGCATCAATTTACTGCATTTGTAGTAATAAAAGCATGTCTGAAACTTCTTCCACTCCTTGCTGGTTTTTTTAAGTCTTTCTAAGTCCTCACAGATTCTTGTCTTATTTTTTTTTTTCTTTTCTTCTCAGTACCTCTTGTTAACACTTGATTTCCTTATTCTCTCATTTTGGGAATTTCTACACTCTAAATGCGATCTCTCTGCCTAAAATGGGGCCATTAAACAGTTCCTGGCCTGGGAAATATGTGACATTGTGGTGGGTTAGCCTTGGCTGGCAGCGAGACTCCCACCCAGCTGCTCTCTCACTCCCCTCCTCAACAGGACGAGGGGAGAAATTTAGATGAAAAAGCTCGTATGTCAAGATAAAGACAGGGAGATCGCTTACGAATTACCATCGTGGGCAAAACAGGCTCAACTTGGGGAAGATTAATTTAATTTATTACCAATTAAAAAAAAATACAGTAGGATGGTGAGAAACAAAGACAAAACTAAAAACACCTTGCCACCACCCCTCCTTTCTTCTCTGGCTCAACTTCATTCCCAACTCTTCTACCCAGTTCCCTCCCCAAGCAGCGCAGGAGGGATGGGGATGGGGGGTTGTGGTCAGTCTGTAACACTTCGTCTTTGCCTCTCTTTCCTCTTCACGCTGTTCCCCTGCTCCAGCGTGGTGTCCTTCCCACAGGACACAGTCCTTCATGAACTACTGCAGCACGGGTTCTTCTGACAAGGCTGCAGTTCTTCAAGAACTGCTCCAGCATGGGTCCTTTCCATGGGTACAGTCCTTCAGGAACAGACTGCTCCAGCGTGGGTCCCCCACAGGCTGCAGCTCTTGCCAGGACCCTGCTCTGGTGTGGGTTCTCCACGGGCTGCAGCTTCCTTCAGGGCACATCCACCTGCTCCCGTGTGGGGTCCTCCATGGGCTGCAGGGTGACAGCTTGCCTCACCATGGTCTTCACCACAGGCTGCAGGGGAATCTCTCTGCTCCAGTGCCTAGAGCACCTCCTCCCCCTCATTCTTCACTGACTTTGGTGTCTGCATAGCTGTTTCTCTCACATTTTCTCACAGGTGCTGTGCAGTGTTTTTTACCGTTTCTTAAAAATGTTTTCACAGAGGGGCCACCAACTTGGCTGATGCGCTCAGCTTTGGTCAGTGATGGGTCCATTTTGGAGCTGGCTGGAAGTGGCTGTGTCTGGCGGGAGGCAGCCCCTGGTCTCTTCTCACAGAGGCCACCTCTGCACCCCCCACTGACAACACCTTGTCACATAAACCCAATACAGACATCTATCGAAATAACAGGATATGGGTGCATACAGCTGATTCCACTCATACCAGGACGTTTAAGTTACATAAAATTTTTAAACCAGACCTTAAGAATTCAGTTTACATCCATGTCCATTCCTGTTTCATTCTTATATCATTCGACGTCTTTTTATCTATTGGTGGTTTTTAGTGCACCAGCTGTTGGAAGGTGGTTGTGGAAGTTGCTGATTTCATTTGTGAAGGCTCACATAAAAATAATATTAGTTATTAAGATGGAACGGAAAATAGCCTGAAAATAATGGCTGTTTGGGATTAGGTGTAAGCACTTTTTACATTAGATTACTCAGTGTAAATACCCACTGTTATTTTAAGCCAAGCTTATGTGTAGAACACCATCCAACATTGACAAATTTCTGCTGCCACACATCAATTACTTACAAAACAAATGGAATAAAGATAGTACTCTTTGTCTGCTCTCTTAGAAATTGTACTGTCCTCTTGTTTCCTGCAGGATTAATTATCTCCTGATCACGATTAATTATCACCTTCTATGAAATTAAAAGTGTGCCCTCATGATAACAGGCTTTCAGTTCATCACTGCCATGAGGCTTTTCTGATCTCCATAACTATTCATGCACAATAGTTGATTGAAAAGAGTTTGGATTTATGTTGTAGAGAAATGCCTTTGGATCTCCAGGATAGCTTTCATGCTGCCTCAAAATGGCAAAAATATCTTGTGTCTGTACAAAAAGCTCTCCATCCAATGTAGTAAATACAAATGTGGAAACATTGATAGCTGCTAGTAAGTATATTTTGTTAAGAATACAGGGTAATCAATTTTCAGTAGGTGAATAGAACAGAGGGCTAAAAGTCTGCCTTCCATGGAAAACTGCTACCCAGAGTACCTCCACTGAGTTAAATCAGATTTAAAAATGAGACAATATTTTATACTAAGTCTTTAAAACAGGCTAAAAGAAAAGTGCTCACTTTTGAAGGGGTGGCTTTTATGAAAACTCCTGAGCCCCAAGCTACGTTCACTATAAAATTGAAGGAAGGTTGAGCTGAAGCAACTAGAACACTAAACACTGCAGAGACTGTTAGATCCAGGAGGGTCAAAGCCTTTTTTCTGACCTTTGGTTTCAAATTACTACAGAGCTACCTATGGGTTTATCCTTTTGCACAATGACTCTTCCCACTGAGGTAAACAGCACTGCTTAAATCATATGAAATAAAACACTTGCATAAATCTTTGTAGAACTGGAGACAACATCTGTAAGTAGTTTATAACAGGATTAGTTTGATGCAGTATGTTCAAGTGTAATAAGTGAAATATTCAGTAAAGGAGCTGTAGTTTATGTAGCATATAAATTAAAGAGATACAAAATTAAGTAGGAGGATAAAAATTAAGGTAAACCAAACAGTTAAAAGGGTTATCATGTGAGTTCAGTGCGTGAAGACATTGTTTTTAGCAGAGACACTACTGAATGGAGAATGGGATGGCCATTTGGATGAGGACAAAGACCTGGAATGAGAACTGAGATAAGATTAGCATTAACAGATAGGCAGGATCCAAATAAGCTAAGAAGAGTCTGAGACAGGAGGCAGGACAAAAATTAACCTTATCACAAACAGCTAGAAAGATTCATCCTTAGTCAGAAAAGAATAGAAGAGATTATCTTTAGGAGCAGGATTCCTGGTTCTGGTTGGTCACAGGCTGGTAAAAAACCACTGCAAAACCCACACTTCATTTGTTTGTGGAGGATGACTGAAATGGAAAAAGAGAGATGGGCACCTCCAGAGGTCAGTTCGGAGCAGCTAAAGGAGGCTGCTGCTTTAAATTGCTCTCCAGAGTAACTGCTGGTCTACTGACTGCAGAAGCCATCTAAAAGATAAGCCTTGCTAAGCTTAAGTCAGCTTTTGTGAATATGACCTTTTTGATGAAATTCTGGACTATTTCCAACAAGCTTTATTAAGAACCTAGATGATCTTTTAAACAATTGCATCTAAGCTATGAATTATGTTTATCTGCAATAGGAAAATGACCTTCCACCTGCTTCCCAGGGGTTTTACTCAATTTGCTTCCAAACGAAACAATGTACCTAAGAGCAGAGCTGTTGGGAAGGGCTTTAACTATCTGTTGCTCAGTTCTTGGCTGGCCTGATGGGCAATATTGATAAAGTCTCCTTTTTTTCTTTAAATGAAATGAATGATACCAACCTTGTGATGTAATTTGATACACACTGAAGAGCAATGACATGTAATAACACAAGACAATTATAACAATGTGAGGAAAGACTGTACAATATTATTCCTGACTGTATTTTGACTTTATCATAAAGCTGCATGTCCATTCCTCCACTTTTTGGACAGCAACTGAATAGTTTAGGATGCTAAAAGACAGGAGTTCTGGTTGAAAAAAAATGAGTCCAGGCTTTATCTAAAGTATATTGATTGTTATCGTCCCCAACTCAACAGCTATATTCTCCTTAGATTAGCTGTGCATTTAGAAGAAGCTAAGGTGAACTGTTTTGAACATCCCACTGCCCAGTCATGAAAAAATGTTTGGGTTTTGTCATGTATCTGTTGCTGAAGGGAAAGAATACTGAATGCTTTGGATGAGAAAAACTTAATTATCTGACTCCTATAATGACCAGACTCTCCATTTAGTCCAAACCCTAGTTGCTGCAGACTAGCTTCCAGAGGGAAGCTTTCACTTTCCTAATATACATAAATTGTACAATAGACAACCTGAGGATTAAATAATAAAAGTACAGGATTAACTTTGTAATCAAACCTAAGGCAGAGGATCCACTATTATAACTGTCTTTGATTCTCTGTTAAATTTCTGAGAGGCTTAATGCATTTTGCAAGATTCCTTCAGTTCTACTTGTCCCATGTAATTTTAAATGTATTTTAAATCTTTACTCAATTGAAATGAGACTAAAACACAAAGTAAACGAGCAAATGAGCCGATACATATACATACCTAGCATATGACATACATATCTAGCAAATGAGGGAAGGCCAGCATCAGAGCAAATACTCCTTCAATCCAAAGGTACCATAACCTACAAGACCATCTTCCTTTTCCGAAGAAAACAAAAACAAAGCTCACGGGTCTTTTAAGCCTGGAACAGTCACCTCTTTTTGTCCCTCTTATGAAACGCTGCCAAAAATTGCTGCCTGTTGAACAGCATCAACAGATGTGAAAGATATGGAAGCATAAAGGCAATCTTTTCAGAAGCTGCTACTGAAGGATTTGAGGGTGCTAGTAAACTTCTTCCACCAAAGAAAATGAAGCTTTGGAGGAGGATCAATAGTGGGCAACCGAGAGAGAGGTGTTTTTTAGGAGCCTAAGAATCTTAAATTGATGAAGTGTTTTTATTATAACTATTAAAGGTGTATTAGATTTTTGAAAGGCATAGAGATTTCGCTAGTTAATAGAAGACTATAGTCTCTGTTGGCTAGTAGAAATACAGTAATAAACTATGATGTGTTAAGCCATTAAGATTAACTAAAAAGTTGTTGTCTTGACAACTTAGTAGCCACCAAGGTACATTGGGGTAGAGCCATTGGACTCCGCATGTCTGGCATACACCTCAAAAAATAAGGAAAGATTGGGTGATGTAAGTGTAGTCACATTGAGTCAGTCACCTATGGTACTTTGCATTAGTTGTAGAGTTTTATACCAAAATTAGTTAGCTAATGAATGCATGGGAGAGATAAAAGGGATATCAAAGGTTGGTATTTTATAATTGCTCCCCCACTGAGACATTGTGATGCCTGCCACTTATATTTCTGGCAAACTGAGTTTTTGAGTGAAATTGCATATGTATTTTGTTACTATTACTGACTTTGATTTTCATCTTGTTTAGTTTTTGGCTGTGAAAATGTACAGCTCAACAAGAAGCTTTTTATGTTTGAAGTAATAAATATAACAAATTAATTTGGAATTGAATTCACTTCACCTTTACCTCAGCAGTCTTATGACAAAGGCAAAGGCTATTTTAAGGTAGAGCATCAGATCTGAATTTGGATTTAAAACACAAATGGAAAAAAGTAGAAAGGAATAATTCTGTAATATAAGGATTTGGAACAGAGTGAGAAAAACTGTACTGTTTTTCAGCTGAACTTCTAGGTTTTGTACCTGTTATTAATTTTTCCTTTGTATTTATTTATGCATTTATTTTATTTATTTTTCTGGCATCTTGCTCTAGCATCTATTTCCATATAAAATAACTTTTGCTTGTTAATATGCTGTAATGTAAATGATGGCAGCAATATGTATGGGAAAATTGTCTGATGAGTCAGCTCTACATTATGCGCACGCGTGTGTGTGTGAGCGTATGTTTGTATGCTTATGCATTATTAGTGTTTGTACGCATGCAAACTAATAAATATATTGTATGAATATTTGTATCACAAATGCAGTCCTTGACCCAAGTATTTTCTTTATGGTCATAAAGATTTTATTTATTTTTAAGTATATATAGAAAAATAACAGTAACAGGAAAAGTATATTTTGTATTAAAACTTTAAAACACTACATAACACGACAATTAATGAGAATCAGTGTCTTACGAATATTTCACATGTTTGGAAACCTGTGCTGTCCTTATCTCCTTTTTTTCAACAGAAAAAGTATCACTTAAAGTACAACTGCATAGCTTATCTGCTTTTTTGTGAAGATTTTATATACAGATACCATTACTGCAGCTTTGAAATAATGGAAAAGTTTACAAGACATTTTATCAATTAAGTTCAATAACTACATTTTTTTTCCCACAGTACTGAGTAACAATGAAAGTGTTTAAACATCACTAACTTTTTAGCTTCATATATTATAGGTATCAAAAGCAGTTTAAAATGGCTTAGGAAATTCTGGAACAATAAAAATCTGAATTACTAACTTCGTTGGTGATACGCAGTTACATGAATTACGATATGCCAACATATCCACATTTTTCCAAAACTAAATCCTTATGAAAAGCATATTCTTTAAAGAACAATCACCTTACCATCAAAAGGGTAACAGAAGAAGCCTTTTCTGTCAAGAAGTCAAATTTCTTATGTCTTTTCCTGATTGGAAACAAAGAGGAAATGGGGCTTATTCACAGGGCCAAATGGTGTTAAATATTTAGTCTTATTACCAAAATTTAATCAAGTTTTAATTTGTGTTGATGGCAAAGTTCTGAACTGTAGTTATCAGTTGAAATGCTTGGTGATTTTTTTGACAAATTTGTTTTCTGTGTGAGTAGTGCAATATAAGTAGTTTATGAGAAAATTGCTGTTTTATTTATTGGTTCTTATGAAATTGTTATTATGCCTTATATTGTATTATTTGAGTTTTCAAGCCTTTGAACTTAATTCTTGCTTTTGTACTTATTCATGCCAGTAAGGCTCAATTACTTGAAAGAATACTGCAAGCAAACATGAAACAGTAATGTTACAGTTCTAGCGAAATTTACTTTTGAATTCAAATGGATAGTCAAGGGAATTTAAGAAGATGGGGTTTGCCCGTTCTAGCCCCCTTTACACTTCTGAGCAGCGTCAAAGAGTTTTACATCAAGTTAGACTCCAGCTCTGAATTTTTTTAAGCTCACAGACATCAAGCTACACTATTATGAACACTTTCCTTTACACGTAAATGACTGCCTCTGAGTACATGACTTTCATAAACTTAAAGGCAAAACTTCACAGATGCTGGACTGTATAATTACCCGACTTTTACTTTTATAAAAGAGAGAATATTCTCCCACTATTTTTCAAGCATTTTTTCATGACATTGCATAGTCCTAGAGCGCAACTCAATTAATCGCATTCTATCTAAGGAATAAAAAAAATTTCTCTCAGTTTTATGTCCGGTCTTTTTTGCGTGCTGCCAAGCTTATTGAACCTTTCTTTGAGGGCCTGACGTAAACCTCAAAGAGCCAACGGGAGAAGTCCAACTAATATAAATTGTCTCTGGATTAGGCTCTTTTCAGAGTCTTAATTACAGTTCCACTTCAGTTCTGCCTGAACTGATGAGTATGGCTGATGATTGAAAAAAGACTGGAAACCTGAAATTTGAAAGTTTTGAAATTTGATTTGAAAAAAATACAAAAATTTTTTTTTCAGAGATTACAATTATTCAGTATCTCTGGGAATCCTACACTGCAGATGGAGTTAGCTGTTTTGTCCGTTCCCTGCTAAGCATGCCTAGAATTTACAATATTTATTACTGAATAGCTACAGGAAGATTTACCAGTTCATCACAGGACTGAATTCACTACAGCTTTCATGCTTTTTACACCTGCAGCAAATCAGCAGAAACTTGCGGAATTTTTCTCCAGATACACTTATAAGAGACCTGTCTTAATGTGTCAAAAGCTCAGAAACCCTGAAAATACTAAGAAAATACTATAATACTTAAGTTGACAAAATAGGCATCACCTGCACCTAAGTGCAATGGCTCATTTTGATCATCTCAGAGCACGGTTTGTAAAACAGCCTCTAAGATATTGGAGAGCTGAAATCAAGTCCTACTTCTGCTTGAGAGAATTTCAGCTTAAGCTTCTTCTTAGGAGTCTGCCAGAACTATGCCCCTAACATAAATCACTTCCTGATTTTCTGTGGAGAACCAGTCCATTTAACACCATTAAATATTTAAATCCTTAAATAATCAAAGAAAAGAAGAGAGCTTGATTCTTAGCCAGGTGGTTATGACATATCCTTAGCAGAAGGAACTGTTGGATTTGTCATTATTCCATTAAATTCTTAAGATAAATGGAAAAATATGGAGTTACTTATTCACTGACACAGTTCAAGGCTACATATCTCAAGTGGCACCCAATACAAGGTGCTTGTGATGTAGAAATATACAAAGATCAAGATGTCCCTATTTTGTTTTGCTTTCTTTTGATTTCTGTAAGCTTGGTCAACAGTTTAAGTCAGCAAATTCTTGTGGGCCCCAGTCATAAGCTTTCTTCATGTGTTGCATAGGGAGTCAGCAGTACTCGGCATCATTACTTCTATGAATAAATACCTCAGATGACCACATGTTAGAAAGTGATACCAGGTATTTCTAAGGTCACATATCTTGGCATGAAAGTTCACTTTTTTCCACTCTCAGGTATATTTGATTATTGCTTACTGAAAAGCTAAATCTTGTCTCATACACTTACATAAATAGTTAAAATATCTTGCTGCTTTTCTGCTAGTAAGAGGCAACATTAGGGAGGCACATCAGGCAAAATATTATCTCCTCCCATTATCAGATGTTATGTCTATATTATTGCCTCCTGTGCAATAGTCACACAATGGATGAATGTTTTTCCTTTACATCAGGTAATATATATTCAATACCAAAAAGTTCTGAATAAAGCCATAGCTGTATCTTAAAAAAATCCCAATGGAATGAATGGAAATGCAGCTGGTATGACCTCAAATGTATTTTCCAATTAAAAATACTAAAAGAAGCATTAATTAGATTTGATGCAGAATTTTCAATCAAAATTATTCATATCTCTTAGCACTTATACAATTTTCTTTGACAAATTCAGTTTTTTTCAATAATTTATTAATTTTGAAGTACTAAATTTCTCATCATCTTGAATTAGGATATTTCAGTCTTGAAACACAAACAATCTCACAGTTCACAACTGTGTTAGGCTGCCTTTCCCAGCGGTTAACTTCTGAAGAATCTTGGGGTTCCTTGAAGACTACATTTTTCATCAGAAGTTACATGATGGAAGTCAGCAGCATGACTAAAGCAGAAGATACCGTATAATCTTGTCAGAGGCAAAAGGCGTAATGAGTCCTGACCTGTAGTGTTAAAAACAATTTACTGATTCCACAGACTAAAATGAAGTCTTCTGGATAAATTCAACAAAGCAAAATGAAATGAAATAAAATTAAAAGTTTTAATTTTATGTATATCCAGTCAGTGTGATATAACTAAAAGTCACCTTAGCATTATCGAAGATACACTGTGCTGAATGTCCATCCTATGAAAAATGCCCTATTATGGCATGAAGATTAATGTTAAAAAACTGAATTTCCTTTGTATAGCAGAATTTGCAGATATTGGTCTGTTCTAATTTTAACACTGTTTTCCTCAACAGAAATATTGTGAAAAGATACATAAACATGATATCAGCTAAACTGGACTGACATTCAGTATTGGCATTCAGTATAGTCTAGATGTGGGGGAGAGGGGTATTTAACTTTCTCAGGGTTTTATATAGCATGATACATAAGGATGTATAAGTACCTTCATAATAATGTATCAGACTGAAGACTTTATGGAGTGGGTTGAGGAATAGTTTCAAATGCTGCTGCTCTTGGTCTGCCATATCTATGAACTTTGGTTGTTGTATAGGTAGCTGAGTGCTTCAGACATAGTGAAAAATATGCTTAACAAATATATAACCAACTCACAACCTGCCTGTAAGTAGTTTAATATGACTATAGTCATCAATCATTGTGCTTGAGGAATGCTTCGTATGAGAGAAGATGATCTTGTGTTCCACACCAAAGCCTTCTTGCAAGACCCTGGGAATGCATCTTATTCTGTTCTAGTTCACAGTGCTAAAGTCTGTAGAGAGAATAGTACCATTTTCCTTCAGTTTTGTCTCTGAGATTTTAAACTCTGACAGTAAGACAATGAGAATACATAAGTTGGGAACATGAAGTAAATTTCTACCTTATAGATGTCCCTGTAGGACAATTGCACATGATAGAAACTCTTGGAAAGATGTTTACATTAAGTGTTATTTTTATTGAGGAAAAGAAGTAATCAGACAATGAATAATGAATAGTTAGTTGCTTAACTTCAAGTGGTTACGATTTTCTGCTGGAAGACCATATACAATCTAAATAAGCAAAATGTATTAGATCTTTAATGTATTTTAAAATAGTAATTTTTGAAGAGCTAAAGACTTTTATGAACTAATCAGAAGGGAGAAAAACTAAATAATAAAAATAATTAATACCTGTGAGAAATATGTAAAAGATAAATGCAACAAAATCCTTAATACTGGCTGAAATCCAGGATGAGGTCCACACTCCATCCAGAGGGATCTGAAGACAACCGTCATCCAAATTTGCCTACCATTAACATTGTTAGGTTAAAAGTACTGCCTCAGGTATAGGGGTTCTGAGAACCTGCATGCTCTCTGGTGGGCAAGCCACAATGGGGCATGTTATGAATATAGATCCTCTCATTTCTCTGATGCTCTTTTGGTAACTGTATGCAAGAGAAATTAACCCAACAATTTATAAAAAAGCTAGTGATGAGAAGTCATTTGGGCTCTAATCTGCCTGTGTTTCTGACTCAAAGTACTCAGGGACATGAAGGACCTGGTTCCCAAAATCTGCATCCTTTTCAAAAGCTGCCCTTCTCTCAGGTACACAGAGCGTATCTAACAGTTGTAGACAAAAAAAGAGTTTAAAGAACAAAGAGCATTGAGACATTATTTTGCTCATATGTTCATCACAGCAGTTTTCATCAGAGATACTACATATATGCATTCTAACTCACACACAGAGAAAAAAAATTCTACAGAATTCTTACCAGTTACAAGACTGTTCTTTCCTTTTGTTCAGCTTCAAAATTAGAAAAGCTCGAGTAATGGGAGTACCCAGCTCCAAGAGAGTGCAACACCAAAAGGCTATTTCATTAAAATTACAAGCCACAGTACAACTTAAGAGTTTGCTTAATGGATACTGACTTGGGAATCACAAATAGTCTCAGTTAGTATTCAGTTACAATGACAGCATGCAGAAGTCCCCTACTTACAAAGCACTCTGGTTCATGACAGTTTATTGTTTTCCTGTCTATAAATACACTGAATTTCCTGTTTATGCAATATGACTATTAGTTTCCCGGATACTCACTGTGTGTGAATGAGCCATACTGTTCTTTTTTTACTGTCTTGAGTACATGTAATTGGTGCTGCCCCTGTGAACCTGCTTGATTCTTTGAGAAAATTAGATGGCTTGTGAGGACAAGATAGGTCAGTGTCACTGATAATATCGGCATGACAAGGTCAGACCTGGAGCTGGAATATCACCATAGCCACGGTAAGTGATTAGGAGAGACCAAAGACATGAACATAGCAGAAATTCTGAATTAAACAGAAATATACAGGTGAGTTCTTTTGGCAGAGGAATTTTTTTCATGAAGTTGTGGATAACTTGAGTTTGCAGGCACCTCTGTTTAAAGAGAAAATTGTTTCTGCTATTTTGTGTCCTAAAGTAAATTGCCTACCAAGTTGCCTTGGGCAAACTTCCTCTTCATTTGAATCATTAGGGTGTATATTGGTGTGGTGGGTTGACCCTGGCTGGACACCTGGTGCCCAGCAAAGCCTCTCTATCACTCACCTCCTCAGCTGGACAGGGGAAAGAAAATATAATGAAAGGCTTGTGGGTCGAGAAAAGGACAGGGAGAGATCACTCACCAATTACCATCACGGGCAAAACAGACTCAACTTGGGGAAAATTAATTTAGTTTATTACCAGTCAAATCAGAGTAGGATAATGAGAAATAACACCAAATCTTAAAAGCACCTTCCCCTCATCCCTCCCTTCTTCCCGGGCACAACTTTACTCCCAAATTCTCTACCTCCTCCCCTGCAGCAGCACAGGGGGACAGGGAATGGGGACTGCGGTCAGTTCATCACACGTTATCTCTGCTGCTCCTTCCTTCTCAGGGGGAGGACTCCTCACACTCTTCCCCTGCTCCAGTGTGGGGTCCCTCCCACAGGAGACAGTCCTTCACAAACTTCTCCAATGTGAGTCCTTCCCATGGGCTACAGTTCTTCACAAACTGCTCCAGCATGGGTCCTTTCCACAGGGTGCAGTCCTTCAGGAACAGACTGCTCCAGCGTGGGTCCCCCACGGGGTCACAAGTCCTGCCAGCAAACCTGCTTCAGCATGGGCTCCTCTCTCTCCACGGGGCCATAGGTCCTGCCAGGAGCCTGCTCCAGCGCGAGCTTCCCACGGGGTCACAGCCTCCTTTGGGCGCATCCGCCTGCTCCGGCGTGGGGTCCTCCACGGGCTGCAGGTGGATATCTGCTCCACTGTGGACCTCCATGGGCTGCAGGGGGACAGCCTGCCTCACCATGGTCTTCACCACGGGCTGCAGGGGAATCTCTGCTCTGGTGCCTGGAGCACCTCCTCCCCCTCCTTCTTCCCTGACCTTGGTGTCTGCAGAGTTGTTCCTCTCACGTATTCTCATTCCTCTCTCTGGCTCCAGTTGCTGTTGTGGAGCTTTTTTTCCTCCCTTGTTAAATATGTTCTCCCAGAGGCACTACCACTGTTGCTGATGGGCTCGGCCTTGGCCAGCGGCGGGTCTGTCTTGGAGCCGGCTGGCATTGGCTCTATCAGACATAGGGGAAGCTTCTAGCAGCTTCTCACAGAAGCAACTCCTGTAGCCTCCCGCTACCAAAACCTTGCCACACAAACCCAATACAATTGTATATGTTTATGGAGCACAAATACAGGGACTTTGTTGATGCCAGGAAAGAAAATATCACAACTGGATTGAGTTCCTGAATTACCATTAGAATCTGATTAATGTACATTAGAGTGTAACCTGACCTATGCAGTTTCTAACCGCAGCATTAATAATTTCAGTAAATGCACTCTCTGATGCAGTTCGTTTTGTAATTTGCATAACTCTGGGCTAAGAGGAGATCGGCTATTACTATTTGTATCGTGTATGAGTGTAGAAGTGATCAAAGATCTTAGATCAGCAGACTGAATTCTTCTCCCTTCCCCATCAACCTCTACTTATACACACACATATCACCTACATAATGCTTCAAAATACCCATTTAGTGTCTGTGACAGTCTAGAATCAAAAGTGAAGATTAACGATAAGCTATAATGTATGGGACTAAATTCACTAGGAAAAAGGGGAGATTAGGGGATTTTGGTGCTCTCCCCATCATTGAGATTGGCCAATAGAAGAACATGCTCCAATGTTATATGAGACATTTTGTGACTGTGCAGCTCGCCCATTTAATCCTGGTTGTATCTGTTTCTTTTTTATTACACAAACTGTACAAGTAAATATACCCCCTGAAATTCAGTTTTTCTTGTTGAAAGGTAGCTGTATAAATAAGGCCTGATTACTTCCACACTATTTCCCCTGCAAATCTTCAACCTTTAATGGACACCTTTCTGGTATTGGTCATGTCAGGTGGAAAATCAGAGTGGAAAAGATAAGGCCAATTGCTCCTTATGTACTCCAGGGATTAACTGCTTGTGAAGTTTCCAGGAAGAATCTGATTGCAGATTCTTTCAGACTATGATGAACCTGGGCATCCTTATGAAGCCTCTCTGCTTGCAAAAACTCTGTTCAGTAATTAGCCAAAATGACAAATCAAAAACCGTATTGCTAAGAGATTCTTTCCAACTTTCATCTCTTCTCCTTCTCCAACAAAAAACACTTTCTTAATGGTTTTATAACTTTTTAAAACTTCAGGTGTTGGCTACAGTTTAAAGGAATTAATGGATGATCTGGATTTAGCTCCCGAATTTCAGTCTTTTGTTTTTACTTCTGTATTATGCCTTCAGCAACCAGGTTTTTGAATGGTTTTTCATACATACATTCAAGTTTATGTCTGATCATATGCCCAATAAAGTAATGCCCACGGCTCCTCAGCTGTTTCACTGAAGAAAAATTCATCAGATTTCAAAGATCTGCATGGAAACAGCATGGTAAGGTGCTTTACTACTGTTAGTGGTACTGGTCTTCAGCTGAGTGGTGTGCGCTTAACACTTCTCACAACTAGGTGCTCAGGGAAAAGCTCCTTCAGGAAACATAAAGGGCCAGAGATGGCTTAAGTTCAGCACTGTGAAAGAAGATAAATATGCTGCTATAGACAGCAGAAAGCCTAGTTGATTTGAACTCAGACTCCTTCTTGCTTGAATTCCCATTGAACCATAAACACCTGCCCAGGGCAGAGAAATAAGGGAATATGAGGAGGCTGCATTTCAAAGTCATTCTACCTTTACAAAGAAAGAATAGCCGCTGATTCAGACACTGATTATACGTGGCAGTTTTGTACTCTAAAAAAAATAAGAAAATCCCTACAGATTAGATATAGCTACATGTATTTTTCATTTCCAATAGCCAGGAAACTAGGTTGTCCTAGATCATATGTCTTCCACTTTCTTCCATTCATACCCTGAGCCTGGAAAAAGAAGCAAACAAACAAATAGTCATGGGAATGTCAGCCTTGTCATAATTAATGAAATATCACTTTAAATGTCAGCTAGCCAAATGTATCATGGACATTTCTAATCTATCTAAATACTGCCTCATAAATTGTAGCCCTAGGTATGACATTGCCTTGCATTTAGGACAGCTAATATGCCATTGTCTATTGCAGCAGGCTCATCAGCACAAGAGAGGCATCTGCAGTCTGTTTTATTTTAGTGTATGCTAGAAATAATCCTAAAGGCAAGGGTCCATTTCAAGGATTTCTTTTCAAGAAGGTAATAGTTTTGTAAACTTCTCTTTCCAACTTAAAACAATGAACACATTGGTTATAGTCACTTGTTCTCTGCACTGTTTCATTGAGTGAATAACAGCTTTTCACCTACAAATAGCAGATATATTAGAAAGAAAGTCATCAAGCTGTAAGTAGTTCTTCATGTTGGTAGCTAGAAAAGTTTTAAGTCCAGTCCTCCCAACGTTAAGCACATGCTTGTCTTTAGTCATATGTGTGGTTCATTTGAAACCTCTACCTTCTGCACCACTCAGTGTGTAATTGGAACTGCCCAGGCAGGATGTAATATTTTTTCCAGGTGATTTCCTGCCTGAAGAAACAAGGGGTTGTAAGAAGTAGCCATATTCCTGGTCTGCCTACCTTCTATGTCAGTTTTCCAAGTTGTCTCATGGAAAGCAGAAGGCAGAGAAGTAAAACAGTATAGGACATGAATTTGGCAAGGAAATTAGATTTTGCTCTCTTTTCCTTCCTGCGCTAGCTTTGCTAAATTGTGTCCCATGTTCCAAATAACAACAGGGACCAGTAGGTAAACCAGAGTTTTAATTTTCCTGTCTAGTACTAGCACATATTTTGCAGTCAATATTAAAAAAAAAGGCTAAATTCAGTTTCCATAGAAATATGAAATGAACATTATTTGGTTTGGTGCCATATCCATGAAAATTTTTCATTTATCCAGTTCCTGAAGGTCTGTTTAAAGAGGAAAATTGGTAGGACATCAGATAGTCCTCTGCACCTACTAACTAATTAAATCCTGCTTGGAGTAGAATAATTATTCAGTGATGACCTTCTGTTTCTGTAACAGTCTACACATAAAGCTTGTATAAAACCAGGGACTGGGGATCTCAATATCGTATTATTCAACTGAAGTGTGATTGAAATATGATTGCTGATAGGGGGAATCTTTCCTCTGACTGAGTCAGGCTACGTTAACAGCACAAGGCAAGCCACTGCAGTAGACATAAGCATAAAATTTTTAATAGATTTTGTGTTTTTTCTTGAGGGAATTTCCTTCTTAGAAAAAAAAGCAGAGTTATATGAAAGTTTTATGCTAAAAATAATGTTTAGTTTACTTTGGCTGCTCCTACCTGAACAGAAAGTATTCCACTATATTAAAAAATTGCCGTTGTTCTTCTTTTGTTACACTATACTGAAAGAATCTGTACTTAAAATATCCAAGAAACTAAACTTTGTAAGTTAAGATCATTTAAAAAAGGAAGACTACTAATGGAAAAGAGCAATCACCTGTTGCGTTACTTCTCTTCATAGGAAACAAAGCATTCAACCTACTTACATCCGTTAGGCAGGAAATGGAAAAATGTTAGAAGTTACGTAAAGACTGTCAAACAATACAAATTTTACAGAATTGAAATAATATACAGAATAGGTCAAATTCATCCCAGGTGGAACTCTATTGACTTGAGTGGGCTTACAACATCTATTACAATTGTGTGCTATACAATAATTCAGATGGAATTGTTTGTAAGAGCATCTGTACTTGAAACCTCAAGAATGCTGAGGATCACAATTTCATTATTCCCAGCTCCATTGCTTTCTGTTATGTTTGATGAGAAAGTAACTTGAGTTACATTTCAATGCTGTTATGCATTAATTTCATCGCTAAAGTGTATGTCCACCAGAGACAGCAATAAAACCTATGATGAGAGAGTCCAGCTGCATTTTCTTAAAAACACAGAAGTATTTTTTATAGTGGTTAGTGAAGAGCCAGGCTTAAATATATACACTAAATCACTGAAAGAGGTATGCAATTTTTTTTTTCCCAAGGAAAGGATCAGTGTTCTTATTTCCTGTAAGTTGGAACTAGCCTTTAGCCTGAAGTCCAGATACCTAAAGCTATTTAGGTTTAATTGTTCTCATGGGAGTTAGGATCCTAGCTTTAAAAATTTTCACATAAGAACCAAGGAATCAGTGTGAAGCTGAGAGATTTCAGTTCCCTTTGAATTCAGTAGAAATGAAGCAGTCCTTAGAAAACAGTCTGTACTTTGCAGGTTTGAACTGTAAGACAGCATCTCTATTTTTAAAGTTACCTACTTTAAATAAACTGAATAATAGGAACTATTACAAAAAAATAAATTATCAATTTAAGCATGAGTCTATGCAAAGGGTTCTTTAATCTTCCATTATGCCAGAATAAGGAAACACAATGCATTTAGAGTAAGATATTTTATTTCTCTCTAGCTACTGTTTCCCACATCGTCCTCATTTTCATAATGTCTCAATTGCTTTTTGTAACAGGGGGGAAACTAACTGAAGTCATAAATTAAGAGAATTTCTACAAAGGTACCAGTGTCACACTGCTAAATGTTTCAGTAGCAAACATGTTGGCACTCTTGTCACCAAATGAAATCTTCTGCCTTAAATTCAGTGGTCAGGTTCCTAAAAAGAACAGGGGAAAAGTAAAAAAAACCCTCTATATCAAAGAATAACATTCACAGAATCTAATAGCCTGAAGAATTATGTACCTAAACTAGTCAATAGAAAATGTTGAGGAGATTTATCTATTCTAGACCGCAACACAGCTCAGCCACGTATTTTTTTCCCCTATTTTTGGAGACTTAAGGCAGGCCGGTGCTGTCTTTCACAGAGCCTATGATCACAATACACACAAATTGAGTGGGTGTATCACTAGTACGTTCACCAGGCTGAGGAAAAAGCGAGCATCATTACAGGTTGTTGTCTGGAGTGGTCGTTTGGGAAACCTGATACCCTGTCTCAGGACATATATTGTATATATCTGCATTTTCCAGACCCCTTTCGTTTCTCTGTTCCAAACAGATCTTTTTCCCATCTTACCCAGCTCTAATGTAATCTTCAGTCTGGAAGACTAGAGGGAACATGTGTTCTTCCCACTCAAAACATTTCCTGCTAACTGAAATTGGTATTTCTGGCTTAAGGAATGGATGTCCCCTCCTGCTACCTAGGGACAAAACCACCACTTTAAAAACCACTGCCAAAGGTATTATAGGCAACTGAAAGCTTAGTTTTTAAAGTTTCTGGGGCTTCAGCCTAAATAATGCATGAATGTCAGGGCTTGGGTAGCTGTGTTTTTGTTCAGTACCAGAAAAGTAAGTGCTCACACCTACTGAAGGTAAGATAAATACACCTACATGGAACTTAGATTATTTGGGTGCCTAACACCTTCTTAGCCCTTAAGATATCAGATATGGGCAGTTTAAGAACAGGGAGTTTCAAGGATCTCAGTGATGCCTAAATCTTGGTTTAGGAATCTGCACTGGAACATATGCATTTAAATTACTTTGCGAATTTGGCCCAGAACCATGAAGGAAGTCTAAAGTTAATGGGAGACTGAACACAGCTCAGTGAGCTCAATATTAAAACCCTCAGCTTAGAGACAATTATTCATTGTTTTTAGGGGTAAGCCCAGTTACATATATTGGTTCCCTTCTAGTAGTAGTTAAATCAGTTGAGCAATCTATATCTGTAAGCAATCTATGTCTATATCTCAATTACTCCCCCTCTATATATCCTCCATTTGAGTTTGTTACAAGATTGGCAGTTAACCTAACAACTAAGCCATTTTATAAAATGAAAAAAAGTTTCAGCATCTTATGGCTAGAAATACTGAACAAGTTCCCACACAAACACTGCAGAAACCTTAGCTTTGATTTGAAAAATTACTTAATTTTTCAAATTAGAGTTGAAAAGTAGGAGGCTGTATCAGTTATTGTCAGATCACTCTTGGGTATATAAATCAAAATGATTCTAAGCAACTCAGTAGATGCCCCAGCCCTGCAAGGAGCACTGATGTTCAGAACTGAACACGCATGCAAAGAAAGAACAAGAAAAACATGATTAGTTTTACTTAAATAATTAACAGTAATAAACATGAATATATGTTTTAAAATCTTTGTCCTGTTTAATGATCTTTAAAATGAATTAGAAACAGTCTTAAGGGGAAATGCAAATGGAGGCTGTATATTATCAGTATATTGCAAATAACGTTAATAGATTCTGTTGCTGGAAAATTTTTGAGTGAAGGTGGGATGAATACCACAATGTTAGCTCCTCTGTCTCATCTCATGAAACCAGCCATAATTAATTTCCTCATTGAACCTTAATTACAACAATTAAGGGGTACAGGAATATTTTGTACCTCAAGATATTTCTGGGCCACTCCGTTGTAATTACTCTTCGCTTCTGTTAACAATAAAAATTCCGTGGCTTTACTCTAATGATACATGCAAGACAGTTGAATTGGACTGAACTCCCAGTTAGACACACACATTAAAAGTCTGGTCTATAATTTTTGAAGACAATACAACAGAATATAAACGCTTCATTACTTCTTCCCACCTCCCCAGTATGCTGTCAGTCAAACTCATAGCATTTAGTAACAAAATCAAAGGGTGGCTTTTCAGCCTAAAATTTCAATATGCTTTTATTAATTAGCAGTTCAGGCTTATAATTGAAGATTGACAATACACCAAAACACAGTAAGATTATACTTGACCCATCTCAGCTGATTCTATAAAGGATTTATTGAACAAGATCACATATTTGCAGTCCAGCAAGATGTCATTTTGTTTTACACTCAGGACTGAAGAGGTCGTGCCTGGGATACAGCATCATTAGCACACTTTTCTGTCTTTCAAGGACATGAACATTCTGTTTAAAGTTAAGACTTTGTTATAGATATTTAACCACTGACTGGATTCAAGAAAAGGAAGGCTTAATTATGTTGCCTCTAAATAGCTAAAATCATAACTACTCACAAGCAAGATGACAGGGAAAAAGAAGCCAGAAGTCCTGTGTTTGCCACAAGACCAAAATTTATCCTTGACTCTCAAGTTTATTGAAATCTACACCCCTGTTTCCAAGTTCAGCCTTTCAGCTCTTTCAGTCAGCCTTTCTACTGACATTACTTATTCCTGATTGCTCATACTTTTTCTTCTTTCAACTCAATTTATTGAGTTTATAAACTATATACTTGGAATATGTAATTATATATGCATAAACCTTGAACTAGTGGTGGCTAGGGAGCACTCTACTCCTTTTTGTTAGGAAATGAGAGGAAAAATGGCCATGGACCTTTTTTGTCTGGCAGGTATATTCAGAAGTCTAAGCAGCTCCAGAAAGAAAAAAGGAGTTTGGTCCCACCTGTTATCAAACAGAGGAAAGCAGAGATACAGTGAAAGCTGGTGTATTAATTTTCTTCAAAGACATTTCTGAAGTTACTGGAACATGAGAACAGTGTGTGCAGAATAGAACTGAAAGAGAAAGGGAGAAGAGCTTCCATGTGATAGCGAGGGCACTTCTCTGCATGTTAGTCACTAGGCTGCCCTGCTACCAGGAGGACTTTGTCGTGCAAGGTGATACAAAGAAGCTTTTTCATATTATTCAATATAGATCTTTGATGAACATGCAGAGAACACATACAGAGCCAAAGGACTGAGTACTTGCTTGCTTAAACGTCTTTTGGGATTCTGAGTTTGTCCTGTTCACAAGCCCTGAACTGTGAGTGGAGTTTATTGGACTGGTAAGGGAAAAGATATGGATAATGAGTATTTTGCATCAGAACATGAGAATTTTAGTAATGAAATATTATTACCAGAAATGGGTTAATGTAAATTATTTGTCATTCATGTATTTAGATACATTGCTCCTTCATTTTCCCATCTCAGTGCTATTATTTTTCACTTTACCTTATTAGCATTCCTTATGATATACTCTGTATGGGTTTATGAGTAGTGAATTACTACTCTTTAATAGTACCAGGAAAGGAATTTTGGATGAGGGCTGGAACTAATGATAATTGACTAGGTGGTTATGACTGCATAAGGATCCCTGTCTTTAGCTTAACTTTTGAATAGATGGCTACATAGAGAAATCACATAATGATCAGCACTAGCTAATAAAGAATGGAACCCTCTACTGCCCTTCTCACACCATCTCTTCCCATTTGTTCTCATTGCCTGTTGCATTCTATCAAAGCTACTGCAAGATAATCATATTAATAATCTCCTTCATATTTAAACTTTCAGAATCCATGCCATCTTGAAAATAATAACAACAAACACCTTCTAAAAGGTCATCAGATGAAAAGCTTGTGACATGCAGGCAGAAAATAGAAATATGCTGCAGTGTAATCTCAGCCAGCACATCCAATCCTTTCTCCTACACATACTGTTTTTCTCTTGCAGTCTCCTCTCCCACAATTCATAGGTAAGATAGAGCCCTTTCTCCAGACTGACCCTTTAGCTTAACTAAATAGAGTGAGTGGAAGCAGAAAAGAAATTAATCTGAACAAATGTATACATTTGTATCAGACCTTTGCATCTAATCTAATTATCTGCATCCCTCTTACGGTAAATAGAAAGGAACAGATATTTCCAGGGGCAGTTCCACTTATCCCAAAACAGAAGTCTAACATACATCAAATCAATCATCCCTAGTAGGTTTCTGTTGCTCCATTGCTTGTAATAGGACTCAACCTTGACACCGTTTCCCACAGCATTCTCCTGGAGAAACTGGCTGCTCATGGCTTGGACAGGCGTACTCTTCACTGGGTAAAAAACGGGCTGGATAGCTGAGCCCAAAGAGTGCTGGTGAATGGAGTTAAATCCAGTTGGCGGCCGGTCACAAGTGGTGTTCCCCAGGGCTCAGTACTGGGGCCAGTTCTGTTTAATATCTTTATCAATGATCTGGACAAGGGGATCGAGTGCACCCTCAGTAAGTTTGCAGATCACACCAAGTTGGGTGGGAGTGTTGTTCTGTTTGAGGGGAGGAAAGCACTACAGAGGGATCTGGACAGGCTGGATCGATGGGCCGAGGCCAATTGTATGAGATTCAACAAGGCTAAGTGCCGGCTCCTGCACTTGGGTCACAACAACCTCTACATGCAACTCTACAGGCTTGGGGAAGAGTGGCTGGAAAGCTGCCTGGTAGAAAAGGACCTGGGGGTGTTGGTGGACAGCCGGCTGAATGTGTGCCCAGGTGGCCAAGAAGGCCAATAGCATCCTGGCTTGTATTAGAAATAGTGTGGCCAGCAGGACGAGGGAAGTGATCATCCCTTTGTACTCAACACTGGTGAGGCTGCACTTGGAATACTGTGTTCAGTTTAGACATTGAGGTGCTGGAGCATGTCCAAAGAAGGGCAACGAAGCTGGTGAAGGTTCTATGTGAGGGACTGAAAGAGTTAATGTCTGTAAATGTCTCAAACATTGTAGCAACCAAGGTACATCTGCATAACAAAGAGGGAGGGCCATCAGCAAGAAGTTGGTTGGCATGGACACAGGGGGTGTGCTGGAGGGTGTGCAGTCCTGTGTTCTGGCAGAACCAGCCTGGTAACCCACCATATATGGCCAGAGGTCACACAAAGTTTATCTGAGGCGGGGGCTTGTAGCTCCTTGGAAAGTCCCTAAGACCACCACCCCAATAAACCGCACATGCTCAGTAGATAAAGAACCCTCTGGAACACTACCATATCTGTTGAGAACTGTCTAGAATGAACCCATATAAGTCTTCAAGAGGCGTGACTGTGGACAGAGATTTAGACTATAAAAGATACAACTGCAGAGAGCCACGTGGCACGCGCGCCCATCACCGGAGGATTACCACGCTCATCGCCGACACCACAGGATCCAAGGGTGGTGACTATCTCTTTTCTTTTCCCCCTCTTTCTTTTTTTTTCCTCTCTTTTCTCTCTTCTTGCGAACGTTTTGCTGCAACCCACGCTGCCCACCGTTATGCCTTCCACAGTTTGGATTGTTCAAATAAAGTGTTCAAAGTGATCGTTTGGTGTCGTTTCACCTTAATTTAGCCCGGGGGGATCCCAGAACCTCTACGACCCTCTGGTCTGTCCGGTCTGGGTCGTAACAGTCTAGAGCGCAAGTCTTATGGGGAGCGGCTGAGGGAACTGGGGTTGTTTAGTCTGCAGAAAAGGAGGCTGAGGGGAGATCTTATCGCTCTCTACAACTACCTGAAAGGAGGTTGTAGTTAGGTGGGTGTCTATCTCTTCTCCCAAGTAGCAAGCAATAGGACGAGAGGAAACAGGCTCAAGTTGCGCCAGGGGAGGTTTAGATTGGATATTAGGAAAAATTTCTTCACTGAAAGGGTTGTCAAGCATTGGAACAGGCTGCCCAGGGAAGTGGTTGAGTCACCATCCCTGGAGGTATTTAAAAGACACGTAGATGTGGTGCTTAGGGACATGGTTTAGTGGTGGATTGGCAGAGTTAGGTTTGCAGTTGGACTCGATGATCTTAAAGGTCTTTTCCAACCTAAATGATTCTATGATTCTGTAATAACAGGACACACTATAGATGTTTATATAGTAGGTGTTGGAAATTGAGTAGCTGAATGCCTTTCTGAATATTTATAATTGCTTCTGTTGAAGTTAGTGGTAAAACACACACACTGATGTCAGAAAAGGAGGTCATTTTGATGAGGGTTTTTGAATACTCTGTTGCTTTTAGATATTTCACTGATAAAATGGCAATGATTACAGTATGGCAGTTGAGAAGGAGTTCCTCTACTGAGAGACTTCTTCCCTTTTTTCAGCCCTTCATGCAATGGGCAGTCTGCTTTGCAAAGCCTGCTCATCAGGAACAAAGTGACTATTATCTGAGTTTTCTGCAAAATGAAGGCTTAGGCAAACCGTAAAGGATTCTGTAAGAAAGAGATCTGGCTATTTTGCCTCTGTGAATTTTGAAAGGCAGGTAGAGAGGAGCTCTGGACAGGCAAGCTTGCTTTGTAATGTAGATTTACTATCTAGGTATTGACAAAACGTATTTCATTTTAAATAGAGGATATGTGACAAAATCATGTATTGTCCATAGAATTACATATGTTATTTGGGATATATTTATTGTGGAAATTTTCTTCACATCCTTCATCAAAATGTCTTCAAAGAAAACTTGATCCTTCTCTTTAATGGCACTTTTACCATAGACTTCAGTGGTAGCATTATCAATTTTATGGTTAAGGGAAATTAAGAACTACTGATTGCACGTGTATATCTCTCAAAATGTTCCCAAAAGAAACACACCAAAAAATCACTCTAAAGCAAAAAGTTCCATTGCTTACTGGAAGCCTAGAAATCAACTGGTGTCTAAAGCTAGCTCAGATCTGTCATGCTGTATCTATAAGCTTGGGTGTCAGATTAACCACCTGAAAAAGAAACTAAGTTTTCTTTGGTATTGAGCAGCCACTCTTGTCACGAAAGTCATCTGAAGCCACTCTCAGCCAAGGTGAATGACATCGTATGAAGAATGGTCATGGTATCTGCTGAATGCTGCTATTTGATGTTGCCTAGTATAGAAAAGACCCATGCATGTCTGAATTTGTCATTTTGTTCCAAGTTTTAATTTCCCTGAGAGAAGAGCTCTCTCATTCCAAATATTAACAGTGACAGAACTAAAATGAGAGAAGCAAAAGTTATTATTAATGAAGGATGAATGATATAATCACATTTTTTCAACAAAAAGAGAGCATATGCTATGATGTAAATGTTATAAGTAAATATACAGTGTAGTGCATTACTAATTGAATTATTTTGTATTAATAATTTCTTCTATAACCAGAAATCTCTCATCTTTCAGAACTTCTAGAAAGAAATGCAACTATGAAGGTAGATGCACCCTTAAAACTCCTTGGCTATATGAACTGATTGCTTTCTCTATATTTATGAAACAGGAAAATGTGCTGCCAGTTGCATTACCAGTGTAATAAAGCAGCTAATTTATACAGTTCTATACATGCATCTGTTACTCAAAATACTGTTTCGTCTCAATTATTGAGTAAATGGAATCATCTAAGACCAAAGTTTAAACCAGTGTACTATTCCGAAGCTGTAAAACTATAACCGGCATACTGTTTTTATGACTATAAATTGTTCCAACATATCAGTCAGACTTCCAGCAATGTTTGCAAGAGGATAATACTTAGTCTTCCCAAGATACAAACTGCCAAAAAATCTGTTTTTGTAACACAGTTTATTACTATGGTAACTCACTGGAATAATTTTGCAAAATCTATCACTACAGTGGTACTCCTTACTTTAAAAAACAAACCAAAAACAACCTCCACACACACATCCAATATGTTTTAATTTACGTATGAAAGAACCAGATATGTCCACGCTGGGAAGTAATTCAGTGAAACAGGAGAGTACTAGTATATTGAAGCCTTTGCAGCTGAGGCCCTATGTGCTCCATGGGTTTTATTTCAGACTAGATATAATGTGGTCTCCTGGGAGGAATGTCCCCACCATGCATATGGGTTAAGACTACTTTGTGTGCACCAGTTGGTGTGTGAGCCAAACCCACAAACAGGGAATGGAGGCTTCTGTGCTTTCCCTTCAAAAAGAGAATAATGCTCAGAACCAAAAGGCTAGAGTAAATGCAGAGTATGGAGGACCCCTTTCTTTTACGAAAGAACACTCCTTATGTCAGGAATAGTATTATTTTTGCAATAAGCGATGTTATTCTACTACATTCAGGGAAAAATATGTACTTGTTCTCATATATCAATAACTTGAAAATGAAAAAAGGAATATTACAGTTGCAAAGTAAAAAGTGAAAAGGAAAAGTGAAAAGGAAAAGTGGGTTTTGCTACTTTGAGTCTTCCCATTTTAATAATCTTTTTTTTTCTAGTTTCCATGCTACTAAATGAGCTAGGACCATTCCTTAAAGGATATTATATTATATTCCTATTATATTAACAGATAATGTTAATATAATATTATCTGTTGCTTCCACAGGAAATATATTCAAAGACATGAAAACAGACAATTTGAATAATGTCAGAAAGAGAGAAAATGGATTTTTTTCTGGGATTCAGTGACAGGCAACACTTATCAGACAGACATCTCCATTTCAGTTAGTGATCTAGGTTCCTTTATAGCAAGCACAGGAAAACATAATCTACATGTCAAAAAAGCCCCACCCCAAAACAAAAAAGATGACTCACACGCCAGCAGTCCTGCAAGTTCTTCTCAGATCACTACTTCAGTTGTAGATGCCTTCAAGATAGACACCTAACATTTATGCTTTTTGTGCTCTATGCCTTTGTCAGTCTGCATATAAAGTTGATATGATATACATTTTTAAAATTAAAAAGGTTCTTTTACTCAGACATCTTTATTCTGTCAGAGCATTTTCTGGCATAGTGTTTTCTGCATCATCTGTATGTAAATCAGTACTGGAAGGCAAAACTGAACATTTAACAGTGGTGACATGTTTAGCTATTAAAAATTAATCTCTCTAATGTTAAGGGGGGAGAAGGAGCGAGTTTCTTGATTAAGGTCTTCTGGCCAGCTCAGAAATTTCAATTATTTTTTAAATAATCTTTCTCCTCCTCTCCCAGAAGTGGAGGAATGTGAATAGAAAATCACAGTAAAAAAATTTCTACTTAGAGTTATTTGTACATTAAGAAAAATAAAAGCTGACACTTTAATCCCAAAGATAAGGATAATTAAATTCATAAACCATTTTTTACACTGCTCAAACAAATTTGTTCATTTACTTCCTTAGTTTTCCTCCTGGTAATACTCTGTTTCAGCCCTTAGCACAACTAAAATTTGTGGGGAAAGACATTCATTACCTATTACTCTTCAGTTTAGAAATGGAGGCGGTTTTGAAGCTTGCTATACTTATTTAAAGAAACAAAAAAGTACTGATGAATGTTCAGACAAAAAAGGAGAGGAGGTCTAAGTAGGCATTTGCTTCTCCATCCAGCAGCCAGGGTTTGCTGAGTAACCTGAAAGGAAGCTGGACCCTGACCTGCTAGATGCTTCTTCATATATTTAAGATGGGAAGTCCTGATCTGAGAGCTCATGACTTACATGAAGACAAAACCAAAAAAAGGGAAATTATAATAATCACCAGATATAAATGAATTCTTAATTGTTTCCGAGGCAAATTTGGAAGAACAGAAAGAGCCAGACATTGATACTCAGGTCCACTAATACATTAGTACCAGGCTGCACAGTCTAAAGTGATTATCCACACAGCACAAACTCAGCCCTCACGATGTCCTCTTCTATGTCCATGATGGCCCAGCCTCAGCCAAAGCTCCATATCTCCTTCCAGCAGCCAAGAGGAGGCAACAGAACCTGGACAGTTAGCTGACTTGAAAGGCACACTTCTACCCCCATATTCAACATTAGACAATGAGCACTAGCATGCAATCATCTATCCTATTAAATTGTTAGACATGCCTGGCTTGGTTTTACATAGCAGTAAACAGTTCCCCAGTGCCATTTAGGAGTTAGACACAGGAAACTTCCAAACAGGTAGTTTGGACATGGTCATTTCACCATGGAAGCTAAAAGCAGATGCAGACCATTCTGTCCGAGGCTTAACTCCAGAGGACAAACCTTGGTACATTTAATCTCCTGTTACAGGTACAGCCAATAAATCCAAGCCCTGAGAATCCAATCAGATATGTGCTCATGTGAGGGAAAAATCCACAAGGTGTTCTCTTTAATATCTTCAGCATTTAAAGTAGTCAATGTAGGATTAGTGGATCAGAGAGCAAAGGTGCTTGCTAAGCAGGAGAAAGGACCAACATAAGGATCCCTGTTTATACATTTTGTTGAACTTTTTATTTTTTTAATTAATTATTTCAGTGGCCATTTCTTCTGCTTAGAGAAAAACAACCCATTGTAGCATAGACTTGAAGGATGCTAAGGAGTAGTAATCTACATTTTTGTTTTCTTTATTTCTGTGGACACATAATGACACTATAAAGATACTTTGCTTAACTTTAAGATCCAAAGAACATGACCTGTGTTTAGCTTCCTTGCCTTCTTCTGAGTAGTTCTGCCTCAGGGTATAATCCAAAGAGCACTTTGTGTGCAATCAGTCTTAATGGACTTCCGACTTTATCTACAGACTTTATGCTCTTGAACTCCAGAAAGTGTCCTAAATGTTTTCCATTCACAAAAAAATGCCTCTAGTTCACTTAGACCTTAGATTAATGCTTGAAGTCTGGCCTTCTGGGAATATTTGGTCAGCATATAACACTGCCTGGATGTTAAAATTATCTACAATTTTGGACCTGAGAAAGAATATTTTCAGGTTATGTTGCACTCACATGAGTCATTTTATACAGAGTGCATTAAAATGCTTGCAAATAGCAATCTACTGTGTATCTTTCACCTTTTCTGCCCTTTTGTACTTCTTAGCTCCCCTGGTGCTAAGTGCTTGCAAATAATTTCAGTCCCCTTCTCATACCCAAAGCCTGGAGCTCTGCAGGCAAAGAGAGAAAGAGCTAACAAATAACTGTGTCACCAGAGGAACTCACATGTTTCCTGGGTGAAACTCACTAAATAACTTATTTCCAAACACATATTTCTATTCCGGCAGAACTCACTCTGGCTTCAGGAAAGGTCTGTGGAGATGACCTCGTGCCCCCTGAAATTATCCTCCCACCTGCTCTCTCTCTCTCTCTCGCTCTCTCTCTCTCAGTTAATCATTGCAGATCTCTGGTTCAGTGCCCTGCAGTGATCACCATTGTGCCTGTACGTGTGTGTGGATAATTTCAAGGTGAGTCCAGACATCCTACTCTCAGGTATACTCAGACCCATCAAAACATGGCAGGCATGACCTCAGTAGGCAATACTTTAGCAGTTCATCTGTCCTCCCCTTGAATCAGTGAGCTGCTCTGGCTTGTGACTGACCATCAGAGAGGGCAGTTTCTTGAGATGAGCCTGAACATTGCTTGTTAGCTTCTACCCCTCTTCTCCTCAGGCCCTCACCAGAGACTCCATGGTCTCTGTGTGGAGTAGACAAGTAGGGCAGGGGGTGAGCGACAGAAGGGCATTTCATAAGAAATCATGAAAAGCCACAGGCTCTGTACATCTGGGCTCCATGCTTGAGCGAGGAGGTCTAGTGTGCAGCATGTACAGGGCTACAAGTGCGGGGGGAGGATGGTCCCCAGGCCAACGTTGACAGTGGGCAAGCACTGCAATGGAGACAGGTCAGTGAGTGACACACATCATTTTACTGCCATGGGAAAGATCCAGGCAATGCGATGCCGTCCAGGTTCCTGACTGCTCCTGTGAAGGACAGGATGTAGACTTTGCCACGGGTTGTTGGCTCCCTTACCTGACCCACTGGTGGTTCGCCAGTGCTGGGAAGAGCCATGTGCCTTCCCTGCTCCAGTGTGCGGGCATCTCTGCTCACTGAGACCTTACGTTTAATTTATCAACAGCACAAAATGATCAGCACCAGCAAAGGCTTGAAACGAAAAGTGCTTTGTCCTCAGCAAGTCGGGCTCTCTTTGCTGTGAGTGTAATATTCCAAATATTTAATTTTAATTTTAATGAAGTTGCTTTGTTTGATAAAGGTCAGTGCTGTCAACACAGAAAAATGCTGAAGTTCAAAGTAACTTGTTTGCTCAAAAGATTGAACTTTTGAATTGATGATATATATTAATAGCACTTAGTGCTCACAGTAAATAAACACTAAGATGAAATTCACTGATCTCCCCTATTTATTAGGGTTCTGAAACAAATCATGGAGGCTTTCACAAAAATGACTGTGAGGGTTAGTGGATTGGGAGTATGTATTGCCAATGGTTTATTTCATCATAAGTATGACAGCTTAAGTTTCTGTATTATTCTAAATTGCTAGGAGCTAGGAATTCATTTTGTAATTTATTTATTTGTAACTTTCTGAGTAAGAGTTTTTATAAAGTAGTTGCTATGGAAGATTATACCTGAAAGCATAAAGCAATTTTTCCTGGCTTAGGTTTTATAGAAATAGAGGCAGCAGACCCCTCATGCCCATTCTGTGATTTCTGGATCCTTCATCCACATGGTCAGATGGCTGGCTGTAGCTCTGTCTTCATCTCACAGAATTTCTGGTCTCAATGTCTTAACAAGGATGTTCCTCATGAAAAATAGGACTTTCAAAAAATCTGTGTACCCACATCCATGCTAGTAGGAGTTCTCAGTGAGGACTGCAATGCAGGGCACAGAGTAAAATTTAGAAGGTTAAAACAACACAAAAATCTCACAGGAGATTTTAGCAAACTGCTTCCACTATAACTAACTTACACACTAAACAAAATTTGCTCGAGCCACAGAATACTACTACTACTATTGGGTAGTATTAGAACTTGGAGACATGATCTATGCGACTTGATGTTAAAAATCAATAGGTATGAACTCTTTAAAAAGAACTGACTGGGAGAGTCATTCTGTGTCAAATATGGCATTATCTGTTTCCAAATCACTGATAGCTCAGAAGGAATCATCTTGACTATCTGTGTATTCTAACATAAGAAGTATAAGATAGTAGATATTAGATGGTGTCTGCTACAAACCACCAAATCACACTAGAGAACAGGATGTCGGTTTCTCAAACCTTTATCTATGATGCATGGGGGGAAAAGAACTGCTTATATTTTGGGATTTCAACCTGAATGGCATAAGCTTCAATTCACATGCTGCAGGTACTCAAATAGCCTTACAATATCTAAGTATCATAGCAGTTAGTTTTCGAGTGCAGAAAAAGTTACAGCCAACAGGCAGAGAGTTTGTATCAAACCCTCTCTTACAGACAAGGAAAATTTGATCAGAGCGCTAAAACTAGTGATAGCTTAGGAACAACAAAGGGTCATCTCTTTATGTTTGCTCTGATAGTACGGAAGAAAACAGTGCATGTTTTTGGTGTGTTAAATGTGACACTTTCTCATAGTTGGAATCAATCATGGGTAAAATCACTGAAAAGTTTTTGAACTGAAAATTGTAAATTATCATTGTCAAATCTTTTAAGAGCACTTTGGCAGCTGTTGTAAAAATCTGAGAATGAGAGAGGCTGCAGTAGACAAAGAACCCAATCTATACAACTTAAAATGGAATAAAAACTCATTTTAAAATAACTTCAAAACATTAACTATATTTAAAACAGAATAGGAGAAATTTGATTCTCGAGACAAGCTTCACAGCTATTTTTTCCTTCAATCACTCTCATGAACATTCCCTCCAAGTACCAATCCTAACCTGCAGTCATTCAGAATAGAACTTATTCTGAGTCATTTAGCAGATTTTGAATATAAACACCCTCGTTATACTCAAATGATCATTCCTCTAACAAGCAGCAGGAGAGGGAGAAAAACCTCCAGCCAAAGACAAACTTGTCAGCATAGTAGCTTTTAAGACAGTTCCTCAGTATGATGACTTTCCATCTTACACCTCTTCCAGTCTCACGCAGAATGATGATCCTTTGGTGAAGGGCTAAATCTTCCTCCATATAGAAGACTTTTCACATGATCTTTTACCACCTTTGTTAAAATCTTGTCTGGAAGACATTCATCTTAAGGTAGTTACTAGAGGCTGATAAAATGACATACGTTGTCTCTTACGCCAATCAAAGGGGAGAATTGTAGTTACCTAAGGTCCTTTTTTTTTCCAGATTACAAAAGCACTTTTAAGAATTTTCTCTTTTCCTCTAGGATTTTTATGGCTTGGTACTTAAATAGTATTCTCTGCCCTTACAAAATGTATGTCTTTGGTTTATTGATGGGGACAAATGAGTAGGATTTGTTCTAAATAAACATCTTTCATATTGTTTGGGTGATATGATTTATCTACTAAAATCAGGCATCTAGTGCTATGTAAGAAATCTAAATATTTGCCAGCAATTTATCTCAATAGTAGCCCCACCACGCTATCCTGACCACATATATATAAATCCAAACAGTTGCAATAAAACAGCACTATTTTGGGAATCCGCTGTGAAGGAGAGCACCTATTAGAACAATTTACCATAGTAACACTACATCATTAGGAATCTGAGTAAGATAGATCTTTTTAAATTAAATTATTTTTTTGTAAGTAAAACTATGATCCATTCCGAAGAGGGATTAAGGCAAGGCACTCCATACTATGCACAAGGTCAAGCTAGGTGACCCTATGGGCATCTTCTAGCTTCAAAAACCATTAACTCCAAGTATCCTCCAAAAGTCCTGAAACTTTGAGTTGCAGCATCAGCCTGTAAAGAATCCTCTGTTCCCCTTGGTACTTTGTTCCAGTGGTTCATTACCACTAAAATGAACATTTTATTTTTTATTTGAATTTATCTGTCTTCCGTATTCCTGTTGCAGCTTTTATCAATAAATTATTGCCCTTATAGTATTTGATATTTCTGCTTTATGAAATAAATTTCATTCTTTAATCAAATCACTTTTTCATCCTGATAATCTGAATGAATCAAAACCTTTTGATCTCCCTTTTGAGCTCTCTGTCCTTTGCCTGTTTTTTGGTTTTTGGGTTTTTTTTTATGAGCCTCTTAAAAGTACAAACTCCGGGAATGGTTACGGTGATCCAGTACCAGGATTGATCAGCCCTTACACCATTTGTTTCAAGACTTAATGGCAAAGATCCATAAAAATCTGTTGTTCATGATCCCCAGCCTATTCTATTTCCATTATTGTTTTTTTCATGATTTATGCTTATGTGGAGAAAAAACAATTCATGAGGTGGTGTCTGGTGTTCAATGTCAGAGAAAAAAAAATCTGATACGATGAATAGGAACATCAAATGTACTAGCAAAGCAAAGTGAGTTTTCTAGTTTACAGCCTAAATATGTAATTTTGGCATGGGACACACAGGAATTCCTTCTAGAAATGTACCTGATAAGTAGCAGCCATGAGAAATATTTTTTACTCTCCTAAGACTTACAGCTAGGAGATGAGACATTATTCCCTTAACAGAAACATGCCTCATTATGATGCTACTCCAGGCTATACTGTAATCTTTTAAGAAAAAAAGGAGGAAATGCTGAGTCAAGCTCTTTTTTCTTATCATAAGTAGCTCTTCTAGTCTTCCACAACTGAGAACGGATGACAAATTTGTGAACAAGAAAAATAAAAAAGTAAATAAAACTCACCTAGTGCTTTTATTGTAAATCTCCTTTGATGTTATCTGCATAGTGCTGCACCATCGATCCTGTTTAAAGTTGCATCAAAGAATTTCATCTCTGCACTGAGGACATTTGCTGAGTTTCTTTTTACATGGCAGTTTAGTTACCACTTTAATAAAATAAACAAGTGAAAGAATCTAGGAACATCGGATTTGCCATTCTAGATCAGTGTACTCACCTACCGAACCCAGCATCCTATCCTACAGGATATGTAATGAAAATAGTGGTTACCTTGTAGAAGTTAGCATTATAGGTGTTCTAAAGAGTGAACAACAGTGCCTAGTATACTAGAAATCTTACTGCAATTTGTTCTTTTGAAAGTGACTTTTAAAGACACTTAGATGTGTGTGCCTTCAGCCTCAGCAATTTAAAAAAAATAATTAACAGATATTTGTACCTTAGTCATTTTTATAGCTTCACAGATAATAAAGACAGCAAGGGCAGTTGTGATCTATCTAGACTGATTTCTTCTGTAAAATATGTTATAGTTAATTTCTTGGATTGTTTCCCATTTCAAGTACAACATATCCTTCAGAAATATTTCCGAACAGAGGTTAAAAATTGTCACTGAAGGTGATCCCACTAACATTCATGGTAGTTTTTTCAATGGCTAATTATCCTAATTGCTATGAAAAACAGTTCTTGTTCTTCCTTATTGCTCATCTTAATTTTTCTAATTTCTTTTTCTAGTGATTGGCTCTCATTATAACTTTCCTTCTTCTATTTCTTATCAACATGTATTGTATATATAACTTTTTGATAAATATAGTGAATAGAGCTTCTAGAATATTTCACTGTAAAGCCTGTTTTTCTATATTTTCAGCAGGAACATAGCTCTTCTCCAAAATCTTTCCAGGTAGTCAAAAGATTTCTGCATTCATGAATCCCCAAAGAAGATGCAATGTTCCAGAATCAACATTTGCATTATTGTTTGCACTTTTTTTTACTTAGCTGTGCTCATAATTGTTTTCAAGTTTGTAAAACTGCCTCTCTTACATCATAATTAAATATATGCACTCCATATGTTGCATAGATAGCTAGATAGGTGTGTGTGAGCACATAGGTGCACGTTTGTTTGTGAGTACATACCCTACGTTACTCTATTGGTTTATAATAAGACATAGAGAATTTTACTTAAATTAGGTTTTGCTTCTGTAATCAAGATGATCTTCAGTGCAGACCTCCCAGTCAGGAGGTCAGCATGAAGTTCTCTGTGATAATTCAAGGTTTTTTCACCCTTAGTCACTATATACAGATACTTAATGAAACTGTCATTACATTCTTTAATATAAATTGAAAATTTCAAGTAACAAATTTTATAACAACAGCGTGATCTAAACCAGCCTCCCAATTAACTTTGTGACGGGAAGAAGAAGATCAACTTGACAGCTCTAGCAAAGTAAAGATCTCTGTTGAAAGGTTTCTATAGCATAATCATCAACATAAAACACAAAAAAACCCCCACATGGATTCAAATCCTCAATATTTGTGACACTGTTAACATGTGTATTTTTTCCATTTAATCAGTGACTTCAATGGTAGCATCGCCATTATTCTTCCTGATGTCTCATCCTTCAGACACAAGGGAACAATAAAGCTGTCCTCAAAGGTCTGATAAAAATTTTCCTGGCCAGAAAGCTTCATCTCACCTACTTTTGTCTTTTTACATTGAGTTCAGCAGCAGAGGAGATTTATGACAACCTCTGGCTCCTTTAATTAATTTTAAGCGTCAACACTCAAAGTCAAAAATCTTATGATTTCAACACCCAATCTAGGGAACTATTTAGCCACTGATTACCCTCAGAGTTATACCTATAGAAAATTTTCCACTCATGTGGGAAGATATAATTTCACTGGGACTATGTTTTTCCACAGCAGTGTGAAATCTGGACTGTGAAGACTAATAAAATATAGGGAGAGAAAGATGGGAGAGGAAGATCCCCTAATTTCTAATCAACAATATTTCCTCTGTCTTTCATTCAAAATGTCTCTATTTCTTTACCCTTTTCATACTGAAGAAAGGCACAGCAAGAAATCCCCGGGAATGCATGTAAACCATTAGGATACACTGCAATTCTACTTGTTCATATAGCATGTTAATCGTTAATGGAGCATTTTTAATTTTTTTTTAAATATCCTGCTGTCACTAGCTGTTTCCTTTGTAATTTAGGGAGCCTTAGTGGTAATAAAGACAGTCATTCCCTATTAATATCCTCTGGTTTACCTTAATACTCACTGCTATTCTCGAATAAAAAGAAAACTACAGAAAATAAATTCTTAAGGTCATTTTTACTTCAAGTCATTTCCATGTGGGTCAGGTACTAAAAGACCATTTCTAGGACTAGAGTGTTTATGAGTTAGGGTAAGACACATGATCTGGTGTTGTCATTATGATGTCTCCAAGTAAGCGTAATATTTTACCTTCCCATAAAACTGGAAATATGCAAGTATAAAGGACAAGTTTGTTTTGTAACTAATTTAAACACATATCATAGCAGTGAATTTAATAGTCTCTGTTCCACACACAATTTAATAGTATTTAATTAATAATTCAGTGGAGTTTTGATCTTTGTTCCCGATATACTTTTAAGCAGTTTGATAAAATAGGTTATTTGCAATTGACAGCTGTCTGTTTAAGCTTAAAATTAAAATAATACAGGTATCATTTTCACTGTTTTCATTTGGAACTTTGTGTGTCATAAGATGCTTCACTGAATCCTTTATAAATGGAACAGATAAATCTTTTTTTTTTTTTCTGTTTTCAGTAAATCTACCAGGATTGATGTATTTCAACATAGCTAAAGGAAAAAAAAGAAAGGCTAATTTCCAATCTTAGTATGAATCTGCAGGTCTTTTTAGATGTTGAAATAAATGGAATTCTTAGAGAATATGACAGGTGCATGGTTTTATATTTTATGTTGCTTTATTAAGAAGGTTCATTCAAAAATCACTAAATATAAAAAGAATGAGAAAATGTGTTGGTTTGTTCTTCTATTTATCTAAATCATATTTCAGAAGAAAATCCTAAAGCTGCATATGCAGTTTTACTACAGAAAATATGAGAAATAACAACTTCATAGATAAAGCACATTTCAGCTATAACTATTTCTTTATCTTGAAGACATAATTTAGCATAATTTTATTTGGTTTAATATATATAAATTAATTATTTCTGTCAGGATCTTCAGTTAAAAAGCAGCGTTTATGAATCCCTCAAATTCTCAAGCTGCTTATTGTAGAACAATAAGGGAGAGATTTGGTGCTTGATTAGCACAGGACAAAATGTTGTAACCAAATATTTATTAGTACAGTTGACTCTGCAAGACTTCAGTATCTTCATCACGCATTGCTCAACTTTTTTAGTCTGTCCAGGCCATGAATGCCCACTGAGCTGGCACAGCACTTTAATTTATCTAAATGAGCGTGTCTCAGATAATTTCCTCTGAGGGAGGTAAGACTTTGATGGTAAGCTCAAAATACTGAATCCCAGCATCCTCATGGGTGTTAGTCTCTTTATATTTCCTTTCCTAAAGCTGAGGCAAGCCAACCTTTTTTGCCTTACTTGCAAGAGTTTCAAACTAAATAGTACCTATGCAGAGCACACAGTACCTTGAGCTACTGCCTATCTAGAGTTTCTGCCATAGTGTCATGACTGAAAGGTGAGCAGGCAAGGTGACCATTCCCCGCCTCCCTTTCAAGTCCAAAGCTGGATCATTAGAAAAAAAGATAGGCAAAGTGATTATTCCCTTTTTTTTTCTTTTTAAGTTCAGACGTACAGAACATTGTGACTGTGCAACAGGAACAAACGAGTTTCAAGCTTTAACACTTCTTATTGCTAAAATCACATAGGCATTCTAGCACTGCAGAACCTCTGACTTCTTACTCCTACTGCTAATTCCTTTGATTTGTCAGGGAAATGGTGAATAACAGACATTTGATTTAGGGACAACAGCCATTTTTTTAAAATTTATTTTTCTGGAAGCGAACAGTTTCATATTGTTTTGTGACCTATCTATACGGTTGTGTAGCATGCCTAGTATGCTAGAATACCTTACTCAGCTGGTTAGGCATTACATTTATATTGTTTGAGCATTGACAGATACATAGCAGTAACCAAATACATAGTTTTCAGAGTCTAATCTGGCAAGTGTCTTAAAATGTTTTGTGTTCACTTCATAAACATCATCTTAATGATGAGATTCATCTCATGTAACTTTTAGTTATTGACTGCATCTCAATCAGTACTCTAGTTGTCTTCTGTTGCCAGCAGGAAGATGTCATTTCCAGAGGCTTACATCTCACTCTCTGTGTGTTATGAATGTTGGTATTGCTTCCAGCAGCTGTCTCCACCAATATTAAAGGAGCCTATCCTGCATCTGTTTCTATTATACAAATAACAGAACCCCTAGTTAATTATATCTTTCAAGAGATTTTTTTACTTCCTGCTTTAATGAAAACTGTAGTATAGGTAAAGCCATCTAAAACAAAGTGTTTTCCCCTGTTAGATTCTACAAATTCTCCTGTAACGCACAGAGCAAAACACATAGTCATCAGCCCTTTCCTGTTTGTTGCCAGTGATCCAAGATGCCCATTTTATCCACTCTTTATTCAGGTTTTTATTCAGGTTTGGACTATACAAGTTAATCTACAGAAGCAACAGTTTTAATTGGCTTATTGCAGGTCCTTCCAACAGTACTACATCCCACATATCAGATTTCTTCACTGCTCCTGTCTCAGAGTCTTTCTTTCCCCACCTCTTCTGCCTGTTACTCTTAACCAGACCCAGCTTATCTCACATATTTACAAGGACTTTCCCAACTTGTTTCTGCCCTTCGCTTCTCTTTCCTTCAAGATCATTCTTTCCCAAGTCCGTTAGATCCTTGTCTTTTTCTCAGGCTTCCAGAGAGGAAGATCCCTACAGGGCTTGCTTTCCTAGAAACTCTTTGTCACTGGGTGTGGTGGGTTGACCCTGGCTGGATGCCAGGTGCCCACCAAAGCCGCTCTATCACTCCCCCTCCTCAACTGGACAGGGGAGAGAAAATATTACGAAAGGCTCGTGGGTCGAGATAAGGACAGGGAGATCACTCAGCAATTACCGTCACGGGCAACACTGACTCGACTTGGGGAAAAGTTAATTTAATTTATTACTAGTCAAATCAGAGTAGGATAATGAGAAATAACACCAAAGCATAAAAACACCTTCCCCTCATCCCTCCCTTCTTCCCGGGCTTAACTTTACTCCCAATTCTCTACCTCCTCCCCCACAGCAGCACAGGGGGACAGGAATGGGGGTTGTGGTCAGTTCATCACACGCTGTTTCTGCTGCTCCTTCCTTCTCAGGGGGAGGACTCCTCACACTCTTCCCCTGCTCCAGCGTGGGGTCCCTGCCACGGGAGACAGTCCTCCATGAACTTCTCCAATGCTAGTCCTTCCCACGGGCTACAGTTCTTCATGAACTGCTCCAGCGTGGGTCCTTTCCATGGGGTGCAGTCCTTCAGGAACAGACTGCTCCAGCGTGGGTCCCCCACGGGGTCACAAGTCCTGCCAGCAAACCTGCTCCAGCGTGGGCTCCTCTCTCCATGGGGCCACAGGTCCTGCCAGGAGCCTGCTCCAGCACGGGCTTCCCACGGGGTCACAGCCTCCTTTGGGCACATCCGCCTGCTCAGGTGTGGGGTCCTCAGGCTGCAGGTGGATATCTGCTCCACCATGGACCTCCATGGGCTGCAGGGGGACAGCCTGCCTCCCCATGGTCTTCCCCACGGGCTGCAGGGGAATCTCTGCTCCGGCGCCTGGAGCACCTCCTCCCCCTCCTTCTTCCCTGACCTTGGTGTCTGCAGAGTTGTTCCTCTCACATCTTCTCACTCCTCTCTCTCTGGCTGCAACTGCTACTCCCCTGTAACCTCTTTTCCCTTTCTTAAATCTGTTATCCCAGAGGCGCTACCACTGTTGCTGATGGGCTCGGCCTTGGCCAGGGGCGGGTCCATCTTGGAGCCGGCTGGCATTGGCTCTATCAGACATAGGGGAAGCTTCTAGCAGTTTCTCACAGAAGCCACCCCTGTAGCCCCCCCACTACGAAAACCTTGCCATGCAAACCCAATACACTGGGAAGCAGAAAATCTAATCCAGACCTATTTGCCTACTAACAGTCTGTTTATCCTGAGTTCCTAGATGCAGTTTCCAACACACCTTGAGTCAAACCTGTGACAAACTGTCTGACCTAGAGCAGTCTTCCACTGGAGAGTACTATTAATTTCTAGATATCCTGAAAGGAAGATTGTTTGGTAGAAATGTTATCCTTTTGTTGTTTGTGGCGATTTTGATATTACCTAAGAAGAAGGAAAGCTACTGTTGTCTTTCAGTGAAAATGAGGTACATTTGTTTCAGCAAAACCTGCAGAAAAAAAAGCATAAAGAAAAAACATTGACTTGAGAAGTTGCAAGGACCATAATATTTAGAACTGCAGCAAGTCAAGTAACTTAGATTTGTAGGTAAGGTTTGACGTGAAACTATTGATTTGAAAATGTTGAACTATCTTCTATTTCCAGTCATTCTTATCTTATTATTACATTATTTTTTCCATCCCTCTGTTCATATTCCTAATCTTCTTGTTCTTTGATTTTTCTGCTTTTACTGTCCTCCCACTTCAGCATTACCTGGTTGCTTCTCTAGAGAGAATCATTAGCTCAGCTAAAAGCTGCCAAATTGTGCAGTAAATTATTGGTTATATATATTGGTTATAGTCTGAGTTGGACAGGAGGTTGCCACCAGAAAAATGCGAGAGCAATCTTCTAAATTTGTGTTAATGGGCATAGAGACACAGCCTGCAATGAAGCTGTGCTATGTGTCCGTGCATGAGAATCTGGCCCTGTGAATCCACAAACGATATTTTCTCAACATATCATTTACTCTGTTTTATAATACTAAGTAGAGATATTAAATGAAATCACATCTAACATAGCCCTGCCCACACACCAAATACTACCTCTCAGTCTGGCACAGAGTAGATTTTTTAATATTCCTTCATTAATGAATGCAGTAACAGTGTCCCTATTCTTCTGAATGAATTTAAGTTAAATTTTGTGAGATACAGCATCAAATGCTGTATGAAAATCTACATAGATACTACAAATGCTATATTCTCCACATCTACCATATTTTTGTTATGTATACATAGACTCAAACCTGATTTTTTTCTTTTTAGTAATTGATGGCAATCTGTGTTATTTCACTTGCTGCAGTTAATTTTTCATCATAGTCAATGTCCAAATACTATGGTTAGGTGCAAGACTTATGGAATGAACGTGCTGAGTTTTCATTACACTGTTTACAACTAATTTTTTCAGGTATACCTTGTAAGTATGCAGCCAATTGTAGAGTGACTTTTTATCTTCACACAAATTCCTAGTGAAATACCAGACAACAGAGATATAAAAAATAATCTTCCTGTGTCCTGCAGCCAATCCAAAACTGTAGAAACATGGAAAGCAGACAGACAGAGAAGGAAAAGGGTAGTGATTAATGAGATACCACATCGTAACTTCAGAGGTCCGTTGTGCCATACAATTTTGATTTCTTATTTCAATCTTATGGATGCCTATTTTGTGATAGTGTAACTCCAATGATGTGCTCATTCAAATTAGTGTAAATAACATTGAAAACACATTTCTTGTCAAAATTATGTTCTTGTATTAACCTATGGTTCTATTCAGCACTTTTTCATTATCAGTCTTTTATGCTAGATTGAATATGCCCATTGATTTATTTTTTTTAATACATCTGAATTTTATCAGATCACAATGTATCTATGCTCATTATAGCTTTTCATAGGTAGTAAACACCTGTTTACTGTGTGGCAGGATATGTTCTTTAACAGATGGCTAAGAACCAGTTGAATGCTGTCTTTGGAGTCCACGCTTTTGCTTTACATATGCCATAAAAAAAATCTGTAATTAAAGACAAAAAAATGATATAGCAAAATATTAATTGAGGTACTGGAAATTATTTCTAACAAAAGAATCTCACAGAATGCATTAAAAATAAATTTCAACCTTAATTATCCTAGTATCTCTGCAAAGATGGCTATTTATGAGAAGGTGGTCCATAATGAATGACAACATCGATGTTTTCAATGTAGTTTCTCATTCCATATCACAAGCAAGTTTATGCTTTCTGTACCATGAGTCTTTTCTGTACGGATTATATAGTTAAAAGGAAAAGCACTAAACAGGAGGAAATAGCTGGTGTACATCATTTTAATGCTCATTTCCATAGAAACAAGTTAGAAACTAAACAAGGAAAAACATAAGCCAAGATAAAGGAACATATGACTGTGCTTGTAAGCCCATACCAATAGTTTAAAACACCTCTTTGTAGCACAAAATCTAGTTTAATGTTCTGTTTTCTGTGGAAATATCTTAGATTCTGTTGATTGGATATGATCACCTTCTCAAATGCTAAAAAAACCCCCAGAAACCACCTCTATTTTTTTCAGCCAAAGAACCTTAGGCTGGTTTGCTAGTTCTTTTGCCCCAAACAGGAGGGTGACAACAGGGGGAACAGCATGAGGAAAATAAAAGGAATTATTCAAACTTTCCAGGAAGATCCATTACAAATAGTAATATCTCTTTTGAACAAATTAAATAGAGAAAAAATGGTGTCCAGCACCGTGCCTTAATTCTTAGATACATAAGCAGATATGGCCCCTTATTTTCAAAATGTGAAAAAATGGTCTGACAAAGTCCAGTAGATGTAGGGCTTCAAGCATTTGTCACTACTTTACCATATTTCAAAGCAAGAGAGCTTTTTCAGCTGTTGCTAGTCATTCTAGTCAATCTGACGACCACAGGTCACTACATGATGTTGCTTTGTCTTTGTGGATTGAAGTGATAGCAGAAATACAAGCTGAATCTCAGAAAGTGTGTCCTAGAAAGCCTTTTTTTTAACAGAAGGCTAAACAGATTTCATATTTTGAGTGCACACTTCTGTTGATATTTCAAATATACCTGACCCAAAGTCTTTCACATAGTGATGAGTTGTAAGAATTATTTTAAATTTACATAGCAGGATTAGGATTTGAAGCAAAACTGTTTTCATCTAGCTGATCTCAGAATCAGTTATCAGCTCTGTACTTAAATGTACTTAATTCACAGCAAGAGATTGTTTGCTGGCATATATTGTAAAGTAATGATTTTTCTTGTTATACTTTTTATTCTTGAGGTAATAAAGCGCTTATGAAGGTATTCAATTTACTGATAGGGAAGCTAGTCCATTATACAGTTGATTTTAATGAAAAAATACATTCCTTTCTGATTGATAGTGTTCTCAGAGAGAAGGCCCTGTTTCAAACCATTGATTTGATCGATGTGAATTACCCAGTTGTGTTGCCTGTCTCTCTTCACTGACTACAGAGGGGGACTACCTAACAATGTTCCTCTAACTGAGGTGTCTCAGATAGGTGGCTTAATTAGAGGAGTAAATCCATGTGAAAATGTTCTCCACAGCAGCTCTCTGAAGATGATTAATGCTTGTTTTGAGTAGCACTTCCAGGTTGACACAAAGGTTCGATCTTCATTTTGTTAAATGAACACACCACAGGATTACTATATTTCAAGCCTTACTAGTGAGGAACACTAAGAGGTTAAGAAACATAAATTGGAGGTTAATCCACATAAAGGGAGTCAATGGAATTCAAGTAAAGTATCCAAAGTTGCAGTCCTACCGCTTCCATTCAGCTGTCATTATCTCTGGAGACTCCTGTAAGCTCTAAATGCCCCCGCTTTTTCAAAATAAATGGACATTTTGCTCCTAGACATGCACAGAAACACATCAGGTTAAGCAATGCAGGGCTTATCTTTGCCTATCTCATTTGAGGACTTCAGCCCTGTAGCTGAACAAAGGTCTGCTACAAAACTCAGCTTACAAGGCAACAGCAATCATTACATGATTCCTTTTACAATTAAGTACTGTAAAAACCTAAAGTGGTGGATGGTCCCAGCTGTAAACTACATACTCACTACACAAAGCAGATGGAACATGGAAGAAGCAAGTGAAGTGAAGTTTATTATACAGTAAATATGTGAATTAAATGCTTTTAGCAGGACAATGTCCAGTCAGGTTATAAAATGTGTTTTTTGGTTTTTTTTTTCTTTCTGAATAACTAGCTAACAAGCAAAAAAACCTCTTCTGTTTTACTTGTCTCTTCTTCGTATTGTGTCTAATGCAATATTCATTATGGAAAATGCACTCTTGGGAAGAGTTTTGTTATGTTTATTTTAATATTTGGGTGATATAGCTTGCATACTGCAATACTCCCTTTGGGAATTCTCATGTGGTTTTACAGAACGCTACCAGCACATCCTGTGTCTATTTTAATAACAGATGACTAAAAGAAGAGAAGAAGAACAGGCAGCTACTCCTTTAATTTTTATAGATCTAGACAAAGATTATACTAAGCTGGCTGATGTGAATCCTATTTCCTGATCATTTTACAGCTTTACAACAAGAGGGCCATCAGAAATTTTGAAGCAATGGCTGTCCCTTTCCTGTTGTGCTGGATTTTAAAAACAGTACATGGAGATTCACTAGTAGACAATGAGTTGCAGTCAGGTTGTAAAAGAACTAAGTGAGATTTTGTAATTAAAAGAAAGAAAGTGAAAGTGTTGGCTGAGGTTTATCACATAGTACCACAGAATGGTTTGAGTTGGAAGGGACCTTCAGAGATCACCTAGTCCAACCCCCTGCCATGGGTAGGGATCTTTCATTAGATCAGGTTGCTCAAAGCCCCATCCAACCTGGCCTTGAACACTTCCAGGGATGAGGCATTCACAACTTTTCTGGGCAACCTGTTCCAGTGGCTCACCATCATCATTGTAAAGAATTGCTTCCTTATATCCAATCTAAATCTACCCTCTTCCAGTTTAAAATCCGTACCTCCTGTCCTATCGCTACAGGCCTTGGTAAAGTCCCTCTCCATCTTTCTTATAAGCCCCCTTTATATATGGAAAGGCTGCAATAACGTCTCCCTGGAGCCTTCTCTTCTCCAGGCTGAACCACCTCAACTCCCTCAGGCTTTCTACACAGGAGTGGTGTTCCAGCCCAATGACTATTTTCCCAGCCCTCCTCTGGACCCACTCTAACAGATCCATGTCTTTCCTGTACTGAGGACCCCAGAGTACTGGATGCAGTACTCCAGGTAGGGTCTCATGAGAGCGGAGTAGAGAGGGAGCAGAGTAGAAGGGAAGTGGAGTAGAACCACCTCCCTTAACCTGCTGGGCACACTTCTTTTTCTGCAGCCCAGGATACGATTGGCTTTCTGGGCTGCAAGTGCACATTGCTGGCTCATATCCAATTTTTCACCCACCAGTATCCTGAAGTACTTCTCTGCAGGGCTGCTCTCAATCCATTCATCACCCAGTGATTAATTACTAGGGTGGGGGCAGCCTAGAAAAAGTCTGGTTCAAAATCCATCAGAATAAACACAAAACTTTTTTATTAATTTAAACTTAGCTTTGGAATAGACCCTATCTCTGGACTGTCTATGCCTCAGGCTCTTGACTGGTAAATTCACTGTCATAATAAGGGTTTAATAATTTTTATATCAATGCTGTTTAGAGGTGATCAAATTAAACCTGTATACAGAAACTTCCTATAAAGTATCTACAGCTGAAAATCATAGTGAAAGACTTGAAACCTAAATTAGAATAAAGGATTATTTTGGTCTGATATCTTGATTAAAAATACTTAGTAAACAAAATATTTTGATTTGACATATTACCATAAAACTACAGCAAATCCCAATTCAGAGAACTTCCAGAATAATCAAAGGCTACAAGAACATCTGAAATTAAAAAGGAGTTGGAGGGTTGTTTTTCTCTTTCCTCCACATGCTCTCAATGAACATGGATGTCAATTGCAAAGGTAATGCTGTGATGTTTAAGGTTGAAAGGGTTTTTCTAATACATACTGTTCAAAGCATTATTCTCTAGAAAACAAATTCCTATGTACCCACTGTGTATAACTCAATCAAGCACTTCCTGACAAGGTGCAAAAAGACAGTGTTTTGATGTTTCCTCCCCTGAAATATAGTTTTTTAAGATTTTTTTTTCTATTTCTTGTCTCTGCCTTTCTTAGGTTTGATGCTTTGTCCTTTGTGAAATATTCCTGCCTTTCTGATTTCTTTTAAATCCTATAGTTATTCCATAGGTTTGAGATATTTTCTTTTCATCCTTCTTTTATTGTCAATCACACCATGTGGCTTTGATGTGGAAAATACTCATAAGTCACTTAAAACGTGGTCCAATTAGTATCTTCACTGATCATGTTTTTGTTTATATATGAGCCATTTTTGGTTCCGTTAGATGTGTTCAGCCTTTCTTTCCAAATTCTTACCTTTGCTAACAATGTTACAAATTCCCCTAACGATGCTGGGTTTTTTCATCGCTGTGAAGTCTTTGTGACTGAAATGTAATTTGTGAAATACGTTTGTCTGCCAAAATAACAGCAGACACCTGAATGTATCAAGGGATATATAATAGGATACATGGAACTTTCAACTTTATGACACTGCTTCAATCACCCTAGGTCAGCACTGAACAATTTTTAGCCATTTTTTCATGTCCTAAATTGATGGTCTCAGTTAATTTCTTAGATCACATGTGAGACAGCATTGTGGTACACTTAGTGGTAGGTTCAGCTGAAAAGAATTGTGTCACCAGTCATAGAAATAAGAACATGTTGTTCACCAGTATTGTACAAAGCCACGGTGGCTTCACATCTAGAGTACCATGTCTGGGTTTGGACTTTGCACCTCAATACAAGTATCTACTTCTTGTGCAAAAGTTTGGTGTGGTAAAAAGCTCTCTTGCAACTCAGTGAAAACATTATGTGTACAGACAAACTCTAAAAAAGTAGCCACTAAAGGTTATAAAAAAAACATGAGTATGAGTTTAAATACATACATTAGCCTATGCTTAACAAATAGTTAATACAGATAATTTTTGTTTTGTGGAAGAGGAGGATTCTTCCCAAGAAAATTCATGGTTCATTTGAGTCCCAGTATAAAGTACCCTGGAACGTTAGCGAAGCCAAAGCCGTAACAGTTTAAATCTGAAAGCGCATATAGTATCATTTTAATAAGATAACAAATAAGAAAATGATTACCTTGTGCACTGAAGACATATATTATGCCTGCAGGGTCAAAATGAAAATTCTATTTTCCTAACATGCTACCATGAGAATTCCTGGTACTTTAGTTATTACTCTCTTTTTCTTCCAAAAAGTGAAGAGATTTACTTATCTGACTGTACACTATTTTGCTGTATGACCTCAGCTTTCCTTAGGTATTCAAAAGTGAAACATCTGAATCTCAGTTGGCACCCTTGGATCCCTTTGTGCTCTGAAGCACAATTCATGCTGCATGATGCAGACACATTAGGATGAGATGAATCACCCTATGAAGATGTCCATTTTTCTCTACTGACTGTAAAGTCTTCATTGTCTAACTTTTAGACATATAAATTAGAAAAGATGCATCCACTGTAACTCATTAGTGTGTGTTGTTTGTTGCCATGTTGATAGCTCATTAGTAGACTTTGCATTATGTTGCCTATTTTGCAGCCAAATAAATCAAAACAAATGGTGATACAACTGCACTGAATTTTGTAAGGTATCTGGTATTTGCCATTTTCTATATCTTTGCAAGTCACATCTTTTTCTGTCCTCAGGTTACTTTGTCTTCAGAGGGGAAAAAAGCAAACATTATTTGATGGCAGTATTTAGGCATGGCAACCATTTAGCAGGCCATGAGAACAATACTGCTAAGAAAGGAATATAATGTAAAGCAACTATCAGGCATTCCTCTTTTTCATTCAAAGTGCCCCTTCATAAATATTTCTCAAATATTTCCTTATTCAAAGGAAAAATAATGCTTTTTTAAGTCTCTAAAACAGCATACAATTGTTTTTTTCCTCACTGTTCCTTCTGTCCTATATTTGTTACCACTACAATGCTCTCTGAAATGATTGTCTAAAGAATAAACGTTAGGGTTGAAGTGAAAATTTGTCTCTTTGACTATGGTTCAGTCCAAGATGTAACAAGATAAAGTTGCATCATTGTCATCTTTATCTTACAATATTTAAAATGAGCTTTGAGAGAGTGGGATTTACATTGTGAGACATACAGGAGGCATGATGCTTTTGAAATAAGTAGCTAGATTTGTCCTTTTATATGATGTTATGATTTTACACTTTTCCCTTTTATTTCTTACAGGAAAAGCAATTGACTGCCTGAATTAGTGCATATGGGGCAGACCCAGTAAAGTTCCTACTGAACTGTGTCTTTGCTTGCAGACAGTGTACCCTACTCTCAAAATTCAAATGCTTCAGCATGTCTTTTGCAGAGAAGAATCTTCAGTTAACTCAAAATCTGAGTTGCAGAGCCTGAGCTCTGACTCTCCAAAAATATTGAAGCTGCAAGGTCTCATGCTCTGAGTAGGAATGCCTACAAATCCTGCTGTGATAGACCATCTTGGAAGCTAAATGGATGTAAACAGTCCATTCCTCCAAACTCTCTCCTACCTGCCTCAGGAAACGTTCAAGGTGACCAGTCTCTCAACTTTGCTTCCAGAGCTCTGCAGATTTTCTTTAAATTTCTCTCTCTACTTATTTAACATCTATGTTCTTCTCTGCCCATTCTACAGCTATGGGTAAATACTTCCCCAAACCTCAGACAAGCCACTAATCTTTTAAAACAAGCAGAAGGTCGCTGTTTAGTTCATTATCATCAGCATAAATCTGGTGAAGAGAAAACAGACAAAGATGAATTATATCTTCCTAAATTTCCTAGCAAGCTTGAAGGAAGAAGTATGCTTTCCCATGTCTGCTCATTACCAGTGTTTGTTAAATTTTGCACACAAAAATATCTACATAACACTTACTGCTTAGTAAGATACATCTTATAACACAATCATAAAATATTTTGACAATGCAGACCACCATCTAGTCGAATCCTTAACACTATCCTTCTCATAAAAAAGCATCACAGAAATGCTATTGTTTGAGCATATGTCTTCCAGTTGGAGAAGTATAATCAACCTATTAAGCAAGTATTAAAGCCATACTTTTACTACCGACTTCAATGGGATGTTAAGTCTATCCTGCAATTGTTTACTTTGTTGTCTATGTCCTAGCATTTATTCTCCTTCTTAGGTAGTAAGTATACAGTGTAAGGTTATACAGATGTTATTGTACAGTGTTGAAATGCTACCATTTCTAAAATGCATCTTTCCTGAAACTGCAAATGACACATTTTCGTTAGTTTTAAAAAATGTTTATGTATAAACCTCTACTGAGATTTATGATTACCTGACAACTTCACATATTCCCTCTCTATCCTCCTCTAATTTATACTTTCCTGCCATTTCCTATGTGTATTGGGCGACAGGTTATTTGTAAACATCATTTATATTACCAGCCTCTTTCAGCACTGATAATTTTCACCCAGAAATATTCTCTGTCATACAACTCCCAATGTAGATATGTTTACATGTCAGCTAATTCTAAAAATTTGAGGAAGATCTCAATTACTGTATTATGAAGACATATATTTTATCCTTTTCAAAGATGTTGAAAAATAATAATAACATAATAAAACAAACAGAAAATCCTGTATGAATCTAAGTTGTCACTATTTATATATTGTAGTACCCAGTGGCTTAAGAAGCAATTATGATAAATGAGGTAAATAATGTATAAAAAAATCCCAAGCAACCTAAAGATCTTAAAATCTGAACAGCTGCAACTAGTGGTTCCTTCAGAAATAACTTATTTTACTTGCTCAGAAATGTAACCAAGGCACCAGCTTTAAAATATTATGATAACTGTCTCTTCTATTTTAGGCATCTACTGTAACCTAGGTATGACTGGACCATTTCAGAAGAAATGTAACTCTTTGAAAAAATTCCAAATATAAATTTTTTTGTGAAGCAAAAATTGCTTTAAATAATTTTGAATAATCTAATTCTTGGTTTTATCCTTGTCCATTACACACCTCCAAGGTATCTTGGAAAAGATGCATTCTTTTGAGAGGCAATGGTTAGAAGAGCTTAATAATACTGAAGATAACATCTACCACCCTGATCCCTCTCATTCACAAAAAAACGGCAACAACAGGCAAATAAACAAACTTAACAATTTTTAAAGACTTCGCAGACACTCAGAGACTTTGCATATTTCAAAATAATGAATCTTTCTTTCAGGACATTAGTGACAATTCCTGGAAAATTTGCTTCATAGCTTGAGTCTGCAGACTGGACAGCGTAAGTCCTTGAGTGCTCTTTTGAAACCACAGGTTGCATTATTCAATTTTTCAAAGTTTCTTTTGATTTAAATGTGGCTGGTAGTAATCATAGCTAACCTGACTTTCTTTGCTGGAAGATAAAAACATCTCTGTGGGAACTTCTACATTTGCTTTCTATGTAAATTACAATCATTTTATACAACAAAGTGGAGGCATACAGATACTTCCGGTTTTGGGTGCCTATTCTCAATGTGGAAAGTTCAGAAAGGGGATAGTCAGCCTTTGGGTAATATTATGTACATCAGTGACCCTTTTTACAGCTTTCTGAAGAAAAGGAATTTACTGTTACCACTACTGGGTTGCTCATAATATTACTGGAAATAATTGCATAGTAAATAAATAATAAAGGTGTTACATTTCTTCATATTCCATTTTGTTTCTTCTTGCTATACTATGTCATGTGTTATGCAGAAGATGCAAATCAGCACTGGGAAAACGATAACAGCAATTTCACTTGTTATTATACATAGTATATTTACAGTAATATGTTTCGAATGCGACTATAATACAATTTCAGATATAGTTAATTTCATACCCAAGAGAAAGGTACATACTGGTGTTACGAAGGTCATGCTCAACACTGAGCGTCTGGTGATAGCAGCTAAAATGCTCAGCTCCTCTCTGCCGGGAGCAGAGCTTGAAACCTCTCAAGGGCTTTCAGTTTATTCAGCAGCCCATCATGGAGGAGTTCACCAGGTTCTGGAAATCTACTACATTCTCCACATTACTGTGGGGCTGAGGAACTAAGCTGGCAAGAGAAAGGGAATTTATCTAATATATAATTAAAACAGTCATTTGGGCTAATCTTTTGGGTAAGTTACGCTTTTCTCATTAGCAAATGTATGTAGATATTTTTAAATGCCATTTTGATACCGTTATGCAAGCAATTGAAAAGCTTGAATCTTCTTTGACTGAGTAAACACCTTGTGCCTGTACACTCAGGATGTAACTGTTATGCTGGAAGGTAGAATTCTTCCAGAAATTGTGTTAATGGATGTATCCAAATCTCACATACAGAAGTGTTTTTCCTCTGCTTTTATACTAAATTAAGAAGCAATTAAATGAATTTTTATTTAATCATAGCTGGAACAATAGGATCCTCTTCCCAAGGTACAGACCACTGTGGCAAAGTCTGAATGGAAGCTCAGCCATGTAGTCTGAAAGGTTTCCTCTGAGACTTTTTGCAATTGTGATGGCTTTGGCATTGTTTTGATTACAGTTGACTATCTGAGTATATGTGGGATGAACCAGAAAGCAAGCTGACAGTCAGATAAACAGTGTGAGTTTGGTCTTGAGAGAAATAGAGTTCCTTTAAGCACAAGACTGTTTGGACAGACAGTTTTAATTTCTAAACAAGGAAACTTTTGGGTTTTCTTTTTCCTGGAAAAGTATGTGTTATAAGCTCCATAAGAGCTTCCCTATTCTTTTATGCTAGAAAGCCATGCTAGAAAGCTTTTCTGCCTATACTTGCTAGCAGGAGACACTCCTTCCTCTTCAGCCTCTCTGTCCGTGGCTCTCTAAACACCTCATTTGGTTAACTGGAAGGGCATAGAGTTTCTCATTGGGTACCCTGAAAATGATCCATGTGGATCCTAGCCACTGAAAAAGTGCTCCAAAAGCCTACTTAGAACAAGATTATCACTTGTATGAAGTGAAAGGCCCATTGGACATGTTTACCCATAGGAACTTTGTGATCATCTTTTTAGAAATCAGGTTAAAACGAAAACAAATTAAAGCATTTATTCACAAAACATGTAACGTAACAGGGCTTTCAAGGACACAAGTGACAAGGAAGAGAGTAACCATGCTTAATTTACTTTACCAAAGGTCAGTTCCAAAAGGCCTTCCCTCACCCCCATTTTCTGACAATTGGAAACAATATCCCAAGCATTCAACAACTCAGGTCCTAGTTCATGTTCTACACGCACACTGCAGAGAACGTTCAGCTAAGGAAGGATGTTATGTTTTGGTGGTCACTCCTCTCTTTTCTTGGGGTTCATTAAAATTCAACTTTTCTTTTTCCTTCTTAGGCCTTAACTTACACAGGATGCTGTTTGGATCCTCTCCTTGTGGACTTCTTCAGAAGTTCTACTGACACATTGGGAGGCAGTTTAGAATATTTTGCATGCTTATTTGAATTATTGGCAAATCACTAGCCGTAAAGAGAAAAATCATGGAAGAGTAGAATGCCTTTTCCCAGTCAGTAAGATAATGTGCAAATAACAGTGTAAAGTCTTCAACATAAAATTGTAAATTGAGAACCATGATTTCTGCAAGTATAAAATGGGATGACTTCCTGCGATCTTTACCTTCACTTTGGAATGAAAATAGACTTACATCAACTGATGGAATCTCCAATCATACTTTAAGATCTTCAAAACTATCAGGAAAATAGAAATCTTCAAATAAATTCTATTTAAATAACTGTTGTTGCACCAAATAAATACCTGACTCATCCTTTTAGATTCTCTTACTATTAAAAATGATGTGGCAAGACCTTGAGCATTGTTCAAGTTCTCAGAGTTAAGGAATAGAGTGCCCTGCGTGTGCATTTGTGGAGTGATCCTCTGTACTTAAAGAATAAAGAAGAAATTGTAAAGCAGTTTAAAAGGATGTTAGTAAAGCCGGTTGGGAAAACACTGTAGAGACGAGATTAAGTGTGAGTTGGATGAGCTGGCGACTGAAGCATTCACTACGCCGTTTTTCTTTCACTTAAGTACTATCTCCATGCCATTCCACCCTACAACTGTCTTTCAGCCAATTTACACATCCAAGTCAAAGCCAAATAATGTTTTTAATTACTTAGAGATTACTAAGGAGATTACTTAGAGAAGAATTTTCTCCTGAAGTTAAGAAACTGCTTTTAGATTTGTAAGATACTTGGGTTTTACTTCAGAATTCTATGGTGGTTGATCTACTTGCACAAGTGACACGATCTTTTAATTAGGTTTTCAGTGAAAGACAACAAAAGACTCAGACATATTTCTGCTGCCTCATAAGCAAACATCTGTTTGCTTTCGGACAGGGATCTTGTTGCAATCAGTTGCACCCAGATGGAAGACATGAAACAAAGAACTGTGAATTACTGTGAGTATGCAGTGCTCAGCATAAGAAATTTCTGTAAGGCTCTCGTTGCATGCTGATTGCTTATGCTTTATGCTGCACAAACACAAGACCAGAAACATCTGCTACTGTTTCAGACCTTTTGCTCATGTGCATACCAGTGATGTGGTTTGTATTTATAACGTTTGCACAACTAACAGGAGGAGGCACTACTCAGGTTTATAAATTTAAACAGGGAAGATAGAATTTCAGGTTAGTCGTGATACTTGATAAGAGCCACCAGCTTTGCGAAATCAAAATTGGTTGGAATAAATTAACTAACAATTTCTGTATTTAGACTTATTCATTGATTCATTCACTTTTATCTGTTTGGTCTGTTTGTCTGTTTTCACTGTGAGGGCTTGAGACAAACATATTCATTGCTTTCCAGATAGGACTCATCTTCACTAATTTTAGCTTTATAAAATTTAAATGGTTAGTTGAAGATAACTGTTTAGGCCTCTGTTGTAAGTAGAGGAGACAGATAACTCTAGAGGGTGATTTAGTCCACTCCAAGTGCAAATTTATCTTGGGATGGGGTGAACTTTCCTCAGAATATGTCTCTGTCTCTCCTTTTATTAGAAAGGTAGTATAGTTCATCAACTTGGCTGCCTAACATGAAGACAGTACATCTGGATAAGATAAATACCATCCTCTGTCTCTCTATGATCAATCACTGTGGAACACCCTTCCTGCTTATGTCCCGGTAGATCAGCTCTGATTAGTAATTAAGGTGCAAGTGCAAGATCATGTTTCCCATTTTTTTTCCTACTTGTTTCTTCTGACACTTTTTTCTTTTATCCAACATGTGATCAAAGCAGATGAAGGTTTCTTTGCACTTTATCTGCTGATTTCTATTGCCCTAAACATTACATGTCTTCAGGATACTTGATCTGAGGAGAATAAGATAGGAGCTATGCTCAATTTCTAATAAATTAGTATTTGAAAGCAATCTTTATTCAAAAGAGTAGTTAAGTTATAAGTAAGTTCATCAAAATAACGTTTTGATTTGCCATTTATTAGTGTTGATTTGCCATTTACAGGTATTCTTTCAAGGAAGATGAAAATGTGTGGTTTTATCTAAGAATTATATCTATAGTAAGATAATAAATGTTTAAATATCTATAAACTCAAATGTCTGTGCAGGAAAAATATTTTCATTTTGTTTTTAAAGACTATTATTTCTATGTGAATGAGCCAGGCACAAGTGGAATACTCCTACTCCAATGTGTATGAAACCAAGTTTTCTGGAAACTCGTGAGGAAGGCAACTAAAACCACAGAATCAGTTGTGGGAAAATATTTACATTTTGTTGCTTACTAGTGTGTGCTTTCAAAATTCTTAGCATAAATGTACTGTTCTCTTGACTTATATTACCTGGCCCAATATAGCAGCACACCAACTTCATGTGGAATGATCAGAATCAGAAACGTAGCACTCTGGTACTCAGTCTGGTGTGTAGTATTTTGGCTTACTTTTCTTTTTATGTCCTATTTTTGGTGCATCTGTGTTGCTTTCCAATCATTGCCACATATTAGTCCTTCTTTTGTCTGGCAGGATTACTCATGCTCTTCTGCAACCAAAGAATCCCAAGTGACTCTGCCTTGCTTGCAGAACCCTAGCCAGGGCTTTAAAAAAAAAAAAAAAAAGACACCTCACACAGTGAAAGTAGAACAGACCCCCCTGAAATAAATAAAATTATAAAAATAGCTCTTCTGTTTTGAAAGTATCTATCTAGAACAGACATTAAATACACAGTTGAAGACAAAGTACTGGTAGCCTTTCTACTCTGCCCTGAGATGACTGTTTCAATGTAGTCACAAATATTAAACTGAACACAGAATGTTAATGAAAGCTGAGTACTGTTTAGGCTTGAGGTAGACGATTTCACAAATCATTTCTAATTTCTTGGAATTTCAAAAAGTAAAAGAAATCTTATGAAGACACAGCATTTGATTCAAATGTAGTTTTCTAAGTCTAATCTATCCTTTTTACACTCTCCTTTTATAGTTGGTAAAGAAAAACAGAGCATGCACCATTGAATGGATTCACAAATAATATGGAGAAGGGGCAGATTTTATTTCCTGAGGATACTAAGCTTTTCAGGGTAGTAAAGTTGAGGGCTGACTGGGAAGAACTGAGAAAAGGACCTTTGAATATTGAGTAACTGATAGAACAATTTAGTGTAGATTGAATGCAAAACAATGTGAATGGGGAAAAAAGAGTCAACTTCATCCACACAGCGATGGTCCTGCTATCTCAGGAATGAAACCTTGGCATTACAATTAGTAATTCTATTAAAATGCTAGTTCAGTCCTCAGTAGTGGCCAGAAAAGCATACCAAATGCTAGGGATTATTAGGAGAGGAATAGTGAAAGGAAAAACCCAAACCAAAAAACCAAAATATTTTTACTCAACATTCATTGAAATAACAAAGATCAGTTATGTTCAGTGTAATGACTGCAGGTTTTTTAGCTTATAGCTGGAGGAACCAACAGAATTAACACTATTCCTCTGGAAAGGGAAAATGCTCTGTTGTGGTTTAGGCCCAGCCGGCAACAAAGCACCACGCAGCCGCTCACTCACTCCTCCCCCCTCAGTGGGATGGGGAGGAGAAAATACAACGAAAAGGCTCATGAGTTGAGATCAGGACATGGAGGGATCACTCACCAATTATGGTTACAGGCAAAAAAACAGACTTGACTTGGGGGGGGGGGGGGGGAATAAAAAAATAAATCAATTTAATTTGTTACCAATCAAATCAGAGTAGGATAATGAGAAATAGCACCATATCTTAAAAACACACATTCCCCCCACCCCTCCCTTCTTCCCGAGCTCAGCTTTGCTCCCGATTCCTCTACCTCCTCCCCCACAGCGGCGCAGGGGGACAGGAATGGGGGTTGTGGTCAGTTCATCACATGCTGTTTCTGCCGCTCCTTCCTCATTGCAGGGAGGACTCCTCACACGCTTCCCCTGCTCCAGCATGGGGTCCCTCCCACGGGGGTCAGCCCTCCATGAGCTTCTCCAACACGAGTCCTTTCCACAGGCTGCAGTCCTCCATGAACTGCTCCAGCATGGGCTCTCCCATGCTCACGGCCTTCTCCGGACCCAGCCACCAGCTCCGGCATGGGGTCCTCCACAGGCTGCAGGGGAATCTCTGCTCCACCATTAACCTCCATGGGCTGCAGGGGGACAGCCTGCTGTCTCACCACGGGCTGCAGGGGAATCTCTGCTCCGGCGCACCTCCTCCCTCTCCTTCTTCACTGACCTCGGTGTCCGCGTGGTTGTTTCTCTCACATCCCACTCCTCTCTCCGCTGCGGCTCCAATTTAGCAGTCTTTCCCCTTCTTAAATGTGCTATCCCAGAGGCACTACCACCATGGCTGATGGGCTCGGCCTTGGCCAGCAGTGGGTCAGGGAGTGGTGGGTTAGTTGGAGCCAGGGAAGCTTCTAGCAACTTCTCACAGGAGCCACCCCTGTAGCCCCTCCCCCACTACATAAACCCCCACCACACAAACCCAATACATGCTCTTTTGCAATAAACCTAGAATTGGTATCCAGTCTTAGGTTGTCCTGAAATAATGGACTCCATAGCTGTGATATTTGGGTCATTGCCCAGCAATGGATGCAAGAGTTTCACCTGGCAAGGTGGTTTCTGAAAGCATTTTGAAATATTTAATCAAAAGTTTGGAAATGTAAAAATCGACCAGCTCCACTGAGTAATTCTGACCCTTTCTGAAAGGACTAACGATTATATCTTTGTCAACTTATACCTTCTAGGTTTGTGTGGCATTGGCAGTGTGGATTAGGACTTCCATTTGGTGGCACAAAGTGAGATGTTGTCATGGAGGCTCACACAATCAAATTAAACAGGCGTTAAACTCAATGAAATTTATTCTTCAATCAAAATCATTTAGAACTCCGACAACATTAGTAAACCACAGGTTCAATGATGTAAGGAGAAATTAATACTACACAACCGACTTACTTAAGAATTCTTAAGCTTTAGAAATGATAACCCAAAATGCGCATATCACTCACCTAAAAGATGAGGGCTCTCAACCTGCAGGAGTTACCTTGGGCGATGTCCCGACCCAAGGGGACAGTCCCCAACTGCAGACCCGCTGCTCCGAGGAGGACCGACTCACTTTATCCCGTGGCGGGGCTCCATTTGTACCCTAGTCGAATCTGATCTGTGGGCAAATAAGGTGATGTTAGTCCTCGCTGGCCAAGGGCCAACACTTCCTCATTCCTCCACCAAAGTGTGTACCTGGCAGTCGTAACCCAACCCTCCTGTGCAGGCGGGGTGGCCTGACCCTGAAAGCGCGGCTTCTAGGGTTTTTTTCTCTTTTCACTGGCTGAGAAGTTTCGCTCTCTATCAGGGCAGGTGTATCTGCCACAGGTGTATGTCTGGAAAGGCTCAGCAGAGCACTCAAGGATCTGTCAGCACTGAATAGCTCCCTTCTGCCTTTGCCTTCAAATTAATAGGCTGCGTTTACAGAAACTTGTTTGGAGAGAAGATACGAGTCTTTCTCTTCCCATTCCCATCTCCATGCGCATTTGAACATAGGCTTTGCATTTTTGTCTGATAGACCATCTGAGTGAAAGGAGAGAGAGAGGCTACAGAAAGGGCAGCTGCTGTAAAAACGAAGGGGGAAATGGCATCACGACTAACAAAGTTACAAGCTAGAATGTAGAGGTAAGCAGAGATTTTCCTTTAACCCAGAACCTTAACAAAATCTGATGGGCTTCAGGAGAGGAGAGAATGAGGAAAAGTTACCCAAAATAGATCATTGCAAAGCCTAAAGGGCATTGCTCCAGGTACCTCAGAGGTAACCATATGAGCACAAATATGCTGTCTGGCCCTGCCGTTATGTCGTGGTTTAACCCCAGTCAGCAACTCAGCACCACGCAGCCGCTTCCCCCTCCCCCCTCCCAGTGGGGTGGGGAGGAGGAAAGGAAAAAAAAGTAAAACTCGTGGGTTGAGATAAGAACAGTTTAATAACTAAAGTAAAATATAATACTAACAATAGTAATAATGAAATATAATAATAATAATAGTAATGACAAAGAATATAACAAAAAAAGGAAGGGGGGGAAGAAAAAACCAGTGATGCACAATGCAATTGCTTACCACCCACTGACCGATGCCCAGTTAGTTCCCGAGCCGCGATCCACGCCTCCCGGCCAACTCCCCCCAAGTTTATATACTGAGCATGATGTTCTAGGGTATGGAATATCCCTTTGGCTAGTTCGGGTCAGCTGCCCTGGCTGTGCTCCCTCCCAGCTTCTTGCACACTGGCTTGCTGGCAGAGCATGGGAAACTGAAAAGTCCTTGGCTTAAGATAAGCGCTACTTAGCAACAACTAAACCATCAGAGTGTTATCAATATCATTCTCACACTAAATCCAAAACACAGCACTGTACCAGCTACTAAGAAGAGAGTTAACTCTGTCCCAGCCGAAACCAGGACACACTACTTCTGCTGCCCATGTAGACAGGCCCAGGAAAGCTGGAAGAAATGCATCTGAAAAGTACGTCTTGTATAGATATGACTCCTGTTCTGTGTAAGAGCACGATTCCTGTTGGGACTAGGTGACATGACTTCATCTCTAAAGTATGTATAAGAGCACAGACGAAGAACTAACCTTAAATTCCTCATGTGGGATACAAAGGTAGGTTTATCACAAGAACCAAATGACAATAAATACTAGAACAGGATCCAGCCAATACTGTCACAATATCTGTGTGTATATATATATATCAGAGAAAATTAAAACATATCATACATATTGCTGTCATTCAAAAGCTTTATATAAGTTCCTCATTATCACAATTTTTTGCCACATTTCCACTCACTATCAAAAATGTATATTCATTTTCTCTTTCTTCTTCCATAGGATAGAATATACTTATATTATTCCATGATGTGATTTGTATCAATACTGTTTATATGGAATAGTCCTCTCCACTCAGAATGTTCTGTTCCTTTGATATGTGAACTCTCTGTGCTTGAATGCTCAATGTTGAGGGTTACCTATAGGCTTAACTAGGATTTGCAAATTTATAATGTAAATAAAATCACAGTGTGTAGTTATACAACAGGTGCTTGAATTACATGTTAAAAACTATTTTTCTTGGACAATTTATGTGCCCATATATTGCCTATAAAATGTATTTTTCCCTTATTACATGAGATGCTATAATGTCTGTTCTCTGACTAAATGTGTTATGCATAAAATAGAAAAGTTCTTATCATACTAAAGCAACACCCCCAAATTTCAAATGTCAGAATATGAAGCAAATATAGACAAATTCTGGCAAAAAGTATAATCAACCAGAAGAATGTAATTCAAATGAAGCTTCTGCATAGAAAAAAAAACCCAAAACTGTAAATCATGTGTTATTGTTTTGCATTAATCCTTTCAGTTCCAATCACCCACAGCAATGATAGGTGGCAGATGAAGATGTAGTGGAGTGGAACTAAGTGGATATAGCGATCTCATTGATCCTGCTTGATATGGTATGTCTGTCCAGGGTTTCTCAATGCCAAACAGCCCATTTACAGTAGTAATAGTTTTGAATGTGCTGCATGGCTCCCAGAAATCCTAGGCAACTGTCCATTGCATGTACAAGCTGATCTGCAGATCTGCAATACATTTGATCTGTTCTTTTTCTACTTAGTGTGAATTCTCTGCAAATGTATAGTAGACGACCTGTGCACACTGTCTACCTCTGCAGTACTTCTCAGTGAACAGGATATATGCCCATATCTCTGTTCAGGTTTACCCAGACGTACAGACATCTTACAACATGTTCTTCCATGCCATGTGCTCCAATCTATAGCCAAGGATCAAGGTACTCCTGTTCTGGGTGGCTGGCACAGATATGAATTCATAAGAGGCAAGAGAACTTGTTCTGTTCAGCCTTAAGAAGCTAGCTAGTTTCTTGCTGTCTTCAGCTACATAATGGAAGGGCACAGAAAATGGAGCTGGACTTTTCGCAAAGGCACACGGTAACAGGAGAAAAGGTAAAAACCACAACTTGGAGCAAGGAAAATTCTTGTTAGATATAAGGAAAGATTTCATCATGCAAATGATCAAATATTCCAATAGTCAAATACTGGAGCAGGCTGCCAAAAGGGGTTGTGGAATTTCCATCATTGGAGCTGCTCAAAACTCAGCTGGACAGTGCCCTGAGCAACCTGACCCATTGAGCCTGCTTCAAGCAGGACCTTGTGTGTGACCTCCAGAGGTCCTGTTCAACCTACATGATTCTATGATTCTATAATCTGTCTGAAAGAGACTGAAATTGGCTTCTATTGCTAACGGTCTGAAAGTCACAGTCTATCACCTTGTCATCTAGATGGTGCCTTTGCTATTGCTTAGCATAAAGTAAATGCAATATAAAGCAAGCTTTTGTTTATCCCTTTCCCTCCCAACAAGACAATAATTTATTTCAGAGACTCACTTCGTCCTGATAATCATCCCAGTGCTATATTTCTCTTCTTTCCTTGGTTATTTCCAAGCTCAGAAACCTGTGTCAGTTTCGAGGCTGCTTATTCAAATAAAATCTATTGCATTAGAATTACTGTGATCTGCAGTCCTTATAATTTTACAGTTGATTGGATTTAATTGATTATGTTTGTATAAGTCAGCATTGAAAGAATGATTTGAACTAGAAGTTTTAGAAAAGCAATCCTTTTTTATGGATACAGGCTCTTTAGGAAAGACAGGCAGGGGAGACAAGGAGGGGGTGTCGCCCTCTGTGTCAATGACCAGCTGGAATGCATGGAGCTCCGCCTGGGGATGGAAGAGGAGCTGACTGTGAGCTTATGGGTCAGGATTAAAGGGAGGGCAGGGACAGGTGACATTATAGTGGGGGTCTGCTACAGGCCACCCGACCAGGAAGACTGAGAGGATGAGGCCCTCTGTAGACAGATAGGAGAAGCCTCACGTTAACAAGCCCTAGTCCTCATAGGGGACTTCGATGGGGAGCCCTGTATCTGACCACCCTGATATCTGTTGGAGGGACAACACAGCAGCGCATAAGCAATCCAGGAAGTTCCTGGAATGCATTGACGATAACTTCCTTCTCCAACTGAGAGAGGAGCCAAGAAGGAGAGGTGCTATGCTGGACCTTCTTCTCACCAACAAGGAGGGGCCAGTGGGGAATGTGAAACTCAAGGGCAGCCTTGGCTGCAGAGACCTTGAAATGGTGGAGTTCAAGATCCTTAGGGCACTGAGGAGGGTGCACAGCAAGCTCGTTACCCTGGACTTCAGGAGAGCAGACTTTGGCCTCTTCAGGGATCTGCTTGGTAGAGTACCATGGCATAAAGCCCTGGAGGGAAGAGGGGCCCAAGCAAGCTGGTTAATATTCAAGGATCACCTCCTCCAAGCTCAGGAGCAATGCATCCCAACAGAGAGGAAGTCAGGCAAAAATGCCAGGAGGCCTGCATGGGTGAACAAAGAGCTCCTGGACAAACTCAAACACAAAAAGGAAGCCTATAGAGGGTGGAAGCAAGGACAGGTAGCCTGGGAGGAATACAGAGAAATTGTCCGAGCAGCCAGGGATGAGGTTAGGAAAGCTAAAGCCCTGATAGAATTAAATCTGGCCAGGGACATCAAGGGCAACAAGAAAATCTTCTATAGGTATGTCGGTGATAAAAGGAAGACTAGGGAAAATGTGGGCCCTCTCCAGAAGGAAATGGGAGACCTGGATACCCAGGACATGGAGAAGGCTGAGGTACTCAACCACTGTTTTGCCTCAGTCTTCACGGCAAGTGCTCCAGCCACACCACCCAAGTCGCAGAAGGCAAAGGCAGGGACTGGGAGAATGCAGAACCGCCCACGGCAGGAGAAGATCAGGTTTGAGACCATCTAAGGAACCTGAGGGTGCACAAGTCCATGGGAACTGATGAGATGCACCCACGGGTCCTGAGGGAACTGGCGGATGAAGTGGCTAAGCCACTATCCATCCTATTTGAGAAGTCATGGCAGTCGGGGAAGTTCCCACTGACTGGAAAAGGAGAAACATAGCCTCCATTTTTAAAAAGGGAAAAAAGGAAGACCTGGGGAACTACAGGTCAGTCAGTCTCACCTCTGTGCGCAGCAAGATCATGGAGCAGATCCTCCTGGAAACTATGCTAAGGCACACGGAAAATAAGGAGGTGATTGGTGACAGCCAACATGGCTTCACTAAGGGCAAATCGTGCCTGACAAATTTGGTGGCCTTCTACAACGGGGCTACAGCTTTGGTGAATAAGGGAAGAGCAACAGACATCATCCACCTGGACTTGTGCAAAGCATTGGACACTGTCCTGCACAACATCCTTGTCTCTAAATTGGAGAGACATGGTTTTGACGGATGGACCACTCAGTGGATAAGCAATTGGCTGGATGGTCGCACACAAAGAGTTGCGGTCAATGGCTCAATGTCCAAGTGGAGAGCAGTGACAAGTGGCGTTCCTCAGGGGACAGTATTGGGACTGGTGCTGTTTAACATCTTTGTCAGCAACATGGACAGTGGGATTGAGTGCACCCTCAGCAAGTTTGTCGATTACACCAAGCTGTGTGCTGCAGTCGACACGCTGGAGGCAAGGGATGCCATCCAGAGGGACTTTGACAGGCTTGAGAGGTGGGCCCATGCGAACCTCGTGAAGTTCCACAAGGCCAAGTGCAAGGTCCTGCACATGGGTCGGGGCAATCCCAAGCACAAATACAGTCTGGGTGGAGAATGGACTGAGAGCAGCCCTGCGGAGAAGGACTTGGGGGTGTTGGTTGACAAGAAGCTCAACATGACCTGGCAATGTGTGTTTGCAGCCCAGAAAGCCAACCATATCCTGGGCTGCATCAAAAGAAGTGTGGCTAGCAGGTCAAGGGAGGTGATTCTCCCCCTCTGCTCTGCTCCCGTGAGACCCCACCTGGAGTACTGCGTTAAGCTCTGGGGCCCCCAACATAAGAAGGACATGGACCTGTTGGAGCGAGTCCAGAGAAGGGCCATGAAGATGATCAGAGGGCTGGAGCACCTCTCCCATGAAGACAGGCTGAGAGAGTTGGGGTCGTTCAGCCTGGAGAAGAGAAGGCTCCAGGGACACCTTATAGCAGCCTTCCAGTACCTAAAGGAGGCCTACAAGAAAGCCAGAGAGGGACTTTTTACAAGGGCATGTCGTGACAGGACTAGGGGTAACAGTTTTAAACTGAAAGAGGGTAGATTTAGATTAGCTGTAAGGAAGAAGTTCTTCACTATGAGGGTGGTGAGGCACTGGAACAGGTTGCCCAGAGAAGTTGTGGATGCCCCCTCCCTGGAAGTGTTGAAGGCCAGGTTGGATGGGGCTTTGAGCAACCTGGTCTAGCGGAAGGTGTCCCTGCCTATGGCAGGGGGGTTGGAACTAGATGATCTTTAAGGTCCCTTCCAACCCAAACCATTCTATGATTCTGTAATGATGATATGATCTGCAGTTGCCTGCTGGAATTTTTTCCCAATATCCTGATTCATTCAAGTGATTATTAAAAATATATTTATTCATTTTAAACAGTAAGAATGCACATATATTGAGTGTCCTAATAAATCTACATGTACGTACTAGCAGAACTTAACTCAGTGGTTTGCCTTCAGTCGTATAGCTCTTGCACCCTCTGCAAATAGTATAGAATTATCCTGGCCCCTCAAAGCATAATTGAGCAGTAGGATATAGATTATAAGGGCATTTTTAGGCACACAGCTCCCAGTGAATTTCAATAGAAAATTGTAGCTCTGTGTTTCTGATTAAATGAACACCAACACATAGAATCAGGATTTGGATGAAAATACAGGGATCAGTTAATTTAGAATGTATTCTCTCCAATTATTGTACAGTAGCCTTTTTCTTTTCCTTAACACAAATGCCAAATTATTTATTCAGTAAATTGTTAGTGACAACTGAACATAGAAAATACATATCTTTGTACTCGTGGTTCTATTTTTCCTTCTGTATGACACTTTTGTGAACAATGGTTGTTGATACTAGTTTACACTCCTTTCCCAAGATATACAGAATAGATCCAGAAGTTTTGTTTCAGCTCATGACATTTGGGAAATTAGTCTTAGGTCAACATTGCTAGATTAACAAATATGTATGATGGTATTATTTTTTTAATTATCTTTCTTCTCAGAAAATACACCACAGCAAAGAAGAGGAAAATGCCCAGAGATTCCTCTCTGTTCTTATGGAATATTCCGCTGCTTTAGGGCAGACACAAACATTGGTAGGAGTCTACACCTGCACAGATAACAGCAGAGGACATTACTCACTCTGTGTCTGTGGTACTCCTGGGCTAAGTTGCTACATAACAATCACATCCCATTTCATCGCATGTTTTTTTTTTTTTCCAAATCTTTGTTGTATGTTCCTCACTGACCTATTTAACAAGATAACTTTAAAATTGCAAGTGACCAATAAGGGAGTCAGCAGTCAGTCTAACAAATACAATTGTTTCTAAGTGTATCTGTAATAAGATCTGATTTGGATCCTTGTATGGGTTCTTTTTACAAAGCTCTGGGTCCAGATAATTTTTGTTCACACTTGAATTACCAAACAAGCTCAACTTAGCCAGAATATTAAGGCAGCAGGCTAGCATTTGCTAGGGATGTATACAACTTTTGTCAATGTTGTACTACTATCTCACAGTTACAGTTGTGGTAACTGTACATACAAGCAATGACTCCAAGTGCCACAGGAAACCTAATCAAAAGAACTCAGTAGCTGTGCTTTTACTTTTGTTTTAGTCTAGAGCTGGTGCTAAAATCTGTTTGGTTTTTTTGTGCTGCATGCATATTTAGCAGCTGCACCCTGTCAGTACACAGAGCTCCTCAGGAGTTGTCCACTCATTTTGTAGTTTTGGATTTGAAGTACCAGAAAATGTTCCAGCTGTAAATAATCAAGCTGGCATCCTGTCTGTCAGATATAGGCCATAAACTCATTCTGTCAAATACCTTCTACTGTTGCCTCATACTGGGACTAGAACCTGTTCTCAGCCCTGTGTGAAGTTTAAGAGCTGCTGGGCCTATGCTAATATGCCTGGGCATGTTGAGACATTTGGCCATAGGCTGTCACCCTGCCCACATTACAGGAAGAGCACATTAAGTTTTTGTGTATTGTCTGGAAAGGTGCCCCAAATGGGCAGCTGAGACTTGGCACTGAAAAGCTCAGGCATCTTGCTTCAACCATGGTCATGTAATTTAGCGGCACTTTTCTGCAAGGGTTTTATTTCTAGTTGAGTAGACTCAGTGCCTACTGGAATCAGAGAAGCAATGCAGAAACACAAATGCTCACTTAAATAGCCATTAAAATGCTGTTTGGATAGCAAATCTTTTTAGCTTATTATTAATAATCAGCATGATGTGATTTATTCTGAATTTGTACAGCTAGAACCCCTATGAACCAGAGCAATGGAGCTGAATCTTGTTGTGTTAGTTCACATACAAAAATCAGGCAAAAAACACAACCAAAAAAACCCACACAGTTTCTGCTCCAACCACTTACAATCGAAGGGCAAGGACAGTTACAATCTAAGGACACAACAGAGTACAGAGGAATCGGAAAAGAAGGTAACAGAGAGAAAATAGAAAAAGTTTATAGGAGGTGATAAGGGGGGGGGGGGGCAGGAGTGCTGTCCTTTTCTTAGATTCACTCAGGAACACATACAACTAAACGTATATGATGATCTATGTGAGCAACATACCCTGCCTCTTAGCAAAGCTTATTCGGTTAAGCAACATCCTGTACTTACTGGCTAAACATCCTTAAGGCTGCCTCATATACAGTCAGCTTTGAAACAGGACAGAACTTGAACCTCTTTACACAGTCCATAAACATTACCTATATTTAACATGAGAGGCCATAATCTCAGCAGCATAGTTATCAAAAAGCAGATCAGAGGAGGATTTAAGCAAGATAATGAAGTAACTTTGTAGATATCTAGAAGGATTTACAGAGGTCAAAGAAGCTTGTTTGAAAGTGTAGTAAGAGTTTGGGAGAGGCTAGCATCAGATATTCACCAAGGGTATGAAATGACCATTTATGGTAATGACTGGAAGGTTAATTTGCCCTGGAGTAAATTATGAAGGACCAGGAAAGCAAAGACAAATAGTTAATCTCTGGAAGACAGGGGAACTGGTGGAGGCATGAATGGAGAGGGGATGGAGAGGCTTTGCAATATAGGGCAAAAGTGCAGAAGACCAGTGAAAAAGTTGTTACAGTAACTGAGAGAGAAGATCCTAGGACCTTGCCTGAAAGACTTACAGATGGGCATCTCAATAGGATGGATATTTTTTATTAGGCTGGCACTAAACTCTTAGCTAGCTTCAACTGTATAAATTCCTGAGTCTTACTGAGCTGTTGCCAAGACTGAACATTTAGTCACCGCAGGGGTTTGCAAAGTTGGACATAGTAGCTATTACAGTATTTTCATATTGTACTCTAAAACCTATAGCCAGTTTGATGGTTTAACTGCCAAGGCGTGAGCCCCTATGTGCTATCTATTGGCTGCACATGCAAGGATTCTCTCCTGGATCTGTTAGCATGGCCTCTGCCCCTAGGGCAGAGTCATTTTGGGATGAACTTGCCCAGCAAAACAATGGCTGAAGCAGAGATTCATGTACACACAACCAGGCCAGTAGCATCAATTGTTGGCTATCGGCAGTATGCAAGGCAGAGCATAGAATGATTCAGTAGGGTTCCTAGTAGCATCCCCATCACTATCTCCTAAGGGAAAAGGAAAACATTGAGGAAAGAACAGGAATGAAAGAAAAAAAGAAAAAAGAAAGAAAAAATCAGCCAAACACAAGAGCCCCTGCAAATTAACAAGGGTCTCTGAATGGTCAGTGGAGAAAAGGTGGATCTCCTGACACTGTCTTTGCTTTTCCTGGGCTGTCTCCATATGAATGAGTGACTAACTCTGTAACCTGCATAACTTACTTACTGAAAGTTTTCCTTAAACAGACTTTAATATAATGATAGGGGAAACTCATTACTTGGAAGTTACTTTGGCTTTTTGCTCATCTATAACTTCCTTGAAGTTCACCTGCAAGCACTTCCTTTCTTGGTTAAATCAGGCAGCAGAGATGGGAGTTTACACTCTCTACTGCCATTTTCTAGTCCCAAATAAAACATACTCATAGTTTAACCCAGATAATTTAAATATGTGGTATTTTTTAAAATAGTATTACTTGTTTCAGAGTGTACAGTGCAACAAGGTTTGGTGTGAAATCCACAAGTCTTACTGTAATATAAGTAAATAATAATAATAGTAAGCTGAAAAAAAAAAATAATATAATGGCAGACAACACTGGCATTAAACTACTGGAAGTGATGAGAGAATTGAGTCCACATTATAATAGCTATAAAACGTATTGATAGCATGACGTATGTCCTAAAAAAATCACCAAGCAGTTCTGTAGCTCAGACTCAAGTTTTCAGCAGAAATTTCTGCTCCATTCCCTTAATACCTTTTCCTATCCGATAGCCCCCTGTACCCAGCAGGTTCATGCAGTTTAATTCCGCTAGTAAATTCACTCTGTATTTCAACTTAAGTGCTTAAGTGCTAAGTAAAGACAATACATAAACTTTTCTTCCTCCATCTTTTTTTTTTCCCATAACATACTTTCAGGGAGAGGATTACTGTGAGGGGATCCTTCATTATTTCACCAACAGAGAGGTGATAAAAGAGACAGAAAGAAAAAAGAAAGAATAAAATATCTGTAGAAATTTTAATGATTTTGAATAAAACATCTCTTATTTGTGGTCCTCTAATTTGAAGAATCCTGCAGATATTTACAAAATGCCCAACATTTTTCAGAGAATCATTTGGATGAGAGTAATTCTCCTATGTCAGAACAGTACAAAGGTCTATGCACCATTTAGCTCCCACTCCAAGTAAGAACACAGAGCATTAACATGACTTCAGTGATGCATAGCCTTCTGCAAGTCCTCTGCAGAGGGTGAGTTTCACCCTACGGGAAGGTTAGGTAGTACTTTGCGTATTTAAATAAATGGTTTAGTTTGAAAATTCTCAGAATAACCATACTACAGGCCATTCTGCACAGGAACATGTGAAAGCTTATTCATGAACTGGCTCTCTGATAATGAAATACCTTCCAGATTTGCATCTCCTTATAATCACCAAACCGTTTCTGCATAGTGAATGGACCTACAAACCTCCAGCCTTCTTTCTAAATCTCTTTCAAAGGATGGATTTCATACACCTGTAGGATTTATACATAATGGTGAGATAGGATTACTTACGTTTTGCAGTGTGGGGTCCCCAGCCTGTTGCCTTTGATTTCTTTGAGTTGTATGTATAACTCCTTGTTTAGATTGATACCTCTGACTTGACCACTGGATACACTCCTGTAGGTCACTGAGTATACCATGGGCAAAATAACAGAAAAATTGAAGTCTTAGCCTTTCTGATGCCAATCCAGGATCTGTTTGCCCACTTACACTGTGGTTATTGTTTCAGTTGTTTCATTAATCATATCAGTCTGGCAACACAAAAGAAGAATGTAGAATAATTCAGAGAGAGGAATGCCAGTAGAAATACTTTGATGCATTCAACTGCTATTACTGTTCTTTTTATTCTTCTGCATTGTCTTCTGTGTGATTTTACTACTAGCACATGAAAATGAGTGTATCTAGTTTTAGTTGCTGCCTGTCCTCATCTGCATTTCATTGACTTGATTCTGTGCAAATCCAAGTTAAAGCAAGTTTCAGCATGAATTTGCAACTCTTTCAGATTCTGTTTCTGAGAAGTAAGTTCATGTGAATTTCATTCTTTCGGTATCAATATAATTTGTTTTCCTGCAAAAGAAAAAAAATAGGAAAATTAAAGTGTTATATTTTACTCTGTTTCCTTTTTCTTTCTCCAGACCAGGAAATAAAGTAAAACATAACACTTTAACTTTCCCATTTTTCTTTTCACAGGGAAATATGAATGCTTTTTGATAGCAATCTGTGACTTCCAGAAGCTAGAACAGTACCAACAAACTCATTTTCATGTGATGCCCTCAAACAGGAATCTATCTCTTCCTAAACTAATGATAGATATCTCTGAATAAGAACAGGTGGCTGAGAGTAGTAAAAAACTATTTCAATTATCAACATTTTAGCGGTAAATGAAACATGGAGAGGGATGAATTTTAATCCCTGATATTGGGGACTGGATTCCTTACAACTGTTGCACCCCTAGGAGTATGACTTGCTCTTTCCTATTACTTCCCCCTTTGGGCCATATATATTTTAGGCTCAACCTCTACTTAAGAGGTTAACGGTGGAGCAGATATCCACCTGCAGCCCATGGAGGACCCCACACCAAAGCAGGCGGATGCGTCCAAAGGAGGCTGTGACCCCGTGGGAAGCCTGCGCTGGAGCAGGCTCCTGGCAGGAGCTGGGACCCATGGAGAGAGGAGCCCACGCTGGAGCAGGTTTGCTGGCAGGACTTGTGACCCTGTGCGGGACCCATGCTGGAGCAGTCTGTTCCTGAAGGACTGCACCCTGTGGAAGGACCCACACTGGAGCAGTTCATGAAGAACTGTAGCCCATAGGAAGGACTCATGTTGGAGAAGTTCGTAGAGGATTGTCTCCTGTGGGAGGGACCCCATGCTGGAGCAGGGGAAGAGTGTGAGGAGTCCTCCCCCGAGGAGGAAGGAGCGGCAGAAACAGCATGTGATGAACTGACCACAACCCCCATTCCCTGTCCCCCTGTGCTGCTGCGGGGGAGGAGGTAAAGAGAATCGAGAGTGGAGTTAAGCCCAGGAAGAAGGGAGGGGTGGGGGGAAGGTGTTTTTAAGATTTGGTGTTATTTCTCATTATCTGACTCTGATTTGATTGGTAATAAATTAAACTAATCTCCCCAAGTCAAGTCTGTTTTGCCCATGACGGTAATTGGTGAGTGATCTCCCTGTCCTTATCTCGACCCACGAGCCTTTCGTAATATTTTCTCTCCCCTGTCCAGTTGAGGAGGGGGAGTGATAGAGCGGCTTTGGTGGGCACCTGGCATCCAGCCAGGGTCAACCCACCACACCTGTTGATAATTTACAATATTACAAATGGTTGCAATTTCATTTATTAGACCACATAATCTGTAGGGGCAGGTGAATAATTCATTAAAAAAATCATTCAATTGACTTCCCCATTTTTGCTGTACTTGTATTGTCTGTCCATATATTAAAGCCTTCTCTACATTTTACTTATTCAAAGTTACTTTTTAGAATACATTTAGTAATTAATTCTTGGTCTCTGGATTATTCATGAGTGATTCAAAGAGAATATTGTTCATTTGTACTTTGAAACGTTGACTGTTGATTAATTAGTTTTGAATGAAACTGTCAACTGTAACAGTAAACTTTATCTTCAAGAACTTTATGAAAACTTTAAAATGCTGTGATAAAACAAATTCATATAAAAATTAAATCTTCTGATAGTTTGTCTCTGTCTTCCTAAGAATATTCAGTACATGTGTGTCATCCATTCAGATTTTTTCCCTCCTTGGAAACTGGCTTCACAATAATATTGAAGAATTAAAATCATAAATCCTTACACACTTTCTATAAAATGACTTCAGTGAAAGAAAAGAAAAACATTCAGAGATACGTTTACATTTACAGACTATGTGTTTTTGCTGTATGACAAAAGCAAATTTCAAAGCAGTTCTGTTATTCACAACCAATGCTTCAAGCTACACCTAAATTGATGAAATAACAGGGGATTTCAGGAAAGGGGGAATTTAATACATGCATGTGGTGTTCTTGTAAGAAAGTTTAATAAGAAAAGCCACTTTTCTATTTCATGTCAACCAGTCTAATGTTTTATCAAGTACAAGGAAGTGAACATGCTGTTTTAAGAAATCTTTTCAGATTCCCTCTGCTGGACTTTTAATATTTGTTAAATTGATGAAGGCCACTCAAGGAGCTTGTAATCAGTCTTGCAAATTTCTAGCAGAGTGTAACTCTAATAAGCTCAGACTTGCATCCTAAATCAAATTTTTTTCTATACAGTTGCAAAATCTCCAAGGAAAGTTTCTAGTACAATCAGTTCTAAATAAATTATGAGACACCTGGTTGTCTAACGAGGAAATTAAAGTACAAGACAGAAAATTTGTAATTTTGCAACTATTAAAATGGTAACTTCAGTGTCACGGGTGGCAGGAAGTAAAAATGTGCAGTCTAGGAAGTGAAACTCTAAACAGACATTTTTAATTTATTTTAGGCTTCTTAAATTAAAAGGGCATTAAACAGCTTCATTTTATGACACCTATTAGTAAATATCAGTTGGTGATTAAATGTGTCACTTTGCTTGGTTTCTTTGTTGAATTCCAGGGAAATCTTGAGGCATCATTTTTTTTAAAATTTCTATTAATACTTATTTCTAGGGCTATCGGTCATTTGCACTTGCCCCTAACATTAGCACTCAGCATTGCTCACTGTATAGGGTTTACGTGACAAGGTGATGGCAGCGGAGGGCTGCAGAGGTTGCCCCTGTGAGAAGAGACATGGGGCTGCCCTGTGCCAGACACAGCCACTTCCAGCTGGCTCCAAAACGGACCCACCAGTGACCAAAGCTGAGCCCATCAGCAATGCTGATGGCACCTCTGTGATAACGTATTTAAGAAAGCTGCACAGCAGCTGCGGGGAAAGAAGTGAGAAAAAAGTGAGAGGAACAACTCTGCAGACACCAAGGTCAGTGAAGAAGGAGGGGGAAGAGGTGCTCCAGGTCCCAGAGCAGAGATTCCCCTGCAGCTCATGGAGAAGACCATGGTGAACCAGGCCGTCCCCTGCAGCCCATGGAGGACCATGTCAGAGCATGTATCCACACTGCAGCCCGTGGAGGACCCCATGTGGGAGCAGGTGGATGTGTCCTGAAGGAAGCTGCAGCTCCTGGAGAGTCCATGGCAGAGATGAAGTGTTATAAACTAACCCCCATTCCCCATCCCCCTGTGCTGCTCAGGAGGAGAAGGAGGCAGAAGAGTTGGGAAAGAAGGAGCGAAGATGAGCCTGGGTAGAAGATGGGGGTGGAGGGAAGGTGTTTTCAGTTTCACCTTTGCTCCTCACTATCCTACTGTATTTTTAATTGGCAATAGATTAAATCAGTCTTCCCAAAGTTGAGTCTGTTTTGCCCATGACAGTAATTTGTGAGCAACATCTCTGTCCTTATCTTGATCCGTGAGCTTTTTTATCCTATTTTGTTCCCCTGTCCTGCTGAGGAGGGGGAGTGAGAGAGCGGCTGGGTGGGCACCTGGCAGTCAGCCAAGGTTAACCTACCACTCTCAAACAGAATTTGGTCCGTAAGTATTAAATATAGCATCTTTATAAAAGCTCAATAGGTTGGATATTGTTTTTCAGTTTATTTACTCTAAACAGGCTATGATCTTTGCAGAAACAGTATTAACTAGAACAGGGAGCTCTGTAGAAGAGAAGAGGATGCTCCTGTAATTATCATGTTAGCCTTAGACTCAGAAACCTAGAAACAAACATTTTATTCTTTGATGATATTGGCAAAGTACTATGGATTATGGAGGGAATGATGGATCTGATTGTGAAAAATAAGGAAATTATCTCTAAACCTTTCAGAAGAAAGTATGCTAGATACTGTGAAATTACTGGATATTACTGCATATTCACTAAAGTATTGACAGAAGAATAGATAAGGGACCAGCTGTGATTTTTGTCTTTTTTTTTCCTTCTTCTTCTTTTGGTTCTTCTCACTTAAAAAAAAAAAAAAAAAAAAAAAAAAATTGGAGTAGCTCAAAAATGTCAGTTTTTATTTAAAAAGCAAAGTCTCTAGAAATTCAGTGTCAACAGTGAAAATCCATTACTGGAATTTTATCCTAAACTTAATTTTCTTATAATACATTATAAATAAAGTAATAGCCTTTGCTATAGATGCCTTAGGACGGTGCTTTGCTCTGCAATGGTATTTGGAGCATTTGGAATTTGCATTTGCATTGCAAATAACATTTGCAATGGTATTTGGATTTTTTAACTTTCTTCCAATTTATCCAAATAGCTATTCCACAGTCTCTAACATGCTTTGTTTTCTGAAGTACAGAGATCATTTCCTTATTTTCACAATTCGATCCATCACTCCCTCCAAATTCCTAGAAATCTTCATCTTCTGACTTTCCAGCAAGACTGCTAACTTCCTCCAGGTGGGCATAACTTCCTATATTGCCTACTGTGTCCATAGGGAATATGTAAGAAGAAGGAATATTCCCTTACCCCCAAGGACAAGAAGCTAAAAGATAGAGAGAAAAAAACATATTAGGCTTTTTGCTTCCTGTAAACCTAGTTCAGATATGTGAGGGTGCTGGCTATTTACATAAATAAATAAATAAATGTTTAGACTGTCCAGAATCAACCCAAATTTTCTAGCATAGTCAGCCAAGTACTAGAATCAGTTTTATATTGACCTGAGTCTCAAGCCATGTACTTTGCATATTAGGGTGGAAATTTTTAATGTCTTTATATGTACTATCAATAGTGCTCAGGAAATTTGACTTAACTGAGTATTGGCTATTTTTAGATGACTTTCACTGTATTCTGAAATGGTAGCCTATGTTTAAATATAAAAATAACAAAGTGAACAGGGGGTTGAACTTGATGATTTCCTGGGGCCCCTTCCAGTCTAAATTATTCTGTGATTCTGAGATTTTGCAAAAGTGATGGATGGAAAAAAAAAAGAACTCACAGATCACATGTCTGTAAAGCCTGTAAGTGATGCAGGTTGTCAAAAGCACAAATTTTGAATGTGAAAGCCATCTGCGGATGTTTATGATAACTCCAGTTCTTTATGGTTTGATGGTGGGGGGATTCTGAAACTAGTCATTGGAAAAGGTTGAGAGAACAGATCTAGAGTAACCTCCTGACTGATGACCTAATCTCTTTTTGTTCCTTGCTATTGATGGTACTTTAACAATTCTTACTGTGGGCAAGTAAGATGCCATCAATTTTTAAGCAGAAGTCCTCATTAATATAAATGGGTTTTTCTACTTAGCAAGAGATAAGACCCTGAGTTTTCACTCTCCCTTCACTATCCTTTTTTCTTGGTTTTTTTTCCCCTCCTAAACAGACCTGAATCTTTTTCCCTAATATTCTACTTCCATTTACTTTTTGCTTTAACCAATTACTTGATTCATCTCAAATCCATCACCTTGATAGTTGTAACTGTCTTCCCTGAAGCAGTAGTATACTGAAATCTGTACTTCTCATGGACTTACTCCTACTTTTTTTCTTCCCTTCCAAGATTTAATTCTCAGCTCCACCAGTTGTGTTCTCTGCTCGTTTCTTCAATGGAATATGTAGTAGAAATATTTGATTTCCCGTATTCATGGAATTAAACTCTTGTCCAAGTTACCTGATTATTCTTCACCATAGATAAAATAAAGTCTTCCACATTAGTAAATTTTGAACATGTTTACTTAAATTATTATTTGCATCTTTCCATTTTGTTTATACTCTGTAGCAAGATGCCCAAATTAAATGGAAAATATCTGAAGTGGGATCTTATAAATACCATGGAAAATTATTTTGAAATACTAGTTATAACTTGCTGCAGCATTCATTTACCACAGCAGTAGAAAACTAAAATAAAAGTTGTAGCAGAAATGAGAAAGTATGCCACTTTAGGGAACCTCTTCATATGCACTGTAAGCATAAAGATTATATTACAAACATGTTTTGACTTCTGAATGAACCTTTACAAGAGTACTCAAGGCATTTGAATAAATGCTTAAGATCAATACTTATTAGAACATTCAAAAATCTACTCCTTATTGTCACACTAGCCTGCTTGTGATTCTGCTCTCACCACTTCCATCAGTCCATCTACTTATCGTATCCTTTCTCTCTCCCCTGCTAGTCATCCACTTTTGGTACCTTATGCTACAATGTTACTTCCTTGTTCCAGCATATTCTTATAGTTGTGCCTACACATTACTGGAAAAATCATCAGAGAATTTGACTTCCAGCTGACATTCAACCAATAACTACTGTGCTTATGTAAACAAAGATTGTTCAGAGGCTTACAACTGGAGTACATATTAATTACATTTACACTGGTGCAGATATCTCTGACATTCAGGCAAACACCTGTCAAAATGTCAAGTCCCATTTCCAAAGCAGGGGAGGCGCTAAGTCTTCTCATTCAAAAGGTTGCAGGAAGGATTTTGTATTCCACTTTAAAAATTTGCAGGACCTTGCTGCACATTTGGAGGTTGGAGAGCTGACAAACATCGTTCATGAAGTTGTAAGGATGACCTTGGTTGTATCTTTCATCAGTCCCATGTGCCACAGTATAGGAATGACAGGTGTTCTCACATGTCAACAATCTGTAACTTCAAGTCACTCTGTGGAGTAACATCACAGTGAGAGTTGTTCTTTAGCAATTCTAGCAGTGGTGTGATCATGCTGTCTTGTTCTAAGTAGAAATCTGCATTGACGTAAATGGGCATTTCTGACTACTAATCAATAACAATATCTGACCTTCAGTTTTCTCTCTGCTTTCATAGTGTTTATTTTTTCTTTCTCCTAGCAGATACAGACTGGTTTTCTAAGCTGCCATTGACGTCCTGTTTTGAGGCCACATCACCAGTTTCCCTCTATGTCTAATCTTGCCCTCGTTTTTCTTTATTTTTTATCCTAAATTGGTCCATTGCCAACTTGTGTTAGTTTTCCCAGAACTGATTAAAAATCTTATTTAAATAGATTGCAATTAAACATATTCAGTTTAATAAGTTAAAATCCCACACATTTCAGATGTTTCCTTTTCATTGTAAAATATTGTTTACTATTGTCAAAGCTGCGGTACCGGTTTTCCAACTTTTTTGTCTCATTTATTAATAACAAATTTATACATAAACTGAACACCAGTGTTTTCTCAACAATACTTTAATGAAGGATTCTTTATCTTAGTGCAGAAGTACTAACGAAGGGATCAAAGTAAAAAAAAAAAAAAATCGGTGATGGCCTGATAAAATTTCTTAATGGTAGACTAAGAAATAGACTTATTAGTAAGTTCTCATCAGTCCTTTCATTAATATAACATGGTTTTCTTGAAAAGGGGATTCAATATCATGGATTTTACTCAGTGCCTGGTGCTCAAATCAGATCTGAAAATTGATTTTTTGCATTGGGCAGTAGCATGCCTGGAGCTTCCGGAGAACAAGTGGAGTCTTTACATGTGGCAGAGGATAGAGACACAACCTTCTAGTCTCTGCTTAGGTAATAGCCGTTAAAGAATGGCAAGAAGCCTGACAAGCAATTCCCAAGTAAAAATGAGGCAGTGAACAATGTTTGTAACTGCTGGTTATTCAGGTCTTCTAGCATGGCTGAAATTTGAGATTTGATCCTGGGAGCCATCAAAGAATTTCACTAGGCACCAAATCAACTTCTAAAACTTTGTTTCTTGACTAGTACAAAAAAGCTAACACCATCAGCACTTGGAGATGGGGAGTTCCCAGCATTAAAATCTGGTAAGCACTACTGACAGTTCATATGGTTAAAGACAGCTTATCTTAAATACTATTAATACGTAACTCAGAATTAATATATATGTATATATTTTTCTCACATTATTTAAAAGATGTCATATATTATTACACTAAATCTAGAATTTTAAAACTGTTGTCCAAAGTCTATAATTGAAGCTGGTGATAAATAAAAAAAATATGTACAAAGAGAAGACACACTTTTAAATAGTCTTGTTACTTTTAGTTATAAGGTGACAGAAGACTATTTTAAGTGTGTTCAATTAGTCTGTGGTGCATTTAATAAAGCAAAAAACCTGAAACTCAAATAAAGTATTATTTTTCCAAACAATGAGTATAATTCATCTCACTTTTAACTTTAACTATCTAAAATGTGTTTAATTCTTGTGACTTGCATAAGGTATCTATCCTAGTAGGAGACAAAATTACTTCTGAGTGCCCATTTCTCTATACTGACTGTAAACAAAGACTAGAGTGATTCTCATAAATACTGAAATTTACTATAGCAGGTTCCTTTTTTGTAACAAATTGATATTATAAAGAAGAATATATTTTTAATTTTTCTTACTTTTCATTTTGTTATTGCTTTATCCCTTTTATTAACATCAGCTCTTTAAGACCTTTTAGGAGACAGTGACACAAGTTAAATTGTTCTAGAAACTCCGGTATGGATACCCACATAAGTTGAATTAAAGCTGAGATGACCATTTCAATTTCTGTGTTGCTTATGATATGCTAGCAAACCTGCCCTCCAGATTGCACATCAATTAGAAACTAAGGGTTAGCAAGATAATTTCTTCCTTCCTTTCTGTACACTACATTATCTAGCCAACTTAAAAATAGAACAATCCTCCAAAGTGTATCCTTCTTTATGTTGATTTCTAGTTTACAGAACTTTGTCATATCCTTTAATTCTCAGCAAAGAAGAATGCATATTGTTATAAAATATAATCATCGTAACATGAAACAATGTTTAATTTCTCCTCATTATTTCATTGTTTTCCATGTTTCTCCTCAATTTAATACTTCTGCTGGAGAAAAAACCAAGCATATTTACATATTAGCAATGCAGACTGATTCTATTTGCATCTGTATACTTCTTGCAATGCATGTCACTCTTCATTTACAAATCCCTATCTATAGTACTTCCAAATACCATTAACAAGAGACTGCTCATTACATCAACCACTGTAATATTGCTATGATGGAAGTTAAAAACTAATTTGATGAGGTGTCATGATCAAACTCGTTTTTATATACACGTTAAAATTAAAACCGGATCTCTATAGGCTAGGGCTTTTTTGTTAAAAGCTCCTGAGAAAAAAGAAAAAGTAAAGGAGTATATTTATCAGATGGTTTCATCCTATTAGTGTGCCTTCATACTAAAGAAACTATTGAAAATAGGTGCTAGGACAAGATTTTTATATGTTGCTGACCAGTATGTATCAAAAATACTCCTTTTTTTAAAAAGGAAACTCATTAAAGAATTGAAAAATGTAAGAACAAGACTCAGTGCACAGCATTGAGAATATAACTTAGGAATGGTCCAAAATCCAAAGGTGTGTATTAAGTTTGCATGGCAAGCTTTTGGTAGCAGAGGGGCTGCAGGGATGGCTTCTGTGAGAAGCTGCTAGAAGCTTCCCCTATGTCCGATAAAGTCAATGCCAGCTGGCTCCAAGATGGACCCGCCCCTGGCCAAGGCCGAGCCCATCAGTGATGGTGGGTAGCGCCTCTGGGATAACATATTTAAGAAAGGGAAAAAAGTTACTGCGCAACAGCAATTGCAGCTGGAGAGAGGAGTGAGAAGATGTGAGAGGAACAACTCTGCAGACACCAAGGTCAGGGAAGAAGGAGGGAGAAGAGGTGCTCCAGGCGCCAGAGCAGAGATTCCCCTGCAGCCCGTGGGAAGACCATGGTGAGGCAGGCTGTCTCCCTGCAGCCCATGGAGGTCCATGGTGGAGCAGGTATCCACCTGCAGCCCATGGAAGACCCCACACCAGAGCAGGCGGATTGCCCAAAGGAGGCTGTGACCCCGTGGGAAGCCCGTGCTGGAGCAGGCTCCTGGCAGGACCTGTGGAGAGAGGAGCCCACGCTGGAGCAGGTTTGCTGGCAGGACTTGTGACCCTGTGCGGACCCACGCTGGAGCAGTCTGTTCCTGAAGGACTGCACCCTGTGGAAAGGACCCACGCTGGAGCAGTTCATGAACTGCAGCCCGTGGGAAGGACTCATGTTGGAGAAGTTCATGGAGGACTGTCTCCCGTGGGAGAGACCCCATGCTGGAGCAGGGGAAGAGTGTGAAGAGTCCTCCCCCTGAGGAGGAAGGAGCGGCAGAAACAACGTGTGATGAACTGACCACAACCCCCATTCCCTGTCCCCCTGTGCTGCTGTGGGGGAGGAGGTAGAGGAATTGGGAGCAAAGCTGAGCTCGGGAAGAAGGGAGGGGTGGGGGGAATGTGTGTTTTTAAGATATGGTTCTATTTCTCATTTTCCTACTCTGATTTCATTGGTAACAAATTAAATTGATTTCTTTTTCCCCAAGTCAAGTCTGTTTTGCCTGTGACCATAATTGGTGAGTGATCCCTCCCTGTCCTTGTCTCCACTCACGAGCCTTTCGTTGTATTTTCCCCTCCGCATCCCGCCGGGGGGGAGGAGTGAGTGAGCGGCTGCGTGGTGCTTTGTTGCCAGCTGGGCCTAAACCACAACAAAAGTATACATATTCCTTTAGTTCATCATGAAAAGAGTGCGCACAGCCAAATATAAGTCCTCTTCCCTTTACCCTCTCCCACTCATCAGCAATCCAGAATAGGTGGAATTAATGAACCAAATACATAGAATCACAGAATATCTCAAGTTGGAAAGGACCTATAAGTATCATTGAGTTTAACTCCCTGCTCCTTGCAGCACTACCTAAAAATAAACCATATGACTCAAGAGCATCATCCAGATGCTTCTTGAACTCTGACAGGCTTCATACCATGACCACTTCCCTAGGGAGCCTGTTCCAGTGACCGACTACCCTCTCAGTGAAGAATCTTTTCCTGATGTCCAATCTGAACTTCCCCCAACTCAGCTTCATTCCATTTCCTCATGTCCTATCGCTGGTCACCAGAGAGAGATCAGCACCTCCCCCTCCACTGCCGCCCTTGAGGAAGTTGTAGACTGTGATGAGGTCGCCGCTCAGCTTTCTCTTCTCCAAGATGAACAAAGCAAGTGACCTCAGCCACTCCTCTAAGTCTTGCCCTCAAGGCCTTTCACCATCTTGGTCACCCTCCTCTGCACTCACTCTAATAATTTGATGTGCTTCTTATATTGAGGCACCCAAAACTGCACACAGTACTCGAGGTGGGGCCGCACCAGTGCAGTGTAGAGTGGGACAATCACCTCCCTCAACCGGCTAGCTATGCTGTGCTTGATGCACCCCAGGACACGGTTGGCCCTTTTGGCTGCCAGGCACACTGTTGACTCATATTCAACTTGCCATCCACCCAAACCCCCAGATCTCTTTCTGCGGGGCTGCTCTCCAGCCTCTCATCCCCCAGTTTGTACATATAACCAGGATTACCCCGTCCCAGGTGGAGAATCCGGCATCTGGTCTTGTTAAATTTCATATGGTTGGTGATTGCGCAGCTCTCTAGTCCATCCAGATCTCTTTCTAAGGCCTCTCTACCCTCGAGGGAGCCCACAGTTCCTCCCAGTTTAGTATCATCAGCAAACTTACTTAATGTACGTTCGATTCCTGCGTCCAGCTCATTTAGAAAAACATTAAAGAGCACTGGCGCTAAAACTGAGCTCTGGGGAACCCCACTGGTGACTGGCCACCAGCCGCATTCGCTGTAACTCTTTGAGCCTGACTCATCAGCCAATTGCTCACCCAAAGTGTTACGGACTTGTCTAGCTGCATGCGGACATTTTATCCAGAACGATACTGTGAGAGACAGTGTAATGAGGGACTGCCATGAAAATGTCAGAACAAAAACCACAATTAGTTGTATAATCATAGCATCCAGAGTCTACAATAGAAATGTCATGGTCTCATCACATGTTGATGTTGGTGCGCTGTTGGTTCAGGAAAACTCTTTTTTGCTTCCCTATCGTGCTTTACTCTTACGTTTATAGTTCTTCTAATTATGAACTGTATTAGGGACAAATATTTCAATAAAAACTCATGACCTGACATAAAGAATATTTTTGGTAAGAACATGAAATAAGGCAGGAAATAATATATCTCGCCAGGCACTTAGCAAATATCCAAGTAGTACTAATTGCAAAATTTTTGTCACAGCTATCTTATGACAGAACTTTTTTTATAACTTACAAAAAATAACTATATTTTGGAAAATATTTAACTTTATTTTTAAAATAATAATAATAATAATCTTGCATCTGAAAAGCAAAATCCTGTAGGCTAATTCTTCTTTAAAACAGGTCAATAGTCTAAGAACGAAGTCTTCCATCACTGGCAAGTCTTCCATGACTTCTAGTGTAATAGTAAAAAGGAAGATACCATGGGAGTTATTTCTGGCCATAAGACTAACCCCAAGAGAGAAAAGGATCCATGAGGCATCAGGCTACAACTCTCAGAAATGCTTTGGCAGCAATTCAGAATTATTACTTTGTGCCACAAGTGTTTGTGCTTGTTACTTAATCTAATCATTGATTTCATCTGTAGCTAAACTTGAAAAATGCAGGGGTTTTAGATTAAGTTTTTACCGCTTCTTCCTCTGATTTTCATTCTTTCTTCTGCTTCATTTCTATCAGTATATGAATTTGATCAAAGTCATATGGAAACATAAAGAAATATACACCAGTAAAGGTGACAACAAACTATGCAGTTTTCCTAATAGGCCTTCATTGTCTTTCACATGCTTCAGGGGAAAATCAGTAGGACCCAGTGCCTTGTAACAATAACTTCCCTGAGCTACTCTAAGGCATTGTATTTGTAAATTCCGCTTTGAAAATCTTTTAAATAAACTGTACTTTGCATCTGGGTAGCATTCACAAAGCAAATCAGGTAAGAGCTATATTATTGGATATAGTTTTCTATAGCTTGCTTATGCAATATACATATCAGCTTCTAAAAAGGCAATAGTAGCTCTGTCAAAAGGTAATATGAAGTACATGATAATAACTGAGAAAAAGAAGGAGGAATCTAAAAACTATCATGGCCTCAGTATTTTAATAGTTCTATCCCAAGAGATAAAAATCACAAGTATATATAGAAACTGGAAGTCTTTGAATTACACTAAATCTACACAGGTACTGTTGTCACGGACAATATCTTTTGTCCTTTTTTGTAGATTACTGTATGTTATCTTCCTGCAAAGGGGTATGGCTGAGTAACAGAGGGAAGACTGTTTGTTTGCTGTGTTTTGGCTGGTGCACCCTGGGCAGGTAGAACTCATACAAGGAGATTGACTGTTCCTTGAGATGAAATGTGAGGAATTCCTGGAGGGCTACAGTGTGATACTTCCTTAGGAGGGAACTTGACCAAGTGCTGACTGACTGTGAAGTACTGCAGAAGGGCAAGGAGCTGACATGAAGTCAGTCTTTACTATGAAAAGATAAGCACTGCTCCTAGAGACTTAGGGGTTCTGTAGATTCTGTTGCAAATCAAATAAAAACCCTACTGAAAGTTTCTGAACTGAAATCAAGCTCAGAAGAAGGGATTCTGCAAGGTTTTGTAGAATCTATTGAAGTTTCTCCAAAAATTAATCTAAAATAGGCTGAAAGATGTGAGGGTTTGAGAGGACTTTATCTGAACTGGTTCTTCATTCATTACTGTCAACACGGAATGCTTAAGAACCTAGGTAAAGAACAAGGATTCTGATCTGCCTGATTGTTTACTGCACTACGTTTCTTCTTTTTTCAACATTTTAAAATTTTACGTCTCTAGGTGTTATGTCCATAATTCTTTCACGGGTTTTGTGGTCAGATATGCAAGAGAAATGCAGAATGGCAAAATTGGGAACTAAAATAATAAAGAGTGTTGCAAGGGAATTAAATATAAAACATGACAAGCTACTTAAATATATAAAAAGCCAAGAGCTCTGTCAGGAATTATTTGAGCCATTAAGGGATGAGCAGGAAGTTAGTGACAGATACTGCAGCTGACAGCCTGAAAGAATTCTTTGCTTCATTATTCACACAAATAAATGGAGGGTCAAATCCCAGAGAGTGAGGAACAGTAAATTTTCCTGTGGAGTGAGTTAAAAACTGTGGAACGGGGAGAGTTTAGAGACTTTATGTCTGTACCAGAGCAGATAGTTCAAAGTAGTCTATTAAACGTGGTAAAGGTATTGAGCCTATATACCTTATAGCTGTGAATGATGATGGAAATAGCAGGGGATCTAGGAAAGGCACCATACAGGCTTTTAAAAGTGTGTAAACAGCTAGGGAAAGTAGTATCACAGAATTGCTGATTCTGTGTCAGATTGTCCCTGCCAAGAGAACAGCAGTACAAATGGGATGAGATGGGAAATGGGGGGAAGAATTTATCTTCCTACTGGGCACTCTGAGCAGAGGCTAAAATAGGTCCCATCATTTGCACTTACTACAGGACAGAAACTGGTTTGTTGAGGAAAAAAGAGGTTTGAAGGACATTAAAGCCAAAACAGTCTGAGTAGCGATAGGGAAGCTCCCTCCACCATCCAGAGCACCTCTGCAACTGTGGTCCCCAAAGGCCTGCCTGTATACTTCCTCCCTCCCTCTTTAATTCAATCACTATTGAAATCCTGCTGGTGCTGTGAAATTCTGTGCTGACAGTAAGGAAATTCCCTAGACTCCTGCTGTGGCTGGCATTCTTTCCCTTTCAGCTCAATGGAGGAATGAAATACTACATAAAATGAAGCAAAAAATGCATAAGAGGAGCAACTGACTCCCTGATGTGGACTAAGAGAGTCTGGGAGGGATTGTGGGGGTGTCCTTAACTGGCACTCTCTAGTCCCATAGCAGGCTACGTTTGGAGTTTGCATCAGGGACTGGAGAACTCTGAGAGCCATACCATTGTCACCATCACTCTGCTGCTTCTCACGGCAGCCTTTATTGCTTAGCATGTATCTCATGAAAGTACTTTTGCCTACCCATTTGTTCCAGCTATACCAGCTCAAAGGGCTAGCTCAAAAGGATGATCAGTAGCATCCAGTTCTGTCACTGATTTAAGGTGGGACATGAGACATGGTTATGAAGTGTGTAGAAATGACATTGTTTTGTCCTGTTTATTTTTTCTTACTTCATACTGTTTTCTTAGGCAAACTCTCATAGAAATCACAGGGAATTTTTATTTGAATACAGCTTTTCAAATGCTTGCTGTAACTGAGACAATGAAAATAATCTCTCTCTTTCATGTTACAGTCTTAGTGTAGTGGCACAAGCTCAGGATACTCCTGGGATGGAGCTGTAATATTAATGCCTAAAGGTCTCACATTTAATATGGAATTTTACCTTAGTAGGAAATACTTACATCCCTTCTTTGGGTTTTGCTCCAAGATTTCTTTCTTATATTTTCCTCTTATATATTTTGTTCTATATTTAACTATGTGTGTCAGCCACTGGCATGTACCCTTAAGTGTTTCAAACATTTATCTGAATGTGTCACACCCCATTATTAACTTATGGCTAGACTTACAGCCATACTTAAAGTTACCTGGATACATAAACAATATTTATTTTAGCATTATTAAAGTGTCATGCTTAAGTTGAAAATTGAAAAACACAGGTCCCAGCTTTGCAGACAATTACACCTGAGCTTCATTTTCAGCATATAAGCAGTCCAAATTCCTTTGTAGGATTACTTATCTGCTCAAAATCAAACATCTGTTTAATTGATTGCAGAACTAATGCTTCACTCTCTAATAATGTTGTTATTTCCTTTAATTTGTTTGTTTGTTATGGCTTTTGATAATACACTGTCATTTTTCTATAAAACTGTCTTCTAATTCCATATCACTGTAAAAAATGATTAATTTTCTAACCATATGGGACACTTCCTACAGCTTTTAAAATATTTTAATGTTATTACTGTAATACATAATGTGTTTAATAATGTAATTCTGAATAAAACAATGTCTCTTTTTAAAAATAATTGAAAACACAGTGGGGACCTTTTAAAGGAATTGTCTTAGTTAAGAAATCAGACATGACAGTGCATTTCTGTTCATTTATTTTACACTTTCTGGATTATAAAAGTCTCTTGGTTTTCAGTCTGGTAATATTAAATTGAGCTTAAAACAAATCGGCAGAATATGTGGTCTGTATTGATTGCCTTACTAACAAAAATAGTTTCATCCCCTGAGAATATATCCACCCTCATGTCCTTATTCCCACACTTTTCCTGGTCCCATCCTTATTCCTGTTCTTTCGCAGTTTTAGATCAGTGCACTGCCTTCTAGTAACTTACATTTTATACACTTTGCCTTCCCCTCCCAAATGAATAAAAATAAAGTAATTTTGGGAACATATTTTAAACAAGACCTTCAGCCAGCATAAATAACTGATGTCAGTGCAACTATGCTGATTTACACACAACCATGACCTGATCCACTCCAGTTACCGTTCAAGTGGGACTCAGCTGGGAGAGGCAAATAAATCCAAAGTTCTTTCTGGGAAAACTGTGGGCCAACTTGTCTTTCTGCTAACAGAACGTGTCCCATTTCCTTTCCATTCACGTCTAAAAATTACAGCAAAACAATGCTATATACATAAAATGGAAAAGTTGCTCATAAAGGTACAGCATGAAACAACTGGCTTGTTAGTAACGTGTTGTGCTGGGAGGAGTTATTTTTGTTTTCTTTTAGGGGAAATCAATATGTTTGGGAGAAAAAAAGGGATGAAATCTTCTTAAACAGGAACATAGGAGGTTTTGTCTGCATACAAGGAAAATCTTTTTTACTGTGAGGCTGTCCAAGTGCTGGCTCAGGTTGCCCAGAGAGGTTGTGGAGTCTCCATCCTTGGAGCTATTCAAAAGGTGCCTGGACATGGTCCTGGGCAACCCGCTTGAGCAGGGGGTTGGACAAGATGACCTCCAGAGGTCCCTTACAACCTCAGCCATTCTGTGTTTCTGCGAACTGTTTATGGTCTGAAACTCTAATAGCCTTTTATGTTTTGATGTATAATGGGTAATTTTTAAATGACGTTGTTTTTTACCCCTATGTGGGCAACTTGTTTTTTCTATCTAAACTAAATTTGTACATGAGGAACCATTCTTTACAACAAAGTAAATTAAAATATCTTTCATATTAATTTTATTAGAAGTGAAGAAAGTCAATAAGTCCCTCTGGCTCCTCTAAACTGATTTTTTCTCTCAGCTACTACAGTGTGTGTAACATGACAAGCATCAAATCACTGTCTGTTCTGCATAGCCTGCATTAGCAAATATGCTTCTTCAAAACCAATACCGAGTAGAAGGGAGTTCTCTGTGTACCAAAAAAAAATGGTGTGAAATATAAACAAAGTGTGAGTTCTGAGATATATTAAATGGGATAAAATTGACAAATCTGTAGCGGTTCTAATTGCTTTGTTTGAGAGAGTTGAAAATATTTCTTATATATCTGGTTTATAGTCAAGGGAAACTTTCAGCTTTTTGTCAGATAGTAAAAAGTGAGCAACTGAAGAGCCATGAAGATGAATTTTTCATCACTCCCTGATGCTGGGACAAAATGTGTAACTTGCAGAGAAGTTCTGTGTACTCAGTGAACTGAGAATGCCAGCTCCTCAACTTTGGCTAAGTGGTCTAAATGAGGTAAGGGCCATCTTGTTCATTATCAGAAGAAAATGTCTTAGGTCTAAGTTAAAATACAATTTATATACGTTGAAAAGACGTTAAATGTGTCCCTGTGTCACCTGAGGAGAAAATCCTTCTGCACTCTCAAATGTTGCTTTTAGTAACGATGTCATTAAGAAAATGCATTTAAGAAAAAATTCCTTTTCTCATGGTGATTCTCCAAGACGACTCTTAGAATCAGTAGGAACATCTGAGACTGAATGTCATGTTTCGGTTTTGTTACAAATATTCAAGATAAAGCAAAGCTGAGGTGGGGAGGAATAAATGACAATGAAATGATGAAAATAGGGAGAACTTACCATGCCGATTAATTCATTCCACCACAACAGCAGCAGAGGTTATTCATAGAGGCCAGTTTGAATCCATTTATGAAGGCTTTTGAGCACTCATCTAAGTCATAAACAACTTAATATGCTTCATATGGTTCATTGCTTAAAATCTGAATACTCTAACAAATCCTCAATTCCTTTTTGTAAATCTCCTTAAGTCTTATTGTCATGATACACACATATTGAATGCCATTCTGAAGTTTTATATCAAACTTCTTATCATGGTATTTAAGTGCTTCCCAGCAATGATTGTTACTAATGTTGTCACAATATCAATCTTTTCAGTCATTCTCAGTAACACATATTTGCTAATGTTAGTCAAAAACATTATAAAAGCTTTGTAAGGATAATATTTTCCAGTATTTTCAGGAACGGTATGTTCATATTTGGTTCTTTTTAAAAGTTAGCTAAAAAAGAGCTATCATGTATCTCTCCTTAAAAAGGATGCTGCTTTATTCCAGAGATTATTCCTGCTTTGTCAGAAGAAAGGAGGTGACAAATACAAATTCTTATATCATAAAATACAGTTATATCCCCCATCTCCCTCTTAAAAATAGCAAATTGAGATAAGGCAATAAAGTTGATCTGATAAAATACCAAGTTGTGATCAACTTGCTGCTGCTACTGTATTTCATGGCATACAGTTATCAATAACCTATGCCCTCTGCAGAAATATGACATTCAGAATTATGCATCAAACAAGGTTGTACTCTGTCTCAGTGAATAGCTGTAAACCGTGCTGAGATTCAGTGTTATGTTTTGATGTTTATAAATCAGACTCTCCTCAGAGGTATCACCACAATACATCACAGACAGGGATACAGAAAACAAATTATAAAAACCTAACTGGCTGAAAGCGGCCTTTTCTTCATCACAGTGATACTAAGACACAGTTGTTCTTGTATTTAGCAGATTTGAAATTTGAGAGTTTTAAACCAGTAGTTAATCTGCATTCCATCTAGTTAAAACATGTTGTGGTCACTTGCACAAAACATGTAAGATATCTAAAAATGTCAGCCATAAGCAGGCAAATAATAATATACTTTGGTATAAACAGGACAGTGACCAAAGAAAAAGACTGAACTGGTTTTAATTTAGTAAGTTTTAATATTGAAGCTGTCATTTAATAGGAAAACTGTCCATTGCATTTGACACAGCAAAAAAATTCTGATTTATTAATATAAATTACATACTGAAGTTCACCTTACCATATCTGATATGCCATGTATTTATAGGTTATGAAACAACTTTACCCTTAACAGAAAAGCCTAAAGAAGAAAACATCATAGACACATGAAAAATACCACAAGTGCAGTAGCATATATCCAATAAATATTCCATCTGTCATCAGTGACGATGAACTTTTAGTGGCTGAACACTTTACTGTCTCTACAGATATGATCATTAAGTCACAACTGTTAGAGCTACTTGCCTTTAATAGCAGAACACTTGAAAGTATTGCATGCTGTACTGGTATAGCATAAACACTGAGATGAACCAAATTCAACTATAGGAAGACCAACATTCTCAAAAACTTGATTAGCAAACCTGGAAATGTGTAGGCAAATAAAAGTAGACCAAAACTGATAGATAATATAGGCAGTTCTACCCAATGCAATCACACCTTTTAAAATGCATGTAAATGGATTTCAGTCATTAAAAATATTGCCAAGACTTAATCAGGTGTCAAAATGCCTGTTTACAGTTTACTTCTTCATGAGTCTGTGGAGTTAATGCAATTATGTTTTATCAACAAGTATGCAGTGCTAATTTAATTTGCAAAATCCACAATGCCATATTATGCTACAAAAATGTCACTGTGGACTTCATTTATATCTTATAAATACTCCTGATATGTGTATAGATTTATATGTACATTTTATATTAAAACACAGAAAACATCCTTCACGGTAGCAACTGAAATTGTGTCTGTGCATGTATATGTAAATACACAATAGTTTGCAAGTATGTCAAAAGTTTACAATGGCCATAGGTATATGTAGTAGTATTATGTGTTGCTAATCCAGCTAATATGGGAACTATTTGAATAAATTTTTAAAAATTATAGATCTTGCCCCAGAGAGTTATTTTTTAAAGAAGAAGTCCTCAGACTTTGATGATATAGTTGTATAATCATGATAATGGCCTGTTTAGGAGACTGGTTGACAGAGTCCCTTGGGAGGCAGTCCTGAAGGGCAAAGGAGTCCAGGAAGGCTGGACATTCTTCGAGAAGGAAATCTTAAAGGCGCAGGAGCAGGCCGTCCCCATGTGGCGAAAGACGAGCCAGTGGGGAAGAAGACCGACCTGGCTGAACAGAGAGCTTTGGCTGGAACTTAGGAAAAGAAGGGGAGTTTATGACCTTTGGAAGAAGGGGCAGGCAACTCAGGAGGACTACAAGGACGTCATGAGGTTATGCAGGGAGAAAATTAAAAGGGCCAAAGCCCAACTAGAACTTAGTCTGGCTACTGCTGTAAAAGACAATAAAAAATGTTTCTATAAATACATTAGCAACAAAAGCAGGGCTAAGGAGAATCTCCATCCTTGATTAGATGCAGGGGGAAACATAGTGACAAAGGATGAGGAAAAGACTGAGGTACTTAATGCCTTCTTTGCCCCAGTCTTTAATGTGAGGCCAGTTGTTCTCTAAGTACCCATCCCCCTGAGATGCCCATCTACAAGAAGGGCTGGAAGGAGGATCCAGGAAACTACAGGCCTGTCAGTCTGACCTCAGTGCCAGGGAAAGGTATGGAGCAGATCATCTTGAGTGCCATCACATGGCACATACAGGACAAACAGGTGAGCATGGGTTTATGATGTGGGTGTTGGCTATGGATATTGTCTACCTAAACTTTAGTAAAGCCTTTGACATTGTTTCCCACAGCATTCTCCTGGAGAAACTGGCTGCTCATGGCTTGGACAGGCGTACTCTTCACTGGGTAAAAAACGGGCTGGATAGCTGAGCCCAGAGAGTGGTGATGAATGGAGTTAAATCCAGTTGGCGGCCAGTCACAAGTGGTGTTCCCCAAGGCTCAGTACTGGGGCCAGTTCTGTTTAATATCTTTATCAATGATCTGGACGAGGGGATCGAGTGCACCCTCAGTAAGTTTGCAGATGACACCAAGTTGGGTGGGAGTGTTGATCTGCTTGAGGGAAGGAAGGCACTACAGAGGGATCTGGACAGGCTGGATCGATGGGCCAAGGCCAATTGTATCAGGTTCAACAAGGCTAAGTGCCGGGTCCTGCACTTGCGTCACAACAACCTCTACATGCAACTCTACAGGCTTGGGGAAGAGTGGCTGGAAAGCTGCCTGGTAGAAAAGGACCTGGGGGTGTTGGTGGACAGCCAGCTGAATGTGAGCCAGCAGTGTGCCCAGGTGGCCAAGAAGGCCAATAGCATCCTGGCTTGTATTAGAAATAGTGTGGCCACAAAGGAAGTGATTGTCCCTTTGTACTCGGCACTGGTGAGGCCGCACTTGGAACATTGTGTTCAGTTTTGGGCCCCTCACTACAAGAAAGACTTTGAGGTGCTGGAGCGTGTCCAAAGAAGGGCAATGAGGCTGGTGAAGGGTCTAGAGCACAAGTCTTATGAGGAACGGCTGAGAGAACTGGGGTTGTTTAGTCTGCAGAAAAGGAGGCTGAGGGGAGACCTTATCGCTCTCTACAACTACCTGAAAGGAGGTTGTAGCAAGGTGGGTGTTGGTCTCCCCTCCCAAGTAACAAGCAATAGGATGAGATGAAACGGGCTCAAGTTGCACCAGGGGAGGTTTAGATTGGATATTAGGAAAAATTTCTTCACTGAAAGGGTTGCCAAGCATTGGAACAGGCTGCCCAGGGAAATGGTTGAGTCACCATCCCTGGAGGTATTTAAAAGACGCGTAGATATGGTGCTTAGGGACATGGTTTAGTGGTGGACTTGGCAGTGCTAGGTTAACGGCTGGACTCGATGATCATAAAGGTCTTTTCCAACCTAAATGATTCTATGATTCTATGATAAGCCATTTTGTATCATTCTAAAATGGTTATAAGCGTTAAATCTATTAAGGCATTTAACTCTATGAGATTTAAAGTTTCATAATTTTAACATCAAACCTATATAATGCTGACATAAGTCTTCTCCACTGCTTTGTGGAGGTGGATGTATTTTGTTGAAACATATTCACAAGATAACATTGAAATTTAAACTACGATTTCATTTCAGTCCTACTGAGTAGGAAGACGTAAGACTTCAAAGGAAGTCGTCAAGATCCAGAGAATGCTTTTCCCTGTGTTCTAAAGTCTAATGTTTCAAGCAACTTCTGTAAATACTTTCTACTTTGGAATTTTGGGTTTGGGTGTGGTTTGGTTTGGGGATTTTTTTTTGAAACTTTTGTGAGGGAATCCAGTATTGACAACTTTAAGACTTCAAAAATGAGTTTAAAGGAGTTAAAAAACCAGTTATGCCTGAGAAAATCACAAACTTTGCCATCGGGAAAAACTGGGGGGTTCCATTTTCAAGTTTGTCTCCCTGGCATTACCAAGCAGCATTCTGTTCTTAACTAATATTCCATCTAACAGCTTGATCCTAGTCCCTGGGAGTTTAACAGAAACAAGCAGTTCTATGAGATAGAGACTGCATTCACAGGGAAAAGCAATGCTGTTTTCAAAAATAACACAAATACTTTGGAAATATTGAAACTTCTGCTATAAGTCCTGAGGCTGTAATACCAAAAGTATTATTGTAAAATGTAAGCTTAAAATTCATCAAAAGTCTATAAAACCCACAGGTTTATAGAATTCTTGAAATTCTTTAATTTTATGTGAATCAATGTACCTTGAAATTATGACATCCCTGTCTCTTGCTGCCACTATCCACCTCTCTGTTTCTCTGCACCCTTTAACAAAGAACCGTCGAAGACCAACACTATTAAGAAAGGCTATTTAATGGATTTTTGTATTTTCATTTGTGCAGGATGAGTGCTGAATGTTTCACACAAAGATATTTACATAATAAATTATATAAAAACTTGTTCTCATATTTTCTTCCTGAGGGACTGATAAATATCTAAGCAGTGCACATAAAAATACTTGTACAAGTAGAACACTCTGTGGTAAGCAAAGAATGTACACGCTATGGATGTATTGGGAGTGAAGAATATTTACAATTTCATAATTTAGAATAGAAAAAGGAGCATTCAAATTGCATCTTTGCTGTAGAAATTTCACAGTCCATTTAGATCCAAACAGGAGGAGTAGGTAGTTAGGAATAAGCTAAGGAGAACAGAGGGATAGAAAATATTATACAATGAAGTAAGAAGAATGGAACTTGGGAACTGGGAACAGTTGGTCTTCCATTCACAGAAAGTGTAGAAGAGCATGTCCAGTCGCTAATCAGCTGTGTTAGCACCCTTTCAATATGAAAGAAAAGAAATTATGGTGGTGTCGATTGCATGAGGCACTGCATATTATGTTTCACAGACAGATGGGAAGATACTATCAAGTCTTTACTTGGAAGGACTCTGGCACTGGTCTAGACCCACAGTATAAAAACACTTTTAGAAGAAGCTGGCAGGGAAATAGCAAATAGATTTCTAGGGAGCCTGAAATAGAATGTGACTCCCCACTCATAGATCAATGGCATGCATTACATACGATTAAGACTATAGCATAACTGGCATAAGGAGCAGCAGGCACCCCAGAAAGAAACATGACTGAATCACAGTTGCATCTTGGCTACAGCAATGAAGGGTCAGTTGCAGAAGGCAATAAATTTGAACCAGGTGTAGTGGGTTGACCCTGGCCAGATGCCAGGTGCCCACCAAAGCCGCTCTATCACTCCCCCTCCACAACTGGACAGGGGGAGAAAATAAAACGAAAGGCTCGTAGGTCAAGATAAGGGCAGTTTAATAAAGCAGAAGCAAAGGTCGCGCGCGAAAGCAAAGGAAAACAAAAGATTTTATTCTCTACTTCCCATCAGCAGGCGATGTTTGGCCACTTCCTGGGAAGCAGGGCTTCAGTACGCGTAGTGGTTGCTCCGGAAGACAAACGTAAACAAACGAATGCCCCCACTTCCTCCTCCTCCCCCTAGCTTTTATACTGAGCAGACGTCATATGGTATGGAATATCCCTTTGGTCAGTTTGGGTCAGCTGTCCTGGCTCTGTCCCCTCCCAAGATCTTGCCCACCCCCAGCCTACTGGTGGGGGGGGGCAATGTTGGAGAGACAGCCTTGATGCTGTGCGAGCATTGCTCAGCAGTAGCCAAAACACTGGTGTGTTATCAAGACTGTTCTAGCTACCGATACAGAGCACAGCACTACGAGGGCTGCTGTGGGGAAAATTAACTCCATCTCAGCTAGACCCAATACACCAGGTTTGGGGCCAAAAGCTGTATAAGAATTAATCTGATCCCTTTTGTGGAATTCAAAGGAAGGCAGATGGATCATACAGCCAATTCTTCCTCTGCAGAGATACATTCAGACTTGGAATCCAAGCCCAGCCCATAATCAATATATCATTTGTTTTGCTGATTCAGTGACTAATTTTATCGTAAATATGCAAAAACTTCACATAGTTTGGTATCTATCCTTATAGTGCCTTATAGAATGCTAAATGAGTAAACAATGTTTAATCAAACTATTTGCATTATCTCAAGATTTAGCCAGAAACTACTTCTGCCTTTTCTGAGATTGATTATATCCATTTCCAAGCATAGAAATTTGTGAAGATATTTAGAACTGGATTGTGAGGCATGTATAGTTCTACAGTAATACTTCAAAAACGTTTTTCAACGCTGAATATTATTTTATGAAAATATCTTTTTTTTCCCAGAAATGTAGAACACTTGAGAAAAGAAATGATTCAGAGCTTTCAAGAGGAACAGTTTGCATTCCCTCATAGAGATCTTTTAGAAAAATACCTGAGTTCTACATTGTATGGGAAGAATTCCAAAGTATTTCAGTCAGTGGGATTAAGACAAGAAAAATGAGTGTTTTTGAAACATCTATGCCTGCCATTGTAAAGCCCTGGTAGCAATACTACTTAAGCCACTGACCATTAAAAAGAACACTATGGATTTAGACTATGGCTGAACTACTAAGCATCAAAACCAGTGCAGATAAGGAGGACATCCGTTCAGCTTCACACAGATGTCTTGCAATTTATAGACACCTGGAGCAGTTACTAATAGCTTTTACATGTGAAAAGGACAATGAAAAAGATATGCTTGTTTTACCAAATCTCTCCCTTTTTGCATTTCAAAACTTGAGATAAATAGACTAAATAAACAAACAACTAGATAAGATAGAAAAAAACCCAGACTTTTCCAATCTGGGCTTTGGGAGCTGGATTTTTTTCCCCCTTAATATTTTAATAGAAAACTGGTCTTGCAATAACTGAGTAAGATCAAAGTCTTGACTTTGGGTAGTCAGACCTCCAAGAATATTGCTGTCTTCCTGTCTAACATGATCTAAATGTGAATGGAAAAAGTGACATTCACGTTAATAAAATGAAGAGATATATGTGGGTTCTGAAGGATTGCTATGCACCTGTAAAATCAATGGGTTTTTTTCCTAAAACTCATTTTAATTTTCTTTCTTTCTTTCCTTCTTTCTTTCCTTCTTTCTTTCTTTCGTTCTTTCTCTCTCTCTCTCTCTTTCTTGTAAATGTTTTCAAATCTGCCTTGAAATCCTCTTTTCTCTTCTTACTTTCTCCTAGCCTCTTCAGTTCTGCCTTCTCTCTCCAGGAGACAATATATTCATGGAGGTAATACTGAATTACTGCAGCACTCACACTGATACTTCTGTAAACTCCACGTGGGTGGAAATCTATTTCTGCCTAGAGCACCACAGACTTCATGGGACAACAAAGCTGTAATATGCTAAGCAAAACAGAAGCGTTGCCAATGTGCAACATTTCCTTAGGCTTTCTGAAAAATGAGGACAAAACCTGGTGCCTGAGCTTCGTTTGTAATAAATGAGGCTCATAAGCTTTCTTTTCTGGATATGTGTTAATGGAGGATAAGATACATAGAATCACCCCTGCATTTGCTTATTGCATGGCATTTCTAGCCCCAGGCTGCCATAATTTTATACAGGGTTATATGAAATGGTTGCTTTCAGTACTTTGAAGTTCTGAGAACCAAAAAAAAGCAAACTGTATGATGGCTGAGAAACACCCAGATTCTTCAAAAGGTGTCATTTCATAGCATAGAATAACATATTTTTACTGTGCTAATTTTTTATCAAGTATGACAAGCTCTCTTACACTGTTTGAAGATTTTAAAGCAGACTCAGCCCCTTGTAAAAATGTACTCTTGCAGTAACAGTAAATTATTGCAAAATTAATTTGCAAAGCACCTGCTAGTAGATATATTTATGTTCTAGATGCTCTTACACTACTGTAATTGTCAGTTGTCTTTAAAGGGGAATATAATATGACTTCCTTCCAGCATTTTTTTTTTAGAATTGAAATTTGATATTAAATTTCATCTAAATAAACACTAGATCTTAAGTCATTTTCTTAAAATCTGGAAAGGGATATATATAGTTCTTTTAAAATGAACATGCAGAAATCATAATAGGGCACATCAGCAAGAAAATTACTGGTTTTGAAAATAAATAAATAAATAAGACATTTGATAGAATCACATTTTAGACCACTTGCTGTGTTCCTGTGGTGTAGCACAAACTTTTTCATACAAAGAAACCTGCAATAAAGAGCTTTAAATACCAGGAAAGGAAAGCTCCAATTCAAATAGAAAAATGGCTTAATAGCTTTCCTGGTTATAATTATAAGGAGGTTAGTTCAACTCACTGTCCACAGTCCATGTAATTATCACCTGAAATAACATTTCAATAGAGTTGAACTACATAATAAAGCTTCTTTACCCTGATAATTAACAAGGTTAAATGTCATTTCTGTAGCACTGAAAAATTATTGTTTAAATACATCCCTAGTAAGATTGAATCCAATCAAGAGAAATAAACAGCAATAAAAGCATTTATTTTATATGTTCTAATTTCCATGTAAAACAAAAAACTTCTACATATTCCATAGGGATTTTCATAATCACATGTACTCAAAATAACAAAAAAAAAAGTTAATATAAGAAAAATGAAAATAAACTACGTTTTTCAATAACAAGATTTTTTTCCTCTCTATGCTGTATTTAAGACTATATACAAATTAATTTCATGCAAAAATGAAAAATGCTGATGCTATGTATAGCAGATAAACTGTGAATAAAGTTTGCTTTGCATCTTACAGTTTGAAGGTACAGTATTACATTATCAAATGAGTTCACATTATTCTTTTGTTTCAGATCTTGACATTCTTTGATGACTCCTGTTCACAGTCCTTTTAGACACCCCCTGGTTGCATGAGTAACTTCCACTTTGAGGGGGAACTATTTCCTGACAATTAAAAGTCTGGCCCTGTACCACTGCTGCTTTCTCATTCCCACATCCATTTATTAACCATTCATCTTTTTTTAGAATCTGGGTCAAAAATATAACCCTGGTCCTCAATATAACCCATGATATTTCATGAAAGCTATCTTTAATTAGCTTTATATGGCTTTTTTTTTAAATTATGTAACATTTTGTCAAATAAAAATAAAGTTTGACTTTTTCTAGGATAGTATGGTTTAGTATGCAGTCTTCAAAATACAGGCAAATAAAGAGTCCTAAATGTCTGACTAGCATTCTTTGTGTATGGGAAAGCATACCCATAGGATCTTCCCTGGATCAAAGTCAGTTTCTCAATACTTTACAGAATTAAATGCAAATTTCTAAATCGGGGGTTTAATCTCTAATACCTAAAACTTTACATGAACTGTGGGACATTGGGTATGTTTTCAGGCATTGTGGGATGTATATATATATGCATGAACTACAGACAGGATCTTCCAAAAAAAACTTTGGATTAAATTCCATTATTTCCTCAGTAGCTTCTATTTCAATCAATCCCCATAGTCAAACGTATGTATCAGCTCTCTGCAATAGCAGCAACCACCTTAAAAAGCAACACGAACAGGACTAAATTTTGGACTATATTATTACTGGAGATTGGCTTTCCCTTCCTCATACTATCTGCAAATAAAATTTACATGGTATTGCTTCAAGTGTAATCTACTGAAATGCACATCAGTACTGAAACATATAAATTATCTGCACTACTTCTGAACAGAACAGAAACTTTTGTCTCACTAAGAATACAAAAAAAAAAAAAAAAAAGAGGCCTGGCTAAAAAAGTGGATTATAAAATTCAAACCCTTTAATTTATTTATATATGTAGTTTCTTACTGTCATAGCATGAAAGAAAAATAAGGAAATGTAAGGAGCTGAAAAGTAGAGAACAATAGAAGATATGCTTTTTAGCTGTTACAGTTTTTTCTTTAGTCTTACTATCACATTCTATTTCATATTGTTGACTCTTTCAGTCCAGGCAAAATCATATTCTTTATCTTATATCCCAGTAGTTGGCAGATGGCAAGTGAATGTAGCTACGCCTAGAGTTCAAAGCTGCTGATGCCTGATTATTGTTGCACAGAGATGGTGAATATAGTTACTTGTCTGCCTGTACGATCCTGGCTTGTTTTAAAGAAGTTCAAATAGCACTCTGATTATTAACTAGTAAAGTGGAATCAGATTCCATTACTAAGAAAAAAGGGCTTTCACCTTTTTGGAGAAACACAATACAATTATTTTCGTATTTTTAAAATACTTTTAAATTATTTTACCCTTTTCTATCGGGGCAAAAGCATATTCCATCTTCTCTAGCTCAGCGTTATAAAACTAAGATCTGTGTATGTGCGACTGAACTGTAATTGGGGTCAGGGATGCTACAAAATGATCTGGAAAATAAGACTGGTGGGGGAACATGAGAAGAACTGCTATATTCAGTCTGGAAGAAGAGACAAAAGAGGGGAAATAACTAAACCATCAGCATGTTATCAACATTATTCTCACACTAAATCCAAAACACAGCATTGTACCAGCTACTAAGAAGAAAATTAACTCTATCCCAGCCGAAACCAGGACACTACCTCCAAAGAGAGAAAAGGATGATATAGGGATCCTTTGACAAGGTTCAGATACTTCTGTTACTGAACTGCCGATAAGAGAAACAGTGAGACAAAACTATAGCCAGCTGCATTTAGGTTACATATTTTTGGGGCCAGGGGGGGAATCTCCGTATTAGTGCAGCAGGCAGCAAAAAAAGTGAAGGAAAGATAATTTAGAAACAATTTCAATAGATATGCAAGTGTGATCTAGTCACCCATCTGACAGATGTATTCTAAAATAAATCAAGTCTACTCTGTTACAATGCAGGAGGATGGACAAGGTACCTACCTCTTATCTCAAACTATGTTCTCTTATTTTCCATGTGGAACCTGACCTAGCTTTCATTTATGTATAATAATAAAAAAGATGAAAAGTTCTCTCACTTATTTTGTAAATACTGAAGCGGACACTGTAGGTATTACAAAAAGATACACACTACAAAATAGATATAGATAGAAGATATTGGGTGAGAACAGAATGACAATGCATCTCCCATTCCAGACTCTCTTATTCTCATTGTCTCCCAAATCCCAGCTTCCTGTGCTCTGCTGGCTAGATCCTTGTAGCATGGGTATTCAGTTCCTGGCGATTTTGAGAAGTGTTACAGAAGGGGAGCATGAAAGAACTCTACAGCAGTATATAGTACTATATTTCTGATAAGAAACTAAAGACTGTTTTCCAGAGCCTGGGTTGGAAAATGAAGTCATGAGTGAGGAACTCTAAGGGGGAACCTAATAAGCCAACTTGAATGAATAAGCTAATCTAAGTCATTGTGTAATTGAAGTTTGAGAAGGGACTATTTCCGTAAGTCAAATTCTTGAAAAATGAGGACTCCTCTATCCAATCTACACATCCACTTACTGAGGTGAGTGATAATAAAAATTCTCTTTTAGATTTGAAAAAATCTATACTGCATGGCTGATCTTTCCAAAAGTGAAAAAGTCATCTAGCTTAAAACTGATACAAAGGCCAGTCTTTCCCTTACCCTGGAAGAGCAGCGACTCTAACCTTGGCTTGCAGATATCTGTGAAATTCTGAGTTTGCTCTAGCCACAGAACATTAAAAACATAAAACTGATGCCAGTGTCATTGAGCAGGCGTAAAGTCTGATAAAAACATGATGTTGTCTGTTAGTGTTATTGCTCATGCTCAGAGGATCACTGACCTGCAGAAATGAGGGGTGTACTCTTACAAAGCAATCCTGGAAACAGTTAGTAGCCCAGCCAGACACTCTGTGGTACTTCAGGCATGAAATGAATGAAATGTTCATTGTCAATGACAGTGTACACCCATCTCCCTACCAGTAACAGAAGAAACTTAAGATATGGAATGAATTCAGGTTCTCACTGGACGTTTTAACTGAAAATTATAATTTAGTATTTCTGGAGGTAGGGGCTTCCTGAAAAGCGGCAGGCATTTTTTAGCCATTTCTATTGTGTCATAGGTGTCAAGGGGATACATGATAATACACAGGTATTTTCAGCCATTTTAATAATCTATCTATACTTAGGGTCCAAAGGAGAACAAAAAACACAAATATTCTTGAATACTCAGAGTTCAGTGCCTTTTGTAAAAAGAATCTCTTTTAACCAACAACAAAATAGTCATTAGCGAAACCTAAAACATTTTCTCATGAAACACAGAATGGGAAACTTAATGACTTAGCATTATTTCTTCAAGTAAGCCAAAAAAGACGGCTCTCCTCCTTTCAACTATGGAAGTAGCTGTCATTCTAGGGACTAGGCCTGCAAGGTGCTCTGTGCCATGAGCTTGGTGATAGGCCTGTTCAATACAGGGAAGGAGTCATGGTCTGAGACTGTTTATTACAGTGGGTTTGTCAGATTTAATGAAAACAAATAGTAGTATAGGAATGAGTTGAAAAGTCAGAGCTTCTGCCTTCTGGTAATTACAGTAAGACTCTAACAAAAGCATTTCTGTGTTCAAACCACGTTCTTACAAGCCTTTTAAATTTAGTTTGCAGTGCTAGACAGATAGCTCTTCATGTAAATGTTATGTGTAATTGAAATGAAAATGGTAAATAATGCAAAAGTAAATTTGGTAAGCTTGGGGAAAAGTCTATTTACTTCAGACTGCAATAACAGAGTGTGATGTATTGTTTTATCAACGTTCTTACAAAAATGAAAAAAATTATGCCTTTGGCATATGTTCTTTCAGTAAGGATGGTGGCAGCTGGGAATTAGTTAGTCTATACTACCATGTTTAAAAAAAAATTAATTTAGCTCTGTTGTCTACCAGATGTGTCCTATACTAGAATGTGTTGCGTATTAGGTCATTTATTATTAGGTCAGTTATTTAAGGGTTTTAATTTTGACATATTACTTAGCAAGCTGAGCACAGCTAAACAATTAAAATTTACACAATATCTCTGTCACACAGTGACCCAGCCACTGGCCACCATCTGTGACATCATGAAGTGCTCTGAAGAATTAGATAAGAATGCCAGCATTATGAATGGAAAATTACTATAAAAATTGGCTAATCTTTCAAAAAAGTCACTCTTTACACTATTTGTGTACTTTTTCAAATAGACAGTTTGCCTAAGAAAACCTGTGGTTTTTTTCATTCTCCAGGGATATCTGTCTTATCTTTTTCTACCCTTCTTGCTAGATTTTTTATGAGAACAGAATCAAAACTATAATGTCTCATCTGTTTGGTTTTTAGTGGTTTTGTTCAACACTGCTACATGGAGCTGAGCTAGCTCTGACTAGAAACAAGAGTTTAAGCTATTTGTGGTTTATCACACACATTATTTATAAGGCATTCATCTGTAGCTCAGATACAGCAAGTAGGCATGTCACGCATCTTGTCAAAATGCCACACTCGCTGTCAATTACAGGAGCTCTCATACCTTTTGTGAAGGAATGGATCACATACCTGAAACCGGGACATCCTGATCCTGACAGTTCAGCTGGGAAACATTTATATTCACTGAATGCTGCTATTACAGTATCTACTTTGAAGAAATGCACACACACACAGAGAGGAAAAGGTGTAAGACTAACCTACAGGCATGACCTGAGCCATATGATGACTTATACCTGCTTCTCCAGCTAATGGCCTGAACTGAAATATGAATCAAAGAATATTTGTCCCAGCGATTAACAGTTCATAAAATGTTCTAAAAGTGGTTTATATTTATCACTTGTATGATTGATCAGACATTTATGGTATTGGCAATTACGGTATTGAGCATTTGAAAATTGGGAGTAATTCCTTGAAATATCAGATATTAAGCTCATTTTAAGCAAAATGCTCCTTTTTGTCATATGACACGTCAGGATATCTTAAGCTCTTCAAGATTCCTCTTGCAGCAACAAGGGAATGGGAAATCTGCTTTATCTTAATATTTTTAAGAGAGCGCTGAGATTATGACATCATTATATGATTCCAGGAGTGAGGGATTTAAATAAGATTCCAAATACTGTAGGAAAATAAAATTGGACAGTTATCAAAACAGACAGACAGCAAAAAAGTAGAATGAAGAAAATTATATCTCTTTTTGTTATTAGTAGAACCAGTTGAGGAAATTGAAACAGGGATGAATCTTTCAACTCTCTAATTGGAGGAGGAAGCAGAAGGTGTGGATCCAAGCTAAAGGGGCAGTGCCAAGGAAAAGCTGCCCAAAATGCAACTACGACAGATAAATCGGGATGTCATCCCCATCATGTAGGCACTGCAAAATCCTGTTAGAGAATCCTAATATATAGTGCTCAGGGGTACATTTACCAGGAGGAAGAAGGCAGCAGTAATCTCTCTCCCTGCGGTAACATCACTGTGCTGAGCTGCCCTGTATGTCAGGGAGGGCAAAGGTGCTGTAGCAGAGCCCAGCCCTTCAAGCCTTATACTGCTATCATCATACCATCATCCAGGACACCCAAAGCTGTGTGCACTGGGGAAGGAAGGTCATTCTGTCCCCAACCAGTCATGGTCTCTTGGGACATCTCACAGACAGTTTAAAATAATCGTCTGCCCAGCAATAACTAGTCTTTTGTGAACCTCCCTGTCCTTCAGAGGGTAGCAAGTAGAGAGAGAGGCCAAAGAGTGCTCTCCATGAGCTGTATAGGCACCCACCTAAGTGCGCAAAGTTACTGGCCTTTGAAATGAATTCAAGAAATTAATGAAGTGCACTTATAATTTATTAGACATATAATCATAAGTAAAAGGTTCCCATTAACTAAATGCTCAGTCAGCTAATCTTGGAAAAATAGGGGATGCTTCTAATCCTATAATAGTGTCCCCACTTTAAGACCTTGTGAGATACATGCTCCAAAATCACACATGGCAAGAACTTCTAGGTCAGCTGCAGGGACAGGGTGTGTTTGGAGGCAGCTGGGGAAGTGCCGTGGCAGTTTGATGCAGGGTGTCGTGGTTTAACCCCAGTCAGCAACTCAGCACCACACAGCCGCTTCCCCCTCCCCCTCCCAGTGGGGTGATGAGGAGGAAAGCAAAGGAAAAAAAGTAAAACTCGTGGGTTGAGATAAGAACAGTTTAATAACTAAAGTAAAATATAATACTAATGATACTAATAATGAAATAAAATAATAATAATAGTAATGAAAAGGAATACAACAAAAAAAGGAAGGGGAGGGGGAAGGAAAAAAAACAGTGATGCACAATGCAATTGCTCACCACCCGCTGACCGATGCCCAGTTAGTTCCCGAGCCGCGATCCACGCCGCCCGGCCAACTCCCCCCTGTTTATATACTGGGCACGACGTTCCACGGTATGGAATACCCCTTTGGCTAGTTCAGGTCAGCTGTCCGGCTGTGCTCCCTCCCAGCTTCTTGCACACCTGCTTGCTGGCAGAGCATGGGGAACTGAGAAGTCCTTGGCTTAAGATAAGCGCTACTTAGCAACAACTAAAACATCAGAGTGTTATCATCAACATCATTCTCACACTAAATCCAAAACACAGCACTGTACCAGCTACTAAAAAGAAAGTTAAGTCTGTCCCAGCCGAAACCAGGACACAGGGCTAGTACGGTTTGCACATTGTTTCCCTCCAATGGCTCCCCCATAACTAAGCCACTAATGGCAGCACGGTTGCCACAGAGCAGAGAACCTTCTGGTAGGGCAGGCTGGGAGTGTCCCATGGCAACAGCCAATCGCCAGGTGCCACAGGAATTTCAGCCAATTAGAACCTGGGTATTAGGTATTCTCTGCCCAATCCCATAAGTGATAGGGTCTGGGGTGGCTGGGGAGACCCAGCAGAGAGCCCACAGAAACTGGCCTCAGTGTCCAAGGGCTCATGGCAGAGGAGGCCGCAGCTCTGCCTGTGGGCCAAGACCCCTGTGCTGACTCTACCAGCGCCCTCCTGGGCTGCCCTGTCCACCTGCCACATGGCAGGGAGGTTGTGTGGGAACCCGTGTGCTGCCTTCTCTCCTGGAGTGGGCATCTCCCCCACTGTGGGACGTGGGTGTTGAGTCTCTCGTCAACATTAAACATATCCATGACTAAACGTGCTTTGGCACCTGAGCCCATCTAGTTCCCACACTGTAAATTCTGTCTCAAACCACAACAGATATCAACATCTCAAGGCTTGGAACAGGCACTGCCACAGCGATGCCAGGGTGCTTGTTCTTGCCATGCCAGCAGTTCCCTTGCTGGGCAGGGAAGCACCCCATCCCATCACATTGTCATGCTGTTTCCCATTTCTTCATCCTACTTTCCAGCATACTTGTACCTCCCTTTCCCCGCATCAGGGCCCTCCCAAATAAACAATCTGCCCTCTAAGTACTTTTTCCCCATTGGTCCCATTTTTGCTACATCTATACCAAAATTTGGTATTTTTTATATAATCACACAAATAATCTTGGTTTTATATATATAAAAAGTACTACTGTTTTGGTTATCTAAGTAGTATTAGCCTCACAGGTGTGTATTACCCTGCAGGTCCCCAGTACTCCCTTTCAACTACTTGGGAAGTACAACTGCTTCTCATATAGCTCCCCCGTAACCACCTTTGAAATTCAAATATCCCTCGCGGCACTATCTGTAACTTCTGTCAGTTTCTTGCATGGTTATCTGTCATGTCTGGCAATTTCTCGTGTCATTCCTCATTGTATCTTATGTCCTGTTCGGTTAGCTTAACCTTAGACCAGAGACAAGTCAGTGGCTTAGTCACCTGTCTGCAGCCCTAACAGTACACATTGCCTAGTTTTGGCATCAGAAAAATAAATGGGAAATTGAATTACACTGGAGGTTCAGGAAGACTCTTGACAGAAAAAGATATTGGAATGATTTCTATCAAGAAATTATGTCTATCAAGGTATGGAATTATCTATATTTGAGTCACCAATCTTGAAAAGTAAAACCAAACAAATAAATATTTTATCCACTGCACTTGAGTGAGTGTATGAAACTGACATTTAAATGACAAATAGATACTTGAGTGCAGTTCCAGAAATTCATCTGTTTAGTTAAGATGCATTCTCTCATAGATCCTGAATCTTACAGTATAGGCAGAACTTTTTCCATCTCTACCATAAAACTGCCTTTCTTTAATATTTTTAAAGCCATTTTAAAATATTCACTTTCATAATCAAGCATAATTGTTGGCCTGCTGCCTTTTATCAAAGCACTTACCATGTATTGCACCCTCACTTTTATTTTTTCAACATGGGCAGACTGACAGAGGTGAGCTGTTCTCCAGCAAACGTTTTATACTGATGCCAAATAGACTTTCATTTTGACATTAGCTTTCCTATATTTTTCCCTTATCAACAGCTTTTTTCAGCTTGCCTACCCTTTATTACTCTAACCCCCAATCACTTGTCTCTTTCACTGTATATTATTCTGTCTTATATATGGTTGGATATATTTTATTTAAATGGATAAAATAATGGATGTTTTTTAAAGTTGCTGGTTGTTTTTTTCCAAGGTGCTGAGTTAAAATTCTTCACACTCTTTCTAAAACCAGTGTTTCTCTACTAAAAAGAAACAGAATAAAAGGAATTTGTGCTGTGTTTTTAAAACACTTCCATTCATTAAACTCAGTGGGAAGGGATTTACTGACATGGATAGAAACTTGTAATTAGAGTAGAAGCATGTTCTGACAAAAAAGTGCCCAGCTTTGCCAGAGGAATATGAGATTTTTTTTAAAATGTACCGTGAGGTTCAAATTGCCCCACAGGCAGAGGTCTATTTAACCATTAACACAGACAAATCATTGAGTTGTAGGGCCTTGGCAGGTTACCACACTAAAGTCATCTGAGAGCCAATAATGGTGTGCAAACTCTTATCCTGTCTGATAGATATTATTGCCCTTCACCACAAAAGTGGAGTAGCTGACACATCAAGTTGATGAAAATAGTACTTTCTTGCAGCCTCTTATTCTTCATAGTTAAGGCTCTACCAGGACTAGTATTTTTTTACGTAAAATGCATTTTTAGATTTCTTTGAGGCTTTTTTTTAAATTTTCTTTCACATACGTTGTTACTGTTTACTGAGCAGAACTAGACAGCAACGGAGAAAGCAGAAAGACCTTTCTCAGCTAGTTTTACAAAGTCCTGCAGAGGCTGGTCTGGTTCTGGTCTTGAATGATCTTAACAGACCGTCTTCAGTTTTGTTCCACTTTTAATAAAAGTAAAATACAAAGGTTTTTGTTTATCTCAGTGTAGCACATGGGTCATACTCTACCCAGAGGTGGGTAACAACTGGAATTCCTCAGGGGTCCATCCTGGGACCTGTCCTATTTAATGCCATCAGTGACCTAGCAATGCAGTGAGCAATGGGCACTGGAGTGCACTCTGATCAGGCTGGCAGAGGACAACAGTCTGGGGCACGCAGGTGATAGTCATGAGGGCAGGGCTGCCACCCAGACAGCCCTGGAGGGGCTGGAGGAATGGGGCAACAGGAACCATATGAAATTCAGCAACGACAAATGCCAAGTCAGGCACCTGGGAAAGAAGAGCTGCTGGCAACAATACAGACTAGGACCTTCCTGCCCGGGGAGCAGCTCTGCTGAAGAGGCCCTGGGGGTACTGCTGGGCAGAGAGCTGAGCACGAGCCAGCAGTGAGCCCTGGCAGCAGGGATGGCCAACAGCATTCTGGGCTGTGCTACCAGAAGCATGGCCAGTAGTTCAAGACCATGTCTATAATACCACAGGCAGTTTGGGCCCCATAGTACAGGAAGAACATTGATAAACAGGAAAGAGTTCAGTACAGGGCCACCAGGATGGTCAGATCCTGGAGTATTTGCCCTGTGAGAAGAGGCTGAGGGACTTGGGCGTATTCATCCTGGAGAAGAGATAGCTCTGGGTGGGACCAAACAGCAGCCCCCCAGTACCTACAAGGAGGTTATGAGGAAGACAGAGCCAGACCCTTCACAGTGGTGCATGGCAGCAAGCATAAATTGTCATAGGAGAGTTTCTGACAGGATATAAGTAGAAACATTTTCTCCATGTTGACAGTCCAGCAGTGGAGCAGGTTGCTCAGAGTGGTTGTGCAGTCTCCATCCTTGATGGTTTTCAAAATGAGACTGGACAAAGCCCTGAGCAACCCAGTCTGATCTCATAGCTAACCCTTCTTTGAGCAGGAAGCTGGACTAGAAACTTCCTGAGGCCGCTTTCACTCTGAATTATCCTATGATTCTGTGATATTCTTGTGAATAAAACAGAATCCCTTAAAATTGCCAAAAGCAAAAATGAAAATGGTACAGGCATAGTCAAAGTGCAGTTTTGTGTTAATCATATGCATCCCTTGGAGGACATTTTATTTTACTTATCCAGGTAGTATTCTTGGCTATCGTCCTTTGTGACTACATTAGAAATACCCTAAAATCCCTAACTGGGTCAACTTACTATTTAAATGTGGGATAGAATATATGTAACCATCTCGGTACTGGTGTGTTCCCTGGCTGCTTCCCAGTGCTGAATTCAGCACTTATCACAATTTTGGCTTTGTGTAGCTCAGAGACCACCCACATAACCAGAGAGCATGATGGGCCTCATTGTGCCAATCTTGATGGTTGAAGCAGCCATGAAAGGCATCAGCCTGAACTTCTACAACAAGAAATATTAAGCTGAGGGAGACCAGTTTATCTTTCTGGTTACTTTGCTCATTTCAACGAGCTGAATAAGGCTTTAGTAGTCTCAGCATTAGACAAGAAAAAAGATTTGTAAGTGGAGGTTACATCTACTTACAGAGGTAGCCAAACCACCTGTTACACACAGAAAAAAAAGAAAAGCTTTTGAGCGTACATCCTTTTATTACAAAAAACCCAATCATCTCATCTTTCCCTACAAACTGTGTTTTGCTATATCCAGAGCCCATCATACTCATAGAAATGTACTACTGCTTAAATATTATTCCATTTTGGAAATAAAAAAAAAATATTATCTACTAATCCGAAATACAATGTTTTGGAATAACATGCCATTTCTCTAAGATTTGTAAAACAAATCCTGAAAGGATTTATTCACATGTGAATTATTGGGAAGAGCGAATCTTTTGTTCCCTGAATTTTCTCAGGGATTTGTAAACTTAGCACTGAGACATTAAGACAGCACTGAATTTTTAATAGAAGTTTTACGTAAATTCTCCATAATTGCAGTATGAAGCTCCACACAGGCACAGTCTTTGTGGGACTGAGATCTAAAGACACGGTAACTGCATCAAACTACAGGCTGGAGAACTCAAGGGCTGGGTAGGAAGGTAGGGAAAAGTAAGGGTGAGTATTTGTGGTTTGCCAATGCACGCCAACCAGCCAGTGCTGGTTTGCGTTTTACCTGGGTATGGGGCAATCATACTATCACTGTTCAAAACCAACACTCTTTCCTGGGGAACGACTGAAAAATGCTCTGTGCCACAGAAGCACTTCTATTATACTCTTAAGTATGAGAAAAATATGGCAAAACACACGCATTATTTGTGCATTTTATAGTGTGTAGATAGGGATAAGGGACTGATGAACACGTTTGTTTTTCAATTCTTGCCTGAAATTTTGATAGCACTAATCTGCATGCTTTTTGCAAGCTACAAGGTCTTGAACGCTGCCTGTTTCATTTTCACTATCCATAAAATCCCATTTGTAGAAAAAAATTAAAATTAAAATTAAAACAGATAAATTATTGTTTTGCAGTTAAGCCTTTTGTCTATCAACAGACAGTAAAAGCATCTCAAAAAAATTAAAGATGTAATTTTGCCTAGAGTTATTGTTAATGCCAGAGGGAAAGAGTTTAACCAATAGAATTTAATAGTGTATTTTTTCAAGCAATACAAACATAACTTCTTTCTCCCCTTCCCCCCCAGCTAAATATTTGTAAACACGCATGTATAAAATGTGTCCATTCTTAATAGAATAAATATACACTCACATGGCAGCATCTTTTACTACTTTATTTTCACCCTCCTTTTTTTTTTAATACTTAGAATATAACATAACGTTCTCAAAAAATCAATTGCAGAAATCTTTTGTAAGCAACAAGCTCTACATATTTTACCAGGAAAAAAGATTAGATTTTTTTCAAGGCTATTAAGAAGACAAAAATATTTTTGAAATATTGAATCTTAGAGGTACACGAAAGCAAAAATTTGTAGATAGGAAATGTAGTGGTTACGCAGCTAGAGGCTGAACCGAGCAGCGAAGATTCCCTCAGGAAACATAAAGAGGCTTTTAAAATTTCTGTATGTAAATGGATTTCCTATCACATTTTTCGACACTAAAAAAAAAAAAAGTTATTTAGCACAAATTAGGTAGACCTATACAAAATAGCTATTTTCTGTCCACAGAGGAGTACAGCAAGGAAACTGAATTGTAGAAAATGCTCTGTCATAACCTGCTGTGCTGGTTTCGGCTGGGAAAGAGTTAATTTTCTTCATAGTAGCTGGTATGGGGCTATGTTTTGGATTTGTGCTGAAAACAGTGTTGATAATACAGGGACGTTTTAGTTACTGCTGAGCAGTGCTTACACAGAGTCAAGGCCTTTGCTGCTTCTCACACCGCCCCACCAGCAAGCAGGCTTGGGGTGCACAAGAAGCTGGGAGGGGACACAGCTGGGACAGCTGACCCCAGCTGACCAAAGGGATATTCCATACCATATGACGTCATGCTCAGCAATATAAAGCTGGGGGAAGAAAAAGGAAGGGGGGGACGTTCAGAGTGATGGCGTTTGTCTTCCCAAGTAACCGTTATGCGTGATGGAGCCCTGCTTTCCTGGAGATGGCTGAACACCTGCCTGCCACTGGGAAGTAGTGAATGAATTCCTTGTTTTGTTTTGCTTGCATGCATGGCTTTTGCTTTACCTATTAAACTGTCTTTATCTCAACCCAAAAGTTTTCTCACTTTTACTCTTCTGATTCTCTCCCTCATCCCACCAGGGGGGAGTGAGTGAGCAGCTGTGTGGGGCTTAGTTGCCAGCTGGGGTTAAACCATGACACCTGCTCTATGCTTGATTTCAAAAGGTCATCTGCATGAGTGAGAAAAATCAGACCTTTTCAGTGACTGTTGAATTATTTTTCTGAGAATGAAAATCTGTCTCATAATGTAAATGACAGCAAGTGACTTTTTTTTTTAAAGTATCTTGGCCAGTCAGAAATGGAATAATATTATAAATTAGATTGTATATATATCACACTATTATGATCAGAGAGTAACAGCTGTTAATGTATACCAACCAGAAGGGTTTTTGACCTCTTGCACTAAGGCTGAAATGTTCTGTAAATCCTCGCCCCTCCCCAGAATCTCTTTATTCCTTTTCAATTTTCCAATGACAGTGTAAGAATGAAAAACAGCATATTAATAAAGTTCATCTTTTTCTTTCTCTGTACACATATGTAAATATACATTTTTCAGATCAGCGGTAAAGTAGAGGTGGAAAAATGTGTGTTCATATTTTGGGGCATCTCAATTCAAGTGTTCATCTAATGCAAGAAGTATTTGGAAACAAAATTAGGTTTGGCTGGTAAACTCCTCCAGTTTCGGAGTTTTTCCAGACTTACTGTGACTGAGACATGTTTCTAGCTGAAACTACAGAAATAGGATAAAGTCACTAGTAGCAGTTATTTCAAAGCTCGTATAAGCCAGCAAAGGAAGGAAAGGTCAAGAAAGTCAATATTGGAGACAAAATGTTTAGTTGACACTGCCTCTTTTACTTAGAAATTTCTCACCTTAATGACATGTTGGCATGTTAGCACTCTTTTGCTTTGCTAAGTTCATTTAGGTTTTCATCTTTCTTCAGTGGCCCCTAGTATAGTTATAAGCAGGAAAACTCATCTCTTTCTCACCATAGAATCTATGCTTACAAATTGTAAAGCATAAGACTTAAAATGTGCCCTATGGATCTTGGGTCCAAATCTATTGTGTCCAAATGACCTCTGGAAATACTGCATATCCTAAATTTCCATATTAACAGCTAAGGTTTCTGGCATACTGCAGGCAGAACCTTTCAGATCAAATTTTTACAACAAAATACTACCTACAGAGTCAGCAGATGACAAACAGAAGGTTCATAGGTGAGATCTGTCCAGAAGGAAGTATTTTTTCTCTAAACTTGAGAAGAAAAACTGTGCAGTTTTGCAGTCTTTTACCACTGACACTCAGAGATAAGTTGCCTTTGGTGTGATGGTTCTTCTGAATCCTCTCCTGAACTGTGACTAGTTCTCTATAGCTGCAGAGATCATACCAAGCTACATGCGAGTCTAGTGGAATCCATGGCAGAACTCACATTATCTTCCACAGATCCTGACAGCCATGTTCTTACTCATTTACATGGCATGGTCATTAGTTCTACCACTGATCTTACTGGAGTCTGATTTTGGCCCTTGGACTTTAAACTGTATGAGGATGTGTGTGACAAATATTTACTTTATTTCTAATGAACTAAGAAATAAGAAAAAAACAATAATCTTGGTCTAGCATTTTTAACTGCACTGCAGAAAGGCCAGAGCTCTGTGTCCTTGGGAGCTTTCTTCAGGAAATGTTATAGCACTATGTCAAAAGTATATTGGGCTCCATTCACCAAGTCACGAAGATGCATCAAGGATGTGCTCTCCCTAGGAAGCTTAGCCATCTTTTCCACAATCATCTTTGCCATGCTAAATTCCACCACACTGTTCGCAAAGTAATGAGAGGAGATTCTGAGCAAAAGGCAGAATGTTGGAAAGCAAGAGTATGTCAGACAAGCAAGGATTATTTGGCCTCAGAGGCAATCACATTAGCAACTGCCAGGGTAGATATTATATTCTGAATTAAATGAGCTGGGATACTGGATTGCTGTGCTTTAATTTGAGAAATGCACACAAGAGTCACCAGCCGTAGCTTGTCCACTGGCACATCTGTCTCCTCTCTTATCTCATCCAGTCGTGACAAATTAGAGAAAACCATTGGCAGGGACAGCTAGAGAGTCATCCAGCTTTTTAATATGAGTCTGACTTCATCTGGGTTCAAGTGGTTTAACCTTAAATCATTTTTGGACTAAAGAGGTATAAAACACACATTTAGATACTTTCATTCCATATCAAGAGTAGTGTATTCTGATTCATTTAAAAACGTTCTTAAATGTTCTAAGACAAATTGAAGAAGCCATTTTTTAAAAAATAAAGTGAAAATATGTACTTGTTGCAGGCACAGACTTACCGCGGGACTGAAAGATTACGAGGAGTGTATATTAGAGTGACTTAGTCTCTATTTTAGCATTGCTGGTAACTGATAGTCACACAATGAGACCACTCATGATACTGTGCAGTGTGGGCATTAACATCAAGGCTACATTCAGTTCTGCACACAAGGATTTCTGTTAAATGTATTTGCAGCCTGTGTTCCTAATGGAGAGATGTGAGAAGACACGCTATTCCTGCCCCCCACCCGCTGTTCCCCCTACACTTTTAAAAGATGGGCATTCACCCCTTAACTTTTTCAGAAGTGAACACTACTCAGAATCTCTCCCTGCAGGAACAGGGCAGGTTCAGTCTCTTTCCTCTTTAAAGCGAATGGCTCCCACACAGCAATTCCCCGTTTGTTCTGAATTCAGCAGGAGCCATAAGAGCTCAGGGAGGCAGTAATACAGTTCAAAACTCAGCAGGAGTCTTGGACTCTCACAGAGTCAAATAGACTCTTCAAAATGCAGCCCTTCCTGGTTTCCAGCTCCTGCTGAGTGCTGTGAAAGCCCACCTCTTGCTAAGCTGGAAGCCATTAACCCATCTTTTTGTTATCTCAAGCTTGGCTCAGAGGTATTTCAATACTTACCTTCACTTCAGCCACAGCACATTTCTTGTGGTTAGATTTCTCCAGATAGGAATAGGAACAGGGCTTGCAAAATATTGCATACATTGGTCTTTGCACTCATATTTAACAAAAACTTTCTAAATTATACAGCTCTAAAGCCAGTAACTGATCCCAAAGTATGAAGCTTAATATAATCACACTTAAAACTGAGAGAAAAAAAAAATATTAAAAAAAAAACCAAAGTAGAATTTTCCTTCATGTACATTTGTCACTCTCCAATTCACAGCAGAATTTGTCTTTTGGTGTTTATACATTCCAATCATAGTTTGAAAGAAATAGTGTTATGTGTTTTGGTGGTGGATCTAATATAATATTCTAATCTCAACCAGAAATCAATTTAAGAGAAAAGAGCAAATCTCTCTTTTGAGAGAGGAGAAAGGGATTTCAAAACTAATTTTATTCTTATGTTACCACTGTTGGGAGAAATTGTATGGCACCACAGCAGCAGTTACTCCCAGCTCTTTGTTAGCATATGTCTAGCCTCAAAAGGAAATGTTCAGCTACTGGGTTGAATGAAAAGGATATCTTTTAATGTCATTTTGAAGTAATGAATAATAGGATGGAATCCCTTGCTCTAAAAGGCTCAGAGCTACTTAAAAAAGGTGTGATAGAATCCCGATCTCACGAACTGCGTGCAAATTCACAAGCAAATTCACTCACATGAATAATCCATCTCCTGCTGATGTCACTTTGACAGGATCAGTAAATAGTAGTTTCACCAAAGTGTATCATATGTAATGTTCAATGAGATCAGAGACATTGAAATGCTAAGTGTGATTTGTAAATCAAATCCAGATGGTATGATGGCAAGATACAAATGTTTTTCCTATCCTGAAATTCTATCATGTCTTCTGTAATCCATCTGGCATAAAGACAAGTGTTTGATACTTGAATTTGATGCCATACATTTAAGATCAGACGAAGCTCCAAGTTTTTCACATGGATCCACTTCATTGTTTCCCGAGCTCTGTGGAATTCCGCTTCAACAGGCAGTTTATGGTGAAACACTGGAAAAGATTGTCTATCCCATTCTTAAAGAACTCCGGAATCTCCAGAAATACATCTATCAGAAACAGTATCATTGGTACTGTGCTGAAACAGAATTAAGATCCAGACCAAGCATTAGATAACCTTCTGAGAGCCCTTCAGCTCTCCAATTCTATTCTTATATCTAAGGCGACTTCTTATACCTACAGCGACTGATGTAACAGTCAGGACCTCCATATGTGATTTATAACAGCTGTGCAAAGTATTTTCTGCCAAGTAAAAGCAAGTCTTATTTATTGTGTGTATGAGACAGGGACATACAACCATGCTTTATAGTGACAGAACTTTAATAAATTCAAGTTCGTTGTTGAATTTTTTTTCTACCCCTTCAAAACCTCTTTCCCAAGATTTTTGCCTTTCCAGGAGCTTCTCTACTTTCCTTTCTTCATTCAACAGAAGCTTGTGTTTCCTAAGAACCATTTCCAGTACCTGGAAGTTAGAAAACCCCTTGCTTCTACTGGTCAGCAGTTGTTTTCTTGCAAGTCCTTCAGATTCAATGCCCAATCCATTCAAGTATTTGCTCAGTGGGATTCTAGAGTACATAGCAAATTCTACATTAGGAAGTTGTAAAATGGGACATTTTTCTTGCAAGATCATATTAGCATCAGAAAAATTGAAAACTTGTTTCTCAGTAACTATCTAAAAAAGGTTTCCAGATCGTATCCGCAAGAATATCCCCTTCAAGAACAGAAGGTAGTTTTGGTTTATGCCTTTATTACGTGTCTTCTGCAATAAACATCTAGGAAGATGTTAAAAATTTCCACTCAAAGTCTTAATCAAAACAGAGCACAATAGACCTATTTAAAAAGTAACACTAAACTGAGCTGACTGATTTCTCAATAAAATGACTTAAAGTTATTCAAAGTTTTTCTTTCAGAACATAATATGTTTAACAACAATTCTGGGAAATTAAAATCATACTGTCAATAAGACACAACTGTTTTGTTGTAAGCTCCTTTTTATTATGAGATATTAAGGAGAACATCCATTGCTCTGTGATAAAAAGTCTCTTCTTTCATTAAGACACCAAGGATTAACATATATGATTCAAATGAAAGAGATTTGGATAGATCCCTGTGCATCTATAGGAAATAATTTTTTATAGCCTTGATCCTGCAAATAGCTCAGCATAATTTTATTTCAGGTATGTGAAAAGTTTCACAGACCATCGTGCAAGATCAAGAACTAAATGACTAACAAACATGTTTGTTAGAGACAAACTCATGTTTGATTGTAAAAACTAAAATGGATTATTAAAATACTTTTTAATCAAAATAATTTTTGTCAAGCAAAATGAGGAGGAAGACCTAAATTTATCTCATTTTTTGTTTATTTAATATGAAATATAAATCATCAAAGTCCAGGGTTAAAATACACACAGAAATATTTTCAGCTTATAAAGTATTCTTAAAATAGCACATTAGCAATTAGATTACTTAATATTGAAGTATTTTAAGAAACTGTTTTAATGAAAGATCATTCTCACCCCCAAGCTGTATTCTTGTGGTAGGTTAATCCCCAGTTTCATACCTTAAACAACCAGTGAGAAAGCTGTATTTTTAAAATGTTGGTTTACATTAATGTTTATGGTGTGTCTTTAATTAAATATTTTTCTTTAATGTTATTTGAAAATTTGTACTACTATCTGGCCATGTTTCTGAAGAACAGATAAAAGCATCACCATATGAAAAAGAAAATCAATTTGTATCTCACTGTGACTGTAACTTCACTACTGCTTGAAAAGCAATAAAATGTTTCTGATTTTTGTAAAAGAACTACAGACTAGCACAAAGCTACTTAAAAGATTGAATTCAATGTATGGCTTACTGAATTGACTTACTTATATAAATCTTACTTGCACTTTTTTTAATACTCGAAGTATCAATTCATAAAATTTAGTGGCTGCTATTAGCTCTTCCTAACACCATAATCTCTTTCCTGAACATTTACATCTACCTCACCAATGTAAAATCCACTTATCTACCAAAATATACAAGAACTGATGAATGTTGGTTAAGTACAGTTTCCGGGCTACAGAGGTAATAGAAATAACAGAAATAAGGAAGATGTTCCAAAGAGAGTAAAGACCTATTGGTGCCCGCAAACCTGGTTTTCTAGACATTACAAGTATAGACTCAAAAATAATCCAGGTTATTCCCATTTCCATATGTTAGCAAGGTAGGGGGAAACATTGTGTTATAATGCCCCAGAGCTGCACAATAATGTTGTGTAAATTCAAAATCAGTGAAACTAGTATGTATATACCCTTGTGCAACTGAGAAGACCCAGCAACAAACAGCAAACAGTTTACCACAATCTGTTGATCAAAGACAGTGCAGCCACAAAAAATATTTTCACTGTGATTCACGAATTTCTGTCAAAGTCTGACTCTAACATGTCCTGCTTGTTTGCGTTGTTACTCCATCATCACAAGTGGCTTCAAAAGGCTACTCCTCATCCTACTGTTCCTGCCTGGAGTCTCTGCCAGGTGTTAGCACTCAGCACCAGCATCATGCTAATGCTTCCTGCTCCCTCTGGACCCAAGTGCTGTTCAGAGGAGTATCATAACTTCTAAATAGAGTATTTGCCAGAACAAAAGTGAGAGAATGTTGCCAATCATTTTCATGTTTTCCTTGGTGTGGAGCTGTTTTTTAGGAAAAAGTTGCAAAGTGAAGAAACTGAAAAATTGTGTGCCAGCATCTAGGCAACTGAAGATGGGGGAGAGATGTGGCTTCAGCTGACTTTACCTAGAGTCACAGGAGGTTATGGTTGAACCCTTTATCTACCATCAGCTACACTCCCTACACTAGTTGATATAACATCCTCTCTGATTTCACTTCCATCAGGATTTAAAAGCTACATGAAATGAGATATTCAGGTTTTGGAGTTCTTTTCCCCCACATTGAACTACCCATTTCTCCCACTTTGCAAAGAGGAAAAAAAAACTCAAACAGCAAAAAAATCCATTATTCTATCCCACTGAAAAGGAACAGTCAAAAATATATTACCACCTCTGAGTGAAGGATTACTAGTCCCACTGAGGGGATGTGGTAGTTTTCTAGATGTAGTAGTTTGTAGGAACCAAATGTTTGGGTAGGAATTCTGGTCCCGATCAGAAACTGTGATCTAGAAACAAATTATTGCCAGCATTAAATGTAAATCAATGAAATAGCAAAGAAAGAGTTGTCTTTCAGTGTTGCATATCTGAGTCAAAATGCTTCTCGGACTAGTCTTGCCTCTGTACAGCATATGCACAATCCCTTCCCCACAGCTGTACTTAAAAAGCATTCCAGCCAACACTGTTTTATGACTTGTCCTAGTCCACATTCAAGTACCTGTTCAACACTTACCACCACCTGCACACACCCTGTCAGAGGCATTTTTAATTAAACTAAAGTGAAAAACTGAACTCATTAAAAAAATGAGCAAAGGCCAATAAAATGTATATAATGTCTCTTGAAAAGGTGTTGTTATGAAGATCATGTTGTCAGTATTCCTCAAGCTACATTGCTCCCTTACTGTTTGAAGGTCCCGATGGTGGCCTATTTGAAACATCTGACACCTAGAAAAATGGAGGGGTAGCATCATTTTTGGTATGCCCTTCTAGGCACCGAGGCTATGTCTTAATCAGACTGTGATAAACTGCTTATTGTTCATTACTGGGTCTTACTCTTCTTGGTTGCACGGGGTTATATATGTACTAGTTTCACTGATGTTGAATTTATAGAGGTGCAGGTGAGCAATGTAGATCTTAGCTTTTAAAAGCTTTTCCTTCTCTGAAATCTGTAAGCAAATTAGAAGCAGACATTTTGCTGTTTTCTGGGGATAATATCACACCCTTATTTGTGCAGTTCAAGTCAAATGCAAGCCTAAATTAATGTCAATAAAATTTGGACAAGTGCTAGGTAGTTTCCAATTAGTGAATCTGGTTTGCACTAAAATACCTTAAGACTGCTGAGGGTATAATTCGATTATTGTCTGTTCAGTATAATTTTCTGCTCCTACGTGATCTGAAGGTTTTTCCCTCTGTAATATAAAGCATAATATTTTAGGCAATGAATTTTAAAATCCAAAAGTACTACCTGTTTTTTCAAATAAGTATAATAAACCAGCAATAAGGACAAACTTTTAATTTCTTGGCAAAAACAAGTATTCTCATTCCCTGTAGCTAAAAGATAGCTAACAGGGATTACAAAACTTCAGCATCTTTTCTGTCTGACTCTGGAAGTAACGGAGCATCTGTTACAGCTGGAACTATCTGCTGGCATGCCCTGTGATACACAGCACCATGAAACGCTAGAACACTGTCTAATGGCCTTACTGACAAATACACGTTTCAAAACTCTATTGCCTACTAAGGAAAACATTGGCTGGGCTTTAATTACATCAATACACCGTACTCAATGTGGAAAATGAGTCTTAAAGAATTGTCTTTTTAAGGACACGATTGTACTGACACATACAAATGACATACTTACACATTTTAAGAATCATCCATCTCATGGAACTGGCGCAGTGGCCTCCAGATTCTGGAAAACTGAATACCAATCACAGGTAAAAATAGGTTTGGTTCCATACATTTGCTGCTTACTTCAACAAGCCACTGTTGGACTGTATTCCCAGAGCACTATCATTAATACCATTGACAATACTGATTAGGGAGTGTCTGTATCTTTGTCTGCATCTTTTGTCTGCAGATGACTGATGATGAGGCAGTCTCAAGCACACATTCACCCACTGCAGTGGGGGGTGGCAGGGCAGGGGTGTATATAAGCAGCAGGCAAGAGCACAGCTCCCACAGTACAGCAACCAGAGGTACAACTGGGATGAAATGGGACAGCTCACTTGACTGCAGTGCTAGTATAGATGGATACAAGCTCTTCAGAAAGGACAGGATGGGAAAACAAGGATGGGGCAGTGGTTGCCCTCTGTGTGAAGGAGCAGCTCAGACTTATGGACCTCTTGTATGGGACTAGCTGAGTGATAGTTTGTGGGTCAGATCAGAGGAGAGGCCAGTGAGGGTGATGTCTTGGAAGGAGTGTATTACCGACTACCCTATCAGTGTGGGGAAATGCACGAAGTCTTCTTTAAATGACTCAGACTGGAGAAGAGGGGGTCCTTACAGCAGCCCCCCAGTACCCACAAGGAGTTCATCAGGAAGATGGAGCCAGACTCTTCACAGAGCCTGTTGTGTGTGCTGGAAGAATGGGTGACAATGAGCACAAGTTGAAATGAGAGGTTCAGACTGAATATAAGAAGAGACTTTTTCCCCGTGAGGACAGTCCAGCAGCTGAGCGCGTTGCTCGGAGACATTGTGCAGTCTCCATCCTGGAAGTCTGCAAGACCATACTGGATAAGGCCCTACCCTCAGCAACCTGCTCTGACCTCATAGCTGACCTTGCTTTGAACAGGAGGCTGGACTAGAAACCTCTTGAAGTCTCATTCACCCTGAGTTACTCTATGATCCTATGAAAATGGTCTGTTTCTACAGCTCCACCTACTTCACAATTGTGAAAGCCTTTGCAGTAATGCTCAACAGGAATATGACACATATGATACTTGTTATACCCCTTCTGTATCATACTTGTGAATGTAGGAGACTAGATAATAGAAAACAGAGCAGCTCCAAAGGCACAAATACTACAGATTCTATTAGAGGGAGACCAGAAGAGTCTTTTCAGGATACAGAAAAGAAATATGAAGGATATACAGTGGTCCAGAGCTCCAGGGTTTGCAGTGTTTACCCCAAATGAACTGCTGGCAATGAGTGTGAAGTTCATACAGAACCCAGAGGTACATGGATTTTACAGGCCAAGACACTGTGAAGAAAGCCTTTGACCATTCATGCCACTGACACATGTAGCTTTTCAAGTCTGATTCAAAGGTCAGTGGTCTTAACTGAAGTGTTTGATATTTATGGCTGATGTTAATTGGAGTCTTGGATTTTCATGGACACAGATTAAATTCCAGCACTTTTACCAGTCTAAAGGGAGGCATAGGAGATGAGGTAACACAAGTCATTTAGTTAATCTTCCTAAAATGCAAAGTGTTTATAAATAGTGTCAGTTTTCCACTTAAGTAAAAAGATTGCACAAGCACTTAAATATAGAAATAGAAAAAAAATCATAATGGAATACATATCTGTTTGAAAGATCTCAGAAAACCACTGGAACACAGAGAAAAGCCAAGTTCATGTTTATGCATGTAAATTTGTAATATTTTAAAAAAACAAAAATCAGTGTTAGGCACTTAGGACTATAATTTTAAATAATATTTTGTGGTGGGTTGACCCTGGCTGGATGCCAGGTGCCCATCAAAGCTGCTCTATCACTCCCCTCCTCAGCTGGACAGGGGAGAGAAAATAAAATGAATGGCTCGTGGGTCGGGATAAGGACACGGAGATCACTCAGCAATTAGTGTCACGGGCAAAACAGACTCGACTTGGGGAAAAAAATTAATGTAATTTATTACCAGTCAAATCAGAGTAGGATAATGAGAAATAACACCAAATCTTAAAAGCACCTTCTCCCCACCCCTCCCTTCTTCCTGGGCTCAACTTCACTCGTGATTTTCTCTGCCTCCTCCCCCCATTGGCACAGGGGGATGGGGAATGGGGGTTGTGGTCAGTTCATCACACGTTGTCTCTGCCGCTCCTTCCTCCTCAGGGGGAGGACTCCTCACACTCTTCCCCTGTTCCAGCCTGGGGTCCCTCCCACAGGAGACAGTCCTCCACGAACTTCTCCAACATGAGTCCTTCCCATGGGCTGCAGTTCTTCACAAAGCGCTCCAGCATGGGTCCCATCCATGGGGTGCAGTCCTTCAGGAACAGACTGCTCCCGCATGGGTCCCGCACAGGGTCACAAGTCCTGCCAGCAAACCTGCTCCAGCGTGGGTTCCTCTCTTTCCACGGGGCCACAGGTCCTGCCAGGAGCCTGCTCCAGCATGGGCTTCCCACGGGGTCACAGCCTCCTTTGGGCATCCACCTGCTCTGGTGTGGGGTCCTCCACAGGCTGCAGGTGGATATCTGCTCCACCATGGACCTCCATGGGCTGCAGGGGGACAGCCTGCCTCCCCATGGTCTTTACCACGGGCTGCAGGGGAATCTCTGCTCCGGTGCCTGGAGCACCTCCTCCGCCTCCTTCTTCAGAAAGGTAAAGAAGGAAAAGTATCCAAAGCGCTAGGAAAATACAGGGCCAGAATTCTCTCTGGGAACAATAACAATACTGATGACCTGTAGTTTCACCAGGAACACTTTCTTTGTTATTTTTACTGAGATAGCAGGTACCACAAACCCTGACCCCACTGTACTTCATGCTTTCCCTTTACATTAAAAGACTTCTGCTGTCCCAAAAAGCTTACAGTCTGAGACAATGTGTGAACATGGATGGAAGAGGGATGAGTGGAGGAGTGGGAAAGAGCAGCATAATAACAAGCTAATGCTGATTGTTACACATTGTCCCTAACACACTTAATCACTGATGTGATTTCTAAGAATCAGATTTTGTGGTCTTTGTTTGCATACTAATTGCAAGATTTGGCCCTAAATGGATTATTTTTTAAAGCCTGTACCCCAAATGATAGAAAGCATAAGTAAAAACATAGGAAACATTGTAGTTGTTGATAATCCTACGGTATTTTTGCAAAAAGTACTCTGGAGCACTCAGAAAAAGAGCTAGTCTGAATGTTGTGTAGCGTTATGCCTTCCCATAAGGTACCAATGTGTTTACTGAAAGGCACTGAACCCTTTTATTGGAACAGAAAGATCAAAATCTTTGGGGGGGATGTAGAAACTGCAAAACAAATCAAAGTCATTGCCTTTTCTTTTTTCCAGTTTCTCCACATTCACCATTTATCTGCCCGCAAAGAAAATGCAACTCAGAAATACAAAAAGAATTCTTCTGTTCCCATAGAGGGTTTCAAAAGAAAACTTGCTTTTAAAATGTAAATCAACCACTGTGTTAATATGAAGAGAAAAACAGGTGGAGGGAGGTAAACACCAAAAAAAAAAAAAAGATGAGATGATGAGATGAGATGAGATGAGATGAGATAAAATAAAATAAAATAAAATAAAATAAAATAAAATATCTCTTATTATTAGCTAAGGTATAATGCAAGGGGATCAGTAGATATGCAAATATGCAGCATACAAATTCTCCAGCAGGCTCTGATCCTCTGATGAATAGAAAAATATGCCTGGTATTTCTGAAGAGAGTGTGAATAAATCAGATGTCTCACGTTATGTAAAATTAATTTGTGAATCTGAGAACCTGTCGATTGATACACAAATAATGTATGCAGTAAAACAATCCATCTATTATTTATGGCTGTAATTGGGGACAGAAACAGGGAAGAAATGTTTATTCAGACCACAACACAAAGCAGTTCTGGGTAATGAACCTTAAAAGTACATATAGTTGTGACTTTCAGAAATGACTGTAATAGAGGCATAACTACCATTAATTTTAATGAGTACTGAATGTCTTAATGATCCTAGACAGCTTTTAAAATCTTATATGTCTTTCCTGTCATGTCTGACAGTTCAAAACAAGGCCACAGAGGTAACTTTAAGAGTTTGCAAGTAAGAAAGTATCCTCAATGAAATTGTGTTCCTTGCTTTCCCCAGTTTTTCAAAGACATCAGTGAGATGAGGTGTTTCAAGATTTGAGGATTTAGGGGAAACTCTCCTATTTAACAGCATGAACAGGAATGTCACAGAGGCAATAAGAATCTCTAAAAAGAACAAGTGAAGGCATGCTGCCTGCGGCAGCAACAAAAACTTTGACGAATGGCTGATATCAACTAGCCAGCACAGATGTAGGTGCCTTCAAGTCCATGACCAGATCAAGCCTTGTTCTAACACTGCAAATGATTGAGAAAAAGGTATCTGAACACTCGGAGCACCCACAGAAAAGCTAAAAGTACTCTCAGCGCTCCATGGGCTAGAGCCACAGTTCACATGAATTAGCACAACTCCACTGAACCCAACAGAGCTACCCCAGTTTACCCAGCAAAACAGCACCAGTATGAAAATGGGAGTCAATAACTAGGAAGGCCATGGTATCCACAAGACCCACAAATAACCTGTGCTTGTAGCACAGGACACATAGGTATAGAAAGCGGTCCACACGTTCTCTTAAGCAGCATTCACACAGCCTGTCTTTGGCTATCTAACCTTTGTGCCTAAGGCGAGTCTCCCTCTGTGGTCAGCAGAGAGCAATGAGCTCCTCCAGAAGGTAATTCAGGTAACATAAGAGGTCTTCTGCCCTAAACTGAGCTCTGGAAGTGCATCCTCCTCCTCTGTGTGGCTACACACAAATGTTACTGCAACCATCCTACTGCCCTGGATTCCCAAAGTTATATTCTGTGACTCCCTGCCTTTCCCTGCTGGAGAGCACAGATGTTGTCAAAAAAAAAACAGTTGCCCAGCACAATTTCCTTGAACTCACTAGCTATTCACCCTAATCCTTCAGAGCACTACTGCACAGTATTCAGCTGAGAAAATTCCACAGAGTCAGCAATCTCCTTTTGTCCTTCCTCCCACAGATCTTAAGCCATATTAATAGGGCTTTCTTATTTTTTTATACCATACAAAAAGCCAAAACAGACTAAATTCACAGAAGGTTTCTTGAAGAAGGATGTAAGTTTTACATTTGAAATAAAAAATCAAATAAAAAAGTTGGAGAAGAGTAAATGGAAGGTATGTGTGGGATGGATAAAGGAGAGGGAAGACTATTAAAAGCTTCACAGAAGTCTGAATGAGTAGGTGAATCTACTGATGCTAATTCAAACAGAACTGCTTGAAGTTTGTCCCAGTGCAGCCGGGATGGGATACGGTGGTTGTCAGCAAATTTGTGATCAGAATGCTACAGGCTCCTTCAAAAGACAAAGAAGAGAGAAAGGGGACAATAAGGAGATAATCCAAAATGTAGTATGGGATAAACTATGTTGGCTGCAGCTGAAAAGAAAATAAATGGTCTGTTCAATTGACAGCTATGAAGTAAAAGGACTTTTGCCTATTCCTATTAAAAACTTATTCAGGTGAAAAATCTACTTATTTTTCTGAAATATACAAGATGCTAATGTTTCAGAAGAATCACTATCGGCAGTGGTGCATATTGTAAATACTTACCTGTTTATTTATTGATTCCATGTGTAGCAAGAGGAATATGCTAGCCTACTTAAAATGACAAGATTTTGGAGAATCAAAGTGTCTTAGGGATACAGGGCAAAGAAAATATTTTTCTTTTTCTTTTTCTTTTTCTTTTTCTTTTTCTTTCTTTCTTTTTCTTTTTCTTTTCTTTTTCTTTTTCTTTTCTTTTTCTTTTTCTTTTCTTTTTCTTTTAATTAGTGGCACTATCGCAGTTCCCACTAAAATTACCATACTCTTAAAAATGACCCTCTCTCCCTAATTGTGCAGGAAAGGGGCAATTATTGGTTACAAAAATACTCCTGAACACTCATACTTTATATAATCAATTGATTTGCTAATGAGATATTTTGCCAACACCCACGCTTTCTTTTTTTCAAATCCTTACTCAAAATTCTTTCTGCTTTTGTTTCTGCTTCATAAAAAGCAAAAGAACTTTTTTTTTGCAAACAGCCAAAGACATGAACCTGTAAATTTCCAGTATTAAGTCTCTCAAGCAAGTTTTAATTCCTTCTCCCATCCTGCAAATACAAACTTCAGGACAGAGCTGTATAAACACCTGATTCCTGTGTCACTGTGGATATTTATGTTAGTTTTCAGTTAAAATCATGAGAACTATGTGTCTATCTTTACTCTGAGCATTAGTTAAAAGAAATTCTTCATAGCAAGCCACCCAAGAAACACCTTTCTGTTGTCCTTGATGAGTCTCAAGGTCAGTGTTACCAAGTAGGTTCTCTATTCATGCATGCAATTAATCTCATATGAACAATTCTCATTGCTCCTGTACAAAAACAACTTTCATGCATCACTAAAGATTTTTCTCTGCTTTCATGTATTATATCAAAACTTCATACTCAGATTTTAGTAAGAGACTGTTCCAAATTACTGCAAAGCACAATTTTGCCTGCTTGTGTAACGCTGTATGCCAGACTTCACTTCAGATCTTGTAAGGGATGTTCAAAGTCAGTCTCTAAGGTATAGAAAAATGAATTTACTCACAATTTCTACCTTCCACTCTTGTATGATGCTCTGAGTTTATGAAACTCAATCACAGTTTTCAGACAGATCTTCCTGTACTTTTTTCTTACAGTAAGAACACTTGCAACACCGAAAGAAGCCCTTAATACTGAAGGTAGGTGTGACTAGAGCAGTAACAAGAGCAACAGTTTTTGTCACAGAAAAAACCCTTAGGGTCAGATACAACAGAAAAAAACCCAACATGTGGATATATTGCTTCTTTGTAAGTAAAATCTTTTCTGGGATCTTTACATGCAGAATTTCAATATTGTAGTAGCTCTTCATCATCAATAATTCAGAATAAACTGGTCAGCTACCTCTACTAAAAGAAGTCTTGAGTCACACTTAGCAGATGTTGGATTTCTCTTCACTTCCACTGTTTCTTAGAATCTGTTAGAAGGTGTTCTGTCTGGGTAGAGCTGAGTAAACAGATAAGTAAACATTGTTTAGACAAATAATTCTGAACATATATGTGCCTTTTAAAAAAAATCTTCCTTTGAAACCTGTGGGTCTTTTCTATTTTTAGTGTTCTTGCGATAAGGAGAGCTTTTTATATGTCAGGGTCCCCCAAGCAAAGATATGAAGTATATCTCTAATTATGAATATTAATATTCACATGACTGGTAAAGAAAATTTGCAGATTCTGTAGGGCATTCCCTAAGTGTGTGAATTTCAGCTTCACAACCCTAAGCTGAATATTTGGCATCATGCCATCCCTGATCACCCTGCTGATGTACAGTATGAATTTCATCCAGTTTTCATTGGCTTTGCCTCTTTTCTTTATTTTTTTATCTTTCTAACCTGCAGTTTTTGAAGTCTCATCAATGTACTTCTGTGTGTGCAGTAGCCTGAACTTGAAATACCCATCCAGAACAGACAATATGGACTGCCACAATAGGTCAGTGTTATCCTCCTAGACTGAAAGAGTCACAGCTTTGAAACTCATGTTTCTTGGATGGCAGTATGATAATAATGGAGGAAAAGTACTAAATACCTTCCTCTCTCTCCTACAGTTTTTGATCATTCGTAAATAAGAGACCACCTTTGTGTGTTATTTCTTTTTGCTTTGCAGTTGACTGCCTCTGTGCATCTTATGTTCTTGAAGAAAACAGTTCTGTTACGAGTTCTCAGAGATCTCATAAAACCATTGAGCTTGCAGAGGAGCAACGTCACTTTTCCTAACTTTCTGGAAACAGACACTTTTGCAAATAAAAACAAAGTCCTGATAGCTTTTCTGTCTCACTGTTATCTTAATTTCCTTGGAGCACTTGAAAGAACTCATCTCACCTAAAATAGACTTTAGCTATGTAAAAGTTACACTTATAATCTAAACTAAGCTGGGGGGGGGGTGTCTCTCAGCAACCAAGACACATTTTTTTTGGTGATATTAATTGCCCACCAGAGCAATCTATTACTAAAGTGAGCACAGGAATTATGATTAAGGATGACTAAGTTAGACAAGATGCTTAACCTTAGATGCTGAAGTTGATCTCACCAGCATCCCAATAACACAGTCAGACAGCATGTACTGAATATTAAATATTGTCTTTGGAGCTTTATGTTCTATAGCACCTTTGAAAAAGAGAGAGTTGACCAACACAGATGTGTCTCAGAAGGAATTTCTAGAATCTGGACTCTGAGATAGCACTATCATGACAAATCTTTTTAGTGCTTTGGAAAGCAGCACAAGAAGCCACCAAACTGAGTTTGACCAGAAACTCCAAAGTAATATGGTGAGTCTTGAAGAGGAACTAAATGTACAATATCTACTAAGCCAAAACTGAAGCCTGCTGTCTTCTGATGAGGCCAGGAAAAGCATGAAGGGAGGGCAGTACTATAACTGCCTTGATGATGCTTACAGAGAATTAACTAGAGAGAAAATTAAATAATGAATGCTATACTTGTCTTCCACCCAAAGTGAATCTTTCTGCTGGCATAGCTACTGCACCATGTTTGGGGAACTCCGCTTCTGTTTTCCTGGTGAAATGAGCCCAATTTCTTTTCATTTTAAATTACCAAGCTCAAACTGAACTGTGATGAGAATTTTGCAAATGTCTGACTGTTTTGAAAACATTTCTCATTGTCATTTTAGGGGAATTCTGCTTAAAATAGGATGCATGTGTTTATATACAAGATTATAAATAAAATATTTAAATACAAGTAGTTTCCAGGCTGAATAGCCTGTGCCATAGACACACAAGTGCTTTGTGATTGATAGTGCTTAGTAATGACAATAGATGGCAAACAGGGATTTAGACATGCAGCTCCTGTTATTGTCACTGAGAAATGTATATCAAATTCTAACACATTGTGCTGAAGGATAATCTCCAAGAATCAGACATTCTCTCTCCAGATTAGTTTATAATAGAATTGACTTTCATACCTAGCTCGAACAAAAAAGACCGCTTGGCAATGAGAAAAATTGCATAAAAATGATTAGCAGTGTCACTCAGGTTAATTTGATTACATTCGTTATCCAGCTTTTTCTAGTGGTCATTTTTACTTTTCATTTCTGTTTCTCCACGACACCCCCTGGTCTTCTGCTGTATTCTGACTTTACAATGGATGTTCTTACCATCCATTTAAGTACAACAGATAACATCCAAAAAATAATTATTCTCTCATGGCATCTGTCTTTCTGAAAAGGATATATTAGGAAAAGTTCAGAGAAGGGCGGGCAAGGCTTTTAGGAAGTTTAAGTAACAGATCTAATAAGGAATGATGGAAAAGAGGCAATGCACACAAAACCTAGGAGTATTTTACAAATATTTAAAGATATAAATAACCAGATAATAGAAGAAGCATTTAAGGTATTTGACAATGATGAGCCACATCAGGATTTGACAGACAATAAATGAGATCATTTCGTAAGTCTTTTCATTTATATCTTGTAAGTTACAAAAATAGACAACAGAACCAATAGACTCAAAAAGTCTAGATGTCATTAGTGTATATGTGTAATCTTCTCTACTTTGAATTTCTTCCATGTTTCAGACCCATAACAGACTGCTAACGCATTATTCACTGCTACCGCATTACCTGTAAAATTCTGATAAATACTTTTATAGAGTTATCAGAAATTTTAGGCCTGTTGGCAGTGAACTAAATGTCTCATTTTCTGACCCTATTTTTGTCCTTGACATCATGCACCTCTTTTTTTCAAATCTTACAACTTTTCTGTTTTTCTTAGATGTCACAGTAGACTCTCCTGATTTTGAAGTCTACCCATCTATGAAATGTATAAAAACATAATAATGATGGAAATATAATTAATTAATACTAAATTTTAAATATCTACATAGGTAGATTAGTATTAAATGTAAGATTAACATTAATATTTTTACTCAGTGTGATTTTTCAGTTGGATATCATGCTAAAAGTTATTTCAAGAAAACATTAGTTGTGAAGCAAATGAAAGAAAATATTGCACATCATTGTATATTTTAAGAAAAAATATTTCATGACTTTTTAAATGTAGAAGAGATTGGTTATGCAAATACAATATGGAAACCAGCAATGGCTCCTTTTGACCTAGTCCTTTTAGCAAAGACCTGTTTTCAAAGGCTGACACACGATTCTGTTCTCATCCCAGAGCTTCCTTAAGCTGCTTGTGGAATGACAGATTAATATTAGAAGATTCTCTCTTGTAAACATCGAAAGCTAAAAATGTTTGTGTAGTAAAACATGTAGGGATTGTCTTCAGTATAAGTATTAGCCTGAATTCAGTATATTTGAGTGACTGCAGCCTTTGTGTGTGCAAACTGCACCAGAAAAGAAAAAAAAATGTGGACAAATCTGAAAGCAGGGTAAGAAGATAAATTAATTCCATTAAGGTTATTAAAGCCAATTAAATTTCATTTGAGATAATTATAGGGAAAAAGTTTTAGCATGCTGTAAAACTGATTCATCAGTTACAAGAAACATAAAATTGAGTTTAGACAAAAAGTTAGTGCAGTAAATTAATAAAGTGAATGCAAAGTAACCATGACATACACATTAGGGCCCTGAGGGCACCACCAGCCCTGACTGTCCCTTACGCCCCTTCATAGGGTCCTCCCACCCTGCCCACGGCCCAGGACCCCATTTCAGCCCCCTGGGGTCGTCAGTCCCTGCCCCAGTGACGCCGCAGCAGGGACAGTCTCCACCTCCCCACAACCTGGCCCTTCCTGGCCATGAGCCCCACCAAGCTGGGCCCACCCGTGGGCCAACAACCCAGCCTGGCCTCGGCCTGGCCCTATCCCCAGGGAGGTGCCCAATGCCTGGGCCTGGGGCTGCCCCAGTGCCCCCGGCTGCCCCGCTCCTGGCTGGGAGGTGGAACGGGCCCTGGCCGCCAGGCCCTGCCCTGCTGCACTGGGGAGCCTCCACCACCGCCAGCACACTGACCCTGGGGAGCTGCCAACCTGCACTGCCCCCTGAAAATACACACGGGGAGAAAACTGCAAAATAAAACTTTAGAACCAAATAAATAGTGTGCGAGCTAGGAGTTCATTCTCCTGCATTGCAACCTTATATGAACTTGTACGTGCTCCTTAATATCATTCACCCAGAGAAATATGAGAGCATGTGGCAGAAATAAACACCAGCCCTTCCACCACAGTCACATGCTGTTGCCAAAGTACATGCAGACTCTCTCATCATCCATAAATTCTTATAATTTCAATCTACAGCTGTCAGCACAGTAGTAAACAGTTGCTCAGTTCATTTTGCTAAGAATTCTGGGAATAAAAGAGATTACTGACTTCTTAAATACTTGCCTCTTTCAATAAGCCTTTGCATTTCTTCTGCTGTTAGAGGGTATGAATGTGGGAAAAGGCCTTAAATTCTGTGTTTAAAAGAATACAGTACAATTTTACAATACCATACAATACAAACAATTTTATTGTATCATACAATAAAAATACAGCAGTTTCAGAACACTTAATGATCAAGTTGAGCTGTAGAGTTATTGTTCTTCACCATAAAGTTTTGATGTGTCAACACCAAAGATTCATTAGTTGTCGGTATTCAAAGATGACTGTACTATGACAATGTCACTTTTTTCATTACAACAGTACTTGTGTCAACAAATTGCTGATGTTTATAGTTAGAAGCACTATCATGTGTTTCTAATCAGTGTTTTCATACCCTATAATACACCAAAGGACTTCTGCAGGTTGCTTGTCAAGGCTGGACCAACTTCACTGAAAATCCGCTCACGCTAGAAATAGTGATAAATAGCCTTGTACTACAATCACTTATTCCTGTGGGTGGACGTTTGGGTGCTTTTCATCTAACCTATCTTTAGATATCTACTGCAGAGATACCTACCTGTGACCTTCCCCCTTTATGATCCCTTCATAATTAGTAGAAAGAAATAGACACTCTAGGGCATGATTCATATGACCTACTTTAAGCATTCTACTTTGGGAGGAGATGAATTGCACCCTAGAGGTGTCAATCTCTCCTTTGATTATAAAGAGTTTTAGATCACTAGCCACATGTACAAAGAGATGTCTAGATTTGGCCAGATGAATCTCACCCTCAGTGACATGACTGAATAGGGTCTGAGCCAGGCAAGCTTTCTCTGAATGCAGCATAGAACTGGCAGTAGCAGAACTGTAAACCATCAATGACCTTGAGACGTCCTGTTATACTAGTCCAGTGTAAAAAAAGGATGTTGGTATCTTTACAGTATTGACAGCATTTTAAACCTTTTCTGTCAAATTAAAAAATGTATGAGATTTATTGCAGAGTATAATCCACCTTTTTTCTTTGATCATATTTTCAAAAGAGCTGCACTCATAAATCATATAGATGTTGTATTATGTACTGGTTTAATATAGTAACTATTTTTATTCTTGTCAACTTATTTAAGTTTTTTCTTTATAATGAGTGTTGCAAAGTTTTTTGATGTTTACGGTGTCTTGTGGCTCTACATGTCATTTCACAGATTACGAACTTTTCACTGTCTAATACTCCGTTGAATGCAAAATACATTTTATTCTGTACAATTGCAGTTTGCACTAAGTACATATTACAACCAATTATTCCTCATTACAGTGTAGCTGTCTACTTATGTCAGACCTCATTACTGTGTCTTAGAGTCAGAATTCTGGTACCCAGGAGTTTAAAATATTTGAATACAAAGTAAGAAACCCACAGATCAACAATCTTTTGTTTATTTTTAGTATGCCATTTTCATTAGGTTGACATTTTAAAAGAACTTGACTCCAGGATCTTGACTTCCTCGCTCTTGGATAGTTGGATGCTAGTGTCGTGAAACAAAGTATCATGTTTACCGAAACTTTATGCAATTAGCTTGGTGTGTCAGGAAAATCATTCATCAGATTAAGTCGAATGAGACTTTTATAGGTTAGAGAATAAGAACAAAAATAATCCTGATCATGTCAAAAAAATACAATTTTTTGTCTTACACTTAATGACTACATAAAATACTGCATTAAAAAGTATCCAGGGAATTTACACTGAATTATTCTTGAACAGTAGGGATCCAAATATTATGTAGGTGCTCATGTAACTAACAGGTTCAAAACTCCCTTTTAACCTAACCTACTCTGAGAGATTCTTGAGATCTCTGAGTGTCCCCATTTTCAACACTCTCGGTTTCAAAATACCTCAAAGTCTGCTTCTGGTCATGCTGAAGAGTACCCCAGTCAGAGTACTGCTGTGCAATTAGTCAGCTGGGGGAGGACCCAGGCAAAGCATAAGGGTATCAGCAGCAGCACTCAGAGTGATTTTAGAACCTGATTCAAAGGAGTAATCCCAATAAAACTGGGATTTCACCAGAAAACTAAATTGCACTAACATCTGTAGCCTCCTAAGAAGTCTGGGATTCACAAAGAAGACATCCTTTCATCCAAGTTCCCTGAAAGAGCTCTTCCAGAAGCTGTTCTCAGGGTATGCATAAAAAGATGTTGACATCTTTCTGATCTGTACAATACACACTGACTCAAAAACAGGACCGGAAGAGATAATGCTGGCTTTCAGCTTTTGCTATAGAATTAGTTAAAGAATCTACCCAAGAAGGAAAAGTTATGTTCCAAGTTATCTTTAAATGCATGCCTCATATTCCAGGAAAGTGTCAGGTTTTACAGGTCAGGTCAAGCAGAAGGCACAGCACCTCTCCTATTGAAACTGAGCAAAACCACAAAATTCACAACACGGGAGGGAAACCAGGCAAAAACAGTATCCGGCTTTTATGGTCAAATAGGTATAATCTACTGTGACAGAAGGGACTAGGGCTGGGTTCATTAACTATTCATTAGCTCAGTACCACATAACACAAAGACACTTAGTTTAAAACTTCATATATTTTGACCGCAACAGAGGTTACTTTAGTTTTAGGCACCATCCTTTGTTGGTTAGACTAACATTTCTTTAAAAGCTTCCTTTTTATTTTCAGCTATGAAGTACATGTGACAGATCATTTGACACTGCTTTCTCTGCTGAAAGTTAAACTGTAATTTCAAAGCCTGCTTACTGAATACATGACATAGACAAATGGAATTGCAGCGTGTAACGCCTAAGTATGATAAAATATAGCAGTGGTAAAAATGGGCAATGATAATGGTTTTGCTGTTCCTGAAATGTTGAGCTGCCATGGAAAGTCAGTAAGTACTGTAAGACCCAGAGCATCCTCTGTTCTGGGAAAGGAACTGTGGTAGTGATGATCTTTTATCAATATAATAAAACCAAGTGATTTCATAAGCCTATTTAATTAATTAACCCTCATTAATACTTTTGTCCTAATTCAAGTTTATAATTTGAGAAAAGAAAGGAGAGAAAGAGGAAATGAAATGTTAAAGTAATTACGGAATATATGCAGAAACTTTTATACCAGGCAGCTTTAGCCTCACTTCTAACTATCCAGAGACAGCTGTCCACTGGGCTTTCTCTTTGCTCCTGCTGTACACTTCAAAGGTCCAGTTGAAAATTCAGCTTTTTTAACAAATCAAAGCACGCTGGCAATCCAGCCATGAGTCAAAGGATTCTTAACTTGGTCAAGTCTTCTTTAAGTTATCACACAAAACTGGTGCTGACAGACCTGTTTTATTTACACAGGTTAAGTATATCTGCTGATGAATTTCCTAAAAGAAACTTGAAGGCAATTATATATATTTAATAACTCACTCCTTAACTAATCACCATGATACCGAAGTGACTTGAATAGTCTAAAGAATTAATCTGTTCCACTATTAGTTGTAATGAAAATTATCTTCTATTTCACTTTTTTCTAATGTAGAATTACTTTAATCTGCTTTTTAATTTTTGTTTCTTATTTCTTTATTCTGCTTTTGAGTTTTTTATTGTTACTATTTATAAAGAAAAAAGGCAAGATAGTTTTCAATTTAAATATAAATGCTTAATAGATTCATCACTATTGATATGAATATTTAATTTTAGTTTATTGCTTTCTTCTGAATGCATACAGTAACTTTGTAAAATAATTGCTATATATCAATAAGCCAAAATGAATAAATAATGTATTTTAGTATAACACATTAATACATGCAGTTATTCTAACATTCATTCCCCATATCTCACTGAAAATAAGTTTGTATTAGTATATTGATCATTTTCAGGGCAACTCAGCGCAAAGATGCATGTTTACACTTTAGACTACTTAACTTCTAGCTATCTAGCTACATACTACTATCAAGCTTACTACAAACCAGATTTTGTTTTGGCTTTCTGGATATTTTCTGCTTTGCTTGAATTTGTAGATGTAGAAAAAGAAACAGCTTGTTTCAATTGCTGTTGGGGATAGCATATGGCTAAAAAAAGCAGAGATGTGTAGACACCAGCATATGCATTGAGCTAAAGCTACAGAAATTAGATAAAAAAAGTTTCAAAGGTTAAATTTAGTAACCATCTATGTTTATGACCATGTGTCTATGTGTGGATATATACACACATAAGTATGTACATGTGATATAGGTATTATATAGAAAGATATAAGTTAAGGAAGAAATCCACATCTGTGGAGATCTAAACCAAAGAATCTCAGTGCAGTTGCTGTGTATTGATTAGCTTGTTTTTGATTACTGCACTTTGCCAGGGTGATCCTGGCAATGTTCCACGTGGAGGAAAAATGTTCCCCCACATTATTCGCTGGTGGAAGGGAATAGATGTTTGCTTCATTATCTAACCTGTGAATAAAAGCCATGGATATAAAATATTAGCTCTTTACAAGTTGTTGCAACAAATTATTTCTCACTAAAGCTCACATTTTTAACACTCAATATCATCAGCTTGTGATCACATACACTAACAAAGTCAGACTAAAATGTCAAAAAATCACAAGCTGTGCCAAGCACAGGAGCCTGATGCTGTCATCACTAAAACTACATGGAACACATGTAGCAGCTGGAAAATGCTGGAACAAGGACTTTTAACTTTCTGACCTTTGTTTTTGTGATAGCTAAAGGGATTTGTGGGAAGCTGCCCCCTTGCCTCCTGCTCAGGACAGGAGCTCTGTAGGTGTTTGTGGTGCAAAGTCTATCCCACCCTGAGGTACCTCAGCAAAATAGCAGCTAAAGGAAGCATTAGTTGTTTGCCTCAAAATACTAAAAATAGTGCTTTTAAGTGTCAAAAGAAAAAGAAGCTGCAGAAGATAAGAGAAGAAACAAGCACTGAATATATCAGTCACAGTGTACAGTCAAGAGGACATGCTTGTTCAGTGAAACACTTTGAATGGAAAGCAAGGATGTAATTGTATATTGCATTACTGTCACTCAGCTGGATATCATACACCTATGAGTATTAACACATATCTGACTTCTTGATGTTTCTGGTGCCTTCTTTCTCCTTTTATTTTGCTTTTAAGTTTGCTCTTTCACAGCTGATTTAATTTTTATACTCTGTCTTACATTTCTCATTGTATGTTCATGTGCAGGTTTTCCCTGGTCTTTTCTAGTTTCCTATCTTAGATGTTCTGCATTAAGCTATCTTCAGAAAGGATGGAGATGCTGCTTCTCCCAGGAGCCAGTAAACAGAACATTAATAGCTGTCTCAGGCAATGCTGCATGTTCTATATTTTCACCCAGAATAACAATTTTACACTCACTGCTCCACTTAAAGCTATATCACTGAGACAGATCTTACATCTCTCCAGCAAAAAAGCCCAAACTTACAACAACAAGAAGATGCATAGCACTGTTGTCCTTAATATTAATAAGTTTACTTAATATTAATAAGTTACTTTTTGTTTTATTTTGGCAAGTTCTTACCACTTTCACTATTTGCCTGGAGGCCCAGTATACTGTTAACAAAAAACCCCCACATTTTTGCACTGTTTACGTTTACGTTCATCAACAAGTTAAGCAAAATCTATTTTATTTATTTTTAATAAAAGAACTGCTTGCTTTATGAACAAGAATATAAAACTCTTAATGCTGTGAAACAACTCTCAAGATAGAGGAAATATGGACTATTACTCTGTTATATCTTTCTGAGGTTGGATTTTGCTACTGAAATATAGAAGTGTTTGTATTTCTATAGGTAAAGAGTACTTTTTTTAAAAAATCACATTTGTTTTACTCTAAGAAGCCACAATAGGATCAAATAGAGTGAGTGTATAGTTGTTAAAATGCATCCCCTAGGTGTCAAAAAGACTTCTCAGCCACAGTATAAGTTAACTTGACTGAGCTTTTTTATGCTGGTGTGGCCAAGGCAAGAACCACTATACTTCATGTACACTACCTACTTCTCAGAAGTAAAATATTTTTCTTCAAAAAGAGTGGGAGACTTTTCCCCTTCCCCCCGTGCCTTTACAGAACAATCATCTATCAAGTGAGCTTCAGAGCACTTCCTGCATTTCTCTCTTCTATAAATCTGGGGTCTTCATTTCTCTCTCCATTAAGCTGATATGACAATGAAGTTCCAAAAAATATCCACAAAATAATCATAATCATATCTATGCTCTTGTACAGTCATGATTACAGATAACATTATATTTTGCAGATTCCTCACCCTGAGCAGAGTATGACACCGGAACAATTTATGTTCAGGCTTTTAGTTTGGGTTACTTAGTGACCACTTTTCCTACTCTCAAACTCTTTCCTCTCCCACCTATTTAATTTTGGTTCCTTCTCTTTTCTGTTCCTCACAGGAGGGGAATGGGAAGGAGAAAAAGAGCTCCCATGATGGTCTTTCTGCTAAAGGAGATAAGCTCTTTTGATGAAGTGAATGGCTTCCAAACAAAATCCAGACTCTCAGATTGACAACCACTGGTTTAAATCCTTCTGAAGACAACTTAGCATGTTCAGTATGTTGTGTTGCTCTTACATACTCTAACTTTACCCTGCATTTTTAAGTGTTAATACACATTTTCATCTTTTGGTCCAACAACCATTTTTTTCCCTTCCCTTGCCTTCCCTTGCCTTCTAAGAAATTTGTACTCAAACCCAACAAAAAGTGTTGACAAAATCCTCCTGGAAAATCTGCTTTATTTCATATGATTTTGTGTGTATGCATACAGTTTATGCCATTCTTGCAACAAGCTTTCCAAACAAATGCTAGTATCGCATTTTTTCCCCAATGTGTTTGAATTCAAAGGATGTGTTAAAAATAGCATGAAAATCTGCATGTGAAAATCTTCACATAAATATCTCATTAGGAGGAAATAGGTATCCAACCAGATACAGAATTTGTACTGATAATATATTCATTAGTATTAACAGCATTGCCTATAGGCAGATCAGTTAGCAAGGAGTAAACCTTTAGGGGCCAAATCCTAGAACCATATTATCTATTATCTGAAAATGTTCTAGTAGCATGTATTTTACTTATGCAAGTATTTTAGCAAGTATTTCACTTATGCTAATGTCTAATTATTCTCATTTTACCTATTGTAACACATTTGGTGTTCTCTTCTACATTGAATTTGGGTTCTGCTGAGACTAATTTACTGTTCACTTCCACTGAATAAGACATATTATCCTCATGAGAATATACTGTCTTTGTTACACTTACTGTTACTGAATAATTTTCATGCAAACTGTGTGTATTAACATCTATGGTGGCTTACTCATTTATCATAGAATCATCATAGAATCATAGAACGGTTTGGGTTGGAAGGGACCTTTAAAGGTCATGTAGTCCAACCCTCCCTGCAGTGAGCAGGGACATCTTCAACTAGATCAGGTTGCTCAGAGCCCCATCCAACCTGACCTTGAATGTTTCCCAGGAATGGGGCATCTACAGCCTCTCTGATCAGTTATGAAGACCATGAACTTGATAGTAACAACATTGAATATTGTACGATAAAGAGAGTGAACTTCAGTCTCTTGAAGAATTCAAAATATGAGATGAAAATTCCATCTTTTAATCACTGAGTTTGCTAATAAATTTGATAATTTTGATAACATAAAAACAATGAGTTACTTTTTTGTTCTCTTAAAATACTTGCAATGCAAATAGAATGATTAGACCAACTTGCAAAATGGTCTTGAAGATCCATAATCAAGAAAAATAGTCCTACAGGTATACCTTTGCAACAATATCATATAAAGAATACCCTAAAAAGCCAGAGATAGTTTATTTTCTAGGCCAGATCTTGCAAAGGCCTTCAGTTTTCACAGAAATTGTTATCCACATGATAATTTCCATGGGCTCTCAAGACAAGACAGGAGGTTAATATATGAACTGTACATTAACACGTCCCTTATCAGCAGGTTCCTTTGTTTACAACTTTTCCCATGGAAATAGCTTTAGCTGAATTGAAAAATTATATACAGTTCTTTGAAAACAGTTTGGGAAACAAAAAGAATGTGACAAGCTTTACAGAATTATAACTTTCAATGTTGCAACTACCGCAAAGACTCTTCTTCTTCCACATGTTTTAAAGAGATAATGTTGACAACATTTGTTATGGAAACTGAAGTGTCCGATGTTCCTAAGAGCCTTTTATAGTGCAATCACATGTCTAGTTTAAAGAAAAGTCATCTTCATTCTCCACTGCAAGAGAAGCATATTAATCATGTCATAGAGTAGCCTAACATGATAAGAGAAAAATAAATACATAAAATGCCACTTTGAGGTCCTCGCTTAAATCATGGCCATCAAAAATGATGCTAGATCTATCAGAAAAATAGAAATAGTATACTGAATTTATAATTCAAAATGTTATTTCTGTAGAGCTTATCAGGTACTTGTTATCATAACAGGCAATTAGAACAAAACCAAGTTACAATAGCTTTTTCATAGTACATTCACTGACTGTAATGAATCTACCCTTGCGACATATGTGATAAATATAAACTCAATATAGTTCAGTGACCCTTCTTTTACTATTTCCATAAAACACAATTAAAAGCTCCATGATATATCAGAAAAATAATCTCTCTTCAGTGTTTGAACAAAAAGTGGCATAATCCTACAGTATGAGAAGTAAAATCTTCCAGACTAGATTACCTAAATCTCTTAAAGGAACTGATATTTCAGAGAAGATGGAACTGTTCCAGTATTTTATTTTAAAGAACACATATATGTTTCTTAAATGAGTTTTACAGATAAGAGTGAAGGAAAATGTGCATAGATAATATACATGACATTTCAAGGGAGCTATTGCTATAGATAAGAGACAGATAAATATGCTGTAAAACTGTCTTATGCAATGTTCCATAAATAGTTTTTATTCCAAATAGCCCATCTACTTAGCAAAGAATTATAGGTGGACTACTACTACTACCAGTAACAATATACAGTAGGAAGAAGAAACCTGAGTTGAAGATAGTAGGGAAAATTGCTAAATGATTTAAAGACAATATAATTAACCAAAATAGAAGAAACCATGGTGATCTTTGAAGGAACATTTTGGAAGATTATACAAGAACAGTTTGGAGGAGTCAAGAGAATGAGTAGGCAGTGCATGAAATGCTCAAGGCTCAGGCTGAATTTCAGTAATGGGAAGAAAGACCACATTCTAGTGGCTGAACACTTATAAATTGAGGCATACCTTGGATGACTAAACAAAGGAGGTGGATAAACACAAAGTTAAGTCAATATAAGAATTTTGAATTTAAGGTCATGTCAGTATTGTTCATTCTAATAGTATATATAAAAGATTTTGAGGGAAAGAACAAGAATTTAGTAATAGGCAGTATGAATTTTACTATGGAATTCATTAGAGTAAGCACAATTTGTGCACAAATTAGAAACTTATCCATACGTTGTCGTACATTGTTATTTTAATTTTTAACAGTTATTTTCTATTTATAGCTTTCATGTTAATGATCTAGTTTGATCAAGTTTTGGAGACCTATTGAATCTGAATAGTGTCCTCTTCCACATCATATGTAATATCATTTTGTTATAATGAAATTCTAATTTGAATATAATAAAATCTTAAATTCCACACTTACAAAATACATAAGACAATTATGTTGTAAATTTTAGATATTAAAATGACTAAAAAACTAAACAACTAAAGAATTTTTAATATTTCCTAGTGCATTCTCTGAGGGTCCATTTCATTCACATGAATATGGAGAGTTGTACAACCAGCCCACAGAGATGCTCTAAATTTTCATTTGAAACCTTAAAAAGGGTTTGTCGTCACAGTTCAATTTATTTAATTTGCTTTATTCACATGGAAGAGAATCCTAGATTTGTCAGATTCATTTTTAAAAGCTAGTTAAGCTTAAAATGAAAATGTTTTGATTGAGAAGGAAGAGTTTAAGTTTCTGAATGTTTTATAAGATTATAAAATTTGGAAAATTAGAAAAAGGAAAAATAAACCAAGAAATGTGATTTTTTGTTATCCTTTGACCTTGGATTTCTCTCTAGCTGTTCCAGGTTTCCCCAAACTTAAACTAACATGGAGTGCTGCCTGTTCAATAGCACTCTGACCCCATAGCACTTTAATCTCCTTGACTCTAGGGCAGCTAAAGTCTGGGGAGCTTTTCCTCATCTCACACCTTCTCCTCACTTTCTCCAAGGTCGAATTCTTGCTGTCTCCAAGACTGTCTTCGTGGACCCTTTATCATACAGTAATGCAGCTTCAGTAACATACAGCACTATTAACATCCTCGTTCTTCATTCTTTACAGCAGTTACAAACTGCTGGTTTAGCAAGTAGAACTTTTGTCCTTCCTGTGGGCTTCTCAAGGTGTACCATCCCATTGTGTCCAATAATTACTACTTTCCTTTCAACTTTAATGAACATACGATTTGATCTCTGTGCATACCTCTTTCCAAAATCATAGTTTCTGCCTTACTTTGAGACTTTTACAAAGACCACAAATCATGTTTTAATAAGAAATTTGTGCATTGAGGGTATTTTTTCCAATTCTCCTTTGCACCTTTTGATAATTCTAGGAATTCATACTATCAGGATTATCTACATAAAATGTATCAGTGTCTACCTTAAATCCCAGCTTTATCAGTCCTTGCAGGCTAAGTGATATTTCATGGATAGAAATGCAAAAACACAGTTTTAAAAAAAAAAAAAATCTTACACTGCAAACTATTTAGGATCCCCTGAATTAATAATAATACATTTTAAAAGTGGCTAAATGTTTTTATCAATTTTGTTTATTCCAATATTTGACCTAAAAAAACTTCCCTAACTTTCAAATTAAAACATTATGAAACTCAGAAAGCTGAAGCAGGAATGAGAATGACTAGGGAAAAGTGCTAAAGAGTGGGTGAGCATTATTTATTTCTGGCTTTTCTGTTGCCTGTTGTTTCAAATGGCAGTAGAAAATCACATACTAGTACAATAAAACATTAGGTGACCCTAAAGAAGGCATTAGATCTCTTTTTTAATGAAGTGCTCATTAAAATTAATAAGACAAAAGAAATATCCTCTGAACTCAAGCTATTACATCTGTCCAGGAAGGTGCAGAACAAACAACTCACCTTGGTACAGAAGCGTCAGCAAAGCAACATGCACTCTGCTGGAGCTCTGAGGCAAAGAAGCTGTAAAAGCAGGCTTGTTTCCAGAGGGCACAGCATCACTAATTTTAAAAATTCCCTTGAATGAAAAAGTTATCCTTTATATGCTAATTGATTCAGTTCAAAGAACAACTCAGTTGTTAAAAGTGTGAATAAAAAAAGAAAATCGGGGGGCGGGAGTATCATAAGTGGCTTTGTGGAAAGGAAGAGTAAAATAACTGTCAAGGAAAATGCTGCCCAACTCTCATTAGGAAACTCTTCTCTCAGCTACTCTGGCTTGAGGGAGGGTATCCAATGGAAGAAAAGAAGATTAGTTTTTGTCATCTCACTGATCATGTCTGACAGACTAGTTTGTCAACACAAAATGTGAAATAGTAAACATTTTAAGGCTTATAAACAACTTATAAACGGCTGCTGCAAACAATCTTTCACTCTGAGGGAGCTGGGAGTTTAATTTCTTGCTGTGCACATGCTTCTATTTTCATTCAATATCAGAATATAAGTTTGCCTACACCATATTTGTAGTTATGGCAAATAAATCAGTCCAGTAAGGCTTGGGCAGTCTTTCAAATGTTAGTACGTATATTGAAATACACTTTTATGGGCCTTGTAACATATAATATCCCATGGATCTGGGCAGTTTTCCCATCCCAGGGACTATTGAAAGAATTCACCTCATGGTAGTGGTGCTTTTGTTATTTCTCTGGGATGTGGGATACCGCAGATCAAATCCTCTCTCTGTCACTCTCTAGCAGCATGATGGGATGCACTCATCATCAAGTACTGGCTGGTATCACCAACAGTTTCTCTCTTCTCTATTAAAAATTAAAAGGAGGTAGGGATGTAGTCTTAAATACCATCACTTTTATCAGAGGCAGAGTGAGCTTCTGTGAGCTACTGAATATCTAACTCTTACATTTATACAATAGAACATTTCCAAAATGAAAGAGAGGGTGCATGCTTCTTGTACAAATAATATGCTGCTTAAATGTTACTGACTTGATCTTATTTGCATCTTGACCATGCCTCTCCCATTTGCTGGATGGGGAGCTAACCATTAAGCTAGTAATTACTGGAGTGCTACCCTTTGCCATTTGGGCCAGAAAATTCTATCCTGAACCTGAGAAATCTTTCCTTACTTGATTGCTGGTGAAACTGTCACATTTGGAAAAAAAAAAAAATTCATTTTGTCAGCCTGGCATTTTATCACAGAAACTGGCTAGTCAAAAAATTCTTGACAAGCTTTAAATGGAATTCAACATAGTGCAAAAGTTCAATATTTTCTGACTAGCACTGCTGTAAGAATGAATGTTTAAAAGCTCCCTAAAATGTTTTAATACTCTTCATTTTTGGAGATGGTAAGAGGAAAATTCTACGAGAGCTAATGTAGAAGAGGAGTATTAAATACTGCGCTTATTCAGTGTACCCATCTTGCTCCTGATTCTTGGACTGCCCTTGTATGAGATGATAGAGGTGGAAGGGTAACACGGGGCAGATTTAAGAGCTGGATCTTCTAAGCATTTGATCACTAACGGCATCTGTGAGAGAGGAGGCACTCATCACTGTTCAGGATGAAGACTTTTGAAGCATGGGATATTCAAAAGAAAGATAGGGCACAGGTTACACAAACTGACATCATTCCAGTGACATCAGCAGAGCCGTGATAACTGACAGAATAAAAATTTGACCCAGACACCTAGCATGAGCTTTCTATTGCATGAACTTGAGACCAGATCTATGCATGACAACATATGAGTGGCCCCACGCTGCGAGTAGCTCGGGAGAGCATCCCAGGCACGTCACTGGACTATCAACCCTCCTTTCCTCTAAAAGCCCCAGGACCCTGCCTCTGCACTCCTCCCAGTGGCATCCCCCTCTCCCACAGTTGCTTCTGCTCCCAGGCACCTGGTGTCCTCACTTGTCACTAATTACCCCTGCTTATCTCCCTTGACCAGGTTCATCACTGCTGGGTGATGCTGAACACAGAAAAGAAGCAGAAAAACCACGAGAGTCCTTCCATAGTCAGTTCAAGCCTCGTACATCAGGAAAGGCTTTATCACTGGTTTGCTGGAGTTTGCTAGACAGTCCTGAACAGGGCTAGCTATTTGTCAGAAATTTGGTTGGGCAGCTACAGGTGAAAATGTTTGCGATTATTGCAATGGCATTCAAACACTGCAAATAGCTACCCTGGAAATGACAGAAAACAGGATGGGTGTCCATTCCTGAATCACTTGGAACAGACAGCTGATGTATAAACATTGGTCTCATTTTCTGATGTGGGAAAGTGATCTCTAGCTTATGTACTATCAGCTTTTTGTTACAAAGTTGGAGGTTGTTAGATGTGTTGGGCAGAATGAAACTGTTCTATTCCCCAAATCCAGACAAAAGTTTTGTTTCATTATCACCAACATGCATGAAGAAACTGCAACATTAACAATATTTATAGCCTCAGATCCCTGAAATCAGAGATCAGATGAATAATGCAATTTAAGAAAAGTGGATTATTATCTATATGCCTCTAGAAAAATGGCTGAAACTTTCTTTTCTTTAGGTCTTTAACAGAGGTTAAATAAAAACCATTGAAAATTAATTATATATTAAAATCTCAACATCCATAAGAAAGTCTCATATATTAAAAAATACAATTCATATTTTTTACTGGAACCAGTATTACTGACTTTTATACTTTAAAGACTCTCAAAAAAATACCCCTGTTACAGTAAATTATTATTTGCTTTTAACAAAAAGATTTTGTTTATTACCAAGACATTTCCTACAAGGGGAGAGCTGTAACAATATCTCAGACCATTAACTCCTGCCTAATTATAATTAATTATTGTATTACCGTAGAGTAGATATGCAAAAGCACCTCAGTGCTCTATTGTATTGGGCATTCAATTCACACACGCACACAGAGCAAGAAACAGCCCTTGTCAGGCAGAGATTATGATCTGAACAACACAGAGAAACAGAGGGTCAGAGAGATGAGGAGGTTGTACAAAGTCACATAGCAAACAGGCATGGACCAGCAACCTGAATCCCAGAACAGTTCCTCTTCCGTGCTGCCTTATCATATGTCTGAAATAATTTTTAAGGATCCTTTTCTGGGCATGAAGTATTTCCATTATAAATAGATCACTAAATGCTGGTCCATTAATATAGACAGATGAATTGGAAAAAAATATAAAACTGTGAATGTCTCTTTTTACCTACATCTTTTGGCACATGTGATTTACCGGTTTAGAGGACAGGAAATGAGGCTGTAGCGAGCAAAGTAATCATTACACTTTTCTATAGTGTCTTGTTAAAAAGATGTATCATATCAATGACTTTCAATGAGGGTTATACAGGCAGCTTTGAACAACTGTATTGTAATATCAGACCCATCACAGGACAGTAAGAAAAAAATGGTATTCTGTTAAGAGAAACTGAAATACTGACTTGATGTAGTTTTCAAGGGAAAAAATATTTCTTATATACAGAGTTTCAAAGTTCTTGTGTAAAGGAACTTATTCAAGGGAATCATCTAATTGTGCTATCAAAAATGTAGCACATTTCCAATAAAGAAAAACAGAAACATCTATCATTCGCCTTAACATTACATTGATGTAAACTCCAGGAGGACCATCAATCTCTAGAGGAGAGGAGCCTGTTTTATCAGGTGGGAAATAATAAATGTCAACACGAAGAATAACAAGGCAATTATATTTAACAGTCTGCTGACACTGATTGGCAGAAATAGTGACAGAGATTCTTATTTTGTAATGACCTAAGGGTTCATTTTAGAAAGCATCATTTCAAAAACTCGGGTTTTTTGTCTCATCAATTTATAGCAGTAGGAATAATGAAGTTCTTGTTCCTTGTAATAGAAATACATTGAATCCATGTTCAATGAGGCGTGGACACTGTATCTTTCCCCTTGGAGAAAGGCAATTGCAGCAGGACGTGAAAACTTCTATTTGTTTCTTTCTCACCCCAAAGAGCATTTTCTGTGTGTATTTACAGCAGGGCTTGTGGGTCCAAGATGATTGTTAATAACTCCTCTTTCTGCTTAGTGATTCTTAGCTGGTAATGGTAAGAGACAAATTATTTGCTACGGTAAGAGCCAGAGAGAGGGGCAATACTGAGAAGTATCAAAACCAATACTATTTAGTTTGGAAAGAAAAATAAGAGGCCTGTTACAGAAGTATTAAGTGAAGAATTATATAGAAAAAATTAGCTGGGACAAGATTATATAAGGAGCTGCCCAGAAGTGAAACTGTGTGTACCATATGTGGATTCTGACGTATTTGTTATGCTCAAAATCCACAGCCTAATGATTTTATGATATTATTTATTTTTTTTACATTTAAGGATGCTAGGCTATGTGTCTTGGTTCTGTGAGAAAACAGAGCACTGTAAATACAATCACTACCTTTCAAAAACCAGATGCATTTTCACTTCCCTTATAAATACCTAGGTATCTCACAGCAGGGCCAGCTATAGGATGGAAAGCAGGCACCCACATCTATAAAGGAATTGCTATATTCTATATAGTTCAAATGAAGCTAAAAAAAACCAAAATACGTAGCCCTTACATGAACTTCTCAGAGAACCTCTATATTATTTCCCAGAGCTTAATATCTAGTTCGGCAGACTACATCTTTTGTCGATAGTTTAATAGATTATTCATTATGTACTTCACATTCACATTATAGTTTCTATTGATTGCAAAACATTTTGTCTGTTCTTCCTTCCCTCTGGACGATTTTGAGAAAGTTTTCTTTTTTTCCAACAAAAGGATAAGATATAAACTTTTACATAATAATTTTATAATCATTTTATTCATGATATGTATGCATATATATTTTGTTAGATTTCTAATGGCATTTTTTTTCTTTTGAAGGCATTACATATTTTTTTCCAAAAAGGGTATAATGAAAATTATTTCTGAAACAAGTTTCAGTGAAACTTTTCAAGGTTCCTAATTTGAAGATGCTATTTTTAAAATTGTAAACTCTAAATATATGGGTTTTTTTTCAAAAATGAGGTGTGAGCCACCTGTTAGACTTGGAATAGCTTATGAACAAAGCAGGAGAATGATAAAAGATCAGAATTCTCCTCCTCTTTATTTCCCTTTAAGAAGAAAAGTAAGCAAGCAAATGCTGCAGCATTTCTCAGCTGAGACCCTAAAATTGATGGGTTTGAAAACCCCTGAGATCCATTTATCTATCAGCAAAAAGAATATCAAAATACCAGCTTTGGAGCTGTCATGAAGTTCAAAGCCTTTTGAGGCCTTTTATTGAGAGATATAAAGCATTATTATCCACTGACCAATTTGCAAACACATGCTATTGCTTTAAACTATTTTTATCTTAAATGACTGGAGCAGGTAAGCATATGTCTACTAAAATGAATGTTTCTCATATGACTCTCTTTTTCCTTTGTCAGACAGCTCTGCACTATACCATGAAGAAAAACCTATCAAGATACAATACCACTACATCTGACAAATGGGAACACCATGTTTTCCAAAGTTCACTGTTCTTCTACATTCTAAACTTGATCTGAAAACTATTTATTTTACTTAAAATCTGAAAGAAGACATTACAAAATACCCTAAAAAAGGCCAGATTGACTTAAGTTGTCACTTCTCTAGAGTAGGGGTATGTTGATATTTACTGAAAAGAAGTCTTCTTTCCTATCTACATATCTATGTGTACAGAGGTATTTTCTCATTGTGTTGGATTATTTCATTACTTTACCCTTCTATTACCTGAAGAGTAAAAAAAATATTTCCATTTTGCATAGATGGTACAGAGACCCTAGGTAAACCAGGTCATTTGCCCTAAACCACTGAAAAACAGGGTAAAATCAAAATTCTTATCAGGGAACTGCTGTGCTCAGAGCACAAAACAAGCTACAGAACCTGCCTTGGGGAATTTATAGAATTTATCCTAGAGGTAAGCTAGACAGAGAAGATGAATCTCCAGAGACCTGGAGCACATGAGGCCAGGCAGCAGGCTAGTGGCAGAGAGAGATTTCTTGTATTCCTGCTCCATTTCAATAGACACCTTGTTTTCCTACCGTATTTCACTGGACTGTCACCCTGTAGACCTCCTGCACTGTTCCTTCCTGCTCCTGAACAGCGTCCCCAGCTGCTGCCATCTCCTTTTCACCTCCCAGCACCTATCCAACAACACCAATGCATCACCCAGAAGAGTTTATTTGGCTTGGCTCCCCTTAATGGTATGCCTCATTATTCAAGGTTATTTGCTTCATCAGAAGAGAATTACTGAAATAACACTTCTCCAGGCTTACTTACTTGTATACATGCTATTTGTCCATTTTTTATTGACTACACAGGAAAAGAGGAAAAGTGCTTGTAGACTGCTATTTTACTGATGCTAACCTGATAGGTGTTTTTACTAAATCCTCCTGGAAGATGCAGATACACCACCTGTCTAACTTGGAAATATTCTTAGTGTAGGAAACAGTTCTGGATTTTAATAAAAAAGCTATTTTCTTTCTTTTAATATTGGGGGGATAAAAAGTAGACTTGTTATTTTTAAAACACCATATATAACCATATAGGACAGTAGGTTTTGAAAGAAGAGCAACTTTTATTGAAAAGATCAAAGGTCATCTCAAACTGCAAATGTTTCAAACTGTTCACTTCTAGTATTTTTTACAAGCAGTTTTATTTTATGAGGCAGAATTTAGTGACTCCTATTACTTTTCTTTCCACACCTCAGGCTACTAGATATTATAAGTAAAGTTAACCAGCATTTTTTAAGAACGCATATTTCTTTTGATAGTCTATGTTACAATTTGTATTATTTCAGAAATAAATTACATAGTAGTGGAAAATGCTTCACAGTTCTTCCTATGTCCCTCCTTTTCCTCCTCACTCTAGATTTACAATACCAGAATGCTTTTTTCTGAAAGCCCTTGATCTTAGAGAGCGTAAAACCAGACAATGCTTCCTGCAAATCAGTTTACCAGGTTTGTCTTCTTACCTTACCTTTGAGAATAGATTCTTCCCTTTCCAACATTTTCATGCTCAGGAGAAATACAACAAATATATGCAATTCATTATTTTTCATCATATTTTGAATAATATCAATTTTATTCTTTAGTTTATTGAAAAGAGAAACTTCCTTGGTTAGGTACATTGTATTGAAGAAATAGTTGATAATCACTTTGTCTGCAGAGAAGTTAAGCTCCTGAATTCACAGAATATTATGTGAAAACTTGTTAACTCACAATGGCTTTGAGTTTCCTTCAACATTACTTGGAATTACTGTTTTTAATAATTATTGTAATCATTACTTTTAATCTAGGGAAGAACTTTCTGGAGGTTTCCTAGACTTAGCTAAGTGACCAGGACTTGGTGATTCCCTTGTGAATGAATTTAGAGATATACACAGAATGTACCTGAATGACACAGAAGTGGAGAATGGGCATAAATAATTGTTTTCTGCCCCAGCTGATCCTGCAGAGGCTCCAAATATCCATGGGAAGGGTCTGAGCAGGAAGGAGAGCCATGTGAGCACATCATTGTTCTTTCAGATGATTTAATGGTTAAACAGCATTATGAAAGTCTATTATTTTTTTAATCTCTTCTTTCCTATGGGAAGCTACTCAGATTCTTGCATTTCAAAGCTTGTATGGCAGGAACAGGTATGCCTAGATTTTCCAAGCTATGTCTTCCTTCTAAGATTTTAAACTAACAGGATTCACATCTTCATGGCCAGGTCAGTATTGTAAGACAAAGGGCTACTCTAGAAAATCTAATTGAAGTTTTTCATCTCTAACCTTGGAGCCAGATTTACAATACCCTCTAAAGTTCATGATATTACTTCAGAACAATCCCGCACAAAACAAACTTTTTTTTTTTTAACTTCTTGCATACAGCAAATGTTTTCAAAATCCTTTCTTCTGCAAGTGTTTATGACTTAAGGCTCTTATCAGAGAGGTATTCAACAAACATAAAGCTTACTCAGGTATGGTATTTTAACTCTACTTTCTATAATAGCTGACTTCAATTTGCTCTGCTATAGTTCAGGGCTCATTAACATTTCCATTACAAACCTTGATTACTCTGGCTAAGGATATCAGCTGTTACTAGCCTCATATCTAAAAATAAAGCAGGTTTTCAGCCTTGAATATATTTTAATGCATTATTAGGAAATTTTGAATGGTTTATTGGTAAGAAAAAGTACTTTATCCAAGAACAAGATGCACTGATTCAAGTACAGTGAAATGTCTAAACTTTTGTTCATAGTATAAAAGCATTCTTTTTAATAATTTCTAACTAAACAAACTTGGACTGTGTAAATAAGTATGACTGAATACTATAAGGAAAACAGTCAGTGGCCCTTAAAATTTGTAAGAACACAAGAAAAGTCAGACTAAATGTTCATCACTGATGGAAACCATTGCAAGCATTCAATATCAGAGATACTCAAGTAATTTCCTTGTGAAAAGACAACTTTTTAAATCCTCATAAATCTTAAGTCATTGCTTTGTTGAGCATGGCAAAAGCATGGATTTATGAAGGGGAAATTATGCTTGACCAGTCTGATAGTCTTCTATGATGAGTTGAATAGATTGGTGGATGAGGGGAGAGCAGTGCTTGTTGTTTACCTTGAGTTTGGTAAAGCCTTTGACACTGCCTCCAGTCATTTGGCACTGTCTCCCTTAAAAATCATCATAGACAAACTGAGAAAGTATGGTTTACATAAGTGGACTGTGAGGTGGATTGAAAACTGGCTGAACAACCAGGTCCAGAGGGTTGTGATCAGTGGTACAAAGTACAGTTGGAGGCAAGTCACTAGTGGTGTACCCAAGGGGTTGATACTGGATGCAGTACTGTTTAATATCTTCATTAATGACCTGTGCTATGGGACAGAATACACCCCCAGCAAGTTTGCAGATGATACAAAACTAGGAGGAGCACCAGATGGTTGTGCTGCCTTTCAAAGGGACCTGGACAGGCTGGAGAACTGGGAAGAGAGGAATCTCATGAAGTTCAACAAGGGCAAATGAAAAGTCCTGCACCTGGGTAGGAATAAGCCCATGCAACTATACATGCTGAATGTTGACCATTTGGAAAGCAGCTTTGTGGAAGACCTTGGGATCCTGGTGGACAACTGGCCATAAGGCAGCAATGCACCCTTGTGGCAAAAAAGGCCAACAGCCTTCTGGGCTGCATTAGGCAGAGTGTTGCCAGCAGGTCAAGGGAGGTGATCCTTCCCCTCTACTCAGCACTGGTGAGGTTGTATCTGGAGTGCTGTGTCCCCAGCACAAGAGGTGTATGCACTTACTAGAGCAAGTCCAGCACAAGGCCACAAAGCTGATGAAGGGACTGGAGCATCTCTCATATGAGGAAAGGCTGAGGGATCTGGGACTGTTCAGCCTCGTGACAAGAAGGGTCAGGGGGATATTATCAATGTGTATAAATACCTGATGGGAGAGAATGAAGAAGAGGAAGCCAGACTCTTCTCAGTGGTGCCCACTGGCAGGACAAGAAGCAACGGGAACAAATGAAAGTACATTTGTGAAAACACATGTTGTTCCATCTGAACACAAGAAAACATTTTCTTACTCTGAGGGTGGCCAAGCACTGGAACAGGTACGAAGAGTCTTGGGCTCTCTATTTGGTTCAGTACATCTGTAATTGCTGATATGTTTGGGAAGTGACCGAAAGGGAAGTATTGATTAAGATGCACCAATAGCCAATATCATCATGGCCAGGAGACGAGTTTGTCAGAATACGGGAACCCTAAGTCAGGTTTATATAACAAAGAATTGACCCTCATCTTCTCCAGTGTTACATGAAAGATCCCATTATCAAATGCACATTTTTGTGTGTGGTAAGCTTGCCTACAGGGTCCGTCCAGACGGAGTAGAAACACCTATTTTGAGGATCTCTCTTCATGATCTGAAGGCTAGATCTCCAAGAAGGTTTTGTTGGTGCCCCACAAGAAAGTTTGTGTGCTTGTAGGACTGGGCAATGAAAAGCAGCTGCCCAGGGAAGTTAGGTGCCTTGGTCTTTAAAAAGGAACCACTTTATAGCAGTTATAATGTGAATGACATCTAAGCTTCTAGGTACCTAACAAGACAGATACACACTGAGAATCTGGGTCTATATTCAGTGGTGGATTATGACCTACAAAGGTTTAGAGGTCATAATTTTCAGAAGTGTCTGAATTTGCCAAAATGAGTTTTATGATTTTATTATTTTAATATAAAGCAATTTCAGCTATTTACGAAGGTCTGGACCAGCAATTTTAATCAGGCAACTAGCCTTTGGAGTGATTGTGGGTATTAGTCCTTACAGTGCATTAAAGCTGCAATTTAGATGGAGATTTTCTACTTTTTTTTTTTAAGTTCTGTGTCTCAGCATGCCACCTCTTTAATATTGTAATGCTTAAAATTTAAAACTCCCAATACAATTCTTTGCCAGTGTTTCCAAGTCAGCAAATTAGCAGCACAACACATGTTATATAGAGAATAGCTCAGCAACACAATCAAAGCCCCTCAGCACCCTCCTTTTTTAGATTTATTCTGGCTTACTCCGCTGGGTGTGAACCAAATGACACATCATAAACCTCAGAGACTCTTTTGCAGCTTCTGCTCAGACTGGAGAATTCCATCTGTTCTATTAAGGATCATTAACAACCAGGAAAGTATTCCAAACAGTTTCTGTAACACCTAAAAGCCAAAATTATTACATTATTATAATTAGTTGTTTTTTTCTCATTCAACCAGAATAGCTTTAATCAGCAACTGGCTGAGGAAAACTCCATGGGACCCAGAGGCAGAGGGGCTCATTAAATTATATAAGGAGGATTCTGCACATTCAAATGATGGTGAAAGGTATATGCTGCTACAGCAGTGAATTGTCTTTGGCATCAGAGCATAAATTGTTACACATTGCATTTTGAAGAAAGCAGTTTATCCAATGAGGAGAAAAGTAAAAAGCAGGAGACTGTATAAATTATGTCTGAAGAACTAGCAAACATATCCGCAGAGCATTCGGAATCACACATTATAATAATGATCTACATCTGTAGGACCTGAATGTAAAAAGATTGTATTTACCTGTTCTGAATAATATGTCTCCACTTCCTCTACTATCCCAAGCTAAATTCTCTAATGAGTGCCATACCACCTTCAAATTGCACACACTCAGCTTTTCACATGGAAGTTGCATACCCTTTTTCAAACCCATTTGAAGTTAATATATTTCAAGTGGTGTAATATTATTACCTGAATACAGTGTTGTCAACACTTTATCATCTCAAAGATGGAAGAGTTAATCTTTAAAATTCTAACACCGTATTTATGCTTCCTTTTAGTGAAAACCTACGGACTCACTCCTATAGAATATATTAAACAACTCAGTATCACTGAAAATGAGTTGCATGGCCAAGATCCTCCTTTACAATACTGGTAGCCATTTGTTAGGTCTCTGAAGATGCAAGACTGAGTCAGGAGGAAGCAAGGATAAGGGATATTATGCTATTTACGCACACCAAATAGTTTATGGTGTTAGACAAGTTAATAGTTTATAATTTTTTTTCTTTCCCAAACAAGCATGCAACTTCCTCCATGCTATCTCGTGAACAGCATATATTTCAATATTTAAAAAATATTTGAATCATGAATAGTACTTCAGAGTAAAAGGGGCAGAATAATTAGTGTGATCAGTTCAGTTACAGTCAACTTGCTGGTAAAACATATCATTTCAGTATGACTTTTTTCTTATTTATTAACTTCAAAAAAGGCTGCAATTCAGTAAATCTCAGCAGCTTTTATTACTTAAATAATTCTATCCAAGTCTGTGCAATAATACATCTGATTGATTAACGTTAAATATCTTACCTTCCTCATCCTCAAAAACTACCAAGAACAGATCTGTAAGTGTGACTGTTGTGAAGAGATCATAAATATATAATGATGCTTACATTTCTCTTTTGGTTATACCGATAGATGTCGATTTCTTTTTCAGTGATGATGGGTTCATAATGATGACTTTCAGAAGAGAAAAATTGCAGGTTTTTAGGAAGAGTGTAATAACAAACACTGGTGAATGGACTCTCTTGCCTTCTCCAACATGAATAGTGAGTAATCCATAATTGGCCTGGAGTTGTTCTTGTTGTTTATACTTACCTAAGCATCTGTATCTTTAAAAAACCACAAACAATCCACCAACTTAGAATACTATTATATTGTCATAGTGTTCTCTGACAGTATCATATGTAATCACTTGTTTACAGCTCTATATCTAAAGAGTTGGCAGTTTTTCCGTATATGTTTGGGGATGTAGCCACCTCAGACAAAAAAAAAAAAAGCTTCGTAATAAGGTGTAGGCTATCTGTTATTACCAAATATAAACAATGAAATAAAACATCTGGTCTTCTAGAAAAGCTAAAATTTCCTGAAAGTTTTACTATATGAATTTCAGAATTCACTAATTTCAGAAGAATACAATAGATAAAATTGCCAGATAATTTATTTACATTTAGATTTCCCAATTTCTCATGCAAATTCCACAAAAATTTGGAAAATGTGCAAACAGAGAATACTTTCAGATTTAGTCCTGTTTATAATGAAATTAAAGCCAGGTTTACATAATAAGCCATGACTATAAACAGTGGGAAGATAGGGAGAGTCTAAAATACAAAGTATTTAAACCTATGGAGCAGACAGCTAAAAATTAACTAGGAGCATCATGAGAGCAGCTCTTCATACCAGATTTAGACTCAAGGTATTCAAGGAGAGCTGTACTAGAAATAAAATGACTGAACTTCACAGAATGAACTGTAAACTCACATTTTCACCATTTTCTCTACTCAGTGGACTGAGTCCATTTCCTCAAAGAAACTCACCCTGCTTAAGCAGACAGGGGATTCTTGTAAAAAGCAATCAAGAGAGCCAAGAGACTAGGAGACCAGCTTGACAGTTTTCCATCTCTAGTTCCTGAGATAAGGGATAACATCTTGACTGGTTGAGTTGTTCAGAGGTGATTGCTCTATTTGTTATCAACTTAACTCCTTTCCTTTGGTTAGCAAATCATATGCAGACCACTTAAACCAGGCTTGATTGTCTTTGATTGTATCCATTATTCATGGGTGTTCACTAAAAAGTTTAGATGAATATTTTTCAGAGGTTGCTTGTGGGCTTTGGCTATTTGCTATTGGTCTTATGTAGTATGCATTCAGTCACGTGTGAACATTTCTGCCCTATAAATGGATAACTATTCTGTTATTCTGTTATGAAAATCACACAATGCATTCCTAGAGTGTCATGTTAATGACAGTTATTTGTACTAAAATGGGTTTGAATTTCAGATTCTCTATCCTCCATAGCCAGAGAGTTGACTAAAGGTTAATGAAAAATGAATATTGATGGTCTTAGAAAGTAAAAAGTACATTTACTGACCAATTGAGTAAATTGCGTTATTTTTAAAAATTCATACAGAACTTTAAAATCTTCCTTTTCCTCCTTTTCAGGTTTGTGGCTCATGTCAGTTTTAACTTTGCATTATCCTCTTATTTAAACCATTATGGATGTCCTATAAAGCATTAATAACATTTGACAGACTTGTGTGTGTCTCTATCATATACATTTATAAAAGTAAAATAATACTCAGTAAGTATGAACGTGTCATAAATGATTGTTGCATGTTGTTGCCTGGAGGTTTTTGTTCACTCTTAGTCAAGGTTCAGAAATTTTTCAAAGATCAAGAAATAATCCATGAAACCAGACATAGTTTCCAAACTGGAATTAGGACTGGTCAAAAAATATTAACCATCATCTAAGAATGTTTATGAATAAACAAACTGATTTATTTCCAAAATAGTATATAACTGGTGACAAGAACATTGGCACAACCCTAGTAATCAATTAATGCATTTTTAACAGATTAGTCTTTAAGTTCAAAGGAAGCCATTCATCACTGATTTATCATGTAGCTTTTTCACTTTTTTATCTCCTTTTAAAAAAAATACATATTTATTCACTAAGAAGCAGAATATATCCTGTGCATATTGTTTGAAATATTACTAAGAATAAACAGTAAATGATCAAAAGAAAGGTAGAGAAACTTTAAATTACCTAGTCTGTGCTTTGTTCCACTAAATACATGCTCAACACATATTCATAAAAAGCAGGTCTGATTCCTTAACAATTCATGAAAAAAGACAAATTTTGGTTTATTGGTTTATTTAGTCTCAATTAATTCTACTACTGTTGAAAATAAGATTGATAATCACAGCTGCTTTAAATAGAATTGCTTGAAATGTAGCAGCTTCATTTTGTAAGAGCATTTAATAATCATTTGAAAGAAAATGCAAGGATTCTCAAAAAACAGTGCATTCCTGTAACCCTTTAACACCATGCTTAAAATTGAAAAGCATTTGAAAACTCTTTGCTTAACTTAAGATGTACAGATGTACTTAAGACAACACAACAATTGTTAGGGTGAGGTTGTCCTTTGAAGGACCACAAGGATTGTTATGCAAAAAAGGTGTAAATGCACTTTTTAGCGCAGCGTTTCACCAATAAATGAATGTTGTTCTTATTCTATATTCATCTAATATACACACAGACACATTTTATGCATTATTTTTATGAATTTTCTCACTCTCCCTGGAGACAGTTCAAGTGACAGATGAATCCGAAGACTTCCATGAGCTTACTACGTAAAATATGGCAAGTTTCTCAGTCAGTGTTTATAAGTAGTAATCCTCTGCTAAAAGTCTCATCCTTCTGCTATGACCTAAAAGACTATTAGCAACCTGCTGGGAATGCCTTTTACATTGTTTCTGCATGGGTGCTATGGCTCCAGAATACCCTCTCTCTGCAGCCTGAGAGCAATGAGCCTGAGCTCCCATGGCAGAGGTCCCCAGCTCCACAGCTCATGCTGCAGCGGGAGACACTGTGAGCAGGGGTTTGCCTGGGCTTCTTGGTAGCTACATCTCTGTTAGTAATCTGCACAGGGCCAGGGCAAGGATACAAGTTATGATAAGCTGTTGTCCACAATGAGTCTGTACTGCTTGGGGAAAAAAGCATTTAGCTGTGTTCTATAAACCCTCATGGGCAGGGAATCATGCAAGGCCCATTTTATTTACTATCCTAGGCTCATGTTGTTTACAAATACAGCACAGCTGGTATCCATGCTGTAGGTCCAGCACCTGGTCCAACCCAGCTGATGCCTGTCTGGCGTCCTGGCATCACAGCCGGCAGATTGGGAACTGGGGCACAGCTGCACCGTCTGAGCCCCCGGTTGTGCAGTCACACTGGCAAACCTATCCTGGAGCCATAAATCCTGATGTGCCATCACCAGATGCACTGTTTCCACTGCAGGGCCAAGGTGGTTTTGGGGTGCCTCACCTTCATGCGTTCAGCCGGGGAGTCAGGACAATTCTGTAAGAAGCCCATCTGCCTCTCAGCTGGAGCGTGTCAGACCCCAAAGGCTCAAAGACATCTGACATTTCTAAGACAAAACTTTTCCTGGAAGTTTTTCAGTCAGCTTTGCTTAGGACAATTCTGCTGCAGGGATAACTTTCTGATTCTCTACTAGACTGCTGATCACTGCAGCCTATGGCTCCTTATGGGGTATCAAGAAGAGAGAATGCCTGAATGTATCATCATTTGGGTGGGATACCTTCTGCTGTCCCACTGCTATCTTCTGTCCCTTGGTGACACAACATGCTCCTGCACGTGCAGAGAAATGGCCTTGTCCCTTTGCACAGGATAGCAAGTTGCAACCAAGATAAAACCAGAACAAGATAAGGTAACTCAAACCTGATTTTGTTTCAGTCTCCGTTACAAATAGAGTGTCTTTAACAGTGGCTTAAAACCAAGTATAGTTTGTGGTATAATGGATTAAAAATAAAGGTGTTTTTTGGTTTTCAAAGAAACAAAACATATTCAAAGATCTACTGGTCCATATAATTAGTTCTATGGCCCTTGTTTTATGATATAGAAAACAGTATACCGTAATGCTGAGATTGATTATTTGTGATGCTGGGCAGCCACAGCCTACATTCACTTGATATATAATTGATAATGCTCACTGCTTCAGAAAGCCAGATATAAAGTGAACAAGCCTGTGGGGCCATGTCAGCTTCTGATTTTGTTGAGGAGAGTATGCAGATCAGCTCTTCATTAATTAACTGAAATGTTTACTGTGGAAAAGCTTAATTATACTTTTAAAAAATTATTTTGTCACACTGAATTACAAAACAAATTAACAGCAGACACTGAATAATATAAAGCACAAAACAATTCTAAGAAACAATATGTGATTAAAGTTATTAAAACTTCACATATTGATCCAATTGAATGCCTGTTGGTCATTCATAATACTAAGAAAAGAGGCTACAAGAAAATAGTTGAACACACATGCAAAACTTTATGAACTCCTGATCTATAAAACTATAATTGTCATTCAAATAAGAATTCTTTCCAAGTGGGAATAGGAACTCATCTAATTTAAATAAACAAACTAGTTTGAATCAGATGGTCACCACTTGATCACATCCAGACAGGTTTTGAATATTTCCAAGGATGGAGACTCCACAACTTCTCTGCACAACCAGTGCCAGTGTTTGAGCTCCTCACAAAACAAAACAAGTTTCCTTGTGTTCAGATGGAATTTCATGTATTTTCATTTGCACCCATTGTTTCTTGTTCTGGAAGTGGGCACCACCGAGAAAAGGCTGGTTTCCTCTTCTTCATTCCCTCCCATCAGGTACTTACATACATTGACGAGATTCCCCTGACTTTTCTTTTCTCCAGGCTGAACAAGTCCCAGCTCTCTCAGCCTCTCCTGACACGACAGATGCTCCAGTCCCTTCATCATCTTTGTGGCTCTATGCTGGACATACTTCATTAAGTTGATATGTTTCTTGTACTGTGGAGCCTAGAACCAGACACAGCACTCCAGATGTGAAGGTGAAGGTGGTGGCTGTCTATGCATGTACAATTTCAGGTTTTTGACATATCATTGGGAACTGAGTCACCATCACAGTGGCACATCACTATGTTTTGTCCATGTTACATGTGCATTAATTTGTATAATTAGGACTGACATTACTTTTCACTACAAAACACATTCTTCAATGAATTTATTTCTGTCAATCTGTTAATAATGTCGATGTGCTATAACATGGGCCATATAGAGTGAGCCCTCTTAAAATAATACAAGACACTGTTATGCAATAGTGCTTTGTATCCATAAGATAACATACCCACTGATTTCATTGACACCTTCATCAGTTCCACTAATTAGCTTGTTTCTATATATTGACTCTTTTCATTGACCTTAGCAGAATACTACAAACTCATTTAATGTCTTAATAGACCATCTATTCAATAGCTCAGTAATTTATTCAACCTGTAAGGTGTTGCTCCTTGACATTATTGCCCAGTTTATGTACTCCACATAAAAAATTCTCTTTGCTTATAACAAACACTAATCAAATGGCAAAAGCATTCTGGCAGTCTGCTCCAAATATTAAAGATTTATGTCAACAAGATTAACTTTTATAATCCTTGCTTGCATGGTATTTAGACATTGTGTAGATTAATGGATCTCATTCCTACAGCTGTAGATCTCTGAAGTTCCTTCACAGTGAACTTTATTTCCCTTTGGCTTTAACTAATTGAAGATAACTGCTCTACATAACTGCTCATGGCATTAGCTGTGAAAACTCCCAGAGTCAGACAAAGGGACAGTCCTTGTTTGTCAGGGACTTGTGTGATTTAGCTCAATGATGTAATTTGTAGATATGAACTAAACCCACAATTTTATGAAAACACTTTACAAAGTTGAAATGTACTGTCAGAACAAAACACAGAACAAAGCAGTACTTTCCCAGATTTACTGCAACACTTAACAGCTAAAGCATCTATCACTGAGGACATCTCATTGGTAAAGATACATGACATGAAGACAAAGACCACTATAGAGCTGAATGAAAATAGCTTTAAAGACAAAGTACTTTGTTTAAAAAAAACCTGAAGGCTCCTTTCTTCAATACTAAGGATTAAACAAAGTAGGAGAAAGCACATTTTTTTCCAATGCAAGCATGTTCTATTATCCTATCCAATCTAATATTAGTTCCTTATGTGTTCCATCAAAGTTATCCACATCTAATCAAAGAAAAAATTACTATAGTTCTACTTATTAACACAGCAAAGCAGAAATAGGAAAGATCAACTTCCTTTCATTTGCCACAGTCTAAAAGAATACACATGAACTTTTGCCATAGTTATCTTAAAGAATGATCTTTTTTTTTAGACTATTGCAACCTGATTGCTGGGTTACTGTTTCATAGATTGATTAATGACTTGTAATTGCTATAAAATGAATCTCTATGTAATCTCCCATGTAGGTCAAGGGTTTTTTATTACCATTATTAGAAACTATGCCTTATTTTTTTTAGTACTGCCTTGTTTTATCATTCTACTGTTATCCCTTGTGGAAGGCCTTTTTTCAGATTAAAGAACATATACACACAAGAAATGTCATACTGCCTTACAACAGCTGTCCTTCTAGCTCAATAGTGTGTCCCTGGCAGGGGCGATAGGGGATATCGCTTAGGGAGAACCTTACCAGTATCTGTGGTCTATTCCTGTCTTATTCCTCTAACATCCATTTTTAGGTTCCTGCCCAAACATTTTGATCCCTGAGTATTCTATTTATTGACCTGATGATTTATTATCAAAAGAGCCTTTTTGTATGGAAATATTTTGTCCATAAAAAAGCTACATATTAGATTTTGAACTGAGCATCTTAACACTCTGTCTCTCCCCTCCCTCACTTTTTTCCATATTCTTTCTTTTACCTGTTTTGAACCCTTTCTAATTTTTCCAAAATCTCTCCAACTTTAGACTTCAGAAATGGATGAAATAACAGTTGCACTGCTCTAATTGAAAAAGGCAACATTACTTATTTCTTCCTGGTGTTCTCCTGTTCACTTAGCTAACGCTCCTGTGCACGCTAGCATCATACAGGGATTTCATGTTCAACTGGTAATCTATTACTACCTCTCAGCTATCCCTTTCTAATGGAATGGCATGCCAGTCTTCATTTATTGGTGGCCAAGTCTGTTCTGCTTCTGGAGCATTCATCTATGGACTGCTATACCACAGTGGAATGCAGACTAAACTGAATTTGCTATGTGAGGTGTACATGTTTATAGCATACTTACGCTTCTTCTTTCTAAAGGGTTTATTTACTACATTGGGTAATTTTCTTTGTCTTTGAAATAAGATTGGTTAAGGGGCAATTGTCCTTTCCAAGCTAAACTGTCATTTTATTGTTCCAGAATCTAACTGTTAATCATATCTGATTTCTGTACTGCAGCACACTAACATAAGACAGCGTAAAGGTACCGTGTCTTCAAGGCACAGATATCTTTGCATTTGTCCCATTGATTTTTCAGTTTTCCTTAAAAGACAGATATTTCCTAGAACCCTGCCCAATTCAAAGAACAGATATATCATCTTGATAACTATTGGACTTAACTGTTAATCAGTGGCTTTGTTAATGAAGGAACAAAAAATGTTGAGGAGATGTGTGCTGTGGTCTTAAGTAAGTTGTTTTAAAAGTAGACAGACAAATGGGCTGAGTCAGGGATGAAGGTAATGAAGACATTCTAGATAAAAGTAGTAATTATTGTATTCCTAAATCTGATAAGATTCCTCTCTGTGCTAACATTGACCATTACCGAAATACCTTGTCATTGCCAGCTCGTAATCCGATAAACTCATCTAACTGTGTTATTTAGGTGTGACCTTCTCCCTGATTTCCTCTTACCTGCTGTATTGCTTTCAAATCTCTAATCTTCAAAACTAGCTTCTGCACAATATTTCATTGCCTCCACCGATTTTCTACCACTTCCCATCTGCCCTTATTCACTTTGCCAAAGAACCTTTCCACATCCCACACTTAGCACTAGTGACTTTTCCTTGTCAGTCCTTCTCTATACAGGTCCCCTTTTCCTGCCACTCCCAACACAAGGACCGCAATAGAGAAGGAATACACTCAGAGGTGTTCAGAGTTCTGACAAAAACCAGATCCAGCATATTTTGCAAGGCAGGCAATGAAAGAGCCTCAGTTGGTATCTCCAGCTTCAGAAATTCTTCCTCCAGCAGCTTACCCCTTGTTGCCTGGAATTGTTCTGAGATGGACTTGACGCCTGAAACAAACAGGACTGGTACTCTCCACTTTCTTCATGGTTTCCTTTGTTGTTGTAAGGGGGAGAAATGTTGGAAAGGAAGCAGATGATGAAAAAGGAGTTGTCAACCTCCAGCTGCCAAAAGGCACATTTCTTTCTCCCACTTCTTCAGCGTCTCCCCTAGCTGCCGAGTGGATAGAGGAGATGATGGCATAGGCAATGGCAGCAAAGATTGCACTCGGGGCGGGGGGGAAGAGGGGTGTCACTGTACCTTCCCCTCTGTGACCAGATGGCCATCTTCTGCTATGGCTTTAATTTTAGCTTTGACATCAGACATTCTTCCTTTCTGTTTTTAAATCGTGGTATCAGGCATTTTATCATTAGTACTGTGTAGCTCACTGCATGCTTAATGTTCTGTTTTGTTCTAATGGAGGAGGTGGTAGGACTGAATCTCTGAAAAGATTAACCACGGTAAATTTGCCCTTAGTGTCCCATAAGAGTAACATCAATAGCAACTGCAGGCTACTCACTCTGACAAAGTCTTAATCCACCTGCCTTCATGGTTTCCAGAGAAACCATTTACATTCCTAATCCCTAGACTTTTTTTATTAACAAAAGTAAGGAAATATTTCCTTGCTTATGACACCTGTCACATATTCCTCACCTTCCTGAGGACAGTAAGATCTGACATAGCACCTCTGTAAATAGGAGCAATATAAGTCAATGTATAGTAGTCTTAAAGCACTATTAGTGGTTGTATATACTGCCTATCCCAGCTGATACTTCTTTTCATCAATCAACTGCTCTTCCTTTCTGCCCTTTATGTGTTCTTTATAGCATGCTCACATAATGTAGAGAAGGTTTTCCCTCTCAGGTGGAGATAATTCTATTGAAGTATGAAACATTTAATACTGTGCAGCAAGAGAGCCTCATGTATCGAGGATGTCATTTCTGTCTAACCTGATGCTTAATTCTACTTAGATTCTATAGATAGTTGAACCAGACAAAAATGTTAAGTGACATGCTGAATTTAAGCAGCATATACTTACATTTGGTTTCTTTTTGTCACCAACTTCACATTTTCTCAAGCCATAACAAGCTCACCTGTTGCACAGCACTAGCTGAATTGGTAATTAGGGTGCCAGAAATACTGAAGAAAGAGCAGTACAATTTTAATCGTTGTCATGGTTTAACCCCAGCCAGCAACTCAGCACCATGCAGCTGTTTCCCCCTCCCCCCTCCCAGTGGTGTGGGGAGGAGGAAAAAAAAAAGTAAAACTTGTGGGTTGAGATAAGAACAGTTTAATAACTGAAGTAAAATAAAATACACTACTAAGAATAATAATAATTGTAACGAAAAGGAATATAACAAAAAAGAAAAAAACAAACACCCAAGAAAAGACAAGTGATGCACAATGCAATTGCTCACCACCCGCTGACCGATGCCTGAGTGACAATCCACCCCTCCTGGCCAACTCCCCCCTGTTTATATACTGGGCATGACGTTCTATGGTATGGAATATCCCTTTGGCTAGTTCAGGTCAGCTGTCCTGGCTGTGCTTCCTCCCAGCTTCTTGTACACCTGCTTGCTGGCAGAGCATGGGAAACTGAAAAATCCTTGATTTAAGCGCTACTTAGCAACAACTAAAACATCAGCATGTTATCAACAGTATTGTCACACTAAATCCAAAACACAGCACTGTACCAGCTACTAAGAAGAAAATTAACTCTATCCCGGCTGAAACCAGGACAATCGTGCAACCTGCTCTGGCTGTAGCAGTGGAATGCCTGTATAAGACAGTGTTTATTGCACCATATCACATTAAAAAAAAGTTACTTAAAGCTATTAAGATATTAATAGTCTTGTCAACAAGCTTTTTGGAAAGAAAAATTTTAAAATTTTTAACATCTCTGTTTGACAAAGGCAGAAAGTGCCAAGCATGGAAAAACATCATAGGCCTTATTATCTTGTGTAATATCTGTCTATTGTATCCATATTCATCTTTGGTCTTGTACTTTAACTGCAAGCTTTTCTGGGCAGTCCTTTTTGGTACATATTCACTGTTTAGTAGAGGATATAGACATTAGTAGTGACATTTTGCTGAAATCTTTTGAAAAGGATCCACAACTTTATACAACATCTCTGAGCAAACCATAGAAGGTAGGTATTGCTTCTTTGAAGGGGTGAACTTCTAACTCCTCTCACTTTAGACTGGACATCTATGGACAATGTTCAGTGGCTCCACACTTTTCTCCAATGTGCCTTTGACAGAAACTTTGCCTTTGTAACTACAATGACATAGCCAGAAGTGAATTGCAGTAGAATTGATAAGACTTTCCCAGAGAAACACTTACTGTTTTCTTGCTCAGTTTGCCCATACCAAACACAGGGAAAATGCCTCTCAGTAAGGGTAGGCAGCCATATATCACTATCGTCCTTGTTGTCCATATTCACCATTTGCTTTTCCACTTTTGTTTAATTTTTTTTTCCTTTTTTTTCACTTGATTCCTAATCTCACTCACTATTGAAGGTAGTTGAGCAGGAAGGAGCCCTTCTCAGCAACGTTTGGCTGTGGGAGAGTTCTGAGACCTTGGAAAGCAAGTGCTTGGGGGCAAAGAGGTACGCGTGGATCAGAAAAGTGAACAGAGGTGAGATTACCTCCACAGGCCCCAAAACTCTACCCGTCACACAGAGCAGGTATTTCAGATGTTGAAATATTGCACATTCTATCTGGTAGAAGATCCCCATTTAGTCTCATACTCACTGCAGGCAGCAATTGCAATCATCATGGAAGTGATGAGAAAGAGGTTATAACTACTTAGTTTGTCTTCGGTTGTTGTCTGTGCAGGGTGAGACTTTGAAAATTTCTGCTCATTAGCAGTATTGAAATTGAAGAAAGTGTTCATCTTTCAACATAGCCCAAAACCCAATTAAAATAAAATAACAGCTAAGATCTGGTAATTACAGAGAGTTTTTAATCCTATCTTCAGAAAAAAATCCTTTTAAATTCTCACAGTAACAATGAATTTAATTTTGATGTCTGCATTGCCTTTTTCAATAGCAGCTGATTCTTTTTTCTTTAAAAAAGTGGTGAAAAGAAACGTCATGCACACCATCATAATAAGCGCACAGAGATATCTTCCTGCATGCACTTCTTCATTAACTTTTACCTTCATTATCTCATTGAAGAAAAAATACTACTGGATTTGAAATGAAGGCAGACACTGAACATTCTTAAAATTCATATTATGAATATTACTTTCTCACTGAATAGAGAACATTTATACATTTTTATCCATTTTCCTCATATTTGCACTATCACTGTCAGCGATGTGCAAGATGGACTGTATATTAGTAGGTATTATCTATTTGTTATGAAAATAGTACAAAATTCTTTGAACTGAACTAGAAACATAGCATTTCCCTGTTTCTGCATGATGAGAATATATTTTTGAGACTGTAACACACTATTTGTTTTTGAAAGTTAAAAATAAAAGTCTTCCTATCTTTCTCTGATACTGGACTGTCTCTGATGTTGTACTGTCAGGAAAGATTACTGTCCAGAACTGAGCAGCTGTGTGATTTATACTCTGCAGATATACCATAACATTTGGTTATTAAAGAAAGACAGAGCTTCTGGAGATGGAGCATTAGCTTTGCTTTAAACTTGTTTTGTCATTCCTCTTTCTTCTTCAAGTTTGTTTTTCCTTGAAAAAATAGAAACAGAACTGAACCTTCTCAGACTTTGCTCACACAGAATAAACATTATCATAAAGATAAAAGACTATTATCAATTAAATCAAGGCCTGATATAAAATAAATAAATTGGTTTCATCATTTTAGACAAAAATATATTCCCGTTTATATAGTATGTCATGTATGAAGAAGTACGTCATGAAAGTTATTTTAGTGTATTATCATGCAAGGATAGTTCATCTCTCATATCAAATGAAATTAGTACCTTTTATGGCAATGAAGTTCACAATTAAAATATTTTAACGTATTCAGTATGTGTCCTGAAATCATTTGTAGATTCTAAATCAGTTTAAAACCTCATAAATATGAATAAACTTTTTTTTTTTGTTAGGTTTGTTTGACTTTTGTCTTTAAAGATGATAACAAAAAATGAATCATCCATCAATGTATCAATCATGTGAGATTACAGCCATATTACTAGAAAATATCATTAACAAGAAATTGTAATACTTATAATTAAAAATAATTTCCAATGACAGAGGGTAGATAGCATACTTAACACTTTTTCAAAACAACCTAGACTACTTATTTAGATGGAATTCTTCTCTTGAAAACTGTGGGAAGAAGTTTGAGATTAAATTATAGAGAATTAATTTCAATGCAATTTTCTAAATTTCCACTCTTAGTAAAGTGTTCTGATTGGAGAAAAACATCTGCAAAGTTTTTCAAAACTATTTGAAAAGTTTGGAGCAGTAAAAATTAATTCCATACAAGGTGTCTGTCAGGTGTCATGTATATGTTTCAGTCGTACTTTGAAATTATGCATTTCATGAAATTACTAAAATATCACTTATTTCATTAGTAGATGAAAATTATACATAGACCTTATTATTTGGAGTAATTGGAATTATTAATGCAAAAGAATACATAAAATTATTTCTGCTAACAAGTCTCTAAATTTGCTCCTAAACAACAGATTAATAGACATCACTTTACGGAACTGTTACTTAGCTTTCCACTTGAGACTGTTCCATGAAGTTGTCACAAGCAGTAGTCGCTTCCCAGATCGACCAGTTTTCCTAAGAAAAGAATAGTTTTTATATATGCTGTAGGGTGGGTAAGGCAGAGGTATTCCAAGTCTTTTTGACCTTCATATTGCTGAAACTCAGATCCACAGAATCGGTCTCTTTTGGTACCTCTCATTTCTCCGAGGTTTCAAAGAATACCTCTGAAGATGAGAAAAAAACTATTCTTCCCAATGTCAGTGTCACCATGGAACTATTCCTGGAGTTGACCCTTGCACCCTCTTCCATCACAACCTATTCAGGTAAAAAGGAGGTACAAGATCTTCTAAGCACCATGAGACCATGCTGGAATCTTTACCTTTAGGTATCCCATTAGAGTTTTAAAGATGAATCCTTTGACTTCCCCCACTCCTCCAAAATATCTCAGTAAATAGACCTGATGTAGGTTAAGAGTAGCTCAAAGGTCTAAAGGCATTCAAAAGGGGGAGGTTTTCATGAAACAGCAAAAGAGGTTTCTTCTTTTCTTTACTTTCTAACCTGTTGGGACAAATGACCAAGAAAAACAAAAAGGCGAAAGCATACTCAGAGTATATTTGTGTACAATACAGTTCCCAGAAGGGAAAAGAGCCAAAGAGAACTCTACCTCAAGCTTACAGAGTTGTTGGGTACAGAGGAGCATAGACTAAGGGCTTGTCTTGCAACATTTGAAACTACTATTCATCTCATCAGTAAAATGTTTCTTGTTGTATTACTTCCTATAAACACTATTTTTTCCAGTAGTGAGGCAATAAATGCTCATAATGCCAGGTTTCACAATATATCTATAATATACATCAACTGAATGTAGGTCTGCTGGCATAGACTTACATAGCTTACACAGTATCACAGAATGATTGAGGTTGGAAGGGACCTCCCATCTAGTTCAAACCCCTGCTCAAAGCAGGGTCAGCTACAGCAGGTTCCTCAGGGTCTTGTTCATTTAGGTTGAGGTATCTCCAAGAATGGAGGCTCCACATGCTAAGATTACCATTTCATCTTAAAACCTCACACACGCAAAAACACTGACCAAACTAGATGCATTCACTTGGCGCCATCATTAATATTTATACAGGTTAGATGTAGCACAGTATCTGTAAAGGACTAAAAAATATCCTCTTTCCAGAAATTTCATTCTGGGACAGAGGCCTCTCATGATGTAGAATCACATAAATGTTGGCCATTAACAGGCAAGTGCTGATGGGAGGAACACACTTTCCTCAGCTCTACACAGTGATGCAGGGTTCCTCTGGCTCCTCACAGCTGGTGCACAGGCTTTAGGAGCTAGAGGGAATATGAAATACCGGACGCTGAACATTGATGAACTGTAGAAGGAATTAGTGGATTTGTGGGAAAAGTGATGTGAAAATCCTTACTATCCCAGTTAAGTCTAACTCCACTGAAAAGTTGGCAGCAGAATGGAAAATGAATAAATTAGGTGTTTTCTCAAAGTGGCACAGTAACTCAAGAGAAGAGTCACTAGAACTCCATAACCCTGCACCTAAATCCAGAGCTTAATTTATAACAAAGATTGATCCTTTCTCTTAAAGATACCTTCCTCCTTTGCACTAAAACCACCTTGAATAAAAGACTAGGAGATTCATGTTTCGTTTACTGAGAATCTTTTTCTCAGATAAATAAAGCACATGATTTGGAAAGTCAATATTTACCAAAAGAGTCAATATTTACCAAAAGTTTTCACTATGCAATCACACCTAAAATGACACAGCTCTTTCATTTTAATTTCCTACCTATAATAAAACATAGCTGACATCAGAAGATTCAAGTAGTTCGCAAAGGAAATATCTTTATACCTTGCTCTTCCATAGACCTGTTACAAATATTACAAGCTGGTGACTGCTGGTAAGCTTTAGCGGTATCCAGGCTATTCTAAGTTCATTTTATTACTCTGTATATGTTAGTATTCAAATGTAAGCCTAACTATTCTTTTAAACCTCTGATTCATCCTTACCATCCCATAAGTTTAAGTTCTCAAGAAAACAAAGCAAAACAAAACAAAACAAAACATGATTATTTCTAGTTTATTATGACTCTTCTGCAAACATGAAATGAGAGTCATGGAAAATTGTTTTACCATCTGTTCAGCAAGGTCTTAGACTTTAAGAATTTAGATAAGCTGGACAACTATCCAGAACTTTAAGTGCTCATTATACCTGATCTTCAGAGGCCTTCATTGTTATTCAAATTTTTTCTGCCTTTTTTCTCTTTGAAACTTGTATGACTATTCATGTTTCATTGTCTATTATATTTTCATAAAGTCTTTGAACATGAAACAAATTATTCTTTCTCGTAAAATTCTATAACATTTGTCTCAGCTATTCTACAGCAACACAGTTGGTCTCTGTGGTATGCAACTGTAAGATAAATTCAGGCCTTTCATCTGACCTCAGCTACAGATAAAGCTGGAATGACTCCATGAAGTTACTCTGATTTTACTGGTGTAAAAACTATTGGGAACAGAACTACCTTCACCTAATGACAACAGTTTTTTCTATGTTTATTTACAGAAGCTTAACATAATTTGACTCACCATGCATTAGCTCCATGTGTTTGTAACTGCAGTTTTACAAGTTAAAAAACAGCATAGGACCTTCCTCCTTATCAACATTTCTATCCCAATAAAATAGAATTTCCCAATATATTATAAAATCAAATCCTACCACGGGCCCCATTTTCACTTGCACTAGTTGAACATCATAGGCCAAAAGTAGCACAGGCAATCAAGAATCAGATCTGAAGAAAGGGCAAGAGGATGGTGAAGTTAGATGGCATATAAGGAGGAATATAATTTGCAGTCTTCTGAAAGTACATCTCAAAGGTAGAGCACCAGCTATAGGGACCTATGGCACGGTCGTACCTGTATGTTGCATGTTATACTGACTAATGAGAGACCTACAATCTCCTTGGCAGCTTCCCTGAGAAAGTTTATGTAGGGAAATAAATGTCCATGTAGGAAAAATAGGATGGCTGTCCATAAGCCAGCAACGCACCTTTGTGGCAAAAAAGGCAACAACCTCCTGGCTGCATTAGGAAGACAGTTGCCAGCAGGTCAAGGGAGGTGATCTTTACCCTCTACTCAGCACTGGTGTGGTTGCATCCAGAATGCTGCGTCCAGTTCTGAGCTCCGCAGTGCGAGAAAGATATGGACTTACTGGAACAATTCCAGCAAAAGACCATGAAGATGGTGAAGGGATTGGAGCATCTTTCATGTGAGGAGAGGCTGAGAGAGCTGGGACTGTTCAGCTGGAAGGCCCAGAAGGAAATACACAGTGGGAGGGAATGAAGAAGTCAGAGCCTTGGTAGTGCCCACTGAGACAAGAGGCATTGAGACAATGAGCACAAATAGAAACACATTAAATTCTATCTGAGGATTCTGAGGGTGGTCAAACACTGAAACAGGTTGCACAGAGAGGCTGTGGAGTCTCCAGCCTTGGAGATATTCAAAACCTGACTGGACGTGATGCTGTGCAACCTGTTCTCCCTGATCCTACTTGATTGGGGCAGGTGGACTAGATGGCATCAAGAGGTCCTTTCCAACCTCAATCATTCTGTGAATCTGTGAAAGGCATAGCTCAACAGTAAGTGATGCTCTGTGGGAGGCCACAAAATCAAGAAGCAGAGGTGAAATCCAGACATTTCAATCATGAACTAATCTACTGTGGAGATGGTATGATATATAGGCTCCTGAAACCACTTTTCCCCTCCTCCTTGTAAAATTTGTCTTTACAGCCTAGATCTAATGATTCTATATCTTGAAGCTAAAATCATCAAGCCATAAACTATCCTGAGCTATTGTAATGTCCTTTTTTTCAGAGTAACCTTTGAGATTATGCTCAACAGAAATTAATTTGCTCTGTTTTTGCAGGTCAAAGATTAATTTTCTGTATTTAATCTAGCTAGAATCTCTAAAGTGTCAATAGTTTACTCTTGGTAGGTTTTGATTTTCAAGAGCCTAGAAACCAAAAAGCAAAACAACAACTACTCAATTCCAGTGAATGGGAAAAAAGGCAATATTCTAAAGCAGGATTTCTCATCTTTGTGAAAATATGCAATATTTACTGATAGTTTGGCAGAATTGTTTTCTTACTTTTGTTCTAAAAGATGCCTCTAGAACAGCACCTTATAAAAACCTACAAATGTCAGTACTCCTGTCCAAACTCAAGGCTCTTTAACTCCAGAACAGTGTAAGTGCATCTGTTTTAAATTGTCACTTGCCCTTCAAATTCCTGTTGCTGTCCAACAAGTCCTAATAGCTCTCCAACTAATCCATACACACCTCCACACTTACACTGTGATCCCTCGCTTCGCTTTACTTAGAACTGTCATCCAGCATGACCATATAGCATCCCCACAGATACCGCTACACCAACATGACCACTGGAAAGCGATAAATCCCAACATGGGATCAAAGTCATGATTCCAAGTGCCCTACTCCTCTCAGAGGCCACAAAGTCATGACAGGGACCAGATACAGACTTTAGCCAGACATCAATATCCACAGAATTTAGCCCTGAAACTTCTAATATATTACTGAACAAACTGGTGGAATAAAAAAACCTAGAGAGTTTAGCATCTCTGCTTTAGGAATCCCTGAACCCCATGTCAATGGATGTTATAAAAATGCTTGGGGTGTTGTGGGTTAACCCCATAGGCAGCTCAGCCCCATGCAACCGCTCGCTCACTCCCCCCTTCTCGCTTTTACCCTCTTTTGGAAGGGTAAAAGTGAGAAAACTCATGGGTTGAAATAAGGACAGTTTAATAGGTAAAGCAAAAGCTGTGCACACAGCCAAAGCAAAGCAAGGAATTCATTCACTACTTCCCATCGCAGGCAGGTGTTCAGCCATCTCCAGGAAAGCAGGGCTCCATCACGCGTAACCGTTACTTGGGAAGACAAACGTCCTAACTCCGAATGTCCCCCCTTCCTCCTTCTTCCCCTCCAGCTTTTATTGCTGAGCATGACGTCATATGGTATGGAATATCCCTTTGGTCAGTTGGGGTCAGCTGTCCCGGCTGTGTCCCCTCCCAATTTCTTGTGCACCCCCAGCCTACTTGCTGGCGGGGTGGCATGAGAAGCAGCAAAGGCCTTGACTCTGTGTAAGCGCTGCTCAGCAATAACAAAAACATCAGTATGCTATCAATACTGGTTTTGTCACAAATCCAAAACATAGCACCATACAGACTGCTATGAAGAAAATTAACTCTATCCCAGCAAAAAACAGTACATGGGGAAATGTAACTATATGCTTTTATACCCCTCCCTAGATATTTGCAACTGGCCATTGTGAAAGTTTGTAGTCCATCTACTCCTGTATGACTTAGCATTGCCACTTTTATATAACAATGTCTTCTGATGGTTTTAAACTTTCGCTACCAATACTTTTTATAGAACCAAAGAGTTCTCTAAATTGAATACTCAACAGAGGGTATCCAGTTTTCATATGAGCAATGTCACGAACCTACACCAGAATCTGCCAACAAACCTGGAATGTAGCACACCCTTTTCAAGCCCCTTTTATTAAACAGACACAGATTTTCAGAATCTTGCAGGTTGTAAGAGCCAGAATCTTATAGTTTGCAGAGACCATCATGTACCTTCCAGATAAACAAAGTTCTTTGTTTTACTGCACCTCTTCATTTGTATTACAAAATCAAAAGTCTGGTTAAATTCTTCAGGACGTTAAAGCAGCCCTATAAAAAGATATGCATCTTGTCAGATTTTATCCTGGCATGTGAATGTAGATGATGACATAGTACTTTGGAAATCACCGTGACTCTGAAACTGTATACAGGAGGAGTTTTATTTCTTTTTATAGAAATGTTTTGTAGAAATGTTAATACTTGCTATAGGATTCAGATTACTTTTCACATTTTATGAGTGAGAATTGTTTAGAAAAAGCAAAAGAAAAAGTTTAAGACTGACTTTAATACAGAAGTTGCTATAACAGGTGCACTAATGATAGAAAAAAGTACCTTAAATCTATTTTAGCAAAGCACTTGGATATATGGTTGACATTACTAAAGACACATTTAAGAACCTTACAGGTTCAGGTACATATTGAAAAAACATCTGAGAAGTTCAACTCATGCAAATATTTTTTCAACCTATCCATATCTATTTGACACTTCTCATTATCTTGTTACATAACACGTCCTATAGTATTATATCAGTGGTGTCATTCTACAACATAAACAAATCAAAGGCTGTCTTATCAGTAAGCATAATACAAGTAGATATATGTCTGATTATACTGTGCAAGTTGCTCTGTTTTGGGTCTAAATAAATTACCTTTTTCTAAACTTTTCTCTGAGAATGAGGGAGTTGAAATCATCTTTTGCTTGTGTACTTGTAGTAATTTTTCTTCAGCAAGGTTAGATTGAATTTTAGGACACTATTCCCCAACCAAGAGTATATTTTTTGTGTTTCATTTTAGCAGAGAAGAAATGAAAAAAAAAACAAAACCAACCTGGGAAAAGACAGTGAAAAAAGATATTTAAAGAATTATACAGTGATTATTTTCTGTATCTGAACATATGTACTCCTTTTAAGAGGGCTAATCTCTGTTTTCCTAATTTATCTGATTGGTAGGAAGATATCGCCTGTTCAATTTTACATGTTATTCTATAAGTTTATAGCAAAACCACATTTTTACCATCCATCAGAAGAATAAGTTAAGAGTAGCATTGCACACAAAATGAGATGCAGTTCAAAATCTTTCAAAGGATCCAGGATTACACTGCATTATACTGAACTGTATGCATATGCATTTTTACTCTGATCCTGGCAAGTAATATTTATATGCGAATCTTATCAAATAACAAACTGGAATTTTGCTAATACTATTCTTATTTTTGCAAAATTTCATTAGGATCTCTTATACATATAATCCTTGTAGTTTGCTTATAACATTTTTAATTTAACTGTTCTTTCAGGTGTAAATATTCATCAAATTTAAATTAGTGAAAGCTTTCAAGGACAGTGACAAGTAAAAGACAAAATATATGTACAAACATAATGCGTATATAAGAAGAAAACCAATAAACTACCAGTTGCAAAGTCATCTATCTTATATCTGACACTATTTCTATTATTATCCACACTGTATCTAATACCTCTGTTCTTGGCTACATCAAGAAATATGATTCCTGTCTTTGTTTGTACTCCATCCTCATTTTCCTCTGAAAAGACATAAGTAAAGCACCAGTTCAGCAAATCTGCTGTTCTTTTATCCTTTCTATCCCTTTTCAGCTATAATTTCAGCAGAGCAATTTTCTTTTTTATCTTCAGTCTCCCGTAAATATATTTGAAGAACAATTTACTATTAGCTGAAAAGCACTCTGCAATTCAATGATTAGTGTATTTTTATGTCCCTGATCCTCCTTTTAGTATTTTTCTGATCATTTTTACGTCTACTTAGCAGACAGCTTGTAGTTTGAAAACCTTACATTAATATTTTACTCTGAGGTCAAAAAGCTCTGCTAACCTGGATTCAAGATTTGACGATCACCCTTTCCATCTATAACTCTCAGAAGGGAATCTGATAGTGTTATTGTTAAAGAGAAAAAAAAATCACGTAGAATGAAAAAAATCTGTTCTTTATCATGCACATTAAAGTATCACCTATTTATCTGTGTAAGCATTCATATAGTTGTCGTCATCTCAGTATTTAACTGCTTCCCAACTATATAAACAGAATAACATATCTAATTGCATTTCTCCTCTTATCTGTCTCCCGTCTGAAGGAGACACAGCTCGATTGCTGTGACAGGAAGTTACAAAGGGAAAATATGTAAAAGGAACAAAAGTTGGTTTTATTATAGGACATGTTAAAATTTAAGTGATTCTTATCTGCTGCATCAGTGGGCATCCGTTCCTGTCCACAATGAGAACTCTGTCCTCAGAAGCTCATGAGCCTCTCAGGACTGGCTGACCTCTCCACCTGTACCAGCGACTACAGCTGAATGGAAAGAGAAGCGATCTCTGAAGTTGTGAGGGACTGGTCCACGGAGAACTCAATCTTTGAACCGCATTGTACAAACATACACTTTTCCTTCTTTGTTACTTTTATTCCATCTTTGGAAGTGGTGCTATTTTTTGATCCAACAATTCAAAAATACCTGTGAGGTATCATCCCATGTAGTCCAGTGATTCACATTCAAAAGAAAAAAACAAACAAAAAAAAACCCCTGAAACATAACAAACAGCAAACATGCCAAAGCTACCTCTGTGTCAACTTTTTAATGGGGATTTTAAGATGGTCAGATGTACTAGTTAAAGATATCTTGGAAAAGACTTCTTGTGCTATAAACTTCGAATGTGACGTTTTGAAAAGTTAAAAATTACAGTAGAAATATCTGCAATAAAAAAAGCAGTCTTTTTTATCATGCTAAACTTACCTCAGATGCCACAGTCACAGCAATTTTAATAGCTTTTGCTTGAGGGTTTGGGATATTTAAGCTCCATTCTCTGCATGTAGATTGGATTGGTCAAATGCAGAAAGAACTAATTCACTAACATTATACTGAAGAAACATTCTACTGTTATATGCTAGGTCATATTACTTGTCATTTATGACTAGTTATTTATTCATGAAAATATTCATAAATCCTTAAAGCATTACAAAATTAAGCATAAACAAGTGTGTATCAAAAATTCGCTGTAGCTGTGTTTTGTTTTCCTTCACTACTTGCCATTTATTATTCTCTAGTTTTAAAAAGTTTCAGTCACCCAATTAAAGAAAATAAAAATATAATTCGATTTATGAGACATATCACACTCACTGAGTAGTCAATGTAAACAGTTTGCAAAGAATACATAGCTGGAAAATTTTTGAGAAATCATTCATTTTATATTTGTGACTAATGAATACATCAGTCAGAAAGAGAGGGTAGTTTTGCATAACCTTTATGAACAGGAACAAAAAAGAAGACTTAAGTTCAGCCAAGAATTGGTTTCCAGAGAATAATTTAACCAGCAGTACTAATGACATTTGAAGAATTGTAGCATATGGTAATTCAGTGAGGTGTGTTCCCCTCAGTATTACATTTGTCTGTTCAAACACTATCAAAACTCACATGCACGTATATATGCACATATATGTATGTATATATACATTCAGAATATGTTCATGACATATATATACATCTTCAGCTTTTATTAGTTATTTTCATTTCCTATTTCATTTTCCTTGTTGCCTACCCTCATCTGCAGAGAGTTCCTAAGAGCCTACAAAGCTCTGGTTACAAAATATTGTTCTTAAAGAACCCCAGTAACAAAGTTCTTGAATAAATGTGAGCATATTTTTACATGTACATATTATAGATAGTGTAAGTCAGCAGTAAGGGCAGACAGAATGCCATAAATTATTTATGATGATGAGCAGGAGGTGAGGTATTTGTAAACTGAGTTACCATCAGAGTTTCTGGTTGTTTTCTGATGGGCATTAGAATGAAAAACATTAACTAACTACACACAGCAGAGCATGGCTCAGATATTACTTCATCCTTATGCCTCCCACGCAGCCGGTTTCAAGAGCTGTCATATACAGTAAGGTATATGTTCCTCTACCTGCCCCCACCATTCATTTTTGCTCCACCTTTCTTGTTTTTTTTCCCCTTTATTTCTATGACTGTTTCTAAAATAGCCTCTTCCTATGAAAACTGTTTAAGAAACTTTGCACAAAACCAAACTACTGCAACCTACGGAAAAAGCCAAACTTGCCTATTCAAAGGCAATCTAAATTTCTGATTTCTTTGAAAGTCTTTCTTCCATTACTTCGAATTATTACCACTGTTCTAATTTTTCTAGGAGTATAAAGATTTCTAGAATTACTGCTAAAATAAATAAATAATTTTAAAAGTCCTTTAGCAGGCCTTTTTTCTACTATTAACTTCTATTTAGTTTTGCCTATTATTTCAACCTAAAAGGCAATATATCAGCAGCTCACCGCTCTACTGCACTGAATATGCCATTTCCTGTTTTATTTTCCCCATCCCTTCAGTAAATCCTGAAACATGGTATTTTAAACCCCAGATGAATTTCCAATTCAGTGTCCCTGTCATTCTAATATTAATCTCATACAGTGCTTATCTTTGAGAACATGAAAAAAAGATGAAAGAGAAAAAGACATTAGAATTCTTTTTAATATATTATGCTATGCCATACCAGCATAAGGCTTATAGTTCTACTGCTGTCCTTAGTGATGAAACAGAATCATGTCTTCAATTCTCCTTGTTTCATGAAAGTTTCCACAGTTATCTGCCTTAGGGATTTTGTTCAATTTTATTTAAAAAAATGTTAAGCTTTCATTAATGATTTTTCAATTTCTAAGTTGTCTCTGTCAGCTGCAGCAGCAATATCAACTCTTAGAGAGTTCCTAGTTAAGATCTGCCAAAGCTTGGGCTCTTGTTGGTTTGCTGTTATGTGACCCAAATTCAGCAAAACACTTAAATATTAGTTACTAACTTCCTGTATACACACAGACATATTGACTGACTGAGACTAATTTCATGTCTGAAATTAGAGACCTATACAAATCTCAGCATGAATTTAGTTCTGTATTTGCAAAATTCTTCTAGAAACAGTGCTGCATTTCAAAAGAGCATGGAAATTTCAGCAATGCCACTCTACTTTCCTTTACTTTTTATGAAGCACATTTTGAGGGAGGATTTTTTTTTTCTTTGAGAAAATTTTCACAGCAAAGGTACAAACTTTGTACATTGCTGTGTGAATATTTGTGGTAGGATTAGAGTTTCCAACTGCTTATGCTTTTATAGATAATCTGTTCTTGACACACACACAAGGCTGGCTCATTTTTTCCTTCAGGATAGTGCTGAAATTCAAGTTTTTTACTTGAATTGCTACAGAAAATGATGCACCTGGCTTGTTTATTCCTGCATCTATGGAATGCAGACTTGCAAACTTTTGAGCAATTCACAAAGCATTATCTCTTTGTGTGATTTATGGCAAATAAAACCAATAGCTGGTATCCAGAAATTGTTTTCCACTCATATTTTGGTGTTGCTTAAAGAATATGTGATAAGGCTTTACTGACTGTTATTATTATTCATATTGTGGTAGTACTATGTAATTCTTATCAGAATGAAGGCCCTGCTATACCAAGGGTGTTAGAATACATGCTACACTTACTTTCCTTAAAGACTTACAGCTGAAAAAAAGAAATACAGATGTCCACTTCCTCGAGTTAGTACACTGGAAGCACTGACTTTGCAGGTGGTTTGCACCGCCAAAAGAGGAGCAATCGCCTCTGGCATTATCACTAAGTTTGCAAGAGAGAGAAGATTCCTGATGCTATATGCTTAAGCTTACTTCAGTCACACAGATTCTCTACCAGGCCAATTAAAACAAATGATAACTGAATAATTCAAAAAGACATTAGTCTTCAGTCTGGAATTAGGGTTGCTGCCATCAATGGAAAGCTCATGTCACTCAATATGTGAATTTTATCATCTCTTCCATATTTTACATACAAAATGTATTTCTGTAATTAATTATTTTGCAACTCTTTGTGGAATTAGCATAGGATCAAGAAACGTCTTGAAGAAAAGTACTATTTGAATTTATTAATCAAGGGAATTTGTCTCAGTGTGGATACACAACTCTTAGAAACGCAAAATCACAGAATGGTTGAGGTCGGAAGGGACCTCTAGATGTCATCTTGTCTAACCCTCCTGCTTGAGCAGGCCCACCTACAGCCAGTTGCCCAGGACTATGTCCAGATGGCTTTTGAATATCTCCAAGGATGGAGATTCCACAGCCTCTCTGGGCAACCTGTGCCAGTGCTTGGTCACCCTCACAGTAACAAAGTGTTTCTTTGTGTTTAGATGACACCTCCTGTGTGTCAGTTTGTGCCTATTGTCTCATCCTGTCACTGAGCATCACTGAAAACAGCCTGGCTCTCTCCCTTCAGGTATTTATAGATATTGATGAGTTCCCCCTGAGCCTTCTCTTCTCTAGGCTGAACAGTCCCAGCTCTCTCAGCCTCTCCTCATAGGGGAGATGCTCTAGCCCCTTCATCATCTTCATGGCCCTTCACTGGACTCTCTCTTGTACTGGGGAGCCCATAACTGGACACAGTACTCCAGGTGTGACCTCACCAGTGCTGAAAAAAAGGAAAGGATCACCTCTCCTGACCTGCTGGCAATACTTTGCCTAATGCAGTCCAGGATACCGTTAGCCTTCTTTGCAGCAAGGACACATTGCCAGCTCATGTTCAACTCGCTGTCCACCAGGACCCAGGACACCAGGACTGAGCGAGATGATATCCTTTTTTTTCCAGACTGTAAAATAGATCTTTGTTTTTAAAACAATTTTTAAGCTGTTGTAATATATTTCAGTATAGCAGCTTTAAATTACATTGGACTTCTTAAGCAGTTAAAAATTATGTGCTACAACTTCTGAATAATCAAATGCTAAATAGAGAAAGAGAGGAAAGAACTACTTTAAAGAAAGTCAGAAACAGCTGTAACATCATGTGACCTAATCTGTGATATGGACTAATCTTATAAATTGACTGAATAAAAAGAAATTTAGCATATAGCGCTATCGCCATGTTCAGCCTCCAGGCTAAGTCTTCTAGCATACGGTTTGTCATTAGATTGGGGACCTTTACCCACTCAGAAGCAGCACTAGAGGAAACTCATCTTCATTAATAGTTTTTGTGGCAAAGCTAAGCAGAATTTCCTATGCCAGATCTCACTTCTTGTTTTCTCACTTTTCAGCAAGCCAAAGTCTGCTATTAAAAAAAATAAGCTTTTTCTTTCCATGTAATGCGGTGAATACTGACCAGTTATTTTCATAATGGCCACATATGATTCTCCTTTTAGAACAGAAAAAAAAATGTTCTCCTTCATCTGTAAATGTGGTTTTGTTCTTCGACCTTCAGCATAATATTGTCTCTTGACAGTTTATTACCTTCACCCATACTGCCAAATTTAAGGGTTTATCTGTAGAATATAGCATAAAAATTACAACCACGCCTCCAGGGCAGGGTGTCAGATCAAACAAAAGCAATTGAAGGCTAAGCCAAACAGAACCAATAGAATATATATTTTCCTTTGATGATAATAACAATACTTACATGTATAGCAACACTAGATATGAGAGTGACCAGTTTTGCATAGTCAGTTCTGAATTAAGGCACCTGCACAACAGTGGCTTTCATTATTGTCAATCTAAAGATGGCTCTACCTATGCTGCCAGTCCTGGGAAGCAATTGGTTGCTACACAATTCTATACATGTTCAAGTTATACCCTAAAATTGGTCCTACTGGGTAGCCCTCAAAGGTTTTGGTTTCTTGAAGTGATCAGTAATTGATCAGTTGCACTTTACACATATACCTTTAGGGCCTCTGGAGTTATCCTGTACTTGTACTTTCATGGCCACCTCTATCATCCCATCCTTGTACTTTTTGGGGTCCCTTTCATAGTCCCTACTTTTCCTTATACAACCTTTAAGAGGTGACTTGCTGATGACATCACTAGTGTTTGATTAGCCCGTTCTAATCATACATCCATCCTTGCTCAAGGGTCATTGAATAGCTCACCTCACAAACACAGCAGACTATTACATGATACAGACATACATAATACTTTGGTAAGCATTATGAGCTAGAAGGTCTAGAGAACAAGATTGATAAGGAGTGGCTGAGGGAACTGGAGTTGTTTAGTCTGCAGAAAAGGAGGCTGAAGGGAGACCTTATCGCTCTCTACAACTACCTGAAAGTAGGTTGTAACGAGGTGGGTGTCAGTCTCTTTTCCCAAGTAACAAGTGATAGAACGATAGGAAACAGCCTCAAGTTGCAGCAGGGGAGGTTTAAATTGGATATTAGGAAAAATTTATTCACTGAAAGGGTTATCAAGCACTGGAACAGGCTGCCCAGGGAAGTGGTTGAGTCACCATCCCTGGAGGTATTTAAAAGACGTGTAGATGTGGTGCTTAGAAACATGGTTTAGTGGTGGACTTGGCAGTGTTAGGTTAACGGTTGGACTCGATGATCTTAAAGGTCTTTTCCAACCTAAATGATTCTATGATTCTATGGCTGGTATGTTACTAAAATTTTTTTCGAATGCAAGCAAGCTGCCATGCTTTGAAGTCCAGATTCAGCTCAAAATGAGAAGCTGCTTGTCAGTGGCTGAGCATAACTAACCCACTCTGAGAAACAGGTTATATTAGGATTCATTACTAACACATGTCCATGCTTGGCAGTTCAGAGTTGGCTCCTGGCTTTGAATACAGACAAAGCTAGTGCACATCTACTATCAAAACAATGTCATCATACCCTACAATTTTCTTCTTAAGCAATCTGGGGTCAGAAACAGTTCTCTGAATATCTTCCACACATTGCAGGATCTTTGGATGTACTAAGAATCAATATCTCACCAGGAGGCATCTTTAGTTGTCTCATAATCAGTGCACTTGAATTGTTCAATATTTCTGCATAAATTGTTCTTCATGAATTCATCATATAAGCTGTATTTTTGACCTAAAATTTTTAGTAGAATTTCTTTTACATGTATGAAAATTTAACTTTCACCATGTATAAACTGAGTTCACAACATTTTTGCAACCACAAAAAAAGAACTTGATGATTACGCTTGACATTATGCTGTGAGCCTGATGGAGTAAAAATATCTTAAGTTATTTCCTTGAAGAATCTTTATACCAGATAACCATATGACAGAATCAGAAAAAGGAATAGGATCATTATTTAATGATGGGTCATTTACACTGGGCAAAATTCTCCAGCCCTGTTTTTCTGGTTCATTTTTAATTCTTCAGAATCCATGAATTGGGATGGTAAGTGATACATTCAGAGGTATCAGAATATGAGTCAAATGTATTTTGTGGCTTAGTGGAGTTCTTCTCTGTTGACAGAGTGGGCCACAATATGACACCCATATCTAGGTGTTTGCACATAGATGTTTACATGTGCAGCATGAGTCTAAGCTCCTATTTTATCTACTGCATATCATGGGCTGAGTTTCATCTGCCAAAATGTAGGCATCTGGTGTCATTTGAGATGCTCCAGTGTACTGGAAATATCTGCATGGCGTTGGCAGATCTGACACATAACTTACAAGAGATGTTTGGCCTTTTAAAGCTCCATCTGAAAGCCATATGGGCAACTTTTGGGCATCACAAGTGGGACCCGATGGATATGTTTAAGAAACTGAATTGAACCTCCATGTTTAAGCATCTGAGTTAAGCCGGTACAGAGCAATAAATTTACACTGCAAATAATCTGACCAGTCACAAAGTGTCTTCTTTAGACAGTAAGTTGAATTACTCTCAAGGCTCCATTGTCTGGATTGACTAGAACTCTACTCACTAAAATAGGTTCTTAGTTCTTAGGCACAGGGGTTGATTTGGGTATGCAGACAGAAATGTCAAGTGCCATTTGATATAACACTAGAATATCTGAGTCATCTACATGTGGCTGGTAACATGACATAGGGACTAGGGTAGATGTGAGCCTTTCTGAGCTGCACACCAGCAGAAAACTCCAGGTCACCTCAAGTGCCACTAGAAGTTTTGATGAGGGTGAGTCAAGCACCCAGTCTACCTGTTGCCACATACATGTAGACACAGGTACGTCAAGCTCAAACAGAATCTTTTCCCATTCTACATGACATTCCAAGATTGCCACCAACATAGAAATTAGATGCTGCTGTACCAGTTTTGGTTTTACATCTGTAACTTGCATTCTTCTTTACATAACTTTGGTAGATTTGGAGGCAATTTGCAATAACACAGGGTTTTTTACAGTTTTGAAGAGTAGGTGATGTAAATAAGAACCAAGCTGCGAAGGTACTAGTAGACACTCTCATAAGCAAGCACAGAAGATCTGCCATTACACTTAAGTTTTGGACTTGGTCAGATCATGGGTGAGGCAAGGTACCTGAGACTATATATAATTGAAACAGCACATTCACAGTGAAAACTTTTGGGCCCTTTAGTTTCAGAAGAGTAACCATTCAATAGAGGGAAAGCAAATGCCTTGAAAAGACAAAGAACAAAGTGCTCTCTAGGTGGAACTTGTACAAATACACAAATGAGAAATGTCGCAACCAAGAAAATGAGTGGCAGGGTCCATTCATTGTCATTGTGCGATTTTGACTGCAGAAGCTTAGTATCAGTCACAAACAAATGCAATTATGTGGTTTCTGGTTTGTAGCTACTTCAGATCGTGAGACCAGCTCCTCATCTACCTTTAAAGAGCTGTGCCAGCACACACTATAATTCACTTCTTTAGCAGTTCTCAAACAGTTCTCTGAATGTCTTTCAAAAATGCATTGTACACTTACATTGCTATTTGTGCATTCAAAGTGAAGATGACAAAATACTGCACACCACTGTGAGACTGGCAGCTTAGAATCTGAATACTCAGAAATAGAAAATGCTGAATAACAAGAACTATGATCATTGAACCAAATAATCTCTCTAGAAATCTAGATGTGGTAACAAAGACTGACTTCACAGCAAGACTGTTAAATCTATAAAGTCATTAATTAAAAAGCAGATCCATCTAAATGGACTCAAACTTGGGAGGAACACTAGAATACTATTAGCTGTAATTACAAAGGATATTTACTTTTTATCTGAACAATGTGACAATGGACAGTGTTGACAGAAAATAACATATTACAGAAAAACAGTTGAAAGAAACCAAATCACAACTTTCCAGACAGTTTTGAGATGACATTACAGTACAAAGTGTGAAATGAGCTGTGGCTTCCTCAACCCTAAAAATTCAATCAAATTTTACTATCTATGCCTGCTTCAGTCATCTATTTTCTTCATAATGTTAACAGTAAAATATTCAATAAGGTGCATTTTCTCACCATTTGTTGGAAAGTCATTAATAGACTCGGAGTTTACTGGAATATTCAATACATTGAAATATTCTGGGTCTTATTTAGTAGTTATTTGATACAGCCCTCTGTCTCTAAAAATTAGGCTCAGCTATACAACAAGGTGTTCAGCCCTACCAAAAGGTTCACTTCCATGTGTACACTTCGATAGCACAAGGCAATCTTGACGTACATAAGGAGAAAAAACACTGAACTTCATAATGGGGACAGTTGTTCAGCCTTCAACCATTTGCTCCACAGTCCAGAAAGTCCTTAATTAATCTTTTGGTGACTAAGCAGGACATAATCAAAGTTATATCATTGTCAATGCCAGACCACAGTTCCAGGGTTGTCCTCCAGTGTTATAAATAACAGAAAGATTTTTCCACCACTCCAGTGCTAAGAACAAAAAGGAAACCTTCCTTGCTTTCAGTCAAAACACTCCAGAAGTGGGGTGGTTCAGCTTTCTGGTCTGCTACAGTACTTAGGAGAGTCAAGACTGGATCCCGTTTATTGAAAATGTCTGCACAAAATAAAAGTCCACGTAGGTGATTGCAGTGACCCTGACCAGAAGACCACTGTATATGGTGGATTTAGTGATTCACATAGAAGTTAACCTGAGTAGGTCTATGCTGTGCCTTCAGGTTGTGTTGCTGCACAAACCCCTTGGCTGCAGGATAACCTCAGCTGGAGCCTTGTAACAGAAGAGCCTGCGGGCAGCTCCCACTTGGTACCAGCAATTATGCCATCTCCGTAGTCTTGCCTGTATCTAAAAGTGAAGGGAGAAGTTCTGATGTGAACATTTTCTATGAATAGAGTTGTTTTCTTCTAAGAAAATTATATAATAGCTCAAATGACCAAAAAGGAGGAACCTCCCTCCATGGACAGGATCTGCAGCGTGCTGTGGGAAAATCTATCCGGGGTCCATCTGATGCTGCACGAACGCAGGGTGCCCAGTGTCTGAAGGGACATAAGATTTACTTGCTATCTGTATTCCTCTTCTTATTCTCTCTCAGTAAATCAGTTATCTTATTAAGCCATTTGTTGTCGGGCCTTTCTTACTGAGATCCAGCAAGAACCCTGCACCATCTCTCTCTCTCCTCGCACCTGCCCCAGTGCAGAACAGTGATATGATGTTTAATCAGTGCAGATCACGCAGGCACTAAAATTAGTAGGCATAATTTGTTTGTTTCATCAAGTTCCTTGTATTTAGGCAGCACAAGTACTACATTGAAATACTACAATATTTTTCAAATACTCAGAATGAGCGAATTTTGAGTAACTTTCCATCTTCTCTCTGCTCCTGGGAAATGTTTCCAAGATGCAGGTTTCTTAGTGTTATGTGTAGCATCTGGGAGCATTACACAAGGATCTGTCTAAAGGTTAATGGAAGAATATACTTACAACCCAGCAGTCAGGCTCTACAAAGTTCAATATATTACTTCTTTCTTAGATTAACATAGAAAGTTTTTTCCATGGGATAATTAGACTGCTGATGTTACTCACTTCGAAGCAGCACTTAAATAATTGTGATGACATCTGCTAAGTCCATTTTGAGACAGTCTTTTATAATTAATTACTCATTTTCATGAATCATGCATCTATTCAAAGTATACCTGTTACCAGTAAGATGGTGGTAATGGAAATTTAATAGCATTTTTAATTTTTTTAGTGCATTGTGTGGTTTTTTTGTCCATCTTTGGCAGACATTACATCTGAGTTATTTCAGTTAGACACCCTGACAGCCTTGATTCCCTGGACTATATCTATACCTGCTAAATCACTGAATGTTCAGACACTGGCAACAGGCTCAAGTTGACAGAGATGCACAGGCTGCAAAGCTGTAGCAACTTCTCTTCTGGGCAAGGGATGTCTTGTGTGCAAAATCACTCCTGAGTATATGCGAAAAAGGACAAGAATTATGGAACACTCTGCCTGGGTGCCTAGTGCCTCTAACACAGTTTCAAATATCATATTACTTTCATAGTACAGTGTGTGTATATATTTTTGTATATTTATGTTTGTTTGGATTCTTATTTTTAATAAGAATTCCTTTTAATCCATGGATATACAAAACTTGTCTTAAAATGAATATAATGTTTGTTTTATCATGCTGTAAGTATGCTTTTTTTCAGATAGGAGAATGCTTTGCTAACAGAATTATTACTAGTATGTTATCACTACTGAGTAATAGTATTTTATATAGAAGGTTATCATATCTAAACAAAGTCCTTAGCTATATATATCTTCAAAAAGCATTATTAGAACTTTCCACCTAAGGGGTATCAATAGGAGAAATTTCTGGCTCTGGCTGACTGACTAATAGCTATGTTTGGTGAGGTGACACTGCTCTTTTTCATTTTTAAGTGGTATGCAGGTCTCCCATATTTCTCCCTTATCCTCCAGTCTAATTTTTTCTAGATGTAGCCTTCCAGAGCAGCCTACTTTTTACTTTTTATCTTGTTGGATGCAAGTGGACTAAAGGGAAAATGTACTGTTCTGAGGTTCCTACCCCAGAATCCTTCGTTATAGAGAAGGAATTTGAAAGATTATTTTGCATTCGCCATTTATAGGCAGGGTGATGTCTGAACAGCAAATTCCATAGTATCTGGGGCTGAGACACACATATTCTGGCAAAGGCCAAGGAGCTACTTTACAAATATAAAATAAAAATCTAAGAAAGTTGCAGTTATTGCAATACAACAATAAATAAATATCTGTGCAATCAGTGGTATCTTACTGTGGTCTTCATCTATCTAATGGGAGGATACAGAGCAAAGAGGCAGGTACTTCTTGGAAGTTTGTAGCAATGTGACAAGGGGCAATGGACACAAGTTTCAACAAAGGAAACTTTGACTAGACTTTTTCCCCCCACAGGGTGGTTAAGCATTGTCACAGACGGCCCAGAAGTCTTGTGGGATCTCCAACTTCGGAGACAACCAAAGCTCAACAGGACAAGGCCCTAACCAACCTGTTCTAGCTGACCCTGCTTCAAGCAGGAGGCTGTGCTAGACGATCTCCAGAGGTCCCTTACAAACTAAATTATTCCATGATTTTGTGAAACATTCTCTGTCCTTTTCCTTCACCATGAATAAGTTTGGTCTGTGATTCAGTCAACTTTCCTAAAAGCTACACAATCTGACAATTCAATTTTAATTTAAATGACTACTCTGGAAAACATGTGAATGTTATGTCATGTTTTAAAATGTGTTGTAGCTTTGTAAGGGCCTCACCCTGGCACTTACTGTGGTAAAGCTGTCAGTGGTTTAAAAGTACAGTAGAGGTTATTTGTATTATTTTAATTAACATATCCTAAAGACCTCACTATAAATACCCTGTTAGTCTATAATGAATAACAAAATTTGTAGCACAGATTTTACACTCCTGAAATTCTATCTTAAATGAAATCTAATGATCTGGAGGTGTCACTCATTTTGGCGGCATGTTGCCGAGTGCAGAAGATTTAATGCCATGCCTAAGCAAGTTGTAATTGAACTGTCCAGAAATTTAATTTGGTTGCATGAAAAGGGATAGTAGCCAGATTTTGTATTCCCCCTTCCTATAACACAATTTATGTTCATTCTTTTACTGTCTTGCAATTATCATCAGTAGCCAATACGAGCTTATCAACAAATCATCAGTAACTTAATTTATACACATATTTTTAGGATGTACAAGAATGAAAGTTTCATGGTGAATAAAATTCTAGTTAGCAGGGGAGGTTGCACTGCCAACTGCTATGCAAATTAAAGTCACTGAAGCATTGTTCAATGCTCTTGTGCAGATGTATTCAGTGCTGCAAATATTCAGATTTTCTTCTTTTTTAATTAATTAATTAGTGCTGCTTTTTGTATGATTTGTTATGGATTTCTGATGGGCACCAGAATCATACATCATGGAACAGCTGATAAGTGTAGGAAGATCTCCTCTGGGACATAGTACCACTTTGCATTGAATGCAAAATAACTGATGCTTCGATAGTGATAATATTACCTTGCCGAATTACAGTGACTTAAATAACTGTACATATGTTACGAATTCACAGGAATCATGTGGGCAATAATATTTATTTGAAATCAAACTGGATAAAAACTAGCAGATAAACCAAAACAGTTTAAAAAAGATAACTATTAAGAGTTAGCTATTAACTATTCCGTTTGGTGAGCAAAGGTAATCTCAAGTAGGAAGTTTGTCTTTGGTAGTATGGGGTAAAATTTGTGAAAGTAAGTGGAAGTGTTATTTTTGGCATTGGCCAGTAATGACAGCTGGACTCTGACTTCCTCTTAGCCAAGTGACTATATGAAGATGTAAGTAATCACTCAGTGGCAGCTCACCTATGTCCAGCTGAATGGGCCTAGAAAGTATATATTTTCCAAGCAGAAACTTCAGGTCCTCTGCCTTTGCTTCTGTTCTGAGGCAGGTGGTCCATCAGCATTTCCTTTGACTCACATATTTCCACCATCCTTCATTTCTCAGTTCTCCTGCTACAACTGCTGGATGACGCCTTCCTTGCAACATCCTTAGTTGTAGCAGGAGCTACATGAACTTCAACAATCAGGAACTGGGGCTGTATCTAACACAGGCAATATTAGACAAATGAAAATTATTTAACTTCTAAAATCTGAAACTACTTCTGTGAAGATAATGTCAGCAAGGGTGGTCAGCGCTACAGAGCAGCCTCTATATGGGGAAAGACTATCAGTGAAGCAGAACTCTGCACCTGGAAAAAAAAAAAATCTGGGATACAATGAAAATATAGCGAAGGTAAAAGATTAAGAGATTATTCATTTTTGTAACACAATTAGTAGGTGGCACTTAAAGAAAAGGTCATGTAGTAGGTTTAAAACCTGCAATAGGCATCGCGCTTGCTTGGTTGTTTTTTTTTTCAAATAGTGCATGATTAAATTGAAGAACTCATAGCCACAGGATATCACCCAAAAGTATATACGCTTTTAAAGGGGACGAACATTCATAGAAGGTGGGACTCAGTTCTGTCTCTGAAGTCTGATGGTCCAGAGAAACCTCTGGATTGTAAATTTACTAAAACACAACTTGTTCAAAGACAGGAAGGTTTATCGAGCTCTAGATATCACATAGTTCTTATACTCTTTCCCTATATATCTGCTGCTGACCACTATCTGAGGTAGGATATTGAGTTATTCTGTATGGACATTTGACCTACATGTACAGATCAAAGGCTATAGATAGAGAATACAGCTAGAGAATGTAGTCAGAGAAAGCTTGAACCATAGAGATTTCACTTCAGTGCCACAGATCCATACTTTAAATTTGTAGCCCCAGGATCCAATAAAAGCAATTCTTTTTCCCCCATTTTTCTTAAAATAGAAACATATAGTTCTGTGAACACTGGAACCAGCTATGTTTGGTTTCCTTTAGAGTTGTGCCTGCTGGTTAACTTTGAACGTAGGAAAAACATTTGCCATGGTTGTGGCATTATAACACATCGGATCATTGCCGTCTGACTGTCCTTCAGTTACAGCAGTAGTATGGTTTCTTTTCTTTATTCCATGACAAATCTGTTCATTTTTTTTTATTTTTAATTGAGTGGCATATTAAAAAATTGAGGAAGAAATGTAGGGAAACACTTACGTACATGCACCATGATTGTATAAAGCTTGCTGTTTCAGGAGATGAGGCTGTGGCAGACCCTTTAATGTCCTCTGCCCTTGCTTTCTGTAGTTGTCTGCAGCAGCAGCTCAGTGACACATTTCTAGCCATTTCTTCTTCCCTTTGACTGTTCACAACCACTATCAATTCTGGCTATGATGACCTAAGAAATTTCAAACATTCTGAAACTATTCTACCCAAATAAAACAGAAAATGTGATCCTATCAAGCTTAAGACAAAAGAATTCAATATTAAATGACAGTTATTTAAAACAGATTTGTATGTTCCATTTCATCAACTTGAAATATGCTTTTAAATGATTCTCGACATTTAGTAATTATGCAGTTTTGACTAAATCAAACTATATACATAAACAATACTGGCAGTGAATCTGTCACCATTTTTTTTCAGAGTTAGCACACCACTGAGATGAATACAGGAGTACCCTAACTTTCAGCTATATGTTTATTCTCATCAAAGACTCAGAAATGTTTAATTCTATTTTATGAAAATCTGAACAACACATGGGAAAAAGAAAGAAAGAAAAAAATCAGTCTTATTTTCAATGCTCTCCCAGGCAGATTTGGCTCACAGACTTCCATCCTGCAGGGATGTGATTTCTAAAATTTTTTCCTGCCTAAACCATGATAATTCTAGCAATTTATGAGAAGTTATACTTTAGAAATGTAACTTATTTTACTCTTATATTGAAACTAAAATAGATAAGATTGAAAGACAGACAACAGTCTTGCTGAAATTACTGGTTTTGGTAGAAAATTATTCCATTTTTTCTTGCAGATAGCTCTACTTGTGAATAAATGCTCAGCTAGTTTTGTATGTTCTTGACATGGACATATACATTTGCATAGGTACAGTAACAAGGTCAGCAGGCACTAAATGTATAAAAGACAAGAAAATATTATGAACAAAATGCTCTTTCAAAGATGATCTCCTTCAGTGTTAAGTACATAACCTTTAATAGCCAATTTTCCTCAGCTATATTATGTTTTTGCTTATTTTATTTGACTCTTCATGGTCTCCTGCTGGTCCAAATAAGAGCTTCCCAGATATTTGAATCGTTACAGCGCTGTGTTTTACATACTTTCCATGGCAAGTGGAGTCACGAAAACAACAGTAGAAAATTCTCTTCTTTTAGCCCAGGTCCATTTAGCTCTATGTGAGGAAGAACTTAGATCTCAGAGTAAGAACAACAATTTTGCTCAGAAGGATCGTTTAATCCATATGGTTTTTAGCACCCTCTGAGTGGTTGCACTGCAGTTGTTATACTACTAATCATTCAAGACCCATGGCTAGACCCATGAATCCCAGCTAATGAATTAATTTGTGGCAAACCCACAGTGAGGCTCAGCTGGCATCGATGTGTCCTCTCACTTCTTGGCTGCTCTCTGCTCACTGGAGAAGAAAGCAGAGACACAACTGCCTTCCTACCTGCTCTGACCAGCTGAGGTACAACCTTGCTTGTGGGACTGCAGACAGCACAGTCAGGGCTAATACATACCGCTGAGGCTGCTCACTCCTTTCTAGTGATCCCTGAAGCAAAGAAAGAGATTTGGGAGGAAAAGGATGCTGGGTGCCTTAGTAACCTGCAGCCACCCTTGCCCAGCCAAACTCCTTTCTCCTTCAGCCTGGCATTGATAGGCACCTTTATTCCCTGAATCTCCTCCTTCAGCTCCAGTGCTGCCCAATGAAATAATCATTCTTCAGACAAAATTATAAAAAGTTTGCATCTGAGACTGTTAGACGAACAGCTCATTCCCTTGGTGTGAACAGGCTGTGATGTAGACAGCTGTTTCAGACTCCAGAAGTGAGTGAAGACTTCTCCCACCCTAGCTCTTTCCAGCACAGCTTTACTGCTGCCATCCTGACGGCAGCTGAGCAGGTCAAGGCAGGGGTTTCACTGAGCACCTCAAGGAAGATGAAGGAGGAGACAAGGTCAAGCCTTAACTTCCCCAGACCTTTTGGTTCCTTTGCTATTACTGGGCCTTAGCAACCCTCCATCATCTTATCATCACAGCACTCAAGAAGACACATCAAGATCAACATAAATCTATTAAAAATTTATATAAACTGGAAAAAAAATTATTATACAGAATGATCGCTGGAAAAACGGCACCAATATATGCAGTGTGGTGCCATAGATGCTTACATTAAAGCAATTGTCTCTGTAGACACAATGCAACTTTAAGATTATTTTTTCCACTCTTAGTCTATATTTTCAGAGATATCTGTTTCCATATCTAACCTCTGAGATTCTTAATAAAAGGTGGTGGGGAAAAAAAAGGACATGTTTTGTAAAAAACCTGGAATATGTATTTTGCAATTTTTTAATTGAAATTCCAGAATTTTAAACAATTTTGCATTAAATTGTTTGTTGGGTAACCATGGTGGTCACAGTCCACCACGGAAGAGAAATGTCATAAAGTTTAAGAACCAAGTCCAAGTCTGAAGCTAAATGGGTCCAAGTTCAGATTTGTTTTGTGAATTAATTAATTCCAGAGCATGAAACTATATTTAACTATTATTGCAGCCACTGACATATTTGGGAAGTATTTCTTTCAGTAAGAAATAAAAACTACTTTGGCATAGTTTAGCAGGTCACCTAGCGAATCAGCAAGCTTGTGAAAAGCCAGAACTGATGAAAGCTGCTGTGATCTTGAAAAAAAAAAGTCAGGTAAGTAATTCCTTGCACTTCATTCTGCCACTGAATTAATTATGTGGAAAAGGAGAAGTTGTCCCTGACTGTCTTCATTCCTTAACGTGAATCTGGGACCAAATGTAGTGGGTGAAGCCTGTTGTGCTTCCTGACCTGTGTCCCACAGTGTTTTGGAACACGAGATGTTCTGCTCTAAGAAGAAACTTAGATGACTGCTTTGCTTACTACAAGGTTGTTATGCAACCTGATTTGTTGTTCAGGATTTTTTTATTCAGACCGGTTTTGCTCAATCCTACTCCTTCACAAAGCAGTGATGCAGCTAATTAATCCCTGCTTCAACTGAGGTGCTGTAGTCATTTTGCCTGTATTTCTTGCCATGATGAAAAGGAGGACTCCATAAGCAATGAAATATGAAATTATTTATTTATCTCTAAAAACTGTTGCCAAAAACAAGTAATATTGGCATGTATAGCCATATATTTATGCATTATATTATAGTCATACATTTATGCATTATATTATAGTCAAATAGAATAAAATCAGGCTTGCTTTTAAAATGGTGACCACCTATCAAACTTTCTTTTATGGAACATGAGAATGTCAGCCTTACAATGTGATCTAAAATTTCATTTAATCTCCTTCAGCTGTTATATTTGGCTTATTAAATTGCAACAATTTAGAAAAATAAAAAAACCCCAAACCTTCCCAGGAAAAATATAGCTAAATCATAAAACCATTTTGTACAAAAGTCATGCTACCAATCTGAATCTAATGTGGCAGCCTGGCATACAACAGTGATGTGAAGAGAAGTGTAAGCTAGGCAGAGAGTGGGATGGCAATGACAGTGGTCTGCAGGCAAGGAAAGGAAGGGGCAAAGCACATGGACTAGTGTGGGAGAAGTGAGGAAGCAGCACATGGAACAACAGGAGGAGAAGACATTGGGTCTCAGACTTGGAGGCAGAAAGATTACAAATCACTCATCAGGAATATAGCATTCTTTTCAACTTCTATTGAGAAGTTTTCCTATTTCTTTCTACATATGTGCTGCTTTCTTGTATTTCTGCTGCTTAAAATAAGCATTCATAGCTATTTCTTGTGTGCTTTATTTTTAGAGAACTAGCAGTAGGTAGGAACATCCTTACACCCATATTTCTGAGTTGCTGCTTCAGGTTTAAGTGTTCAGCTGTGAGCTCTATAGTTTGAAAATTTGCTGCTTTCGCATTGCTCTTTTAAAGAAAATCCCATTACTGAAAACAGAGATGCTTGCAAAAATTAGCCAAGGGCATTAACTGAAAGGAGTTGCTGTTTAATATTTCTCCATAAATAGCATTAATCACAGTGTTTCTCTTCTTGAGAGACCAGCTGTTGGGTCTGTTTAAGAAATACACACCTATTAGACATGAAGCTGAATAAATAAATGTTGCTACTTATGTGAGAAACATAAAAATGTAAGTATATATATAGGTTTATATATATTTGGAATATATTCAATACATTCACTGAATTTGAAATATATATATATATTTCAAGTATATATATCAAATATATTTGAAATATATATATACATTAAAAATATATATATTTAAAATTTGGTGTTTAAAGGATTGAACTGACATTACCACAGCAGAGCTTTTAGCCTGTCACAGGACTCGTACATGTTAGAGAGAAGCAGTTCCCAAAGAGTCTATTTAGAATCATTCCTATAGGGCTTCTTGGAGTTAGGGTAGTTTCAGACTAGGTGCTTATTCTACAGCTGGTCTTCCAGGAGAAACTGCTACTTAACATTAGTTGCAATGGATGAATCTAAAAATACAAATATTTTTATGCCACAGGTAGAGCACTGGCATTTGAGGAAGTAGGCTGACCTCAGCTGTTAGATAGAGATATCCAATGACAGTGTGCTTGAAGTGGTAAAATAAGTTGTAATGTAAGTTATGTGAGCAATTCCCACAGGTTTTCCTCAGTACTTTCCCCTACTTCCAGAACTCATTATCACTAATAATAGTGAGGTGACATCAGGAATAAGAGAAGTAGCCTAGGAGCACCATTTGTTTTGTTTCATAAGTAGAGGTTAGCTGTCTATGCCACTAGAAAATGTTGTATTTCACTGGAACCTCCATGACTGTTTTTTAGAAATTCACTCAAATGCAGGGGCAATTCTTATCTGGACAGCAGTGGGGTCCATCCCCACAGGACCTTCCCAACCCTCAATAAAATGTTACTGTGTTTTGTTTTTCCCCCTTGCTAAGCATGGATGGCACAAGTCAGCACTGAGCCCAGCACCATGACACACCAGGACAAGACGTACACACTGACAGAAGGAGATTGCACTGCCTAGTGGGAATCCCCACCAGCTAAAAACTGCTGGAGTCACAGTTTCAGTAATATTTGCCTCATTGTGATTAGAATTATTTCACTCTTTCAGTTTAAATCTCTATTTTTAGAGGTTTTAATACTTGCTTCTGACTTAATTCTTAGCATGTGTCTGTATGAGGTGTTGAAACATCTGAGCTCACACTCTCTCCTGCTAAACCAGTATTGCATGCATGTAAAACTGTTGCATATAGCAGAGATTTCTGAAAGTAGATGCTATTCTGCCATTTACAGCTTCTTCAGAAAGCTTATAGCTATCAAAGTGGTCTCCTACTAGCAAGGATCAGAGGAGTTCTGGAAAGATATGTAAAATCTCTGAAAATAACAGATTCAGCCACAGCAAAATCATTTCTATGTTGCACAGCCATGTGGCAGTCCTCCTAAGCAGGATGTTAAACAGAAACAAAGAGACTGATGTGAATACTTCCTCAAAGCCAGGAAAGAGCCCAACATATTTACAGCAGAATTAATTCCTGATTTGGGATTCAGAGGTCACATCTATACCAGCATGAGAAAATATTCTAGGTCACTGGATCTCTGTACAGAGTCAGTAGACAACCAACTACCAGACTTTGGCATATTTTTGGTCCAGGTCAAGTAACAGATCTCCCAAAGAATTAATGAATATTCGAAAGAAGTGTGCCTCCCCCATACCATCTCCCAGTTTCGAGGCTAAACTTTTAATTGTTGCTTGCTAACAGCCTCTGTGCCAGAGAATAGTACTTGCCACATTTAATTTGCTAGTATAGATACAGCCAGAGGGTCTATAAAGAGTGTTGTCAGAAGTATAGCAGATTTCAGACTTCATCTGAACTACTATGATTCTTTAAGCTTATAGGGATTGTAATACACACAGCCAATAACTAAATGTAAGAAAACCTGAAATATGGCTTGAAAGCATTCTACTGATTTATTTAAAAATCTATATATGTTGATTAGAAACCAGAGGAACACAACTCTGAAGTAAACCAAAGTAAAGCACAGTAATTCTGCAGAGAGTTTATTTTATAGCATTGTAAGTACATATCCCACATATCATGCTCAGATTCTTAAAGATAAGATTTTAATTGTACTTTAGCCAGTGAATTATTTCCAACACAAATATAAAGCAATAACAAAAACCAGCAATAGGCTTACCAATACTTACAACTTTAATTTTCTGGTAAAGGAATGTAAGACCATTAGTGAGCTGAGAACATTGTCCCTCTGGAGTAAAATAAAATGGCTTAATATTTTTGGAGCTGCTTAAAGCATAGAGCTACTGTATTTTCCCAAATTAAAGTATTTTCATTTCATTGTGATGAAGAAATAATCCCTCAAGAATTTATAATGCATAGATATATAACAATTGGTATTTTTGTTTAATAGTGCATAGAAAATAAGGATAATGGATTTTTGAAAAGTAAGCTTCAGCAGCTTCAGGGCCCTGAGAAGGCAATATATAGCCAAAGTGTTTGAATGGCCTCTTAAAAGTAGTTTCCTGGTTTACACAAGATGTAATATGCAAAGACATGGTCCACTGATCTTATCTCTCCATTTTAAAAGCTTGCTATCCATGTTGGTAGCTTAACTGTACATTACAGTCCTTTTTCATTCATAAACACCTCAAAAACCCTCACTAACTGTGATGGTAGAGCAAAAGTGGAAAGGGCAGAAACAGAAGAAAGCATCTTGAAATGTTGGCACACAAGAAACAGCATTTACAATGTGGAAGCAATTTAGAATTCAGATACAGTACTGGGAATGCAGGTGAAATAAAGACCTGAAAAAAAACCCAACTGGTCTCTTCATGAAGGTGAGAGGATTCACAAAAAGCAATAGCATAAATATATTTTTTAAAATAAATTGCTGGCTCTGAGACATTTAACTACCTTCAATTAAGTCAGGAAGAACAAGTTACCAGACTGTGCCACAGAAGTTTGCAGATCATTGCATTCCTAACAAGAATAAAGGTTTTGAAAGATCCTACTTTCATTTCATAAAGCACGAAAAGGTAAGAAGCATTTGAAATATTTAAAACAGATTTTTGTGTTCTTGAGTTAAACGTCCAGTTTTGATGAATCTTTAGGCCCCTCTTGGGGTCAGATGTTAATGGGCCTCAGTAGCCTAAGACTAAGAGAGTGACATTAGAAGAGGTTGATGTTAAGTTCACTATACCATAGTGAATTAGAAGCCAGAGCAATTCACACAGCTCGGATTGCATGTGCTGGCAAGGCAAAAAGGAGGAGTACGCTGCAGAACAGAAAATCAGGCTCCCCCACAGCCATTTATTCCAGTAAGTGCACAAAATACTAACAGCTTAGCCTTTTCAGCAAGAGACAATTAATACAGTAGATGTGGAATAAAACACCGTTTCAGCGTCCTGCCTTTAAATAGAACTGCTATAAGGAAGATGATTGTTAAAATGTTCAGACTGGAACAGCATACAAAGAAGTAAAGCGTAAGTTTTCTGGAGAGAGGAAGCAGCACCACCCAGAACACCAGCGATGGCAGCAGCTGCAATCAAGGGAACTTCTCGTCACCAGGAATTATTTTAGATGCATCAGCATCAACAGCACTTCTTCACAGAATCTGTTCGGGAAACTTTCAGGGTTGGCTATCTCATCTAATTTTAGGCATATACTTGCTAGACCTCAGATGGTCCCCCAAGTTACTCAGGCAGTCAGTGTCAGAGAAATAGCTAATCTTAAAAACATAATTCATTTGCCTCCTTCTAAATGCCTGTTTTAAGAAGAGATGAACTCCACCTTAGAAATTACTTTCTTTCCATCTTTGCATCAACTGCGAAAGTCCATATGAATCACTCAGATGTGGGTTAGGTAAATTGTACAATATTAGTCAAATGTATTCTAACTCAGGCAGCACAAGAGCTCATAAAGACAGAAACAAAAGACATACGTAGAGAAAACAAAAATGCAGTTTAAGAGAACAAACTAAATGAAAGTATATCAAATGAAAGAAATTTAAAGCCTAAAAATAGGAAGAGGGAAGACAATCCCACAGCAAATAAGTTAGTGAGATCATGCTAAAGCCCATGACAAAAGAAATATCAGAATCTTAAACTCTCTGTGAAAATGCATTCAAGAAATGTCAGATCTATGCTGCAAGTTTTGCATAGGTTTACTTATGCTGAAGAAATAATTACATGCTGCTTCTGGATTATTATGCCCATTATCTCACATTAGTTTGTTTTAGGGACCTGAAAAAGCAGGTGTTGAACAAGCAGGCCAGTGTGTAATGTTGATATCTACTGGACATGGATTCCAGCTTTGATAATGACAGGAAATAAATCACAGTTAGATTGTTAAGAATTTAAATATTTTGCAAAAGAGAATGGTTTGAAGCACAGCACAATGGTTGTGTCCATATCAGCAAGTGGGAAGCTGACCCACAGGGAAAATCTTGGTGCTCAGGACCCTGCATTCACACTATAACCCTTCCAAAGTACTCTTACGTAAAAACATTATAACTGCTACATAGATTATTGAGGAAAAATGAGTTTGGGCCAGCTGATATAGACTATGGTTGCTGGATCATTAATCTTGCATGCTATTTATATAATATTGACTGTGAAAGATACTGTCATACATCTAGCTGTGATCAGGCATTTGTCTTGATAATAAATAGATGGTAGTACACATACACACTGCATATATGAATAGAAAAGTGTAGGCTTCCATCTTTCTTTCATGAGAGGTATCTTTATGATTGAGAGGTGATTTTGCATTACTATGGCTATTTTCTGCTATCTGCTACAGAATAACTTAACTCTGTGCTTCTGAGCAAACAGCTGGGGCTGTCCTCCCTGCCGCGCACCGGTGGGTAACCAAGTGAGTGTGCAAGTGTGCCACTATGTGAGCAGCTGCCTGCTACTAACAAGAGCAGCTTGATTTTATTAATAACAGCTTAATGACTAAAGAGGGTTCTAAGAAATTCTGGTTGTGATCTGTGTTTTCCCGCAGCTCAATCCACTATCAGAGAAGGGAGATCACAATGGTCCACCCAACCTACCTTTAGCTATCTCAAAGCAACTGCCTAGAGTCTCTGCAAATACCAGACAAACGTATCAACTTCTAATGAGTTTCATACCTTTGGCACTTATTGTGTCTTTTTCTCCTTTGACTATCAAGAAGGCTTAGAAAGGCTTGGAATAGATACCAAGCTTTTAGATAGTTGAAGCAGGATGAAATCTTGCCACAGTGATGTCAAAATAATACATAAAACCCTTTCAGTGAGGTTACTTTCTCCACAGTGGAGACGTGTGTATATCACATATATAAGAATTACATCCAGAAATTACTTCTTAGGGAGTTACTTATCTTAGAAGATTTGGCATTCCCCTGTGCACTGATAAAGAACAAAGGAAAAGTTTTGTTACAGGCAAGTCCTATTGTGAAACAGTTAATGCTCTAAAATTAGAAATCCTGAGCACCCCAAACTGCTTAGTTATACATAATCCTCAGCGAATGAATCAATTTAGAGAATAACATTTCAGTTACATTTAAAAAAAAAATGACTGCATCCCTGGATTTTAGAACTCTTTGACTAATAAGAGATACCATACAATCATGAGCATAGTCAAAAACATCAGGTGAAACATTCACTTTGGGTTATACTCACCTTTGAATATTGAAAATGCTTTGAACCTTCAAACTTTTTACACTGATGTGGAAATTTGCATCTCTTAGTAGTTCCAGTGGAACGCAACATTAAAAGGTGCCATGAAATTGCATAGCTTGACAACCTGTACATCATGAACTATAAACCTTCACTCTGTTTCTTCTCTTTTTGGTCTAATAATACACATTTGAACTAAGTAGCACTTGTATTTTACTACTCAGTGGTTCTAATCTGATACTTAAAACTAACTTTGTGACAAATTTTTTCTAGGATAAGGACCAGTAAGAGATTAGAGCAAGCTGGTGGACAGAGAAGATAGACAATAGTTAAACATTTTGAAAGGAACTGGGAGACAGTGCTTGTGCATTTCTTTCAAGCCTATCAAGCTTGCTGTCATGTTCAGACTTATGGTTTTAAACTGCCTGTCATTCTGTTTACTACATCAACCATGGCAGAGAGAACTAAATTCAGTGACTGATGGGTCTGTTGCAATCCTAAGAAGAGTCACAAAAAGTAGTCACATTAAAAATAAACAGACAAAAAATGTTAGTGTACTCTCTGATGGGTTTTTTCATCATATTCAAGAGTTCTTGCGTTCCAGATATTCAAACACATCATCTCAAAAATATTTCTCATTTCCTAATTGTGTCCAAAGTATCAGCAAAAGAATTAATTTATAATCTCAATATTCTCCAAGTCTTCATACTTCTCGGTCTGCTGTTTGTGATTTCCATTACCTGTTTTCCCCAAAGGTCACCTACGAGCCTGTTTGCTTTCATGGGATTACAAATACAGTCTGCAGTAACTACATCTCATCTTTCTTTCCTAATTCATTCTGTTTTCCTCTTCTTGGCATATTCTCTGGGGATTTCATGCTTCCTCGTGCTGCATCACCGTTATAAAACTAAAAAACGCAGGTTTTTCACAGTGCTAATCTCACTTTCCTCATTTTTTTTTTTAATCTTAAACCTTGTAGTACTCTGAACATTACTATAACCTCCTCAGCTCTGAGTGTGAGACAGTGTGACAAAGAGCAATAATCTCTTGCATGGCACCTATCCCAGCATGAGTAAAGGCACCCCGTTGCTGAGACACTGAAGTTGAAATGAATTCACATTGATGGTGCTTTATGATTACTCTTTTTAGGTTATTTTGGTGATTTGTTTATAGTTTCTGCTTCTCTATTTCCTCTATTTATGATGATTATCTCTACATGAAAATGTTTCTTTACATGGAACATTGAAATATTTGAACTTGTTATCTTTTTAAAAAACTAATACTGTACTTAAATCAATTCCTTAAATAAAATTTTATATTACTTATAGATCATAATATTCTCCTTATCTATTCAAACATTCTGTTACAGTAGGCTTTAGAGTTTTACAAGTTACAGACACTACTTAATCTGTTAAGAAATTATTTCGTTAGCTTTCTGATGTATTTTACATAGGGAGGAACTGATGCCTCCAGGATTAAGTTTCACCTTTGCCTCAAACATGTTAGAGCTAATTTTGTAGACACTTTTCTCTGAGATCCAGCCCTCAGTATATCAGCACAGATGCCTGAAAAGGTTAGTGCTTGCAATCACTTCAGTTCGATAACTGATTCATATAAATGCATATGTTATGTGTGTTGAGATAGAAGAAGCAATACTAAGAAAATGCAGAACCCTTGGATTCTTGGTTTGTTCTCCAGCAGGAAAAAAGAACTGCAGAGAGCCCCAAACATGTTACTGACTGGTGGGCAGTCATCTTTCTTTGCTACAGGGTTGGATTACAGGTCAGGAATATAAAGGCTGCTTTTTCTATTCCCACTCCAGGTGTACAAAGCTGCCATAAACCCAGCTGAGTTTATGTTCAAGGATTATCTGGGAATAGCCTTGTTGTAGCTTCTGCACAAGATCTTTGCGACTTTTATAGGTCATGCGGACAGGAAAAAAGGAGATAAGTATAGCACCCCTTTAACTTTAGCTAATGTCATGCCTATAATGCATTAAGGACAGCTGGCTTCCTGACAGTGATTTTTCAGATAATATGTGAACTATATGAATAGTTTTCCAGTCAAATTATCATTTTACTGTCTGTTACAAGGCTTGGGTACACTTCACAACTTTTTTTATCCCTCTGTTTAACCTTAGGGAAATTGCCACGTGTGTAATTTCCAAAAATGCATAAGCCTTTCACTATTAATGGACTTCTTATCCTAAGTCGATTAAGAGCTTATTGAAAGTTCTGTCTGCCAAGACTTTTCCTCCCAAGTCTGTCTGCCTTTTCTTTAAGTTTCAAGAGCAGCATTTTCCCATATGATGTGTACTAAAACACATCTATGTATAGGATTGGGAGCTTCTATACACTACCATAATACAAATAATTAAAAAAAAATCTTAATATCCAGATTGGTCAAAGTTACATTGTGGAAAGTCTCTGTACTTAGAGCTGAATAAAAGTTTGTAATTCTGATTACAAAAGATAAAATTAAACTCCTTGTACATTTTTAATGACAGAGGTATTCATTCCTTTACTGTAAGCATTGCCCCTAATGGGACTTTCAAAATAAGAATGATGAAACTTTGTTGCAGAATTTAGTAAGTACCAGCACACTATTCAAAACTGACATGCAAAAATTTTCATTGAGTATTCAGCACAGAAGTGGTCAATGGCTTCCACATTCAAGGTCTTCCACTTATCTAATACACTTCATATATTCACGTATGTTCTCATTCATTCCAGACCTCATTCACGAAACACTAGCTTTCCTTGAAAGAGTAATAAGAGCATGTCTAAAACAGTTTGAACAAGTCACACATTCAAACTGCTACTTGAAATTTTTTTGGTTTTGCTGAAATATTTCAACTGTCTTACAACACCAGTTGCACACGAAAAATTAATTCCAGTCAAGATACATCAAACAATGAAAAGTTTTGAAATAGAAATCTTGCCAAATAAAACTATTGAGAGTAAATCCATATTAATGAAAAACTCTCATTAGTGCTGTGGTATCTATGTTATTTTCTGCCCCTGCCTTTGTACCAGATATCACTACAACATATTTTGAATATTGTCTCAGGACCACACTTGGTATCATGGAATACAAGTAGCTTTGAAGGAAGCCTATGCTTAGGCACAGACTTCAGGTGAATTTCTTAATGTAACAGAGGAAGAATACCTGGATTCATTCTATTTATCTGAAATAGGTGCCCAGCCTTGGTTTGTGTGGGCACAAGCTGGGAGGCATCTTCAGCAAGGGCCCAGGCCCCCACACCATAAGGATGGAAACTATTCCCACTGAGTAAAGGGCCACAAGAACAGTTCTCATCCATGGGACTCCCAAATTACACACGAGGAGAAGGGAGCAGAATGACAGCTTGGCGAGTTTTGAGGCTTCCTGGGAAGAAGAGAAAAGGGAGCTTTTGACTCAGTTGCTGCAGAACTCATAGTCTGCACTGCAGTCGATGGATTTTCTTTGACAAATGCTAACAACAGCAGGACTCCTGCTGAAGGTTTTCCTCAGATCTGTGCACCTGCAGAATACATTTTATTATGCAGCATAGGAGATAACCTTCATATATTACTAAGTTAGCAAAAATGTACAAAGTAAACCCATTGTACATACCCAGTATACGATTTGTGAACACTCACAACCTGGTCAACTCAAAGCAAGTATTTACCAGAACATGCAGAGGCACTTTTCCACAGCAAGACGTCTTTCCATGCCAAGTTTCAGCACTTGATACCAGCAGCAGTGGAAGTGGTTCTGTTAAAAAAAAATTGCAACTGTTTTTTTTTTTGTTTGGTTGGTTTGCTTTGTTTTTTAGTGTGACAGAAACATATTTCACTCTTCTGTTTCACAGTGTTCTAAAAATTGGTTAATTTGTGTTTAAAGAGAAAGAACAAGCCTGTGGGAAGAGATTAGGCCTAGGAAACTGTTCCTCAAAGTTTGAAGTTTAGGAAAGTGATGGACAAGTGAAATATGTGCTTTGAGACTATACTGCAGTTACTGCTTTCTGCAATGAAAAATCCATTTTCAGCAGACCTTTCTGAAACACATTACAAATTCGGAAAGTGTAAGAAAATCCATGGATTTTACATCTCTTATTTAATTTTCAAATCATCAGAATTTATTTAAATATTTTGATCTTGATTGACTTACAGCATATCCCTGCACTTTGAGGGATCTAAATACAAAGGGGTTGGATTTTTTGGTTTATTCAGGGCACACTGGGGAATCTGTGCACAGAAGGTCAGATATTACAGATGCTGTTTACTTGAGCCTCTGTGTACAAAAGGGAGAAGTAAACTCCCTGCAAATCTTCTCACACACAAAAATATATATTTTTGTTACATTGGAGAGCAGGTTGAAAGTAGAGAAAAACAGAAACGGTTTTTAGTTGGGTGACCGCTTTTACAAGATTTTAACTAATTCTAAATCCACCAAATGAGATAGATTTAAGATGACTGTAAGTCTGCAGATATAGAGGCCTAAAATTCTTGTCACTGACTGGTACTATGTTCATCGTTAAGCATCTCTGCTTGTAATAACACTGAGAAAAATGTTATTATGCTGCCAAAAAGATGAAGTATCAGCAGTAGCAGAAGCAGAGGCAACATCCCATGTAAAAAAGAAAAAAAACCCAACCCAAAACTGGTGTTTTCCACTTCCTTTTTCCCCTACAAAAATGACAGTGTTTTTTAAAAGGTATTCTGCCACAGTGAAAGATTGCAAGGCTCCGAGATTGCACATACATTCTCTTTTTTAGTGCCAGTTTTACTCATAGCTAAGAGTATAGTTATGATTCTACTTGCACATGTCAAGGTGCCATGCATTCCCCAAGGATGGAGAGGAGAAAGTCCTTGGAGGGGCTGCAATTCTCTTTGTCAACTCCCCTGGCCAGGCAATGGGAGCTAGATGGGGTAGTATCTCCATACAAATTACCTGCCTAAATAACAAAAGCAATCTTGCTTAGGGTGATTATTCAGCTATGCTAGCTAATACAATAACAAATCATGGTGGGTTTTTTTATAATATCCAGATTGTTTTAATCCTACATAATTTAGTGGTCTATTTGTAAATTTCTGTAAGACACATTATTTTCAGTTTATTCAAATAAATACACTATTTCAACTGAGGCAGAATGTGGAAAATGGAATAACGATGACTGGTCATTAAATTTTAAATCTAAATTGTAATTCACACTGAATTGTGATCATGTCAGCAAATGAACACAGAGGCCCAAAAGTATTCTTCAAAAATAACACTGGAATTTCAAAGGAGAAGCAGTCTTTTCATACTTTTTTTACCATGAAAGGTCTATTTCAAGATAAACAGTAGAGAAATAGTAAGAAATGTTAATATTAATGCAAAATGCATTACCTATAACATTATACCTACACTGGGTTTCCAAACACAGCTCCTGGAAGGTTTTTTATGACCAATGTTAGCACTTATGCAAAATAGTGATAGCACAAATTAGACACAAGACTTCACAATTCAAAACACAATTTGCAGATTCAAACAGAGATACTATCAATGGTACACACAAAACTGGGCTTGCAAATTAGAGACTACTTTTGAAAATTTGGCCCATTTCAAAACCTGATCATAGTGGACTAGCTTGATGAATTTTAGTAGAACGGTCTAATATTATTGGTTTCTAATATTGAAGGAAAATACCAGATTCCCCAAAACTTTTTAAAGTAAAGAGAGTAGCAGCTGATCATTGGCTTCAGATTTTACTTTTTACTTCTTGGAGATCTCAGTGAGGCAAAAGTTGGATCCTTTGACAAATGAGAACAGCTTCAAATACAAAGAAGTGAGTTAAGGAAACAAAACATAACAATTTTAGTTGTAGTTTGCTTTGAAGCTCTTGGATTTAAATGATCCTGGCATAAAAGCCAGGCAAAACCTCATGAACCAGGTTACCATACTATATGTGTTGGAACTAGGGTTGAGCTCTCATTCTATGATACAATGAAGAAATATGCTTGCCTATGCTAGATGTCTTTACATTAAAGGAAAAGCGGGGGGGTTTATTTTTTTTTTAACAAAAGCATCTGACCTTTCTATAAGAAGACTGTCTTGATGTTGTGTCTTGAACTTTCTCTAAGGATACACTGAGGTCTCTGTTACGCTATAAAGAACACACTTTTGAGATCAAAGATGTACTCAGTATTTCATAGTTTTCCTTAGTTTAAAACTAAACAAATGCTTTTTGAGCATATCAAACCACTTGGCACAGGCTGGCATCAACTCTTTCCGGTAAAATATTTACCTAATAGATTAATTATGAAAGCACTAATTATTCTATATTTCTGTAAGGCAAACTGTTCCTTTCTGGAAAAGCTTCAAAATTCTGACCTAGTGAGGCATTTCTGTCAGGCACTAAAAATTAACATACAAATTTACTGAACCACTAGCAAACTTTGATGTTTTAATTCTTTCTGCTATGAAATGGGATGATCTTTTATTTCAGGAGTAATCTTTGATGTTGGCAGTTACACAAATAAATTAGGAAAATCCAGTGACAGGAAAAGCGTTGATGAATTACTGCATTGCACAAATAGATTCTTAAAAGTGCAGATGACTGACTCACTAGAAATAAATGTACGGTTCATGTAAATTCCTGCTAAATTAACCTGGACAGATATGTTGCCTAATCAGTACCCTATAGCTACTGCACAGATGTATGGACAAGGAGTTTTACAGACGTAGTTCTTTAGGAGGTGACTTATCATTTCTTCAAAGTGATGATATCTGTTTCATTCAGTGTAGTATCATATTTTTGAACTTGTATATAACAAAACACAGGCTGCAGATAATACAGAACAGAGTAGCAAGATTGTTCAAAATCTTTTTCTATTGCTTGGTCAAAAGTCATAGCCCAACACATTGACCTGGCCTCCAGCATTTTCATTAAATTGCCCAATATTTATAACCCTTAAGTAACAGAATCAGTCCATCTCACTCTTCCTATGAAACACTGCAAAACTGGAGATGGCCTATGGTCAAATGCCGTAATAGTGAGAGGACAGAAGGCAGCCCCCTCCGCTCTGGAATTCTCCTCCTAGTCAAGAGGAGAGCACAAATCTGATTTTTAGGTCATCATTCAGTTTCAGAGAAGCTTAGAGGTTTACTAATGTATTTTGTATTTATCAAAGGTCTTTGCACTGAGATGATATTGAGCATGAACTGTTAGTTCTCACTGCTGTGCTGTTCACCACACCGAGTTGTTCTTGCAGATCTTCCCTCCTACATTAGAGGAAAGCCCATAGCAAATTGCAAGATCTTTTAATACTTTCTCAGGAGAGAGTTGGAAGAAAAAATATATATCTACATTAGAGTTTTAGTTTGGATTCACTTCTGAAGTGAATATTCTGACCTACTGCACTTGGGTCGGCACTGTGGAGTGGTCTCAGAGTGCTTAAATTGCTTTTGGGTATTCATCCAGGATGATGGTGTGCTGGCTGGAAATAAGTCAAAAGGTGCTCTCCCACTGCTGGAGCATTCAGCTCAGGAGACCAGACAAAAATTACTCTCCTTGAAACATGTATTGTGTAGGCATAAGGTCTTCACACCTGTTCTCTACTTCTGCATCATATTTTTTGACCATATTAATTACATTAATGCTGGTGTAGTCATAGCTGGTAAATTCAAAGAGCGACTGAATATTAGGGGATATTTTGGGTTGGCTCTCTGTTTTTTATTTACAGCATTTCAAATCTTCCATTTCCTGGGACATACTCAAATAATTTGTCTCAAGTTTCAATTTATGAGGGATTTACTAGCAATACTGGCTTTGGAGATTCTCTGTTCTATCGCTCCCCTAGCAGCTCATTCCCCTTTCCTAGGTAATTTTTAGTGTTGATTTGTTCAGGGATGTGGCCTACAGCAATACAAACAAAATTGCTTTGGCACAAGCCAAGGGGTAGCACACATAGGATGGATGTGGAAGTTTCTTAATCAAGTGCTATCACCAAATTGCTCTCATTGTGGAACTATGGACTCATATCACGCCTATTAAAACTAAAAAGGCTTTCTCACCTTGCAAAACTTTCCTTTTCAGATTAGGTACATATATAGGATACACACCCAAAATAAATAGATTGCTCCTTCGCTTTTGAATGAATCATATGACTTTACCCAGTAATTCATCCTATTTAACATTATTTTGTTACTCCTAAATTTTAAACAGCCTAAGCTAATGTCTTTTCTCTTTACATAATCTACTATTTTTTTTCCTGTTCTCCCACAAATGTAAAATCACAGGCACTGCCTCAGAGCAGATTAATTTCTGTACTAGTTAATGTAATAAGTGTCTTGACCTAATTCTGTTAACTATGTCCTGAAGTTAGTTTTATTCCTCAAAATTCCTAGTTTATTTATCCCAATAACACTCCTCTAATAAAAAATAAGCCTAATTGTACAGAGGGAAAATAGGGAAATAGAGATAAAAAGTGGTTTGTCCACTGACACTTAAGAAGTCAATGACACTTTTCTAAGTGAGAAGATTTCTTCATTATTCTTCTTTAGCTCTCCTTGCATTGCAATGTTATTTCCTCAACCCTCCCTTGGAATTTTAGAATCACGTTTAAATATATCATCATAGATTAAAACAGAAACTTTGTTGTGACTGCATGCATCTTTAAAAAAATAAAAAAAAGCTGTCGGTTTTTTTTTTTCTTTACAATGTATTGCGTTTTCTTTTTTTCCGTAGGGGAATTCTGCTGCAACTGATTGCTGTCTATGAGTGACAAATGACACACACTGAAGTCTCATACATGACAGACAAAAAATTTCAGTTCCAAATCAAATTTGATTACTCTTTTATTACTGTGTATTACTACCTGAATTGGAGCCTCTTTTCTTGTTTTTCTTTGTAGGAGCATAGAACTGAAATTCACTTTGTTTGGCACTTTGAAAAAGTCCAAACTACACATGGTTGGAGTCTCTGGGTAGATCTTCTTGAACTATCTAGTAACCCAGATTGTTTCCAGAGTTCCACAGTTCCTTAAAAATAATACCTCATTTTTAATTCAGATTCCTCCTTCTTGACGGTGTTTTTCTCTGGGCATAGTTAACAGTAGTATCTTCGGGGCCAAAACCACATTTGAGCTTTTGAAAAACACTTTCCTTTCTATTTCCATCACAATGATAAAGCAGGTAAACTTATCACTGCATTCATTTTTAAATAGTGCAATAGAAGACTAAAGCAGTTCCTTAATTTATAGAACCTAAAATAGAAGAGTTTGCTTTCAAAGGAGAAGAAACAAAATTAAATAGAGTGAAGAATGCTAGAAGCAAGTAAGCAAACAAACAAAAAAGTGCTGTCAACATTTTTGCGGCAGTATTTTTTCTGCTTGCTATCCAAACAGCAATCCATGCAATCCCCTTTCATCCTGCAGTAGATAAATTCTAAGTCAAAAAGAACCTTATTTATATTAATCACCTTTTGCCCAAATGATCCTCTTATATAAACCATTAACAATTGCTTTTGTAATATATCCTTGGTGAGCGGAGAATTCTTCAGCTCTCTGACTTCCTGTTTATAGTGTATGGCCCATCCATATATATCAAATTGGATTGATTTTCAGACCCGTTCCAATTGGTATCAAAAGTAGGAGGAGGCTAATAATTGGTAAGAGGCCACAAAAGTAGATGATGATTACAAGAAGAATTAGAAGAATTCAAGGTCATGAGTGATCAATTAAAGTATATATAAAACATCAGCTAATAATTATATGCAGGTTATTTTAACTAAATTATTGTCTCTTGCTTAATAAAAACTACATCTGAGTGTATGGAGAAGAGGCCACTGACTTGATCAGAATAGTAACAGCATTTTTACGTGAAGTATGACATTTACAGCTGGATTGTCATCTCACTGAAGCTCACTGCAAACTCCCTTGGACATAAATGTTAATAAGAATTCAGAGTAAACAGCTCACCTCTGACAGAAAGAGTAGCAATTGAATCAGTGGCTAGTTTTATGTATCGTCTTTCAGTACATTAAAACAAAATTGCTAAGAAAATCTGAAGGAACTGAATGGAACAAATCTGTTACTGAATATGCCAATTTTGTAAAGGAAATCACAGAAAGGTGGGGGAAAAAAGCAAGCAACAGGATTATAGACACGGTTCTTTATATTGATTAAATTCAGAACTTCTGCTGTGATATGCACTCAAAATTGTATCTAAGCCCTGCCTCTACTATTCAAATCCTACTTGGGATCTAGAAAAAACGTATGGTTTTACTTTCCTCATACAGGATATCTGTGTAGTTGCAGCATAGTGGATACAGGTCTTGCACTTGAAATGGTAAAAGTCTGAGAACATAATCTCATATAAAATACTCTGAATTTGAGAGGGCTCTTTCTTCCCCTGATACTCTATCAAAGTTATTTCTACTTTGTATAGTTTTGGTTGAATAACTACCTTCACTGGGGTACTAAGATCATTTGGGCCATACTGGGCCATACACTATTTTTAATGCACCTAAGCCAGATGCCATCTTGCTTGCACACAAATTTATTTTGGTAGCTCCAAACATGCATCCCCAATTACTATTAGTACAAGAGATTTTAGTGTCTTCAGTTGGTGCCCAGCTTTTTGGTCTTTACCTTACTTTAGAGAAAAAGCATGTTCTCCAGAACAAAAGCCTCCCCTCACCCCGCAAATCAGGACTGAACCGGGTCATCTGTGTGTGCGTGTATGAGTGTATGTATGAGACAGAATGAATCTCCTAGAAGCTTCTTCACAAATACTGATCCAGCAGGGTTTTATTTCCTCTTTTGTATGGTGGAAAGGGTGGTTATCCCCTTGAGCTTTATTCCCCCTTTGTATATTTTATCCCCTCTATAGGGCTATAGGTTTTCATTTCTTATCTCTTTGAGCTTTGTTGGCTCCTCTATAAATTCAGAGCTTCTCTCCGCTAGGGAAGAAGCAGAAGACTCTGCTCCTTGGCCAAGGACATTTAAAAGGGGTTCTTCTGATTACTCCTCCTCATCAACGAAACAGAGACTTCCCACAGCTCGCGCTCTGCTCTCTCTCCCTCTCAAATCTTCAGCAAGTCCTTAAAGGTTTGCCTACATTGCCTTCATACTCCACCACTTCGTTGCATTAAACCACAAGCAATTTATTTTGGCCTAACAGAACACTCGTCATATGCAGAGCTATGAATTTATTAGTAGTTTAATTAGTGTCTTGGCAGCCTAATACAACAAAGACATATATTAATCCAGTTACAATGATACTAACACATGTATTCCAAATTATCCAATTATTGCTAATCCCCATTAATTTTATTCTTTCAATTATATGCTGACTTTCTGCAACCTAACCCTATCTCCTAGTGTTACGCTTATCCTTCCCATGACCTTCGGGATCCTAAAATTGACACTGCCAGTCTCACTTGAGAAGAGGAAGGGTTTGCACTGAGTCACTAGTGACCTGAGCTCTCTGCTGGGGAGAGTCTGCTCTTGCTTTTCTCTCTGCTCTTGGGTCTGCTTAGGGTTATTTTTATACAGGTCTGTTTGACCGCCCTGCCTCTTCTTACTCCCCTCAGGTTAATTACGCAACAACCACTTACTTTTTCATTGCTATACTTACTTAGACCATACAACTGCAGAGTCAATGTTAAGCTAAAGCAAAACCAAGTTGGACAATAGCCTCCTAACTCCTATGCCATTTTGCTGTTACAGACCCATAATTGCCCAAGACGACTGATGAAAAGTCCTGAAGTCAGTCGTTAAGTTTATTAGAAAGCCTGTGGTCAGCTGCTCGCAGCAGAAGGGTGTATAAAAAATACTGGTTCCTTTTGTTTAGGTTCACTCAATGTTTGCATTTAATTCCTCTGTAATGACAGGAAATAAGCTTAATCAACACTTTATTTGTCCATTCTATGAGTATGACTGAATAATGTAGAAATAAAATAAAATTTTATTGTCTTTGGAAAAGTCATTTGGTATGAATATTTATTTGGCACATTTTTTCCTATGTCTTAGAATACAAGTATGACTGTAAACTTTAGAGCTTAAAAGCTAGAGAAAAATTGGATTAAAAAAAAATGAATATTTTGTCATGCCAGAGCACATAGCAAATTTTTGCACTGTTGTAGGAAGATGAGCGGAAAAGGGATATTACCACTGCAATGAACATTTTCTTTTATTTCCTGTTCTATTTTGCATGGGGACTATTAAATACAGACTCTCCTAGCATTTTTCAGGCAATAAAACCAGCAGTAAAATTCTCACTTTCTTCTAATTGTCCACTTCTACTTTGTTTTTAACAAAGCATGTCTGTCTCAAATGAAGCTGCAGCCACTTCCCTTTCAAAATGAGCTGAGAACTGATTCAAAAAGGTATAGTACAGTATAGTATAGTATAGTATAGTATAGTATAGTATAGTAATGCAGCTACTTGACCGATTCAAGAAATGTATTGCACTCTTGATTCTGCTCATGAATTACCCACAAATGAATCAACAAATCCATAAAAATCATGTCCATCAGTACTGAAATTATTCAACACACAAGGCTATGGAATTTTTGGCAGAAGTAGGCCATGATTTATTGTCCTGGTTTCAGCTGGGATAGAGTTAATTTTCTTCCTAGTAGCTGGTATAGTGTTATGTTTTGGATTTAGTAGAAAAATAATGTTGATAACACACTGATGTTTTTAGTTGTTGCTAAGTAGTGTTTATACTAAGTCAAGGATTTTTCAGCTTCTCATGCCCAGCCAGCAAGAAGGCTGGAGAGGCACAAGAGGCTGCGAGGGGACACAGCCAGGACAGCTGACCCAAACTGGCCAAAGTGATATTCCATACCATATGATGTCATGCCCAGTATATAAACTGGGGGGAGTTGGCTGGGAGGGGCGGATCGCTGCTCATGAACTAACTGGGCATCGGTCGGCGAGTGGTGAGCAACTGCATTGTGCATCACTTGTTTTGTATATTCTAATTCTTTAAGTATTATTATTGTAATATTATTATTTTTATTATTATTGTTATCATTATCATTATTTTCCTTCCTTTTCTGTCCTATTAAACTGTCTTTATCTCAGCCCACAAGTTTTGTTTGTTTTTTTTCCCCCCCCTGATTCTCTCCCCCATCCCACTGGGTGGGGGGAGTGAACGAGCGGCTGCATGGTGCTTAGCTGCTGGCTGGGGTTAAACCACGACAATTACGTACTCAAAAGTTTCTATCATCCGATTAATTTATTGGTGACCCAAACCACATAACATTGCTGCTGTTCATTGATTATAACTTACGAGTACTTTGACTTACAATCAAGTTTACTTTCTTTGTGAAACACTTTTTCTTTCTTAATTAAATGAGTCTTGGCTATTTGCATACAGTCATATCATCAGATAGATTTTGGTCAAATACTGTTGAAACATAAATAATTAATCTAAGCAAACAAATTATGTGATATGACAAATACCTCGCAGTTAGGCTTATATATTGGCTACCAAATGTAATGAGCAGAAACCAGAGTGAAAGGAAAAGCTGAAAGGAGCATCACATGCTATCGCAGTGACACAGGTACTTCCCAAGAAGGAGGGATTTCTGTATCCTAGTGCCTGTTCTCAGAACGGGTAATTATTTTGGTGCCAAGCAATCGTTGGATAAAACGGAGTAGTGGCAGTATGTTTCCAGAACTCAGCTCCTCCCCCTCTCACAAGCTGAGCACTTGTTTGTGCTTTCTTTGGCCACAAAATACTGTATTGCCTCTTGCATATTGGCATAGCTTCCACAGAACATCTTGGCACGCTGCTGTCTGTAGAGAACCAGCACACACAAAATACTACAGTTTGCAGAACATCAGCTCCTCCGTTTGGTAATACAAGGCAGATTTCAAGGCCAGGCAAGTAAAAAAAAAAAAAAAGTGCTTAAGAACGAGTATTCTATCAGCAGCTGCAAGAAATAGTACTAAAATCCTGCTTGGTTCCACAGTACCATTTAGCCACTTGCTTGCCACTTCCTACTTGCTTCTTTTCCTCAGCTGGTGATGAATGCTGGAAGTCTACATTGATGTTTTCAGTGTTATCAAAATTGTCTGATTTTGAAGAATACATACTGATCAGTCCAATATCCCTCTATAAAAACCCCTGGGAATACATCTTTCAGATGTCCAGTTGTTCAGATACCCATTTTTGATCGCCTTTCAAAATAACCTGCTCAGGGCAGCAATGACAAATTGCTTTCTTGAATAGCCTGGGATGCTGAACTCCTGATTGATGCAGTCAATACTCATTCATGCAATAGTGACAGCCAAAATAGTACCGGTTTGCCCTAGTCAATCCTTGACTTTGGCAGCGGGGTGCCCTGGTAAGGTGGATCTGTACCTGAAAAAGCGGTCAGGAGCGGGGAGGGACAGTTTGGCAAACTTCCTTACTGTCTCTCCCATCCGCTGCTCAACCCGTCTGCCGTAAAAGCATGAGATGCTTATTTCAGTCACCCTTTCTCAGTGAACAGTTGTTCAAGGAAAGTTTTTGTTTGTTTGTTTGAAGTACAGCAGCCTCTTGCTTTCATTTGATGTTACGGATAATTTTACTGCCTCTTTCCATTTTGCTACTGCCGTATGTACAGTTACAGTTTCTTATCCTATGCAATGAACTGAGGAAATTTCTGGGACAGCGAGTTACAGGGTATTTGATGCACATTATAGATTCATGAGAGCAAGGAAGTGTTTGTCTTTTAAAGCAAAATAACATACCTGTGAAATTTTAGTGATTTATCATTGTATATTTTAAGCAGCCTCTGGCAGATTACTGTCCTCTGATGGGCTGTCACATTGTTACTCCCTGTAATTTGCCCCTTATCATGAGCTTAATACACAATAAAAGTGGAAGTGGAGAGTAGATTGAGATAGGGGTCTAATGCTGATTGTCAGTGTACTAGTGTCTTCCTTACTCCTTCTCCTACATTGGGGGATACTGGCAGCTAAATGGCAGCATCCTCAAGACAAGCATCATCAAGACAGGCAGCAGTTTCCTTGGGACGTGGCATTTTTACCTTGCCTTACATGTGATTTCCAAGTCAGAAACTTCTAACTTGTATTCCTTAGAAAAGTATGCTTTGCTTCCCATAGCTTTGATCTCTTCCCACAACACAAAATTAAATGAAGGAGCACTTATTTTGGTAGTAAAATATTAAGTATAATGAAGTTCACAAAGCAATTAAGTTTTACAAAAGGACCTTTTTCCTGATGAACACAGCAAATATTAACGTATAAAAAATAAAACTGGCACACCTGTATAGCTGTGTGAATGTTTTTGTATAGACAGAGAAATGTTTGTAATGTCTGCATAACACATACCTACCTTTCCTGGAAAATCTAATTATACTCTTTCATCCACTTCTCTTTAAAAAGCCTTTAACCTTGACATCTATTTGGCTTAGTAAAATAAATTATTTATTGTTTTAGTGGTAATAATCTTCTGTTTCCCTTCTCTAAGCCAAGTATCATCTCTGGGTGTGTGTTTGTATGTACGAATGCAAGCATATGTATGAAAACAGAAGGAAACAAGGACAGATCTGTAATATGATATCTTCCAAATTCAGCAGTTCATGTCTGTTTTCATGAATGCTGATTTTATTCAAGTCTTTTGCACAATTTGCAATTTTTCTATTGTCAGCGAAGTCAGATCTTAATGAAACTTCTTGGGCATTATCTAACATCACACCCCAAAATCATGAGTTTGACTTAAAATTATGGTATATTATTGAAAACATTCAGCATTCAATTGACTTACTGTCTCTTTGTATGATTACTTTCTTGATATTTTGTATATTTTTATGAAATCTCAAGAGCTAGAAATTTTCAAATAATTGCCTTATTCCAAATTATAGGATTGAATGTAATCCAGAAAAATAAAAACTGTCATCACTAAAATAGCTACTTGACAGCTAGCTTCCATTCGTTATATTTCAGCAATGTCAAAAGCAAAACATTTTGCAGGATCAGGGATGCAGTGAAACTGAAAAATTATGAACAGAAGAAAGGGAAAAATGCATATAAGCTTTTCACTAGTAACAAACCAAATGAGGCATCAACTCCTAAAAAGCTCATAGGTTTCTTAAGCTATTAAACTTGATTGTCCCTTGAAATTAAGAAATTTATTAGATGAGACTATCAAAAATTGGCTTAGCTCAAATTACGTACAAAATAATGAATTTATTTTTTCCTAATCCTCCCCCAAGTCATAGGTACCCACTTACTTTCAGTACAGCAATACCATAGGAGAATATAATTTTGTGAATTGTACTTATTAAATCCAAAAAGAACTAAGCATTAATACTTCCTTAGCTGTCTGATGTTATCCAGTTTTCAGTGAATTCCATAAATCATTTGTGTAATTGTCAATGTTAAGATAAGCTTCTCAGGAAGTTATATATTGTATGCAAGGCTTATTATATCCAATTGACAAAAATTTTTAAGTTTAAAAAGTACTGCTTGTAGATAAATAGAAACATTCTGAAAAGTAAGGGCTTTCTATTCTACTTATCTCTGTAAGTCATTTCCCATATATAGTCCCCGTATATTATCATACTGCTATGCCATTTATTTTGTATTTACACTAACTTGCATCTCCACTTTTTAATCCTCACTTATGCACCGTATTTATGAAAGGAGAGCATGAAGAAGAACCATGAGAAGAAAAGCTGGATGTGATAACAAGTTTGTAATCACAGCAGAACTATTATCCATACTAGCAAATATCCATCAGGACAGCTGCTGTTATTTGCTGGTTCCTGGCAGCTCCCAGCCCATGGAGCCTCGGGCAATCCATCCCCAAATAGGTTGCAGCTCATCTGTGTGGCTTTGCTTTCCTTGATTGTCTTTAACCTTAAGCAGAACAACTCACACCTCTCACAGTGCCAGCACACTCTGCACGCACCTAAGTTTTATGGTTGTGTTAGGCTGTGGCCCAGACTCATCTCCTCTAACATTTCACACTGCCAGTGTGTTGTCACACACTTTTCTACAGGCATGGCGTGAGATAAACGGCTTTTTTTATGCACCCGATGGATTGGGGCAGATTGGCTTGAGTACGAGCTCCACCTCTTTAGGAGAATGGCACTGACTCCTTGCTGCATGGCAAACTCCAAGCCTCCGGGCACGGCAAAGAAAACAACTCAGGCACAGAGAGAGGGCCCCAAGCACCCCTGGAGAACAACTGAAACCCCATAACCCCGCAGAGCAAACTGCCCTCTTGTCCACCTCTCCTCATCTTCTGCAGGGCTGTGGTATGTGCGAAGATGAATCAGTAGACAGAGATGGCAAGTAGCATTTGCTTGTGGTTAAGATGTGGTTTTATGGAGAAGTCAGGTATTTTTGGACCAGGAGACCTGGGGAGAAAGGAGTTCATACTAGGGTAAAATATAGTAGTGGCACAGAGTGTTTTGTATGGAGTTACCTCCAAGTAGAAGATGATGTACGTTTCTTTCCTGCTTAACTCTTGTGCTGCTTTTACAAAAGCTTTTCCAAAAAAATAGTAAAATTAGGTAGAGAAAAATCTTTAAAACTAGCTTTAGAAAAAGTCTGGCCAGGTCCACTCACCCTTTTTTCTTGTTATATATTTGTGTGTGATGATAGCTTCTCATCCTTGCATGACAAGGCAGAGGCTTCAAAAGGGAATACAAGCGTCTTTTCAAATTACACTTAGATAAGTAACCAGAAGGGTATGTGCATGAAACACTTATCTTCTTAAATAAACTGATGGGAAAAGTTAAGAGCTTTCCCCTCTCCTGCCTCAGAGAAGAAAAGTATGTCTACTAATAGAGTAGTACGTCAAGGACCAGGTTGAACCTCTTCTCCTTAGGATCAGCCTCAGCATTGCCACCATAGACCTACAAGATGTTTCCCCAAAACTGATGGCCCAGGCCATGGTTAGGAGCTTGGATGAAAGCCAAAGATCAACCAAAGAGCAAAATCTGATGGCAATGTTCACGGGTGGGGACTTTTCCAGGTGAAAGACAGATTGCCCCGTGTTACCCAATGTCAAGGGTACCAAGAATACTCGAGGGATGTCAAACCGCTCTTGGTTTTGATTCAGAAATCAACGAGCGAGGACCATGTGCTTTATTGTGGCAGAGGCCGTGTGTGGCTGTGGCTTGTGACCCCGATGCCAGGCGCAATTGCCCGGTATGGCCCGCAAGCAAGGCGGGGGGGGGGGGCTGCTGCTTGGTGTGGCAGCACCCTTACCCCCCACAGCCTCCCGCCACATCGCTCACCTTCCCCTGGCAGAAGTTCCCGTGCCCGACAGCTTTCCCCGGAGGAAGAGTGCGGGAGGCCGGAGCCCAAAGCCGCCCTTGCCTCGGGCCGCCGCCCCGCCAGGCGGGAGCCCCGCGGGGCGGCGCGGGCGGGCCAAGCGGAGCCGTGCCGTGCCGTGCCGTGCCGTGCCGGGGAGGAGCGCGGCAGCGTTCATAGCAGCACCCAGAGCCCGACAGTCGGGATGCGGCTGCAGAGGGGAGGGGAGCGAGAGCGGCGGCGCCTTCCCCCCGGAGAAGAGGGAAGTTAAATAGCCAGCGCGACTCCCCCGCCTTCCTCTCCCCTCCTGGCCCCGAGCCTCCGGCGAGCCCCACCACGTCCCACCCCTCGCCCGCCCTGCCGGTGCCGCCGCCCCGCCCGGGCCGCGGGCGGCGGGGCAGAGCGCGGAGCGGTGCGAGCCTGCCCCACGGAGCCGGGACGCCGGTGTTGCCGGTAGGGGCGGGCGTTTGGGAGTCGGTGCCTGGGGCGCCGCGTCCCGCCGAGCCGCCCGTCTGAGAGGACCACGCCAGCTGCATGGGAGGAGATGAGCGTGGCGGGGAAACAGCCTCCTCCAGCACCGCTCGAGCGCCCCGGCAGCCTCCTCGTCCCCACCTGGGCAAGTACCCGCTCTCCCCTCAGCCCGTCCCGGTACCAAGTCCCACGGCGGGGTGGGGGGGGGGTCCCGCCGGCGGCGCTGCCCGGAGGGCGGGAGGGAGGCGCCTGCGTGAGGGGAGCCGGGAGCGGGAAGCGGGGCGGCCCGGCCTGCCAGCCCCGCGCGACGCCGAGGGGCTCTCGGAGGGACGAGGTGGCAACTGCCCGGGCTGAGCGCAGCTCCCTCCGGTGGGGCGCTCGCCTTCCCGCGCTTCGGCTCCTCAGCCCGACAGCGGCCGTGGGGGTCCTCACCGGCGGTCCGAGCGCGGTCGGGTGGGATTTGTCTCCCGTGCTGTGGGGGTTGTACCTGGCTGTGATCGCGATTTTCAACCCGCCGCGACAGGTTGCAGTGTGAGGGTCGAGTTTCCCGGGGACAGCGTTGAATCGCTCCGTTTGTAACCCAGCTGCAAGCCTGTGCTGACAAAAAAAATTAGCTACTTCGACGTATTTAGCACCTCACGGACTTCTAAGAGAAGCCCGTGAGGGAGTTGGAAAATAACTTGCTACTTCATGGCAACGTATTTGGAAAATCATTTATGAATGATGCCCTCTGACGGCGGTTCTCAGCTCTCCCTGATTTATATAAAATGTAGTAAGTATGCCCTGCGTACCTTTTAAAATCATTACAGATTCTGTGGTTTAATGTGCCACTCTTCTTGGCATGTAAAGTTATTTTGGTGAATTGTAATCGCAGTGTTTTTCAGTCACCATCTAAAAAGTTAGTCATTGCATTTATTATAAAATAGTTTACTGGTGCTAAAATAAACAGCCCATTAATTTTTTTGCCCTGTCCTTCAAGCTATTTCTGTGACCACAGCCTTGCAGTTTTTAACGGAAGACAGTGTTATCTTCCTCATGTTTTATCCAGTGTTGTTTAGAAGGTGTCTCCTTTCAGCTGCATGAAGGATGACTTAAAGATGTGTTCCCCCTCACAGTGAATTCATAACAGCTTTGAGCCTCTGTAATCGTAAGACTGGGAGTAAATATTTGGAAGGTGCAAGTGTGGGAGCAAAGGGTAGAGGCTACCTGAAATCAGAAGCATGTACGACAACTGCACGGAAATCTGTGGAAACAAACTCTTGTCTTATCCTAGCCAGCTTTTACACTGTATGCACTGTATATTTGCATCTCTCTTTCGACTGCGTGTGAAGAAATGCAAACATTTAACCTTTGGGTTTTTAGAATTTCTGTAATTCAAAAGGAAGTAATCGAATTAAACCTACTCTAGAATCCTCTGTGTTTTAAGCTGTTCCACAGCTCTTAATTTGTAAGACCTGTTCCTGAACTGCAAAAATAATCTGTGCAGCAATTACCTAAAATGTTAACAGCTGAGTAGGTTGTATGGCAGTTCAGAATATTTCAGCGTTAAAGGTGAGGGATAATCACTATCATTAGGTGAAATTTATGACTGGTATTCTTGTAGTTGTGTTAAATGTGTATGTTTAAGGCCAATAGGACATGCTGTTCCTGCTGATACTCATGGGACTTCTGCCTGGGGCTGAACTAGATGCTGAGTGAATGGTGAACTGACCTTTTGGACAAGACTGGTAGGAACTAAAGGCTTGTGGCTATATAGTTTACCTGGACCCTAAATGGGAAATAGTGCCATGAATTTAGAGCTTTGGCAAGCTGTTCATTTCCAGTAAACACAGAACAACTTCCAGAGTATTTTAAATAGAAGTGTATGATTGAAAGAATGCATGTGTATATAGTTTTTTAAAAAAAAAAAAGGCAGTATAGACTTTAAGTTCAACAGGGACATCTTACGGCAGGTATTTATTTAGGTGAGTTCGTAACTGCCTGGCTCTCCAGAGATGCCACATACTCAACCTCTGCTGAGAATTATGCTCAAAATGTCTTAAAAAATAAGGACTTGTTTTATAATTAAGAGAGTGATAAGTGCTTGACTTGCATCTTCTTGAGTTATTTAACAGTATTGGAATCTAGGTCTGTTTACCTTGCTAAAAGAAAAATGTATATTTTAATGTTGGTGTATTGACTGTGCACATTTTTCTCAGAAATAAGATATAATAACACTAGTTACCATTGAACTACTAAATATTGCATGCTGAGTCCAATTCATTGTTTGGGATTGTGGTAGCTAGGCAGTCTTAATACTTAAAGGTACTTTTTTTTTTTTTTAAATTCCCCCCCCCCCCCCCCTTCTTCAGAAGGATGACAATTAAATACTACTCCTTGGAAAGTAATTGAGCATACTTTTAAATTAAAGACAGCATGCTAGATTTGAAATACCATACTAATTATTTTGTGTGCTTGTATTTTTAACACCAACAAGCTCTTTTAAGAATGTTTCTCGCAATATATCTATAAACTTCTTGAAGTGCAGTTGTTTATGTTCTGTTCTATAGAACTGAAGTTTCAGTCAGACCTTGTCTCCAATGTTTTGCCAGTCTCTTCTTAGTGTAACTTCTGATACTTGTTTCATTTGGGATCAGACACATGTTCTTATTGAGCTGATTTCAAAAAGCAGCATATGCTTCCTCTATCTGTAGTGAACTTTTTGTTCGATTTCTCATATAATTCTTCCCCTCTTTGCCCCTCAGAAATACTCAAGAGGCCAAATCCTTTAGGAATTGTTACTCTGTCAGAGTACCTGTGCCATGATTTTACGTGGATTTTATGGTCTCATTGATCTAGTATGCATTAGATATTGTGGTTTTCATTGTGTTGCTAGAAGCATGAAAGGGAATGATAGCCTTACAGTCACTCGCACTGTTGATATCCCAGGATTTTAAATGAAGAAATAAAAGTGTATAGCTCATTGCTATGTATAAATAAACCTTGTCACTAGTTGTTTTTTTTTTTTTTTTTTTAAGAATAGGGACTATTCTCTTAAACTTCTGTTGGCATGTTATATGTAATAGACCCAGTTTTCTAATAGCTTTTTTGTGGCTGTGTATGGAAGTTATCAGTAGACTTTTTATTCAGCAGAAACCCAAAGGAAAAAGATGATGTGGAACTTTTTTTGGATAGCGCTCTTTCTGGAGTTACCCAAACTGTATGCTCAATAAGACGAGGAAATGCAGCACATGCAGGTTTTCTATTCCTTTCTTCCTCTTTTTTTCACTATGTCTATGTAATTTAGATACTTGGAGAGAGATGCTAATATATTTATTTACTTTTTTTTTTTTTTGGAAAGCAAGTCGTGGGGCGTTGATGTTTTTTCAAAATTTGGCACCCACCAATACTTCCTGAAAGTGAACACTAGGTGTCATGTTACCACAAACATCAGTGTCTTGCCTTTTCCCTATCTATCTTTTCACGGTCAACATTTAATCTTGCCATTTTCCTAAAATAGATGACCACAATTAATATTCCACGCCAGTATTTTGGTAGGGTTGGACTGCATTCAGTCATACTATATGTGACTGTAAGAAGCTTCAACTTTCCTATGATTTTCCATTAAAAGTTCTGTCAGCACTAAGGTGGCATGGATTTTGAGATTATTTCCAAGATCTGTCTTGGGTAGGATATACTTACTAATTGAAGCTTTTCCTCCCACACACTCATTTTCTATTAAAATTCCTTGCTGGGCAAAAGCTGATTTCAGAAACTTTTGTTGTGAAGTGAACAGAGTTGTCTCTTGATATGAGGATGGAAAACACAAGAAAAAAGATGGTGGAGCTTCATGATAGTGAGGGGGTGTCCATGTATTCTGTTGTGTGAAACCTAATAATTACTTTCCAGTGCAAATTTTGTTGACTTTCCACTAATTTGGGAAGATATTTTTTCCCCAAAAAATCTGTGAAATTGATAGGTTCGAGATCCTATTAAAGAAATTTACCAAGAACTTACTAAATATCAGAGTATGCAAACGTTTCACGTTTCTTCACTTGGCTTCCCTACCGTCACAAACCAAATCTGAATCCTGCTTCTACCTGTACATATCTCCATGAAAACAGTTATCAAACTGATAAAAAACATATTCAAGCTTATGGCTTTAACATCTTAATGGAAATAAGACTTGTGCCCACCTGCTGCTCTGAAAAACAATGTCTGATCTCAGAAAAAGAACAGCGTTGGTATTCTTTTTACACCTCAGATCTGTGTTTCGTGTTGTAAGCAATTTTTTTTCTGATGTTTTAAACATTCTATGAGATGAATATAAATAGAATCACTTTCACTTGGGAGTGCAGAGACTGCCGAGAATAGAAATGGTAGCAGAGCTCAGCAGAAGGAACAGGGCATGACCGTGTTCCTACAATACTGACACCTAATACCGCTTGCCACTGGCATCACGATAATAGAGACAGCAAATACAAATCAGACTCATTCAGGTTGAAAGGGACCTTGGGGAGGTCTGCGAGCCTAACCTTCTCCTGATAGCAGTGACCATGTTGAATTCAGACTGAGTTGCTCAGGTCTTTTCCTATTGCATCTTTAAAACCTCCAAGGATGGCGACTGCACAACCTCTCTGGGCAACCTGCTCCCTGCTGGGTTGTTTTCACGGTGAAGCGGAGAACTGTTGTTAGCTCCTCCCCAAAGCTGCTTCTTTAGGTTCAAGCAAGCCCAGCTTACTCAGCCTCTCCTCACAGGGGAAGTGCTCGAGCCCCCTGACCATTTTGGTGGACATCGATTGGACTTGCGCCCATTTGTCAATGTGTTTCTTGTGTTGGGGGCCCAAAACTGGATGCAGTCTAATGAGTGCCAAGTAAAGGGAAATGATTACATGGATTGTGTCTCTGTTGTTGCTGATACTGCTAGTCTTTGTGGCTGGCAGCGTGCACTGGTGACTGTACAGCCTTCGGTCCACCAGGACAGAAGGATCCCTGGTCCTTTTCAGTATTACTCTCTTCCCTGCTCCCCCCCTCGATGTCTCAGAGAAATCCTAAGCAATGAAAGTTTTTAAAAAGCAGATGGCTAGTGGAAGTGCCTCTTCTTTTCCTCCATTAGTTAAGAATGAATGCATAACTCAAGGGATAGTGTATCAAGTGTATCATAACTCAAGATATGCATAACACTGCATAATTTAGCAGATTATTGTACTTGCTTTTTTATGTGGTGTTTCACGTACTCCGCCGCCCCCCCCCCCCCCAAGCAGGGAGAGGCTGACGCTGACTTCCATCTGAAGTTGAGATTCATTTACTATAAAAACTGCATGTTACAGTACTTGGAACAATTTAGTGGATTTGCTCATCCTTCGTATTGCTGACGAAGCTGACAGTTAAAGCCAACGGAGGCCCAAGATCGTGCTTCACTCCAGACACCCTTTGTCAGTAACACTCATTTAATACAGATATGATCTAAATTTTTTTCAGTCTGTTTTAAAGGCAGGCTGATTCTACCGTTTTGAACTCCTCTGTACCTGCTTGTCTGAACTTTCTGTCTGAAGAACAGTGTGACTCCAACGAGAGCTGTTGTGCTGGAACCCCTCTGCCACTCTATTTATGTGTATCAGCAGGGAGATTTCTATAATGAGATTTACAAACTCTCTAAAGGATATAACCTTGAAGAGCTGGAACCCTTTAGCACAATCTAATCAATATTATCTCATTTATCATCTCCTTGTGAAGTTCAGATTGTAGTAGGGACAAAACGCATTTGTAGTATTTAGAGAAGTTCTGGGCAGGAAAATCAATGCAAAACCTCAGTTGTTTTGTACTGTATTTAAAGAAGCATAGTACATGCTCATACTGTATAATACCGTAAAACCATTAGCCTTATAATGCTTCCCTCCACCATGCCAAACTTTCAGGACTGTTTATGCCTGTTGTTTTGGGATTTTTGCCTTTGCACAGTTTATGTGAAACTTCTAAGTCACTGGATGAATAAAAACTGAGGAGAAACTTTTCCCCTGAACAAGCAAGTTCTATGTAATGCGATCTGCTGTGCAAGTGCATCTGGAGTAGCTTTTTTCATAGGCGGTTACCATCTGCACTGTAAACATACTTCCCAGAGTCTGAGCGGCCGAGTTCCATAGCACTTCTTTGATCTAAAGCAGTACTGACTTCCGCACTTTACTTACGGAGATGTGTAGCAGAGAGGGGTTAATTGATTTGTTGAGGACCACAGAAGCAGTCTTACCCAGACAGGGATAGAATCAAAGCCTTTTGGTGTCAAGTCTTTATTGTCAGCTCCTGATGATTCTTCCTTGCCACAAAATCAAAATTTAGTGGTTGTACCTTTTGATGGGAATTCCCTTTTAGGTCCAGCTTTGCGGGAGGCCTAACAAAATGGAAAGAGTTCAAATGGGGCTCAGGGTAGCTCAGCCTGTGTTTTGTGATGGGCTATTTTCACATAGCCAGTGGAGAAACAGTGTGTTGGCTGCACTATGCATGCTGGAGGACAGAGCTTCCACAGCGCTATTATTGTGGTTCGTACTACTAACAGTTGTTAACATCTATCTGTACACTGGATAAACTGTAAATAGCAGTATACAAAGTTTCAGAGTACATTGTGAAGTGGGTGAGCATTATTGTTCCCACTTTACTAGTGGAGAAGCTGAAGGAAAGAGGTTTTAGTTAAGGTTTTGAGTTGGGTTTTTTTGTAAATTTGGATTAAGTAAATTGTCTTTCAGTACTTTACGTTTTCTGAATACATGATGAAACTTCCCCAACCTTTATGTGGAGAATGGTTTTCAGTTTTAAAGTTTTCTTCCATATCTCAATTAGATTTTGTTGGGGTTTTTTTGTGGGTTGGTTTTTTTTTTTTTTTTCCCCTTCAGTAAATCATGCACTGTCCTGTCCCATCCAATAATGGATGCAGACTTCTTTGGAGAATACTCATTCACTTAACTTATGAGCACAAACATACTTGCTTCTGCTGCTCGTGTAACTAAGGAGTAGTATGTTTAGCATTACTGTGAATATGTATAAATTATATTATGTAGCTTACATATTAGCTATTAATATGTAACATGAAAAATACAGAAGAACAAGCATACACATTCAAAACGGAGCTAAATGATGTGAGAGATAGTCATGAATATTTATTTTGTGTCCTCTATAGAAGCTTTTTCCTCTAGGTGTATGTAAAACTATTAAGTTTATTGGAGGAAAGTGTCAGAGGAATTGATCTCATATTGGATATCACGAGGATGCAGGCATATTTGAAAACTGTTTGTCACAAGCATGTGTTGCCATCTTCCTTTCCAGCAAACCTGTTCAATCAACAGGAAAAGAGAGATTTTTTCATTTGTTTCACTGGCTGCAGCTAAGACATAGATACTGCAAGGAAATTCATAGGCACATCTTTCCATACAAATCTTGTCTAACAGTATTAAGTGATGTTTTTAGAAAGACTTAAGGAATTACTCATAGGTGGTGTTGTGTTAATAAAATGCAAGTTTATGCTATAATAGTAAAATATTCTACTCTTTTCAAGCAGGCTTTACAATCTAATTTTATATGATGGGTCTTTTCCTCTCTTTTTTTCAACATATCCTGCTGTCTTACGCAGCATTTTTGTAAATGTAGCATTTAGACGTTCTTCTGCCACTGTTCATGAGCCCTGACGGAACGGCAATGTAAGGATATACAGTAATCTGTGCTGTGTGCTCATTTCTAGAATACAGTTGAAGCATAAGTAAGCATAAGTTGCCAGTTCAGTCTGACAGTCTTGTTTTGTGATGTAGCTATTGCTTTTTATAAAATTGTTTCCTTTTCTAGTTTTGAATTGTCAGCGTAGTTATCAGTTGCATCAACACACTGTTTTATGCAACTATTTATTGTACTTTTCATTTAAAAGATGAATTAATTACTAAGGCATCTGGTGCATCATATGGTGCATATGCTGGATGTGCTAAACAGAATAGTCTTTTTAAAATAATAAGAGAAAAATTACATTACATAAAAGGATTAGACTTTTTAGTGTGCTTTGAAGAGTAACTTTACTGTACTAAAATCTCCAAGTCTGGTATTCAGGATTTTGTGATCGTTAGAGGAATCTTTGATTCTGCTGGAACAAGTGTGCATGCCTGTATGTGTCTGTACTTGTAATATGTGAAAAATAGAGGGGGGAAAAAAAGACGCTGTTTTCTGACAAGAACTTTATTATACATGGACCAGTTATATGATACTTCTTCCAAGTGATAATCACAGAATAGGTTATGGTTAGTGCCATTTACAATTCATAAGGCAAGAAATTTTTATTCTTACTGTCTATGGAAATTATATATCCTCCGAGGTTATCAAACACTAAATGAAGACCACCTCAGTCTTCAGATAACCTATAGGTAATAGATACACTTCAACCCACTGTATCTAACTCCACCCAAACCTCCAATTTCCTTGGTGTACTTAAGACAAACTTCATAATCATTTCACATTAGAAAATTACTGAAATCTACCTTAGCCAAAATTACCAACTGACACCAGTTTAAGGTTGAATTACTGATTTGTTACATAGTGTCATCTCCAAGGGAAGGATGGCAGAAATTCGATATGGGCCAATTTATTCGCTGTTTACAGTTATTCATCTTTGCTCTCAATCAACTGAAATTCGATATGTATCACCCTTCTTATGTATAAAGTTTCAGAAGATGAGGCTTAAATCTATCCAGTGTACCTTCCATTTATAAAAAAATATTTTCTTCATTGAAATTAGACTTCCAGAACTTTTAACAGTGGTGTTTTTTTTTGTTAAATGGGACATTAACAAAAGCATGGCACCATCACAACTCAGTTTAAGGAATCAAGGTTGAAGATGTAGCAGGATGCGTTGGTCTCAAAGGACTTTCAAAAGCAACATGATCTTTTCAGAAAACATACTGAATCCAACAAGAAAGCAGTCTGCTTTAAGCATATCTAGCTTAGGAATACGTGCGTACTCCTAAAGGTAGGTGGTCCAGGAAGCAAGTCTGAAGTCTGAATTGTCAAAATGCTACCACAGCAACCTACTGGTGAGAATTAATGAACTGAAATTGTTTAGATCTGATTTGCATACACAACTCTAAAAAGCTTTCAGTTGTTTATGACAGTCAGACAATATATATTGTAGCTTGGAAGAATGCTTCCTTCTGACTTTTACTACCTGTAATTACCTTTAGGGTAAGAAAACAAAAATTAGATTTCTAATTCTTACCAAGAGCAATCTTGTAGCAGTTGGAACCATCTGTGACTAATACCTTCAAGAATATTTCTTTCACATGTCAGGAAAGAGGAAAGAATGGGTAATCTTTTACTGACTCCCAGTCAGGAAAAAACCCAAATCAACCACAATTAACAATCTGACTCAATTTGGTTTTTGTCACCTCTTCATTTTTTAGTTTATTGTGTGACTAATTGTGCTTATGTGCTATTGTGCTTATATACCCCTCTACTTCTGTACTTCACTTGTTTGTGCTCCTTCTTTATAATCTTTGCTTTACCCCTTAAAAAAAAAAAAAAGGTTTTCAGGCTCTCTCATTAGCTGAACATGTACTCATTGTAGATGCTCCATTTCACAGTTTATCCCACCAATTGACAAGAAGTAAACAGAAATGAAGAGAGGAGAAATTTTTTTTTTTTTCCCTTAAAGGACAGAAACACTATAGGGCAGTTATTAAAGGGAATGGATGTGAAAGGAGTGAGTAGGCAGACAGGTGTTACCTAGACCTCAGGGAGCACTGGGTTGTTTTTTTCTGGGTTACTTGTATCTGTGTGTAGTAGAGAAAGTCCATACTTAAATCTCTGCTATCTCTGTGTCAAACTGCTGAAAGCTGAGAAGAAGAAAGACTTTCATGAATGTCAGTAAGGTTAACTTAAATGTCTGTTGGCTGTAGTTTTCATAGCTAAATATAATTAAATGTAGTAAACCTGCTGGAGTTGACTCTGTAATTCTCATAATTCTAGTGTCATTTTAATCTAACCAGGGTCAATCTAATTCTATTCCACAAAAACGTCTTGCTTCATCAATTTATAGCATAAAATGAAGACTTCATCTTTTAAAATTTATAAAATTTTCCCTCTATTAGTCCAATATGTGATTCATTGCCAAGTGCCACAAAAAAAAGTGCGAAGAGTGCTTCATGTATATTTTTTAAGGAATTAGTGTTTGGGCTGTCTGCTCTGGGAGAACTATAAAAATATTTTTATATTTTGAAAATTAGCTCCAGACTATGCTGCCTTACAAAAGTTATGACTTAACCCAGCATATCTAGCAGAAGTAAGATAAATAAAACTAAAACAAACCCACCAACCTATTGCCATGGTTTATGGCACTGAGGTGTGAGATGAACGTAATGCAGTTTTATAAATTCCTTTTGGATGGAATTTATAATTGGTAAAAAGTAGATTGTTTTGTAGAGCATCATTATTTTTCAAGTATTTCTGTGGAACTTTGGCAAACAGAGGCCAGCCAAGAGAGTATTATCAGTATAAATTGAAAAACTCCTGTCCTAGGGAGAAGGGATCTTTTCCATTTAAATTAAGTAATCAAAACATTCTCCAAAATGAAAGATGAAGGAACATTATTTAGGACTAAGAATAGCGTTTGTCTATAACTGACTTCTGACTATAATCTCTGCTTTTATTTGTGGTGTTGATGTTTCATTAGGAGGGCTTCTGCTCACTGAGAGCTAATCCTCTATTTTATATTTAATTGGATGTGACTTACAAGAACAACCCAAGCAGTAGTCTATGTTCTCTCTATGTAATCTGCAAGAAATACTAAAAAGTATTTTCTTTCTTAAATATAATGGAAAATTGTCATCTTGAACATTATTGCACAGAATAAAAATTTAGATATGCTAATTGTAAATTGCAATCTAAATAGTCTCTCATCAGCTTGCTTGATATTTACAGATCAAATATCTTGTGGAACTAATTTCATGTTCTTATGTGAAATTAAGGTGCTTTCACTAATGAGCTCTACAGATACTTTTTATGACTGTTTCAGTTAACTGGAACATAGCAATTTGTCTTAATTTTCCAAGACTTAATAGTCTTCCAATTCTCCACTGGTGGTACAGGGTAACCTATGATTTAGAGGTACAGCCATACCTCGAGGTCTGGGAGTTTTGTTGGATGTAGTCAAGTAACTGCTGTAGAAGCAGAATAATACTCCATTCAGATCGTACCTTCTGAAGATAGGTTTTGGTATCCTTTCCCTTCTGTAGGTGGGAATTATTGGCTACCACTACACTAAGAAGGCCATGGCACAGCTCCAAGCACTAAAATGCATTTGATTATACTGTTAAACTGTTAGTATTTTTGTTAGCGTAATTTTGTCCTAGGCTAATTAGCAGTCTTCCAGATAACACCCAGACTGTGACTTGGGACCATTCCTGTGGGCAGCACGATTGTGGTTCATGTCTTCAGGGAGGGCAAAAGCGCTTAGATTCACTGATACGAGTTGTGCCAGCTGACCTCCAGGCCCTCAGCTGCTTTATTTGCTAGTATAGATGCTACTGCTTAGACTTGTCCTCTTCACTGTAGCTGTCTCGTTCGTCATTGATACTAACCTGATGTGCTCAGAAGTGTTTGAGACTTGCTGACCCTTTTATTCAGGGGAATTTACCACCAGTGAGCTGAGTAAAGGACTTGTTTTTTTCAAAACAAACAAATATTTATATATTCTGCGGCTTGCAGAACAAAGCATAAAATGGTGATGGAAAATATTCCATTACAAAGAGTCTTTATTTCATCCTAGGACACGTGCTTTAATATTTTACTTTGGATTAGGGACATGGTTTTCAGGTGAATCTCATGATCATCATGTATTTATTGCCATGTAGGCTGTGTTGTAAAGTGGTTTGGAGTGCACCAAAGGTATATCCTACGTTGGTAAGTAGTGCATCTGAATACAAGTAGATTTGTGGAGTAAGACAGAGGGACTGAACATTCACACTATATCAATCTGGGGTTTTATTTCAGATTAGCTTTAGCCTGATCCTGTGGACTGAACGCCCATTAGTGGTTGGGCTCTCTAGGTTTGCTCCTGGAGCATGCCTACAGCTTGTGTGCTCTGAGACCATGCTACAATGCAGACCACAGCATGAGAAGTGGAAATGACTGGGGGAGATTTGCTTCAATAATCTACTTCTAGTGTGAACTAAAATGCTGATACAGAAGCATCCAAGCTGAATGTCTTTCAGATGGAAGTAAACTGAAAGGTGTTTCATAGATGCACCTGATTAATTGCAGCCACTAATGAGGGTTCAGTCCATGGGACCATGCTGTAGAAAGTCCAAAATAAAACCTCCCCAAAATGCCCATGGTAGAACTGTTGCGTCTTTGACAAAAGCAGTTTTACTCTGCAGATCTACCTCTCTTGTAATGCATTACTAGTCTGTCTGGATATAGGCTCAGTAAATTCGATTCTATGTTTTTATATTCCAAATGTGATTAAAAGATGCAGACTACTTATCTGCGCTCTGTCTCCCTCTCTCCAGTAGCGTACAAATGAGGAGAGTACCTGTCTCTTCCTTGCCTTCCTCTGCTAAACCCCCACTTTCCTTAGAATATTTAGGCTCTAGTGTAATGCGTAGCACTGTAGGTCAGGCTGAAAGAATAAATGTTGACAGCTCTTTCTCTTCCTCCTTCTTACTTTTCCTTCCCAATTTTCTTACATTTGAGAGGGTGTGATTTGGAGTATTATTCTCAGATGTGCTATGAGAAGTAAGATGGAAAATACTCCCTCAATTTGCAAATTCCCTTAGTTACACAAACTGAGGGACTCCGTAGAGGAAAGAACTTCTGCTGCTTGTTTTGCTCCTCTTCTTCATAGACTGCAGAGTACTCATCATTACTTGTCTCTTTTAAGAAAAGAGGCAGAGCAGATTAGTGAAGAATATTCCAGGCTGTAGACATGGATAATCTTTGAGGCATGCAAAACACCCTCTTTTTTGCTAGGGGAAATTATTCTTCCTATTAATTCATCAGGAGAAGTTAGGAAATAAACTAAAGGTTGGGGGGAGATTAGAGTTTAAAAAAAAAAAAAAAGTCTTTTGAAAAGAATATTTCAGGTGCTTTAATTCTGGTTTAAAGCATCCTTAAACAAGAGATAACACCCATAACCTAGCAGTAACATCTTACAAAAAGCAATATATAAATGTGACCGCAGTTCCCAGTGCCCTAATGACTTAATTCCCAGTTATTCTCAGTTCCTGTTGCAGGTTGCCAGGTCTTGCTAGAATCTTGAACGTTAGTCTGCCAACAATTTGATTATAGTGGTAGTGAAGAGAAATAAGTATATGACATGAAGTTTTGTCATTATGGATCAACTTAATGGCAGGAGAGAGAACTTTTCTAATTTGATCAAGTTTAAGGAGAATATACATGTCTCTTCTTCATGCGTTACCTGTGTCTGTTTATAAACATTTGTCACTATTTTGTCAGGTTTGATATTGAACTTTGGCTGGCATTTTGCTCTACTTTTCTTGCTTGTGTACCATGCTCCTGGTGGGTAAGGACGCTACCCCTGCCTGCCTCACGACCACCCTGAGCTCCCTGCTTACCTTCCCTGGTGGAGCAGCTCACTCTCTCTGCTCCCTGGCACCTGGACACCCAAGTTGATCAGGATCAGATTGAGTTGGTTAATCTGCATTTCTTCACTCCTTTGGCTTTACTCCTTTTTTTTGCTGCAGTTGAAGTCTGCTGTTACTTCGTTTGGTCTTTGCAGTAGGATATTTGCTCTTTGCAGCAGCTTCCTGTGTATCTGAAGACTGTCAATATATCTTCTGTAGTATAAGCAGCATTAATCCCCTCCTTCTTTGAATCACGCATTTTCTTTGCTATTGACTTTTTTCAGTTGGCCCATATCTGTCTGTAAAAATTGTTTATGGGACTCCATCTCATGAAGTATTCATAATTACACATCGTGGAGCATGAAATAGATGATTGACTTATGTTCGGCTTGTGATTTTCCAGGTTCCGATGTTTTTGTAGCTGTTTCTTCCTGTTAAAATGGTTTTGTGTGCTTGACTGTTAAGTTGGTTTTTAGCATCCAGATTTACAGACTTTTTGATAGCAGAATCCCTTTATATGATTGCAAAATGAACACTATTTTGTGGATAATCACCATATTCTGGGTATTACGAACAGGTTCACAGCTGAATTGATCATGATGAAGTTTAAATACTTATTTAAACATTAATTCTTTTTATAGCAGTGATAACCAGTTTAAATGTTTGAGTTGGAGCTGCTTGTGTGATTTCTGTATAGCATGTTCTATAAAGAGTATTCAGAACTATACACACCAACCAGGTCCACAGATCTACTACCACTTGTTTGCTTGGTATATGTGAGACGAACAGGATTATTAATTGTTGTTCAGTTTATTTCATGAATTGCATGGGAGAATTATTCTGCTTAAATTGCTGCTTAATTTTTCTGCAGCAAAGTACACCAGGGAATTTGTGATTCAGGATTCAGAAACCTTTCAGGAACGGTAGGCCATATAGCATGCTGCTTACACCCACATGTGTATTGTGTATGTTTTATGTTTTTCTGCTTTGCCAGGCTGGAGCCAAGTTTCACTTGGAGCTGGGAGAGTCTGCCTCTTAAAAGTAAGATATCTGAAATATCTAGGTAGTATGTGAGATCATAATTCCCGCATCCCAAGGTTTAAGTTTAGATTTGGTGGAATCTCCATCCTTAGAGATGCACAAAGTTATCTGAGCAATCTGTTCCTATACAGTTTCATGGTGAAGGTGTTTTTCATGCATTCCCATTGTAACTCTAATAATTATTTCTAAAAAGAAGAAAGTGAAGAAATACAAGTAGATGAAGGCCACCTTTCCAAAGTTGAATTGTTTGGTTTACCACTCACTGTCTTCTCCTCTAAAGGAGAAAATCTGTAGAAGAGTACAATTTTAAGGATTATGAAATGTTCTTCACTCGTTCGCTTCTCCAGAGTTTTTTGGCTATTAGAGTTATTTTATGAAGGAGAATAAAGGAAGCCTCAATTACAGACATTTTTCAGAGTATATTAAATAAAGATTTGGCCATGACATTTATTTTCTTGATCAAGGAAACTTCTGGACCTAAGTGATGTAAGATCTTAGTGTATCTTCATACTAATAAACAAAGAGAAGTACCAGGACAATGAGATTACTTTTGTAATGGTGAAATCTGTAGCTAATTAGGTCCAACCATCTCTCCAGCCAGAGTGGAGTGACAGATTAGAAACCTCCTCCATGAGCAAGAATGTGTGTCACAATACTCAGGATGTCAAGTAGACTTGGCACGATAAGAGATTTGTTAAACAGGGAACTCATGACTAAGCTTCAGTGCAAAAATGCAGCAAAGATGGACTACAAAGCAGGAATTTAGAAACATTGCATGGTTGTGTGGGAATGGTGTCAGGATAGTCAAAGCTCAGCTGGAGTTAAGACTTGCAGGGGACACGGAGGGCAACAAGAAGAGCTTCTATCACTATATTAGTAATAAAAGGCTGAACAAGGGAAATGTGGGACTGTTGCTGAATGGAGCAGGTGAAAGTGGACACAAAGCTGAGGTACTCTGGGATGAGAGGAAACAGCCTCAAGTTGCGCCAGGGGAGGTTTAGATTGGATATTAGGAAAAATTTCTTCACTGAAAGGGTTGTCAAGCATTGGAACAGGCTGCCCAGGGAAGTGGTTGAGTCACCATCCCTGGAGGTATTTAAAAGTCATGTAGATGTGGCACTTAGGGGCATGGTTTGGTGGTGGACTTGGCAGTGTTAGGTTACCAGTTGGACTTGATGATCTTAAAGGTCTTTTCCAACCTAAATGATTCTATGATTCTACTTGATGCCTTCTTTGTCTCAGTCTTCAGCTATCAGGTGTCTCAGGCCTCTGCTTTTCAGGATAGTCTAAGCAGGAGAACTACCATGCGTGAAGGAGATTTCATAGGCACATGAAGGAGAAGGTGATTGTGAACAGTCAGTGTGGACTTAGCAAGGGTAGACCATGCCTGACCAACCTGATTGCCTTTTGTAATAAAAAGATGAGATTTGTGTACAAGGGGAGAGCAGCAGATGTTGTTTACCTGTACTTGAGTAATGCTTTTGAAACTGTCTTCACAATATTCTTGTATCAAGGATAGAGGTACATTATGGTCTGGATGGGTGAACTCAAACTGAATTGCTGGACTCTGAGGGTAGTGGTTATGGGTCAAACTCTACCTGTCATAGCTGACCCTGCTTCGAGTGGGAGGCTGCACTAGAGACCTCCAGAGGTCCCTTCCACCCTCAGTCATACTGGGATTTGATGAGTCTGTGTGGTGCTTCCAAGAAGTGAAAGGTAAGTAAGATAACCTGGATGGAATTACAGAATTAGTATCCAGTACTTTCTTTTCAGGTAATGTACTAATTAGTGTAATAATGTTTGATTTTTGTCAGTGAAAAAAAATAATTGTCATGTTACGTTAAGGCTCTTGCTCCTTCGAAGATGCTGCAAATAAAATGAATTACGACAGAAGGAGATCTAATCCCCAGTCAAAACATGGGAAAGCCACACAGTAAAATGGCCATCAGTCCAGAAATACCACATCAGATGGACACTATTATTAAACAACAACTAGGAATATTTTATTTTCTAATATAAAGATTTAACTTTATGGATATATATCAATGGGATGGAGAAAGTATTTTCTAGGAGACTTTTGAAAGCTAATTTTATACTTTTAATTTCTTTTTTCTATAATGTGACATGTATGATGCTCTTCTGCAGCAATTCATTTATTAAAACCTTGAAAATGCCAGCATTCAGTAATGAATTTTTATTTTCAGATTAGCAATTTAAAGTAGGCAAAATTTATTAAAGATGTATTATTGGGGTGTCATGGTTTAACTCCAGTCAGCAACTAAGCACCATGCAGCTACTTCCCCCTCCCCCTCCCAGTGGGGTGAGGAGGAGGAAAGGAAAAAAAAGTAAAACTCGTGGGTTGAGATAAGAACAGTTTAATAACTAAAGTAAAATATAATACTAACAATAGTAATAATGAAATATAATAATAGTAATGAAAAGGAATAGAACAAAAAAAGGGGGGGGGGGGAGAAAAAAACAGTGATGCACAGTGCAATTGCTCACCACCTGCTGACCGATGCCAGAGCTGCGCTCTGCCCTCCTGGCCAACTCCCCCCTGTTTATATACTGGGCATGATGTTCCATGGTACGGAATATCCCTTTGGCTAGTTCAGGTCAGCTGCCCCGGCTCTGCTCCCTCCCAGCTTCTTGCACACCTGCTTGCTGGCAGAGCATGGGAAACTGAGAAGTCCTTGGCTTAAGATAAGCGCTACTTAGCAACAACTAAAACATCAGAGTGTTATCAACATCATTCTCACACTAAATCCAAAACACAGCACTGTACCAGCTACTAAGAAGAGAGTTAACTCTGTCCCAGCCGAAACCAGGACATGGGGACAGACAGACCTACATTTCAAATTCAAACCCGGCTTTACTGTTACAGTTTTTAATTACTTACTATCAGATCTTTTAAAATAGTAGCCAAGAAGGTGATATAAATGTGTTGTGTTGTTCGGGATTTTCATTATAATAGAAGTACTCAAGTCGTGAACCAGCTGAACAGAACTCGGAAACTCAACCAGGACAGAAAAACAACAAACCTGGTTTGTAACCATGGAGAAAAATTATATGAATTTAAAAAGATGAAAGACTAACTAACTAAAACATGCAGAGATATGAAAAGACAGAAGTGGACTGAGCAAAATGCAGAGGGGAAATATCAGAAGAGAATAAGAAGTGAGACATTAATTATTTTCAGCAAAACTTTTTTTTCTTCTGCAGCTGTGGTTGTCTCCATTTTCTATATATAACTGAAACATTTTATTTATCTCAAGCAGTAAAACAGTAAGCAGGTCTCTTTTCTATGTGAAATGCTGTGTGGAAATCCGAGTAAATAACATTTGCAGTTATTTCACAATTTACGTTAACAACTAAAGCTTAATTATTTCTTTTTTCATTTTCATCCTTATAATACCGATCACTCCACATGGATTGTTACACTTTTGTGGCAGTAACTTTAGATCCACTGGATCTCATTAATATAAATGCCATTTCTGTGGGATATGTTAACTTCAATGAGGGTGCACAGTATATAAATCTGTATGAATTTTTGTAACTAAGTTGTCGAAGTTAGGCCTGAGTCTTATTTTCCCTTGTGCATGAGTGTGCATATACATATCTTTCTTTCCTGCCTGCCTTACCTCTCAGTAGTTCTGGAGATTTACAGAGCCAGATTGTGCTTTGCATTTATGAAGAATTTCAGAGAACTTGCTTTCATGTTCCATGAAGCATAGATTTCATTTGTGATGCATATGAAGGCTGAATATAGATACCTTAAAGAAATGTACAGGAACAGTTTATTTTCTGGGCTGTTTAGTCCAGAGTATAGAAGTAAACAACACCCAACAAATTCTGAAAAGTTACTTTCTCAAAAAATGTTGTGCAATTCAGATTTTTGCCTGAAATTACTCCTAATTTCAAAAAGGAAAAGAAATACATTTTTTAGTGTTGCAAATGATGATAATTAATGCCTAGTGTGTTTGGAGGTTTTCGTTTATTGGATATGGATTTTACAAAACTCATTAGTTCCATATAGTGAAATATATAGTGAAAAGTTATTTGTGTGATCATTATATTCCATTAATCCATAAACAAAATAAATAAAACCCCCTTTCTTCCTGTTTCAGAGGACTGTTTAAATGTTTTACAAAGTGCTTCTCTTCTGTAAATCCTAGCCAAGAAGGAAATTGTGGATGGTCTTAACATTTTTAGCATAATTTTAGTATGTTTTTCTGTACCAGGAAGAAAGATAGTGCTGTGTAGATTTGGTGAGGACACTGGGTTTTAGAGACTCTAATTGTAGATGTGAGCCATCGGATCACAGATCCCAACTGGCTGAGGACAGCAATGACAGTAGGTTTACATCAGGCTTGGTGACCTGTTCATTTGAACGTTGCATCCTCGTAACCTGAAGCGTAAAACTGAGGATATATACAAATGTTGTTTCTCACTATTTGGCATTCCTCTAACTTTGCATAACAGCTGCTGATTTTTCTAAACTCGCTGTTTATGAGGTGGGCTTATACTCCAAGTTAGCAGATTCACTAGCTAGTTTTGGTTTTTTAATATAATTTGCTTTTTTAAATTTGGTTGAAAGTGTTTGGAAAATGAAACAATTGTTGATTTACTCTCCTTCCTTCATTCACCCTTTCAGTCAAACATTTTGCGCTCTTGTTACTCTTAAGATTATATCATCTTTTCTCCCATAACACATGTGGTTTTGGCTTTGATCCCTGATCTGACACTGAAATGCCAGATTTTTTTATACATTTGGGCTAGACTCTAGCCAAAATAAACTATTCCTCGTGTTTATAAACATAAGATAAATGTTTATTAGTGTTCGGAAGCTCTGAACTGAAAACAGGTTTTGAACCAGTGGAGGTAGTCAGTGACCGCCAGTGTTTGGTGTTTGTCTTTGTTAACTACCCCTTCCTCTGGGAACCTTTTCCTTGCTGGGGATTAGCATGCAAAGCGTGACTCTCAATGGCTCCATACTCTTGAGTATTAGATGAAGCCCTTCTGTGTTGGGCACCAGAAAATGGAGCTTTATGCAAATGAGTGTGTTGTTCCTGCATTCTAGGAAGTTTGTTTGGCCAGCGTCCAAGAGTGCCTATTTACCGATGTCAAACTTAGCACCTTCCAAACTACATTAAAAACTGATTTTAGCATTACATTCTAGATTCAATATACATTTTGACTCTTGCATTTGAAAACGGTAACTGTATATATATGTTCTTAGAGTGTCCTATTCTGCAGCAAGTCAAACACTTTCAGATATATGTATTGTGGGAAGTCAAAGCAAGTTTTGTTTTTCTCAGTTTGTTTTACCTAATAAGTTTCTTTTGGTCCATTAATGTTGTGCAGACAATGTCACAAATCTTTTCTATTTTGGCTATTGCATGGACCTACTTCTGCAATGTAAGTTATAGGAATTGGATTATTGAATGACTATAATAGTTATGAAGAATTGAAGTAATAGATATAGGCAGAGTAATTTCATGCTTTTCAGATGAGATTATATTACATTTAGGATAGGTCACAAATGACTCCATGACTTCACAAATTTTAATTAACTTTAATATCTAAGAAGAAAAAAGAACCTTGCTAAATTGTCAATCCTTGTAACTTTGGTTGTTATTTTACAGCTAGCAGTTTTCTATGCAAAAGATTTTATCTTTTAATTTTTTGGACATATTTCCTTTTCATGATCTTTTCAAAATGTTATTCTGAGCTGTCCTTGAAACTGAAGTGAGTGATCTGCTGGACAGAAATCGATTCTTCACCAGCCTGCCAATCACTTCTCTGGGAGAGGACTGGTGTTGAAGCTTTGATGCACGTATTTCTATGTTTTGTCTGTGAAAGCCATTTAAAGTGCAACTTGAGATATCTGTAATAAAATTGATGAGTTTTAGGGTTAAATACAAGGCCTCATATTCCCTTTCCTAAACCATGGAAACTTGCTTAAAGGCAGTGCTTGTGAAATAGGCAGTGCAGTGCTTGTCACTGCTGTAGTATGAGTTACTGCCCTTGCTAATTTCTTTACCTCTAAATTAACGTATGCATGCCACTAAACTTAATATTTTCACAGTTCTAACTTAGTTTCTTGTAGACTTCTGTGTCATTTACTTTAATCACTAAAGCATGCAGGAAACCTCCTCCCAGCATGGCAGAAGTCTGCAGAGATGCTAATTTTAAGCACAACCTGGCTCTGTACTGTAATGGCTGTGCCATACTGACAGAGGTTAGCCTAGCTGTACTGAAATAGTTTAATTTTCACAATTAGTGGGCCATTGTAAGTAGAACTTACTTTAAGGCTGAGAGAAAGAGCAGAACGTAAAATCTAACTTACAGTATGGCATTTCACAAACTATTTGTGCCTTTAAAACCAGAAGCAACACGTTTTGGTGGTGGGAGTCGAGCGTCTGAACCCTGAGGGCACCACTGGGCCATGGTGTCCCTGCCCAAGGCCCAGGAGCCCCATTTGAGGCCAGCCTGGCACCCTCCATCCCCACCTTAGCCACGCTGACACTGGCTGGTGCCAGCTTTCCTCCCGACTTGTTTTTTGGGTTTCCTGGCTTGGCCTGGGCTTGCACCTTTGCCTGATGCTCGGTGGTCTGTTGCCAGGAGCACCCTCGCTGCCGGCTCGCCTCCCCCTCGGGAGCACCTCTTCCTCCTGCTGCTCCCTGACACTGAGTGCCCGCCGTGCAGGAGCTGGCTGTGGCAGCTGGCTGCCTGCCACTGCTTCAGTGGTTGCCCGAGGCTGAGTTTAGTCCTGTACCAGCTGGTGTTTTTCCTCAGATAAGGTATAGAGCAGGATAAATGGCAAGCAAGTGGTATTGATTTTGTTTACATGTATAGAAAATATATGTAAAAAGTACAACTGAAGGGATGTTATTTTTTGCCCCAAATTGCATTACATTCTCTAAAGTTAGGAATTTCAAAACAGCAAGAAAAGAAGTGAAGGTTTATAATGAAAAGCTTTATTAAATACACTGCCAGTCAAGTAATCTTTCAGGAGTCTGTTTGCTGTAGCACTTCTCATGTTCATTATTACCGACTAAACAAAATAATGCCAGTTGTAATAACAAGTAATTTTTGTAACCTAATCAAACCGTTCCAATTTTGGAATGTGTTTCTTCTGGAATTTATGGACAATCCATTACCATTTTGGCAAGACAGATTTATTATTTCTGGCTCCTCTGATAGGTGTCATGTTTCAAGTGATAATGAGTCTGTAACTTCACTTGGCAGTTTGTTTAATGATCTGGTGACTGTAATTTTTTCTGCTGGTAGGGATGCTAATGTACCCTCCTGCAGCTTGAAGTGTTGCCTCTTGTTCTGTCATTAAGAACAAATGAAATTAATTGATTCTGATTTTCTTTCAAATCTGTAATGGTACATTATAAAATAGTTGTCAACTCTACCATCAGAATTTTCTTTCTAATGTGTCTGTGCTGTCCAGTAAAGAGTCTGAGAAAATGACAATGGTAGTTGGAGATAAGGAGTCAAATGAAGAGTATTTCGTCTTTGTGTTTCCACAGAGAAGTGATATTTCTGATTGCAAATCTCCTGTATTCTGGAGAAAGCTTGACCAAAACCCAGGAGAAAACAAACTGTATGTTTTTTTTCTCATTTAAATAATGGAAATTGGTATTCATTGAAATTTGCAAATAATACAGCATAACTGTTTTGATCATTTCAGGTTGTTTCTGTAGATGATAACACTTTGAATTGAAAATTGACAAGTTCATCATGAAATAGGTTGGAAGATGGAAAACGAGGATGAGAAAGGTTAGGGCAAATGTAGGGTAGTGTTTGGTTTTCATGGGAGCCCAAAGTTAGCATCGCAACTGAGAACAGTGCTATAGTGTGTAATCTTACTATTTTTAGCAGGAAATTCATTCTGAAACCTGGTAATGTCAGTGACAATGTTGTATTACTAACTACCCTCCCACCAAGATGAACAGTGACGACAGTACATGTTCTTTTCAGACTTCTTTTTTAAGTCTGTCTTGTGATTTAAAGAGCATTCACATTTGCACTGGACTGACAGATGTTCCTTAGCACTGTAACAGATGTAGGGTGGAATCTTGAATCTGAGGCCACAACTATTCCATGCGATTGCAGTGCCTGACTGTCAGCTAACAGCGTAGAGGTCCCAAAAATGTCTCACTGGATAGTAAAATAATTAGTTATTTTATTCTCTGTGAAGGAGCTATACAGCCCTCATTTTAAAGTTAATTAGTATTTTGAAATCAGTTATGTGTAAGTATGAATAATGTTTCCTGTAATTGATAATACAACTTTATTTTATGCTGAGCATGCAAGTGTTTTTCATAACCTGTGGTCAATGAAACTTGGTTGAGTACTCAACTGAAGCATTTGTCTATATCTTAAGGCTTTAATATTAAAATGAAGAGGAGAAAGTAGGAAACTAGCTATAATAGAGGAAAACTTGAAGCTACTCCTCAGGACCTCTGCAATAAATGACAAATAAAGGGATTATATCTCTTTTTTGAAGGCTACACTTTCTATTAGCATGGCTCTGCAATCACGGTATGATTAAAAGCTGAAGACTACAGCCAGCGCTGAGCATGTAAGGCATCTGTAGGACAACTAAGTGTCAACTTGTGGCTCTGTGTTGACACTAAGTTGAGGATTTCAGGATTACTGTCCCACATGTTGCATGTAAAGAAGACTACACAGCAAGGAATATGGTTAAGTAAGTGCAGGTATATTAAATGCACCTGAGAGAAGTCCTGTGATACTCCTCCAGTGAAGGCAATGAAAGACTGAGAAAGCTTTCTGAGCTGGGTGTTTGTGTAGACACCTACCCTCCTTTCTTCCAAACTATTTACTTTTTTTATAGTGTCATAGGATCCTACTATCTGTATTAAGATTCAAATCAGATGAATGCTTTTCTCTTTTTCCTTTTGTTCAGTATAAGGCAGTAGACGTGGTCTCCTCATTTGATTGAGGAGAGAGACTTTTTTCGAGTTCCCGACTCTGGGAGAGGGCCAGCAGCCCTGCAGTTTCAGCTCAGTGTGTGCGTGTGTCTGTGTATACACCCATCCTCTTGAATAGACCTTGTTCCTCAGTGTTCCACTTGTAGCCATATCCTATGCTCAGTTTGCAGCTGCCTGGCAAAGTCTAACTTACTTGTCTCCTTCTTGCACTGATGAGAGATTGTGGGGTCCCCAAGACTGAGTCATGGCAGGACACTGTTAGGCTCACCTTTCCTGTATTAAGGTTGTTTGCAGACTTAACCATAGTCTCTTTGTAAATCCAGGTATCTGTGTGTGCTTTCTTTGAGCCTACCAAGCATATGTTTAAATAGACTAGCACATCTGTTCTAAGTGTGTTGGCCTTTTGAAGCAAGAGTATTATGTGATGTTACTGAAATATCGGGAATCATTGTACTAGTGTTCTTTTCATCTTTTTTCAAACCTAGATGTGGCTGATTTAATAATTTTAAAAAAGGGGGGGTGTATACATGTGTTGGGGGTGGTGCTGGGACATAATTATGGAAGTGGAAGAGCAAAGAGGTGAAGGAACCTCTTTCCTTTTGGAAATAATGTAGAGAAAATCCAACTACCATTATATAAAGAAAAAAAATCACTTAGTCTTATATTTTACTCTTCAGTTATAGTGGAATTTTATACATTGATGTGAAATGCACTGGTGCAATTTTGAAATACTGCCTTCTTTTAGCTGTATTCTAAGAGCAAAGCTGAAGTTGTTAAGTTCTTCTGTCATGTGAATAGTTGAATACTTTATAGTGTCTATTGACTCCAGGAAGAATTGAAATTGCTTCCCTTTGAGTGTGTTATAGAATGAGGTCTTTATATCAGAATGTTACAAAAAAAACTTACGGGATAAATGTTTCTTAGGATTTATTTCTCTTTAAGAATGACATATTTTGGGGACTAATCAGCCAGTGTCGTCTTAAAATGCCTGATTCACTTGAAATGTGACTCAGTCCCTCATTTTGAATCTTAATTCAGATTAAGTGCAGGTTTGAGGATATACACTTGAGTCTCTCATTTAAGCTTTTAAAGATCAAACAGTTGCTGTCTAGCTTCAAAGTGTCTTACTAAAACCCTACATAAACAATTAAAGCTGACTCAGTGTCGTTGGAGCGAGATTCCTTAACATATGTACAACATAGTAGTTAACACAAAGTTAGAAGTATTTTAAGGGATGGTTGCAGTGCTTATGTTTTGTACTTATTTGCAGAATAGTTGCAAGTTTTACTAACACAATTAGGTAACAACTAATGAAAGAGACGAAGTAAAGATTGATAAGTAAAAATAATTTCTTAGGAATAAAGTCAGGCAACTGAAGCAATATTTAACCTTTTTCTGTTTGTTTTCTATCCCTAGTGAGTTGCTGGGTAATTGCATATGCTGTAGGCTACCTGAAAGAAGCAGGGCATTTTTTTAAGCTGTGTTTCCCAGGAGCCGTTTTCATTTCATAATACACATAGCTGAGTTTGACTTGATTAAATTGAGTAAATGTATATCCATAGATTAACTTTATTATTCATGTCATGGAATAGGAATGGGTTGATACTCACATAGTCATTTGGGAACTGTACTCTTGGGGGGGGGGGTTAGACAAAGAAAAGAGAATAATTTTATGAAAATGATGGCATCTGTTAAAGTAACATTTATATAAGCCTTGCATGTACTTTCCATTTAAATGTCTTGAGACACAGTTATGACACTTTATTCCTTTCTGTCTCAGTCATGTAATCCTAATTTCAACAAAATTGTATCTGACTTAAGGTGATATGCAGTGAGCTGCTTCTATTTCACTGTCAGATATTCCTCTGTTAACAGTGCTTATTGAAAACTTCCCTGGCCAGCTATTTCCTTGTATCTGTGCAGGACTCCTCATGTGCCATCAGGACTGTCCTCACTGTTCTCTCTCACCTTGACCATGTACAGCTGCAGATTCTTCACCTGTTGTTTAAGAAATGTCCTATAGACTGTGGTTGCATTAGGTGTCTGAGGATACTTCTGTGAGATACAGAGATTCATTGCCACCATCACAAGGAGATCCTGTTCATGGCCACATGAACAGCCTATGTTCTCCTGGTCTTCTTGTTACACATAGACAGTAAGAAGCAACAAGGACATAAGATGTAGATGTCTGCAGAAAAGTCTTTGTCTCTCTGAAACCCTGAAATAACTGTTAATTCACATCAATTCACATTACTTTGAGAAAACGTCATGAATACGGGTATAGTGATAGTTTGTATTAATGCTATGAAAAACATAATTTTTGTGATACTGTGATGCTGTGAAATGACCCAAATTCAGAAATGTGTGGGGTGGACACCAGGAACTGTTTTGTTTACTGCAACTTGTGTGTCATGAAATGGCCTGCCACCGACATGTATGCAGCATGTTTAAGGCAGTATCACTTAGGTATGGTTTTCTTACTAGCACAGAGTTGGTGCAGCAGAATGTTGGACTTGCTGGGCTTCAGCCTGTGTACGGCAGAGGCAGCGAGGGCGAGCAGCTGCACCGGAAGCCCAGGGTGATGGCCAGGCTGGATGAAGTTTTTTTTTTCTGACTCACTGCCAGGAACATGTACACTTTCTGTAATGAGAGACGCTTATAAAATGATGCATTTTGGTTTTGCATTTTTCTTGCATCTTTCACTGAAACACTGATTAGTACGTGTGCGCTATACTGAGATATGCACTGTTACATTCATACGGACTGTTAGCATCCTTTAGCATTAGCCTCTCTACAGTGATACTAACATGAAAGACTTTAAAAGAATTTTTTTTCAAAGCAAATTAAAGACAGAATAAACATTAAACATCATATCTTTTACTTAAGAAATCTCTACTTGTAAAATTGGATTTATAGCCCTCTGGAACTTGTGATCAAGATTAATGTGGAGAATAAATTTTTAGCTGCCATTACAGACATCAAAAAGAGAGATATATGGTTAACTGTTGGTGCCCTCCTCTCAAGGATTTTGTATGTCTTATCGGAACATGTGTCTGAGATACAGTAGCCATGAATATCTGATTAAGAGAGATGAGCAGTGGGAAAAGTTTATGCAGAATCTGTGCAGTCTTGATTTAAGTGGAATTGAGTGAACTGATTTTTGTAAAAGGAGAATGAAAACATGGAAGTCAGTGTCTCTTGTACAGTTGAAAATTCCAGTATTCCTTGCATATAATTTCTGTCAAATAATTTGACAGAATGCACATCCGGTTTCTCACACTGAACAGTTACATGAATCAGCTGCTTACCAGTCTTAGTGTCTGAAAATCATGCAAAACAGCTTTAAAAAGCAAATCTTATAACAGTTGTGCAAGGTTCATGAGTCTTTCCACTTACAAGGAAGTGAGAGTGGTGTCTCCTTGGTGAAGGTATAGCCTGGGTACTGAAGAGAACTGTGAGTTAACTGCTTTATTCAGCACAAGTTGTTTTCTTAACAAAGGTAAATTTTAATGTAGGGCTGTGTTAATGCTTGCACTGAAACCACGGTTATTTTTAAATTTGGGAATGGCTCTGAGGTTAACTACATCTGTACCATTTTGTGCTTGGAACTGCTTGTGGTAGGTCCTTCTGGAGCCAGGCAGAGAAAGCTCATGTCTGACTGCTCGGTAGCCAGCAGTCATGCCCATCCTTTCCTTCCTTGTCTAGGTATCTACACAGCCAGCAAATGGTGCTCTGCCTCACAAGCCTGTTGTGTGTAATGCTTTCAAGACTGTAAAACAATTATATGTTGTGTGAAAGGGGTTTATAAAGTACTTTACATGAGGGATTGCTGACATGTGTTTGTACTTTCTTCACATATTCAGGAAGACAGTATCTTTCTTACTGACTTTTCTACCTCTTTTGTCCTTTTAATCGGAAATTTTTTTGGTTAGTGAACTGTCCTTCTGATGTTGCATAGACAGAAAAATAACTGAGTGTTCCAGGTATGAGTCTTAATCAGCTTAAAATAGAAAAATGTAAATTTATTTTTGATGGGTCAGTCTTTTCCAAGAAGATAAAAAATATGACTATTTCAAATTATGTAATGCTATATTATTGTGGCTGTCACTCAGGCTTTTCTTGCTAATCCAATGAAAGACTGATGTGTTATGATTAAGTACAATACTTCTGGCAATCCTTTAAGGCCATATTATGACTAAAAGTAAATTAGTTATGACAATATTCTGTTTTATTTTAATAAAAAAGGCATTCTGTTTCATTTAGAAACAAATACCAAAATCTCTGTAGTGAAGAATGCTTTAAAGAGACTTTCTTTTATATTTAAATTAGTTTTTGAAAGAGAACATCACTATACTTCTTGGGAGAACAGAGCAATAAAATCTTAGTGAAACTTGTTTAGTTAATATGCATCTCAAAGGCTTATGAGTTATACTCTAGATGCTTGTAATAAACAGCATTTTTGTATTGTTTAATAGTGATAAAATAGGAAAATGCACATTTTATAGAAGAAAAGATATATTAATGCTATTAATGTTTTCCATAAAGAAATATTTTGGGATAATTTGATAACAATTTGCTTTTGACAAAATAGGCTGTTAAAAAGATGCATAGCCTAATTCATTGCTCTTCTAGTCTTCCATCAACACAGTTCTTACAGAGATGGAAGAAAGGCAGAGTGTATGAAATTATTCTCAGTTCCTAATTGACAGAGGTCCTGGATGGCTACTCAAGAGCTAAAAAGGGAAAAAAAAAATATGGAGAGTTAATGTGTTACAAAGAAAAGCTGATACATCTGTGATTTGCTACCTGGGAGAGATCTTAGTTTTGCTGGGGTTAGTATTGTTCCTCCTAATGATGATAAGTGCTGTTCATCCCTGTTAGCACACCAGTGGGGATGATCCTGTAAAATTAGTGCACACACTTTCTCATAATCACTGTCAAGGGTTGGATTTGTGGTCTTTCAAGTTTGTAAACGGAGGTATTCAGCACAAGTCAAAAAGCTATTATCAAGTCCTGTATTTTATTCCAGCTGTTGGCTGTTTGCCAGAGAATTTCCTCAATTAATGCACACCAAAACACGGCCTTATAACATGTTCTGAATGTCAGGAATAACTTCTCCTGATATTTTTGGTGTAGAAACCAGTCCTTTTATATTTCTTTCACAAATTTTTTGTTTCTAAACCTACTTTAGTTCATGCCAGCAAGTAGGTTTTGAAGTTTTTTGCAAGCTTTTAAAACCCAAGCTTTTTCTCAAAAAAAAAAAAAAAAAAAAAAAAAATCTTTTTGTTTTCAGGCCAGCTCTGTTAGGAGAATGACATGACAAAAAACTGTGTTCTGTCACTTCTTGTCAGTTTTATTCCTTTTTCTTCCTGGAAAGGAAAGCCTTTGTCAGTTTAGGAAGGGCTGTTGTCAATTTTTCTTTCTTTAATGGTGAATTAAAATTAGCCAAGGTAGCTCCTGTGTTAAGTCACATGAAACTTCATGAAAACGTTAAACTGAGCTAGAAGAGAAGGTGTGGAGGGATTTTTGTTTGTTCTGTTCTGTGTGACTGATGTATAACTTTGACAACTCAATGTCTCTAATGAAAAGAAATTTCCGGAGTATCTTTTTTCACACGAGGCAGGTTTTTGGGTTGGTTTTATTTCAGCTTGGACAACTCCAAAAGCACTTAGGTTAAATGGCGTCTAAAGAGCAGAGTTTAGTTTTATTTATGTAGTTTCTATTAAACTTTTATTTTTATAGAAGAAAGGGAAAGCATGTTTAGCAACATTCTGCAACTTAAATACTCTCATTTTTTTAAGACTGCAGTTTTATGAGAAAAACAATTTTTGCTAAAGTGCTCACAAACAGCACTGAATTTGATTTCAGAATGGCAGTTTGGATGTGCTGAGTTGTACTTTAAAAAATTAAAACATGCACAATGCTTTTGCTTGATGAATGTGGGGCGAATATTTTATTATTCAGTTTGTCTTAAAAGAAAATGCTCCTTTTAAATTCATTTTAAGTCCATTAAAACATAACATTGGTGCACATTCTGCTCTGCCTTTTGTAGATTTAGATTAAATCTTTGAAAAATTTTACATTTCTACCTGGCAACTTAATAGAATGAATATTACCAAAGTTAGCATTTTCTTCTTTTTTTTTTTTTTCCCCGACTTGTAATATATGCTTATTATTTTGCCTGCTTGCTATTGACCAGTGGTTCTCTTACTACATCATGACCTACAAAGGAAAAAAACAAGATGGAACACCAAATGTTCTAGTTTTCACAAATCATTATGTTTAACATCAGGATTAGATACCTGAAACTGCTGATGCTTAACAAACTTGACATTATGGGTTTGGTCTAAAGCCAGTGTAACATCAGTATAAATCTTTCTGTTGACTCCAATAACCATTGAATTTAGATTTTCAGAAAGCATAGGTATATACAGATGTTCTCAAAATGGTTTCTGACTTCGTGAAAAGGGAGGAATGTTGGCCATCTGGCTAGACGTGGACGTTTCAGATAGGAAACTTGGCTACTCTGAACGTGCGTCAGATCCGCTGGAGCATTAAACCTTTCAATGCATTTTTGTGTACCAAATGTCAGGAAGAATTCATTAATGTATACTGCTATGAAATCTCCAGAGGCTTCTATAAAACCGTTAATATAGCATTACACATGACATGTAAGACCCTTGTGACTTTATCAAATTCTCTAAATATAATTGTTTAGGATTTTTTCTAGATTATACTCAACTAATATGCTCAATATACAATCGAGCACCTGATGTACTCAAATTTTATTTGTAGTTTTACTTTTTACAATGCCAGTTTAGCATGTCTAAAATTCAGCAAGAAATAAAATGCAACCAGGAAAGCAGTCTCTTCAGTGATAGGGAAAGAGCATGTGGTCTCTGTTCAGTTTGTTAAATGATGAAAATATATGCATGCGGCAGAAACTTGCTAATTTGCATTTGTCATGTGCCCACTCTGTAATTCAGACACAAAATTCAACATCTTCATTCTTTCTAAGAACAGATTTCACAACAGTTCTCTGCTTTTAGGTTTTCTGTTGCTGACTTTTCAACTTTTTGTAAGATAGATCATCACCTATATGCAACTGCAGAATATAATCTTAGATAATTAAAACCAAGAAGTAAATTCTCACATATTATTTTACAATTTTTCTAAGTTTTTAAGTCAATCTGCAGCTATTTTAGATTGCATTGGGAAATTTAAACTATGAGTTATTGAAATGTATGTACCTTACACAAATAAATTGTTCTAAAAATGAAAGTAGGCCAGATTTCTGGGAACTCCGTGCTTAAGTTTGAGTGGCTTCTGATTAAAAGACTTTTTGCATGCAGATACATAATGAATGCTTATTCCTAGCTATATATTTGCTTGTATTACTTGAGTTATACAGCAATGCCTTCATGTTGCTTGTTCAGCACTATTTTTGTTTAAATTTTGTCTTGTGACTTTTAAATTTTTTACATAAGTTTCTTATATGCGAAACACATAAACATCTGATATTCACTATAAAATGATATATTCACAGATTAGAAGTTAAATTCTAGTATGGAAAGGAAAATTGCTGGTAATACACTCATGGAAGTAGTTATTTTTTAATCTTAGTGGCCCATAAACAAAACCTTTTAAGACGACAAAGGAGATAGGGGTGGTGTAAAGTCTAAGGAATTAGAAGTGTTGTAGAAAGAAAAGAGGTGTCTCAGGAGCTCATCATAGACATTTGAACTGAAGCCCATTGGAGCCAATGGGGAGACGTCCCAGTGAGGTCTTTCAGGCAGGCCAGGGTTCAGGTTGTGTCAGTTCTTAGAGTCACAGAACCACTAGGGTGGGAAGACACTTCTGGAGATCTCTAGTCCAACCCCTTGTTCAGAGCAGACTCAGCTGGAGGAGGTTGCTGAGGGCCATGTCCAGTCAGGTCTTGAATATCTGCAGGGCTGGACACTCCACAGCTTCTCTGGTTAACCTCTTCCTGTGCTTGACCACCCTCACAGTAAACCTCTTGATGGTACATGTCAGTATGACCAAAAGTAGGGCCAGAGCAATTTATGACTGTACTTGCTACTTACCTTATGCACAGTAAGCCTTTTCCTTACTTAATATATTCAGTTGTAGTTTAAGTAGAGGGCTAAGGTGTGGTTTGTCACACTGCTGCATGCTTTTTTTCTTTTCCCCCTAAACAGAATGATGGTTTCTCTTCCACGTGTCATTAGAATCGCTTGACCTTACTGCAGTGGTCCTTTCAAATCCTTATGGGGATGACAGTGTTTTAGATTAGCTCAGGTCTCGTGCTTGATTTCATGTCCACAAAGTGATTTCACTAATGTGAAACTAGTCAAATATTCTTGGTTACTGACAGAGGAGAGCAGCTTTGCTCAGCAAGACCTTCTTGTACATTGTGAATAGTATAGGAAAATGTATGGAGACTGCTTTGTGCTGTTGAACACAAACAGTGTCTTGTTGCTAGTGCTCTGGCAGAGCAGATCAGAGAGGGAGGCTGCACAGAAGTCTGAGTGGCTAAGTTTGTGGAGGAAAAAAAATTAGGACTGTAAAGAATAAGGACAAAACGTTTATACTTCTCCAATGAAAAAGGAGTTTAGAAAGCTTTAATGTTACTTGGAAGTCAGAATGAAAGGAAAACAAGAACCTTTAAATGGAGTGTTTCTAACATGCTTGGGGGAAGGAATTCAGCTGCCAAGAACCTCAAAAAGAAAGAGGGCTACAATAATCATACTATATAATTATCGTGGTTCAGATAGAAGAGGAAAAGACAGAAACTTCCGTGCTGTTTTTGTATGTTTTCAAGTATTGTTCATATCCCTGGGGCCTCCTATAAAATCTTACCCTTCTCTGCAAGAGGAATGATAATGGAAAGTGTTTGACAGGATGGTGGTTCTTTATATTTTATTTCACAACTTTCACACTGTAAGGAACCTTCCAAAAATACCAGTTTTCAAAGCTCCGTTATTTTTAAAGAGCAGCTAATCGCAAAGGCAAGTGGTATAAGAAAGAGCATACTTGTTATGTACCTACTTGTAAGCCTGCTGCCTGAACAGACAGGAGGTTGAAATACAGGTTAGGGTGAAATTCAGCTAACGTTGCTCGTACAGATATTCTGTATATGTTCAGAGTTTCAGGTATTGTTGACCCTGGCTGGATGCCAGGTGCCCACCAAAGCCGCTCTATCACTCCCCCTCCTCAACTGGACAGGGTAGAGAAAATATAATGAAAGGCTCATGGGTCAAGATAAAGACAGTTTAATAAAGCAAGAACAAAGGTCGCATCCGAAAGCAAAGAAAAAGAAAGATTTAATTTTCTAATTCCCATCAGCAGGCGATGTCCAGCCACTTCCTGGGAAGCAGGGCTTCAGTACGCGTAGCGGTTGATCCGGAAGACAAACATAAATAACAAATGCTCCCCCTTCTTCCTCCTTCTCCTAGCTTTTATAGCTGAGCAGATGTCATATGGTATGGAATATCCCTTTGGTCAGTTTGGGTCAGCTGTCTTGGCTATGTCTCCTCCCAAGATCTTGCCCACTCCCAGCCTACTGGCGAGGGGGGAATGTTGGAGAGACAGCCTTGATGCTGTGTGAGCACTGCTCAGCAGTAGCCAAAACACTGGTGTGTTATCAATGACTTTCTAGCTACCAGTACAGAGCACAGCACTATGAGGATTGCTGTGGGGAAAATTAACTGGGTCTGAGCCAGACCCAATACAATCTCCACCACTTATTCCATACCATTTGCATCATGCTCAGGTCTCACATAATTTAATACACACATATATAGATCTTCTAACCATTCCATTGTATTTAATTCTCATTACTGAAATCCCTTCTTACCAACACTTACAACTTACACTACATACTTAAACCGTCTTTATACCCAACATACAGATTTATACATTCTCATTAGCTACTATCCCCAGTCCCTTAACAGATAGATATTACTCTCCCATTCCATGGGCTTCTTCCACTCCTCCAGATGTTCACAAACAGGCTATGACTTGGGCCATCAATGCCCAAGGGCAGAGCACATAACCATTATTTGTATTAACATGTTCCCAAGCTCAGCAAAATAAAGAGAGAAGTAGTGCAGCCAACAAACTCCGTGACCCGCACAGGAGCTTGCCATTTAATAACTACTATAGCTATAGCATGCTTAATACAAAACTGCCGTTGTTGAGCCCCACATTGGGTGCCAAAAAGGACTGTGGTGGGTTGACCCTGGCTGGATACCAGGTGCCCACCAAAGCCGCTCTATCACTCCCCCTCCTCATCTGGACAGGGGAGAGAAAATATAATGAAAGGCTCATGGGTTGAGATAAGGACAGGGTGATCACTCACCAGTTACCGCCAAGGGCAAAACATACTCAAGTTGGGGAAAAAATTTAATTTAATTTATTACCAGTCAAATCAGAGTAGGATAATGAGAAATAACACCAAATCTTAAAAACATCTTCCCCCCACCCCTCCCTTCTTCCTGGGCTTAACTTTACTTCTGAATTCTCTACATCCTCCGCCTTGAGCAGCACAGGGGGATGGGGAATGGGGGTCGCGGTCAGTTCATCACACGTTGTCTCTGCTGCTCCTTCCTCCTCGGGGGGAGGACTCCTTACGCTCTTCCCCTGCTCCAGCGTGGGGTCCCTCCCACGGGAGACAGTCCTCCACAAACTTCTCCAACGTGAGTCCTTCCCACGGGCTACAGGTCTTCACGAACTGCTCCACCATGGGTCCTTTCCACAGGGTGCAGTCCTTCAGGAACAGACTGCTCCAGCGTGGGTCCCCCACGGGGTCACAAGTCCTGCCAGCAAACCTGCTCCAGCCTGGGCTCCTCTCTCCACGGGTCCACAGGTCCTTCCAGGAGCCTACTCCAGCATGGGCTTCCCACAGGGCCACAGCCTCCTTTGGGCGCATCCGCCTGCTCAGGTGTGGGGTCCTCCACGGGCTGCAGGTGGATATCTGCTCCACCGTTCACCTCCATGAGCTGCAGGGAGACAGCCTGCCTCACCATGGTCTTCACCACGGGCTGCAGGGGAATCTCTGCTCCAGTGCCTGGAGCACCTCCTCCCCCTCCTTCTTCCCTGACCTTGGTGTCTGCAGAGTTGTTCCTCTCACATATTCTCACTCTTCTCTCCGGCTGCAATTGCTGCTCTGCAGTAACTTTTTTCCCTTTCTTAAATATGCTATCACAGAGGTGCTACCACCATCACTGATGGCCTTGGCCAGTGGCGGGTCCATCTTGGAGCCGGCTGGCATTGGCTCTGTCGGACATAGGGGAAGCTTCTAGCAGCTTCTCACAGAAGCCACCCCTGTAGCCCCCCTTCCCACGCAAACCCAATACAGGTGTACTGGGTTTTTTTGAAAACCAGAATAAGAAAACCACTTTTTTTTTTCCTTTCAGCATGGGAAAACCTTTGTGTTAAGAGGGTTGCAGTGGAGGTGGGCAAACCTGTATGTTGCCTTTTAACTTTCAGCATTGTGTGGGATAATTGTGAATGTATGTAATATTGAAGGAGCTGAGAGAGCAGCCTCAAAGTGACACTGAACATGACCACAAGGAAAATACGTTCTTGATCTGTTCTTAGGATTTGAATCTGAATCTCTGAGGATTGTCTGTCTGTGTTTAAAATGTAATTTCAGCATGACTTTGAAAGAATGGGATGATTGAACTTTAGAAGTTTTTTGTGTCAGTTGTTGAATGATATTGCCCAAAGTAATTACAGTGTTTTTGATTGACATAGTTTTTAGGTTTTTATGTAAAATATGTTCTCGGTAAGAAAGTCTGTTTGGTATTTTCTCCCACCACTTTCATCCGGGGTGAAAATTCCATTGTATGCCTAAGCTTGGGACTCTGATTCTGTGTCCAGTCTTTTCAAGAAATCCTAATGAAAAATGTCGTATTTAACATGTAAATTTTGTTTTCATTTGCATTTCTCTTCTGAAAACAGTGAAACCTGCAGAGAGAAGAGCAAAATTAGTCTATTAATAGTCTAGGATTTCTAAATGTAATAAACTGAATGAGATACTGCAGGGTGCTATTCCTTCATCTATTCTTGGCTGCAAAGTAAGGCTCAGAGTACTTAATGGGGTATGTTTACCACTGTATTGTAGTACCTAAAAGGAAGCCATGGCTAATAGAGAGAATGTACAGAGAGTGATAGTATAGATACAAATACGTAGACAGAATAAGCAGAATATTATGAAAAAATGTGTTAAGCTGTTATGCTGTACTTTTCCTTTCCAAACAAAGAGTTTTTATTCTCTTGCATTGCATAGATCCCTTATTTATATCTATAAAGGACATTGAAGAACATATCCAAGAAGAATAATATGCATTTAAAAAGAAATTCTAAATGGGAACTTAAATATGAGAAAGTATCAAATTATATACCACACAAAATCAATAGAATGGTGAATACTGATTCCCAGAATTCTCAAAAGTAAGCTCAGTCATATATAAAATTGGAAATGAAGAGGATGACTGCACCATGAACAGGTGCATCATTTTGTAATGACTGGATGAAGTCCTTATTCAGTATGGCAGTTCTAAACAAGTACAAAATGTGCATGGTTTTGTATGACATGGTTAGGAGTAGATACGATAATGAAATTAGTGACTTCAGGACATGTTTCTTTCTATCTGGAATACTCTATGCTAGATTAGTCCTAATAAAGTCGCTGGACTATATTTGGCTACACTTGATTTGAGCCAACTGTAGTAAGTGAAAAGATTTTTGCTAGTTTGAATTGGTTTGTTTGAACAAATGATTAAAAATACACTGCGAAGTTGATTATAAACACACTTAGTCTACGCGCAGAAGAAGGACAGAGAAAATCTTGTCAGTAAGCGAAAAGTCAGTAATTCAGTGGATAAGACTGTTATCACTGATTTTGCGGAAAGTGGTTATTTGAATTTTCGTCTGGATGTCTGATAAAAATACGAAGATGAGCATGGTAGAGAGAAAGAAAAATGATAGGGAAAAGTAGATAAGAGAAGTGACTGGGGAGAGACAGAGCTATCACTTGTTAAGTAGAAAAATGTGGACCATTTGTGTGATGGTTGCTTCCAGGAGAAAAATTGTTTTATCTAAATAATTCTTAGTCTGAGTCTGTGTAAGCATATCTTGCACGTCCATGTATTTAAGGCTAAGATTCTTATTTCCACCAATTCAGAGCGGTGTGTTCAATATGTTACAGACTGAAGGCCGCCTTCTGTTTTCTTTTGGGATCAAAAGAGTAAGTGTAATTGAAGGTAGGAAAAGGAATTATGAAGGTTGAAAATGGTCAGGCTTTAGGGGTGGAATAGTCTTTCACATTTATTTGTAAATGTTAAAACATCAACGTTTTCCAGCATCTTGGTGTAGCTCAGCAAAGCTGGTCTGGACTCCACTTCCCAAGAAGTTTTGATGGAAGGGAGGTCAATTTGCTGTAGAGATACCTGGTCTAGCTGAATCAGGTATTTTAGCCCCCAAAGCAATACAGATGCATTAGTGTCCTTCAACCAATTATCCTTATTGAGAAATGTAGTACTTCAGCCATTTTGGAGCCACTCTAATGTTATTCTGTTTCTCAGAGCCAAGCTAGCTCAAGTACCTCTCTCCTATTCCACTGAGAGCCTAGGCATTGACTTCTGCTCGTTCCAAGGCACCATTTTTGGCTAGAATACCAAATACCTGTTTTTAAGGGGCCTACATTCAAAATCAGGCCTCGGATGCTTAAAATGTGTATTTTGGAAATCTTTTCTCAGTTAAGCACTTATGTTACTCTCCGTAATTATGAAATTAAATTGATTCCTTGGGATATATTCCAACAGAGCAGTCATTAAAATCAAACAAATCCTACTTGACTGGCATGTAGAGTTTTAACTGTTTTCTGATCTTTATGAAGATACTCAACAGTTTGCTTACGAGCAAGTTTGCAGTAATACCTTATCCTGCAGAGCTTTAAGTGGGCTTTGCTGTCACTGCAGCTCAGTGAATTTTTTTCTATATATTAGGATAGATACAGGATTAGATAGAAAGTGTTTTTCTGAGTTGATTTCAAAACTGAAAAAAATAAGAAAAACAAAATAGAAAAAATGAGAGACTTCTTGAAGTATTTAATTTGTCTTCTGCTCCTTACATCCCAGCACAACTGTGAGCTGTTTCGTTTTCTTCATGTGGACATCCACATACCTTGTCTGTGTCAGATGGACGCATTTTTTGTTGAGTTCGCACATTGGTATGATATACTGATGGTTTTAAAAGGGATGAAGAATGCATGTCTGCTTGGGTGTTGATGAAGGTATGGCCAAAGTTGCTTTCATGATATGTTTTAGTCTGTAGAATGTGTCAGTATGTAAGACTGTCATTAGGTGTATATTTTCTTTTATACTAGTGTTTTGGTTTTTTAAAATGACTAGTCACTATGATTTCGGTCTTCAAAAAAATACTCTATAATAATGACTACAACTTTTTTATTATTTCTAGCTAAAATATGAACAAATTATTCTTTATGATATTTTGGAATTGTTCCCCAGTTTTGCTTGTTCCAAAACAATGCAAATAATTAAAGATCATCAAACCATTTCTATGTCTGTATTTGTGACAGTATCCCTGCCTGGAGTGCTGAAATAACTCTTAGCTCAAAAAACAGATTGTGACTTATTTTACAACGACATCTAGGATCCTAAACTGAGATCAGATGTTTGCACAAATGCATAAGGAAAACATCATCAGTGGAACAATATCTACTTGCAATAAGACAAAATTAAATTTGAAGGGAACAAATTTTAACTGACTATGGTACAGAATAAGCCGTTGTTACTTATAGCTTCATTGTGCTAGAAAGTCATATATCCCCTGTAATAGCAACATAAATTCTCTGTCTCTCTTAAATCACATAGTTTCAGGAAAAAAATCTCATGTCCTAGGAAGAATTGAACTGTTTTGTAGCATCATTACTTCTTGCTGTTGTCTTCTAAAAACTTTATTGACTTCATTATGCAACATTTTTAGGAAAAGAGATGCAGATGGTATTTCAGCAGTTATCAAATAATTTTGTCTGAAGTTCATTAAAAAATATAAAAAATTAAAAAGTATATTTAAAATCAGATTTAAGATATGTTAGATTTTTATTTGCAAGTTTGTTCAGTTTCATTACTAAAGACAAGATTTGTTGTTACATCATGGCTTAAGTTTTCTGTTTTGAACTTTGATTTCTATTGCTTGTTTGCCAAAAATATTTTTTTCATATGTACCTTTAAGATTTGGTATTTATTGCTGTCATGAAAAAATTCTAAGGCATTGCAAAGTCTATCTGGCCTACCCCTGACTGTTTAATTCAACAACTCTGTTTTCATGTAGGGACTATATTTCCAAATAAAAGTTTTCCAATACTGCAACTAATTACTGTTCACAAAACATGAACAAAGTTTACATTGCCAGAATATGAGGTTGGTTGCTGCTGTGAGACTCAGCCCTGTGGATGCAACATGAAATTATGGCCACTCTTTGGATAAATATAAGCTGTCTTGGTCTTGCACTCTCAATTTGAGATAGACTGAATATTTAGTCTGAAATGTAGTTTTGTCTTCCCACTCATTCAGTGTACCTACCTGGGTTTTTTATACTCATTATCCGTCTGACTCTAAGATTTAAGGAGAAAAGCAAATACATATTCCATAATTCTTTAAAACTAAAGTTGGTTCTGTGGAACTCTTGTTAGTGTGCAAACCAGGATTGAGTTACAGAAAAGATTAAAAAAAAAATATGCCAGCTGAACGCATTTTAGGAAAAAGGATTTTCACAGATGAGCGTATTGTCTGGCTTTGAGGTTTATTAAAGGTAGGGTGGTGAAACCAGGTGCTTCTCATCACAGTGAAGTTCTCAGTGATGCTGTTATATTAGGTGGAAGACTGGAGATTATGCACCACAGACATTTCGGGGCTGAGGGGAGGACACCATTGCAATTCCAGAGCAGGCCAGGACCCAGGGACAACACTCTCTGAAAGTCCAGAGCTGGAATTAGGGGCAAGTCACTCCTTTTTGGATTCATTTGATACTGTATTTTAAACGCCCCTGTGCAAGGAGCTGTGCACGCAGGAAGAGCAGGACAAGCTCATGGGATTACTTGGGCTGCACGTCTGCACTGGTGTCAGTTTCCATCTAAACCAGTGCCTGGAGCACCCCTGGCCCTGGGGGCCACGGCTGGGCTGGTAAACTCTCCCTTCCCCAGCTGCCTCCTGGGAATGGTCCCTGACCCATGTTCACCCATTACCCTGCCCAGGGACTGGCCACTGCCAAGGCTGACTCTGTCAAGTTTGTTAGACCCTGTCTGCGATGGCGATTCCAAGTTAACCTGGACAAGTGGGGCAATAATCACCTGAATGCTAGATGAGGTAAGCACAGATAAAACAAGCTCAAATAAGCTCATGCCAAGACCAGTCCAAACCCTTAGAAGTGCGGAGACTCAGCACCATCAGGTTAGCGCAGACCCTGTGACCTTTTAAAGGAAAGACAAAAGCCTGTTTCCTGGGCTGTCCCAGAAAACCCCAGCATTTTGTCATCTGGATGTTTTCTAGATGCAGGAGACTGAAGGCTGCTTGATGGGTCTCACACAGTGAAGGTCTCGTTTCGTCCTTCTACAGCATATGAGCTCTCAGTGCAGTGGGTTGGTGCCAGAGAACAAAGTTGTTCAGCTGGTGATACTAACATACCTGAATGTGGAGTATCCTTCTTTCCAAAGCCCTCTATGTTTCAGGCCTTATATATGGCCTTGAAAACTGCTGCCTTTTTATGTATTTACTTTTATTTTTAACGCTGACTCAGTAATAAAGGTGCCATAACAAAAGCACCGAACAGAATGACAGTCAATGTTAAAACTGTAAGTTAGCAACTTTTTCAAGTAAGGCCCATTTAGGCTTTTGCTTTGTTTAGTATAATAGCGTATGCAGAGGCAGCGTCTTGATATCTTGCCAAATCATACACGCCTTTCTCCTTGCTTGGGTACAAAGGTACAGCATCTTGCTGTCGTGATAACTATTCCAGGGCATTGCACCTTGATAGTCCACACTGGGATGTTGTCAGCATGAAGCCTAGTAGTGTTTGACCCAAACCAACTAGCACTGACCCAAACCCTCCTCAGGCAGAGTCACAGGTTAGCAAGAGCCAGAGGAGTTTGGGTGAGGCCCCTGTGACTGGGACAGAGAGCGAGAGCTTAATAGTAAGGACACGGGCTATGTCAGCAGGGCTCCAGGCCAGAGAACAGTCCTGGCACATTTAATTCATGAGTCTAGACATAATTTTTGGGCTGAAGCCATACTCAGGGCAGCAGCCAGCAGAGTAGATAAAGAATGCAAAGACCACAGACTTCTGCAGTGTCACTCCTGCTTTGAATGAGAGGTGACTGTGCTGTTCTTCACCTTGCAAAGTACTTTGCTGTGGAAATGGAGCAAGCGAGCTCTTACTTGCTGAACAGACAGAATGTGTGCTGGGCAGTGGTGCACAGCAGTCAGCAAGCTGGGAAACCAAACACCATCCTTTTTGGCACAGTAAATTTCTCTGTAACATGTCCTGGAGCTGTGCTCATCACTGGTTAAAAACTCTTGCTTCCTCCCAGGACAGGGGTAGAGGTGCTCAGGCACCTTTCTAATGCCGTAATCCTGCCTAGCTCTCCTCTGTTTGGTGGCATCTCCGTGAAGAAACAGGGCTGCTGACAGTGTGAGCTGCTATTTTCATGTCAGCTGTTGCTCATTCCAGCTAAGGGAGGAAAAGGGTTGGGCAAGATAAATATATAAGAAGAGGGAAGGGCTAAATTTTTCAGCTGTAGGTAGTAGATCTAATTTTCTTGCAGACTGGGGACTCAGGCCTTGTTGTGAGGAGATGTAGCAGCTGCTGGCAATGCAGTGAAGTGAGAACGGATGTTGGAGCAAAACTGAAGCTAGGACCAGGACGGACTGGGAGGAGAGCCTGGAAAGGATGGCATTGCTCCAAGGTAATGAGCTCTGACTTTGTTGGATCATTCTCCAGGTCCCTTGGCCCAGCCTGGGCAGCCACCCACGACAGGTGTAAGTGTGCCTGACGGAGTGTTTTCCCTTGAGGTCTGTGTATTTCTCTTGTACTTTAGTCAGCCACTCACAATAAAACTACACTGAGTGTAGCTTGTTTCTTGACTAAGTACTTCTTTGGGTAACACTCTTTTCTTTAAGATCACACAGACTAAAAGTATTTGTAGGATATTTGGAGAAATGCTTATGAATGTGCTTGCAAATTATTTTCTGAGGCTGGTACTAGCAACAAAAATAACGTATTTCTGGGTTTCATAATCTATGCAGAAATATGATAAAGCTTTTCTATCTTCTGGACTTACAGTGTAGGTTTAAGATACTAATAGAGGTCTTTAAAGTGCCATTCTCTTCACAGAACTGAAAATTAAGGAAGATATAGCAGATGATAATAGGAAAGGGAGCAGTGCTATAGAATTAGATAACAGCCTATAGTTAGGTGGTATAACATAGTGATGGGAGAATGATATGTTAGAATGGCAACTTTTTCCAGGCATCTGTAATATACATAAACAAACGTGTGGTGCTAATTAGGAGTGGCATTACAGTAGATTAAAAAGTTTGCATATATCTTGTTTTAATGGATGCTTCATTATATTCATTGTTTTTCAGCAGGCATCATCTGTTTCATTAATTTTATTTAATCTTGAAAACATAATGCCTGTGCCATATGTTGTGCTGTCTTGCTCAGTATGTAGACAAGGAAGACTTCTATATTTTGCTTCAGATTGCAAATTCTACTTTTTTTTTTTTAATAATTTGAAGGGACTCTTTTGGAAGTCTGAAACTGAAGGGGGAATTTGTAATCTATTTTGTGTTGTTCAGGGTACAGGAGTGGAATTCTTACTTCCTTTGAACTAAACAACTCTAAAAGAAATGTATGGGCTTAATTAAGAGATGTTAATAAATATTTTGTAAGGACTGCCTGAAAATGTCCACAGAGTCACACTAAAGGATGACAGAATCTAGGTCTTAATTGGCAAAGGAACACTGCAGATAAACTTTTGCACAGCTATTTGGCAAGCTGAATTCCTTTCTTGTCAAAATATGCCCATCTTGCTTTCTTTGAGAACTAAAAAGTAATCCTTGCTTACAAACTGCTCTTAAAATGAAATGGAAAATAGGGGTTGGAGTTGTCCTCAATAAAACATTAATTACAAATGAAACCAACATATACCAATGCATTCTTCTGGCTTGATTCTTAGTTGCAGTTTTGAGGAATGCATTTGCTAATTGAGTATGTAAAATGTTTAGCAGTACAGATCTATAGTGACTTTGGAACATTTGGCATATACTAATTAATAGGGACTGGGTTTTTGAACAAAACTTTGGGAACCATTAAAAATGCAAGTGGATTCTGTTTTGTTTTGTTTTCTAGCATTCTAGCATTCTGTGTTTGTTTTGTTTGGTTTTTTTAGCTTTGGGTCCTGCTAGGTCTCTTCAGGGTAAATTGTTCATGCTGATACTTTAGAATTGTTTGGTAAAAGCATTATGTTCATTTTTATAAGGTTTAAGCATGATCTACTTTCTTAATATGTTGCAATGAGATTTTATATTCTCTAATGTGATTGTTGTCTAACAAGGCCTTTTTATAAATAAGGAGCATAATGTTTGCTAACATTTAATGTAAATGCTAAAATATAAGTATTTATTGAGCTATACACCATACTAGAGATTATAATTCCAATTTACTGCCATTACTGCCTCATAGAAGGGCAGTGTTCCTACTATTTCATAGGTTTGGTTTTTTTTTTTATTTTTTGAAATAGCAGTTACTTCATAAAAATTTGGGAAAAAGGGTAAATAGCTCTGCAATTTATTAAATGGTTAGTGCACACTTTTAACTTACAATTTCTATTAAAAATGAAAGATAGTACATTTAATATTTCCTGTGTCATGCGTGGGGCGGATGCAACTGTGTGGCTGAACTTTCTAGGGTTATGAGGTGCAAGTGAAACTAAGTACCGACCAAAAAAGCAGGGAGGAAGGAGCGGAGAGTGAATTTTGTGAGGATGCTACCCAAGGACATGTGACAGCTCACTTAGAAGCAACTGGTCTGTTTTCTGCCCCACGTGTACTGCCTGTTAGATGCAGTCTTTGGTCAGTGCTGTCTCCTGACCTGTGCTGGGGCATTTGCTGAGGAATGCTGGTTAGCACGGGCCAAACTGTACCAAGGAGTAAGCTAACATTTAATTAGTATGGGTGATTTCTGTCCATGTCCTGGCCCTGGTTGGTTTGTTAGAATGGATCTGCTTTGGGAAAAGTCATAGATTTTTCTTAGAATTTGTCATCACTTTTAGCACGTATCTGACTCAGATTGTTTCGGCCTCCTGTCATTGTTTGATACTAAAGCCTTGTCCATTATAATGACAGGCCTTCTGTAACATACTGAATTTTTGTCACTTTAAACATGCTTGCTGTTATTAGATTGCATGCTAAGAACATATATTTTCTTGGAATTCCAACCAAATCTGAAAAAATTGTTTGGGGAGGGGTTTGCTGTGGGCTTGTTCTTTGCAACTCAAATTATGAATCTCTAATAGTGTACAAGGTAAATACTGTTCAACATGAGAAAGATCTGATAGCTATAAACAACGAGGAAATAACTAGAATAGTGATGCCTGGTAAGAAATTTATAAACTAGACATTTATTCACTTCATTTGTCTATAGATCTATGTCCTTATTGTTTCCAGCAGATTTGCATTTAAAAATGGTTATATGCAAAAGAGCAAACTCACCCTGCAGATATAACACTCCAACATCTTTTAAGGTCAATATAACAGAGGATTTCAAAAGCAGTAACTGTGGAGTTCATTTCTGGCATCATGATTTTTTCAGAAAGGCTTAGATTGCGAGTCCCAGCAAAATATTTTAAATGAATAATTTATGTAAAAGATGAATTAAATATTCATAGTGAATATAGGAAGTATTGTTCCACCTCAAAATACTGTCGGTACTATAGTAAAAATCATGCTTCCAGTTCCAAAGAAGTTACTGCTTCTAGCTTAGGCATAATTAAGTGGTAACAGACAGAATAAACACATAATGACAAGGATCACAGAACTGTTCAGGTTGGAAGGGGCCTCTGAAGATCATCTAGTTGAACTCCTTTGCTCAAAACAGGATCAACTACAGCAGGTTGTTCAGGGCTGTGTCTGGTTGAGTTTTGAGTATCTCCCAGCGTGGAGACTCCACAACCTGCCAGGGCAATCTGTTCCAGTATAAGTTCTTTGATGTTTAAATGCAGTTTTCTGTATCTCAGTTTGTGCACATTGACTCTTGTCTGTTCTGGATCTGTCTGGGTCAATCTTCCTTACTGTCTCATTCAGTTATATACATTGAGAAGATCTCGCCAGAGCCTTCTCTTCTCTGGGCTGGACAGTTCCAGCTGTCTGTGTCTCCTCGTGCAGTTCTCTGCACTTGCTCCAGTATGTCCATGTTATACTTGTATGGGGAGCACCACACTAGAGCCAGCACTCCAGATGTCTCACCAGTGCTGAGGAGAGGGAAAGCATCACCTCCGTTGACCTGCTGGAGACAATCTTCCTCATGCAGCCCAGGCTGCTGCCAGCCACCTTTACCACAATGGCATATTGCTGGCTCATGGTCCTTGATCATGCTCAACATGGTGTCCACCAGGACCCCCAGATCTCTTTCTGCAAAGTTGCTTTCCATCACCAATTGCCCCAAGCCTGCATTGGTGCATGAGGTTATTCCTTCCCAAGTGCAGGACTTTGCAGTTTCCTTTGGACTTCATGAAATTCGCATTGACCTATTTCTCCAGCCTCTCAAGGTTCATCTGAATGGCGCACAAACATCTCGTGTATCACCCTTGCTGCTTGTTTTATGTAGTCTGCAGACTTGCTGAAGGTGTGCTCTGTCCTGTTGCCAGGTCATAAATTACAATGTTAAACAGTACTGGTCCCAGTGTCTACCTCCTGGGTGTTCCACTAGTGACTGGCCTCCAGCTGGACATCATGCTGCTCATCACCACCCTTTGAGCTCAGCAGTTCAGCTGTTTTTCAGTCCACCTCACAGTCCACTTATCTAATCAGTGTTCTTGCCTAATCTTCCTTTTGCTGCTGGTATTTCAGTATTTCAACTTGTGTTCATTGCCTCTTGTCTGTTCTGGATCTGAGTCAGTCTTCCTTACTGCCCCCATTAGTATTTATGTATGTTGATAAGGTTCCCCTGAGCCTTTTCTTTCAGGGCTCGACAGTCCCAGTTCTCTCAGCATCTCTTAATGTCAGATGCCCTGTAGAAGCCCTTCTTGTTGCTCTTCACAACCCTCACTGGATTCAGCTTCAGATGGGCTTTGGCTTTCCTAACCCCATCTCTGCACACTTGGACAGTGTCTCTCTATTCCTCCTAGATCACCTGTCCCTGCTTCCGCCTCCTGGATGCTTCCTTTTCCTGTCTCAGTCCAGTCAGGAGCACCTTGTTCACCCATGCAGGCATCTTGCCACCTTTGTTTGACTTCTTGCTTGTCAGGATTGACCATTCTTGAGCTTGGAGGAGGTAATCCTTGAAAATCAAGGATTACAAGACCTTGCGAGGACTGTATCCCATGGGATTCTTCTAAGCTGATCCCTGAACAGGCTGAAGTCTTCCTGCCTGAAGATGTTAGCACCCTGCTTTTTGCTTTCTTCCCTCCTTTCAAGATCATGAACTCTACCATTTCTCACGGTCACTGCAGTGAAGGCTGGCTGTGGCCTGTTCATGCCCAACTGGAGCGTAGTTTTTACGGAGAAGTTACGAATAGAGCTATAAAAGCATTCTGGTTGAGCTAAAGCTTACTAAAAGTCAATACAAAGAAAAAAAGCTGAAAGGGTCTGTGTGGCATATTTGGATCTAATCATAAATTGCATATCTCTGTAGAGATTTTACTAAGTTGTATTTATGCAGAGATTTCATTCATTTTAGATTTTTTAAACTGATTTAATTGTACTAGACAATGGTAAAAATAATATTATTTTTGACAAAGAGTTATTTCATTTGTTAAATGTCTGATATATATTGTGAGCTCTCTCATTTTGGTAGCACAAATGCAATTCACAGATAGCTGTCTTGCCACAAATTGTTTTGACACTGAAGAAGAGAAAGTATGCCTTATAGGAGAGAAGAATCTTTCCTTCACTTTACATATTTATGTGTTTCTTAATAACCAGTTAGTGCAGTGACCACTAGTGTAAGATGTACAGCAGATTCCTTTAATTACATGACAACAACTTCTTGTTTTGGGGAAAAAGTTCAAAGTCCTGGAGCTTTTGAATCCTGTTGGAAACTAAGTTCTGCTCTTACTGCTACTAATTAAAATGAAAAATTATGGAGGATGTTATTACAGGCTGTTAATGTTCTGTGCTCTACACACGGTTTTTTAAGCTAATTGGAATTCAGTTTTTTCAAGTATGTTTTTGTTTACTCTTCATTAAGGTAATGATATTGTTGTAGCCTTTTTCTTTCTGACGTTTTTGGTGCCTCTTGAAGAAATGTGTGTTTCTGTATGCACCTTTTCTTGAAGAGAAAGAACATGGAACAGTGTGCTGTCTTCTCTGCCCATGCCTCATACAACATGAAAAGTGAAAAGTAGTTTCAATCTTTTTTTCTTACCATTTTGTGTTTAGATACAGAGACTACTTACAAGCGTTAGAAGCACAGATAAGACAGAGGTCATTTGATGGGATTGAAGAGCATGTGGTAGGTGGTCTGTAATACATCATGTTAGAAGATTTTCTGTGACACTGTCATGCAGTTCAAAGCTAATGTGTGGTTCTTTTACCGTATAATATCTCCTAGATGAGCATATCAAAACATACAAAATGTGAGAAGTGGAAAACTAGATCTCTGTAGAAATTAGTTGCTGAATGTTTTTCTATTGGGTGTTTCTTGAGTAAAATTGTGAAGACAGCACCCTAGGGCTTCACTTGGCCTTTGAGATCTTAGAGGCAATAGGTTGAGCAGCATGGATGAAAATAATGCCAAGCCATATTTGTTCCTTTCAAAGAACGGGTTCAAAAAGACTCAGAAGTGTCTCAAGTAATGAACATGATCTAACAGGTTTCAATATATTCAAGTAAGTAGTCCTAAACTCTTTGAGAGTTGCACTTGGTAAGCAAAGAGAATTTATAAAAAAATATTATGATTTCTTGCGTACTGCAAGAGGAGTTCAACATTAATTTTCTGTTACTAGTGGAAAAGTTTATTTCTTACTGCAAGCTTGGAACTCGGGAGCTGCATGGCAAATTTAACTTCTTTTCAGTTAATATCATTGCTTGTAATTCTGCACAGCTAATTCTTTTCATTGTTGCCCCTGACCAGACCATTTTGGGCCTTATATTTTAATAGATAATGGAAATACATAGACTCATTTAACAATAAATTCTTCTAAAGGTGATGAAGCTCTATCCAGTGGTCTCTGCTGCAACATTTTTAGTAGGCAATGGTCTATATGGATTATCTCATCTTAAATTTTCTTGCATCTTCCTCTGAAATATTTGGTTAACTTTCAGAGTAAGGATGCTAGTATAGATAGTGTGAGGATCTGACTTAGTATGAGACATAGACACATAGTGGATTAGCAGTGTTTCTGGCTATTTTTGGAGGTGAAAAAATTTTGTATGGATATCTAAATTTTCTGAGCTATGTTTTTTTGTGTTGCTAAAATGACCAAAAATAGACAGTGAAATTTCTCAAATGAAGCCTGACTTTTTTAATTCAATGACAACACCTTTTTGAGTCAGTTTCTCAGAAAAGGATTGTATTCTTTTAAGTCAGTTAAATGCTACTTCCTTCTTATGAAGGTTTGTTTGACTTAACATATGGCTCTACAATACTGGTGATCCTCAGACATTGATTGCAGATTTTATAATGTAGGAACATCTTATTTAATGCCTGATGCTGTCAGATGTCTTACCTAGCACATACTGATGCTACATTTTGATACGTGGCATCATCTAATTTGTGTCTTAACTGTGAGGAGCTTGAGGCAACCACTGAATTCATTCCAAAGTGAGGTCAGCATATCTAAACATCTTCATAAAATCTTCTCTTGCCTCAAACGTACTTTTGAAACATATGCATCTACAAAATCAGATGTTGTAAAATCTGTTTTAGAAAACCCTAGATCATTTCTGAGGAGAGACATGGCAATTTTTTGAAAGATCAGATTTCAGTGTTTATCTCAAACGTTTTAATACTCAAATTTGGTTATGAAATTAAGAAAACAATTTGAAGTACCCTGGAAATGCAGGTAAAGTTCTTCTAACATCTGGCATGTTTTCTAAACAGCTTTCCTCTAGACACATTAAAACATTGAACAATTTCCACCTGAAAGGTAGCAGATTCAGAATGTTCTGAAAGTTTGTTTATAGTAAAAATTCCAAAGCTTTGAGTCTTAATCTAGATCTCTTGGAGATGTTAACCTCTTTATTTTCAGTTTGGAGATTTGTATGCATGTATATGTGTGTATGGTTATGAAAACTGACCTAAATGCAGATGTGTATTTTACTAGTGTCCTATATTTGCATCACTGCTTATCAGTACAATAGTGCAGTGACAGTCTACATTATACTTGTAAATTAAACAGCGCTGGGGCTTAGACTGGAGACAGTTCTGAGTTTAGGAGTTGGCATTGGCCAAAGGCTGTCTACACTTGGCAGTTGGGTGTGCCTCTTCCTTTGTGGAGACTGAGAGATTTTAGAGAAACAGCTGTTGCCACACCATGCCCTTTGTCCTGGTCAGAGAAAGGCCCTTCGAAGGGTTTAGTTTACTATTATAGAGGTAACATAACATTTGGTTGACATTCCTTAAGGAATCATAGCTCTTGCTGGGAAAATATGAACGTTTTGGTGATTTATTAAGGTAAATAATCACATGTAGATTTTAGCAAAGATGGGAGGGCCTAGGGTTTAAGAGGGGCAATCCTGTGGGAGAGCCGGAAAGGCAACTTAAGCAGGAACAAAAGATGAGCTCATGCAATGGTTTGTTGCATTTCTGTCAGTGAAGTCAAACCTTAGGAATAAATGAGAACTTTTTTCCATGTTTTTGTGGGGAATGGCACTTGCTTGTAGGCTGATGGCTTAGATTAACACTTGGGACTTGCTTTGACAAAGGACGAGTTTTTGCACGTGATGGGGAAAGTGAAAGTTTGGGAGGATTTTTGTTTAAGAGAGAGCCCTAGTCTCAGTATTTGCTTTGATCTTTCCCCAGTGTCTGTCTAATGCCAAAGTCAAATTCAGTTAGAGTGTAACTGTGGAGGGAAAATAACTTTTAATATTTCCAAGTGAAAAAAGATAAAGAAGCAAACACAGAAAAATAGAAGCATATATGATTTAATTTTGATTGAGCTCATCTTCTGTGGGGGAAGGTGTTTTGCTGATGAATGATGGGTGTGGAAATACAAAGAGATCTTGCACTAAGAGTTCGGAAGGCAGACTGGTTGCAATAGTGTCAATGCTCTTCTCCTTTCAGTTGAAGAAAGGAGGAAGAGGACAGGTGAGGAAGAAAGGAAGAGCTGTATTAGAGCGGGCTCACTTGTTTTCCAGATTAGATAGGACGTATTTATAAATCTTCAGTTGATGTTTTCTGTATCATGTGGTTTCATATCAGAATACGTGATTATTGACATCTCTTTGTGTCCCTCTTCTTGCTATATACCACTACATTTTTGTGAATGTACTCTAACTTGAGGCAGAACACACACATGTGCATTAGAATTTGTCTTTATTCCTCTGCTTTTATCTTCACTTTTAATGGTTTGAAGGTTATTGAATTTGCCTTACAGATTAATTCTAAGTGTTGATGTCACTTAGGAAGACTTGTTTGGTAAATGTAAGCAAATATTTAAATTCTCATAACTTCTTATAGTTTGAGATTTGATGTACCTTTTTAATGGGGAAGAGCTGTAAATGAAATTAAGAAATCTTTAGTTATTAATATTGCAGTTTTGAAGGTTTTTTTAAAGTAGAAGAAAAGGGGGAAAAGCAGAAAATTTTATGCTGGGGAAAGGCTAAAAATTCAAATTTCTAACCATTTTGAGCTAAAAGCTTTTTTCCATAAATTTTAATTTGTGAAGAATTTCTGCAGAGGGGAAGAAAAAAAAAATCTTGCCATTTTGTATTTTATTGTTGTAGTAAGATCAAGGTATGATTTCCTTTATTAGGACATATACAAAACCAAAGTAGACTTATTTTTGATTCCCTTCGTCAGGAGTTGCGTGTGGGTTATATGATATGGTAGAAAAGACATATGGATTGACAAATAGAAAACAAGCTATTACTGTGGTAAAGGGAAATTGTATCAATAACAGAAATTGTTACAAACAACTGCCAACCAAAGTGCTCGAATGCCATGCGGTTTCTGCCAGCATGTCACCTCTCTGCTCCGTTGATGACATCTGCTGCAGGAAGGTGAGCTGGCCCAGGGGATGGGTCAGCACTCTGCTCTCGCGCGTTGCTGGAGGGGTCTCGGGCTTGGTTTTGGCATGGGCCACGTGGCTTTCTCCATGTGTCATCCTGCACATGGGGTGGGAGTTCACTGGGACGGGGGCTGTTCCCAATAGGCAACAGGTCTGTTTCCCTTCTCTTCTGGGGGAGTTAAATAGCTTGGCAGGCTGGATCTGAGCTGTTCCCTGCCATTTGGCCTCAGTGACAGAGGACGATCGTGGCTCCGTTGAATTCATTTGGGCTTTATCCCATTGTGTCTGTTAGCTTGCTGTGGGAATAGTGGGGAGATCCCTGACAGCTTTTACCCTTTATGCTTAGGGAGATGTCAGTACTGTAGTATTTATATTTAACCTGTTTTATGGTTTATATGATACCCCCGATGAGTATAACAGGTCTTAATAGTATAATAGAAATAGAATTTACCCATTGTTAAATTGTTTGTGTTCCTGAACAGAAGAGTTGTGATATGAAAGGGTACGTGAGAGCAATACAAATTCATATTATTGGCTTCTGACAACTGTTGTATCCAACTGAAGAATTTGATTACACTGTTAAAATAATATTTATTTTCCCAGTAGGTTCTGAATTGATCTTTAGTCATACTGTTTATTGAAAATATTTGCAGACTGTTAAAGGCCTACTTCTGTGCTAAGCAGATTTTTGTTGATACACAAGGGTGATGTGTTTCTGATCATATTAAAATTCACAATTTAATAGCCAGAAATCTAAGAAGCTGGTTTGAAATGCTGGTGCATTTGTATTCAGAAGAAAACAATTATGAAAAAGTTGTACCCCACCCTGAGAATGCTGCTGGCTACTTGACACCAGCCTTTCTTTCTGGGATAGTTTTAATTGTCCAAAAAGTTTCGGGGATTACGTTAACTGGTAGAGGGTTATTGGGTTCAAACAGAAAATACTTGCATGCTTTATTTCACTCCAATCTTAATGTTCACCGTGGCATCCCACAGCACAGCAGCAGGGGAAGAAACATCTGCCCCTTTTGTCTTGGTTTGACTCTTTAGAGGCACTTACTTGGTGCTCATAGGGGGTTCTGTGTTCATGCCAGAATGCCTTGGTCCTGGGGTTACCTCATTTTTCTGGAGAAGCAGTAATGTCTCTTGGACTTGAGTTATTTCTTTGCTTCCACAAAGCATACAGTGTAATCGAAATCATAAGAGAATTATGCTATTTAGGAAATAGTAGTATTGGAATCTCATATATCCTTAACTCAATATAAACGACTCTTATATTCTGAATTCCATAGATGGCTGAATGCATTTAAGAATCTAAAATAGCTATATTCAAGTACCCAGAACATGCTGGTTATGCATTTTTGCAATCTTAATGAAAAGTGATGTTTGGTTAGAGAGGTTTTGACTGAATAACTGTATCAGTTAATTAGCATGATTAATGCAGTATAATTGGTGTTGTTGATCTATGTAGGCTTTATGTAAAACTTTGTAGTAAACTAGAAAATGCAAAACAAAACCTTGAAATAGTTCTTCCTAGAGGGGAAGGGTAGTACATCTCTTCTATGACAATTATTTTGCCTATACAGTCTAATGTTTCAGATGTAAACAGTATGCAAGTGTCCCTTATGATGCTCTCAAATCTCATTTATCACATGAATATTGTTCTGTTTGGCAACAAGATCCAGGCAGTGAGTTCAAATGAATAATGTGTTTGAGGATTTATCCTATTTATATTTTCCCGTAAAAGTAATTTAATGTCTCTTTATTTTTCCTCAGAGATATCAAATCTTGTGATGTTAGTGACCCAAACTTTCTTATTTCTGCCTTCCGCTAAAGTCAGTAAAAATATGCTAATACAAAAGAACAAAAATAATCTTTACTATACTTGTAATTACATGCTATAAGTCATGTATCGTGATCATTGTCAACTTTTAATCTATTTATTTGGGATTAGTTTTGGTAGAATACCTGAATCTTATTTCTCCTTGTGAATTTCAGTTCTATTTCTAGCATTTAAAAACTTCTGGTCAGCAAGAAGGATGTGAAAGAATACTAATTTAATAACTCCATGCTAATTTTGTGTAGGGGAATTGACTGGTGGAGACACAGAAGATGTGAACAACTAGAACTAATTGCCAGCTAACCTTTATTCTCAACTCCTTCACAAAGTTTCTTACCATAGAAGAGATGGCTGTAGGATCGCCTCCCTCCAACTAAGAGTGCCCAAATGTTCTAGAATAGCAAATATTGGAGTCTGTGCTGTACAGATTCCAGTTTGATCTGGTGTTTCTAGACTTAGCTACAAACCGTTCTTTGCCATGTAAATAACCCGTCGTGTTTAGGCCCAGCCGGCAACAAAGCACCATGCAGCCGCTCGCTCACTCCTCCCCCCTCAGTGGGATGGGGAGGAGAAAATACAACGAAAAGGCTCGTGAGTTGAGACAAGGACAGGGAGGGATCACTCACCAATTATGGTCACAGGCAAAAACCAGACTTGACTTAGGGAAAAAGAAATCAATTTAATTTGTTACCAATCAAATCAGAGTAGGAGAATGAGAAATAGAACCATATCTTAAAAACACACCTTCCCCCCACCCCTCCCTTCTTCCCGGGCTCAGCTCTGCTCCCGATTCCTCTACCTCCTCCTGCCCCCAACGGCGCACAGGGACGTGGAATGGGGGTTGCGGTCAGTTCATCACGCATTGTTTCTGCCGCTCCTTCCTCCTCAGGGGGAGGACTCCTCACACTCCTTCTCTGCTCCAGCGTGGGGTCCCTCCCACGGGGGTCAGCCCTCCACGAGCTTCTCCAACGCGAGTCCTTTCCACAGGCTGCAGTCCTCCATGAACTGCTCCAGCGTGAGCTCTCCCACAGAGTCACTGCCTTCGGACCCAGCCACCAGCTCCGGTGTGGGGTCCTCCACGGGCTGCAGGGGAATCTCTGCTCCGCCATTAACCTCCATGGGCTGCAAGGGGACAGCCTGCCATCTCACCACGGGCTGCAGGGGAATCTCCGCTCCAGCGCACCTCCTCCCTCTCCTTCTTCACTGACCTCGGTGTCTGCATGGTTGTTTCTCTCACATCCCACTCTTCTCTTCGCTGCAGCTCTTCTTTTTTTAGGAGTCTTTCCCCTTCTTAAATATGCTATCCCAGAGGTGCTACCACCATGGCTGATGGGCTCGGCCTTGGCCAGAGGCAGGTCCGAGTTGGAGCCGGGGAAGCTTCTAGCAGCTTCTCACAGAAGCCACCCCTGTAGCCCCTCCCCCACTACACAAACCCCTGCCACAAAAACCCAAGACACCTTCTCATGAAGAAGAGAACCACCGCCAAATAAAACTTAAGAAAAATCCTTTTCCCAAGCTTGTTTGTACACGCTACGTAGTTGATCCCATATTAATTTGAATTACATAAAGTCAGCTCAGATTTGGAATTTTTATCTTTAATTAAAAAAGTGTTTTAAGCAGAAATGATCATTTGGCAGTGAGTTTATAGCGTGTTAATTACATTACAGTAATTAATTCTACCTCACTTTGTGACTAAGACCCTGAAGTATGTGCCAGCATAACAACATAATGCGCTGAGTCTTTTGTTTATGCCTTGGTAGAAGTGTCCTCTCCCTCCCAAAAAAGAAATTATAGCTCTGCTTTAGATACTTCTGCTACAACTACTAGTTAAACTGTGTGCTTTTATGCTCTTCGGTAAGCTTTTCTACAAAGTTTGTAGTTAAATTTTTTTAATGTGAAGTCTATTTAGCTCAAACAATTCTTTTATTTATTTATTTACTCCTTTTTACTTTAGGAAAGCTACCAGTGACTCCAGTGGAAAAGACTGCCTGAAGGCTTTACAGTTTCTGTTAGGTACAACCTTACTCTAGCAGCAGTGAAGAGCTGCATCTTTGCAGAGGATCTCAGGAGAGACTCTGCAAGGTAGCAGAAATCAGCAAAAGCTTCTCCAGGGTGGAGAGAGAGCTCACCAATGGAGACACAGCCTCTGTGGCTGGAGAAAAATGTTTTAGTAATTTACTCGGTGTCTGATCAGCTCAGCTGTCCAGTATGTATAACCATCTGCTGTCATGGTTCACTTAAAGCCTCCAGTTACTCCACTGTTTGTCCTCATGTTTTCAAATGGCTCTGGCACAAATCTCTTCCAAGACTGTGCAGCCTTACTGTGACAAGTACATACCTTCCTTTTTTTGATGACTCTGGCTATTAGACTCAGTGTAAAGTTTCCAAATCTTTATAAACAACTTGTATGTTCCCAGGGTCTGTAGCGGGCTGATATGCATTTAAGGTTCTTAAGGGTCTGAATTCAGGTTCCTGGAAAATGTTGGTTGTGTTGCTTTTGTACTTTTAAACAGTGGTGAAGGCAAAGCAAAAGGGTGATCTAGTAGCTGCCTACAAGTATTTGAGGGGTAATTACAAAGTTAATGGAGCCAAAATCACCTTAGTACTGCCAGGTACTATAACAAGGGCAGCCTTGGCTGCAGAGACCATGAAATGGTGGTGTTCAAGATCCTTAGGGCAGTGAGGAGGGCGCATAGCAAGCTCACTACCCTGGACTTCAGGAGAGCAGACTTTGGCCTCCTCAGGGATCTGCTTCGTAGAGTACCATGGCATAAAGCCCTGGAGGAACGAGGGGCCTAAGCAAGCTGGTTAATATTCAAGGATCACCTCCTCCAGGCTGAGGAGCGACGCATCCCAACAAAGAGGAAGTCAGGCAAAAACGCGAGGAGGCCTGCGTGGGTGAACAAGGAGCTCCTGGACAAACTCAAACACAAAAAGGAAGCCTACAGAGGGTGGAAGCAAGGGTACAGAGAAATTGTCCGAGCAGCCAGGGATCAGGTTAGGAAAGCTAATTAAATCTGGCCAGGGACATCAAGGGCAACGAGAGGAGCTTCTATAGGTATGTTGGTGATAAAAGGAAGACTAGGGAAAATGCGGGCACTCTCCAGAAGGAAATAGGAGACCTGGTTACCCAGGATATGGAGAAGGCTGAGGGACTCAATGACTTTTTTGCCTCAGTCTTCACCAGCAAGTGCTCCAGCCACACCACCCAAGTTGCAGAAGGTAAAGGCAGGGACTGGGAGAATGGAGAACTGCCCAGAGTAGGAGAAGATCATGTTCGAGACCATCTAAGGAACCTGAAGGTGCACAAGTCCATGGGACCTGATGAGATGCCTCCGCAGGTCCTGAGGGAACTGGTGGATGAAGTGGCTAAGCCACTATCCATCATATTTGAGAAGTTGTGACAGTCGGGAAGTTCCCACTGACTGGAAAAGGGGAAGCATAACCTCCGTTTTTAAAAAGGGAAAAAAGGAAGACCCGGGGAACTACAGGCCAGTCACGCACAGAGGTGAGACTGGCAAGATCATGGAGCAGATGCTCCTGGAAACTATGCTAAGGCACATGGAAAATAAGGAGGTGACTGGTGACAGCCAACATGGCTTCACTAAGGGCAAATCATGCCTGACAAATTTGGTGGCCTTCCATGATAGGGTGACAGCATTGGTGGATAAGGGAAGAGCAATGGATGTCATCTACCTGGACTTGTGCAAAGCATTGGACGCTGTCCCGCATGACATCCTTGTCTCTAAATTGGAGAGACGTGGATTTGACGGATGGATCACTCACTGGATAAGGAATTGGCTGGATGGTCGCACGCAAAGAGTTGCAGTCAATGGCTCAATGTCCAAGTGGAGACCAGTGACAAGTGGCGTTCCTCAGGGGACGTATTGGGACTGGTGCTGTTTAACATCTTTGTCAGCAACATGGACAGTGGGATTGAGTGCACCCTCAGCAAGTTTGCCGATGACACCAAGCTGTGTGGTGCAGTCGACGGCTGGAGGCAAGGGATGCCATCCAGAGGGACCTTGACAGGCTTGAGAGGTGGGCCCGTGTAAACCTCATTAAGTTCCACAAGGCCAAGTGCCAAGTCCTGCACATGGGTCGGGGCAATCCCAAGCACAAATACAGGCTGGGTGATGAGTGGACTGAGAGCAGCCCTGCGGAGAAGGACTTGGGGGGTGTTCGTTGACGAGAAGCTCAACATGACCTGGCAATGTGTGTTTGCAGCCCAGAAAGCCAACCATGTCCTGGGCTGCATCAAAAGAAGCATGACCAGCAGGTCAAGGGAGGTGATTCTCCCCCTCTACTCCACTCTCATGAGACCCCACCTGGAGTACTGCATTCAGCTCTGGGGCCCCCAACATAAGGCTCCAGGGAGACCTTATAGCAGCCTTCCAGTACCTAAAGGGGGCCTACAAGAAAGCTGGAGAGGGACTTCTTAAAAGGGCATGTAGTGATAGGACAAGGGGTAATGGCTTTAAACTGAAAGAGGGTAGATTTAGTTTAGATGTAAGGAAGAAGCTCTTCACTGTGAGGGTGGTGAGACACTGGAACAGGTTGCCCAGAGAGGTTGTGGGTGCCCCATCTCTGGAAGTGTTCAAGGCCAGGTTGGATGGGGCTTTGAGCAACCTGGTCTAGAGGAAGGTGTCCCTGCCCGTGGCAGGGGGGTTGGAACTAGCTGATCTTTAAGGTCCCTTCCAACCCAAACCATTCTATGATTCTGTGAAATTGCAGCTTGGTTGCTGGTTGAGGATTGAGAAAAAAATTCCCTTTGGAGGATTGGGTAGTGCAGCACTAGAGCAGGTTGCTTAAAGGCTATAAAACCTCTTTCTAGGAAGGTTTTTCAAGACTTAGCTAGACAAAGCAACAGCTGAATTGATGACTTCATGCTGGATATACTCCCACTTAAAGCTCAAGGTTGGACAGGAGAGCTCCAAAGGTCTATATTGTTGACATGATCCTGTATCTTAATTCTGAAGTGGATCAGCCAGACCCCAGCCATGTGGTCACTCAGTTCAGCCTGTTGCTCAGTGGGCTCCCACAGGAAGGAGTAGGCCCAACATTGTTATTTTCCAGTGGAAAATAAGTTTTTTAACTATTTATTTTCAATTTACTAGTGAGCTGGTCTGACTTTCTCTTGGTTGCTAATGCCCAAGCAGTAACAGGAATGTAGAAGTAAGGCAATACTGGGCTTTTAGATTGGGAAAGGCCACCCATGGAAACAAGATGCAATTACATTGGGAGGGGGGAGAGAATAAACACCATTCTTAAATATAATTCTCTTTGTCTCTTGGTCATTGGCAATTCATATTTTGAGCAAAATATCCTTTGCTTGCTTAGAAAACTGCAAGTACTGAAAAATCCATTTACCTGACCAGTAGCACGCAGACATAAAGGGAAGACAGGTAAAGAGAAGACATCAGGGAGAGACTTTTATTTTTTTGGTTGCATAGTTTTTTGGTTTATTTTTAATTTTATGGTTGCATAGTGTATGGGCAGTGCAGTCAAATTATGGCTCCTGCTTACATCAGCAAAATCCCTGAATTAGAATAGAAAACAAGATGAAAAAGTAAATCTAGTTGGATGAAAAAAAATCTTTTATTAGGAAATTGTTCTTGGGGAACAGCAAATTTTAATTAGTCTTGAAATCTGAGGAACTATCTATATGTGCTTTCATGGAGTCCATATCTACTGGCATGCAGTACTTATACACAGACATCAGAAAATTAAGACCGTCTGCCACCTATTTACAGTTTCTTTTTAAAAACTACTGGGAAGATGCTTGTTTTGGGAGGATGTAGTTTTTCAATGATTTGAAGTCTGGGAAGGGTGACACCTGGGAGAAAAAGTGCTTTTGCTTTCCTGTGGAGTAACACACAAAGTTGAGCAAGTTTAACATCTCTAAGTGCCTTTTTCATGGAGGTTATTCTGATGTTGGGCATGGGAACTGAGAGCAGGAAGGCTGTCTCCTGTGCTACAGGAGAAGGTTATGAGGTCATTTGATCATCTGGAGGAATAGATTTCTAATACTGAAAACATCTGCTTCTCAAAAGAATGTAACTTTTTTCAGACATTCTGCCTTTTCTCATCCAAATCATGGCGTCTGCACCTTCTCAGAGCCCACTTTTGTCTTACATATGCGATGGTGCATACCACTGACTACTAAACAGTAACTCCTCTGAATAACAGATAAATATAGAAAGGCTTCAGGCATTCAGTAAAATACATTTCATTTTATGCTGAAGGAAAGAACTTAATCCTTGGCAAGTTGCATGGTTCTAACAGATAAAATTAAATTACTTGAATGTTATTCTCCTCATGAAAACCTGCTGTATTAAGAGCAGCCTTTAAAAATTTTCTTGAACAGTATTTGCATGTGGGAATATGATCCATTTAAGCAGCTGCTCATGCATGTGATTACTGACATAGTAATTGATCACTTAAACTGTAAGTTTATAAACATGCGTATGTTTTAGTTTTGCGTGTATTTTTTAGTTTCACAAGTATGTTGGCTGGCTCTTTTGAATAGTTTAAAAAAAATTATCAGGTATATGGAATTTTTGTTACTTTGCTTGTCTTTGAAGGCAAAACATAACTGCTTTAAAAATGGAGTATGGATATTTAAATGATTCAGAACAATATTCTCTTTGAAACAGATGATTTTGCATTCCTTGCAGACCACCCTGTCAGTGAATTAATAAGATTTTGGCGGAGTTGCTATGTGTAGAACTAGGTTTCTGATGAATCCCTTATTTCTAGTTCAAATGAGTACTCTTTTTTTTTAAAAAAATAAAAAAAAAGTACATTGCTCCTTTAAATGAATGATTGGAAAAAAAAAAAAAAAGACCAAAATCCATACAGCAAACACTATTGGTATTCAGCAGAGACAGTGTGGGGAAATTTAAGTTCTGGATGTTTCTAGATTTAGAATAATACATAGGTATCTATCGTCACTTGAAATTTGCCATTCTCCTTGTCTACTGCTGGTTGCAAAATATGTATTTTAATAATTTTTCCCATGTAAGGGGTTGAAGGTAAAAAAGGGTATTCTTGTATTACTTCCTTTCAAAGGAATAGTAGAGATGTTCATCTCCCATAACTGATTTCTTTTTTCCAGAAGTCTTTTCTGCTGTCAGCCCTTTCCAATATGAGTAGGGAATGAATTAGTACTATTAGTAAGGAAATGTGATGTTCTGTCTGTTTGGCAAGAAATATTTTACCACACTTGATGTGGCTAGTTTGCTCACAGTCAAATAGATACCTGGCTAAAAGGTGAATCAATCCAGAAGACAGAGGTGGTACAGAAGGCATAGGAAGGGACCCTTGATTGTAGAAGTATTCCCATTTTAAGCTTTAAAACCAAAAAGTGAACCTGATTTGTAACTCCTGGCTGTTACTGGAGATTCAAGTTGGAAGTAGTTGCTAGGATTGCTCTGGGGTTTGTGTTGCAAGCAGAATAGCTGTCTAACTTCGAACATTTTAGTTTAATTGGCTGAAAAAGCATATGTGCACCCAGTGGCTAGGGATTGGTGTGCATCCAATTAAGTACAGCTATGGGACATAGAACTGTACTTCAGTGTTAAAAGTGGATAGAACTGATTCTGGCCAAGCAGGATTATCAGAAATCTCTGGTGTTATTTTCTGTGTTTGCACTGCATGCAGACCAGCTGTTTGCAGTCCCACAGCTGCTGGTTCCAAACCAGGAACCCTATTTGGGTAGCAAACTCATGCCTGTATCACTAGAGATATTTTTGTTGTCCATGGCAGACTACGGGCTTGTCTTACCTGCAATTGCATAATGACCAGGAAATTGTTTCCTTATCTGTTTTGGTTTTAGTTTAGTTTTGTAGGATTGTGTAGTGAAAAGCCATTTTTTCCATAGACTTTCATACACTTCTATGACTAATAATGTAGTAAGAGTAAGTTGCTGCTCCATGTAGGATGAATTGTCTATGACCATAGAAGACAGGTATAGTTTAGAGGAGCAGAGGCGTGAAATGACAGCAAGGGAATTAAATTGTGAGCACAGAGGATGATACACAGATCCCAGGGCTATAAACAGTTCACCAATGTTTATGTGTACTGATCACGGAGGGAATGAACTCTTTGGAACAAAGTAAAATTGGTTTTAGGAATTCAAAAAATTAAAAAGAAAAGCATCCAAGATAGAAAACATAGTAAAGCATACCATTATATTAAAGTTAAATGATATGTGGAATTGCAGACCAAAGAAGAAAAAGGGATTCTGTTTTCTCATCTACAGTGCTTCACAATCTCAGTTTTCCTCTGTTTGGGTTGGCTGTAGTTAATTTCTTTCTCTATGGAGAAAGAAGAGTAGGAAAGGTGGCTGTGCAATGAGATACTTGAGCAAAATTCTAAGGCAGCAGCTCAGTCTTGGCTTAACTTCAGCAGGACTGTGTAGGTATGTGCCCAGACATAAAAATTAAGGATAATCTGAGCATGACAGTGTAGTTTCTCATTGTTTTCTTTGGCACTAAGGTGAAATTGAGTTCTTGCTGACCAGTTCTTTTCATTAATCTAATTTACAGCCTGGCCTCAAAGAATTGTATTGAAATAACTGAAGAGGTTGCAAATTGGGGGATGGGAGAGTTGGTTTGAATTCTTATATTGCATTTGCCACCAACCAAGTTATAATTAGATCTTGAAGTCCTGTTTACCTAACAATGTCCCACTGTAGTGTTTAGAAAGAGTGCTTTTAAAATGAATATGTATTTATGTTACTTTTTCACCGTCTTGCATTTGTATAGGGCACAACAGTACCATGTTCTTTCCAAGTGTTTTTTGCTAATAATCTACCTATTTTGCCTTGGTCTGCATTGTGTGGTAAAATTAAAAATATTTAATTAATTTATGAATGATATAATCATAATTTCAGTAAGTATTCATAAATTATAACTGTTACCTATCTATTAGCTAAAGCTTACGGCAAGACTTGTTAACAAAGTTCTTGCAATATTGCATCTAGTCTTCCCTTTTTTTCCCCAAATTCCTTTAGGCACCTCTGTCAAAGGCTGAGAAACAAAATATTCTTAGCAAATGAGAAGGCATTTATGATGAAAGAAATTTGATGGGAAAATGTTTTTGCTTTTCTTAAAGGTATTTTTTGGGCCAAGTCCTTGTAAAAGTCCAGTGTATTAGAGAATCCCAAATAATTTGTGCAGCGGTTATGTATAATTACCTTTAATATCTGTATGACCGATCATTTTTAAATTTGCATCAGGTGTTTTCTGCCATATAGTAACTGACTAAAGAGTAGTGTTGATTTTGTGCACTATTATATGGTCGAAAGAGATTTCAAGTTGGATATAGTCATAGTCTGATTTTCTCAAAAATAAAATGCTGGAGTACTAGAAAATGTTTTGATAAACAATTGAACTTAATATTGTGAAGTGTAATAGCTCACACTAAATTCATTGAATTATAGGTATATATTTATATAGAGCCATGGGTTTATGTAATTCCAGATGACTGGCAGGACTGGCCAACGTGGTCTTAATTTTCCAGCATCTTCTCTCTTGCTATCTAAAGATATTAAGAATAGTGCAAGCGTTTGTCATAATTCCGCTATAAGGCAGGTGAATCTGGACTAAGTTGTCCAGGAGGACTATGCAGTAACAAAATATGTAATGGGTAGTCAAAGACATAGAAAAGGTGTGCAATGGAGACAGTAAGAGCTTGTCAGGGCATGGGGGAGAAATGGAAAATACAGTAAGGAGGGAGGGAATTTAAAAAAAAAAAAGGAGACAAAATGGTAATAAGATACGTTAAATGTGGCAGTTCACCTGAAGTTGCATATTTAGGACAGATTATATGCACGAATTTGTATGCCTTAGTAGCATCATAGTTAGTTGCTTTGCATTCAATGCAGGCTATGTATTGAAAAAAAGAGTAGTGTGTGTCCCTGTAAGATTACTGAGGTTTTGTCTTGTAGCATTCTGTAGTTGAAGGATAGCATGTATGTACTCATGCCTATGTTCTGTGTATCTTCCAACAGTTAAGTGGCATATTGTTGTTGTGATGTTCATGACTATAGGATGTTTGATACCATGAATGACATGTAGGATTTTTATAACTTGTTTGCAATTTTACTCATTTCTGAATATTTTTGGTTGATTACGTGTGCTAAGGACTAGAAAAGAGGTACAATCACATAAGTTTCAAGTGAAGATGGATCACGTGGCAATGGTTTGCTTGCTAATAGCTCACTTGCAAGAGGGATGGAAATCCTTGCAGGCAATTTCTACATGGTATAATTAGCATTGTTTATGAAGTCAAAGGTAGTGGAAAATGTTTGTTATGGGGTGTGATACAAGGATCTTCCTTATGGACACTCTAGTATGGTCTTCTGTGTATTCATTATGAAATTACAATATTGAGCTAGAATGGATATCTGTAAAAACATCTCTGGAACCTTGTACAGTCTTGCATTAAGAACTGAGTTGAGCTTGGCAATCAGTTTTCTGCTTACTTTTTTTGCTTCATCTTTAGGTTTAATCTCTGCTTCATTCCTGCTGGCCTTTATCATAGCTATTAGCTCAGTAGGGGCATATCACTTCTTGGTAATACAGATTGAATGCTAGTGGAAGTAAAACACCTTGTATCATAAGTGTTTTATAGCTACATTTATTATGCATGTTTCACATAGTGTGCTTTACAGTAATCAGAAAAGAATAATGGATTTAGTATGTTATTCAGAGTTAATGGTACCATAAATATTCTTTTAGGAGGATAATACACACAATATGCGGGGCACATAGTATACAACTTGTCAATGCAAACTTCGGGGAGAATGAAATGACTGTGTAACATCTTTATTGTTTCAATGGAACAAGTGGGGATGTGAACAGTATCCTCCAGGGCTGGAATATTTGCTGAGGAAGGAAAGTAATCTGTGCTCTGAACATTCTCAGAAATCTGAATTTCTGAGAAAAAGAAGAAATAATCAGTCTTCCTAATGACTTAATTGCCACAAGCTGGAGTTACTGTGGAGACTTTGTGAAATGGACTACAAGTAGGAACAAAAATCTACGTAATCATATTACCTCTAGCTGAAAAAGAGAGTTTGGCATGACACTGTATCTCCTAAGCACAAACTGAAATAGTAAAAATGAATTTTAGAGAAGGGATGGACTGTTGAAAGGTAGTGAATTCTTATTCATTGGATCTGTCACACAGTAGTACTATAACAATAATGCATGAGCATAAACTGTCTTTAATAAGCATCTTCGTTATTGACTCCGTTCTTTTTCTGACGTTGTCATGCAAAAGTGCAGAAACCTTTCCTGTATAAAGTCATCTTCAATCTGCAGAGGTACTTCTTTCATGAAGGGACTGTTGCAGAAAACTGTATACCTCACAGATTTTATCTAGCATACTAATAATGGCTTGAAAAATTATATTCTTCACTGCTGAGAACACTTTTGAATATTTGTATTTCTCTTGTGTTATTGGTTGGGTTTTTTGCTTGTTTGTTTTTTTGTTGTTTGGTTTTTTTTCCCCCCCCAAAGGAGCCTTTGGATGGCTTTTTAGTTTAGTCAGCTCTCATAGAGCTGTACTTGGCTTTTCCAGAATGATAATCAATATGAACTCAAATGTTTTTAATGGAGCTGTTTTCCATACTGAATACTTTGGAGCACAGGAAATAATTTTTATCATTTCTTCCAAATATTTTACTTTTTTTACTTTATCTGTGTTGTGCTGATCCCATCAACATTTAATTCTGTTCAACCCACAGCAAAGAAACTGGCACTTTTTGCTATTTCCCACTGTCAGGAGGCTTTTGGATGTCATAAGCTTAGATTTTTGAAGGAATTAAGAATGTAGTGACTACATGAGCTTTCTCAAGCCTTCATCTTTGCAGAGGTTCGGACAAGAATCAGACTCTTCCTATCTTCTGTTGCAATAATGCCTTAAGATAAAACCCTAGAGGCAGCACTTTCGTGAGACTAAAAAGTAATCTGATAAGACAGCCTGGAGAACAGATTGAGGATCAAGATTTGATACATAGATTTCTGTGTGAGGTAACCTAAACAATAGATAATAGGAATGTGTATACAAACAGATCTGTTTCCTACAGACTTTAGCCTCTGGTGCACAGAGTCACCACACAATTGGTTGAATGACCCCTGTGAAAATCTTTTGGAGGAGAATGAGGAGGATTCTGGCATAACAACACTGACAATTGCAGTTAGTCGCATCTAAATGCGAGTTAGAAAATAATTTGTCTGGAGGTCACGAAGAGCATCTCTGCAGTTACTGTGGTGGTATTTTTTAGGCTCAGGCAAGATTGATGCAGATAAGCTGCCAGTCTCTGTACTGTGAGCTGCAAAGTCAGATGAAGTCCTTCATATAGTGCTGCTCACTTCTTAAATATTGTAATAAAATGAATCCTGTAGGGCCTTTCTAGCAGCCTCCTTACAAAGAAAGCCAGAAGTCAAGGGTGGAAAACTGATTTTTGTGTGCTAAAGATTTGCAGTACCTGTAGGTACGCCTCAAACGTAAGAAAATAGAACTTAAGAATAGAAACAGAAGAAGCTTCTTACTGAGGTCAGAGCAGCAGTCTTTCTGGCAGTGGCAATACAAGATGCTGTTCCATATTCTGACTTTGGAAAGTGTTTAACATATCTAATTTCTGTTTTAAACCTGCTAATGCTGTCTGCCTGGAGAACCCTTGTGATGACAGATTCCCCAAGTTCACTACCTGCTGTCTAAATGAGGTATTTTTGTTTGATTTTATAACTGATCTAGTTGATGCTGAGTTCTGGTATTGCACAGGGCTTGGTGAAAAGCACTTTTGTATTCACCTTACCCACTGCTTTCATGATCTTATAAACCTTGCTCGTATTCTCCCCAGACTTTCACATTTGAGAGTTCCAAATTCCTCAACTTCTTTGAAGCGCAGCTGCTCCACTCCCTTGGCTCTACCCTTTTAACTGTGCTGTATCTTTCCTGAGATACAGAGACTGGAACTACACATAGGACTCATGGTATGGATGCACTGAATTTTATTATTAGAAGTTGAAGAGAGATTCCAGAATAAGATTGGTGTAGTTTGTGTGCCTTATGGTATAGATGCCCGCAAATAGGAGCCAGAAGATGATCTTAAGTTTGGTACTCAGAAGTACTGTTTCTGTATTTGAGTAACACAACACTTCAGATGATGTAGTAGAGGCTGTTTTCACATGCATTCATTTCAGAACAAGCCCAAAATTGGAGGAGATAGTGCATCGGTTCATTCCCAGCTCAATAGCTATGACTTCATGAAGGAGTAAGTATAGAACCTAATACGTTTTTTGGCAAAACTAATTTTATTAATTTCTCTTCAGAACTGATCCAGGGACTTCTTACAAGGCAATCATTTGTGTATGGTAGTTTCATATCTATTACTTTCATATTTTGGGCAGAGAAAATCAGTGTAAAGACAAATACACTTTTCATTGTAATGCTGTGGAATTATTACACTATAAATTGAAAGTTTATTTCAATGACAACTTAGGTGTTAAAGGTTTTGAGGTATTATATATGTAAAGTTTAGTTAAATTATTTTGGAGTGAAGTATAGTTGAAAACCACTTTACTTTTTAAGAAAACAGATATATTCAAGAAAGATATCAATGCAAACAATATAAGAAAGCATATGGGTTGTCTAACTAAATGCATTAATTAAATTTACCTAACTAAATGTTTTTTTGAAATTGCCAGGCAAAATATTTCTTATTTCTGTTACAATTACAACCTATTATATATTGTACTTTATTCAGATTTATTATGTTTTCTTTTCTTTTATTCTTTGGGTTTTTTGTCTTTTTAGGGGTTTTAATACCTTACAGGAAATTAAGCTGCATTTATATGAAGCTACATTTGGATTTTGGGGTATTTCCCCTTTTCTTTCCAAAATATCCTAGCAAGGGAAACTTTTAATGGTTGTTTGCATCTAGGTTTATTAGCTTAAAGAGCTGAGGCTTTTTGTCTTGTAGAGAGAAGTGATGTAGGCTCAGTAGACAGCAGTTGCCAATGGAAGCATAACAATTTCAGTGTATTTATACCTCTGCGTACTATCTCCTTCCATGTCTGGAGCAGCTATTTCATTTACACACATCTCTGCCAGCATCCCTGTCATTTGATTATCCATATGTCATAAACAAACATGCTGTGAATATTTAAAATGTGTGCATATATATATGGATGCGTGCCTACAAATATATCTACTTATGGCTGAACAGAGGAGGAAAATTTTATCCTTCTTTTCATGTACTGAAATGAGTTTAAGTACTTGTTGCAATCATATAAATAACACATGTAATATTAAAACATAGAATTTTGATAATCAGTCTGACCAAAATACTCAGAAATTTACTCCCATCTCTTATCTTGTTAAAAGAATAATCTGAATTTATTTCTTTTCAAGTTAGCAAAGTTTTTTACACTTAGTGTCTTGTATTATATTTTACGCTGACAAAAATATTCAGAGTTTTTACGTTCAAGTTGCACAACATGTCCTTTTAATTTAGAGTTTCTTTCCATGGTTGTTTTTTTTTTTAAAGCGAGAAGGCTTTAATTTGTAAATAAAAGTTTGTCAGTAATATGTTTCAGTGAATGAGTTTTAATTTTCCCAGAAAAAAATGGCAGTTGAAATTTGAAGCATTTGAATTACTGTGATGCAAAATTTCAAAAGTGAAGTTCTAAAAGGTGGAGCAAGTCTGTAAGTTCCCCTGTGTGAACAAGGTAAGACTTTGATGCTACAGGAAAATATACCGTTTTGCAAAATTGTCTTAATGCTTCTGATTGTTCTTTGACTTCTCTGGACAACATTTTGCCACAATTTTTCACAAGAAAAATTCTCTACCATTCTTTCTCTCTCCACTTGATATTCCACTTTCTGTCACTTCTTCCTGTTCCGGGGGGTTCTGGAAATCGGTGTCTAGTTTGAAATCTGGAAGAGATCTGAAAGATAGTAAAGTTTTTACTGGGTTAGTGAAGATTGGTGACTGGTAAGGGAGGGAGAATAAAGTTAATCGTCTCATGCTGGGAAGGCAGGAAGACTTTAAGACTTTTCTTCATGCTGCTTGAGAAAAGCTGGCAGAACAATCATGTATTTTTCCAAACCATCTCTTATCTTGAATAGAATGACAGATGGTGAAATAAAGGTGAGATGTGGTAAGGTAATGAAGAAGGATCTGGGTTTATGGGAAGAAAGTAATACAGAAGTAAGGTAATGAAGAAGGATCTGGTCTGCTTTCCTGAAGACCAGATCCTTTGGCCTACTCAGAGACTGGCTGCTGAGGTCAGGGATCAACATGGGATGATTCATCTCCTAGGATGCAGTTCCTGGAGAGAAAGGGGTCCGGGAGAGCTGGTTGCTTTTCAGGTATCACCTTCTCCAAGCTCAAGAATGGTCCATCCTGACAAACAGAAAATCAAGCAAAGGTGGCAGGAGGCCACTGGCAGAGGAGCTTCTCACTAAACTCAAACATAAAAAGGAAGTGTACAAAAGGTGGGAGTAGGGACAGGCAACCTGAGAGGAGTATAGAAATGCTGAATATGTAGGGACAGGGTTAGGAAAGCCAAAGCCTGTTTGGAGTTGAATCCAACAAGAGTTGTGAATGGCAACAGGAAGAACTTCTACAGCTACGTAGAATCATAGAATGGTTTGGGTTGGAAGGGACCTTAAAGATCATCTAGTTCCAACCCCCTGCCATGGGCAGGGACACCTTCTGCTAGACCAGGTTGCTCAAAGCCCCATCCAGCCTGGCCTTGAACACTTCCAGAAATGGGGCATCCACAACTTTTCTGGGCAACCTGTTCCAGTGTTTCACCACCCTCATCATAAAAAAAATTTCTTCATCAGCAGCAAAAGGAAAACTAGGGAGAATGTGGGCTCACTGCTGAATGGGGTGGGGAACCTGGTTATGCAGGAGATGGCAAGGGCTAAGGTACTCAATGCCATCTTCACATTGGTCTTCCCTGATAAGACTGGCCTTCAGGAATCGCAGGTCCCTGAGACAAGAGGGAAAGTCTGGAGCAAGGAGAACTTTCCGTTGGCTGAGGAGGATCAGGTTAAGGGAAAATTGAAATAAACTAGACATACACAAGTGCATTGGACCTGATGGGATGTACCCACTAGTTCCCATGAGGGAGCTGGCCAGTGTCACTATGGAGCCACTCTTTTTCTTTGAAAGGTCAGGGCTTAAAGGGGAGGTTCTGGTGAACTGGAAGAAAGCAAATGTCATCCCTATCTCCAGGAAGGGCAAGCAGGTGAATCTGGGGAAGTACAGGACAGTCAAGTTCACATCCTTTCCTGGGAAAGTGATGGAGTGAAAAATCATGGAACCATTACCAAACATATGATGGATAGGAAGGTGATTGGGAGTACTCAGCATTCATTTATGAAGGGTCTGTCCTTGGGTTGGTCTGGCCTTACCAACCTCATAGCCGTGACTGTCTCGGTGGATGAGGGGTTAGGAGTGGGTGTTGTTTATCTTGGCTTTAGGAGGGCTTTACACACTGTCTCGCATCACATTGTCATACCCAAACTGATGGATACAGATGGGGTAAGTGGACAGTGAGTTGGGATGAAAACTGGATGAACTGCTGGGCTCAGAGGGTTGTGATGAGTGGAAAGAAGTTGAACTGGAGAATGGTCAGTAGTGGTGTTCCCAGGGGTTGCTACTGGAGGCAGCACTGTTTAACATCATTAATGATCTAGATGATGGGACGGAGTACACCCTCAGCAAGTTTGCAGATCTAAAACAAGGAGTGGCTGATATACCAGATGGCTGCACTGCCATTCAGAGGGCTGGAGAAATGAGAAGAGGGGAATCTCATGGAGTTCAAGAAAGGGAAATATGAAGTCCTGCACCTGGGGAGGAATAACCCCATTACAAATACAGGGTGGGGCTAACCAGCTGGAAAGCAAATTTGCCGAAAAGGACCTGGGGGTCCTGGTGGACAGCAAGTTGAACATGAGCCAGCAATGCACCCTCACAGCAAAGGCTGCCAATGGCATCATTGGCTGCATTAGGAGCAGTGCTGCCAGCGGGTTGAGGGAGGTGATCCTTCCCCTCTGTTCAGCACTGATGAGGCTGCATCTGGATTCCTGTTCTGGGCTCCCCAGTACAAGAGACATGGACATACTGGAGAGAGTCTAATGAAGGGCCATGGAGATGATGAAAGGACTGGAGCATCTCTCATATGAGAGAGCTGGGACTGTTCAGTGTGGAGAAGACTTCAGGGGTTTCTTATCAATGTGTATAAATACCTGATGAATCATAGAATATCTCAAGTTGGAAGGGAGCCATAAGGATTATTGAGTGCAACTCCCTGCTCCTCGCAGGACTACCTAAAACTAAATCATGTGACTAAGAGCATCGTCCAGATGCTTCTTGAACTCTGACAGGCTTGGTGCCGTGACCACTCCCCTGGGGAGCCTGTTCCAATGGCTGGCCACCCTCTCAGTGAAGAACCTTTTCCTAATGTTCAGTTTGAACTTCCCCTGACACAACTTCATTCCATTTCCACGTGTTCTATCACTGGTCAGCGAGTGAAGACAACAGAGCCAGGCAGTGGCTCTGCAGTGGTGCCTGCTGATGGGCAATGGGCACAAACTGGAACACAGGAAATTCTGTTTAAATATAAGAAACATTTTACTGTGAGGTTGGTCAAACCCTGGAACAGGTCACGCAGAGAGGTTGTGGAGTCTCCATCCTTGGAGTTATTCAAAAGCTGTCTGGACATCGTACTGTGCAGCCTGCTCTAGTTTATCCTGCTGTGAGTAGGCTGAACTAGGCAGTCTTCAAAGGTCCCTTCCAACCTTAACTCTACTGTGATTGCTGTGCTGGGGTAGAGTTATGCATTATGTGTTTACCTAGATAACCACACCTTGAGATCTGCCTAGTTTTTCTTTCTCCTTAACAAGCCCAGCAGTTAAGGAGACTTGGTCCCGTCCTGCAGTGCCTTGTTCTCTTGCCTGCTTTCTCAGCTGTTTTCCACATCCTTTTAACTTGTGCTATCCTGCGTCTGAGATATGTCTGAGCACTTTGCTGCTTGGAAATGTGGGCAAAAATTGCTGTCTGTGAGCCACTTGATGCTAACTCCCACAGTCCTCCAGATGCTTGTCAAGATTTAAGAAATGCTGCTGAAATACAAAGAGAACAGAAGCTATCTGGGAGAACTTCAGTAGTACTGGATTCTTTCTTCACCCTGTGAGAGGCAGTTAGCGCAATTTTCTTCTGTCTTAAATGAAAAATGGCAGTACATGGTTTGATACAGTTAAAAATGTCTCAGTCTTTCATAGTACATTTAGCCTGTAGTCTGTTTCTATTCTATTTTCTTGTCAGTTAAGCTTTAATTTTCAAAAATAACATCTAAAATTTCCTAAGGGGTGTTGACTTTAATGTCACTTTAATGCACTGTTCTGATTGGCAATGACTCGCACAAATAAAATATTTTTTTCCCCAAAAGAACAAAAGTATAGATTTTATTGGAGAAAGAAATGGTGTAAATGTCTGCTGTCCTTTCAAGTTTAGTAGTTATTAAAAGAGCTTGTTGACCCTCTAAATCACAGGTTGTACAGCAGCTACTTTATTGTTTTGTCTTAAGTTCTCTTTTAGCATTCTAAAATGACTGCAGGCACACAGTCCTATAATTTCCAGTGTGGAATCCACATCAAGAATAAAATAAAACTTTAAAAAAAAAAACAACTTTTTTTTGTTTTTATTGTTTCATATCAATTCAGTAGTATGTCTCCAAACAAAAGAGAAATGTAAAACTATTTTTTGTAGAACAATGAGCTTTATTCTTTCTAGTTACTAGTAAATCCTAATTTCATCTTTCCAAGTTTACTTTAATAGTGTGACTGTGTGCTTTTAATATATTGAAGTAGGTTTTTTTCTTAATATAAGGAAAAAATCAATTTAGAAATTTTAATGATGTTGCATTGCTCTAAAAGCCTTCTTAGTTTTTGAAGAAAATCCTAGTTTTCTTGAGGTCAAGTGGTTTTTCTTGTTTCATTTCTTGGACTTTACTGTAAGTTTGTGCTTTTCTTAGTTTGAGTGTGGAGGTGAAATACCTTGCTGTTGGGAGTATATTTGCATAAGAAGCATTGATAGTAGTGTAATATCAGATGTTTTAAAGTACTATAGTATATGGAAAGTAGAGAAATGAAGCAATATTCAAAGTAAGCTGATGATATTTTGTTAACTAAACTTAAATATTGATGATTAGGAAATGCTTGAAGAATCCAGGAGTTGAAGCTTGGAATTTCTGTTTTATTTTGTCAACTCTAGTCTCTGTGAATAAGTATTTACATTTTCTCTCTATTTTTCTTCTTTTAAGCTCAAAATAAAGACTAATAAATTATACTTGATTTATAAATCCTTGGTAAATAGTTTCCAACTGTTCTGTATAATGTTTTGTTCTTTTTAAAAATCAGTGTATTCAGTGTTGCCTACTGTCATACCTATTCAATGTCTATGTATACTAGTTTATTAAAATGTCACTATCAAACGGTTTGTTTCAAAAAATGAAACTTCTGTCTATTAACAGATGTTGCTTCTTCGAGTTAAATAGTAACTTCTTAAGAGTGTTGCACTGTGATTGTATTTAAGTCAGAGAAGATGGTGGAAGTAGGAATATAGATTTTTGTTCATTTGAAATCTGTTCTTGTTCCTATGAGGAAAATACTGGTGAAAATGAAGAACTCTGAAAACAAGTTTTGTTAGAATAAAAGCTTAAACAAATCCCTCAAAGTTCTCGGTCATGCACACTGCTCTGCCCAGCTCACAGACAGCTAGTAGAATTGGTGAGATATTTCTGTGTACTAGAGGCAGATCAGTTCCCTGCCAGGGATTATAAACACTGCAAGGAAGTTGACAGTTACAGAAATGTTTGTGTTTGAATGGGTAGGAACATTGAACAAAAGGAAGCTTCCTAGTCAGTGGGTCCTTCTGTGGCTGCTACTTAGGTGTTAAACAGTTTTGATAGGTTCATTTAGAAATAGGGTTGGCTGCTTAATTTTGCTTTTTTGTATCACTTGTTCTGATGAAAATGCTGCCTTCAGCTTGGCTGGCTCTTACCTCCTGCATGTTCCCTCAGCCTGAGCCGTGTTTGACAGGAATCCTATTCTTTTCCTCTCCCCTCTTCTTGCTATGGAAAGCAAGTTATTTCCTTATCTTTAATTCAGTCCTCCTTGAACAAAAGTGACTAGAGTTAAGCACAATTTTGAATCTTTGTTGTGCTCCAGTTGAAATGTGCTTGTGACATTCATTTGTGCTGTGGTTGTGCTACATTGATGGTTCAGAGCAGCTCTGTGCAGTATTCCTTCTCTTCCAGCCACAGAGATAATGTTTCTAGTTTTGTCATTTATAGCCTTAACCATACCACCAAATCTTAATATTTCTTAAGGAAGTATAGTTCTTGCTCTTCATATTTTAAGCCTTTCCTGTACTGGCAGTAACTCCTATCCTTGTGCCATTATCAATTTTCTTTTAAAAGACCCTTATAATAAATTATAAAAGCAGTATTAGCTGCATTTGGACAGACAAGTATCCTTTGGGGAATTCCCCAAGTACCCTCCCTCTAGTTTCGTACCTTTTCCCTTCAGTGCAGTGTATCATTATTTCCTTTACTTGTCTCCTGCTTTCTATTTTCTTGTTTTACTGACATCTAGGAAGATTAGATCTATCAAATACTTCTCATCTATAATGACAAGGTAGGTATCAAATTAAGTTATATAAGGTAGTTGTTGTTATAATGATAATGTGTTTTATCATGTTTGGTGTCTACCCGGTCCTTTAATTATTGCTTTTATAAATTGTACTGTCTCCTTGCATGATCAATGAGATCACAGTAAGATGTCATCCTTGCCCATTACCTTCCTCCTGAAGGTAATATAGGCGCTTTACATACATGGTAGTATCTCCAAATCTTTATAAAGGAAATAAACTTACATAATTACCTGTAACAACTAAGGTCTGTCTGTACAAGCAAAGAAGAATATAAAAGATTACTTGTGGGATAGCGTAATTTGTGTTGCTTGTAATTATTTTTTATAACTGAAACAACCCATAACAATGCAAGCTTGTATGTCAAAGAGCTGTTAATTATCAGTTATCTAGCCTTGCAAAAGTGCAGGTGGAGTATAGGCAGATAACAGAGTTGGATACTAATTTCAGATTTCTTGGCATGGTACTTATTTGCTCAGTCAGTATAGTGTAATGTAAATTATAACTAGAAAAACCTCAGCCCTTCTGCTTATTAACACTGCCATATATATATGCACACACACGTGTTTGTGCATGTGTAAATATATGTATAGATAGATGTGCATAGAAATATGGATACAAATAATCTGAATGCAATTGCCTTTTTTTTTTTTTTTTTTTAAAACCTCACCCCCTCTGAAAGTTACCAGGCAAAAAAAAAATAAGCCTTGTACTGCTCTGGAGAAAAATATTCTCCAGAATTATGTCTTTAGTAAATTAAAGGGATGTGTAAAGACCCATTGCAAGACTCAGAAAGCAACGCTCTGTTACACTAAGTAGAAACAGAAACCTCGTCTATCAGCATTGCCCGACTGTTCCATCCACTGCCCAGTTCATCTTCCTTAAGGCTCAGAGTCTGTAGCAGGCAGATGAAGCACAGGTAGGCAGAGAATTGAATAAACTCAATAGGAAACAAGCTTTTACCTACATGAGTACAAGGAAGGAAGCATTAGAATAAAAGCGATCAGATTTGCATCTAAAGTGTGTTTTTAAGCTTTGACCTTACTGGCTTTGTCTGCCTTGACAATGAATAGGTACTGTGAAAGTAAACGTATTGGAAAAAAAAATATTTTTTTGCTTAATGCCTTTTCTAATTAACTCTTTGTCTGGCTACTTCAGCGGGTTACAGTATTGAACTAAGCTGTGAGTTTTGTTTGCTGTCTGCTCAATATCTGATTCTTCTTCCTTGTTCAGAACACTGTTACCGAAGATGGAGCCAGGAGGGAGTTTGCATATTGGGCTCCATTAGAGTGCACTGTTAGGAAAAAATATATAAATGAAATTGAAAGGTGACACAAGTGAAAATCACGCTCTCCAAACCACTTACTCTGTGAACGCAGGCCAATGATTTTATAAAGTTACATTTAGCAGATGGGTATAAATGTGTGTTGCTATTATCTGTAGTCTGTGCCAGCAAGAGAGAGTCCAGCTTCATTGTGCAAGCAGTATAATTTCGTTAGCAAAGAACAGTTTCCAGTTTGCTGAAAGGTTTTGAGCACAGCACTTACTAAAGTAGCCAAATGCCCTCCTCAGCCAGGGTTGGCTGCTGTCTGGCCATCTTGGCAAATGAGCAGAAAAATAACCCTTTGTGCTTGTAGAAAGATTCTAATTGTGTTGAGTGTAATTAGAGGGAACACTAGGTCTGGAAGAATAAGTGCTTCATCAATTATGATGATGGTCTTGTAATAAAGGCCATTTCTTTTATCACTTCTGTAGCAATAGAGTAGTCATTTACGTTGATTCAGAAGCATGGGTAATGAGTCCTTAACGTGAAATACTAGCTTCCTTTAACAGAAGTTTGATTTGCATTCACAAGTAGAAGATACCTGATACTCTGCCAAACTGCCAGCCATTAAAGTTCCTGTGCTATAGACTAGTAATTTAGAAGTGTATCGTGTATTGATTTATTGTGTGACTCCTGTCTAGGAACATAATATGGCTGATGTATAATGGGGATTGTTAGTGATCAAATTATAGCAGGTGAATATCCTTATAATAATGCTCAAGAACTATGTTGTAGGTTATTGTGATAATGTGAGTGAAAGCTGAGTTTGATAATTCACATAAGGAAATCCATAAGATGGAGTAGGAATGTTAATGGAAAAATAAGAAATAAGTAAGAGTACTTAGAAACAACATGACTCAGGATATTGTGTATTAAATGTACTGTAAATGAAAGTAAAGGTCATAAGTAGATTGAGGAGGTATGTTGATTGTGGTCATCTGCTTCAATTTTGTTGGTCATTTATAATTGAACTTAAGTTTTGAGCAAAATTTGAGTGTTGAAGTATCTGAGGCTTCTTAGGTGAAGAATTAAGTGATGGATTATCTTTTCAGTACATATTTGTGTACAGATCTAACTGCATATGATGTTTTAAGAGTGTAGGACTGATTCTGTACTGAATTTGGGATTGTAAAAATACTCTCATCTTTCTTAAATAAAACTTGCATATTCAGAGGTGTGTGTTTTGACAATGTTTTTACTGAGTTATCTCACAGATGTTTGTATAAAACACTAATGCGTATGTCTAATTACTGGACAGGAGTTAGATGTTAAATCAGTGTATATACCATGGTGTTTCTTTTGTCTACTAGAATATCTGTGTAAATATACTTAAGCAGAAGGCTTCTTAGGGCAGAGTGTTTGTACTTTAAAATAGGTTATTTATAGTAAGCTATTCCTGCTGGAAGTGTATATCTAGTGAAGAAATGTTGCATGTCTGACAGTAAGTAATAATGCGAATTGCTTGCAATTCTTCATTATGTTGAAGAATTATTTCCATGAGTTTCATAAGTGTTCTGTGGGATTGTATCAGTTTATTTACTGAGACAGCACAACTTGGAGATAAATAATAAAAATGAGAAATGTTACTGATACTCAGTATTTTGATTTTAAAAACAGGGAAAGACCATTGTTACATTTTGGCCAGTACTCCCTTGAAACAATGCCAAAAAAAAAAGTTTATTTTTAAGTCCTAGAAGATTTAAAGAACAAATGTTTCAAGATAGAATTCCTTTAAATAGCCTTTTACTAACAACACAAGAAAAGAATCCATTAAAAATAGTTCTCTGTGTTTTGAGAAGTTTCTTATTGTTTCATTTGAACGTAATGCTACCTCTTGAATTTAAAATCCTTCACACCAAGCGTGAAATAGAGGTACCAGTTTTCTATTCTGCATCCTTTGGGAAAATTGTGTGGGACTGAACAGGGAAAAATAGTGTCTCATTTTGCTCCAAATAAATTTGTTTGTAATCCTAATTTAGGCATCTAAATGTTCTTTTCCTAAAGCTAAACTAGTCATCCTGTATACCTTTGGAAGATGAATTGCCGTCTGTAAAAATAGCTGATCTGCCATCTCATCCTGCAGTAGGAAAATGAGTCTCATTTTGTATTGGTTGTGTTAGCAGCTGCAGATATTAGGATACAGGATGCTTTCCTGACCTGCATAAACTCATGTAATTTTTCCTTAATTTTTATTTCTTAAAGCAACTGAAGTTGTTTAAAAGACAAAAAAATCACAAGTTGGTAACTTTAACCTAAATTCTGAGAATATCATATCTCATTCAATGAAGCTAATCCCTGTTTTCAGAGATCACTACTGCAGTCAAGTTGTACAACTTCTTGGTGACCCAGTCCAGGGCATTCGTCTGGCTGAAAATTAAACCTAGAAAAACATAAAAGTGTTCTTTCATCAGTCAGATGCCAAAACAGTAGTGTTAGTGTGAAGGAGGAGGCGGAATATGCAACTGGAAGTGGAATGCTTTAGATACATTTAAGCTGTTGTAGAGCCACAGTTGGGTGTTTTGAGATGCAATTTCTAAATAATGCAGTCAAAAGACTAGTTTTAATGAAGTTCTATATTTCTAGAACATCAAGAAACTGGAAGAGGCCAGGTAAATACAGTTAGTTCAAATTCAGAGGAAGATTTCAGCTTCTACAGCAAGTGACCAGGACGGAGGAGAAAGGGCATTTTTGGGCTGAAGTGCTGCCTTCTGCTGGTGGGGAGAAACTCTGGCTTCTTAGCTAATTATTGATTGGGGTGTCCTAGGCTGTGCTATGTGTGGTGTTCATAGGATAAGAACCTAACTTATAAAACATGGTTAGTATGTCTTATGGTTAAGGCTTTTATAAGTTCACTGCCACTTTGGTTCATTGGCACTTTGGCTCTTGTGTCAGCCTCAGAAGCATTTGAAAACTGAGGCTTTAGCATTAGTGGAAATTACAGAAAAACACACATTGTATGAAGTTAAATAGTTCTCTGTTCTTTATATATTTAAAAGTAAAACTATAAGCTGCATGCAATCTGAATATTTATAGTTCATGCTCTTGCCTCTTTTGCCATAGTTGAGCAGTTGCCATGGTTCCCATTATACTGTCTCCTTTAGAGGCAAACTTCATAAACAGACATTAAATGGAGCCAGGCTTCTGAAGTGTACTACATTTGTAGTGCCCTCAGCTGCATCTTGAATTGATCTGTATTTTCCACTGGCTCCCCTCAATAGCATGGAATCAGAGGTCAGGGCTCACAAGAATTACAAATATTAATACAGAATATTAATCCCCTTCATCTGTTTTACCAATAAAGAGCAACAAATTACTTATTAGACTGTTTGAAGAGTGTGTACTAATAAGTAATTAATTAAAAAAAAACCTACTGAGGTTCAGTTAAATGTGGGTGACAACATACTCTGTAGGCATAATATTTCAACTTATTCTGCTTTGTGCAGGGCCTACTTTTCTTTCCAAAGGGATGTGAATGGAGATAGAGTTAGCATAATTCTGTTTTGCAAGGATGAGAAGAGTGGGGCAATTTGCAAGTCATCAGCTTCAGGGAAAGAGGTTGAAAACTTGGAAAAGGAGCAGATCTATATGTCCTGTTACTGTATTTACGTCCTGTGTAAATGGTGGGTATGTGGAGGTATTCACATATCCAGTCAACTTCTCATGGAGAAATGAATGGAAATGCAATATTCCTGTGAACTCCTGAACTGGTACACACCTCAGGACCAAGCTATGACTTGAATTAAGAAGTGACTATAAAGACAACAGACACATTGAACTCATGGTCAAAGAGCAGAATCTTTCAACATAGTTTCTCAATGACTAGTATAGCAGTTAATTTTTTTAGTGATTTATTTTCACAGTAATTGCAATAATTTTTCTTTTCTGTTCCACCGCTGTTCTCTTACAAGGGGAAATTAGTGGCTCCAATCAACTTAATCAGCTGTCCATTTCTGACTAGAAAATATTACTAAGTTTAAATGTTGGATTTCTTAACCAAAAAGACTCTTAGATGCTGAAGGTAAATGAATTATATGAGAAATAAGTTGCAAATGGCTTCTTTATACCTCTTTGTATGAAAGGGGTTAACGATGACTAACCCACTTTGATTTGTTATAACTTTTACTGCTTTTAAATTGAACTTAGTTGTCTTCATATAGTATGCTTCAAAAATTGCTCAGAGAAGTTGGTGATTTTCATAAAAGGCTGCTTTTCAAACAGAACTACATGCACCTGAATGTATTTTGGAATTAAATAGTATGGTCTGTGTTATTCAGAGAAAGCTAGTTAGAGTGTAATGGCTTTGTTTTGCATCTGTAAGAATTTATGAAGAAAAGAGTCAAAAAAATAGTATACTACTATGAGATGCTTGATATTTGCCTACCTGTTTCTGTGTGAGGATTTAAAGGAGACTGCTGGAGTCTGTGTGCTTGAAACAAGCAGTTATGAACAGGATTGAATATGGCTGCTACAATCCAGAAAACACCAAGGGGCTTGAGAAAACAGTAGAGAAGTAACTGATAGGGGAATAATTCTGGCCTTGCTCCAGCCAGGCTGGCAAGGGTTGTTCTAGAACCAAAGAGGACAATAAAACCTTTAATGTTGGTGATACAGAAATGGGACTGAGCAGAGTGTTGCCATGAGGGGAAACAAAGAAGTTTGGGAGGAGTGCCCCATTGAGCAATACTACCATAAAACTAAAGGTTGGGTGCCGGAGAAGGATGTAGCTGGTCTACATTTGGCAACAGTTCGTACTTTTCCACTCTTTTAGATAAGTGTGATGCTTTGTATGAGGGAGTGATTTTTTTCTTAATATATTCATTTTTATTAACAGCTGATGTAGAACTTATATATGAGTACTATGTGCATCGGGCCTGTCCAGTTAATGCAGTTAACTTGTTCCTAGAGTTGGTGAATTATGCTCCAGCCCCTCTTCTCTCTTCCCCTTCCCTTGGGAGTTGAAGACAACCAGACTTGTTGCCTTAGGGATGCACTTGACAATTGATTAGTTTAAGCTTACTTTACTAATTAAGATATAATTACTATCTCAGTTTCAGAAGTGCAATAATTAAATAGCCATAGAGGAATCTGGTATGACACTGCTGAGACCATTAGAGGAGCAGTCTTTACACAATAAGGTTTTGAGTTTCTTTGATAAGGCTTTATAATGGTCAACAGGTCAAGTACATGAATTACTGCATAGAACACAAATGTGCCTTTGTGTCGATCCTCCTCTTTGTAATTTGAGTTTATGGCGATGCCTTGTGATACCCATAATTTCTTGTTAGTGTTTTGCTTCTGTCTTGTATTTTTGTATTCATATTGAGCTGCTGCAGGAAAAATGATCTTAGGTTTCTGAACCATTTGTTTGTAGCAGTGGTTACTGCCTTCAATAGTGTGTATATATATGTGCGTGTATATATAAATAATGCACAAAGTCTGAAGTCAAAGACTGATTTTTAGAGAAATGGGAATCAGGTAGGCTGGGGAATTAAAAATCATTTTGCTTAGAGAAGTCAAGCGTATTTGAGACTATTATAAAAGCAAATTCCTATTTTTACAGTAATATTTTATTCAATATATTGAATAGCTAATAAATTGTTTTGCTGATTATATTAAGGAAAAGATATTTAATACTGGGCCAATCATTTCAAATTCTTTTGCAGTCAGATGTTATATATCACCTATTTTCTAACCTTCTCATAACTTTAAAATAATAAAATATCCTACGAAGGGAAAGTTAACAAAGTATTGCAGCCACTTCTTTTACCATTAATAATTTCAATTAAAGCACTGAGGAAGTTATTTTAATAAATATTTGAGATTCACATGTGGAAGCTATTAGTGAAGTCTTTCAACTACAAGTTTTACTTTATTTCAACTACATTGTATACAATAATGTATATAATGTAGGTAATGTGAAATAAGCATTAGACTACCATCTGTAGGCTCTTCAAAAACTTTGACAATGCCGTTGTATTCCTCTTAATTATCTATTTTCTGATTTTCATGTTAGTGTAAGTTAAAAAATTTTGTCACACTTAGAAGTTCAGACTCTGGATCATTTTATCCTTTTTTCGGGTGCCATTTGAAATAGCATTATAGTTACAGTTGCAAAACAAGTTCTGTTCATCACATTAACGAATCATTAACCTTTGTATTGCTATTTTTATAATGATATTGGAATTACTGTTTTTGATATTTGGGAATAGCAACACTATCCCCTTTGGAAATCATCTGGAATAGAGAAAATCTTCAAATGTTTAGTAAAAATGGTAAGTTGTATTTATGAGATTAGGAAACTTCCTCCTCCCTTTTTAGCCACAGAGACTTTCTTCCCTGTACATGTATGATAAAACTTGGAATAATTTTTACTTCCCAGTTAAGGAATTATTGTAAAAGGCTTCAAATGAAGCTGACTGGGGAAAAAAATGAAATTTATGAAATACCACCGATTGCTGCTTTTGTGACTCTGTTTTTCTTCCCCTTTACTTACTTCCCTTCAGTAACAATGGGACATTTCTGAATGTGTTGTTACGGTGGGAGTTTGATAGAATGTCCTGTGCTCTGGAAGTCTTGACCTAGTTTTTACATCAACACTTCATGTTCATTAGAACAGCCCTCAAGCTGTTCTCAGTAGGATATAAGGCCAAAATATTTCCTGCCAGGAAAGAAGATAAGATGTTAAAAGAGAGAAATGGAGAGGTAGTCTGAAAATGCATAAATCCACTTCTCTCTTCCTGGCTTGCGAGAACTACAATCTAGTCGTCCCCAAGAAACTGTTCTTTCTGTGAGCTACGGGAGATGTGGCAAGAAAATATGTACTATGCATGCTCAGTATTGCCAAGTGCTTATAAAACGTCATAAATAACTACCCCATTCTTCCTGTTCTTTTAACCAGCCAGTCCTTTGAGCAGTGGTTGTGTCTCTTCTAATCCCACTGCAAGCACACACTTCAGAACACCGTCGAAGACCTGGACTATGTTGAGCTGTCTGTTGCTGTAGTGAATAATTCACACACAGAAGTGATGCTTCTTTTTCAGAAGTGTGGCAAAAATTAAATTAGAATGGAATAGAATAGTTCCAGTTGGACAAGACCTACAACGATCATTTAGTCCAACTGCCTGACCAATTCAGGGCTGACCAAAAGTTAAAGCATGTTGTTAAGGGCATTGTCCAAATGTCTCTTAAACACTGACAGGCTTGGGGCATCGACCACCTCTCTAGGAAGCCTGTTCCAGTGTTTGACCACCCTCTCTGTAAAGAAATGTTTCCTAATTTCAAGTCTGAACCTCCCCTGATGCAGCTTTGAACCATTCCCATGTGTCCTATCACTGAATCCCTGGGAGAATAGATCAGCACCTCCCTCTCTAGGTCCCTTCCTCAGGAAACTGTCGAGAGCAATGAGGTCGCCCCTCAGGCTCCTTCTCTCCAAACTAGACAAGGACATTCCTTTCAGCCCTTTCACCAGCTTTGTTGCCCTCCTCTCAACGCATTTGGGTACCTTAACATCCTTCTTAAATTGTGGGGTCCAGAACTGCACACAGTACTCAAGATGAGGCTGCACCAATGCAGAATACAGCAGGATAATCACCTCTTTTGACCGGCTGGTTACACTGCATTTGATGCACCCCAGGATGCGGTTTGCCCTCTTGGCTGCCAGGGCACACTGCTGACTCATATTGAGCCTGCTGTCAACCAGCATCCCGAGATCCCCTTCTGCAGGGCTACTCTCTAGCCACTCCTCTCCCAGTTTATATTTGTGCCCAGCATTACTCCATCCCAGGCGCAGAATCCGGCATTTGGACTTGTTAAATTTTGTGCCATTATTGCCTGGGAAGAACTGTTCTCCATGCACAAGATGGAGTGGAGAAAAGAGTTGATTTTTAAAAAATTTTTTAATTTTCTTTTTTAGCTCAGTTATTCACCACCTCTTAAGAAAGGCTTCTACAGGTACATCGGTCAGAAAAGGAAGATTAAAGAAAATGTACCCCCCTGATAAATAGGGCAGGAGAACTAGTGGCAACTAGCGTGAAGACACAACAATTTTTTTTGTCTCAGTTTTTACTGATAGTCACTCTTCCTATGTCTGTCAAGTCCCTGAACCTCAAGGCAGGGACTTGGGGGATCAAAGTCCATCCCATCATAAGTGAAGATCATGTTTGAGACCACCTGAGGAACCTGAAAATACACAAGTCAATGGGACCTGATGAGATGCATCCCAGGGTCCTGAGGGAGTAGGCAGGTGTAGTTGCTAAGCCACTCTCCATCACATTTGAAAAGTCATGGCAGTCAGGTGAAGTCCCTGGTGACTGGAAAAAGGGAAACATTGCACCCATTTTTAAAAAGGGTAAAAAGGAGGACCCTGGGAACTATCAACCAGTCAGCCTCACCTCCGTGTCCAGTAAGATCATGGAACAGATCCTCCTGGAAGATATGCCGAAACATATGGAAGACAGGGAAGTGGTTAGAGACTGCCAACATGGCTTCGCCAAGAGCAAATTGTGCCTGACTAATCTAATGGCCTTCTACAATCGACTGACTGCATCAGTGGACAAGGGAAGAGCAACGGATGTCATCTACTGGGACTTCAGCAAGGCCTTTGATATGGTCCCTCCACAACATTCTTACCTCTAAATTGGAGAGATATGGGTTTGATGGATGGACTGTTAGATAATGAATTGGCTAGATGGCTGCATCCAAAGAGTTACAGTTAATGGCTCAATGTCCAAGTGGAAACCAGTAACAAGTAGTGTCCCTCAGGGGTCCATACTGGGACCAATACTATTTAATATCTTCACCAATGACATAGTGGGATTGAGCACATCCTCAGCAAGTTTGTGGATGATGCCAAACTGAGTGGTGCAGTTGGTCTGCTAGAGGGAAGGGATGTTATCCAAAGGGACCTTGACTGGCTTGAGGAGTTGGCCTGTGTGAACCTCATGAAGTTCAACAAGGCCAAATGCAAGGTTCTATCCCTGGGTTGGGGCAAGCCTCAGTATCAATACAGACTGGGGGAATGAATGGATTGAGAGCAGCCCTGCAGAGAAGGACTTGGGGATGCTGGTGGATGAAAAATTGGCAATGTGTGCTTGCAGCCCAGTCGTATCCTGGGCTGCATCAAAAGAAGCATGGCCAGCAGGTTGAGGGAGGTGATTCTCCTCCCATACTCTGCTCTTGTGATACCCCACCTGGAGTACTAGATGATCTTTGAAGGTCCCTTTCAACCCAAACCATTCTATGATTCTGTGAAATAAACAGTGAAAATAATTTCTTGACAACCATGGAGTTGCCACAGATAGACAATGAGACTTGTGTAAAATGGATTAAGAGGAAAACCAGAAGGAATAAAGACAAGTTGAATTGATGCGCTGAAATTTCTAGCTGGTCCCAAAAAGGTTTTTGCTAATAGCACTGGTGGAGGTATGTCTTCCCTCTAACAGACTGTATTTTTGCTTCAGCATGAAAATACACAGGAAGCTTAGCATTGAGTTAAATTGGATCAAGTGGAGACTATCAATCAGAAAAAATAAAATTAGAGTTATGGGATTTGATATAACCACATAACCATTTTGTTTCTTAACATTCTTTAGGGCATATTTTTAGTTGTTACTTATGTGAAGTGATACGTTAATGTTGAATTCTTATTTAGAATTTGAGGGGAAAGTGTAACAGCCATAATTTTTATATTGTAGTTGAACAGTATTGCATGTGTTGAGTCTTTTCTATCTTAAAGAAAAGAAACATTTTTGGTTCGAGTTTTTTTTGATCAGGTCTCTTCATCATTCAGATATGTTTAACTTTGATTAAGTGAATGCTCAAATGATGGACTGCTTGTAAAGGAATATCTTTTGACTTACGATTAACAGGTTAAAAGTAGGTAAAAAGACATCACTGATTCTGGCTTAGGTTCTTTGCCCTATGACAGCTGAAACCCAAGAGATGCTTCTGTGGCTGAGCTTCAAAAATGAAACAAACAATTCATAGTATTAGAATTCTCAGTGTTCAAAATAAAGGTGAAATGAGACTGACCCTATCTTACTAGAAACTTGTTTGTGGGAGACTTCAGTCAGCTACCTCTAACAATAATCTTTGAAGAAGGCTTTGTCTCCATAGTGGTCTCTGTGGCATAGGTATGCATAGTTAGCAAGCCAAGAAGCAAGCTTGCTTTCTTGTCAGAAAAATGTGTGCAGTGAACTATCTTAGCTGCTGGCCCTGTTCTTCTTCCACTCAAATAAAGGCTTGCAGTGTGCTTAACTGTACCAAATTGTCTTTACCTACAGTGAAAGGACCTTGTTTGTCTGTGTCTTCTGTTCAGAGGTTAATGTGGTTAGGTACATTTCAGTCCACATCTGAATATATAATTTTTGTATTGTTCTATTCTAAAAGCTTTGCTGGGTTGGTTATCTGATTGACAAAGACAGTGAATACAGTCAGAGCAGAAGGATGGCCGGGCCCAAAGAGTTGTGGTGAATGGAGTTAAATCCAGTTGGCGGTCGGTCACAAGTGGTGTTCCCCAGGGCTCAGTACTGGGGCCAGTTCTGTTTAATATCGTTATCAATGATCTGGACGAGGGGATCGAGTGCACCCTCAGTAAGTTTGCAGATGACACCAAGTTGGGTGGGAGTGTTGATCTGCTTGAGGGTAGGAAGGCACTACAGAGGATCTGGACAGGCTGGATCAATGGGCCGAGGCCAATTGTATGAGGTTCAACAGGGCTAAGTGCTGGGTCCTGCACTTGCGTCACAACAACCTCTACATGCAACTCTACAGGCTTGGGGAAGAGTGGCTGGAAAGCTGCCTGGTAGAAAAGGACCTGGGGGTGTTGGTCGACTGCCGGCTGAATATGAGCCAGCAGTGTGCCCAGGTGGCCAAGAAGGCCAATAGTATCTTGGCTTGTATTAGAAATAGTGTGGCCAGCAGGACAAAGGAAGTGATTGTCCCTTTGTACTCGGCACTGGTGAGGCTGCACTTGGAATACTGTGTTCTGTTTTGGGCCCCTCACTACAAGAAAGACTTTGAGGTGCTGGAGCATGTCCAAAGAAGGGCAATGAGGCTGGTGAAGGGTCTAGAGCACAAGTCTTATGAGGAACGGCTGAGAGAACTGGGGTTGTTTAGCGTCGGGGGGAAAAGGAGGCTGAGGGGAGACCTTATCACTCTCTACAACTACCTGAAAGGAGGTTGTGGTGAGGTGGGTGTTGGTCTCTTTTCCCAAGTAACAAGCAATAGGACGAGAGGAAACAGCCTCAAGTTGTGCCAGGGGAGGTTTAGATTGGATATTAGGAAAAAATTTCTTCACTGAAAGGGTTGTCACGCATTGGAACAGGCTGCCCAGGGAAGTGGTTGAGTCACCATCCCTGGAGGTATTTAAAAGATGTATAGATGTGGTGCTTAGGGACATGGTTTAGTGCTGGACTTGGCAGAGTTAGGTTAACGGTTGGACTTGATGATCTTAAGGGTGTTTTCCAACCTAAATGATTCTATGATTCTATGATAAGCCATCAGGTTACAAATGGATTCTGAGTCAGTGGACTCCAGGGATTCTGCAAAGCATTTCTTTTGGCTTCTGTTTCTTTGGCTGTGTAAATTGGGAGATCAAGATCCCAAAGCTGTGATGGTTAACAAGAGGAAAACACATAGTTTCAAGTTGTTAGGAAACTGTTTGTGGTCTACCCAGGAAAAACTAGTTCAGAGGTGTTCTTAAAATAGATAATAATTTATTTTTTTGATTGGATTTGATATTGTCTAATGTACTGCCAGGTGCCGTGCCAAAGAAGTAGATTTATTTTTTTAAGATCTACTATAAGATGTTGGCATTGTGTAGGTTAACCTAGTTCCTGCCAAAGCACTTGTATGGGTTGAGTTATGGAACTTGTGTATCAGCTCTACAAGAGTGCTTTTGATAATATGCTAGTGTTGTGGTTCAACCCCAGCCAGCAACTAAGCATCACGCAGCGCTTGCTCACTCCCCCCTCCCAATGGGATGGGGAAGAGGGGAAAAAAAAAAGGTAAAACTTGTGGGTTGAGATAAGAACAGTTTAATAACTAAAGTAAAATAAAATATACTACTAACTAATAATAATAATATAATAATTGTAATGAAAAGGAATATAACAAAAAAAGAGAAATAAAACCCAAGAAAAGACAAGTGATGCACAATGCAATTGCTCACCATCTGCTGACCGATGCCCGAGCAGCTATCCCCTCATCCTGGCCAACTCCCCCCTGTTTATGTACTGGGCATGACGTTCTAGGGTATGGAATATCCCTTTGGCTAGTTCGGGTCAGCTGCCCCGGCTATGCTCCCTCCCAGCTTCTTGTACACCTGCTTGCTGGCAGAGCATGGGAAACTGAAAAATCCTTAACTTAGGATAAGCGCTACTTAGCAACAACTAAAACATCACCATGTTATCAACAGTATTCTCACACTAAATCTAAAACACAGCACTGCACCAGCTACTAGGAAGAAAACTAACTCTATCCCAGCCAAAACCAGGACAGCTGGATGGAAGAATCAGTGTGAAGAAGTTTGTAATTGAATTTGTAATTCAGAAGAATTGTAAAAATGCTAAGACATTAGCTGTGCAGAAGAAACCAGTGGGCTGAAAGGTTAAGTATTTTTAGTATTTATCTTGAAATTAATGTCTTCATTAATGACCTAAGAAGGAAATGACCTTTGGAATCTGCCAGTGAAATCAACAAAGTTACTGATGATTCAAAATTTGATAGTATTAAATCTGTACCTGGGAAAATAAGAATTACATGAACACCCTTGATGACTAAGAGTCACAGAATGAAATAGGGTGAAATTTAATGCTAACAACGTGTGAGGTCATTAATGAATTTTAAGGAAAAAAAAAAAATGTCTATATATACATTGCTATAAGCTTGAAACTCAGAAATTGCAAACGCAGAGGTGGAGAAAGAGTTTATATTAGCAATTGCAGGATATTTGTATAAATCACGTACTGTGCTGTTTTAATCATGTGTTTTGGAAAGACTAATTCCAAACCGTTATAGGTACAAGGTGAGCTCCTACAATTAAGGTGAAGAGCAGCCGTCTCATGAGATGACTAAGTCTCATGTTGCTTTTTTGCTCAGCAAAAGGTTTGAGGCAGGAGGTAATAGTTCTCTGTACACTAGCTGCTGGGCTTGGATAAAAAATAGGTCTTCAGAGAGGCTCTTCAGACACTAAAAGCAGCTGTAGTAGCTGGGGTGAGCTGTTCCTGTCACTATTAGAATGAGCACATCCTGTGGTGAATTGGGGTTGTCTGAGTTTGAACAAAGAAATGGATCACCGATACTTACTTGCTGCTGAATAGTGGTTTGTGCTTGCTTCCTCCAGGAATTAAGGAAGATAAAGTGGTAGAACTTAGTGGAAAATTTCTTTCAAAAGGGTGGGACTAATTGCAAAGGAGTAAGTACTGATTCAGAATTGTTTTTAAGGCCCTGAAAATAGCTTAGACCACCTTTTGCTCTGGTAAGTTTCACTGTGCTTCTCTGAAGTGCTGTAGTCTGAAGGCAAACAGTTTTTAGCAGCTTCATTTGTTAAGCAGCTGCATATTTTCATCATCTACCACAGATTCAGTGAGGCCATTGAGAGCTGAGTTAAAGAAGAAAGCGAGAAACATGCTTTGAACTTCACTCTTTAGAGGCGATAGCAATGAGAGGGTGGACCGGTCTTACTGGTGATGGTTACAATGATATGAAGGGTTGCCCACACATAACATGGCAGGGGATAATGAAGCAGTGCTTTGCTTTTGTAGTGGTTTTTGCATGCTCATCAGCTCCCGTCATCACATGACTAGTGTGAAGCACCAGTGCTGTTACACTGCCTGGGTCTACCTGGTATCAGATTGTAGTTAACTGGACAGTTGCTCTCATCTTCAGTGCTCAGTTGCAGAAAAGCTGCAGATGAAAATTAAATTTAAGGATGCCTCTAGTGGTCTGCTACATTGTGAAGAGCTCAGTGCAGTGAGGTTGTGCTTGACTACTTTATTTACTGAGAAAAATAACAAAATTCTGTATGCCAAAGATATCAAATTGCTAGTAGGTTAGTTTCAGGATGCGTAGATAAAATAACCCTTAGACACCATAATATCATAAAATACTCAACAAACTTTGTAGGTCACTTGAATATTAAACAGGTTTCTGCTGGTTTTGATTGTTTCTTTTAGCGTATTTTCACAGAAACATCTGGAACAGTGTTTTCTCAATTTTTGTAGGTTGATAGGGTGATTCAAGTTGAAGGGATCTCAGGAAAGGGTCTAGTCCAACCTCCTGCTTGAAACAGCGTCAGCTCTGAGATCCAACCAGATTTCTAAGGTCTTTCTTCAGTCAATTCTTAAAATCTCTGAGGGTGGAGAGCCCACAACATCTGTGGGCAGCCTGCTCCACTGCTAGACCATTCTCAGGGGAAAAGCGTTGGTTTGTGTCCTGTCTTATTCCGATTTATGCCCACTTCTTGTCCTGCTGTGTACCACTGAAGAGCCTGGCTCAGTTTGCTCACAAATCTCCCCATAGGCACTGGGGGGCTGCTGTTAGGTCGCATTGAAGTTGTCTCTGCTCCAGGCTGCACAAGCCCAGCTCCGTCAGCCTCTTCCCACAGGGCCCACCCCAACTATTGTGGTGGCCTTCGCTGAATTCATGTGCTAACTGAGTCTCCCCCAGAGCAATGAAGTAAAAAGTCCGTTTCCACGAAGAAACTGTCTCTTTGTGAAACGGTATTTTAAAATATAAAAAAGTTACCAAAAGTATTTGAGAAAAAAGAATGTTCTTTACTTAAAAACAACAAAAAAACTCTTAAACTCCTTGCAGGTCTTGAGAACGCAACTTGAATCACTCCATAGTGCCACGATCTGCCATGTAAGTTAGTCAGACATTACAGTATAAACCTGTCAAAACAGCTCATTCGTCTTTTCTAAATGGAAAATTTGACAGGCTTTTTTTAGTAAATGGCACAGTTTTGCAGAAAGTACTAGCTACATATATTATTAAGAGTCACATTTTCATCAGGAAATAGTAAAATCTAGTGAGTTCTTTGGGAAATCCAACATACACCTCTAAATTTAAAAAAAAAAAAAAAAGGCTTTCCAAATCATATGTCCTACTTAATTATCTCTTTACAGTCTCTTCTTAAATAAGAAGCACCAATGAGATTGTCACAGTACAGAAATATAATCCTTTGTATTTCATACTCTTTGCGAAGCCTACAGATAAACATTTTGTGAAAACTTTGCAGTTCCCATAATTATAGAAATAAATTCATTAGATACCTTGCCATGTAGTTACTACCTCAATCTTACTAGTTTCACCAAGTTAAACACCCTAGTAGAGAAATAGGGATCTGGGCCTAATATTCTTTTTATGCAGAAAAACTAATGTTGACTGAAGTAGGACTTAAATTTCTTCACAGTAGATCATACAGGCAGTTACATAGCCAATAATGTGCTAAACTGGAAGAGGCAGAGGCCACCGCTATTTCAAAACCATGGCTACTTTCTGTAGAGTAAGTTCTCCTTTTAATTCTTGTTTACTTCATTATTGTTGTAATGGTTTCACTTTAGGTAGTCCCATACTCTCCATTTGTAATGTCTGTGGTTTCTCTTTGGTTTTCTCCTCTTGTCAGACAAAGATGGTAGAAAAGTGACAAAATTGGAAAAAACAGTTATTATGTAGAAGCCATCTAGCAGCTACACTACATACAAGTGCAGCCCGTCATGAACCACGATTCCAAAAGCACTCCAAGTATAGATGACTTAATACAATCACTTTAAGCAGCCATCCGTACTGCAACTCCAGTGTTTCTCCCTTGAATTTTAGTTAAGTTGCCCCAGACCCACCAAAGACTTTTTCCATTTGGCAAAGGCAACTAGAGATAAATTATTTTACTTTATTTGGCAAACTACTCCTCCTGCATGATCATGAATGGTAAAAGATCATGAATCTAATAGGAGGTGCGCTAGAATACAGATATCAAGGTATACTGGCACCAAAGTAGTTTCCTTTTGTTTGATTGCTGGTGTAGAAATTAATAGTGCACCACAAACCAAGTCACAAATAAGTAGGGAGCACGGGGGATCTGTGACATGGACTTCAGCAAGCTTATTTTTCAGATACAATCTTCTACTAGAATTCCCTTAAAATCCCTTCAAAAAGTCCCCCACACCAATTCTGTTCCATGTTTCCTAGCAAAAATGAAAAGTCAGGATTTTATTGATTGTAGTTTGCAGATAAAGCTAATGGCTAATACTTTCAAGGGAAAGTGCCCTCTGTGAAACAGCAGAAGTAGGGGCAGGAGTCAGGGGAAGGCAAACAAGAGACAACAAGGCAAAAGATAGGAAAAATGATAGGCTGATGCAAAATAGGTAAAAAAATCTGACCGATGTAACTCAGAAAAAGGAATTCTGTAATATAGGAGTATCAAACTGAGAAGTAGTAGAAATAAAGGAAACTAGGAATGTAAGACAAGGCAACCAAGAGGAGCCCATGAACAGGCATGGCTGCAGTTCACCCCTAGCAGCTTGTCAAGCTAGCTTTGCCCCTGTTAGACAGAATAAGCAAATGAAAGCTTAAAATGACAACCAAACTGAACCACCTCACCTCGAATCAGGGCAATTGGGAAGAAAAACAGGAAAACACCACAAGAAGACCAGTGCTTTCTTGATCTTGATGCTTGTGGCATAGCATCTATTCACAACTTCCAGAAGATTTAGCTTGCTTAAACATACATTCCCCCAGAGTTTCTGTTTAACTTCTCTGCTGTGTCTTTATTTGAGTTAAACATGTTCTGAATCTCAAAAGGAAAAGAGGTCTGCTGCACACAAGCATGTAGAAAGATTGCATTCTGGTCTAAAGTTTTTCATTAATTCACTTTGACTTCTTCAGGAAAGATATTCTGTTGGGTGTATGCATGCATATACACATAAATATGTAAATAAATATAGATACGTATATTAACACTGGGTGATCTTGTAAAATTTTGAGTACTTGCTGGTTCATTCAGAAATGCCAGACTAGGCATCTGTTGTGTCGGACGGCTCCATCTATAACAACATTTTTAAATGCTTTTTTTTTTTTTACATTTAATATTGTCTGGGACTTTACAAGCCCTTACATATTTACCTTTGCAGTACCTTTAATTTTGGTTCTTATGTGTTAGAGGTTTGAAACTTACCTAAAATCAGAGCCCGACTGGGGGGGGGGAAACAACTTAATGGGTACTTTTTAGGTCTTTTTTTATAAAATGAACAGCAAAACAAACTAATCTGTTTATAGCCAATAAAACCTAAAACCAAACAGCCCCCCCTCAATGGCAAAATCTTAATTCTAGCAAAATAAGTACTAAAAGCAAGATTGTGGCTCAGTGAGAATACTGCCATAAACAATAGTGGTACCAATATTTCACAGCAAAAGTGAAAGATAAAAGTTCAAAAAGTCTAATATTTCTATAAATTTAAACAGCAAAACTACTTGCCACATACAGGATCCTTAGTCCTTGGTGTACACTCAACAAAATTTCTGCACATTATTTCCTTTAAGGATTGTGAAGACGTGTTGGTTGACTAGTGAAACACAAGGCATTTTAAGATTGTTCTTTGAAGTGAAACTTCACGTTCGCATTATGGCGTTTTTCTTTATGAGGCTCTGCAAAAGTCAGTTACCAGAAATAAGATTAAAGGTACTTCTTAGTGCATTTGAGCATGGACAGGGAGAGTAGAGATAGATCACGCTTACTCAGAAGAACCTCTGCATGTTTTGTATTGTATTGTGCAGCCAAAAGTAATTCTTAAAGCTTTACAGTTATACATGCTTTATATAAATTAGTGGTGCAGAACCTCTTTACAGCTTCAGTATGTGTAAGAGATGCTACCATCTGAACTTGAGCTGCTCTCTCAACATTGAAACGTGCTGATTTCCTGTCTGTCAGGCTGCTCTGCGGCTGCTCTCATTCTCTTCTGTCAATCAGATAGTTGCTGCTTCTCACTGATGCTAATTAGGGTGATAGAGCCTCACATTATTAGGTCTAAATTAGATAACTTGCTGGCAAATCCAGCAAATACTGAATAATGCATTTCTGTCTGGGTTATGTAGGCTTTTGGAGGCGGTATGAACATGTGTTGTGGGAGAGGGGCTTCACAGAGTGCATACACCTGCATCCACACCTATGTCAAAAACAGGTCTGTTAATTATGGTTTGTGGAGATGTCAGATATAAATAAAGAGCTGTTTTGTTCATAAATTATTTTAAAATAGTGCCTATTATGGCATTGCTACTTTTGCAAAGGGTAGGTACAGCTGGAATGATAAAAGGCTCAAATAATATTTGACACCAGCATCATTGGTTGTTTCCGCTATGTAATGGTAAACTTGGAAATACTGTTTTCAGTATTATTTCCTACTGGATTATTAACTGCTGTTATACAACGAGCTGTTTACTGTTGAATATACTTTTTTTTTAATCTTGAAGGTGCAAACAGTATGTGAATTTAAAATGGATGATTTGTTCCACAGTAACTGCCTCATCATCATTCTGCGCTGTGATGAATGTATGCTGGCTTATCTCTTTTCATAATATATCTCTGTTTACTTGAGGATAATAGTATACCACAGTAAGCAAACTGCTGTGGAGGAGCCACTAAACTGTAGAGTCCTACCTAAGGCTTTCTCATGTTTTCACATGCTGAGAATAACAACTCTCAGGTTGTGACTGGGAGGGAACAATTTTAAAGTAATTTTTTTTTCTGTTGAAACAAAGCAGTAGAGTTGAAGGGGATACCTAATGCAGTAGTAGCAGAGTGAGACTTCACAATGAGTTGTAATGTTTAATCCTTTGTTCCTGAGGAACAAGACTTTTAAAGATTGTGGTTGAACTTTCTCTCTTGCTTCTCAGGCTCTCTGTGACTGTTTTCACCCTACTATTGTTTTGGTAGGACTGCAGCATATTTAAATTATGCTTTCTGATTCAGTAGGTTTTAATTTGGTAATATGGATGAATAAATTAAAGACTTTCCATGTCCTCATTGCAGTAATGAAAATGGTGTTTAGGAGGGATAGTATAATTTAGGAGATGTTCTTGATACCAATTTTTTAATTAGTTATTGTTTGTTATTTTTCTTTCTTCCAACTTTAGTGATGTTGCAGTAGTATGTTTTCCAGAAGAGAAACTGTTACGTATGCATTTGTGTGAAATGTAACACAGTAAAATCTTGAAGTTTTTCAGGCATTACTGTAAAACACACACATACACAGAATGATCCTGCTTTTTGGCAGGGAATACAGTGATCACACTATGCTATGTTTTCTGTATGTGCAGCATTACATTACTGTATTTGTCTATTATGAGTGCTGGTGCTAGGTTTTTAACCTTAGATGGTAAAACACTTTGAAAAGCAAAATTTGTGATACAATCTAATATAATTACTGTTTCTCACTTTAATTAGAAGAACGCAGCATTAATTACACTTTAAAAAAAAAAGCAAGTTGGACAGTATCAACAGTTAGTAAGAAAAAAGATAAAAAATCATAGTATAAAGAGTCTGCTGGTATGTCGTTTTCAGTCTTTCTATTGCATTGTGATATAGCACATAGCTCTGTATTGCAGATTGAAGGTTTTTTTCATTATAGGCTTATATCAGATATTTAATATGGTCTTTTAGATCCTTTGTGATGTATTTACTAGAAGAGTGGTTTGTTTGGATTTAGCACACTACAGAGAAGTACACTATCCTCTTTTCAGTGTATACCTAACTTTTTATTATAATTCCTTTTTTATATTGCTAACAAAATATCTTCTATGAAAATACTTTTCTTATTATTTGAATCTGTTTGTTGATTTAGTAATGGAGGTACTCAAGATCAGTGTATTAGAGTAATATAGGTGAGCTTTTCCATATGTGTGACAAAATAATTCCTTTTCCTTCTAGAATTTGATTTTAAAACAGTCAGGTAGATAATACCATCTATTCGGGCTATCATGGTAGTGCAATTTTATCAGACACACCTCGTCCTGTTTTAGGGGAGTATGCTGGACGTTCTGTACAGTGGCACAGTGGAGGACTGTTTTGGGAAGGGCTGCGAAGCCCGGTGCTGCGGCACTGCCGCGGTCCCTCGTGGAGAGCAGCGTCCCGCTGCAGAACAGCGCTGAAGGGGAAGCTCCGGCTGTAGTGCTTGCAGTAGTAGTTTCCAAACTTTGATCTGGTCAGATGGGGGATCATGGAAGGGTATTACCCTTTAAAGTGTTTTCAGTTGAAAGTTGGATTATACAAATACCATAAGGCTAATTAACGTTGATCCATGAAAAATCTTAATGGGTAAGAGGTTTCTTCCCTCCCCCCCCCCCCCCCCAACTGGGGACTTATAGTATGAAAAGGCAGTAAAACAAGCACAGCAGGATGAGATAACAATGTCATGTGCCCAAACAATGCGACAGCTAGCTTATAGTAACATTTTTATTGAATAATGCCATTACAACTTTCTAATACAGCTTTTAAACGAAGTTCAAATGGTTGTGCAAATACAGGCAGCCCAGGCACAAGGGTTTTATGGAGTTGTCACCATGCGTGGGTATAAAGCAGGGGAATCCAAGTGTTTCATTTTGGAAGGAGGAAGATTAATGAAGAGTGCTGATAATTATAGTGCTGCTACAGTGCCAATGAAGTATTGGTTCTCTTTTTTTCCTGCTCTAATGTCTTCATTATATTTTGTGGATGACTTTTTGATTCAGTGCGATCTTTTACAAATTGAACAAGTGACAGAAATATGAAATCCAATTACGTTCCACTGCATTATATACCAAGAGTTCTTTCTTGACCATGTTGTTATTAATCTCTAATTGCTCTCATACTGAGATATTGTGTTGCATTATTAGTATTTTTGTTTGTGTGCGTAAAGGTAAAGCAGAACTGAAAACTGCCTCAATGCACACTGGATTGCTGTCTTCCTTCTTTTAATGGTTCATTATAAATATGGCAAACTACTTCTTGAAAAGACAATTTTAAATTAACCCATATGCAAATTCTTCCAGACTAAATGCCTTTAGTGCAACAAACCACTTACTATTTCTTTTGGTAACAGCTAGATTTATCTGATCTGTCTCTTCTGAATGTATTTATCATAACCTACTTCGCTAACCCAGCAAATATCACGTGAATAAAAAAAACCAGGTAGATGTAAAAAGAGAAATGACAGAATGAAGTCCAAAGCACTTAGCTCTTTTTTTTTTTTTTTTATTTTCCTGACCAGTGATGGATTTCAGATTATGCTTGACTATGAGTTTGTCAGTAAAAAGACTTTTTCACTGAAACTTTTCTGAGGCTGAAGCCCCGTGAAGCTAATGGATGTGATCTGGGAACATCTGCAGATGAACCCTGGTTGCTGTGCCTTCTGTCCTCATGCAGACTTTAAAAGCTGTAAAGGGAGTGGTGATACATCGCCTTGGCTTATCTGCCTTTGCTCCTGCTGCAATTAGAGGATCTCTGAGCCCATAAGAAAAGCCCTGTTTTTTAAAGCTAGTGACTGGAGTAGCAGTCAGCAGCCAACTGAAGCACAGACAAGTGAGAACTTACCTGAGTATTGCAGATAAGTGAGAACTGCATAAGGGTTTTCAAGGGATTTGGGGAAAGAGAAAGGGGCTCATTCCTTGACTTTTGTTCTTTCACAGCAAATTGTTGTTTTTGGCTTCAGGTATGGACTCTTGCTGTCTGCACAAGGACATCCTGGAGATCTTGAGTGGTGAATGTTAGTGTTTTGTATGCAGAGTAGAAGATTATTACTTAAAGGAGTTTCCTTTTTCCTGCAGTCATAGGATAATAGTTTGTGTAACTGAAATAATGAAAAAGAGTAACATTAGCCATCCATCCACTTTGACATACTTTGTCTGCCCTGTTGAGAGGCAGTGGACACAATCCATCCAAGTGCCTAACTCATTTTTTTTGCATTTTACTGTCCGGCTTAGTTCCAGGGTTCCTTAGTCCATATTCCCTACAATGCATCTTTCAGGATGAACGTAACCTCTATGAAATGTACAGGACTGGCTATTCAATGTGATTTTTGAGCAACTTTTGGCATATTTTGGCTGTGCTGTAAAAACATAATATCCCTGAAGACATATTTTTCCAGCTCCTTTTCATACTTTGTAAAAATATATGTATATAAATCATAGTAACACTTACATTCTTTGACAAAGCAGTGTTCTTACTTTTTTCTTCTTCCTAAGGCAAGATCTTCAGTAAAAGTTTATTTGTATTTAAACGAAACTACGAATTTTCTAAGAGATCTCAACAATGTTAAATAGTATGGCAGCCATATTTTGTTTCCCATCTGTCTTGTAAATAATAATGAATAGGCAGGTGTTTTAGGAAGTGTGTGTCTGTTCCATTCAGTGGCTACTTTTCTTCACTCCCTGAATATGTATTTTGGCTGCAGTACTGCCCTTTACCTATCACTTAAAATTAAAAATTCCATCTTTATTTCACATTTAGTTTCTAAAAATGCAGCTTGCATTTTCAACATGTTGTCCAAGTAATATACATTTCAAATATCTGTTACTGAGAATGACACTTGTCAGCCTTGTCAAGGTTTGGCTTATATTAGAATTGACACTTGCTGGTGGGGAATATCCTCCAAATTGGAGATGTACTCAATTTGAAAATTTGTCAGCAACATTTAGTCTTCATTTCCAAGTTAGACAGGAATAAATAAAATTTAATCAACTTTTTTATTTCAAACATCAACTTATTTTCTATTTATTATAGAAACAATAAAGATGAATTGGAAAAAAAAGGAAAAGATGAAGATTACAAAATAAGGAAAGGCAGAAATCATTATGAAAATGATTTGTTTATCTAAGGAATTCAGAAAATGTAAAATATAGCAATGGTAAATCACTTCATAGGGATATTTATTGAAGTATTGCTGAAATATTGACAATCTAAGTTTTCATTTTTTTTATGCATGGATATTCCTGAACTCTTGAATGTGTGGGTTGTTGTTTTTTTCGTGTTGTGTTTTTTTTTTTTTTTTTTTTAAACTCTGGCGTTGTTTTCATCTAATGTTAGTCAGTATAGTTTCCCAAGATTGTATCATTGCATCTCTGCAGTCATCTAAAAAAATGCTGACATAAAGTCTTCATTAAAAAACCAACCAACCAAACAATTCCACTGCCTGTGTTACGGGAGGAGAGGATAGATTTCCTAAAGGAGGCTGCTGCTGTACCAGCTCACTTCAGGTAGTTTCTGCTTTTAAACATTCAGTATTGTTTAGATCTTGAAAGATGGCCTTTACTTGCCCTGTGCTTATTAAATAGGACCTGACTACAGTACGTAAGAATATCTATTTTCAATCTCTAATCCAATTAAAGTAAGAAGGTGTTTCTGAAAGTCCAGAGCCGGTGTCTGCAGTCACTTCAGTGTAAGCCCAACGGATGAGCTAACAAACCTTTTGAAGTAAAACCAAATTGGGCTCCAAACAGGGGAAATAATGATCCCGCTTTATCAGCAATATGTATAGACAGAACTGAGCTCATGAAATCAAACTGAATTAATCCTTAATAGATAACGCTGTACAGTTTTACATAGTGCTAGCAAATAAGTGCTATGGGACAATTAAGGGACAACTTATGTTTTCTAGTCTTCCCTTTGACCAGTTTATTTTGGAAAGAGATGGTTTGAGGTAATAAAATAAAAAAAAAAAATCCCTGAATTTTCTTTAAAAAAGTAAGATTCTTGCTAGTGCATTAATTAACATCGGGGAACTTGTCCAAATACACATTTTTGGTGGAATGTCCAATCGATCAAGTAATTTGTAATTTCAAAGCATCTAGATGTAAAGCAAAGTAATTTCAAAGCATGCAATTTTTTTTTTTACTGCTTAGGTTGCTTTTTAATATGACTAATGTAATGCTTTATTAAGCAGGAGCTTCATGACACAGTTTTTGAGGGCTTCATATGAAATTCAGTCTTCCCTGGTATTTTTAATCTTGTGTACAACATTGCAAAAATCTTGTCCTCTGATGCAATATAAACGTGCATAGGTTTATTATCAATTGTAATCAAGTTTCTTTTTTTAATATACTTTTCCTGCTGTTTATTCCACCTGTTTGTGCCTGGTGCTTTCAGTTGCACAGTGATTGCTGTATAATTTTTTTTTTTTTTTTTAAATTCATGCTGAAATCACTTTCATCATCATTTTTCTACAGATTTATGAACTTTTGTAGTATTTCTTTCTTGGAGAGACCATCTTTTTTTTTTTTTTTTTTTTTTTTTTTTAACTGCACCTTTCCTTTCTTGATTCAGTTTTGGATAGCTAGATGAAGAGAAAAATTTGCAGAGCTTTGCAAAGTAGAAGATGCAAACAGGAAAAAAAACCTTAGCAGATTCTGGAAAATTTCTGGTCATGAAATTAGGCATTTGACATTTTTCAGGTGAGCATCAGGAATGAGGAAAGGACCCACAGAATTTTCACATAAATACTGAAAAAAAGTAAGAGACATCCATTTTGGAAGTTAAGCCCTAGCTACTTATCTCAGCCTCTTGATGGGAGTATGGCTTACTGGGACTTTGAACTTGAATTGCTGAACCTCTGATCTTCCAAGAATTTTATGAGAGAGAGAGTGCATTTATTTATAAAGTCAAAGAAAAAGTGAAAATATATCTGAATAGTTTTCTGAAATACCATCTCTCAAGTTTATTAAATTGAAATTTTTAGTGGTTACTGATTATTGAGTCTTGAATGGCATTGGGGTATGTATTGAAGATATATATGAACGCAGCTCAGGAACTTCTATTTTACATATTTCATGTAGCCAGGGTGAGGTTAGAGAGTCCTGGAACATGCTAACATTGCTGGTGTGATAACTCTGTAAAGAAATTAGCAAGATACTTTATACATAGGAAGTGAAGCTGAAAGAATGAGTTACACTTGAGAGAGTACAGCTTTAAAAAAAAAAAAGTCATTGTAGTGACTTAAGGATATTATTAGAGAAACATTCATAGCATTTAGGTATAAAGGACAATCAGTTACTAATTCTGATCTCACATATATCATAGCATTTAACTTTACTCACTTACCTCTGTATTAAACTCAGTATGTGTTTTGTGGTTGGGTACAAGACAATCCCTGGAAGAAAAAATCTGTGTGCACGTTTCACTTGTTACTGTCAAACATTCTTTAACTTACTTTTAAATGCTAGCCATTGGTCTTGCTATTCCTCTCACCCTTAAAGATACTTACGCAAAATAGTCAGGATCCCTAAATTTCTTTTGATTAATAGACTAAGATTAAACGCTAGAAGTTTCTCATGTTTTTCTCATTCTTGAGTTCTTGAAGGAATACAATTTTTATAGCTTTTTCCTAGTTTTTCTAATTTTAATTTTTTTAACACGTAACACCTTAAATTAATGGAGTGTTTTAGGCTTTACAGGTGCTATGCAGAGATACTATGTAGTTATCTTCTGTCACTCGTTACAGCAAAGATTTCTTTTAAGTGTGTTGCATTGAATGTTAATATTGAGTTGTACAACCATTATAACTTGCTTCTTCCCAAAGTAGCTTCTCGATTGTGCTATACATGTTCTTGGATATATAACTGTATATATCCTCAAAACTTATTAAAAATCGCACTATTCAATTATAATTCCCCAGTGAAATTTTTTTATTTATTAATTATTCAATAAATTATGTTTTGTTTCTTCCAAGCTATTTTGGTAGCCTTTACTTTTAACCTAAATATTAGGTGTGTGTGAACTTGCCAATTTTCAGTCCATTAATCTAATTGTCCCTTAATCCACCTTCCCTCTTTCCTTTGGTTTCCCTTCATGACTGGTTAATAGTTAAACAAATACAGAATATGTAAAAATTTAACTTGTTAGAGAAAGCTAAACTAATTACTAGGGGTAAGAAGTAAAGTGCCTTCACATGACTGTTATGCTTGATGGTGTGGCTGGGTGGCACTTACTCTTGTGGACACCCCGGTGCATATACTCATGTCCAGCTGCTTGCCCAGCCCAAAGTAAGGAGTGGGACCCAAGGAATGTTGGGGGATAGTGGGAAGGGAGAGCAGTGTGAACTGGGAACATAAAAAAGGCTGTTTACGAGGATATTAGATGGAAATCCATGTAAAACCAAATAACATCAGTTTTGCTGCTCATGGAACCACTTGCTTCACCAGGCCACTGTAGATTTTCAAGTATACTAGCATATATAGGGTAAGTAAATTCCATTACGTGCTCACTTTTATCAAGCTAACTTGTGAATTTCTCCAAGAAATAAAGGCGTTTTTTTGAAGTTGGTTTTCCTTTAACCTTGGTGACTTTTCTTGTTTTCTGATGTGTTAATATCAGAGAACAATGATTATTCTACCTGTATATAATATCTGCTGATCAGTTTGTAGTTACCTGGGGTATCCTACTTGCTTATCTAAGGGTGACACTGTGCTTTTTATAGTCATTTGGAATTTTCCTGCTATTCCATGATTTGTTAATAATTAATGTCAGTGGCCTGAGGTGTCATAAGTTGTACTGTATTGCTATCTGATGGCTACTGTCGTAATTTTAAAAGCCTATCTTCATTATGGTTTTATTTTTCTTTCTCAGATTTTTGTAATTTATACAGTCTGATTTCTGCTAATTTCTAATGTTTTCCCTATTTGTTAGATTTTTTAGGTTTTTTTAATCTTTAATAGCTACTTTGACAAGATAGACTTTAATCTTACTTTCTTCCTTATGTTGGTCTTTTTTCATTCTTTTGGTCTCTTTTTGGACCTCTCACATCTGCCCTCGTTAGACTGGTGATCTGCCATCTATTTGCATATTGTCATTGCTGCTCCTTTCAGCACCCTTCCCCTCTCCTATTCAGCTATTTTTCTCTGATAGGCTTTAGCTTTATGAACAATCCATCAAGTGGAGTGCAAAATTACAGAACAGGAGCTCTGAACACCCTGAAGTAGTTTACTGTCAATTAATTTGCTCATGTATTTTTAGAGGATATGTTCTCTAATATAAGGCTTGTTCTTTCATAAGCATAGTTTACTCCTGAGTGTTTAAGCAAAGCAACAAGGTCTGCTCATTTTTGGCTGTCCTTATCCTTTCAGTATCAGTATGTCTGACAAGGAGCTGGCAGAGATTGAGCTTGGAGAGGTGTTACAGGAAAAACCCTCATTTACATTGTTTAAATCAAACCAAGAATGAAGCAGTTTATTTATTAATGATACATAATTAACTGATGATTGGTATACTGCGTGTTCAGGATCAATATCAGCAATACAGCAGATAAACCACAATAGTGGACACTTACCAAAATGTTGAGACACCCACAAATTTCTAAACAGCCCCTATTTACACACCACACATTTACATCTCCAGCTGGAGGTGTGGGTGCTCCAGCTCTGCGTGTGCCTCTGCTGCTCCCCTCAACCTGCTGGGGCTTGTCCTGGTGCAAATGTCCCCTCAAGGTCCTGCAGGCACACTGAGGTGGAGGTCCCCACACATGGCACACCCGGCCAGGCGCAGGTGGCCTGCAGTGGCCTGCAGTAAGCTGTTGATTTCAGTAGTAGGAGTAGACTTCAGCAATTCTCTCGTTAAATCCTGAGTATGTACTTAAGTGGTTTGCTGAGTTAAGTCTTGAGCGAGTTTTGAGTCACTGACAGGTCACCTATTTTATTAGATCACCTGTTTTTTACAGGTCGCCTTATTTTCCCATTCAATGTAAATACATTCAAATTGTTGTATTTTTTTAGGACAGTGACAGCTCTGCATTTTAGCCATTATGTATCCCCATAAGAACGGAATTAATTACCGTGATTTTTACAAATTTGCCTATCTGTGAATATGGAAAGATTTCTACTTGACTGTAAAACCTGACCTTACTAAGGTTAGTGTTATATAAAATCTATAATGCTCACTTTGTTTTTAAACTAATCCCCTAAAATGATTTAAAATACATTTGTCAACATATACTCAATCTGACCTCCAATCTGACCCACCCCAGTAAGCTACCATTATGTTATAATTAAACTACTGAAATAAATCCATGAGACTGCTTTGCAAAATTCAGATATTCAGGCAGCATGTGTGCTGTGTCTTCATATTCTTTTTGCACATCAGGTCTGAGCTTTGGTTCAGTACCTGATGAAGACCTATGAAGTTTTATTGCAGGAATGAAGCACTGGTACAGAGGTATCAATTACACTGATGTGCTTTACTGTGTGGAAGTGGTTATATGGGGGAGAGACTGACGATGGAGCACATAGGTGATCTGAGGTGGCTTTCTTCTCCCCATTCTAAAACCATATGTTTCAGTTTGTGAATTTATGTGCAGAGTCTATCCCGTCTTCCCTGCTCTGCCAGAAAAAGTTGCAGTGTGTGAACAATTAAGTTTTTAGCTTGGTGCTACTAGCTAACTTGTTGGCTACCTAAACGCAGTGTAAAAGTAGTTATGAAGGTGTTGGTAGACAGTGGGGCTAAACGGGGAAATTGCGTGTTGGAGTGTAATTCAAATTCTCTGCACATCACTCAAAGTAGAAACCAAAATGAAAGGTATACTGAAATGTTAGAAACTACCCTTAATTTTAATTGCATTTTCTACGTTTCTATCCATGCTACCTATTCCTTGTTTCGTATAGCAGTTATGGCATCTTACATAATCTCCCTTGGTCCTTTAACCATTGTTATATGCCTCATGAAATCTTTATTATCAATAGTTGGTGATTCTGAAGGCACGGAGGACGTATTGAAAGGTAGATACCTTTTACCTAGGTAGGCAGCAGTCACTGATGCAAGGCAGTTTTGATCACATTTACATGATGATGATGGTGATTTTTTTTTTTTTTTTTTAGTATTGCAGTGTTGGAACATTGAGAAGAGAAATTAAATAAACCAATGTCCGATTTGTATTGTGTACAAGAATGACTCACAACTTGTTTCTTTTTTCCCCAGTAAATAACTTGGCCATCCCACCATATTTTGACATAGGATACTGATGTTTTAAGAACTGAGTAATGTGTAGTGCCTTTTAGTAATAAAATAGTTTCTTAATAATTAGTTTTTAGAACAATTTTAAATATTTCAAGTAAATTGTCTGTTGGTGACCGGGAGCATTTTAGAAAAAATAGGCTTGCTGAAATTTTTGCTGTGTATAGAGACTATAGCGAATGGGGAGGAAAAAAAAGTGTTCACTGTATGTATAATGATAAATTGCTTATAGGTTAGAAAGATTAATATTAAATAAAGAATACTTAAATTTTATTATACAAACAAGAGGTAGTTCTTATAGAGTAATATTCATAATCAGTTCCTTAGTGCCATGGGTTTCTGCCATAGACACTGCTGCAATTTAACTAGCAAAGTGGTTCCAGACAGGAAAAAAATGGAATAGGTGATTAATGAAAGCAGCAGAGAGCTGTTAGCTTCATTTTCATGAATTTTGGCTGTGTGCTTGCAGATGCTAGTGCTACATGTTTCTCGGTTGCTCTTGGCCATTCTACTAGGTAGGAATGAGGTGTCATGCATAATAATGTGCCTGAGAAGTCATTAAGCTAAACAACCTGTCTACCCATTTCATCAAATGCTGTTCCTCATGTCTCACTTTGGAAAGCAGTGTTAGCCTAGAACAGAAAACATGAAAATAACACAAATGTAAAGGGCCAAATCCTACTGCTGGTCTTCCATGACCTTTTTGATATCTGAGAACAGGCTGCAGAGCACAGAATATTTTTCAGTATTCTAAATCTGTATTCTTTACAGTCTCAGATGTAAGAAGTGTTTTGGCACTAATGAAATTCATGTTCAAGATCATGTAGTCTCAGAGAACATAATTCACGTCTATGTATATGTTGCTTATTGCGATCTTATTTTTTCCCCTCACACAAACATCTTTAAAAGAATCAGCTTAAACTTACTGATTCCAAGTAGATATGATGTGTACTTCCCTGTGGCTGTGTTGCAAGGGTGGATTTGCCAACTTTAGGGGGTTACTCTTTCTTAGAGTGGGGACCCCATTGATGTGTCATCAGTATCTTCCAAAAAGAATTCTGTCAGTTCCTTGTCTGTGAAGAAGTGAGTCTCCCCTGGTCATAGGCTGTGTTATTGTTTCAATAGGGATGATGTTCTCTCTTTTCTCTGTCTCTTTTTGCTTATTTTTTTCTTGCCAAACTACTTCCTATCTCAAGATATATGAAAACAAGACTATAGAAAGATATCAAACAAGCACACAAAAAGATACTGTTTTCCCTGGAAGAAACAAACAAAACCTGTAAGAAAATATCCATCTTGAGGCAGTATGAGTACTGCAGAGAGAATGATGCCAGAAGCTCAGCATTACAGTGGGGGAAAAAAAAATAAATTAAGAGTATGTCTCCTTATATTCTAATTTGGCACTCCTGTTTTGGAATTCAGTGCCAAGTACATGAATAACACAAACTGTAATAGGAAGACTTATTTCTGAATTCGTGCATGACAAATTTAAATATTCCGAAGAAAGCTCATACTTTTATTTCTGCCTACATAATAATTTGGGATGCTTTTCAAGTGTAAACAAGACACAATTCGCCAAAATAATGTCCCAATTGAAAAAACATGCACTTTTTATACTTCTGAAATATGAATTATCTCTAATTTAACATGGAGAGGACCGAGTCAGAAATATCGGCATGTTGAAAGGCAAATAACTGTATCCTTTCTTAAACAACTTTGCTTTTACAGACTGTGGAAAGAAGTCTGCCAAAAAAGGAACACCACCCCCCCACCCCCCATGCAAGAAGGACAGTGACATTTTGTGATAATTTTAAAAAACAAAACAGAGGCAACTTATATTGGAGTAGGTGTAAGTAACTATGCAGACACTTCCTCTTAAATGAAAGAAAGGCTTTGGTAGAGAGATCTTAGGAAAAGCAGGAGAGAATATATTATTGGAGATTGTCAAGGTGGAAACTTGCTGCTTTTCTGAGTATAAACCAAAGAAAATTTCATTTAACAGATAATTTATCTTTTGGGCAATGCTCATTTTTATTTAGGACAGCTTATGGCATCTCACTCCATCACTTTTACATCTTTAGATAACATTAAGTTGGGAAGTTGTATAAGCAAATTTAGTATCAAAATTAGAATTATATAATATTTTAATTCATAGCTAGGTTTTGAGAAACTCTATGGATACCTGCACTTTAAGTGTAGGTAAGCCTTTACAGCTGAAAATATAAGCTACATTTACAGTAGCCAGTGGCTATTTATATGTGTATGTAACTTACTGAAGATTTATGGTCTACTTACTAATTTTCATAGTTTTAAAAATTGGATTTTTGTATGTGTTAGGACTGTATGTTTATGATGCTGGTGATGGCATGGATGTCACAGCTGGGACAGTACTGAGTCTTCAAGCTTTCACTTGCATTTCACTGCCTCCAGCTAAAGTTTTTCAGGGATATTTGTCTGAATGATGAGAAGGTTATCACTGAACAACAGTTCCAGTTACTGTGTACAATGTACAGTCAGTAAATTCACTGAGCAGGATGATTAGTAATCCCTTTTCTACCTCCATAACTTTAAAATATTTGTTCATATTGCTTTTGACTGTAAAAGGCACTAAAGCTGTTCACAAACCACTAACTGTTCCAGTCCTAAGATATGTTGAACACATATAATGGAAAATGAAAAATTCATTTTGTAACTGCAATTCAATAATGTCTTAGTTATCTAAGAACTGCATTTGATAAGATATATACTTATGAAAATGTTCCTAGATCTTTTTAATAATTTCTAACTCTTCTCACAGTTCCTACCTTTAATCAAATACTCATTTACGCTGAAAGCCCTTTTTAAAAAAATGTAAATAAATGTCTGTCAGAAGGGCAAATAGTTCATCAAGTAGATGCCACTGACACTTTGAATGCCATTTGGGTGCCTCTTTGTAGCCTGGGAACCTCCAATTTTATCCATCAGCTGTTTTAAAGCTGCTGCCTAACAGTAAATAAGCTGTTCTAAGTTCTCCCTCAAGCCAGAGTTTCCAAAACCTGATTTTTAAAGGGTGAGAGTATACCCTTATACCACAGGGCTTGTTCCCATATGTTCTGTGCTCATACTTTATATAGAGGCACCTGGTTGAAAAACTGAGAATAGACTTGCCAGTTTTTGCTAGTGTGTCAGAGCAAATAGGCAATCTGAGTCTCCTTGCACGTTTATTTCAGAATTTTACCCTAAGTTAATTTGAACAGGTTTCTATTACCTGACTCCCAAAAGTCCTCTTTTATTCACTTACTTAATTGCATACTCTGTATGAAAAATCTGTGGCTAGTCTAGAGTGTTCTCTTCCTGCCGATGAAGTAGGGAAATGGTCAATACGAGTTAGGCTGCTTAGAGCAAACCAAGACTCCACCAGGATCTTTTAGGATTTAACAGTTGGGTCCAATTTACTCTTAATTGAGTAATATCTTATTCTCGACTGCTGTATCCTTTGTTTTACCTGACAGTCCTAACTATTACTTAGTGTAGAAAAGACTCTTCAGGCTCCTGTTCTGCCAGTTGGTTTATCCTTCAGTTCATAGGACCATAGACTGAGCCATTTCAGAGAGGGCCAGTTATCCATCATATCCATTATCTTCTGTATGACAGGAGCCAATTTTATGACCCTTGGAAGAAAGCAAGAATTCTGTACAATTATACAGTAGTATAACATGGAGGAAAACATGCCTTTCACAGACTGGCAGGCAATTTATGAAATTAGAAGTGGCTTTTAGAAATAAAATTGAAAACAAACATTTTTACAGCTATACCATATTTTGCATATTTTTGAGTAATTTCAAAATTATTTAAAACAATTCTCTAATGTATGCACTGTCTTCATGTAAGAATATGGAAACTGAAACATAACACTTAAAAAAATCCACAGGAGTCTGCAAGACTGATTTCAAACATGGGAATTCCTGTCCTCGTATGCAGTTAGACCTACATGAAGCGCTGAAGTGACGCACCTAGTCTAGTCATGGTGCTCTCAGTGGACAAAATTTTCAACAGGGTAAACTGGTCTGTGCGACTCATCATCTTATAAGACGTAATCTTTTTTCACTATCCTAACAAGATCATATAAAGCTTAGCTACTTTACTCTATGTGTATCCCATATATGTGTATTTTTGGGGGGCGGGGGGGAAGTAGATACACAGGTGTGTGATATATATATATGTATATATACATGTATTGGAAATGTTATGTTCTCTTTTATTGAAACAGTAGGACTACTGTCATCAATATGTTCAATGCTTATTTCCTGAAGGAGAATGGCAAGAGTTGATGCTTATTTTGACTTTGTAGATACTGGTATTTCAAAATTGTTGTGTAACCAAACTGGTTAGGAACTGCTTTGAGGCTTCAGCAGGGAAAGAAATTAATTCTATGGAGACTTTTTTTTCCTCTTTTTCTTTTTGTAGCCAGGACTTCAGTATGTCTAGTTTCTCTTCCATAGTGATATGAATGATAAGATAAGATGATCTCTCAAGTCACATATTTGCATCCACAATTGTAGCATTCTCCCAGTTTGACTTTATATGACTGACTTGTTCCTATGTAGGAGGACCCATCCCCACAAGATGCTTAAATTTTGACCAGAGTGGAAAACACCATTTTCACAGAGAACCTATGGGGGAAGGATTTTCCCTCAAAATGGGAGTATGCATTAAGTAAGGGATCAGGTCTTAGAACATTATACTTTATTATCCACTCTACTGCCTATATATTTGCATGATCTCTATACCACTGTTATGTTGTAGAATATTCTTTAAATTAGACCAGTAAACCTCTAAGAGAATAAATATTTTTTCACAACCTTTCATGTGGCTGTTTCAATTTAATAGATTGTTTTGGTTTTATTAATTCAGTTGTATCATTTCACTTGATTTACCTTTTCAACCGTAGCAGTGAGTAATATAAAGAACTTGAACTTCAAACTTAAAAATATTAGAAGATCATAGTTCTTCCAAATGCAAGAGCTCCTGTCAATTCTTCATCAACTGCCTTTTCCAGATGAGAATCGGGATTTACCTTTAAGTTTTAAGATAGTTTTAAGAAACATTTGTATTATCTCCATATCTGATGATGATACTCTCAGTCACTTTCTCTTACTTAGCCACAAGATGATGCATGTTCAAGATCCTCAGAGGAGAGAAAGGCAAAAAGCAGGATCCTAACTTCAGGGTTCTGGCAAGCAGATTTTGGCCTGTTCAGGGATCAGCTGGAAAGAATCCCATGGGATACATACAATCCTGGAGAGAAGAGGGGTCCAGGAGAGACCCCTCATTGACTTTCAAGGATCACCTCCTCCAAGCTCAAGAGTAGTCCATCCCGACAAGCAAAGGCAGCAGGAGGTCTGCATAGGTGAACAAGGAGCTTCTCACTGAACTCAAATACAAAAAGGAAGTATACAAGACGTGGAAGCAGGGACAGATGACCTGGGAGGAATGTAGAGACAATGTATAGTCATACAGGGATTGGGTTATGAAAGCCAACGCCCACCTGGAGTTGAATCTGATGGGGGCATGAAGGGCAACGACAAAGGATTCTACAGGTACATCAGCAGCAAAAGGATACTGCTGAATGGGACAAAGAATCTGATGTAGGACATGGAAAAGGCTGAGGTGCTCAATGCCTTCTTTACCTTTAATGGTCTTTAATGCTTTTGCAATCCTAGGTGCCCAATACAAGTGGGAAAATCTGGAGCAAGGAAGACTTTCCCTTGGTGGAGGAGGACCAGGTTACGGAACACTTAAACAAACCGGACATGCACAAGTGCATGGGACCTCATGGGATGTATTCACAAGTGCTGAGGGAGCTGGCTGATGTTATTGCAAGGCCTCTTTATAATTTTTGAAAGGTCATGGCAGTTGGCAGAGGCTCTTGCAGACTGGAGTAAAGCCTGTCTTCAAGAAGGGCAAGCAACTTGGATCCTGGATCCTTGGCAAGATCCTTGGAAAGGGGATAGAGCAAATTCACCTGGAATCAATTTCCAAACATATGATGGACAAGAAGGTGATTGGGAGTGCTCAGCATTGATTTATGAAGGAGAAGTTTCACCTGACCAGCCTCATAGCCTTCCATAATGAAGTCATTGGCTTGGTGGATGGGGGGGGTAGGAGCGGATGTTGTTTATCTTGAGGCTTGAGCCTCAAGATTGTTGTTTATCCTGAACAAGGCTTTTGACACTGTCTCCCATCATATACAAATTGATGAAGTATGGACTAGCTGAATGGAGAGGTGGATTGGAAACTGGCTGAATGGCCAGACTCAGAGTTGTGATCAGTGGCATGAAGTCCAGTTTGAGACTGGTCATTAGTGGTGTACTGAGGGAATCAATAATGAGTCCAGTACTGTTTACCATCTTCAATAATGACCTGGATGATGGGACAGAGAAAACCCTCAGCAAGTTTGCAGGTGATACAAAACTGGGAGTGACTGATAACACCAGATGGCTGTGCTGCCTTTCAGAGGAACTGCACTGGCTGGAGAAATGGGCTGTTGTGAAGTTCAAGAAAGGGAAATGTGAAGTCCTGCACCTGGGGAGGAATAACTTCACGCACCAATAGAGGCTGGAGGCTGACTGGCTGGAAAGCAACTTTACAGAAAAGGACCTGGGGGTCCTGGTGGACACCAAGTTGAACATGAGCCGGCAATGCAGCCTTGTGCCTAAGAAGGCCAACAACCTTCTGAGCTGCATTAGGCAGAGTATTGCCAGCAAGATGAGGGAAGTAATCTTTCCCCTCCACTCAGCACTGCATAGTGAGGCAGCATCTGGAGTGCTGTGTCCAGTTCTGGGCTCCCCGTTACAAGAGAGATGTGGACATGCTGGAGTAAGTCCAGCAAAGGGCCACAAAGATTAAGGAACTAGAGCATCTGACATATGAGGAGAGGCTGAGAGCGCTGCGAATGTTCAGCCTGAAGAAGAGAAGGCTCAGGGGAGTCTTAACAATGTGGATAAATTCCCAACTGGCAGGGAGCCATGAAGACTGAGCCAGACTGTTCTCAGTAGTGCCCACTGAAAGAGGCAATGGGCACAAATTGGAATATAGGAAATACTGTTGAAAGAGGATAAATTTTACTAGTGGTTTTTTTTTTTTACTGTGAAGGTGGTGAAACACCGGAACAGGTCACAGATAGGTGGTGGAGTCTCCATCTTTGGAAATACTCAAAACCTGACTGCACATGATCCTGAGCAACCTGCTGTAGTTGACCGTGTTTGGGCAGGGAGTTGCACTAGATGATCTCCAGAAGCCCCTTCCAACCTTAACCCTTCTGTGTTTCTGCCCTAGTGTTTTCCTGTAAGTTTGTTTAGTTTTTTTTTTTATTAAGTTTACAGTCTCAAACAAACACACCAAAAAAAACCCACTTGTGAGAGCAGAAAAATGAACGTGATTAGCATTCCATGCTTCGAATAAGCAGATTTCAGAAAAAAAAAATCCACATTGCATTTGTTTTAGTAATTGATCATTCTCAAAAAAGTAGCACAATCAGGAAAACAAGCAATGAAGTGGGCTACTAACATGGATTTTCTGCATATCTTAAAGTAGGTTATTTAGTATGCTTAGTGTTTTTTTGTTTTTTTGTTTTTTTTTTTTTCCTTGTTTCTCTTTCCTAACTTTGCTTGGAACATCTCCATAGAAATCTGTTCTATATCTCAACTATAACTTTTTAAAAGGTTCCTGTACTGTCTGGTCTATTTTTCATTTTTATGTTCAATCTTCACCTTTTTTTACACAATTACTAAAGCTGCTTTTTTTTGTGTGATTGTTTCTTCATTCTTTTTTAGTAAATATTTTGATTGTTCTAACCTGAAGTGTTTAGTGTTTAATTAGGCCCTTGGTCCCTCCCTATTTGGAGATTGTCTTGAAAATAGTCAAATTTGAAATGATACAACTTAGATTTTTTTTTAATATAATTTTCATTTCTAAATGATGAAGTTGCATATGTTTATAATTTGATAATGTACCCTTTACTTGTTCAGGAACTTGAAGGAATTGTTAATGAGTTATGAAACCAGCATAGTTTGTGAAGTCCTGATGTCAGTTGACAAAGTGGTTCAGATGGTTTTCATCTAAAAAACTTTGCAGAATCCTGAAAGATGTCCTTCTGCATGAATTTTTATAGTTACGATAATAACTATGCTATGAATGTTACAACTTGAAAAGCTGTCAACATTTGTGACAAAATTTAAACTAATTATTTTAATGAAAGCCTGACTTGACTGAGAATTTTCAATTTACTTCAACTTCATTGGGACTAAAATTAAATCCCTAGGATTTTCTGGAGCATTTGTGCTAGAATGCTGTTTCTCTTTTATAAGAGGAAAACAATAGCTTAGTTTCAGGTACAAGGAAAGGAGAAAGATTATTTAAGATTACTCCCAGGATTTTTAATGGCCCATTAACATCAGTGCAAATCATCTGAATACAGGAAATGTGTATCCCTGTAGCACAGAAATCAAAGGAGAGTAACAAAGGCTGAAGTAAGCCGTTGACATTTATGAAATGAAGAAAACCTAAGCAGGAACAGGGGAGGTGCCCTGTACTGCCCCTTCTAATCAAAAAATCCTTATATGCGAACCAGAAAATCCTTCCATGTGATGCCTTATGTGCAGAGGCATTGCAAAAAAAAACACAGTAGGTTTTCAGTTGTAGGAATAGTTAGGGCTGAAACCAGTAAGTCAAAATGTAAATAGATGTTTACAGAAAGGCTGAAACAGTAGTATTCTCACTGTTTCACCTCTTAACATTTGTATAGAAAAGTACATTGTTTTTCTACTGTGCAGAATAGGGGTAACAGAAAGTGTGACAATATGTAAAAGGGATATAAAACGCACATATGTAAATAGTATAGTTGTGGCAGAGGTAAATGGGGTTAAATAATTGACAATCAGCTGTAGCAGTGATCCTTACGGTGTCTCGTCCATCTGCATGCTGGCACGTGTCGAGAAGGAAGTAGTAGAAAGCGATAGCACAGTTTACAGTAATGGTCATCCCAGGGAGCCTTCTGACAGTGGGAGAAGCAGTGGTAAACCTCAGGCAGGATCCTGTTTACCACCAGCTGTGTTTTATGGGCTTGTTATTTAGCTGCACTTTCAATTGTTTTGGAGTAAACTAAGTTTTTGTAGATTCTGTTTCCATTTTTCACACAGATTTTTAATACTCTGAGCAGAGTTAATATGTCAAATTCTTTTATGAATTAGTAACCTATGGTGATCGTTCCTGCAAAAGATATATGTGTTTGTTGATGGGCAGCTACTCTTTCTCTTAAGCATGAGATTTTTAAAAATTGCCTTTTTTCATTTTTTCCTCAATATGCCTTTTCTTTCATTTTTATCTTTTCCCCTGTTATTACTGTTAAGTCCTCTTACTGTCTTTCTGTTCTTATTTTAAGTTTTCTCTTCCTCTTCTCTAACAGCACTGTGTTATGCCAAGAACCATTCCCCCGTCTTTCCACATTCATACCTCTACTCTTCTGCTTTCCTTCACAAAGTACAATCTTGTCTCTTGCCCTCCAGATCTGACTTTTATACTTGCATAAAAATGTGAAACTGTTGATAGTGTGTTTAAGATCATATACCTTTTTCCAACACAGGCCTTTCATAAATGTGCTTCAAATATACACGACACAGGATTTTGTATTCACGCTGTCCCATCACCAAAATACTTGTGCACACATGGACGTTATCTCCTTTGGCATTTCCACCGTGAAATATCATTAGAATAATCTGGCAGTAGTTCTGCTACAGTACTGGTAGCAGCTGCTGATGTTGTCAGGAAAGGAACAGTTAAAATATCTGCTTTCTCTCCATCTAACTGTATTTTTTTGTCTGTTTCGCACTGTTTTAATTCTTTGCTTCTATGTTCTGAACTTAAATCCCCTCAGTCCCTTCCTTTTCTCCCTGACGTTTCTCAATAATATGAGTTTGCTCCCCTGTCCTGCTCATACTGTTCTGGTGAATGCCTTTCGCTGACAGCAGGGTTAGCTTAAGATTTCCTAAAATCCTTGAATTAAAAATTCTGGTGCCACTTGGTTGGCTGACTTCTGTTTAATGCTCTTCCCTGCTAAGCACTGATTCCTGCTTTACTTTGTGCAGGAGCTCTCTTTTCCTAACTCGCTGCTGTTTCAGCATGTGTTTAGTAAAGCTTGATATACCTCTCCCTCTGTTGTCTGCTTTCTTCATGCTATCTTGCTTGCAGGCCCAGCAGAGTGACTGCCCAGTCCTTTACTGTGCTGTGCTGACTTATGAATCCAGTCAGAGCTAATTCGGTGATCTTTGCATTGGTCTGCAGTAGATGATATAGATCATCTTTACCCCCAGCCTGTAGGAGTGAGAGTTTTCCATGTGGTGTCAACCCACTGTTATGCCAGTCCGGTGCCCTGTGACTAACAGTGTGTGTTGGGTTTGTGTGGCAGGGGTTTGGTAGTGGCGGAGGGGCTACAGGGGTGGCTCCTGTGAGAAGCTGCTGGAAGCTTCCCTGGCTCCAACTCGGACCCGCTGCTGGCCAAGATTGAGCCCATCAGCCACGGTGGTAGCACCTCTGGGACAGCATATTTAAGAAGGGGAAAGACTCCTAAAAAAAGAAGAGCTGCAGCGAAGAGAGGAGTGGGATGTGAGAGAAACAACCATGCAGACACTGAGGTCAGTGAAGAAGGAGAGGGAGGAGGTGCGCCGGAGCAGAGATTCCCCTGCAGCCGTGGTGAGATGGCAGGCTGTCCCCCTGCAGCCCATGGAGGTTAATGGTGGAGCAGAGATTCCCCTGCAGCCCGTGGAGGACCCCACACCAGAGCTGGTGTCTGGGCCCAGAGAAGGCCGTGACTCTGTGGGAAAGCCCACGCTGGAGCAGTTCATGGAGGACTGTAGCCCATGGGAAGGACTCACATTGGAGAAGTTCATGGAGGGCTGACCCCTGTGGGAGGGACCCCACGCTGGAGGAGGGGAAGAGTGTGAGGAGTCCTCCCCCTGAGGAGAAAGGAGCGGCAGAAACGACGTGTGATGAACTGACCGCAACCCCCATTCCCTGTCCCTGTGCACCGTTGGGGGCAGGAGGAGGTAGAAGAATCGGGAGCAGAGCTGAGCCCGGGAAGAAGGGAGGGGTGGGGGAAAGGTGTGTTTTAAATTTAAGACCTGGTTCTATTTCTCATTATCCTACTCTGATTTGATTGGTAAAAAATTAAATTGATTTCTTTTTCCCCAATTTGAGTCTGTTGGTCTGTGACCATAATTGGTGAGTGATCCCTCCCTGTCCTTGTCTCGACTCATGAGCCTTTCATTGTATTTTTCTCTTCCCCTTCCCACTGACGGGGGAGGAGTGAGCGAGCAGCCACGTGGTGCTTTGTTGCCGGTTGGGCCTAAACCAGGACACAGTAGTGACGGACAGATGACACTGGAGGGGTGGTTATGGATAAAAAGCAAATTCTACTGCAAGTTTATCTCTCTGAAACATAGCTTTTTTGTCAAAATGTTGTCAAAACCCTTGAAATGTCCAACTCTTCTGTCAAGCAGCTTACCTTCAAGTGCTTTTGTAGTCAGTATTAGTTGTTTATTGTTCAATTGTTTCTTAACAGTTTTATTTTTGTGCTTTGGTACGTATGTCCAGATGTGTAAATGTACCTCCATAGGCATAAGCCAAATGGTTACAGTGCCTATATATCACAGTCAGTTGCCTGCACTGGCTGTCACTCAGCAAATTCTTGAAGTTGAGCAAGATATGAAATGAGTTTTATATGCAACTGCCAAAATCAGACAGCACCAGTTCCAGAATAATTTTTTTTTTAGCGCTAATCTTCTTGTTTGTCTTGATGCTAATGAGACTAGACTGTGTATGCTTTAAAAATAGGAGTTTCTTTGAGTTCTGGACATTTATTCATCCCAGACCATTTATTGTTTTTAAAATTAGAGATGAACATATATCTCCACTTGCCACCTCTGATTACATGTTTTTATTGCCTTTGAAGAGTGATTTAGAGTATCTGTTCTTCATCTTAAGAAATCTTCATCTGAAGAAGTCTAATTCAGAGAAATCACTTAATTTTCAATACTTACATTACCTGCAATTTTTCTTCAATTACTGGGTACTCCAGAAAACCTTCAGTTGTTCTCAGATTTCCTGTTTCTTTTCTGATATGTTCTTTATAAGCTTCCAGTTTCTGAAGGATACCTATTTAAGATCTTGAATCTGGTTATTTCTTCATTTTTTTAGTTTTTGTCCCCAGCAGTAAGCTTTAGTACTTTTTTTCCTAGGTGGAGTTGAGTTTTATTTTCCATCTCTGATATTTGCAGGTATTTTTCCAGCTTCTGCATTTTGTGAACATCTATCTATTTATTTATAGTTGATTCTCAATATTACTTTTTAGTTCAGGCTTGATTCTAAAAGATTATGGAAGTGACTTACATTTAACAGTGGTAAGTGGTACAATAGTTGTTTGTTTAAAGGCTTTCTTCTTGCAGAAGGTTCAGTTGAGACTAGTCCATCTTTGTGTGCTTATCACTAACTGATATGATGATTTAATAAATTCAATAAGTACCATGAAGAAGTCCCAGCAAGCTCAGAAACTAGTTGGTTGAAATCTTGTATATCTATTTGAAAAAGTCCATTCTTTGTAAAGTTTATAACATACTAATCAACTCTGTACAAATTGTATATGCACGTATACCTTTTGGATTTTTTCTATTGACTTTATTCCTAAGGAACCTCCCTTAAGAACAGAATGTAACTGTAGGTGTTTGTCAGTCATGTACTGTTGTTAAAGGACATTTTGGTTTTGAAATTTAGGTGTAAACAGACTTTTTCACCATTTTTCATGGCATGACATGCAATCAGTTTATAAATTAGACTTTTCTCCACCTTTTAATAATGGCTGTCTAGCTGCTGCTCTGATTTTTGCTTTTGAAGATGAGATTGCCATCTAATGTGTAACTTCTTAGAAATGTAACATCATCCTGCCTGGCTCCTGTCTTACTTAACCATTCTCTGCCAATTCCACTACTTTTTGTAGAGACTTATAAATTTAATGCAGTTTTATTTTTCGTCTTGTTGTGTAGCTTATGCTTTTCTGCTCTATAATGCCCCTAAATTCTGTTTTTCTTTATTAATTTCAGTAATTAAAATGATTGTTTTCTTATTGATAAGTTATCCCCCATACTCAGTGTTTCAGCCAGTTTGATGTACTTCAGGAATGTTCTGTTCGTTAAATACAGAAAGTATTAAAAAGTTACTGATCATCACAATTACATTTGAGAATTGCAGCCAAGACTAGAAGAAGAAGGTTTACCAGAGGTTAAACTTAAACATGCTATTAAGTCTTTGGATAAAGCATGAAATTGGACTGTCTTGTTTCTTTCCAAGCTAGCAGCCAAATGCATGGCTACAAGCATTTTCACTTCCAACCTCTGGGTTTATTTAAGCAACTGGCTTGTTAAAACAATAACTATAGATGTGAGTTAAAGTTGTATGGGTTTTTTCCCCCCCCCCCCCCCTAAACTTACTTTAATGCTTAGGAACTCTATTTTAAATGATGTTGTATTCCTGTGATTAGTCTTTGCCTAAATCTTGCTATGTCCAGTAGCACTGGAAACCAATATAGTATGAGAAGTTCTTACTGTAATGGTGATATGGATTTTTTTGCCATTGCAGAATTCACATTAGGGTGATGAAACCATGGATTTTAATTTTGCCACTTTAAATTTAGAAAGAAGCTAGAAATATTTACACCCACTTTATTCAGAAATTAAGCAGTTACATATGGCTTTGCTTAGTTGGTTTTGGCAGAACAGCACAACACAGTTTAATAGAATAGAAAAAAGCCCAATTTTATGCAAAAGCTTGAAAAAGAATGAATGTGGTGAAGCTGCATCAGTGTAAAGGGGAAGGACAGCAAGAGTGGGATGAATCAAAACCTGCTATTCCACTACAAAAAACCATGATGCCTTTATATTGGCCATACTTCGTTATTCTAGATTAAGAAAATGAGTAGGGTTTTTTAAATTATACTCCCAGTTCTTCATTTACCTTTTTGGTATATCAACAGGAACATTTGTTAATCAGCTGAAGTCCTACCGGGGTAAGCTGCATGGTACCAGTAATAGAAATGATCACATTAATTTTCTGATAATCTCTTAGCTGTTTCTTAAATAATCTCCAAAGAGCGTGTTCTTGTGGTCTTTCTCGTCTATTGCTAAGTGGTTTAGTTTGAAGTGTGAAATTTATGCTTTCTTGTTTAACTGGTATGAACCTGCTGTAAGCACAGGAGCATCTTTCTATTCTTAGACTATTTAATTCTGTGCTACTGTCCAGTTGCCTGAAAAATGAGATGTAGTAATAAGCAAGCAATTTACTTAAAGATATTATCTAAATCAAAATAAAACTAGGCAATTTTTCTAATAGTTTGTGCCTAGGCTATTTTCTGTGATAGAATCTGTATTCTAACGTACTCAACTATGTGGCACTATTATTTAGCATTGATTAGAATTTTTAAGCAGGCAATTTTTATTCAACATGACATTCTGAAAGTTCATTTTCCAAACATGCGTTACAGGATTCAAATATTTGTGTCTGATGTTTTGAGAGGTGCATGAGGATGACAATAAGCAATCATATCTAATTAGCTCATGACACACTGAGCTTGCAGTAATTAAACAAGACATTACTGCTTACTTTCTAATGATTAATATCACACAGATTGAGACCCAGCTGTTAATCACTTTTCTTGCAAGGCTAATGTCATTAACAGAAAATCCCAACAATCTACCCCTAAGGCTATTTTTAACAGAGCTTTTGGTGGACAGGCTGTGATGTAAGCAACAAAATGGACTTTTAAATTTTGTATTTTGAGAGCATCTTTTCAAACTTCTCTTATCTTGAGTTAATATGCTTGCTTGTAAATTTCTATATGCCACTTAAAATTTTAGGAAAAACTCTGTTCTGAACTGCTAGAAAGTGATATTGTCATGCTGCAGTTAAAATCTTCTAAAAACTTGTAATGCTAATGTACTTTTTACAACTGTATGTAGTGAAATGTCAATCCATAATATTGTCATTAATAAATGCAGACGTGATAAAAATAAGAACAATCTTTATGAAAACAGTAATTTCCGAGGTGCATATTTCAGATACAATCTGTGCTTTTGGGAAAGATGCACTCAAATGTTTCTTAAGATGGTCAAGAACAGATATTTTATTTCTGATGCTGATTCTTATCATATACTACAATGAAAATTTACAATATATTGTAATTCAGTATCTTTGGTCTTAATTGACCTACCCTGGAATCAGTGATGTCCATCAGATATATTCCACTGGCTTTGTTGTGAATGTGAATCACCTGTTTAAAATGGGTTATCAGGAATTTGTCATCTTCTTCACTAACTGAGAACAGTGACTGTGAACGCTATGAAACTATGAAATGGGGTTACAGCTCTAACAAAAATGCACAATCTAATGTCAGTCTTGAAATGCTCAAGAATATTTAAAAAAATAGTAAGACAAAGATAAGTACTCTTACTAGCTGCTTACTCATTGAGGCTACAAAGCGGTTGGGGTTTTTTTTTCTTAATTTTTGGTGAGTTTGGCTTGAGCGTTTGCTTGTTTTAAATAGGAGCTGAAAGAAGATGCATATGTTCCAAGTAAATCTTAAAAGTTAGGCAGCTATTAAGTCAGTTTGGTTGTATATTATTCTAGATTAAACAGGGGGTTTTTTGTTGATTTTGTGATATTTAAAATAATTCACTGTTAAAAATTAACATTGGCAGTTGCTTTCCAACTAGAATGAAATTCAGGCTTAGCTTGGTTTTACTTTAATTTGAAATATTTCCCTTCAAGCTACTTTAAAATATTTCCCTTCAGACATGGACGGAAGCTGAAGGGCTGGACTGCTGGGGCAGCCACAAGTTTCCTCAGCTGTAACGGTGCAGCGAGATGTTGGTGCTGCAGTCCCTGCTGCAGTTCTTCTCCTTGTTGGGAAGGTAGGCAGAAGCAGCTGGTGGTGGGCTGCGTGTCTGCCTGCATGTGGAGGGCGTGAAATGGGGGTTGTGGCCCCTGCTACGACTGTAAGTGTGTCCATCTTAGTCCTGGCCCTTTGGCTCTGAGATGGGGTAAGCAGGACTGGTGCGCCTAATGGATGTAATGGCAGTACTGCTGGGCCTAATGGATGTAATAGCATTGCTGCATCCTTCTGTACATGGAAATTGGATGGTCGTGATACTGGTGATGGTGGGCAGTAGTACGTTAGAGCAGAAAGGTGTCTGATCCAAAGCACTCATCCAAATAATTTCTATATCATCTTCTGACATTTTTACCTGTGGTGAATGTAGTGACTATAAGCAGTGATAAAGATTTTTTTCCTGATCTTTTTTTTTTAGTTAGATTACCATGTTCGTTATGCATTCATGTGTCAAAACAAAAAAAGACAGTTTTGTTATTAACATTATTATTGGTTTTATTACTATTTTGACATGAGGAAATATACCCATTTGCTACTCTATTGCTATAGCCTCAGTCTAGATGGGTGGGTGGACAACTGCTTGGATGCTCAGGCTGAGGGTAGCAGTTAACGGGTTGTCCCCTACCTGGATTCCTTGGAACACAAGTGGTGTTCTTCAGGGGTCTATCTTGTGACCCGTCCTCTTTAACGTCTTTGTCAGTGACCTGGAGGAGGTCACAGAGAGCTTCGTTATCAGGTTTGCTGATGACACTAAATTGGAGGGTGCAGTCAGTACACCATTGACAGAGACCTAGGCAGACTAGAGAAATGAACTGCCAGGAAATTCAAGAAATTCATGAACTAAACTCATGAAATTCAACAAAGTCAAATGCCAAGTCCTGCCCCTGGGAAGGAAGAGCCCCTGGCAACGATACAGGCTGGGGCCTGCCTGTCTGGGGAGCAAATCTGCTGAAGATGTCTTGGGAGTCCTGGTGATCAGTGAGTTGTACTTGAGCCAGCAGTGAGCCCTGGCAGCAGAGAAGTCAACAGCATCCTGGGCTGTATTAGGAGGAGCACAGCTAGGAGATCAAAGGAAGGGATTATCCCTCTCTACTCAACGCTCACTAGATTGCATCTAGAATACTGCATGCAGTTTTGGTCCCCGCAATGCAAAAAAGACATTGATAACCTGGAGCAAGTTCATTGTGGAGCCACCAAGCTGATTAGGGCTGGCAGCACTTGCCCTGTGAGGGAGCTGGGCTTGTTCAGCCAGGAAAAGGCTTCAGCAGGACCTAAAGGCAGCCTTTCCATGTCAACAAGGAGGATGTCAAGAAGATGGAGCCAGGCTCTTAACAATGGTGCATGGGTGGGCAGGAGACAACAAGCAGAACTTGAAATCAGATACAAGGAAAAGCTTTTCCTCATGAGGACAGTCAAGCAGTGTAGCTGGTTGCCCAGCAAGGTTGAGCAGCCTCCATCCTTAGAGGCTTTCAGCCTTTCTGTCTCAGCAGTTGTGAAACAGCATCAGTAGGTGTAAAAGCCTTAGTATGCTAAAGCTGAGAGAAAGGACAACTGTGTGTATTTACAGGAAAAACATACTCTGTAAGGGAGCTCCATATAACTAATTTCAGAAAGTTATAATTAATCTCTGTCTTGTATCTGCTTTTAGTTTTACTGAATGGTTCTTTGTGTGCTTATGGTGCTAAAGGAATCATTAATTTTCTGCGTTCCACAGAAAGAGAGCTATGTTGTCGCTCTCAGTACATATCTGCTGTCCTTACCCGTTTGTCCCGTGTTGGTCCATTGAAAAGCCTGCATTTGTGTTCTCACTCAAGGCCCCTTAAGCCTGGAATTATCTTCTGGTCATGAAAGACAAAGGTACAGTTCTTCTTAGGGTACAGTCCTCCTTCAGATTAAGTGCTGTGAAAATTATGACTACGAACAAATTTTATTTTCACTCATCCATTGTTAAGGCCCTTAAATGATAAACTTCTTCAGGTCTTGATAGTTATTTTTCATCTCTCCTATGGCAGTTGCAAGTTGTTCAGTGCAGGTGTCCTTCTAAAGCCAGTCATGCTTTCTCCTGGATGCAGAAATTCAGTCATATGCAAGAAGTCATGTAATTCTGAATATTAGCATCAGAGACAAATACATCTGAAAGAAATTGTCTTGTCGGGGATTTTGCCCTGTGAGAGGATTAGTACCTGTACCATTTGGGACGATGTTTGTTCAGTTTTCTCTCGGAATCCCTTAGCAATGGATGTCCATAATCTGTCCCAGCAATCTGTTCAAGGACTTCAGTTTCCTTGTAGCTGGAATTTGTTAAAGGAGGAGATTTACTAATTATTTTCTTACCCAATTGTTCCATTTGTCTTTGCAATAGATTTTGAAGTATTTAAAACTGTCATTATGTCCTCTATTATTCTGTCTTTAAGCTAAACAACCCAAATTCGTGCAGAATTACTTACAGGTCCTATTTTCCAGATCTCTGATCACTTTTAATTTTTTTTATTTCTCTTGACCCTTTTCAGTTCATTACCTCTTTTCTGCAGTGTAGCCATGAATCAACGTTGACATGATGCTGTATAAAAGGAAACAATATACTGGCATGTATTAAATGCAACACTGGTGATAGATTGCTTCATGAGCATGAAATTATTCCTCCCTCACATTCAGGAGTGTTAAGGAACCTTCTGTACTACCCAGCTGAAGAACTGTGTTTACTTTTGGGCACTGTCTTGTGAGAGTGAGAAAAAGCAAATCAGTAGGAAAGAACCTGAAAGAGAGCAGCCAAAATATCTGTTTGCCTTTATTGCAACGACAAGATATTGGTGCCAATGTTTTGCTGTCAATCCTCACTGCTACCTACTTGTTTCCTTTCCTGAAGAAATGGTGAAGAAAAGCTTTTCTTCTTCCATGCAAGTGACTGTTCTTCCTAGAGTGTGGCACCTTGCACTTTTTTTTTCCGTTACACTTCATCTCATTTTTTAAATCTTCTTTTATATTAGTCAAAGCTATTTTAAATTTGAATTCTGTCCTGCTCTGAGAAAATGTCTTTGTCTTTTGATCATGATAGTACATGTGGTGTAGAAAAGATATCAAACCAGTTATGAGAGAGAGAGTAAATTTGAGCCTGCTGTAACTTAGTGGTCAGAGCACTGGCTATGTGGGACCGCCTGAAGTTCTCTTTCTACCTATTCTGAAGTGATGTAGGATAAAAATCAGTGACTCCAATTCTCAAATGTCTTCAGCAAGTGTTCCAGCCATCAGTAGACCACAGATAGAGAATTTCAACAGAGTTGTTTTCATGAAGAGAAATTGAAATTGCATTAGAGAATTTGATCGTTAGACCTCTGAGGTGTAAATATTGCTGATAAAATATTTGTGTGGAAATATGGAATTTCAGTTGGAAAAAAAAGTTCAAATATGGTGCTGTCGTGGTTTAGGCCCAGCCAGCAACAAAGCACCATGCAGCCTCTCGCTCACTCCTCCCCCCTCAGTGGGATGGGGAGGAGAAAATACAACGAAAAGGCTCGTGAGTGGAGACAAGGACAGGGAGGGATCACTCACCAATTATGGTCACAGGCAAAAAACAGATTTGACTTGGGGAAAAGAAAAAAAAGAAATCAATTTAATTTTTTACCAATCAAATCAGTGTAGGAAAATGAGAAATAGAACCATATCTTAAAAACACACCTTCCCCCCACCCCTCCCTTCTTCCCGGGCTCAGCTCTGCTCCCGATTCCTCTACCTGCTCCCCCACAGTGGCACAGGGGGACGGGGAATGGGGGTTTGGGTCAGTTCATCACACGCTGTTTCTGCCGCTCCTTCCTCCTCAGGGGGAGGACTCCTCACACTCTTCCCCTGCTCCAGCGTGGGGTCCCTCCCACGGGGGTCAGCCCTCCACGAGTTTCTCCAACTCAAGTCCTTCCCATGGGCTGCAGTCCTCCACAAACTGCTCCAGCGTGGGCTTTCCCACAGAGTCACGGCCTTCTCCGGGCCCAGCCACCAGCTCTGGTGTGGGGTCCTCCGTGGGCTGCAGGGGAATCTCTGCTCCACCGTTAACCTCCATGGGCTGCAGGGGGACAGCCTGCCATCTCACCACGGGCTGCAGGGGAATCTCTGCTCCAGCGCACCTCCTCCCTCTCCTTCACTGACCTCGGTGTCTGCATGATTGTTTCTCTCACATCCCACTCCTCTCTTCGCTGCAGCTCTTCTTTTTTTAGGAGTCTTTTCCCTTCTTAAATGTGCTATCCCAGAGGTGCTACCACCGTGGCTGATGGGCTCAATCTTGGCCAGCGGCGGGTCTGAGTTGGAGCCAGGGAAGCTTCTAGCAGCTTCTCACAGGAGCCACCCCTGTAGCCCCTCCCCCACTACCAAACCCCTGCCACACAAACCCAACACAGGTGCTTAAAGAATTTTATTTACAAATGAAGAAAGGTCATTTATAAATGCGTTTTGGCAGTTAAAAATTGAACTGCCATGCCATTAAAGCTATGGATATATTTATTAAGGATGAAGATTAGCGAATGGTGATTTCTGCTGGAGGACCAATGTAACTCAATGCAGAGGATTTTTTAGATAAAGTAGGGGAAACTCCAGATGATCCATTTTTATAAGGATCTAAGACACTAGTGCTCCATTTAGTTGGCAACAGTAGTGACCACAATTGCTAAAACACACTTGGGCAGAGGGAATAAGAGGGAGGTTTGGAGTTACCAAGAACTTCACAGTTTAAATCAAAATAGTAAACTGCACTGTATCTACTATGACATCTGCTCTGAATGCATAGAAATATATTATATGATTTTATTATGAATCTCATCTGAATTTTATGATCGTCTGTGTAAGAGTCTTGAATGTTTTCTGCCTCTCTTCAAACAGTTACTAGCATGAAAAGCCTGACAAATATTGCTCTAATGCATTTGAGAAACGAATGTAAGTAAATAGTTTCTGTAGGAAACCTAGTACACCTCAACACCACTTTTAAACTCTGCCTCATTTTTTTGCAAGCTTTTTCAAAATAAAACTTACAGCAGTGAAGACAAGTATTTTATGCCAGTAAGACCGAAGTTTGGCCTAGAGATGCCTACTTTGAAACAGAATTTGCAGCTGTGAACTTTTGGCTGCGGATACAGTACATTGAAAGAATGATGGTATTTTGAGTAGGGTCCCAAAACATTATGCTGAACGGGGAGCGCTTTAAAGCAAGTACGCTGGTTAGGGACCTGTCTTAAGTAGTCAACAATAAAACTGATAAAAGGATTCATCTGCAACTTTAGCTCCGTTCAGAGAGTGATGTTTTCTTCTCTGTGGTATTGACAGTTTTTGAACTTGCTTGAGAAAGTAGATTTCAGTGGGTTTTTTTCTTTCAAAAACAGAGCAGTGACTAAGCTTTCTTAAAAGTCACAGCTACTGTGATGCTTATGCTACTGATCTCCTTTTCTCTTCCTCCCACCACGTACGTGGATGTGCATATGCACACCACACACCCCTCTTCCTGAGGCCAGTGTCTAGAAAACTGTCAGAGATATGAAAACCAACATTTAGTTTCCTCATCTGCCCAAGTGAGTTTAAATTTATATTCCCCTAGCTCTCATTGTAAGCACTTCAATCCTATTGAGATGAAACTCCCTATGCACTTTCCCCATGTTTTTTATTACAAAACACATGTAAATTTGGCATACGATCTCTAACATTACTACATCATTTTGGGGAGTTGTTTCCACTTTTCAGTCCTCACTTTCTGATACCAGTTATTAGAACAGCTACTGTATAGACAGTTTTAAAATGAGAAATCAAGACGAACATAGCATAGTTAAAATGCTCGATATACATGTACATGCAAAGACTAAGTTCTCATTAAAAGACCCTTGTTTGAAGAAGCACTTTGGCTGGACTGGGATTTGCCCACTAGAGTTACGTATGCCATCTCTTTAACACAAAGAGAGAACAAGGGAATGTGCTGAACTCTGATTCAAAGCCATTTATAATGGTCTAAAAAAAGCTGACGTGAAAGGCTGAGAGAAATCTAGATTAATCTTATTGATTCTGAAAGCAAATAAGGTATTGCTGCATGTCATCTTGGATCATGTCAGGAGTTAGATGGAGTGTGAGGTAGGTATTGGATTTTAATAGGAATAGATGATCTTCAGTGAGACTTTAAGTAGTGTGATGGAAAATGCTAAGCTATTTAATTGGTCAGTCTACATATTTCATTTGTTACTTGATCATGTCTTACAAATGAAAGTTCAGGGTTTTTTTCATTGTGTTACTTCTAAACATATGTAACAATTACTAGCCAGAGAAATGTTCTCGGTTTAGGCTGTATAAAGAGCTCTCTAGAGCTCTGTTCTCTTGGTGTTTCTGTAAAGCATGCTCTGTACATCAGCAAAAGTAACAGCGGTTGCCAGTCCAGGTGGGATAGTGATGCACAACCTCTGAACAGCAGCAAAATGCAGGGACAGTGGTTTTTCAAGGCAGTTCTTCTACTGTTTGAAAGTACTTGCTGTTATGCAGCATGGCATTTAAGCAGATGATGTTGGCATGGTTTTCATATGTTGTTATTCACAAAATTGTATTGATAAAACATCCACACGTGCTGGAAATTTAAAGAATTTCAAAACCTTGGGAAAATGAAGAAATGTTCATTTCCAAACAAGTGAGAATGATTAAGGCTTTACACCCTCACTGAACTTTGTTTCCTTTAGGCATTCCCAGCAAACACTAAGGACAAGATTTATCTGCCCGGAATTAGACGCTTGTGTCTGAGTTGTTATATATATTTAAAGTCAAAGTAGAGAGCTATGATGCAATTTGTTCCCTTCTAGATGGATGTATAGAAGAGATCAGATAAATCATGCTTCAGAGGTGTCTGTTGCTCACCACTGACTCGACAGAATCTAAACGACTGTCCTAGATGTGGATTTCTACACTGTAAGCCTTTGGCGAGATCCATTTCAGGCTGAAGATACCTACATGTGGATGTCTGCTGGCATGGCCGATGTCTGTATCCCGTTATAATCATGGAAGTCTGGTCTCGCCTCCAGCTAGAGAAGGACCTGGATGTCCTGAAAAGCCTATGTCAGCCTTATATGTGTGGAGGTCTTAGATATCCTAAAGTGTCTTAAGTGGCAGGAGTGGCCTACATGGGGACAACTGCTTTGAGCCCAGGGACAGCAGAACCACATGAGCATTTCAGCTGAGCAACTGCTGTGTATATACTTCAGGGTAAATTGAATTGCTCTCTAGGCTGCATTTTCCATTTCTACTATAAGGGAGACTTTGACACTCAGTTGCTGTGTAGAGCTACACCACATCTAAATTTAAGTGCCTTAAGCTTAAACTGATCCTGCCTTTAAAGACCAAAAGGTTTTATTGACAATCACCACAGACCTTTCTCTCTAACTTTATAGAAATAAAAATATTATTATGAAGATAATGTTCCATGTTTAATTTTATTTTAAAATCCCTCAAGCATTCATTCAGTGCACAGGACATGTTTCTTCTTTAATTCCATTACTCTGTTCTTTACACAGTCTACTATTTAACAAAACATAGATGAACTTGATTTTAAATTGTCTTTTAAAAACAAATGCTACAGCTAAACCTTAAATTATACTTGATTATTCTTCACTTGCATAGAGGAAAGTGCAGTGTTGTGATGATGCTCTTATATACATTATCAATTAATTAACAAATATTGCTTTTAAATATGATCAACCATTTCAGAACAGGCGTTTTGCTTTTTCTCTTCTGTGCAGTGACTGTAAAGCTCTGAAATTGCATTAGTCTGCTTATTTTAACAAATAGCTGTAAGCAGTCCTAGTTCCACAGTTTTTATTTAAGGAAATATCTGACTGAATATTAGTGGGAAATTTGCGCATAAGTAAATAAACCAAAAATTAAAATAGAATTTCTTTTCTACTACTCATGGAGTTTATACTCATTGTTTATACCAAATACATGACTATCCTATAGAGTTTACTAGTTATTAGTCCAGTGATGATGTAACTTCAGAACTATATGTCCATCTTGACCTAAACAAATAGAAATTCTGTAACACCTGTATTTATTTGTGTGTTTTACAATGTAAAAACATAGTTTTCTGCTGTAATAGAACTCTATATCTTAAAGGCAATGTTTATCAAGGGTACAGGTTTTTTTCTGGTACAGTGGAAGGAACGTCTCTAAGTCAGGAACAACATTGCACTTCTCCACTTCTCTCTGAAACTGGAAAATGTGTTCACATACATTTATACATACCTATCTGCTTCTAATACAGTTTCATAATAAGTCATACAATTAAAAACAAATAGGACATCGTTCAATGGCAACACTCCTTTGTGGAACAGTACAATGGAGAATTTTTGTTTTTTTGGCTTTTTTTTTACATATTAATGTCTACTTCAAAGACTATTTAGCTTGTATTTTACAGTACAGAAGAGGCTTTTTATGTCTAATCCATTTGAAGACTGAAAAGCAGACCAGTTTTCCGCTTTCTGTAAACAATGCTCATTTATATGCATTTTATGTATTGAATGGGATAGAGGTTGTTATTTATCATTATGAAATGTTCATATTCTTAATTTTTTGTTTCTGTGCCTTGCTTTCACAGACTAAAACTAGTATTGCATTGTTGTATGATGAAGTATCCGAAAATGCTTATGACATCCGACTGAAGCTTACAAAAGAGGTATTAACAGTTCAAAAACAAGATGTCGTCTGTGTTAGTGGAAGTGATCACAGTGCAAATGTAAGTGCTTCTATATCTCTGTGCTTTTGACTGTGCACTTTAATGTCTTCTGCAGAGATCAGTTTATGGTATTGGAGTGCAAGAGATTTTATTGGGTAATAGAAATACATGTAATGATCAGGTGTTGGGGTTTTTTGTGCATACTTACATTCTTGCATATAAAAACTTTTTTTTTTTGGCCAGTGCTATGTGTCCTTTATTCTGACATATGTAACCTTAACAGGAGAGAAAATGTCTATAAATACTGAGATTACAGCTTTCTTCCACCAAATATCGTTAGGCCATTAAATGAAGGGAAAAAAAAAATATTTCCCATTGAAAGCATTTTAAGAGTAAACTAATACACCAGAGTTTTCTTCATTTGTGTGTCAAGTATTGACAGGATATCTGTTCAAGGGCATAGAGCTGGCTGAGAGAACACTTGACAGACACTTATTTCACTTTAATTCTCTTTCAGGCACAGATGGGGCTTAATCAGTGCCAGCATGTATGCGGTGCTTTTTTCCCCCAAAATTCAGTTATGCTGCCTTTTCAAAATATGTGGTGCCCCTAAGCTATAGAGGAATCTTCTGTATCACCATTTAATAATGTCACTAGAAAAACTGGTGGCATTTTGCATAAGCAGTACAGCAGTGGTGTCGAGGTTATGGACGTCCCCAAATAGTGTATTTTATTTCCTCATATAAACAGGGTTCCTCTTAAAACTAAGTGCAGGTATCCCAAATTGTACTGAGTAAAATAAATTTCATGAACTGTGCTGGTATTTGCTAGTGAACAATTCATGGCAGCCTCCTCAGAGAGGGCCAATGGGGAGCCTTTCTGTTGGCTTGCTGTATTGTACATGTCATGTAAACATAAAATCTGGCACTAGGGGACATCAAGTGAGTTTGTGATACTCTGCTAAGAATTAGGAGCCAAAAAAGTATGTGGTGGGTATCCATATATACATATGTGAGTATGTCAGAGTGAGAGAGTCTGCCTATATAACACAAAAACATTTCATTCCTGCTATAGTAAGTATTTATATAAATTGTTTAATATCACAGAAAAAATAATTTGAAATAGCTTTTAGTAGTTAGAAACATTATGTACTGGTTTCAAAACTTGTCCATGGAATTCTGTGGAACATGACTTGCTCTTAAAAATGTTCAAAAAGGTTGCATCAGTTGGCAACTAGTGGGAGGCTGCTCAGTGAAGTGAAAGGCATGTCCATTTCTGGTTGGTTTGCTGAAATAAATAGAAGCCTCGGTCAAAAATCATCAGCTTGCATATACTTTCTACTTCACTGCGAAGCATGAAAAGCTGCAGCTTTTAACTGCAGACGTTGCTGATAGTGCTGATAAGTTGTATGCAAATTGTGGTTGCAAGAGTCATAGTAAAATATCGTGTGACTACAATATATGGTGTCTGTGCATATAAGTATACATGATAGCTCTGGACTCAATGGTATTTAAATGCCTTGTGTATAAACTTTCATAGAAAAAAAATCAAAATTCTGTCCTACCTAGTCCCCAATTACTTCTTGATTGAATCAGCACAGGCTGGCTGCACCTGAGAAAATATTGTATCAAATCTGTACATGTATTGATCATCACTCTTTGATCACTCAAGAAAGAAAAAAAGAAAAAAACAACACCCAAAAAAACAAAACAGAAAACCCACACCCCAAAAACCAAACCCCTCCCCCCCTCAAGCCCAAAACTAAAGCAGTACAAAAAATCACCCCAAACAACCCACCAGGTCTGCCTCTTCCTTTTAATATCAAGATTTGGGTTGATTTTGATTTTGATGCATTTTACTGCTACGTTTTATGGGTACCCTAAATAGTATTTCATGGTGGAAGACAGGACAGAAAGACAAGCTCTGATAATGCTTGAGGAGCTGGATTTTGAAAGAAATTCTGGAAAGTGAGAGTCCCTGCAGAGAAGGCAGAACTGGGATATGTAGCCACTGCATACAAAATGAGCTGAAGTTCCTTGGTTGTATTTCATGACCAGCAATGATTACACAGTGGGTAAGCCTGGAGAGGAGTGACTCCTGAGACTATGTCAAATGGAGACAGTATTTCCAGGTTATAGAAGTACTGCTAATGTGTAAAAGTGAGGGAATTTAAAGTATAATTCAGATGTTAGTTTAGGTTTGAGTTGCAAAGTATTATGTGGCTCTAGGTATGAAATCCATTCAGAATGGATTTCTCCCACCTCATACTGTTGATAGATAGTGTGGGCAGTCCTGCCAAGCTGACCTTCCCTGGAAAACATTGTTAATGTTATCTCCTTATTTTCCTTAAGTTTTCTCACTGAAGACTCTGAAAACTAAATTTTAAGGCTCTAATCTGTTGTTTTTCCATGTCCCTTACAAGATCTCCCCAAGGTGCCCCTTTCTGAAAGTGTTATCTTCAATCCTCATGGGCTTCTGTTATCAAACTCTAATGAGAAAAATGGACTAAACTGTGGCTTCATGGCAATATTTGCTTTTTCTATATTATACTTTGAACAAAATAAAAACTTTTGGAACGCTAGCATTTAATATAAAGGCCGATCGGGTGTAACATGAAGATGAACACTGTCTTTTTTACAGTATATAAATTGCTAGTATATAGGAGCTCAAAAACAGAATTTGAAATCAGACTGAAATAGCTGGTAGTTCTCTAGCACTGTTTTTGGTAATTCAGAAGTTTTACATTTACAGCTACAGAAGATAAATTCCGAAGAGATAAATGGTTTACTTTTCAAGTGGTTCAAGAAAATAATTTTCATCCCTGTGCTGTATGATTCAAAATATTAATAGAAAATTGTAACCTGAAAGTCAATTCTATAGCAGTCAAAAACAATCACATTGTCTTACTGATTTATTCTCCTTCTTTCTATACTTTTTCTTTCTCAAGTACTCATAGTTAATCTCTATTTTACACGTGGCCATTCATCAAACTAGTTCATTTGCAAGAAAAATAGAAATAACTCGTTTGCCTTCTTTCTGTAGTCACCTCAAACACATACGAGGGGAAAAAAAAAATCTTTTGTTTTTAGAGTAACTTTTCTGCTTAGGTGGGATATGTGAATGGAAAAATATTGAAAAAGAAGATTCTGTGTCTACTTGTGGTAGCACTTTGTTCTCCAGCCAGTTTTGTGGGACAGCATTCGTGGGATGGTTTCGCTTCCAGCCTCTGTTTCGCTGATGGGTTCGTTGATCCTGAGAAACACTGAGGACAGGATTTGCAGCCCTGCGTAATTAGCTCTGCCAGTCCCGTCCGGTGCTGAATGCTACAGTGAGGGCTGGCAAAGACATCAGTGATCGCTAGTGCTACTGTTGTGGGTTGGACTTTCAGCAATAGAGATTATTCCCAAGGATAAAAGGCTCTCACTATAAAATACCTTTTGCTACCATAATCTAGATCTGTTCTTGTTTCATATTTTGCCATCTGTGATTCATTTAGGTGCTACTTTTAAGCACTGAGAAAGCTTCACCTTTGATAAGAAATTGTAGAGCTGGCTTTCTGTAATTTAATGGCAGTTCAGCCCATTTCACTAGTACTTGCTATCTTGGACTTGGATGTAGAGTAATGACAGAGGAGAGCGCAGTTTGTGAAATTTAAGATGTGTATAGAAGAAATAATGTAAAGACAACTGTTTCTTTTCCTTAGTATTCAGATTTTTCACAGTAGACAAGATGGTTTTTAAATATCTGTAAAAATCCTTCTGGAAGTGGAACCATTGTGGGAAATAATATTTTCCAGTGTTTTATTATATACTATTACATTTATAAAAAATAATTTATATATAACTATATATAATAATTATATATTTTATATTTATGTGATTAAACATGAGATCTTCCCACCAAGATGTATTTCAGAACTTCAGACTTAGCAAATCCAAGCATTCTAAGCAAGTCTTCATGACTTAGTATTATGTTTGGGGTGTTCAGATTCGTAGGAAAAAGGAGAATGTATGGGTGCATCAGAATTGGTGCGCACTCATAGAAGCCAAGCACAAAGGTATTGACAGAAATGGTATATTGAAAATAAATAGATGTTTTTCACTATCTTCTAAATATTTTTAACAGAAGATATTTCTTTTTCCTCCAGATTTAAAGTTTAACAATACTCACAGAAAGGAATTAATTGCATGACAGACAGGGAGAGATCCATTTTCAGTTAAAGGAGAAACAGGGAGGAATTCGTTTTTATACTTAAAGCAAAATCATACCTTAATAAAGCATAAACTTTTTGTCATTCTACATGCTAAAATTAATTTCTTACATACAGCGCCTCACCCTTAATATTCCTTGTTCTTCTTCCATGTATATTGCTGTCATCCTTCTCCTGTTGTCAGCCCATAGTTTTATGCCTCTCCTCTTTTCACAAGCAATTTTTTTTCTTTTACTTTGTATTATACTTCTGTATCTTTTTTTCCTGCTAATTCCACTTGCAAAGTAAGAAAAAGAAAAGAAACGTATCTGGCTTTTTATCAAAATCAGTCATTCTCAAAGAGCTGAATTGTCTCTGACTTGGTCGGTGGTCAGGCAAATAGGTTTCTAATGCAGGCTCTTGGCATCTTGATTGCAAGAGGACTCCTCAGAGGCTTATGTGAGTCTAATAGAATTACAATAACAAAAACCTTTGCATCCTGGGTACCCAGTTGTCCAGCTTCACAAGCCGTGTCTTAGCTGGACTTCATCAGAATGAAGCGAGGTAGATGAATAAGGAAAAAAAATAGCAAGATTAGTTGTTTTGTTGATTCAAAAAATTGAAACAGTGCCTGAAAGTACTGTTTAAATCCCTGATGAGACTGCTATGGCTTTTTCTTTATAACTCAGATGCTAATAAGGACAGAGAATAATGTTATTTTAGCAAACCTCTAGGGAACAAATCTGTATTAAAGTCTAAAAGTTTGGGGTTTTTTTAACCCAATGAAATTTCTGTCTAGATAACTACTGATATTACTGCTTGCCCAGTGTCTGTTCTACCTTCGCTGGTATGGTATTTTAGCCCCAAATTATTTTTTAAAAAGCTAATAATTAACATTTTCTATCTTTTTGGAAACATCAAGTGGGTGATTAAGAAAGACTTTTCCTTTTGAAACTAAGATCACTTGTAAGGAGAAAATACATTATTTAACCATTTGTAATTTGGTTTCCATGCTCTGGAAAGCTGACCTAGATATTGAGAAGATAGCTATCAAGTAATTCCTTAGGGTCTTTACTATGAAAGATCATAAGCTTGTGTTGCTGTCACTTTGAGAACAGTTAAAAGTTTGTATCACAAAATAAATAATAAATATAGGAATTCATCAGCATGACAAAAAAACTTTATTATTAAAGATAAAAAGAGTAAGTAACTTAAGTAAAAAGGCTAACAAATGTAACAGAACAGAAGAACGCAAAGGACACTGTGGATATCCCTGAAAAATAATCTCTCCCTGAGACATGGAAAGAGTCCGGCTGAGGGTAAGCGCTTATACCAACAAGATAGAAGAAAGGCAGCACAACATTGGTAAACTAGGCATATATACAAATTTCGATTAATCTATTACACCTGGAGCCATGACAGACTGTCAGGACTGGTAAATATCAACTGTATATATTGTGAGAGCTTGTGTAGCAGTTTAAAATCTTCAGCAGTTAGGGGCAAAATATCTCACTGCGATGGAAGCATGAGCCTTTCCAGTTACGGTATGTGGGTATTGATGGGTGCAACCTCTACTGTTCATCTTTGTCTTCACACCAGCCAACATGTGAAATGTTACGCAAAGTGAATGCAAATGAAATTACTCAAAGAACAGCTGTGTTCTGGCAGGATTTAGTTATAATTCATTGTTATAGGATGCCTTTTTAATTGAAAGAAATCAGCATATGTTTAATGGGAAAAGAAAGAAGTATAATCATGTCGTGACACAGGATCCTATGCATGTTATTAACAACTCTGGAAATCCATATTTGTAGATGATCTGCATAGACTTATTCTGTATAGTCAGTCTGAGAAGAGTCTGAGTCCTCGGTCCTCTCATACTACTTGCCAAAGAGAGCTCCTGTCCCAAATGAAGCATCGTACAACTCAGTGGAGGAGTTCCTGAGGATTCTTGTGAAGTCATACCAAGACTGAATATGTTTCATTCAGACACATTTAATGTGATCACCACACCCTGGAGAATAAAATACCATGGGGTTAGTCACAGTCATCTTTACTAGAATAGATCATGTAATAATTTAGATTGAAAGGGACCGCTCAAGGTCATATAATTCAACCCACTGCTAAAAGTGGGGATAGCTTCCAAGACTGGGCAAGTTGCTGAGGGCTTTGTCCATTCACGTTTAGAATAACTCCAAGGATGGAGATGCTACCAGCTCTCTGGGCAGCCTCTTCTAATGCTTAACCGCTTTCACTGTGAAATTATTTCCTGTTGTTACTCTTAGTTGGAATTTCCTTTGCTGCAAGTTGTGACTGTTGCTTCTCATCCTTTTTCTTTGTGCATCTGTGAGAACAATCTGGTTCTGGTTTTTGTATAATCCTCCTTTAGGTTGGCAGGCTTTGAAAATAAAATGAGTGACTTCATTTTACTCTAAAAAAAAAAACCCCAACCAAAACCACCAAAAACCCCACTCCCCCACCCCCCCCAAAAAGCCCCCCAAAAAACAAAACCCAAAAAAAACTTTGATCTACAGTAATAGAAACAGTTATAATAAGATAAACTGATAAAAATACATTATTTTACCATATTTAGTAAGGATTCTCTGCAGCTGTCCCAGATCTTCGCTAACATGTGAAAAGACCTGCTTTGTCTTTATACAAAACTGAACAGTGACTGGCATACCTCAGCGGATTTTTATAGCTGCATTCTTCCTGTCCTTTTGGGAAAAGGTGAGATCCTGTGCAATACAAGAAGTTAAGTTTCAAAACTTTCTTTCCCATTCAAAATAATCTTTTGCTTTCTATCTACCTATTCATTATTACAGCTTGCTTCCACTTCATGGAAGTGGAGAATGAGGCATCACGTGATGCCGTGAAGGACTAATTCATGTCTTTCCCTCTCTTTCTTGAGGTTTCTTGACTTACATTTCCATTGCCTCCATAATTTGTTCCACTTTCCGAGTTACACTGTCTTTTTAACCAATGCAACTATTTCTAAAAATATAAAACAGTCTATTAAAAATGATACAGACTCGGGACAAAAGTTTTTGCAGGCACCCTTTGAGCAAAAAGCTTTTCCTGAAAACCAGACATGTTATAACCAGCAATATACCAAATCCTGCTTGTAATAAGGTTCTTTGATTGACATCCCACCCCCAATGTAGTTTTATGGAAAAGCTGTTACATTATTTTTCAATATTGTTTGTTTGTTCAACATTCTTTGATTGTTTACCTCATTAGTTATAAGATGCTGGTGGTTACAGTTCCTGAGAGGGCAGTATTAATGACTTGTGGAAATGTGCAGATGTGGCACATTCAGTCTGACCGAAGTGGCTGTGTGACATTTACATTTTCCTCATGCTCCACTGATCTCTTAAGATTTGTGTGTACTCATGATTTTTAATAAAGGCTGTGGGACATGTATAAGTAGTAACAGTAGTGAGTAAGGAAGCGATCAAAACTCAGTGCTTTCTGGCTTCTAGTTAAGTATTCTTTGACCCTGGACTGCCATGTACTGGAAGAAGGAATCTCTGTTTCCCAGTCCTAGGTGATGGCAGTGCAGTCCATCTGATATGCTGTGTGATATGTCATATGGTATCTTTACATATCAGCGTAAGGCTATGTGGTTCTAGCTTTATCATGTAGATGCCTATATTGTTAGACTCGTAATCATAATCCAGCACCATCTCTCGTTAGAGTGCTGTGTGCACTCTCTTTCCTCAGTATCGTGTTTCTTCTGAATTCCGTCTGGAAATAATTTTGGCAAGAGCAGCCCCTACTGTAGTTTAAAATCCATATTTCTATGAAGAGAGTCAGGCAATAGGTGGACTGCAACCTGCAGCCACTGGGTAGGTGGAAGTTCACTGCCGATCAGAGAGAAATGAGGGTTGTGTGAGCACAAGTGGAAATCTCTGTGTGTGGCAGAACGTTAAATACATGTAGAACAATTTGCTGAGGAAGCTTTAGGGCTGGAGAGGTGGAGGGGCGTGAGCTGAGAAAATCCTCATCATGGGAACTCCCCATCTTGAGGAGAAAACTTCCTGAAGGATTTCACATATCCTGGTTCACCACATCCTCTTTTGTTCTTTTTGGATATGTAACAACCAGCAGGATGTCTGCATTTTATGATACATTTTACTGGGTCTCACATTCTTACAGGATCTGTTTCTTCAATCATTTTTTATCTTGTAACTCCTTGTGGCAGCTTCAAGAGTTGCTGAAGAGAAGGAAGATAAGATATGGCTGGTATGTTAAGTACCTATCTTTATTTTCTTATCCCTTCTGTTATCAGACTGTTTCTTCCCTTGCATCCATGCAGGACAGGTTGCAGGCTTCTCTTTTAACTCTTCATATTGCACTTTCTTGTGTTGCTTCTTCCTTTCCCCTGCATGTTTCCCAAGGTCCTGGGTGGCAACCTCTGCTGTTATTGCCATCACTGCCTAAGACTGGCTTTTATTTTCTGTTGTCAACCTGCCATGTAGTACCTGTAGTAAATTTGACATCTTACTTTCAACGTCTAAGGAGGCCTTTTGAGACTACTCTTTCCAATAAATGATAGATGCAACTGTAGTAGTGGGAATAAAGTTTATTTATCAAAAAAAAAAAAAGTACTCTGAACAACTCTGAACAATGCAGCAATGAATGATTTCTTTGTTCACATTTTCCTGTCTTCCTATTTAGCCACTTACCTTGCTTAAGGAATAGTCTGTTATCTGTTAAGGTAATAGTCTGTTGTGGTTTGAGTGTGGGGACTAGATGTGCTCAGGTACCAAGGCATGTTTAGTCATGGCTATATTTAATGTTGACAAGTCACTCGGCATCCAGGTCCTGCAGTGGGGGAGATGCCCACCCAGGAGAGAAGCCGGCACAGCGGTTCCCCACACGACCTCCCTGCCCCACGGCAGGGGGACGGGGCAGCCCAGGAGGACACCAGTAGAGTCATCACAGTGGTCTTACTGATAAGTAGAAGGGAAAAGAATAAAAATAAATCAAAGTGTTCGCAATGTTTGTCTTCCAACCTGTTCTAGCCATTGCGAATGGGCTTCTTTCTTAGAACAGTTTCAACAAAATCTGAAGAACGTGGGCTATTTCAAATGTTCCAGCATTTTTTACCATGTGCTTCAGTTTGATGTTTGGAAATAATATGTGTATTCATTAAAATTTTCATGCAGACTGGCACAGAAAAGGGAAATATGGTACATACAGAATCTTCTTCCAAATATATCCATTTATATCAATGAACGTGGAGTGCTTCAAGCAGAATCTCCTTCTGAAATCCCTTTAGTACATTGTTCATTAAGATAGATAGATAGATATAATATTTTTCCTAATGAAAGATCCTTTACCACAGGTGCCAGTCCTAGGTATTAACAACCTGGTAATAATGACATAATGGGCAGGCATTGACAGGTAGATATAAAATCTTGCTAAAAAACAGTACCAGAAATAAGGACTGTAATTGCCTTATGTTGCCCATTAAGCTCCAATCATGTCACTTCATATGAACGAATACCAAGACATAAAAGACCTTTCCAGAGGTAAACTTTTCTGTTGAGTCCTTGTGTTTTAAAAAAATGCAGAAAGTTTTCTATGTCAAGAGGTATCTCATACCTAAAAGACGGGTATTTGACCATATAGTTCTCCAAATTACATTTGAAAGTATCATTCATTTTGAAACTATTAAAACTATAGGATTTTTTTTCAGCTATATCATTCTTTGTAGCTGTTATAAGCAGCATTACATCTCCTGTTACCAAGCAGTCTCTTCTCTGTACAGTTGTTGGCATGGTGTTCTTTTGTATGGTGTCTGTGTCTTATATGTTTTAAAATTTATATTGTGTCTGTTTTTCAATATATTCTTGCCTGGCATCATTCTTGGAGTTCTTGAAAGTTTCTGCCTCACTGGTTTTTATTTCAATATTGATGACTGAGACCTTTTAAGGCCCTCCTCCCCCCATCTATATAGTTATATGTGCTGTTTCAATCCAGAGCTCTTCTGGAATTGGCTTTCCCTGGATTTCTAACATCTTTGGGAACTATGTGTAAGCAAAAGATACAGGCTGAATTTAAGAATATATTACTTGCATTGCTTTCATTTGTGGGCTATGGCTATCAGCATCTTAAGTTGGGGCAAAATCTTTTCTGGTTATTCACATCTTTAACAGCTTGTTCTGCAGTGCAGTTGTTTGCCCCAGTGCACAGAACATGATATTGTTTTGAAATAAAGCCCATCTCCAGGCTACATGCTCTGACGAGTTACAAACCCACTGGTCGTGCTCTGGCCCTCTTGCAGAGTAAACATTATTCCACGAGGGTGATAGTGACTGAGAGGAAGACAGATTGATCACACCTAAATATTGCTTCTAACCCAAAATTCAAATTCTGTCCTTCCACTGTTGTGGCTATGCGAATTTCATCCCTAAAAATTGCTTTTGAGTTTGTACCTAGCTAGCGGCTCAGTGGCTGTAAATCTTAGTCTTTCACAAAGAGTAGGCTGCTTTCTTAAATGCAGTTTGGTTGTCTTTGAAGGTATGCAAGCTTGTTCGGTCAACACCAATATGCTCCAGTGTTTTCACGCATCAGAACAAGACAAAAGTTTTACTCAGACATGTGCAATTAGGCAATATGAATTTCCTTTAATACTTAAAGCATTACAAAAGTGAAAATTTTAGCGGCCTTCTCAGGTTTACAATCTGTTGTTCAAAGAGAAAATACATTTCCAAAATGCATATTCTTCCACCGTAGACTAAGTCCAAATGCAACAGCCAGCCTACTCGCTCAGAGAACTGCTTGACATACAAGCAGATCAAACCACCTGTCAAACAGTGAGTAAATCTGCCTTCTCTTTCCATTGCTGGTACATTTGACACTGGTCAATGCATTTGTTTCTCAGAACGTAGATGCTAGAGAATGACACGGCCAGATTGTTACCCCAATTCTTAAACATAGCGGTAGGTATTACAGAGCCCGTATCGCTTTGAGAAACAGATAATAAAATCCTTGACAACTTGCAACAATAAAAGGTCTCAGAAAGATAGGAATATTTCATGTTGGTATCCTGGCCAATTACAGTTTTAATAATTACATTCTGTCTATTCAAATGTATCCTGAAGTTTCATGCAGGGCACTTCTTCCTCTAATCTCCTAGAAAACAGAAAACAAAACAAAACAGGCCTACTATGTGGTGTGCTATGGGGGGTACATAATTATGTCTGCTTTGTAGCACAACTGGAATGAGTGATCATTATAGTATACACATCGAGTACTTTGGAAGCCTTCAGAATGAAGAGTTTTAATAAACTGTAGATACTATTAAAGGATATCATTAGCAAAACAAAATGCTAGTTAAAAAGCAAGAAAAGTATTAATTTCAGCTTTCCTGTTCAGATTGATAATTAGTAACACTTTCTAAAGAGTTTTCCTTGCCTATAATGAAATAAAATTACACAGCCATCATACAGTCAACTGTAGCTCTGCGTTTTTTGGGTTTTTTTAAGACTGATACAGATGTCTGCCTCACTTTAGCCTCAAACCATAAATAAATTAGTCTGAAAATAAAAACTATATCTAGCCTGCGGGTGACTAAAAAGTGAAATAAGTTGTTTGTATATTTGACTGAGATGTAAACGCTGGGTTTTCAGCTGCATGTGTGCATGACGTTATCGTTAATGTCACAAAAAGATAGGGTTTTTTTCCACAAATATTGCAATTCAGTTTTGGCAAGAAGTTCCGGAGTAGAATTTTCTTTCACAATTGCTTGCAAAGCTAGTGTGGGTTTCTGTCCAAATTTTGTAGTCATGAAATTTTGTCATTGCATAAGAAGTTCAGAACTGAGTCAGATCTAAAATCTACTGAGCCCACTGCCCTTTTTCCAACAGCAGCCATTAATGTTTCCCTAGAAAAGCCAAACAGGGCAAGAATTGGTGATGCTTCTCTTAACACTCCCTGCCCCAAGTTATTCAGTGCCTTCCTGAGCAAAATGCAGTTTTGTCTTAGCTCTTAACAGATTTATTTTTGCTATAGTTGTCCAATATTCCCTTGAACACATGTAGACTTTCAACATCCAGAATTTTTTTTCTCACCAGACTCTAGAATCTACTATACATTGCACAAAGAATCACCTCTTTTTGTTTGTTCTGATCCTAGTTCCTAATAGTATCATTTGATGTCTCCTAGTTTTTGTACTGGGAAAGGCTGTAAAAACTGATTCCCATTCACTGTCCTCTGTGCAACTTACTGTATTGTAAGAGCCTCCTGATCCCCAATCTGTCTCTTTTCTTGGGTGAAAAGTTATAGCCTATTCTGTTATTCCTTGTACAGGAACGGTTTTGTGCTTCAATCATCCTCATTGTCCTTTTCTGAACCTTTTCTAGCAGTTTCAGGTATGCAGGGACCAAACCAGTATACAGTTTTCAAGGTGGGGTGAACTTTGGATTTCTACAGTGGTATAATGATGTTCTTTGCTTGGTCTCTGTTCTTTTGCTAAGACTTCCAAAACTTTGATTTGTGTTTTGACGACTACTGAACACTGCACTGATGCTGTCATGGAACCATCTACTGTAATCCCAAGGTCTTACTCCTTAATAGAAATGACTGATTTAGAATCACTCCTAATTCCTTATGTAAATAACGTACATGGGAAAAATAATCTCTCACTAGCTTTGATCTGCTATTGTATTTTGTCTGCTATTTTGTTGCCCAGTTAGTATTTTGTAAGATGTTCTGCAAATATTTTCACTTCACTTATGCTTCCTGTCTTAGTAAGCAGCAAAGGTAATCTCATTGCTCATTCCTTTTTTTTTTAATTCTTCATGAGTATTTTAAATAATGCAGGTTGCAACATAGGCAACTGGAACTTCACTAGTGACCTTCCTCCATTGAGGGAATTACGCATTTAATCCATCCCTTTGTTTTCTATCTAATTTCTAACTAATTTTAATTAACAATGTATCTGTGCAAGGCTCTTCCCTCATGGTTCCTGTTTCCCTAACTCGCCTCTAAAAAATACACTGTCTCTTCCAAGATAGATCAAGTTCATCAAAGTGTCTGCCAGTTCTGTTCTTTGTTGTAGTTTCTCTCACTGTCTATAGATTGTATTTTTTTCCCCCTATAGTTCTAATTTATTTAGTGCAGGCCTTAAGTTTCCTAGGCCTTAACTGGAACCTTTTATAAAAAAATGGGATTTTATTTTCAATGTTGTAGTCTTCACGTATCAAGGCTTTTTTGAGAAGTATCACTCCAGTGCTCCTGGTTTGTTTCATCCATGCGTTCCTTTAAGAGTAGGGTGAATGCTATCTGACCCTGGTGATTTGCTACTGTTATTTAGTCAATTTGCTTCTAAAGTGTTTTCAAATTCAGACAGATCCATACATCCTTTGTGCTACAAAGGAAGTTGGAGGAACGTCTCTAGTTTCTTTCACACTAATGAAAAGTGTTCATTTATCTTCCCTTCAGTAGCCTTATTTACTCTGAGTATGCCTTTTATATCTTGATCATAAATCAGCCCTGTGGTTTCTTTGGCAGACCTCCTGCTCCTGATAGATTTGAAGATTTATTATTAATTTTTATTCTTTTGGCAGTTTTTGGAACTCTCTTTTCTGTTGCTGCCTAATTTTGTTTTTCAATTTTATTTACTTATGTTCCTTTTTCTTGTCGCCATATGAAGTCCATCACTCTTTACATGTAATAACCTCTTTTAACCTCCTCTTCAGCCACGCAGTTTTCCTTTTTCTCGTAAGTAAGCCCTTCTAATAAGTGGCATTCTTTGGCTCTGTGCTTCCAGTGTGGTACCCTGAAGTACTCTTCACACTGCCTGTAAAGTTTTTATTTTGTCAGCTTCCCCCTTTATTTTTCCTTTCAACAAGCTTCCTCACTTTTGCATAGTTCCCTTCTTGGGATCACAGTTGCATAAATGTTGAATGTGAAGTACATAGCAGTTTCTATTACACGGTAGCTTTTCACCTGTAAATGCTATACCCAAGGCTAGGGCAAGTACTGAGTCTAATCTTGTGAGCTCCATGAAGCAGTGACCGATAGAGACCTGCTTTTTATTGACTGTATTATATCCTTATGTGTATCTGTCCGATCTACCGGAGGTTAAGTGAAGTCAGTTACCACCGTTACATTTGTCATTCCTGTTGCCTCTTTGCACGTCTCAGTCGTTGTTGTCATTGTAGTTGAGTGGTCACTAGTAAAGACTCTTGCTTGTATTTAGCCTGTTGTTTTACTTGTTGAGGTAGTTGCCTTATTAGTTTTATTTGAGTCTTAAGTTCTCTGTAGCACAAGGCATTTACTGCTGCTTATCTAACCTATTTTACCTTTCTTGTATACTTTGCATCCCAGTATTAGAGTTTTCTCTACCTCTCCAGAGTATTTATACCTCTGTTTAGTTCAGATTTAGTGCAATTTTGGTTTTGTTCCTGGCACTCTGTTTTACATTTCCTGTTTTCTGTAATAGTAGCATCATCCATAACTATACGGTCTTCTGTACCTGTCAACTTTTCCATCGCTACAGTTTAAAACTTTAGTTGTGGCCTTCCTGAATTTTAAGTACCAGCAGCTTTGGTTCCTTTACAGTTCAGATGAAGTCTGTGCCTCCTGTACAGTCTCTCTTTGTTTCAAAAATGCCCCCAGTTTCTGATGAACCTGAATCGATCTTCCTTGAGCCATCGCTTTAGGAAGGCATTAAAACCTTGCCTGTCTCCCCAGTGTTATGACCCGGACCAGACAGACCAGAGGGTCGTAGAGGTTCTGGGATCCCCCCGGGCTAAATTAAGGTGAAACGACACCAAACGATCACTTTGAACGCTTTATTCGAACAATCTAAACCATGGAAGGCATAACAGTGGGCAGCGTGGGTTGCAGCAAAACGTTCACAAGAAGAGAGAAAAGAGAGGAATAAGGAAAAAAAGAAAGAGGGGAAAAGAGAAGAGATAGTCACCACCCTTGGATCCCGCGATGTCGGCGACGAGCGTGGCAATCCTCCCGCGATGTCGGCGACGAGCGTGGCAATCCTCCGGTGATGGGCGCGTGCCGTGGCTCTTTGCAGTTGTGTCTTTTATAGTCTAAATCTCCGTCCACAGTCACACCTCTTGAAGACTTATATGGGTTCATTCCAGACAGTTCTCAACATATATAGTAGTATTCCAAAGGGTTCTTTATCTACTGAGTATGTGCGACTTGCTAAGGAGCTACAAGCCCCCGCCTCAGATAAGCTTTGGGTTACCGGGCTGGTTCTGCCAGAACACAGGACTGCACACCCTCCAGCACACCCCCTGTGTCCAAGCCAGCCAACTTCTTGCTAATGGCCCTCTTTGTTACCCAGACCGAACCTTGGTTGCTACAATGTTTGAGACATTGACAGACATTAACTCTTCCAGTCCCTCACACCCAGCCCTACAGGGACTACTGGAAGAGTTTTGGAGAACCTTACTCCAGAAGTTCAGGTCTCTAGCTTCCTTTCTTCCTACCTAATTTTCGTACCTAGGACTTATTTCCTGTGTTTCCCTACATTTTTGGTACAAATGTAGACCAAAACTGCCTGGTGCTTCTTGGGCTAAGCAGGATTCCTGTGGGATGTGCCACCTTGCACTTGTTCGGTCAAACGTTTTGGAGTCTTCTCCCTGGAGTCATAAATGTATCTGTCTATTTACTTGATGGTCATGTACCACCAGTACAGCTGTCTGGGATCTCTGCTTTAAGAAGGGCATTTGCACATCAAGAAAGTACATTGACATTGTCATTACAAGAACTACTAATGGAATTACTTCCCACATCACCAACCTGTTGCATCCTGCCAGAAGATGTGACTTGTGGATTCTGCCTGTATGATGTTCCTGAAAATCTTCTCAATGAGCCAGATGTATATCCCCTCTTCCTCTGGGGAAAGTACTCAAATCTTTGATACTAACTGGATAACTGGATAACTCTCATCTTGCGTGAATTCTGCCTTTATTGCTTCTATGAGAAAAGATGGAAAGACAGTCCTTTGAAGGTGATTTCTGTGTTCAAGAGATTCGCAGCTTTCTCTTTCTGTTGAGCTTTTCTCAGCTAACACATTCTCTGGACAGCCAGACACCTGCTTCTGTCATTGCCTTTGCCTCCTTGCTTTACACCTGTGGCTGGGCATTGGCATTGTTACAGATTTCTGTTCCCCATAGATCACTTTATGAAAATTTCAGGTTAATGTCAATGTACGTGCCTGGAATCAAATATTTGATGGAAACTTTATTCTGTCATCTCTATAAATGAAAATCAGCTCTCTATTTTAGACTTACATTTGAAACATACTGTATGTGCACACAGTTCTGTTTTCACAGAGGTCGTCTTAACCATGCTGAAACCTGCCAGTTAGGGATTTGGTCCACATTTGTATAGAAGATTAGGTTCTAGTACAAAAGATTCTTGATAACGTATCATCAGTTAGTCTTGTCCTTCTAACTTGGCACAGCTGACAGCTTGAAGGAAAAAGCGGAGGCAGACAGACAGCATTACCAGTAAAGCAGTCCACATTCAGGAATTGCGTTACCCATAGTCACTCAAATGCACAACCAGAAAATTCTGCTTTGGCAGATAGGGTTGTTAGTTGGATTTGCTTTCATGAAACCTGAGTTTGGCTAAACTTTTGACTCACAATTATAAGAATATGTTTGTACCAGCATTAGTATATTTATTACATAGTTTATAAAATGATTTATTAGTGTGACACTATTAGAATTGTATCTATAATGCCAGCTATAGAAGCATGATCATTTAGAGTATATTAAGAGAAATTTTTTTAATGTTCTTTGGACCAAGGACTTTGTCTCACTCTGTGACAGCTGTCAGAATGTTACATGCTTTTCTATCAGAATTTAAATAAAATCTAATACTAAGTTGTATGTTATTTTACATGTATGTTTTTATTGTACATGACTACCCATGCTACCAGTACTTGTAGGGATAATTAGAAATACTTTAATTTAAATCTGTGCATGTAGTTAATGTATATTGGTGTCCTTTTTCTTTCTGTTTATTTATTGTGAGATCCATCATACACAGGTCTATGTGACTTCATCTCTACTAGAAAAAAAACCACAGCTGTAGCACACATTCAACATTGACCCACAGTTGTCTGTACTGTATGTGAGTGTGCTCGCTGGCTACGTTTTGACTTGTGCCAAATTGTCTGTACTGGATGTTGGTGTACTCTCTGTCTTGGTTTTGGCCAATGTCAGTTACAACTCTCTTAAACAATGCCTCAGACCAAATCAGGAGATGGCATGTGTCATGTGGTGTCCCGGTTAGGCAGTTTGGATGGTAGTCATAACGTTTTCATGGAAAGAAAATTTAGTAGTGTGGACAGCAGTTTTACTGTGTTGCTTTGCTGGAGAAAATCCTCCAGCCTGCTTTATTTTAGCATAGGCATGGCTTGTGAGACTGGAATTGTAAGACAAATAGTCTGTTCTTTGGTTTGAAGGAGAAGTGAAAAATATCTTCCTGAATTTTGAGGTATGAGATGGGGAAGGACAAAAGCAAAGAAAGGTCCTGAGAAGAGAACAGGACCACAACAGGATAAATTAGAGGGGACAGAGAGAAGAGGTCAAATAAAAGAGAATAATTACTGTTTAGCACATTTCTCTACAAAACCTGAAATTGAATTCAGTAGTGTCTTGCTTTCAGCAGGTGTCTAATGTTGAATCTCCTCTAAATTACCCACAGATTTTCTCCTCTAAATTACCCACAGATTTTTATTTTTTTTGGCTCTAGTTGTGAGCATCTGTACTACGAATTTAAGGGCCCAAATGAAGGACTAAATGGAAACTAGCCTATAGTGAAGCATGTGAATTTGTGGGTTTTCCCCCAAAATTGTTTTCTAATTTCCTCCTTTAAAATAAAGTTGCAAAGTCAAATATTAGAAAGTCAGAAATATACAGGCTATTGTCTCTTGAATCTTGGCTTTGTGTTGTCTTTTATGGTGGAAGATATGCAGGGGATGAGTTGAGGTGTTACAGGAAGAAAAGGGTAGTCTTAATATCTAGTGGTGAATGATCCTTCCCCTGAAATAGAGGTGCAGTATGATCCTAGATGTGTCATGTACATAAACTAACACCAAATTAATATGCTGATCAGGCATTAGGTGCATCTCATTTTCTAATGTGAAATTATGATGTGTTAAAATGCTGAACATTCACAGCTAAGGCTGAAGCTGGTCAACAAGATACTTTGAACAGATAAAGTTCATACAAATACTTAGAAAAGGCATTTAGGTATTTCAAATCACTAAAACAGAATTAATTGTCCCTAAATCTTTTTGTGCCTCCATTCTTGCTCTGTAGAATGAGGATACTGGCAGGCTGTGAAACTAATTTCTTTTATGTGGATGTACCTAAATATTGTACTGCTTAGCAGCATAAAAAAAGTCCTAAGTATTTTAGTAACACTACATTTAGAACTAAATTAAATTTGTGTTTATGAAATAACATGACAGATCGTGCTTTAAATAAAGATAAAAAAAGAAATATCTGTACGTTGTAAGGTCTCAAGGCCATATTACTATTTAAAAAAGTTTTTTAAAAAATCCAGTTATGATGTGTCATACTACAAAAGTTTAAAATCTTGTCTTGTGTCTATAGTCTGAATGTGTCTGTTTTCCACTTCAAGTCATTGAAATTTTCACTGTATCTGTCTGTAAGATTTGGTTGTCTTCTGCCAAGGAAGATGCTTTAAAACTGTGCTTGATCATCCCTGAAAAGTGCTTAAAAAAAGTGAAATATATTTAACTCCTGGCATCTGTTCCACTACTACACAAATCTCTCAAGCTATTTGGCATTGCTGTGGCTCTTGCCTGCTACCTCTCCAATTTATTTGCATCATTTTCAAAATAAGCATATCAGAACTAGCTGTATTATTTAAAGTATGTGGATCACTGCTAGATAAAGAAACAATTTATAGTTTCTCTGCTCCTTCGTAATAGTCTCCTGATGATGTAGGATTACACTAGTGATTCTGGCCATGGCTTTGTGCAGGAACGTAGGTCTTTCTCATACTCAGCATGACTCATATATTTAGGTTTTTTGCAAGACCACCTTTTGCCAGATAGAGTGCTTTTCTCTATTTGTTTGAGTTGTTTTCCTTAAGGATGACCTTAAATGACCTTGAGCTTGAAGTGCTGTATGCTTAGAATCTGTCCTGTTCATCATTACCTTATCACAAGTGTTGTCCCTTACAAACATTATTGCAATTAATTTAGATTTTTTTTTAGATCACTGATTTTTTATTTTTTTTTTTTTTAATAATCCAGGTACTGTCACCATCCCACAAGAAGCATATCCCTTAATAGTTGCTTTATCTCAATTACGTTTTGATTTGGAATCTTTTAGCTAGCCAATTTATGTGTGCTTAAAGTACACCATGTTATTTTGAATAGTTTTATGTTTTTAATCAAGTTTTTGTGGGATGTCAGATCACTGCCTTATAAGGGTTATTACAACACTGGTACTCTCATCAAGACTGGAAATTTCATAGCAAGTATTCATGTCATTTGAAAAGATATTTTCCATAACACTTTTCCCCTTTAAAATTATTCCTCTTTAAATCCTTATGAACTGGTTTTACTGTTATTCCATAATGGAATGGATGGTTCATTGCCAGATTTATAATCATCTGACCTTAAAGCAGTGTAATATAATGAAGATCCATGGCTGTATTTATATGTTTTCAATATTGAACCAGTATTAGCTTTCTTCTAATCTTCTGGAATTGTACACTGTTCACTTTTTTAAAATGCAAAATCAATAAAAAAATCTATAGAAAATGAAATGTGATGTTTGGTCTTGTATGACCGCTAGTCATAGTCATAGCAAATGATATATGATCATAGGATTGAAATAAGTTTGTCTAAATGATCTTGATTATGACACTTGATCATGCTCAGCTTTTGGCATTTTACTTTGCAATTTGAACATCTTTAAAAGAAGGACGTTTTTGCATTTTTTAGATGTAGCTCTAATTAAAAAAGCTGTTATGTAGGAAACGTTTAGGTACATGTTTAATACCTTCTTTCAAAGTGTCTTTTAATAGGAATATTTGAAGCTCTGTAATAAGCAATGCTATAAAGTATGAAAATATAAATACCAAGTTTATTACAATATGTTATGCCAATAGATTGCTTCATAGGGCTCAATTATATCATCAGTATTATCATTTGAAATGTACCTATCAACCATATAAAAATACACGTCAGTTGTAGTTGAATGTGTAAGATCAATAAATAATACCTTGCTTGTCTTTTATAAAATGGTTAAAGCTATCCATGTAGTGGTTTTATATTTGTTGTCCGATAATGCTAAAGCAATCTGAACTGTCAAAATATTTATTCCATCATCCCTATGTGATGGGATATATTGGAATAATTTGTTTACAGGGTGTAAGCGTAGGTGGAGAGAAACATGAACTGAATAAGAAGATAGGATTTATGTCATAGAAAATAACTCTTGGGAATGAGTCACTGAATTTAAAGGTAGAGATGTATTCTAATTCAGATTCAATCTGAACTTTGTCAGTGCGTGTGATAATTTTGATCAAAAGTTTTGATGCAGTTCAAAATGAAGAAAAGAACCTAAGAAACAATTTGAATTAGCACAGATTTCAATAAAGCTGAATTATATAATCTGAAATTGAATCATATAACCCTTTTGATATAAATCAGGTACCATGTGTCATAATATAATAGTTTTCCATTTTTAGCACAGACTGGTGTAGTATAATGTTCATGGGAACAGAAGAGAGAAATTTTGAAAATGTATGAAAGTATTCTTAACTTTTTTTTACCATATGGATTAGTTTTACCCTCCTAAAATGAGACTGAAATTTATGATTTATTGTGCTCCCCTTTCCCCTGAGTCAATATGAACATATGTCTAGTAAGCTGAGTGTTAGAAAAAAGGCTAAAAATAACTTGTTAATATAAGATTATGGGCTTGACTACTGAAATAAAAATTTACATTTATCTGAATTAGTGAAATCATAAAATACCCAATCAGGAAGTATACATATAGAAGTAATCTCATATATAATTTCTGATGTGCAGAAAAGGAAAAAAAATCATCTGTTCAGGAACTACTGTAAAGATGGCATTCTATGCAGTACTGTTCAGCATGTTGCAAAAAAGTTCCCCTCAACTCTGTAATTATTGTCAACAGATGAAGTGCTATTATTATGTTGTCAGGCACCAAGAGTTACACATTAATGAAAAGTCAAATTCAGCATACTGGTAAACATATGATGGGTTGCTGTAGAAAAATATTGATAAATGTTTATCTTCTTTATGCACTTAAACATGAAATGCAAGAAAATAACCATTTGAAGCAGACTATCAGTAAAAGTCTTTTGGCATATGCTGCAAAAAATCGGTATAGGTCTGAAGATACGGATTAGAAAACATGGGTATTTGTGATTGAAAAAATGAGAATAAACATCGTGCATACATGATAGCTATGAAAATGCACATCTCAAAGCTCTTCATGTAGTTTTCTCATGTTAAAACCAAGCAAAAGCATGTAAAAATTTCTGTTTAGGAAGAATATCACTTCAGCGATAGAAAACCATACTAAAAGTCTGCATGCACAATTCACACACAAGTTCTGCTCTTTATGGTAAGGAATTAAATAAGTGCCTATAAATCAGTGTTGAATGATACTTCAGAACTGAACTTGATCACTCAGATTCTAGGCTACCTTTGAGAATTAGTTTTTTAAAAGTAAAAAACAGTTTAGAAACATCTTCTATGCTTATTCAGATACTGTGTTTTCACCTGAATTTATTTTTTCTACAATTTTTTAAAGCACAGAACTGTTACACTTCATAGACAACCAGTTGGTGGCTTGGGCTTAAGCATAAAGGTATGGATAACTTCTCATTTCTTCTTTTAATTTTCAGTATGACTAGTTCACTTCAGTCTTAATTGAGATCTCATGGTTAATACGCATCTTTTACAGGGTGGTGCTGAGCACAAAGTGCCTGTCGTCATATCAAAAATATTTAAAGACCAAGCAGGTAACATATATTTATATTATTTACTTATATAGTACTGTAGTCTATATGGGGTTTTTTTAAAAATTAAATGCTCTTTAAAATGAGAAGTAAAACATATGTACAGCTCATTCTTTCAGCCTCACACTATCTTTAAGCCTTTCTATAAATGTCCAAATGGTCCCTGTGCCTTTGTATTGAATTTAAAATCTATAATCTTTTCAAGTCTTTAGGACCTGTACTTGAAATTTTACTGGTAAGTAATGGTTTCAGAAAACATATTTTTTACTGCAGTAAGACAGTTGTGTGGTAAACAAAATATTTAAAGTTGCTTGTTAAAACAAAACTATGACATAGGAAATCTATTGATGTACTTAACTTTAAAAACCCAGAGGATAAAAAAATACAAACCAGACATATTTTTTCCCCACACAGTAATTCACTGCTGTATGGTATGACTAACTGTGCCTAGTTGCAAGCAGAGAGTGATTTGTAATGTTTATTATGGTGATGATAACACAAGATCTAAATCTGTGTAGTCTATTCCAGTTAAGTATTACATTGACATTTATCTAGCAAAAGGAACCTTTGGGGGACCATGTCAGACCTTGGACTGATCTTGGCAAGTTGGAGAACTGCTCTGGAAAACAAAGGGGCCCTTCAGTAAGGAAAAGTAGAACCATTGCACGTGGGTGGGCAGTGCCTTGCAACGTGAGCTAAGGGTCTTACCTGATCAAAAACAAAGTTGTATCTTCTTCTCGGGTGGACATGGACATGGGGAGTACTTTGTTCTTTTCTTCACTGAGGCACTCGTTTACATACCTGAAGATGTGTCGTGTTTCTGCGATAAGCTTTCTGTGATAAGCTTATATGTGTTTCCTCTCTTCTCTAGAATAAATCTATCTGTTTCCTGTAACCTTTCCTGCAAGAAAAGACAGAGCACTGCACTGTGAGCCTCAGTGCATGTCCTGCTCCTTAAAGGACTCAGAGCCACTGACATGATCTTTTGAACTCATCAGCCTCTCTTCCTGCTTTGCTGCAGTGGAGATTAAGCACATTTACTTGGCACCATGTTCAGCCTCGTGCTTTACTAGATCGCAGACTGTGCTTGTTTTTCTCCTCTGCATTTTCTTCAGGGGGTCCTTATTTTGCCTGAAGTGTAGTACCCAAACTTGGTAACCCATTTTCAGCTGATACCTAGTGAATATTGAATGGATTGGCTATGCCAGTGTCCTGTTGGAAAGACTGCTTCAAGTTTCCTATGTCATAGGAATACATGGCATAGTAAACCATACCAAGAAAATAAATACATAATAATAATAAAATGAATATAAGCATTCAGGTCTAAGGAAAGTAATTCAGGAAATTAATCGCCAACAAGGAAAGCTATCTCCTGCCCTCTTAGGATGTAGTACTTTTAATCAAGGTTAGTAGTGAGTTTGTATATAAAATACTTACATGCAGAATTTTGTACATTCTAGGTAGTTTTTCATGAACTGTATTTATTTGTAGAGTAACAACTGCAACAACAATTTTATGGGGTCAGCTGTTTACCTCAAATTTGAAAATCTCTCCTCAGAAGATACTTGTTTTAAGATCTTGTAACTTTTGTCCAAGGAAGCTTCAAAGTGAGTAGTGGTTATAACCAGAGGCAGTGCTGTATCACAGCAAGCCCATATGCAATGTTCCTGGCTGAATCAGTGAATGGCATGAAGACACTGACACACCTGACAAGGTATGAAGAAAGTAGTCTGTATAGTATCAGTTACAACTTAGTATCAGTTGCGCCACTGGCGTGAAGAAGAGAATCTCAGCCCTGCTTTCAGCGCATGTTGGGGTTGGGTCAGGTGAACTCCTGAGGTCCTTTCCAGCCTGAGTGATTCTGCAATTCATTTAGCGCTGCAGATGCTAAAGATCAGAGATATGTGATGTAAATGTTTTTTGTGGCACGTTGCTCCCTGCACTCCCATTCTGGTTACTGAATGTCTGTGCAACAGAATAGAGTGTGGAGTTTTTTATTTGTTTATTTCTTCTGGCAAATGAATATTTCTAAAAAGCATCAAAAGATTTTGAGAGAAATTTTGGAAGTCCAGAACCTTCTTGTACTGCAAATCTTTTTCTTTTGATATGATCTCAAAAATCTCAAAGTGTTGGTGTTATTCAGTATAGGAAAAAGATAATAACAAAGGGTATTCACAGCATTAATTTGATAGTATCATATTTAATTGGTAATTAATAGTGATGAAGAGAATATGTCCGAATTTAACTCACAGATGACCTTGATGGAGTATTTCTGTTGTAAGATTGTAGTGCTTTAATGTTAGAGGAAACAATCTGGTAATATTATTTAAGGGAAAAGAACAACAGTGGTCTAAAAATATGTGCATTCTTTCTCCCCATATATATATATATGAATGCACACATATGCATACTTAAATATATATATATACTTATGTGTAAAAGGATATCTGGAAAAATATTTGTGGTGGATATAATGAGAGGAAATGGTAAGCATGAGGGAGAGATGAGACTCATACAGATTTATCTCAAACTAAATTTTGGACTGAACATCTGTATGTTCATAATGTGAATAAATCACCAATGGACTTTCATTATACAAGGTACTAATAATGATGAAACTGATAAGCTAGCTTCAAAGATGGCTTTCAGTTAAGCAGTGAGATTAGTTGTTGCTTCAAGCAAATATACTGAATTTAAAAAGAAAAAAAAGTTGTATCATGCAGTAACATAGACATCAGTTACCTGATAAAAAAGGGATTTCTTATTAGGAATTTTACTATGAGGGATTTTACTATTTTGGGTCCTTGATTAAAATACCTGAATTTATGTGAGTAAAATTCTCCTTACTGACTAAATTACTGATTTCCTAAAATGTCTGATAACTTGTGATACTTTTTGTGAAATTTAATGCCCGTTATATGACAACACTGCAAAATCATATTTCCAACCTTACCTTGTTTGGATACAGTACTATTTTACAGTTCCAAAGCTGGAAGTATAATAGAATAAAACAGTTTCTTCTTTTTTATATCTGTACAACTTTTGTGCTATCCTAAATAATGTAATTAGTCAGCTATCTTTGTACTCTTTAAATTTTTCAAATATAGGAGAAGTGATTTTCTTGGTATTGGCCTAAGCAACAGCTGAAGGCATTTGCACTTCAGTTTGTTGAGACAGGTTGAACATTTCAATTGGATTTGATTTCATTATTCAACACTAGCACTTTTGTAGCAACAGTGGTAATAAATACTATTCTTACAGTTTTGACTGGCTTAGAGACCTCTTAGCTGTGATCACTGTGTTTATAACTTTCAAATTAAGTTATCCTAGATCACTCTTCAATAAGACTTTCCTGAACAAGTTCACTGAAACATACACAGAAACTCAATTCAAGAGCATAGCTTTACATTTCTGAAAGACAAGATTAAGTGGTCATTCAATGCTGGAGGCTAATGTCCCATGTATTACAAATCACAGTAAAGAATGTCCTGAGTTCTTCCTGAGCACATGCCCTCCTCAACAGTATTAAGTAAGAGCAAGTTTTGCTAATGCCAATGACTCATCACCGAGTGTAGGTCTTTTACATTTTTCTGTGGATTCTGTCTTCCATTCTGACAAAGGTTACATTTTTTTCATACCACCAAAGCTTTTGCTAAAGTTAATTTCAGAGGGACAGAAGTCCTGTGCCAGACAGAATGAGAACAAGTAAATGCAAACACATTTATAAATTCAAAAGTAAAGTGATATAATTAGCTATAGAGTAATTTTAATCCCATAGGTAATTATTTCACTTCCAAAGCAAGGATTTTTTTCTCCTACCCATATATCAAATCATCCAGTTGACTCAGCATATTAACAACATTACTAATAATCTCCCAGATTATGAAAAGATACTATTGATATTGAAGCTTCTCAGTAAGATTTTCTAAGACTGATTCATGCTTTTTCTAGTTTTTTTTTTTAATGTAATTTAATACAGTATTGCTTTTGCTGTATTTTCCTTTTGAAACTGGCTTAGGATAGAGTACATTGTACTCTATCATTATACAATAGTTGTATGGTCATTATACAATAGTTGGTGATTTGCTAATATCTTCTAGGTGTGTATTATTTTTATATATGTGTTGTAATTGGTATTAACAATTTATTTACGGTAAAGACTGCAGTAGGTTTACAGTCAAATAGATGTAGAGTCCTGTTCTCAGAGATGTGTAACTGAATATCCTGAACTTTGAAAGGAATCAGATCAGTCAGGCTTACTTGTACAGTGAATCCATAAGAAATTTTGTCTGATCCATTAAATATACTTTAAAGAATCTTTAGACACAGTATAGGGGTAAAGCGTGTGAGCTTTCATGTGTTTACATCTTTCTCTCTATTATCTGTTATTCCCATTTTTAATTACTAGTCTTTATGAACTTGTGGAATCTAAAGAGTGGAGACTATAAAAATGAATGGACTTTGAAATCTAACCTTGTCATACATACAAGTGACTTACTGCATACAGTATTGGAAATTTTAATTGTATAAACATAAAGCAATCAAATTTCTGTTTTGTGTTGCAGAATTACCAAGTTAGCAATCAGACTTTGTCACCTTGATGCAGCTTTCCATTTTCGTGAGACCTACTGCAATAATCTGGCTACTGCTGTGAGCTCTGCTCATATCTCATATAACATGTGGAGTCAGCAACGATGAAACAGAACAGTGGGTTCAGCTCACTGAGGCGTGATGAAAATAGTTAAATAAAATTAAATAAAACCCGGTGGAACAGGGTAGTTTGTATTTTGCCAGTTTCAAAAAAGGTCCTCTCTTGAGAGCCAAAATTCAATAAAACCTTAATTAGAAAGCATTTTCCCACCTTCTGTGATAAAAGGTGACTTATAACTCACATTCTGCTGTATTGAAAAATCTTGTATTTTATGTGTTTAGTCCATTTCTGACTGGAGATGCTGTATACCCTGGCAGGATTGGAACGAACTCAGGACATTCAACCACTGAAACATTCTTGGCTTAAAACCGTGTGCTCTGCAAACACAGACTGTGTCCAAATATCACATCCTGGCTGCCTGCATTCAGCACCATCTGTTTGGAGGACATGGTGTCAGTTTGATGAGGGCTTTTAACAGTTTCACTTACACTTCTATGCCAAGCAAAGATGGTTTAGTATGGAAGCATATGTGATACTTCCCCCATAGGTATTTTTTTCTGTGTTGACTCCGGTCATCCACATGGGTGGCACAAGTAGGGCAACCAAGCCTAGTCTGAACAAGTTGGTGGGCATGATGTGAGATTACAGTTAAGCTGCACAGCATGGTTGTAGTCGTAACCGATGTTCTTCACCCCTACAGCTGTACTCACCTTTGCTTCATCAGCCTTGGTGATTCATTCCACTGAGCCAGCAAGGTCAAGGTTAAGGATGAGTTAAGCCCAAATGGAGGTATTTGCATTTATAAGGAAGTCAGAATGGATCAAAAAGTTGTGTTATGCCTTATGCTAATGAAGGTGAAGACTGAACAAAAGGCCATCTTTGAACGTAAGAAAGGCCTCATTTGAACATAAGACATTTGAAGCTGGATGGTATTTAATATTTGTACACTGTTTCCTAATACCACTTACAAATTTCTTCAATATTTTTTTAGGATTATTCATATTTTCTATCATTAATTTTTAATTATCTTTGCCAGTGTTATTTTTCTTTATTACTGGAAAGCTAATGCTATCTGAAGATAGCATCGACGCACTGTTCTCTCTCTTGGACCTATGCCTCCAGCTTTAAATTATTTTCAGAAGGTATAGAAGAACATTCTTAGTATTTTGGATTTCTTTTTTTATTGTTGCCTCCTCAAAACTAGGCAGGCCACAAAAGGCAGTACCTCTTAATAGAAAGGACATCTTAATGAACTGTTAAAGATCTGTCAACAAGTAAAAAGAAGGTACTTTGATTCCAGATTCAGGAAAGTATTTTTATTCAGCCTAATAGTTAAGAACATACTTAAGGTCCAATGATACAGATAGCAATCATTGTATATTTAGTGAGAAGCATATAGGTAGATGAATTCTTGAGTTGAAGTTCTAGAACAATTTATACTACTGGGATTTGTTTTGAGGGTTAAATGCTGAAGCAAGAGACAAATTATTGACCTGAATCTAAAGAATTCTTTGGGTAGAAGTATGCAAAGAGTTAATTTTTAAGTGTTTATTTAACTGAACGGGCATATACTTAAAATCAGATCTAGCAGATGTTTTTAAGATTGTAATGTTTTCATTGTTACAATGAAATGCATATTTTTATGCATTAGAATTATTCATAAATAATTCCTGGACAGAAGAAAATTTGGATGAAATATTTGTAAGTTTCACTTAGAAATTTTGTTTTCTTGTAGAATTTGTATTATTTTTTTTTAATAGGATTTAAGAGCTTGATGAATCCAGAACTCATTTTTACAGAGGAAACTAAAACATTCCCATTTTAGGTCAATTTGAAATTTGTTTTCATTCCTTTGGTTTGGCGAAAAGACAGAAACAGTGAATTAGTTACCCAGCTCTAGATTTAGGCAGTTGCTTATGTACTTTCCCAAAGTGAGGCTTTATAAGTGTATACATATGTGTGTGTGTGTGTGTCTAAAAATGTGTGCGTTAGGTTCCTGATACTGAATAATGCTTTTCTGTTAAGTGTATAAAGAAATTGTATTTGAAGAGTATATTAATGATCAAATTCTTCTTCATGCATGTGAAGAAGATCAACTTTCAATAAAAGATAATTAGTTTTGCTTAACAGCTATGTTAAAATATAAAATGTTTCTGGAAATTGTATTTCAGTTCTATAGGGTTTTATGATGAATATTCTCTTTGGAGGGTGCATTTTGCAGTTTATAAAACAAAAAGGTAGATACAAAATCTGAAAAACGTTATTTGTAATTTCAGTGGACCTATAATATTAAGGTTATCATTCTTGTACTCTAAACTAAATCAAGAAAGGTACGAAAAATACATTATATTGTTTTAGTTGTCATCTGTTCCAGGTAGCAGTTGAGTGAATAAACTGGCCTTAGGATCCCGCTGACATGTACAGCTTCTGTTCTTTCTTCCATTCACCTACCTCTGATTGACAGTGTAGTTCCCTCATGAACTGCAGAAATCTAATGAAATAGCACTTAAAGTTACTATTTGAATTTGTTACCACTACAGTCCAGGTTGAAGAAAAAGGTTAATGATAATTATTCCATGCAGAGAAGTTAGAGAACTATATAGTATGTTTTCATTCAGATAATATGTTCAGGAGTGAACTGCCTGAAGTCCCTCTGAGGATGAATGGTGTTTTGGACTTTGGATTTGGAGCTTCCTTTTACCACAGTGCTTTGGAACAGAAACTGGAGAGGCAAGCAGCTAGACAGAAAACATCTTTGAACTGTAACGAAGATTCCCATTGCATTGAAAGATATTAATTAAAATCAGAGTAAAACTCATACAGATTATTTTGGGGCTGAAGCAGTCAAGAATCATACAGAATATTTGATGGAAAGAGCAAATGTAACGACCCTTCTGCTTGGAGATAATGTCACATGGAATAATATGAGAAATTTAATAGCATCCTTTGGCAATTTCAGAAAAGTTCTGTTTTTAGTCTTTTCACTGTTCTTACCTTTCCCTTATGGGTTTGTGAACTAAAGACTTTTTAGGCTATTTTAGGAACTACATCTCTTCTTTTCTTGTAACTCATTTAAAGCATGTATTTCTGCTACTTTTGGCATCCTGCCTTAGTCTCCAAGTTTGTTTTCCAGTTATCACCTCTACAGCATTTAAAACTTTTTGGCATACTATAATAGAATTTAATGGAAACTTAGTTACATATTTTGGACGAAAAGATTGAAGATGCCATATTATAATTTATTTCTTATATTACTTATATAATGTTACCTATTCATAACTTGTCTAGATTATGTTATTCAGCTCAGAAAGGCTTTTACATGTGATATTAATCATGTCTGTTAGAGCTAAACTTATGCCTTAGAACATTGCAATTGTGCGATCAGATTCGTCTTCCTTTACATTGTACTACATTCCTTTGTTAATTTATTCACCTAGTGATTAATTAATTTTAAAATGCACACAACTATTTCTACCTGAAAAATATTGTAATAATTCGGAAAATATTAACAAGTTTAGATTTGATTATACACATAGATTACCTAGAGCTTCTAATACTACTGACTGTATTCGTAGAAATACCACATTTTTGCAATTTTAAATAGGTTTTCACTGACTCTTAATGGAGTATTAGCTATGCTTGGCTAATAGAACTTTTTTTTTAAACAAAATATAACTTATTGATAGTTATAACTATTGCTTTTGCTTCTTAATTATTGCTACTTATTTCTGAATTCTGTCCATGTAAGATGCATGAGTATTTTTACTTTTATTTTCAAACTGAAGGGACTTATTAGCTCTGGTTAGGCAAGTATCCCAAGTAATAAATGACAGTAGTAATGTAGCACTTTCAAATTTTCTGAAGATACATTTAAAAAAAAAAATCTGCTTTGCTTTTCTTAAAGTCACATCTTAGTTGTCATCACTTTTCTCAAAAAGGAAAAATTTTAAAGTATTTACACTATTAATGTTCCAATTTTATTTCCTTACTTCGAGAATTGATATTTTTCTATAAAGGCAAAATCAAGTGATGAAGAACTGATTTACTAAATGCATGTAGAACTGGAACGTTTTTCTCTAGTAAGAACTTATCATGATAACCATTCCTGTGGGCTCTCTCTGCTGCAACATCAACAAGCTAATCTGAGCTACGTTAGGCCTCTTCCCTTAATTAAAGAACTAACCTGTTGTGTCTAGGTTTTCTTCACTGAGTTCATACTGTAATGTTCCTTGTTTGGAAACGCCTACAAGAATCACATTGCCATTTAGTTTGGCTCAAGGATCTTGCATCGAGATGTACAAATACCTGGACTTCTGCAGGAAACTCAGACCATCTGAATTTTTCTCTTCTTGTTTCCTAAAGCAGGTCTAAAGTCTATTTAATCACAGTGTATGCTGGTACTTTTTACAGATCATGTGATAAACTGGCAATGCAGCTCAGGTCACAAACCTGTTTGCAATCAGAAAAACATCCAAAAGCCTTTTAATAATTTTCGTTTTAGTTACTGCTAAGAGTTAGATGGGTAGAAATAAACCTGAGCTTTAAAACTTTTTTCCATACTGTCTTTCAAAGCACATTTAATTAAAAATAGTGCCACGCCCAGGACTTTCCCAGATTCTAGTTTCCTCAGTTTTGGTATACATGCAGCCATTGTCCCCACCAGGTCAGTAAAAAAATGGCAAATTTTGGCTGTAACATAGGCTCTCTGAATTCTTAGGCAATAGTAACAAAACAGTATTTTGAAATTGGCCTCAGAAAGCAGTTATATTATCATCTGCCTTCTAAAAGTCATGGCAGGGAATAAAAGGATTTGTTTTTTAAGGTTAAGATTCCTTAATGCCCATTGGTATGCTTTTGGGATTGCTGATTGCCCTTATACATCTTCCTCATTTTACTTTTTGGCATATATAAAACATAAAGCCATATTTGTTTGTAATAAAGCTAAGTTTATCCCATTAATAGTTTGCAGTGAAAAATACTAGAAATTTGTTGTTACAGTAGTTTTCCTTTGAAGTTGGATTCAATACTAGCTGTTGACAGAAAAACAGTTTTATCAGTAAAAGAATCTAGTAAGCAATATGTTCTGAAAACCTATTTTTTGCTGAGTTCATCTAAAAGGAGAAGGTGAAGGGGCAAAGCCAGTATCAGACACCTGTCCTCAAAACAGATTCAGCTCTCTAACATTTTTCCTGTTCAATATTTTCTGATTTCATTAGAATTAAAATATTTCATTTGAAAAAAAGGTTAAAGTTTTAGCAATTCACGTCTCGTGTTTTCAGTGTGCTTTATTACTAACTATAGAATCTCCAGTTTAAGCTAATTCTGTTTAAACAAAATCTCATAAGATGGTCGTAATTCCAGAAATAATTATATACTTGCTGATCATTTGAGAACAGAGTAGAGAATGGGGTGAGAGAACTGCCCATAAGGGACACTCACACTGAAAATTAATAGAGAGAGAGATGGGAAATCACAAATATAAACAGATACAGATAGATAAAGTGGAAAAGAAGAAAAAAGACAACAATAATGGAACAGAGAAAATCATTGTTTTTGTTACAGCACAATACTAGATATGACACTAAAAATAGGAAGTATATATATGGTTAGAAATGTCCATCACTTCAGGTTTTTTTTGCAGTGGAACCTGACTTAGTTACCTTTTTCCAGATGGGATTCTGCTATCCATATGTAATTTTGGGGGATGATTCTTCTTAATTTCCCTGGCAAGTTTTACTCAAAACTTCTAAGAAAATCTGTCTGCTCCCAATCTGTGATTCTTTGCTCCTCATGATACTTATTCTTTTCTATGAATACAGTTCCTGTATCACTGTTGCTCCTGTAACAATGGGAATTAGAAAATCCAAGCCCAGGTTTCTCTCAGCAAAAAGATCCAGAAACTGAGATGGATTCCATAGAGTATGAAGGATAATTCTCATGAGAAGAGTCAACATCTGAGAATTAAACTGTAAAACTAAAGCCTGTTTTCATTCAGAATATCTTTATTTACAACGAATACTTCCTTACTAGGTTAATGTTTTTTCAAATTAGTGGTATTTTGAACAAATAAGCTAAAATATGTAAGCGTATTAAATATATTCCTGTCTGCCTTTGCAAATCACAGAATTGTTGGGGTTCGGAGAGACCTCTGGAGGTCATCTGGCCCAACGCCTCTGCTCAAGCAGGGCCACCCAAAGCCAGTTGCCCAGGACTGTGTTCAGATGCCTTTGGAATATCCCCCAGGATGGAGGCTCCACAACCTCTCTGCACAACCTGTGCCAGTGCTTAGTCACCCTCACAGTAAAAAAGTGTTTTCTTGTGTTCAGATAGAATTTCATGTGTTTCAGCTAGTGCCCATTGCTTCTTGTCCTGTCAGTGGGCACCACTTAGAAGATTCTGGTTCCTTCTTCGTCATCCCCTCCTGTCAGGTCTTTATACGCATTGAGAAGATCCTCCTGACCCTTCCCTCCTCCAGGTTGAACAATCCCAGCTCTCTCAGCCTCTCCTCACATGAAAGGTGCTCCAGTCCCTTCGTCTCTGTGGCTCTTCACTGGACTTGCTCCAGTAAGACCACATCTTTCTTGTACTGGGGAGCCTAGAACTGGACGCAGCACTCCAGGTGTGTCTCACCAGTGCTGAGGGGAAGGATCACCTCCCTCCACCTGCTGACAACACTTCTCCTTATGCAAACCAGGATGCTGTTTATGAGAGTACATTGATCACTCATGGCCAGCAAGTTGTCCACCAGGACCCCCAGATCCTTCTCAATGTCCTTTTGATAATAACAGCAGTACTTGTGTATACCCAAAATACAAAGGAGTCTACAGTACACTTTGTAAATTGGTCTTTTCCAGGAATGTGTGCAGTTGTTATGAGTTAAGTGCCTTTCTCTTTCTCAAAGCAAAAGCCGTTTCCTTTCTTAAATAATACCAATTTATTTAACAGTAGTTTCTAAGAAATTATGAAAAACACAATAGTGGTATTTTCAGTGAAATAAAGCCAGAAATTAATGTCACAAGCTAGAATGGAATTTGGCTAAACTTTTGAGACAAACATATTTATCACTGTAAAAAGTGATAAATCTTCTCAAATTCCTCATAACTTATTCCAATTGCATCTCAAATAGCATAGTGTCTTCTGGAAGTATACTTTTGCTTACACTCATGGTAAGGCATTAGTTTAACAATGAATTCGTGTCTTGAGCAAAACATACTGACTCAGAAAACATGACTTTTTACAGCAGCAGTTATTTTACTTATCCACGTATTCAGCCAACCTAATCCTGTCTAGTTTTTTGGAATCTGATGCAACTACATATCATGATATGGTAAAAGGTTTAATACCGAGATTGATTTTATAGTAGTGTAAGATCAGAACTTACAGTGTTTAGATACAGTTTTTTCCTCTTTTTCTTGGCAATATTATGCCAGGTAATGTCTCTTGATTGTACAGATCCATATGTTTGTCCTCTAGTTGCCTCTCTATATTTAGCTTCTGTCTGTGTAGCTTCTTAGTACTGCAGTAATCTTGGGCCAGTAAATAAATAAATAAGAGCTATAAAACTATTTTGAATTATGTGCCAGTGGGGAAGAGAAGGGAAGCAGAAAGTAAAATTAGGCAATTCCTAATTAAAATACAAAGTCCAGATTTTTGCTCTCAGCTTTAATGTCACCACAGAGCAGCAAGAAATCACATTTAATTAATTGTGTTCATTTCTTTAAAGGATGTAATTTTTTTGGTATGCTCCCCCTGATTTTCCCATCCCCATTTTATAGGGAACAAAATAATAATTTTCACTTTTGAACACAGGAGTGCCAATTTCTTGCTGTAAATCGTGGTTTCCCAAATTTTCCCATATTAGCACTTCTAAGAGCAGCGGCAAAAGTAGTTGTCTTTTGATCAACGTACCCATTCGGTCTCTATCCCCACCTCTTGCACACATCAACTTTCCAGCTGGGATCCCTGCCCGTGACTTTGCCAACCATTCCAGTGTTACAAGAAAAACACAGCCTTACGTTGTCTACAGGACCCTGCCTGGTGCAGTGCATAGAACAGAAAAAGACTGGGTTTGTTAGTACTTCTTTTATGGAACAAAATTGGAAGAAATTTACAGTTGCTAGCATGTACCTTGTCGTAGACAATTCTTGGTATCAGTTGCATGGACGTGTTGCCATATGCCAAACTGTAAGGAAAACTATGTCCAGAGTAATCAGTTCTTGCTCAGATGCTTGGATGAAAGGTAGAGTATTTCCTGGTGACGCTTGTGGTGCCTGTGCACTGTTATAGTTCATGTTGTTCTTCATATAGTCCAAGCTGAAGAGAACAGTTCTGACTTCCCAGGCCAAACCAGTTTTATCTTGTGTTAACTTTGCAGATAGAATGCTGTATTCTATGCAGCTGTGCAAAGTGTCAGCTAAAATACTGTTCTGCAGGATTGCCTCAGCTTTTCAACAGTCCCGTAACCTATTCCCGGAGTAGCATTTTTATTCACTGATCTTCTGTGAGTCAGGAGGAGATTCGTTCTGCCATTAAGGCATTCGTGATCAGGGTATTGAGGAGGATCAATGGCAATTTCTGTAGCACTGCTGAATATCCTGCTTCTGAATTCACATAAGGCCCATTATTATCTCTCTGAACCTGTGCTCTCTGCTACATCCAGTCTTTGCCTACTCCTGTGTCCAGTACCTTTCTCACCTCTCTCATCCTGTGTATCTCTCCCATTGAATTGATTCTTACAATGTGTTGAGCTTCGGTGCTTCAGGCTTGTGTATGCTTAGATCTAGAAGTGACTTCTTGATGGGTAGATATAGTACTTTTAGGAACATGAAATGATCTCTTTCTGCTTGCTCCATAGGCACTGAGAAAAAGTGGAGAGAGAAGTCCCAGTTCCCCATCTGCCACTTAATTCGGTGTAGGGAACCTGGCACATCATTAGCATAATGGTGTGGATATTTGATGAAACAGATTGTATTATTAAGTGACTTACAGCTTTTCTTTACATGATAAACTGGACACATATAAAGAGGAAGAAAACTAAACTAAGGAAACCTCATGGTCAAAAATGGAAATTTGGAAAGTTTTTTTTTTTTATTTAAACAAAGAAATGAAATTTAACCAAATCCTGTAAAGAGTATGTTCAGTTTTAAAAACTTCCCTAACAAGGTAGTTTTCAATGTTTGAGTTAATATAGTTGTGTTTTAAAACATAGATTAAAAATGTCAAACTGCTTGTCTTCAAGAAAAAAAAAGGATAAAATCACAGCAGGTGTATCTTTACAGTCATGACTGTAGTTATGTCCAGTTCATGGAGATGAGGGAAAAATACATCTGGATAACTTTGAGAAGGCTCTTGCATCCTATATCCAAATTTCTCCAGGCTTTTCTTTTTATTTCATCTAGTTTCTTAACTATTCCTTTAGATTTTCTTATGCAGTGAAATACTTATGCATATATTTAAAGTTAAGCTTATGAATTGAGAGGTCCATGAATTCAATGCACCTCGTTGTTTGCTTTAAGCAGCATGTTTTTGTGCATCACTAATAATGTCAGAGGACATAGTACCTGGTATGTTTCTTGTGTGATTCAGGAGTTCAACAAAAATTGAGTGAAAATATGTATTGTGATCAATCTTGAAAAATATAAGGACATCAGATTATTTACAGACTCAAATCTGCATAGAGTTGTGCATCAATTAACATGTGGTAAGTCAGAATTTCCTGAGAGTCTGTTCAGTAAATTTACCATTTCACAATCTTGCAAATTTTGGAAAATTTAATATGCCCTTCTTCAGCCCTAATGGATAGGAAAAGGAAACAAGGCAAAGCTAGAAAGAATTCCCTTCTCACTGAGTGCAAAATAATTTTTCGTAGTTCATGGCTCTGAATTTTTTTTTTTTTAATGACTAGAATGATGAGTCATTTGCTTTTGGGAAAGTTTTTCAAGTTTAATATTCTCAAAAATAAGTTGGGTTTTTTAAATGGTTATTTTCATATAATTTCTTCAACATAAGCCCCTTTGGGTTTCCCTGATGCTTTCCTCCTACTTCAGTATCACTTGTGAATTTAATCAATGTACAGCATTTAATCAATATTAAACCTTTTTAAAGATAATTAAGATGTAGAGTAAAGGTGATGTAGCACTAATTTTTGTAGCACACACTTCATTTTCTTTTACAGCCTGGTACATTTCTGCTTATCACTACTTTGTGCTTATTTTCTTTTCAAAGTCTTTTTTTTGGCCATGTTCAATTCACTGCTACTAAAATATTAGTTCAAGTAAAACTTCAAGAGGCATAGTGGATTCTAAAAAAGTTATGTTTACTGTTTCTCTGAATAAGGTTATATGCTCCTTGGTATCCCAAAGCTCTTTCTCAAGTGTTTTGTTTTTAGTACTGATTCACTTTACACATGGTGACTGATAATTACAGAGCAGCCTTTCATAGACACCTTTGTATATGAGACTGTTAGCAGTGGGAGAAAAAGTCCCACATAGCCTGGAACATTTTACTTAAAGTTAACGTTTTTGTCATGTAGAGAACATATGACTTAATGAAAACATCAGTAGATGTCTTGTCTTCAGATTTAAAATACGCCTTAGAGAAACAAGACTGCCTTTTTGTCTCTTTCCAAGGAGTTTTTCCAATCATTTTATTTCTAATATACTTGTAAACTATATTGTAACTTCTGCATTGTAGTGACATGTCCTCTACAATTTGATTTATGGAAAATATTTTTGTTAGAAATCATAATTGATTTTAAATTATAGACAATTGGCTAAAACCAAAGTGTTTCATCACAGACTTGCAAGCATAGTTTGCCAGAGTACTGTCACGGGCCGTGATGGCAGCAGCCATGGAGGTGTCTACATTATTGGGTTAGTTTGCAGCGTAATGCACTTTTGGAGCAAATGCCCTGCTTGTTCCCATTTTCTGTGCTTTGTTTCAGTTCACAGAGCATTTGGTATTGATGACATAATGCTCTTTCTCTCATTTACTTATCTGGACAGCTTTGATTGTGTGTAGAGACTCTGTAAGCGGGATATAATTGCTTTGTGCTCTTAAAATATAAAATTTATTGGCTAACACACACAGTAGGTAGCTGGGGATATTGCAGTACTCATCACCCCTGTGGAATGACCAATGAGTCTTTGCTGACCTGGCAGTCAACAGTCAGGTGGGAAAGGTTCAGCCTCCATTGCTCCCTGGAAGGGACTTGTCTTCGGTGCTGCTGAGTTACCATCCTCCAGCTACCTGCTTTTCTTCCTTGAGATTTTATACCTTTTCATGTCAGTGCTTTTCCTCTTCAAGCCTTGAGCTGTTAACTAGCCCTATGTCAGGCATTTTACCTATGTCTGGAATTTTACCTTTCCTATTTTGCATGGATACTAGTCTACATATTTTATTATAACTTTTGTTAGAACTAAGCAGTTTTCTCAGAAGACTTAGACAAGATTACACAACTGCGCTGTTGTGTCGTTATGCAGTGGGTCATGGATAGCTGAACATCCAGGAGGATGGTGATACCTACCTGCCTGCAAATCTTCATGACGTGCTCTTCCATCAGGATCTCATCTTTCACCCAAACATTTTCTGGCTCAGTGTGCTTTCCTTTCTTACCAGCCCTACATTTTTCTGTTTTCACCTCTTACAGAAATTCTTTCCAAACTCACCTCTCGCATCCCCACCCTTCTTTCTTTTATTGTGCTTCTTTTTGAATATTGCTGTTTCCAACTGATCTTCCCAATGGTGACAGCTGCTTTGGCCTCCCAGAAGAGCTAACAAGACAGGGCCTCAGGAGAACACCACTACCTGCTGCCCACATGTGCCATCCTCACCACATCTGTGGCCTGCAGATCAATTGACTGCTACTTGTTGAAGTATAAACAAACACATCGGCCTTGCTGCAGTGAGTTGGAATGTGAGTCCTACTGCAACCCCCACACAGACAGAATAATATCCCAGGATTGGCTTATTAGGGGTGTCCTCCTGAAGCAGGTTGAGAACCTACTCTCCCTGTGTTACACCTCTTTCAATTGATGTCCAGGCTCTGCATTGATTCAAGTTGCAGGGACCATTGCATTACTTGTAAGCAAGGTCCGCTTCTGCGTATTGTGGCTTTTTGCAGCTATTACTGGCAGCAGGAGTGCGTCACTGTGTGGCACTGATGTGCCTCAGGATGGGCTGCTTAGGGGCCCACAAAACAGAAAGTTTTGTACGCTAGCTTTCCGTGGGCAGCTTCACATCACCTGGGAGCATTCAGACTGGGAGAGCCGTGTAACTGATCTGAATCAAAATCCCTGAAACCCATACAGTGTGGGCGTAAGGAGCCTCAGCACCACCTGGTTTGATTCCTGATCTATCTCTGTTCTGCCTCATCACTTGCTAATACAGACATACTCAAAATTTCTCCACTCAGTTCTGTCTCAATCACACACAGTGGGCAAGGCATGTACCCTTTGACTTTTATGCTTTTATACTTTCCCACAACTGGAATTTCAAACACACCCTCTTCCTTCTATCTCCAATTCAAGTATGCTCCCACTTTCCTAAAGCAGCCCAATGGCCCTAACATAAGCATTGAATTAAAAATGATTCACATGTTTTTCACTATTGGTATATGTATTACTAACAACTTGAACAGAAGTTTAGGATTGAGATGCCCAAGCTAATGTTCAGCACCTCTAGCGATGTATGTACCCAATATAGGCTACTTCGCATTGCTTTGTGATGTTTTTGAACTGCTTTAATTCAGTTGCCTTTCTGTACATAGATGTCTCTTTTCTATACCAGCTATTACAAATTGTGTGCATATTTTTAAATACAAAGCAGGAGAAGAAGTGGGGTAAAGACCTTCAATACAACTTGTAGCGTGGTATTTAAGTGCTGATAAAAGTATGACTAATGAACTGTTATCTTTTATCTGCCAAGAGAGTGATGAAAAATCTATTAGAAAGATAAATTTAATATTAAAAAAGCTATTTCATGCTAAAGGTACATTTGTAGTGGCAACAACTATATTGCAGAAATGATGAGAATACTCTATGCAGTTTTTTCTTTCTTTTTTACCTCTATTTCCATCTCTCAAAATACTGTCTTTGTTAAAATTTATTGCGTTCTTCAAAGCCTCAAGCTGTGACCCTATAAGATCATATATAAGACTAATATGCCTTATTTAATCATATCAGTCTTTGCAGGATCAGAGCCTTACTTTCAACTAAGTAATACATTCCAAGAGATAAACATCCTCAAATTTCACTAAAAAGTAAAAAAAAATAAAAGTTAAAGAATACACCTCAAAAATGTCATTGTTTGTATCTGTGCAGAATTGTTTGCAATTTCATTACATTATTCCCATTAACTCTGTAAGGCAGGAAGTATGCAAATTACAGACTGGAATAATGTATTTTGTTATTCTCAGGAACAAAGCTGACTCAGCCTTCATGTTAAAGAGTTGTATGAAATTCTAGGCACAATCTCTTTAATTATAGCAGTCCCTGTAAATTTGTTCAGGGGGAAAGGAGTTGCTAAGTAGTTTCAGAAATTCTTATTTCCCTTTTGTGGAAGAATAATGAAAAGTGTGAATCACACTTTCCACATAATTTAATGAAATCCTTCATTAGTGAGAAATGACATTTGTATTCCATGTTAAATAAGTTCTTTGTGCATGGAAAATAACTCTCTTAATTTGTTTAAAATAGCTAGGAATCTACTACCTTTATAGGATGAATACTGATTGCTATGCCATTGGTATTTTCACAACCAAATCAGTTTCAAATGAATGTTATTGCTGGAAGAGAATATAGCATTATTTGTCAGTACTACTTTCAATTAAAATGTACTCCTTCTGTAATCCCACAGCTGACCAAACAGGAATGTTATTTATAGGAGATGCAATAATACAGGTCAGTAAACATTCACTTTTTGCGCAGACATTTGTTTCATACTTGCCTTTATGTTTATTTCATTAACTAACTTACACATTGCAAATCATTTTCTCCCTATTGTATCCGTTTTTAGGTTAATGGTATAAATGTAGAAAGTGCTACGCATGAAGAAGTGGTAAGTCATTCCACTTTGATTTTTTAATAGTGTACAGAATATCCTGTGTCCGTACTGTTCTGTCTCTAGCCTTGCTTCATATGAGTTTACTCTTTTTTACTATAAAGACACAGTGATATAGTCAGGTTTGTCATATATATGACTGTTAAAAGCTTGATTTTGGCTGTTAGCGTTCGTTATAGTTTCTGCACTCTTACTGTGACTCTTCTTCATAGTACGATATATGCACTTGTGGCACAAATGTACTATTCCAAAATAAGGCAAAAATGCAAAATCCTGGTAGGTTACCTCTGTTCTGTTCAGTGGAGTGCAACTGCTCTTCCCAGAATAGGAACTATATCAGTTTTATCAATGAACACATGATCTTTTCTTTTTTTCTCCTGTAAACTGTACACTGGGCTGCTTGCCATGGAATTTCAATAGAATGCAAAGAAAAAATTAAAAAGCCTTTACTAGTTAAAAATGAATGGTGAAAATATGAAAAACATACATTACCTTTTTTATGATGGTACTGTAGGTACCGAAATGTCCTTTGGGTGAGAACAATTAGTTTTTCAGGGACTGCAAATAAATTGAATAGTCTTTCTTATATATAAATGTGTATGTATATATAACATATGTATATATAACATATATATGTGCGTGCACATGTATAGTCTTTACGGATTATGCCTTTGGTATAGTGCCTGATCCATTGGGATTGCAGGTGCTCCTAAAGGGTTCACCTGCTGTGGTAGTACATTTAAATGGTAATAAAATTCTCACCTTCTTAGCATTGCAGGACCAGGGACTGAATTAGTTTAGTAAAGAATCTGATTTAACCTACTGTAAAAACAGTACTTAAAAATTAGAACACATGGGGTGAGCATCATGATCCTGCTCAGATATTTAAAAACTTTGATTCCCATTGCCTTCAGTGCAATTGAAAGGGACTCAGCTTTTGTAGGTCTTACCCCTGCATGCACTGAAAAATAGAAAATCTAATTAATGTTTTGCTACCTATTTCTAAATGTGCACTTGTGTGAGAACATGGGGATTACTGATGGGAGATGGAACATGGTTATTTTATTTGGTGAAATCATGTAACAGTTTCAATTGTGCCCTACTTATATTTATGTACCATATACATTATTGTTGTGGGCTGTGGTGCACTGCACAGTGCTCCAGTTTCATGTTAAGAATTCTCAAGTGTTACGGAAGTATAGATAGTAATAACAATAGCATACAATGTTATACTTAAACTGTTTCTAAATGCTGGGACAGGAATGGGAGGAATCGAGAAAGCAGTGGTTACATGTTTTTAAATTTTATCTTATTCTGTAAGTCATTTTAAGATCCTATTTATCAGATTTTGTGGAAGTTTCTTTATTAGGAAGCCAGAAATGTGCTTAAAACATTGACTCTTTTTGGTGGTATCCATAGGACTAAGATGCTCTTCCTGTCTTCAAGCCTGAGTGCACGTATTGGACACATCCTAATTCCTAGCTGGTACTCCTAGGATTTATAAGGCTATGGATAATAAATAACCATAATAAAGAACTCTTGTACCTAACAAGACCATACCCACACGCAAGAAAGAGAAGAATACAGAAAACGTACAAAGATCTCAGCTTCAAGCTGGGAGGAGATTAGGACGCACATCTCTGTATCTTGGTTTTCATGGGAAAACCAGTGTGTGTGGATTGCTGTGACACAGCGAAAAGGCCCCTTGCGCAGGACTGTACAGCACCCTGTGGAATGCAGTCGCAGTTTCTGCATAGCTTTTGAATCTGGTGATGTTCAGTTTAGAGGAATCTTGAAACTGAAGAATAGAATTATGGTGACTAGTTCTAGCAAGATATGCTGACTCTCGCTGGTGCATTCATTTTCATGGTAATGTTCAAGAAATGGACCAAGGTCTTCCAGTGAGTTTTTTGTTTGCTTAGAAGGAAAATTATTAAAATGTTTTTTACATTGCTTGATAGAATTAAGATGGCAAGGACTTCTCTTGGGAAAAAAATAAAATAGGGAACTACTTTCTTCTTCTAAAGAATGCTGCTTCTGTAGCATTTTCAGTGCTTAGATGCTTGCAGCCGAACCTCAAATAAAAAAGCACGTATCATTAGTTACTCTATGTTACCTATCAGAGTTTAGACGAGAGGTAAGCCAGAAGTTGCTGGTTGAATTTCCAGAATATTTTTACCGTCACATGTTATCCAGTGGGTCTAAGGTGAATATCTTAGACCAATGTTCTGGCAGCATTTCTTGCACTTTCCTCTCCACTTCATACTCTACCCCAGCTGGAGAACCACTTCCACAGCAACACTCAGGCTAATGCATTGAAAAGCACACAGGATGGGAGATGGCTGGGAACCTGTCAATTTTGGAAGCCACTGAAACAAATCACCAGCTCTTGAGTGGGTGTGTCCAAATGTCTCCTAGCAATAACACGTTTCATAGCATCTGTTCCCTGTGCTGCCTAGTCTCAACTGAACCACTGATACCTCAGCCCCATCCTTCTCCTATACATCACTTCCATCAATTCTATACCATATAGCCTTGATAGGCCGTTGCCTGTGCTGCAGTGATGAATGCTGATTTGGTAATGGATGGCCTAAGGTTTAGCAGCTTCAAGGCTTTTTCTAAGGATTCTTACCTAGCCTGACAATTATGAAAATTTTATTGGATTTCATTTGAAAATGTAGAGGGCACTTGCTGTTCTCACTGACTTAAAGAAAAGCAGCATTCAGTAATATGTTTTTTTTCTTTCTCTTTTCCAGTTATTTCATGCCGTTTTGAAATACAGTTTACCATAACGTTTGGTCTAACCTGAAACAAAATAATTTATTGAATAGTGGTTAGTTTTTAACTGGTTTATTTCATTTATCAGATTGACTGTATGCAGATAAAGCCAGTTCACATTCACTCCATGTGCAGTGCTTTTCCAGTCTGCAGTGCAAGGCAGTATAGATAAAAATTGTTACCCCCTGTTGCCTGTTTATTGGCAGTTATCAGACGATTCACTGACAACTGTATCTCAGAATAGCATCTGTAGAAACCAGAAATGACGTGGGCTTTGACAGTCTTATCAGCAAGGCAGAAATTACATGGGCAAAGGAACTAAACTTGCTTTTGTTACTTGGAGGTGATCTCTCTAGGTCAGGACAAAGCGCAGCTGCGTGATCTTGTGGTCCCTTTCTTGGTGTTGATTAATACTATCAGGCTGAATCTCTAGAATAATTACAGACAATCTCAGTAAAGCACAGAGTCAGGTCTATTGTGTATTGGTGAACTGCCCTCCTGCTGCTTGTATTGTTATTGCACATACAAAACTCTAAACTTCCTGAAAGTTATTCCCCACAAAATGGTAAGTTACATCCCTTAAGGATTGTTTTTCAGTACCAAGAAGTGCTCCAGAACTGTCGATGTAACACAGCCATGCTGCAGTGGTGAGGAATGACAGAAAAATGCGTAATGCTGCTCTTTGCCCTGTACATGGCAATTCAATGGAAGCATTAAACAAAACTTCCTGGAACAACTGTAGGCCATGTGGCTGAAGGAAGGTCCAGAAGGAAGAGAGATCTCAGTGGGCCAGGAGCTAGATCTGCAAAGAGACTTTTCTACTACCACAACCTACTATCATCATCAGAGTGGGGTTAGATAAATGGGTCAGGTGGTAGAGGAAGGGGCTGATTCTGTGAGATTTGAGATGAGGTGGGCTATTGCCCAAGTTCCTGAGAGAATGGAAGATGGTTTATTTCTTACTTTTATCAAAATTATGTCATTGCATTTTTGTGAAATAATGGTTGAGATTTCTCATCCAAAACAAAAATCTCCTTATTTGAATACAGTGGTTTTGCAATTGAAAAGAAATGCTTCAAAAAGAAGGGTTCATTTAATGTCCCTAAGCTTTCGGCTTATAGGAATCAGTTGTTTGTCAGTAGCTGCTATTTGTAGATGGCACATGTCAATAATGATGCGCTTGTCTGCTACCTGTCAGGAGGTTACTATTTCTCATCTCATTTTTGTGGGATTACAGAGGCCCAGAGTGTGTGCACTTGCACACAAACATGTCACATAAACAAATAAGTGAAATTTATATTGAATTCAGGAATAAGTCTGAGCGATCCATTTAATTTTTAAAAAAAAGGAAGCCTTCAGCTTACATTCTTGAGGGCCCATGGATCCCTGTGTCTTTTTGTTTGATGAAAGTGGATGTGCTTAAACTTCTGGTGTGGCACAGATCCAGAACTGCAATAATGTTTGCTTGAAAAAAAGGCTTCTTTCATATGTAAGGTTTTTAAGGTATGCAAAGTAGGAAGTCCCACCCCTAAGTTCTGTTTAGGGTTCAGAGACCGCATAAATCATCAGCTTTGAGTTGTACATACAATGCAGTAGGTTTGGGCACCTAGAAACACCACTGAAGAAGGTCATGTTACAATGTATTAAGTTGTTAATATAGTAGCTTAGTGATTAAGGGTACTTGTCCAGAAAGCAGGAGGTTAAGGATGGAGGACTCATCTAACTTTTAGGAAATCATACCTGCATCTTCTACCTCTGTAAAGACTGCCCTATTTTCTAAGTGTGTCAGTCAGGTTAGGTGAGAGGCACTCCAGCAATTCTGTTCAAAAGACACTGAGCAATGAGGCTTGGGTAGTCTCAGTTCACACTGGGTTGCATTTTACACTTAACATTGTTAACATAATACAAAGTATTTAATCAATGGGAGCCTGTCAAAGGTTATTGAGTAATTCTTTTGGCTTAATTTATTTTCATCTGGCACCATGGTCTCTTACATATTCAGTCATCTACTTCAAGATGGGACTTCTGAAACGTCATCCTCCGACATAGTTTGAACACACTTCTTGCTGCTTGCATTCTGGGTGGTGAAGGTCTCTTTTGTAAATACCTAACTCGAGATTATGAATTGTACTGTGTGATCCAAGGGACTATGTACTGGGTCTGGCTCGGATGGAGTTCATTTTCCTCATAGCAGCCAGTATGGTGCTGTATTTTGGTTTGTGACTAAAACAATGTTAATAACACACCAGTGTTTTCGTTATTGCTGAGCAGTGCTTGCAGACCATCAAGGCTTTCTCTTTTTCCCGCTTTTCCCCCTCTCAATGAGTAGGCTGGGAGTGGGCAAGAAGTTGGAAGGGGACACAGCCAGGACAGCTGACCTGCACTGACCAAAGGGATTTTGCATGCCATATAACATCATGTTCAGCAGTAAAAATTGTGGGGAGGTTTTTCTGGGGGAAGCAGCCGTTGCTTGGATCAGTCTACTTGTAGGAGGTGGTGAGTGATTGCCTTTGCATCACTTGTTTTGTTTTTACCTTTGTCTTTGCTTCACTTATTAAGCTGTCTTTATCTTGAAGGTTTTGTTGCTTTTGTTCTTCCTATTCTCTCCCCTGCCCTGCTTGGGGGGGGGGGGGGGGGGGGGAGTGAGTGGGCAGCTGTGTGGGTGCTTAGCTGCTGCCTGGGGTCAACCCACCGCAGATTACTGAACGGAATGTTGGTGGCAAAGGTAGAGATACTGAATTACTTCACTAATGCCAGCCATAGTGATAAGCCATTAAGGGGCGGAAGCAAGTACATGCTTCTTGGTTTTTTTGGTGTTGGGCTGTTGGTTTTTTTTCTGCATGTTTGTCTTTTGGTGGTTTGATTATTTTATTTTTTTTTAATTGTAGACCTAACAAATGTTTTCAGGAATTTTCTTTGGGTTTTTTTATTTTGTTTTGTTTCACAATGGCATGTCTGGATTCCTTGGTATTTAGACTTTTTCCCCTTTTGTTCTTAATTTCTACCATTTTAGAATATCTTCTGGTTCACCCTTATAGCATGTGAGGAGGTGCACTCAATAGGCACAAACTCAGATAACCTGCATTTTACTAAATGGAAGATTAGTGTAATTGTTTGTCAGTTTGGCTCACAGGTGTTAAAGACTTAAGACCCCCTGAAGTAAATACATGGGAGAGAAGGCTACAAGATGTGGGAATTGTAGGAAAGGAGGCCAGTTTGTTCTGTCTCTTACCTACCATCTTCACAACTGGCGCTCTGGAGATGCTTATGTAGATAGCTGATCCTGGTTGTACCAAATACATAGTTTTGTTTCTTGACCCTTGAACTTCCAGCAAGGTTAAAGGTGATTACTTCTCTGCAAGCAAACAACTAGCTGGTCTGTCAGCAACAATTTCACAACAAACTGGCTTTCCTGTTTTTCGCTTCTAATTACTAGAATTTGCTTTTCTCCACAATTCTTCAAGCTGCGACTATCACACCTTAGTTCTGGCTAAGGGTATGGCTAGAAACATAAATAACTCAAAATGAGGACTGAGGAAAATCCCACTTTTACAGTAAGTAATAAAATAGACCATGGAGAATTGAAAATAATTTATTTTCCTTGAAAAATAAGTTTATTTTTAGAAATAGTGTATTGGTGTGAAGAGACCGTGAATACAGAAAACGTTAATTTGGAGATTAATATAGTTTCTGTATTGCTCATCTGAGAGGAAAATTAATTGTGTTTCCCTGGTGGCTAATCAGGTTATCACCCTGTACAGCACAAAAGGAATAGTCAGTTCTCCTGAGGGGAGAGGGGGAAGCAGAGGGGAAGAGTAATTTGGTTGAAATTCACAATGAAGGGATACCCTTATAGAGTCCACTTGGCTGGGACTTCAGTTTTCAAGACATTCACAATAAACTGGGAAAGGAAATTAAACACAAGGTGACAGTTTGCTGATTCAACAGAATTATTCAGGTCGGTAAGGATAAGGGAGAGCTGTGAAGACTGACAGTAGGATTCAGTGATTCAGTAGCAATACAGTAGGAGGTGAAATCCGTGTATATGAAAGGTAAGTGGTACATGTGGGAGGGAACAGGCTTGTTCCCATTGTGCAGGAACACATGCACAATGATGGGCTCCGAACTGACCACTGCAGCTGTGAAATAAAATTTCAGGCTTTAAGAATTCAGGAAAGCTAATCAATTGTTGGAGGTTTTTTAGGAAAGCAGTGGAAAACAGAACTGAAAAAAAAAACATTGTATGCATCCGAGGTGGCTTTGTATCTTCAGTACTGACAGTATTTCTGATCCCCTCACTTCGAAGGGTATAGAAGGAAAAGGTTCAGAGAAGGCAACATGGCATCGAGCAGCATGATCAGAAATGGGGGATAGCTTCTAAACAGTGAATAGCTAGAGGGCAGCTAGAGCTTTACTCTGGAAAAGAGGGAATTGACATGAGAGATTATGGAGGCCTGTAAATTGAGTGGTATGAAAGGAATAGTAAAGGACAAATTGTTCACTGTCTCTGCTAGTAAAGAAGCCAGAACTAAGAGGTATCAAATGAACCCAAAATCGAGATTCAAAGCAAGCACGAGGAGTTAACGGAACAGGTGCTAGACCAGTTTACACTCCTTGAGCTGTTGCAGACACTGAAGGTTCACATGAATTCAAGGAGAGGCTGAAGAGAAGTCCAGCAAGGCTTGCTAAATGCACAGAAACGATTTCTACCTCAGAGACTTTTCTGAGCTGCTACTTGTGGAAGGCTAGGAGAATAGTTCAGAAGTGCCACTACATGATGTTCTTGACTTTGTTCTGTCTTTGCTGTTTTTCTTTAATTTTCATTGCTATTAGGAAATTGTCAACTCAATTGAAAAATAGGACTTGAAAATTTAGGGTTGGTTGGGTTTTTTTGTCCATCATACTAAGTAGAGAACTCTTCAAGTAGGGAAAAAAAAAACTTAAAAGGGTATGCACATTCTCTGTAATGCTTAAAGAAACAATGTAAAACTGAGTCTTTCATATACTCCCATTTTTTCCATTCTGCACCTTGGTGTTTGTTCGAATAAAACTTATTCTTGGACTTTCATTGGCAGAACCTGGGTTCAACAAACAAAATAACAACAAAGATTTTACTGGCTAATCTTTAATTTGTCTGTGTTTGGTTGTCCTGTAAAATCCTGATCTCCCTCCACATTTTTATTGCTATTACTTGGGCAAAGACTGCATGATAATATGGAGTATGGTTTGTTTACCAAAATCCAAAGATATGCAGTCCAGTATCATTACAGTTAGTATCTTTATTTGCATTAAAAAGTACTAAATCATCAAATATTCCTAGGGAAAAAAAAAATGCACTTTTTTGTCAAAATGACAGAACGATTGTTATTCTGTCACATTGTATAAAATGGTAATTTTATATAAATATTGCATTCTTGAAATTGATTTCTGTGTTTGTCATTCTACTACATTTTAAAAAAACCCTTAGTTTTCTCTTTAAAAGTTAGTAGCTTAATGCTGCATTTGGATTTCCAGACGATCCCAAAGCAGAATTAATATTTCTTTTTTTTAAATCACTGTTCATAACTTGCAGCTCTAAATCTACAGACATCTCTGATGTCTGCTTAGCAGGTTCTACTGAAGTCATATCATTAGATATTTCTTTTTATTTAAATTAGATTAACTGAAAAGATGCATTCCCAAACAGTCAGGAGTTTTACATACCTAAGTAATATGGAAGGTAGAACATATTCTACAGACTGTCATTCAAATCTCCTTATTTATCTGTCATATAACATAACAGTGGTGAATTTAATGCCTTGTTGAAGATTTCAAGAGAAAATTCTGTAGTGGATTTGTATGTGTGCCTGGCAAGTGATTATGCACAGAGGTTTAAAAGAACAATGTTCTGCAAAACAAGATCAAGATAATATTATCAAGAGATTTATTTAGTTGTTATACATTGGAGAAAAAAACAACAGCAACAAAAAATCGCCATTACCTTGTAGAGGGCCGTTTAACTTTCTCCTAAGTGCCCATTCCACCATCAGCTGAGTTGCCACAGGCTTGTCTCTGCAAGATCGGGGATAGCAAGGGAAATCCCACAGATTGCTACAGCACAGGTATACAAATGTGCAGGAACTCTCTTACATGTCTACCGAGTTTGTTTTTCAACGAAAAATGTCTGCTTTGCTCACCTCTATCTTACACACCACAGAGGCAATAAGTTCTCACCACAGATCTCCTGTACAGACTGCAGGACAAACAGGTTGTCAGGATCATCTTTCTTCTACATACCACCTTCTGTGAACAGCCCTCTTGTCCACGGTGTTCTCTGCAACAGCATTTGAGGGAAACCCAGGGAAACCCCTGCTAAAGACTACTCCTGAGAATACTTCCTTGTCTGCCATTTTGCGGTACGAGCTGGGTGCTTCTCTCTCTGTACTTAGTGGAAGAGGGAAACAAGATTCAGAACGATTTTAGTGAGCCCCCGAGGTGAGCACTGCCCTATGATGAAGTGCACTAGAAGCCCCTGTTTGTATCCACCGTAAGCAAAACGTAGATGACGTGATGGTTTTTCATCACTGGAGCTTTTCAAGAGGTGGTTGGACAGGGTGCTAGATAATCTCATCTAGGCTCCCTTTCCCACAAAAGGTTGAGCCAGATGATCTTTCGAGGTCCCTCCCAACCTGGGCTGTTCTATGATTCTATGATTAGTTCAGATGTAAGTTGGAATGCAATTAATCCCATTTCAATATAATAAATGGTTTATTTCCATTAGCTAGAAAAGGCAGAAATTAGGGTGTAGGTATATAAAATGAAGAACTAGGTGCTACCTGACATTTTTTTCTTACTATATCTTATTCATATATTTTTATAGTACCTTAGTGTGTTTCACACACTTTTAGTATTTCATGCAAATGTTAATCTAATTGGAATTTTGTTCACTGACCCAGGAAAGTACTTAGAAACATTTCTTTCTTTCTATTTATGAGTAGTCTCACGGAAGGGAGTCACTAAATAAGCAATATGCATTAAAACAGATAATCCATTCAGTGGGGATTGTTTTAGATTTTCAGAATCTGAACTTCTAGCCAGTAGTCATGAAGTGTTTTTGCCAGATCTTTGATAACTTCAGATGTTTATTGTAATACTGTTTAGTGTGTTATTGGCACGCCTGGCAGGGAGCGATGAACTTGTGCTTCAGTAGGCTGATTCATTGAGACACAAGGAATAAATATGAAAATTGCTTATCTTCCTTGAGATATTGAAATTTTATTTTCATTAATCCCTTATTCCATCATCAATTCTGTGTTAGTTGTTTTAGAATTAAAGTTCTCTGCATGGTCTCCTTGAATTCAGTTACAAGTGATGGAACATAGATTATGAATTTTATGCCTATAATATCAGAAAAAAAAGGTCAAATAGAAACAGATTAGAAGATACATACCTAAAAAGGTATGTAATGATTAACTGCTCAACAAATATCTCATATCAAATTTTATAAGCTAATAAAAACCATAGAATTATAATGATGAATTAATAAAATCAATAAAGTCATAAAAAGAATTATAAAATAATTTGTCAAATTGATAGATGCTTGTGAAGTAGCAAAAATACATTCTTGTGATTTACTAATTTTACTGTGTAGTAATATCTCATAGTCATATTAATGAGTAGATTTTATTGATTTATGCTGTTATTAAAACCATTCATGTACTGCTATCTTTAAACTAATTAAGATATATATTTACAATATGAAAACTGCAGTGTTATGTTCTGTAGATTTAGCTACATGTTAATATTTGCATATATAATTCAGTAATACTTGAGGCAACACCCTTGTGACATTTGGAGAAAGTAAAAATAAAGTTTTCGTTTAATATCAGTACAAGGTTTAATACTTTAAGATTCCTGCCAAAAATAATCAGCAGTACAGATCAAAATTCAAGAGAAATGCTCATTGTTTTGCTAGATTGCCCAGGTAGTTGCTACATTAAAATGTATAGATACCCTTACAGACATACACACTTTTCTGACCTAAGAGTAATGTTTATCTTCAGGTTATTCCTTGAACTTTTACAGTTTTTCCTGCGCAAAGCTTTTCAGTTTGAACACTCTTTCACCCAACAGAGAAAATGGTATGAAGTAAAAAAGAACAGTTTAATTGAAATATGACAAGTATAAAATGAGAGTTTGACCAGTTAAATGAAGGAAAAGCCAAATATTTTTCTGTATAGAAAGATTGTGCATGTTTCATTTCTTGGAGATCTGTCTTAATGCTGCCAAGATGAATATTCGCAGTACTTTCACCAATACCATACTTTCACCATGGTTCACTTGAATAGTCAGTCCTTTGTACTGCAGTTTTGTTGTTTTGTCAATATAGAGGAAATATTCTGCTAATATTGGAATGGTAATTCTACTAGATCCAGAAGAACCAGTAACTGAGATTTTCTCACATCACGTGAAGATTGTCTGATTCCTTTGAATGTCGTGGAACTGTATGATTTTTTTTCTTCAGCTGCATGGCTCTCCCATTGTCTTGGTACTTTCCAAAACTTGCTTTTAGATTTCTTCATTTTAGTAAGTTATTTCTGTCAAGAGTTTAAAAGTGATGTTATAAATGGTTTTCATCTAAACGAAGTTGTGCGTCTGTATTCCCTATCCCTTGCTGCCTCACTCACACACCCTAACAAAAGCAATCTGTTCCTCCCATTCCTTTTTTTTAGACACACTGGAAGAACAGGTGGATGGAGCATTTTAAAAATGAACAGTTACCAAAAAGAAAAAAGAGACAATAAAACTGTACACACTTTCTGAAATAGTCTATATACATTACTGCAAAGTTTAGCTGGAATTACAGCTTGCTGTATGAATGCAAGTTAAAAAAAAGTATGTGGTATTGCACAGAAACTTACCAGTAGTGTCTTAATTCACCTCAACATCACACTGTTTCCAGGAATTGCCATGTGTTCAAGTAATGCAGATGCAGTAGGGTGGAAATAAGAAATCAATCTCTGTAAAAATTATATTGAACACATAGAGAAGAAGTGTGTGTGCATTTTTGTCGGGGTGTGTGTTTTGTCATGGGAAACCTAAAGAAATATGAAATAGAATAATCAAATAAAGCAGCCATTGTGCTTCCAGAGAGGTGACAAACAAGTCTCAGGAAAACGTCAGAGAGGAAAGAAAAGGAAGAGCAGTAGGAAAGCACAGAAAATCTGTTCCAGTGACTTTTTGAAAGGGTTTTTGCTGGTACTTTCCCTGATCTCATTCAAGTAACTATTAAATAGAAATTTTAAAAAAAAGTAAAAACATAAAATATGCAGTTGACTAATCTACAGTTAAAGCGGTTTTCCTTCTCATATATATGTTTTTAGAGAGCTTAATTAATCAAAACTTGTAAAGGAAATAGAATCAAGGTACATACTTTCACAACCTTGACATTACCACTTCCCTTCTCCAGATCCTCTCTGTTCATATGAGTTGAAAAGAGAGGAAGGGGAAGATGATGGAGATTTCTCTAGAACAACCTGGCAGGGCTATGCTGTGAAATAACTTAGGGGGATCCATCCTTATTGGTACCCACTGAGTCTCCCTGTATTTTTTTCCAAAGTATTTTTATGTGAATTCTTTTCAGTTTTTGAAGATAGTTTGAGCATTTTCTGAATTTTCTTCTTGGATAGTTTCACAGTTGTTTCCTCAAAAAAAATTAAAATAAAAAGGTGTTTCAAAAGAACAAAGCCAAAACCTTTAGCATATTGTACTTTTCTTACTCTAGCTGATCTCCAACACTGACCTACATTGTCATTGGATATTGGAAAAGAAATGTAGAGGTTTTTACATATCAACTTTTCTATGACTAGTTTCTGTGTATGAAATATGATTTATTTAATTTGTGATTAGGCATATTGTCTTTGCCATATGTTGCTGTTACCATTATTTCTTTAATTGGGCAATTTGGGGCATGGAATAAGGGGGTTGTATCTTGACTGGCATAAGGTTTCGATGTGCTCCAGGCTAAGAGGCTGTCTCCAGTTACACACAGACATATGAACAGAAACAACATGGATAGAATCCATCAGTCCTAAATATTATTGACAGGGAGCTTGCTGAAATGATCTCGGACTCTGACTGCTTGCTTTCCCCATTATTAGGAGATTTACGTTTGGGATCAGCCAAAGCAGGCATGTAGATTTGAAAACATTTGTAAGTCACTTTCAAACACAATGCAGTTTTGAGACACAGCTGTATGAGAAACTGCAACATTTCTATGAATAAATTTTCATGAAGAAGCTCTTTAACCATGAAACATTCGTTTCTGTTTAGTTAAAGCATTTTAATATATTTTTAGGACTAGAGAGACCAAAAAAAAAGATATCAAGCTTGTGAAGATTTTACTTTCTTAACTTCATCTTGGTAGTTCTCACAGCGTTCCTTTGTCATTGCCTCAGTCAGTCCCAAAAGAATGCTTTAGTCATCTATTATGTGGACAGCAGATACCTCTTACGGTGAGTAGACAGCTGCAGAACAGCTGCATGCATCAAAGAGCTGAAGCAGGAACTGAAAGAAGTGAACAAACTCTTTTATTGGGGAGCATTTATTAATGGTTTTAACATAGTTGTTTTCATTGGTTTAGACTTACCAAGTATTTTAGAAAATTTGCTGCTGCTATGTTTGTGGGCAGTAACAGAAAGAGAGAAAAAAATAAACATTAATAGCAAGAATGCCGATTCGTGACATTAGAGTGCAGAGGGAAGTTCTGCTATTCATAGTTTTCCTATTCTTTCAGTTACCCTATAGAATTTTTCTGAGCTATTTTCTTGGGGATTTGGTCATAGTAGAACAGCAGCCATGTTATCATGACAGTGAGACAAATAATTAAAAAGTGTTTTTCACCTTGCTTAGATGAAAAAGATCTGAATTTAATTTCATTTCTCCAGGTGCTAATTTGCCGGAAGTATTCTGTATCCCAGCACTGCATAAAAATAAAGCTACATAAAATCAGCAAATTATAGTATAACTTTAAAATTTTGTGGCATGTACAATTCAACCTCACTGTTTCCAGATGCTCTAAGAAATGCAATTATTTCATGACTGAATGCATCTGGCAGCATTCCTCATTAAGAAGCAAGTTATAATATACTTTTGGTCTCCAGTGTCTTTTACATGCAAATGATAAAACTCACATGCTTTAAAACACATTTTTGCCATTTAAATTTGCACCCTTTTGCACCTTTACTGTGCCTTTGTAAAGGATAGCAAAATTTCAGAGAAAGATTAAAAAAAATGGAGTAACGTATTATGGTACCTGTGTTAAATGTATGCTTAAAATATTACACAATTTCTGTAATTTACTTGTGGAAATAGACTTTCTTTCAAGCTCTAAACATGTTAAGAAAGCATCCACAATTAAGTAGTTCAGATTTCAGTACTACTATTTTACCCCCATCTATTTCACAAACACTTAATTCCCTGGGTTAGAGAAGCAGCAAGTACTCTGGCATTATGAGCATTTACGATGTGCATAATCTTTGAGCACAAAAGCAGAATTACTATCATTAAAACTGATGGAAGAAATCAGCTACCTGGCACAAAGGAGCTATAGGAAGAATTGAAATCTTTGTTAAGCTGTGGACACAAAATGTAGCACTTCTTAGGTAAAGCACAACAGAGAGTGCGGCTAGACAGCTATGATTTTAAGCAGTACTTCCTAAGGGTAAAAGGAGTTAAGATTTTAAAAATTTTTTTAAAAAATTAAAAATCTGTGTCTCTCTCAACCTTTTTCATTTTATATTTATTTCATTTATAAATGTTGAAAGACCTACAAAGGATTTATAACAAATTCTACTAGCCTCTTTAGTCATAAATAAAGGGGCTTTCTTCCATCTCCTCCTCCCACCTGTATAAAACTGAGCACCATGGAGGAAGACCAAATATTTAAGCTAAAGGAGAACATTGGAATAAGAACAAAAGGGTGTAAACTATCCGTGGGTAAGTCTGGAGGGTCTTTGAAAGGGCTGGTAGGAAAAGGAATTACCTGTTTTTGAAACAGGACTTGATAGATTCCGGAACAGTGCTGTATGATGTCCCTTGTTATCCCTGACAATCGCTAGGAAGACCTGTCCACTCTTGCTTCCTTTGATCCTTACATCCTGTGCACAAACTAGGCTATGTCTTTATTTTTGGTCACACTGCTGGGCTTCCACTCTGGTTGAGCTAGCTTCTCTGAAGCAGTATCCTCTCCTTCTCATTTCTCCCTCCCCCACCTTCCTTTTCCTATCTAAACAATGTTTTGTGCTTTTGACTAATTCACTACCTTATATTGGGTGTCCCTCAGTATATCATCAGGGTATAAAGAGCTACAGAGTGCTATCTACTCTAGCTCAATGTTATTAAGAGGACCAAGCTGCAAGCTAATAAAGAGTTAGTGTACACCCGTGTGATATTGAATAGATTAATTAAATAAATGTGTTTGTAAAAGATTAGACTTACACTGTTTACATAAGTGAAACTCAGTTATTTTGCATTTTGTAAATTTCCTGAAATGGAAAGGAAAATATAAGTTATATAGAGGACTTAACACCCACATAAAATTAACTCATTAATAAAATTGTTGTATTTCTGATCACAAGGAAGATTAACTCCTTTGAGATCGCTGTATGAGCTGTACATAAGTATTGGTTCTCTTCAAAAAGTCATTGACTTAATGGGAGTGTGATCTAAACAAGTGAACGAGTCTTATAGCTGTCACTAATATTTCAGGCACATTTGTTTAGCCACTGAATTGAGGCTGGATAACGGCACCTGCTCTTGTTCCTTATTGTAGATAGCAGACAAAACACTTACTCATAGAGCAGGAGTGTATTCATACACTTCAGATGGCAAATAAGCTAACACATTGCATCAAAGCTATTAAAGAACTGGATGAGGAAATCGAAAGGTTTTTTGCTGTTGGTTTTTTTTTGTCTAATATGGTATTAGACAGCAAAAAGTCTAATAGAAAAAAGTATAGCCCTGTGTTTAAACAAATGTGGCTCTAGCTGTAATCAGTGCTCTGGGGGAAGAGAAACTAATTCTTCAGAAGACTGTAACATGTCGATCAGATTTGTATGATGGTCCCCTCATCACTTAGAATTATTTTTTCCACTACAGGAAATGTTTAGTGTTGAATAAAGGAATATACTTTATGGTGACCTGTGCTGACTAAATACTGGCCTGTACAGTAGCACAATTGCCAGGAATCATGGGGCTGGGGTCCTGAGATCGTGTGCAGAAGATTCAGGTGTGGGACTTTGCCTAACACAAATTTCTTCCTGATGCGTACTGAATATTGCAGACGATCTGCTGTTTTATGGTGATAGTAGCACTTTCATGCTTGGGGAGTTGTGGAAACAAAAGCATTAAAGACTGACACAGGGGTACTATTACTATGAAACAGTGCTGAATTGTGTCCATAGGTATTCCTATATCCTGTTATGTTCTTTTACATGCTGTAGGGATTTCAGTGTAGAAGAGGAATGTTTTTTTTATTTTCTAGGTGCCCCAGTTCTTTAAGCCTGAAATGGTGAACATATGGATGATTACAAATAAATTCTATGCTTGATCCAAAGTGAAGGGCAGTCCATTGAGCTGATCAGTCCATAGGTCTAAGACCTCTATCTTGTACTTCAGCAGTGAATGTGTAGACGCCAAAAGCAGTTCTCGGTGCTTCTTACATTTAGTCCTATATTAACTCTGGATGTCTGTGAAATGTCTATTAGACTAGGAAGACTTAGTACAAAAGGATCATTGTGGAAAAGTTTGTTGTAAGAAAAGGAAGCAGTGCTCAAATTGTCAACAATTTCTAAATCAGAGAATGCAGCATATGACCTGCTGGGTTTGATAACTTCAAAAGCTTCTGGTTTAGCTTTTGCACTCAGTAGCACAACAGCCTTCATTAAATATTGTCCATCAGTCAACTGAAATTAGCTTCATCATCATTTCATACCATTGCCAGTAAATGATGGCAGAAGTTTTCTGACTGATATCTCTCTCCTCAGAGACACTTCTAGTCAGATAAAATCCTTTTCTGAGAACTCTGCAGGTATATTATGAATACAAGCAAAAACCGACAAAGAAAATTGGAACAGTAACGGCTACATGAAAAGCTGCATTTAGTCTTTTTAGCTCTGTCTGTGCCAACTGGAGTTTGTATAAATACAACCACTTAACTATCATCTACGAAGATTTTCAAATATATTTGAAGAATATGAACCTGCAGGGTTAGACTACTCCAGTTTGTTTGCTTGAAAAGGCCTGCATTTGGGATAGAAATGTTTGCATTTCTACAGATTCTGATTCCACTTAAACATATGCGTTTCCAATCACGCTCACTCAGATATGTGTATGTGCATTTGAAATAGAAGTGGCACTTTGATACTATAGTATGTGTTGCTGACATACCAGATATGTCAGTAATGATTTAATAAAGTTTGAATCTAAGAATTGTATGTTTGTTTTCTGGTAATTTGGCCATTTCTGTCTGTTATGATTTTTTGATACGTGAGACAATTCTTTCTTTTTACAAGTAATGTGTAACAGTAGATGAGCAATAAAACATACTGCTTATTCTAAAATTACGAGTTCTGTGGCTTTGAACTCTTTTCGATTATAGCACATTGATAACAGTTGAGACTGACCTGAATTTCCAGAGAGAAGTCCCTGTAATGCTCTGATATTCTTGGAATTTTTTGAAGGGTGGCAAAGTTACTTTCTCAGGGATGGGTCTTCATGCTTCAGGTAATAGCCTTAAGCAAATTTATCTAAACTTCCATTGCTTCAGGGAACAGCTGATTTGGCTCAACATGTATTTTCCAATGCACAATATGTGTCAGCATCTTTCATATCCCAGATATTTGTGTAAGCATTGTTTTGACGTGAAACACAGACTAAAGTGTGTAATTAAGTAGAAAAAACAATGTACAAAACAATGAAAAAACATTTAAATAATTTCCTTTTTTGTCTATAATTCCTGGTAATTATATCATACAGGAGCAGTGTTATTTGTTTATATCAATACTGAAGCTTTGTGGTTAAAAACATCTTTTACTGTATTTGTAGGCAGAAATAAGAGAAAAGTGCTAATTGAGTGAACTAAGAGAAATTGCAGTTTAGTTTAAATCTGTGAAAATTTCCATAAGCTGCATTGACTGTCATTTTCCTAGCATATTTGTATAAGTTGTTCAGGCACAAATGCATGTTTTGGAGTAGCCAATTAAGCATTAAGGAAGAGAGTATTGCTCATTGAATACTGCAAAGCTAAGAAAGATAAGAATCAGAAGTATTTATTGGAAACCAGTTCATAATTGACCAATGGAAAAGAGACAAGTGTCAAGAAATCATTATTTCTTGAACTAACTTCATTCTGCTTCATGCTTTTCCAGTACTGTCTGCAATCCAATTTTATTTTTATAAATTTTTTTTTAAAGCCACTTTGCTTCCGCTGTCATTTTAAAAACTACTTGTACTGTGAGGTCTCTGTTTTTCATGCATCTTCCTTGCCTACTCATAGACATAAAACCATGATATCAGATTTTTCAGTTCTACTCATACGGGTTGAGCTGAAACTGCCAAGTTTCAAAAAAAAGCTTCCGAACATGCTTTAGTCTGGGAGGCATTTTAAGGATTAAGTACTATTGTTCCTTTTTCATTCTGAGGGTTTAAGAATTTTTAAAAACTTTTAGTTCTCTAGATTTCATTGGGTTTTTTACTATTATATGTTATGATCTAATTCTCTTCATATGTTTTACCACAACTTCTTGGTTGTTTGCCTGCTGCATTACAGGCTTGTACATAATCTTCCACCCAGGTACTTGTCAAGCCCAAGACTTGCACTTCGTGTGAATTTCAAGTGTTTTATTTGTGAAATGCATGTACTTCAAGTTCAGACATTCATCAGGAGATTCACTTCCTTTTACTTCAGAATTTTTGCTTCAGACTTTTAGTCTGAGTTAGGTGTTTAATCTTAAATTTTCATCTATAGATGCGAGATAGGATTCATTCCATCTAACTTCAAATGTTTAAAGTGTAACGTTATCATCCAGACTCTCCTTATTTAGAGATAAGACACCTGCAGGTGATGATTCCTTTTTGTCCTAAGATCTTTACTGATTTCTAGAAAAAATGTTAACTATTACTTTAGAGATGACTCTTTTAAATGGCCAAAGTTAAATGATGTGAATTCTGCTCTCGGAATAGATCTTAGCTGAAGGGCCATATGGGTGAATTAATTTATCAAAGACATGCTCCTTTTCAATTTTAATTGCTGTTACAGTTCTGACCTATAATAAGACAGAACCTGATTCAAACAGCCAAAACCCTGTCTAAATCTCTGAGCAGTGTGACTATTAATGATCAGGTATGTTTGAAGGTTTAGAGCAAGCCACGGTAAGCATAAGGCATCAGAATTTAAAAAGAAGGCACGTCAGCTATGAATTGTGCCATTGACTTGCCTGCCTAAAGGTATATAGGATTTCCCTAAAATGGGTGTTGACAGTAAAAATGAGGCGACAAAGGTCATTTGGTTTTCCTAAAATACGAGTCGTATTTTTCTCTGCAGTCTGGACTGTAGTTAGCTAAGTGAGATCTAGAAGCTCCTATTTATATTTTTAACATTCTCTGTGTTCTGTTCTTGAGAAATGCATGTGAAAAAGAGACGCATAATAAGCCCTGGCTTCATGAATGCACTTAGAACTATGCAAAATCCGCAAATTAGAGCCAGCATGAAAAGCAAGCGTTTCCCTTGATGCCCTTTTCTCCTTCATACATATGAACACACAAGGAAGTGCATACACATACATGCAGCCGCAGTAAATGTATTTAATCAACTATTTAAAAAAAAAAAAACCAACACTCACTTTTACAATTCTCCTTTTATATTAATACTACAGTAAGGCAACAGTGCAACAGTGAATGTTACTCCAAAGCTACTGGATTTGTCTTTTTGGACTTACTCGACTTGTGCAAAAGCTTCAGCATCACAGAGCAGTGCATTATTTAGTGACCTTCCATACTGTTAATGCCTTCTTGTGAGCACTGAAATTGATTATTTTTTTCTTAGTATGTGTGTTATTCAATACTACCACTTCTTCAGACACTACCTAAGAATACAAAATAGCTCCAGAGAGTATGATACAGTATGAGTCTCTTTAAGGTATTACTGCTTGGTAATTTTAAACCAAGGCATTAATATTAGAGTTCTTTCCTTTTCAAAATATCATTTGAAATAAAAATAAAATTTCACGCTCTGCAGCAGTTTGTAATCTACTGTTTTGTTTTGTTCCATACAGGTTTTGTATTTAATTTATCTTCATAATATTTGACTAAGATCTTCCAAAAGTACGTTAGGCAGTATGTCTGTCATGCTGTCTCCTCTCATCTCTTGACAAATATAAATGTTTGTGTGCAAACATTCTATGCTTAATTAAGAGGAAACACAGTTCTTATGCTGTGTTTGAAAGTTTTCTTCAAAATGTTTATTAGGAAGTTAAAATTCTTCCTTGTTATTCCAAAGTCAAAGAATTAAAATGGTTCACATTTGTTGCTTTTCTAAAAAGCCAGTTGTGAATAAGAGAGTTCTCAGTATTAATTTTATTTGGTTTATGTTTCTACCCATTACGTATTTCAGTACAGTATTGTGAATATATTATAAATTTGTTGTTTTTTAAATGATCTATTGGATTTTACAAAATACTGGTGTTGCTACACTGACTATAAGCTAAAGTCAGCATTTCTTATATATTTACCACACAATAACAAGTAAAGTGGTATCACAAGGTACAACAGCATTCAGTGACAGGATCTTGTATTTCTTGCGAACTCTGACTTCCTACTACCCTGATGCTGACTTTCTGACATTTTTTCTTTGGAAGGGAATACATTGGGTGTCCTTTTCTCTTCCTACCATATTACCTTTCTGGCATTGTTGCACCCAGGCTGGATTCACTGAACCTAGACTATGTGGATAGCATTTCTGCACTTCTTCCTTTATCTCCGCCCCGCCCAATAAAACTGTCTTGAACCCATGGTGGTGGGTCAGCCCTGGCCAGCAGCCAAATGCCCACCCATCTGCTCTCTCACTCCCCCTCCTCGGCAGGAGAGGGGGAGAAAATAGGATCAAAAAGGTCGTGGGTCAAGATAGACAGGGAAATTACTTACCAATTACTGTCATGAGCAAAATAGACTCGACTCGGGGAAAATGAATTAATTTTATTGCCAGTTAAAATAGATTTGGGTAGCAAGAAACAGAGACAAAAAAATTGAACCAACAGCTTCCTCTCACCCTTTTTCCCAGGCTCAACTTCACTCCTTCATTCCCAGCTGTTGTGGTTTAACCCCAGCTGGCAACTAAGCACCACCCAGCCACTTGCTCGCTTCCCTCCCTGGTGGGATGGGGGAGAGAATCGGAAGAGTAAAAGTGAGAAAACTTGTGGGTTGAGATAAAGACAGTTTAATAGGTAGAGCAAAAGCCGCACACGCAAGCAAAGCAAAGCAAGGAATTCATTCACCACTTCCCATCAGCAGGCAGGTGTTCAGCCATCTCCAGGAAAGCAGGGCTCCATCACGTGTAACCATGACTTGGGAAGACAAATGGCATCACTCCGAACGTCCCCCTCTTCCTTCTTCTTACCCCAGCTTTATGTGCTGAACATGACGTCATATGGTATGGAATATCTCTTTGGTCAGTTGGGGTCAGCTGTCCCGGCTGTGTCCCCTCCCAGCTTCTTGTGCACCCCCAGCCTCCTCGCTGGTGGGGTGGGGTGAGAAGCAGAAAAGTCCCTGACTCTGCGTAAGCACTGCTCAGCAATAACTAAAACATCCCTGTATTATCAACACCGTTTTCAGCACAAATCCAAAATATAGCCCATACTAGTTACTATGAAGAAAATTAACCCTATCCCAGCCAAAACCAGCACACCAGCTCCTCTACCTCCCCCCCGAGCTGTGCCCTGTGGTGGGTAGGTTGGAGCCGGCTGGAACCGGCTGTGTCCAGCACAGGGCAGCCCCAGCCTCCTCACAGAGGCCGCCCCTGCAGCCCCTGCTGCCAGCGGCTGGGCACCTGCATTCGGTACACGTACTAGTAACACGCGTTACCCTCCTAATCTCAAATCAGGGCATTTGTTACCCCCCGATATGCTGCAGATGTCAGTGCGGCTGCCTGCAGAGTATTTACTTGTTGAATTTTTTTCAGCCATACGTACTTGGCCTGAGCTTGGATGTTTTTTCAAGGATCTGGTCAAATGTCTTTCCGCTTCTGGGACCAAATCAACTTTCATGTAGGGATTAGGAATTTAAACAACTTATTTTTTTTTTTACTTATAGTAATATTCACTACCTGATTATGCGCAAGATTACAAAGTGAAGCACATCTGCTGTTTCAAGTGCTTACATGTAATTTCATAATTAATTACTTTTTTTTAAAGGAGAATAAAGCAATTCATTGTTTGTTAACTTTATACGTACACTCATAGAAGATGTTTCCAATTAAGCTTTGTTGGTCAATGACTCCAAAATTCAGTGGTTCTATCAGTACAGTGTGGTAAAAAAATTGATTTACTGTCTTTTATAAACATTTTGGTTACATTTAAAAGCGTTTGATGTAGTTGTGAAGGCTCCGTTGCAATTTAGTTTAGCATAAATAGTGCAAAGTCATTAGGTGGTGTGGCTAGGCTAGAAGAACATAATTAATTTCAAGGCCTAATGCAGATATTAATGAAGTTTGGGAAGCCAAATTCATCAACCAGAGACTGAGAAGTGACTGCATTTTAATTTAAACATATACAAGGAGATACGAACAGTTTCTTCAATTTTTATCATAGGCATTTTTCATCTCTAGATCAGTTTATATAGAGATATACATATATATGTACATATATGTACATATATGAAATATATACAAATTTTTGTACGTATGTCTGAACTATGTTTTCACATATGGTCCGATATTACTATTACAAGAGTCTGTTTCAGCTTTTGAACAAAGCAAGCATAACCTATATATGTGTGTATATATACATATGTAGCTCAGGTATATATGGCAGAATGATAGTGAAGGTCTATAAGACATGCACATTTTTTTAGCTCCCATTCAACTCATCATGGATGTATTACAAAACAGAACTATATTCAGGAATATTCATTTTGAATCTTGCTGGTGTATCCAAATATTATGTGATGATAGTTCTATATAAATACCCTAATATTAAAGCATTACTTTCAAGGAAAGGTTTATGTGAGTTGACACAGATTTCATGAGTTTCTGAGAATTTTGTGCAAAGTAGGTGGTCTAAATCCACAAAACAAAGATTCTATTTTAATATTCTAATTCTTTTCTAGTTTAATTTAGTTTAATTAAATTTAAACTATTGAGCTTTACCTCACTTTTGAAAATATTCTAGAACTTATGATTAAAGGTAATGTAGAAATCCAGAATCTTCAAATCAGGCACTAAATTTAAAACAAAGCATCCAGTTACTGCAGAATTTCAGAAGTATTTAAGAATGATGTGATAGCTGAATCTTGACTAAAAGTTTTGCATATGTGTGTATATATATATTAGTCTATTTTAATATATATAAAATAGGCCTTTATATATATCAAATAGACTGTTATATATATATAACTTATATTTTATATGTATAATAGTCTGCAAATAAAGGGAAGAACTATCTTTGTAACAGTAGGGTAGGAGTAACACAGGTACCAATCATCTTCAGTCCTTAGTAAGTAATAAATAATGTCTAAAATATTGCAGGAAATAAGGGGCAGAGGATTTCAGGAGACATAGTTGTTCTTATACATTAGAACTTAAGATGCATTGGTTTGCTTTGCGGCCCTGACACAGTTTTGTATGAATGACCTTAAAGAACCATTCTAATTTTGCTGTGCTTCAGTTCCTGGTTATTCCTATTGTGATCGTCCTGAGATGGTTTAGTCAGAAGTCAATGATCATAATGGTTTTTTCCACAATGAGACCTCAGGTTCTCTTGTAGTCAATTGTCCACAAAATCTTTGACTTGAATAGAACACCTCATATCAGAGTACTGGAGGTGAGTAGCACTAGCTGTTGTATTTTTAGTAGTAAATGATTTAAATGTGGATTGAGCCTGTGGAAAAAAAAGTAAAAATGCTTAAGTAGTGAACAAGAAGAGCATAGAAATGGGGCCCTGGGGGAGGGAGGATTCTGTCCATCAGGAAGGAAGAACTTGAAAGGAAATGCAGGTCCTTTCTGGGAAACTTGCTTAAGCTGCAAGCACTTTTTTTTTTTTTTTTTTTTTTTTTAAATCTTTTTCTCTTATGCATCCCCTACCCCTTTGCTTCTGGACCCTTCTTCCTCAAGCTCACTAATCTGATTGGACTCCCTGCTATGTGCTTTCTCTGACCTTATTGAGCTCTTGCTTCTCCCCTGCAGAGCTGGATTTCCTAACTTAATGAGTTCAAAACATTATCATGCCCTCCCAAGGACTGATCTGTGGTGACTAGTGCTACTGCAGGTTGTTAGCAACGGAAGTCATTGTTTGACGGACTGAAAGATGGGTGGGGAGGATGGAGGCAGACACTGTAAGTCTTTATTAAATAGATGGATTTTATGGGTACAGCAAACAGTAAGCTTTCAGCAACAGTACTTTATATGGGTGATTCATATGTCTGCTCACTTAATCAACCGAATCAGAGCATGTCCCTATCCAGACAATGTTTTCTTCAGTGTTAGTGTTGGGGGTTTTATGGTCAGTTCTCTTGCTCACTCTTTTCCAGGATATTTTTATAGCCTAAAATTCTTAGCCTGTGTGACTGCTTACTTGATTTCTTCACCTGTCCTGGGTTTTCATACCCATCAGGCATAAGCTTGATGTTTTCATGTAGGTGAATATATCAGTCACTGGTGCAAGCATTATTTCAGGTGCACAAGAGGAAGACTTAAAATGTTTGAGGTTATACCTCTGCATCTCATGATGTTGGCCAATGTGGCATTGTGCTAAAATAGTGGTCTGAAGCAACACAACCACCAGCTTCCTCCCAGGTACAACATTAGACCAGTAAATACATCTATAGGAGTTAGTTTGCTGCAGTTAGTTACTCTTCTGCTTGATACATGCATGTTCTGGTTGTGCTCAGATTAGAGGCCACAAGCCTTAGCATCCATTTCTGACAAACGGGATCAGGGCTGCAGACCCTGCGTGCAGGCCACATACAAACCAAATGCAATACCCATTTCCTGAGTGTCATGGATATGAAACTGGGGAATACCTCTGCCCTGTAATAGGAATCGAGTTCCATCAAAAACGTTATTTGAAGTTCTGCATTTAAAAAAGCTCCTTACACAGTAGTGTGGTATGCCTTTAATTAAATTCTGATGTTTTAATAAATGTGTCTGTACACATATGTGTGTGTATATGTGTTCCCTTCTGGTTAGCAAATACTTACAGATAATGAAGACAGTGACAAAAATCAAGACTGTATTTGAAACAGAGAAATGTGCTTAATGTCTCACTTAAATGAATCAAACCAAATACTTAAGATCTAGATATGTATGATGTATTAATATATATTTATGTGTCCATTTATGTATTAAGTACAATTAATGTATTATAGCTACATAAACACCTATTTCCCTACTACCCTATGCCAGTTTTATAAAATGAATTTGTTTGTAGAAGTTGTGTTCAGCTGGTAATCAGGTGGCCCACCAAATTATTTATTCAGGTAATTCCATTGGTCTTGCCTACTCTTATCCGTTGTTGGTGTGGCTTGACCCTCAAGATATTCTTCATTACCAGTCAGAAATGTTCATACAAAGTTTCTTACAGATCAACAAAGATGTTGATTTCGTTGTAAGTAGTTGTAATGTGCTTTCCATGACTGGTGGTTCTTTGTTTTAAAGTAGCTGTTATTTGTCACACTGACAGGTACACCTACTGCGAAATGCTGGCGATGAAGTTACCATCACTGTTCAGTACCTCAGGGAAGCTCCATCATTTTTAAAGCTCCCATTAGGTAAGAGGAAATTAATGGATAGGAGTAATTTGTTTTCCTCTTTGCAGTATTCTCATAATAAGATGACAGTGACAGAAATAGGAATTCAATCCTTGAATGTTTTACAGGAAGAAATAGAAAATTGTGTGTGTACTTTATTGCTTAACACATAAGAATCTAATGCATACTGCATGACTGCTTCTGTGTAGTTTATTCAAAATAAAACTGAAAACCTCATTAAAATGCAGTACAGTCATGGGTGATATCTGAAAGTTTTTCTACAGAAGCTTTGCCTGAATACAATAAAATAGTGTTTACAAACATTTGAATCATGCATTCACACTGAAAGGTATTTTCAGGACACTTACCAAACAAATGGATAACATTAATTGGGCATATTTCATAAATTACTCTGATATTTTGATCATTTTTGTCAGAGAGCAGAATTACAATGTGACAACTGAGTAGTTTAAGAGTAGCAATAGTAAATTGTTTATGAACAATGCAGATGAGGGAAATTTTTGGTTCTTCTGGTTAGCAAATATAAATATTCAAGATACTCACTTGACATCAATGTTGCAAGTAGAAAAGTGTACGTAATATATCAGCTAACTTAATCAGACCAAATAATTTTGCACCAGTTTATCTTACATATGATTCTCATTCCAAATTAGGCAAAACATTTAAAATGTGTCTTCTTTTGGGGATTTAGGTAAGTTGGGCTCAACTATGTACTTTTTTTTTCTTGATTTCAACAGAATCATAGGTCTTATAGATCTAGCTCTTGTCGTTAGAAGAGTGTCATTTCATCTAGATTCTTAAACGTATTAAAAGCAAGCTTGACTCTGTTAAGCTGAACTATACATTTAATGCTAAAACCATTATTTCAGTTCTTACTGCGTATCATTTCCATTTTCAAAAATGGAATCTAAATTCGAAGAAATCTTATGCTTACATTTGGAGATCTTTGTCTGGTCATTGTTCCTCATAATGAAACTTCAGGTTTTGTCTTCCTACTTTTCTAGGTCATCAGACAACTATAGGCTAATATCTATAATGCCTTGGATAACTGTGTCCAAGCTTAGCTATGACTTTGGCAAGCTAGCAGGGTCTTAACAGTTTCTGTGTTGTAGACCATCTTCATTTGTGGTTATGACAATCCTACTAGCAATTTTATCTGATCTTGTTGACTGACATCACATACGCACTTGGACTCTATCACTTGTGGTTGGTTAATCTTGGCTAAGAGCCAACCTCCCACCCAGCTGCTCTCTCACCCCCATCCTCAAACAGAAAATGGTGAGAAAATAGAATGAAAAAGCTCTTGGGTCAAGCTCTTGGGAGATCACTTATTAATATTGTCATGGGCAAAAAAAGACTCAACTTGGGGAAACTTAATTAAATGTATCACAAGACATGGACCTGTTGGAGCAAGTCCAGAGGAGGGCCACAAAGATGATCAGGGGGCTGCAGTACCTCCTCTATGAAGACAGGCTGAGAGAGTTGAGGTTGTTCAGCCTGGAGAAGAGAAGGCTCCAGGGAGATCTTATAGCAGCCTTCCAGTACCTAAAGGGGGCCTACAAGAAAGCTGGAGAGGGACTTTTTACAAGGCCATGTCGTGATAGGACAAGGGGTAATGGCTTTAAACTGAAAGAGGGTAGATTTAGTTTAGATGTAAGGAAGCTGTTCTTCACTGTGAGGCTGGTGAGTCACTGGAACAGGTTGCCCAGAAAAGTTGTGGATGCCCCATCTCTGGAAGTGTTGAAGGCCAGGTTGGATGGGGCTTTGAGCAAGCTGGTCTAGTGGAAGGTGTCCCTGCCCATGGCAAGAGGATTGGAACTAGCTGATCTTTAAGGTCCCTTCCAACCCAAACCATTCTGTGATTCTATGATTCTATATTAAAATAGATTCAGGCAGTGTGGAACAAAGACAAATAAATTGAAGCAACACCTTCCCCCCACCCCTTTTCCCAGGCTCAACTTCATTCCTGACTCCTCTACCTCCCCTGCAAGTGGTGCAGGGGAATAGCGAATGAGGGGTTGGGGTCAGTACACAGCGTTCCTCTCTGCCACTCCTTCTTTCGCACACTTTTACCCTGCTCCAGCATGGGTCCTTCCCACCGGCTGCAGTCCTTTACAAACTGCTTTAGCATGAGTCCTCTCCATGGGCTGAAGTTCTTCAGGAAAATTCCGCTCCAGCATGTGTCCTCCACAGGCTGCAGCTTCCTTCAGGGCACATCCACCTGCTCCAGCATGGGGTCTTCCATGGGCTGCGGTGTGGGTACCTGCTCTGACACGGTCCTCCATAGGTTGCAGGGAAATACCTGCTTCACCATGGCAGGGGAATCTCTGCTCCGATGCCTGGAGCACCTGCTCCCTCTCCTTCTTCAGTGACCTTGAGGTTCATATGATTTTTTCTCACACTTTTTTCCTCACTCCTTTCTCTGCTGTTCAGCATTTTGCCCTTTCTTAAATAGTTTCCCAGAGGTGCTACCAGCTTGCCTGAGGGGCTCAGCTGTGCCCTGCAGCGGGTCTGTTGGAGTTGGTTGGAACCGGCTGTGTCTGGCACAGGGCAGCGCCTGACCGTCTCCCACCCCTGGAGCCACGCTGCCTCCCAAAACCTTGCCACTTACACCCAGTACACAGTCTATGTGAGACAGCTGCCACCTTCACAAGGAGTTCATGCAGGTCCAGGAATATTGGTGCCCTCTTGGTACCTCATGGGAGAGAACTGGAAGTTAGCTGACTCCTGCATTGCCTTTCTCACCAGGAGGCACTGCAGCCATTTCTGTCTGGGAAGCTGAGATCGTGGCACTGCTTCCATAAAGTGCTGTTTCTGGAAAGAGAGAGCAGTGATTAGCAGTGTCACGTCCCACCTATGAGGAGGGGGGAGTGGCTCAGATTCGCAAGTCCCCTCAGTGTGGATTAAGGTGAAATAACACTCAAGGTCTGTACATAAACACCAACTTTAATGGAACAAATATTCTGTGAACGTTGGCCCTCTTACAACTATGTCCACCTAAGCTATGCAGCTTTATGAAGAACCAAGGTAGGCCTTGCATTACTTAACAATTGAGAGAGAGAGAGAGAGAGAGATTCCTCTCTTTCAAAGGGCCTGTTTCATGGCCTGTGGCCAGCTAGCACCATTTGGAGTCTGCCCCTGATTACTGTTGTTCATAGAAAACCTGTTTGGAATAGGGAAGACAGTGCCATTTTAGACAAGCTATCACAGACTATCAACAAGCACAGCAGAGAAGCAATGCTTCTTAAATGAAAGAGACATCTTGGATACAAACTGCTCATTTTGGGCAGTTTATTAGACTTGACTCCTTTACGCAGAGCATGAGGAAATCTTTGGCAAACATTATACTACCCTGCCCAGTCCCATGCATGATCCCACGCCTTCAGTCCTATAGGTACATGCTCAACAAAAGGACTTGCTAAGTATGATCAGACAGCTGAGGAACTTAAGCAATTACTCTTCTTCTGAACTGAACCTGGACCTCAGCACAGAGCTCACCTGCTCCTCTCCAGGATGTTCTGTGCAGCCATCCAATACAGGCTGAAACCAAGCTCAGAGAGTCAGATGATCTTTGGTAAGCGACTTACATAAATACTCATTCTTGTGGTAAGGAAATAAGCAAATAAGATGTAGGAAACTATGGAAAATAGGTCTAGTTTAGGACCATACACTGAAGTTAAGGAGAACAGCAGTGGTGGGACAAAGCACCCCATTTCAAGAAGAGCTTTTCACAAGCCCATACACAAAAGGGAATTCCAGTCATGAAGCATCAGTGACACATACAACAAGCTAAGTAGCAATTCTACTATGCAATAAAGGACTTCCCAGCTCACACTGCAGGCAAGATTTAAGTGCATACATGCATAAATCTGAAGTATCTTGGCCTTTCCTAGCATCCCAGAAGACTCAGGCACATGGTCCCCTACCTTCAAGCATTCGGTCAGACCAGCTGCTATGCTGGCAGTTTTAGTAGTGTGGTGTGTTCACTTTAAATGCAACCATACTATCTCTTCCTATTAACCAGTATTATTACTATTTCTTATATCATCAGGAGTAGCATCTGCCTCCACTGCTTCCTTCTCATACCTCTTTCTTCCCTACGCTCTCTCATGCTGTGGCTAGCGAAAGCACAAGATGTCACAACAGGGAAATATCTGCCTACAGTTCTCACCACATTTTTCTGGTTGCTTCACTCTTTCATTATTGTGAACAACAAATATAGGATTTGGCATGAATTTAGACATGGATACTGATTAACTGGCACTTCAGGATGAGACAAGGACTGCTTGTTTCTGTGTTTGGAGGAGGCCCTAACCCAAAGTGGTATGCCAGTATTGATCGTTGTCTCTTTCACAGCTGCCTCGAACTCTTGGCCCTTACTAGACTATTATGAGACTGTCCATAATAGTAAATTAAATTATGCTAGCAAATATTCTCTGCCACAGGAATCTGATCAGCAATTTTATAAAATATTGCAGAATGCTTGGCATAATTTTGCATAGGGCAAATACTGCTTTCTCAAAAAACTATCAGGCCTGGATCAGAAGTTAACATGGGCCAGTAGGGTCATTAACTGTCTGCTTCGTTGGGTTGTCTGGCTCCATGGCTAGGATGATTCCTCATCCCATGGCCTCTGGTTTGCTCTAAGGTCACTGTCAGCTAGAGAGAGGATAGATTCATGTTTCTGGAAACCAAAGGAAGGAATTTTGGTTTTTGGAGCTGGGTCAGGAGGTTATTAGTGGCTGTGAGGATTATATGTTAGCCTGTTACAGAATGATTATGGCATCAGCTCTTGGGTATGTCATTAAGGATTCTCTGGAGCTAAGTCCGCTACCCATCCCAGAGCTGAGCAGGTCTTGTAGGACCCTTTTAGATAAGATTCACTGCTGCTGCGAAGACTCTTCAGAACATTTTATGGTAAAACAGACTCTCTTCAGAATTTTTCTTTTTGCTAGTTATACCAAATTATCAGAATATTCTGAAGTTGCAAAGCTTGCAGTGTAATTAAAAATCACCAGGAGTGTTTCATTTGATTTTAATTTTGTGGTTGTTCTGGAATGGGCTTTTTGTCTATTGGAGGTTGTCTATGACATAATTAGCAAGTTAGATAAATGAGATTTTATTTATATACAAGAGGTCTCCAGTATCATTCAGCAATGTTGATCATAAGACAAATGGTTGTAAAGGATAAAGTCTTGCTGACTACTTGCATACATTGATCTGCTGTCCTGTGTTTTGGGGGTTTTGTTTGTTATTTAGCGATTTAGTGTATTTCACTGACTGAAATAAACAACCACCTGTTGATGGGACTCTGAGTTGACCAGAACTTTAATAGGGACCTTTCTAGGTCTAGAAAGCTTAAGGCTTTTAAAGTTAAAAATAAAATCCAGGCTTTAATAAAATAAGTAGTAGAATACCTAACTTTTTAAATTGAAAAATCTCAGTGATTCTGTCAAAAAGAATATAAAAGGATTTCTGAACAACTCCTACCTGTACCACTGCAAATGAGTTGAGTTCTTGCTTTAGGTTTAGTGTCAGCTAGCTTTGTGATTTCCTGAGTTACTGCTAGCTCTGCAAAATCCCCTGTGATCCTTACAAAGTTTCTTTCCCTCACCTCAGAGTTCTGCCTGTCTTTTTCCTGCTACCCCCAGGGGCGTCTCAGTCTCTTTGGTGAACTGCAGACTCCTATATCCTTGCTCGCTCTCTCTCTCTGACCCCTTCTCACCTTACAGGATAAAGTTTTTTTTTTTCTCTGAGCATACTCAGCTATTGCTCAGGTAAAGATCAGGCAAAGATCTTCTCCTCTCCCACAGGATCCTTCCTGACCCAGCCTTCTCAAAAGAACAAAAATGCCACAGCTGAGAATAAGCAAATTAAACAGATGAAGCCTGTCATAGTGTAGGTTTGCATTTCTCATAAGCTGGCTGTCTAACTATGATTTGGGTGGGATAAGAGGACAGCTAGGCAATAATGATTGCTGGAAATCTCACAACATACCAAATACCTTTTTTCTGGCATCGGTACTCATCAGGATACTCTATTGTGGTCATGGAGCAGGGAGTTACCTGTAGCAAATGTTTTATTTTACATAAACACTTTGTTTTGATAGTCTTTCTCAAACTAATGTTCCAGAGTTTGGACTGGTACCTAACATTTGGAGTCCCATGTACTTGGACAAGGGCTACAGTAGCAGATAGTACAAGATTTACTTTGTGTTAGTATATTTTGTATATCATATATATCATTTGTGTGTACATACTGTGTTTTGTTCTAAGAATAGGGAGGAAAGACTACGTGATTGCTCTAGGGCTGCCATGTGGGGAGTCAAACGGAGCTCCTTGGAGAGATGAGAATCCTGCACCTTCCATGAAAGCAGTTGAGCATATACAGTGGGAGCTTCTAAAATGCTGAATGAGGCCATGAAGGAGTAGTCCATGAGTGAGTGAGGCAGAACAGGCAGGGAGCAGACTAAAAGACTTAGTTAACTGGCTTGCAATCAAGTGGTGGAGGTGGCATAGCTTGAGAGAGGCTGTATAGTTTGTTGTGACTCCGAAAACCAAAGAAAGCTGCTGAACTGAAAAGCAGATCTGCAGGGACATGGTGGGAGGAGGGAAATTTGTTCCTTAACCTTTTATTCTTAGCTTTCCCATGCAATGGATGTCAGATTTCTCTACTTAAAAAAAAAGAAATTATTCTAATGTAGTACTTTGTATTATGGTAAAGCCTGGATTTAGAGATTTGAAAATACCTAAATTCATGTCTTTTGATATGCTTAAATTGCTGAAGAGGTGGGATAATTCCACTTTAAGAATCTGATTGACTCATGGACCCATCATAGTTGTCTACTGCTGGAGACAGTAGGATTCCCCAACAGGCAGACTCTTCAGTGGAGAATTTAATGCCAACTTTTTTATTTCAGTATTTTTATTTTAAAAAAATTAGAAATTATCTTCTGTTACAGCAAGTCACTGTGGTCATCTATGAGTATGAACATACATTTTTGTGGTTTACGGTACGTATATAGTAGCTACAAAATGTTGTAGCTACTAAAGTCGGCGCTTGGGTTAGACCCATACAAGCAAAGCATAACAGTTCCTTCTACTGACATCATCTAACACTCTACAGAAAGGACTCCAAATGAAAACATGCTGAAACTTCAGAATTCAGGGTATAATTCTGAGACCTCAGCACTGAACTGACAGAGGTTTGTTACGGAGAAAATGAGCTTTTGTTGAATTAAGTTCCATTTTGCTAAATCTTTCAGATATGTGGAAGAGATACATGCAAAAATGTATGACTAAGAATGACTTTTTGACTTTTGTGATCTTAGACTTGACAGACCTATTAATGTGAAATGATTTACAGGCAATTTCAGGTGACTTCTTCAGATGGAAAAATGAGTTTTCAGTGATGATGAATATAATGCTGTGAAATTGATTTTATGTGCTTTATTGATAAGACCAAGTGCTGTCTGACAGTAATTGTGTATTGTTGGTGCTATATGTTAACATTTTACATTTAAGCAGAAATTACACAATGACCTGACTTTGTGCTGTTTCCGTTATTGTATGTTACAAAAGTATTAAGCTTTCCTGGAGTCATTTTAACTACTAAAGCAGGATCGTGATGCATAACTGCTAAAGGAAGAGATATCTTGAAGAATGTAACTGTGTAATCTTAACATTAACATAGTAACAACATTTCAAGATGACTGTTTGCTTTTAATTTCTCAGTTTGAGAAGGTGCATCATTCTTGACAATAATTGGCATTTTAAGAAAAAGATATATCCATTAAGGAAGTGTATGTATGTGTACAGTTAGTACTTGCCTAAGAGTTTCTTACTAGCTTTGTTTATAAATACAGTCCATGGTTATACTCTAAGGTGAGACTTTCAAGGCTCAATAGGAAATTTATTTATTAAATTAATGGGCTTTGTGTAACTGAATTTCTTAACTGGTTTTGAATATCTCATTCTCAGTGAAAAAAGGCTCAATCCTGCAAACAGTTAAGCATACAAGTAGTTCCTATGAGCACAGCCTCTATAAAATGACATCTAGCTACCTTTTTTCTTTCTAAACATAAAGTATAGCATATGGACATTTTATTGGCTGTCATTCTAAAATGCAAGTAGTACTTCTGGCTTGGTTTGGTGATTTATATTAAAAATTCCTCCTGTGTTTTACAGCTGGAATAGATATTGCCTGATATATACATATATTTTTAACATAAGCAATTATTTTTCATTATCTGATTTCCAGGTTCCCCTGGACCATCCAGTGATCACAGTAGTGGAGCTTCATCACCTCTCTTTGACAGTGGCTTACATTTAAATGGAAACTCAACTAACACTGTAAGCAAATGAATAATAAAAACATGGTGTAAGCTATGTAAGTTCTCTTCCCATTCTGAACTTCAAAATGCTAGTGTAGGACTGTAAGACTACTCTAATTTTGTTGTTGTTGTTGTTGTTTGTGTGTTTGTTTGTTTGATTGATTTTTAGGGCATATACTGTAAAATTCTGTACTTACAAAGTAGTCAACATGGGGCCCTGGGCTGCTAGGTTCTTACTCTGAGACAACTGAGAAGCTTGTAGGAGTGAGCACAGTAAGATTTAATCATTGTTTAGGCATGAATTCCTGTGAACTTTTGCCCTACTTTGTTGAATTGTAGTATTGTACTATTGAATTTAGTCCAGCTAGAGATGCTGAAATGTACATGGAATTCAGAAAATAATGTAAAGTTGAATTATGGAAGCAAACTTTCATGACAGGAAAGAAAGGGAGAAAAAGAGAAAGAAATAAAATAGGAAAGCAGACTTAGGGAAAAAAAGAGGTCTGTTTCTTTAATCCAGAGAATATTCAGTTCTTTTTTCTGAGGTGAACAACTATAATTGAATTAATTGCAGCATTGTGGGAAAAAAAAAATTAAAAATTTCCTTTCTCCAGGAAAAATACTAGTCACCAAAGCCAAAGAAGATAGGATGTCTTAGTAGGTAACAATGTTGCTCCTTTAAAAATGAAGATTGAAGATATAATTACTAGCTGTACAAGCACATGGACCTTCATGCTCAAAACCTGTTTAGCTCCTAACAAATTGCAGCTGTAGTCTTTCCGTTGGATATTAAATTTTACAGAAGGAATGCACAGTGAATGGAGTGAAGGCTTCTCCTCTCCTCTGGTTTTCCTTTTCTTTCCTACTCAGCCAGAGTTGTCAGTGTCTGCTGCTTACTGTACTTCTCCCAGGCTTTTCACTTTTTTGAGCATTGTCTCTCTAAACTGATCCTTAAGGCTTGTTTTTCTCTTATAAATATATATATATGAGATAATATAAACATACTATATACGTATGATAGATAAATAAATAGAAATATGCTTTTCTGTGCTGATACCTGTACCTTACTGCTTGGGGTCCAAACTGAGCATGGATACAGAAGGTTCATGTTTATTTGTTTTTAGTTATCTAGATAATTATTACCTTTAATTACCTTGTATTGTTGTCTTACTAAAGAACCCCAATCTATCCTCAGGGTCCAGCATTCTGCAATGCCTGTCTACCAGGTGCACTGCAGACAAACAAAGTCTTTTCTGCGAAGAGCTTACATTATAAGAAGAGGACTATGGTCAGATGATTGCCTGTGATTGCATTAGCATGTTTTAGTAAATTAATGCCTATTAAGTGCTAGAATGAGTGTGCCATAATAACTTCCAATAATCATTATGACTGTACTGTGGGAATTGCACACTTTGAATTCTATGCATTATAAAAACATAAATAAGTGGCAGGAGTTTTGTAGACTTGTAACAGAGTAATTTAGAGTTAGTTGCCAAGGTAGCACACATAAGACTGTGCATAAGCTTGAAATATAAGTGGAAAAACAGAAAGTAAAAAAAAGGAGAATACTAAGGTACTAACTTGCTTTTATACAGCACTTAATTTTTCTGAAGCTTGACATAAATGTCACATGAGGAACTATGTGTGCACCAGACACCATGACCTAGCAGTGAAATAAAGCAAAACAATCTAGCCTAGTAAAAAAGTCATGATCTCCCTTCATAGGAAACAAAACGAAAAATTGCCAGATTCTTATTGTGAAGTGCAAAAGCAAGGTTCTAAGTATTCTGAGCAGGAATGACTGGCTTTTGAGATGGTCCACTGGAGGTGTGTGGTCAAACTTTTATCAAACTCAACTGTGAGTGTAACAACTGAGCTGTGATCAGATCTTCAAAAGTGGTTATAAATATGTTTCAGCTACCAGCTGGTGAGTGCTTCTACTTTTTTTAATTAGATATTTTCATTTTTACAGTAAAGGAAGAGCAGAACTGACATTTCCTGTAATGGTATTGCCCAGTACGGCTAAGGATATTTAAATCTCTTTTTAATGTCACGTTGGTGGGGGAGATCTGACTCACTTTGAATATTGCATCTTGTAAGTTTGTGTTGCAGTTGTATGTACCTTCCTAACCACAGTCAGATCCATGCCATATTAGACAATGCACATATATTTATGAGTGGAAATGCTGCTTCAAAAAGCACGCAATGTAAAGGAAAGGACAGAAATGAGAGGTAAAGAATTACTGTTATGCCAGTTTTACCAAGCTGTCATTCAGCATGTCTCTTCTCAAAAACAATAATATAGAGACACTTGAGCTAGCTTGCATCATATAGACAGTAGTTTAGCCATGTTAACAACAAGCTGCTTCTGCCTAATATGAAGATACCATTTTCAGTTCTGGTGCTAGCGTACCTCTGTTAGACATATCTTTATCACCTCTGCTGTGAAGCATCTGTTACATATGATGTGATACCATCTTCAGGTTTTATATACATCCTCCCTATAATATCAGAGCAGTTTGCAGTATAGGAGTTTAACAGGGTTCTCTGGAACACAGAGAAGTGAGGTGAAGTGCTCTCTTCACACCTAATTATTTTGTGCTTGGGCACTGTGACAAATGCTATAGAAATTGGTAGTGGCAGATACATTCATCTGTATCTTATAAGTGGTTTATTAAACACAATGTGAAATTTCAGAGGGGAACATAAAACATTCAGAGGAGGTGGTCTCCAGGCTAGTGATTACAGGTTGTTTACCTGAAGGATTCTAACTACAAAACAATGAAGAAAATACTGTAGAGAGATTCTCCTAGATGTCCAAATATCCTAGATGTCCAGGCCAGCTCTGGAGTAATTGGGGATGAAAAAAAAAGAGACCAGAAATAAAAAAAATTCCTGTTTAAGACACCTTTGAATAATATGATAGTTACAATGCAAAGGGAGAATGTAGTAGGTTTTCATTTGTTTGAAAATCCAGCTTCCCTGAATTATCTAAAAGTGATGTTCTAATAAGTGAAGTGAGACCAGAGTAAATTATGATTTTCTGTGTGTTCATATAATTTAAGAACTCTAATTTAATTTTGATAGTGTATGTTTAGTTTAGTTGGTTAAATGAAACTAAACAGGCACTTAAAATTTTCTAAATTGCTTTAAAATATTTTTTCTTTGGTGGCTTTGTTTCATCTGTTAAATTAAAAAGTTTTGCTTTAAAGAAGACATTGCCTACTTCATCACCAAGTATAGTTTTTAAAAAAGAAAAAATACAGGTGCTTAACTCTTCGTGGGACCAGTAGGATGCTAAATCTTCAATGTCTATGGTAGTCCTGGTTCCAGAGTGAGGGAATGATATGGTTCAATCCCAAGTGTGTAAAGGCAAAAAGGGAAGAGGATCCAAGAAAGGGGGGTGGACACCCTCTTGCTGAGAGTAAAAGCTATTCTGATGGATAGTTCAGTGGAATGTGTGACCAGACCATTGAATTGAGATTTAGTTGATGCCCTACATCTGAAAGCTTCAGTAGTTTTATTTTTCGAATGTTCCTGTAGTGTCTTCCAATTCAGTATAAACACACTATTGATCATTCTTAAGTTTTATTTTATTCTTCATTTTTATCGTCCTGTAGCTCACTTTAAGGAAGAAAAGTTTCAGGATTTCAGATCAATACCTTTTCTATTAGAATGGTTTAGCATGTGATACCGATAGGCTCTGCCAACTCTTGATCTGAAAATCCATGAGTTTCTCACTGAATATGAAAGCAATGTAACTTTAAATTGACTTCTGATTCACAGTGTATCATTTGGTAATGTACGTGCATAAAATGTAACTAATGTCATAAATACAAAAAATAGCTCACTTAGAGGTACAGCGCTGGTTACTCTCATGAAAGTAATCATCACCATGGCTTCCATTTATTTGCTGAAGAGAAACTTAAAATAGATGAACACAGCTAGCTACACTTAAATATTTTGGACTGCTGCTGTGCTGAGGACCTTTATGAAATGAGATAAACACACTGCAAATAGGTGTGCTCCTTTTTCTCAATTAATAAAATATGAAGTGACAGTCCCCTTTCCACCTACAGGGAAAAATAATCCAAATTTCTGTTTCTGATTACACCTCTCAGAAATCATAGCAATAGAAGCTGAAAAAAGCCTATTAAATAGCACCTTCCTACTCCACTACTATAGAATTGTTGAGGAAATGCCTTTGATATTGAGTATTGAAATAGTTTGATTTAGATTTAGCTGTTCAAAAGTGCTGTGTTTTTCTAATTCTGATTAGAGTTGATTGGGACTTTCACTATGACATTAATGAAATGAATAAAAGGTATCTTTAAAAGTCTTATCTTTTAGTTGTATTGATCCCCACTGTTGCTGCTAATCCTTTCAGCAGACTTATTTCTTCTAGTATTTAACATCTGATTGATCAGGTTGGTCATTTCTTCTGCACAGAAGTTAAACACTTGTTTAATTTCCCAGTAAATTTAAGTCAAATATGGTTTTAGGATTTTTTTTTTTTAACTTAGAGCCTTAACAAAAGCTGGTGAAAGGAAATTTGAAAGGAAAGCTGGCATTGAAAATACAAAGAAAGTCTTACTAGCTGCTAAGTAAATGAACACTGAACAATATTTGCTGCTTTATGACATCTAATACTAGTTTTAAAAGTATTCACTTCAAACACTGAAAATTATTCTGATATTCACACACCTTCGAAGAAGGCAGCTTCAATTTTTTAAGTGGGGCTGGCCTAAATCCAAGTCTGTTTCCACTGGAAGAGAAGTCAAAGCCCAAGAAAGGTCAGATAAAAGATTATGGCTTTGTTATTTATCTTTCAGAAAAAAGTGCAGCAGGATGACAATGGAACTAATGTGCCAAGTAGAAAACAGTAACTTGCATTTGTTAGGTATCTGGTTTCATTTTTTAATTATACATATTTTTCCCATACACAGCCCTTCATGTGAATGCATCGTTTCTTATAGTTCTTATGAATTTGTTCATTTTAGTTTGCAGCAGCAGCAAAAAGAAAATGCCTTAGGAGACAAAGCCCAATTTATTACTTTTTTTATAATTTCTTTTTAAAATTTTTATAATAGAAATTGGGTCATTTTCTTTATCCTTATGCATTTCCTTTTTTAATTACACTTGTGCTTAAAATATTTCGAGTCCCTTTGCTTACTTGATGGATCATAGGGAGCAATTCATCTGACTAGTCACCAGGGATCTGCTTTAGGGAGAGTTGTATTGCTGTGTAGGTTGCACTGAGTGTATTGAGTACCTTTCATTTGCACAGAGAGACAAAGGAGTTTTGGGGAGCGGTGTTATTTGTTAATGAATGATGCTTTTCTGTTTGGCCTACGATATTCAGGAGTGCAGAATGAGAGCTGTGGAGGAATTAAATTTACATTTGATTCTTGGACAAAATCATGTCTCTTTTTTCTCTTATTATCTGTTCTCCTGGTTGTGACTACAAATGTGCAAAATGGACCACTTCAGGTCAGAGCTAGATTATAAAGAGAAGCTAGAAATTTGAAATTCTGTTGTATGAGTAAACGAAATTATGACTATTCCTCACCTGTTGCCAACATGTTGAACAGAAGAAGCAGCCATCTTTCTTGTGTTTTAGCAGGGAGTATCAGAAGTCCTTGGTTAGAGGGAAATATGTGTGGTAGCATTCATGAGACAGAAGACTAAATGAGTAAGCTGAAGTGTTAGAAGACATGAAAGCAAGCTTTTTCTTTTTTTTTTTTTTTTTTTTAAACCAGAAAGATCCATCTACTGTTGCCCCAAGTTAGTGTTCGATTGCTGTTCCAAAAACCAGGCCCTGGTAATGATCAGCGTGGAAACAGAGAGGCATATAGTGTTGACCTGCTTCTAGATTTGATGTTAGCATAGATGAACTCCAGCAGTTCAGGTATATGCTATAAATGGCTTATAGTGAAAAATGTTAGTAAAATTGAGGCAATGAGTTATCCCACAAAGTGACATCCAGTGTCATTCCACAAGTTCCTGCGACAAACTGACACTTACTGAGCTCCTAGTTGGTGATACAAGCAAGAGTCAAGCCTCAGATTTATCCTGAGGGATGTGCAGACTGTGTGGAGTTCAAAGAATTTCCCTAACCTTGAGCTAATTTTTCTAAGCAAGGACAGCATGCCCCATTTGGGGATATGAAAGGCTGCCAAAAGCTGTCTCTAACAGCTGAAGTTTGGGTACCCTTGCATTTATAGTGTAATGCCATAATAATCTCAACATTATATTTTGTTCTGTTCTTTTCCTTATATACCTTTAATGTTGGGTTTTGATTCCTGACTGCAGTTATAGTTTGAGAAGAGTCATAATTACTTCCTGCTTTTTATGCTGAGATTTAATATAAACTATTTTGGCCCCTGTCCCCTACCCCCAAAGGAAGAATATATCTGGAAAGGTGTTCCAGGCAAGGTTGTTGAGGTTACTCAGGAACCAATTACATACTAGCTCGAGGGAAACAAATTAAAGAAAAAGGTGCAAGATTCTGTCAAATAGTCCATATGCATTCTCTAAAAATATCTTAGTCAGGCTTGTACCTTATTGGTTCATTAAAAAAATAATAATGTAATAGCACCTAGCAGCACAGCTGTAATGAAATATTCATTAATATTTCCACTGTAAATCACTTCTAGAGAAACTTATATAATTGAAAGGTTTTTAATTTGTTCCTCACCGGTAGAATAGTAATCCCATTGATTTAAATGCATAGCTACTGCAGTGAATAGGGCAGTGTAAGTCCCTAACATGTACTGCTATACAGACTCTCCCTGTAAACACCACATATAGGTGCACAGTGTCTGCAAAACCATCCATTAATTAAAAAGCATTAAATGTCTTCAAGAGCAGTCATTAAATTTCAAAAGGATGCATGTGATGCAGCATTAGAATTAAAACAATGTATCTTTTCTGTGATAGAAAGGGAGGGGTAGTATCCTTGTTTCACATGCTGTTTCACCTTCCTCCCATTTAATTAAACAATGTCTGCCAATTAAAATAATGTAGAATAGAGCTGTATAATTAAAAGTTGCTGCTTTCACTGAATTTTAAAGACATCAAATTACTTGTCCAAATTGTTACTTCGTCTGGAAGAGCTTGTTTCCTGTTTAGAAGCCTTTATCTATTAAATGATTTGGTGATGCATACTTTACCAGATAATTACTGCCTTCTTAAAGCTGTCACAGAATTGTGCACCTGCATCTAAGAATTCCATTAAAAATAAATAAACACAGACCCTCTCCTGAATTGATGCTTCTTCAAAGGAATGCACAGGTATTTTGATACCATCATTAAATCCCTCTGAATTCTGAGACAAGCTGAATGCTCTAATTGACTCCTATTTACAGTAGATATCTCAATAATGTGTTTCTTTAGCTGGGCATCACAAGAGTTTCACTCATGTCTCTACTCCTGGCTGAACACTTGTTGATTGTGTTGTTCAATGATTAAAGTAAGCTAATGTAAGACTCTTTTACTGCTAATTGGAGCAGTCTTGTTTTCTTCTCCAACCAGTCTACAGCCTCTGTTTCCTGTCTGTCCCTGGAATAAGTATTAGCAAATGCTCAGCCACACATTGGTCAGATCAGTTCATTGATCCACTGAAAACTAATCCTACCTATATATAAATATATATTTTATATATATACATGGTATATACAATATATACATATATTTCAGTCACAGACCTGACTGAAAACTGTGGAGAGAGCTCATCCAATTCACTGTGAGTTGAATTGTTGCTGGTGCTGTTGCAAGAAATTATATAACTCTAATTCTCTTCCTCCAGAATAAGCGTAAGACAAATCTGCCTACTTTGAAAAGCATATTATATTGAGAGCTTTCTTTTGAGTAATGCTGTAATATTTTTAGTAATGGAATTTTGACAAGATGCACTCCAGTTTGCACCAAAAAGATGCAAGAAGGTTAGTATTTACTAATCCAAAAGTTTTTACCAAAATCCATTAAAATTTATTGGCCAATGTTTTCAGTTATAGCTTAAGGAAATGAAGCTATGCCAAGCCATTTTTTAGCATTTCAGAGTTCGAGGACGTCCAGAGTCTGGACGATGCTCTTAGTCATATGATTTAGTTTTAGGTAGTCCTGCGAGGAGCAGGGAGTTGGACTCGATTATCCTTATGGGTCCCTTCCAACTTGAGATATTCTATGATTCTATGGTGCTATGATTTCAACCTCAGAGTTGTTTTTGCTAGGAAAATATTTCAATATACAACAAATATCAAATGTATTAATGTTGCTAGCATTTTCATATACATATTTTATAGAGAAATATTTTATATTCTTCTCAGAAATTCTCAGCAATGCTCACTAAAGCAGAAATAGCAAAAATACCTCGAAAGATAAATAACAGCATCATCATAATCATCTCTTTTTGAACCAGTATCAACAAAGACAGTAATCTAGAATTAGTCATGCCTCTTACATATATATGTGCTTGGTAGAAATACCAGTTTATGGAACAGGCTCAAGACTTTAATGATACACTTTGAAATAATAAATCCTCTAAAGCAAAAAATGGATAAATTCCAAATGATCAGTAAAAGGTTATATTTTTTCCTAATGGGTGTCACACTTGATTCTTATGTCATAGAATCATAGAATCATTTAGGTTGGAAAACACCCTTAAGATCATTGAATCCAACTCGATGTTAACCTAACACTACCAAATCCACCACTAAACCATGTCCCTAAGCACCACGTATATACATCTTTTAAATACCTCCAGGGATGGTGACTCAACCACTTCCCTGGGCAGCCTGTTCCAATGCGTGACAACCTTTTCAGTGAAGAAATTTTTCCTAATATCCAATCTAAACCTCCCCTGGCACAACTTGAGGCCATTTCCTCTCATCCTATTGCTTGTTACTTGGGAAAAGAGACCAACACCCACCTCACCACAACCTCCTTTCAGGTAGTTGTAGAGAGTGATAAGGTCTCCCCTCAGCCTCCTTTTCCCCCGACGCTAAACAACCCCAGTTCTCTCAGCCGTTCCTCATAAGACTTGTGCTCTAGACCCTTCACCAGCTTCGTTACGCTTCTTTGGACACGCTCCAGCACCTCAAGTCTGTCTTGTAGTGAGAGGCCCAAAACTGAACACAGCATTCAAGGTGCAGCCTCATCAGTCCCAAGTACAAAGGGACGATCACTTCCCTCGTCCTGCTGGCCACACTATTTCTAATACAAGCCAGGATGCTATTGGCCTTCTTGGCCACCTGGGCACACTGCTGGCTCACATTCGGCGGCAGTCGACCAACACCCCAGGTCCTTTTCCATCAGGCAGCTTTCCAGCCACTCTTCCCCAAGCCTGTAGAGTTGCATGTAGAGGTTGTTGTGACCCAAGTGCAGGAGCCGGCACTTAGCCTTGTTGAACCTCATACAATTGGCCTTGGCCCATCAATCCAGCCTGTCCAGATCCCTCTGTAGTGCCTTCCTTCCCTCAAGCAGATCAACACTCCCACCCAACTTGGTGTGATCTGCAAACTTACTGAGGGTGCACTCGATCCCCTTGTCCAGATCATTGATAAAGATATTAAACAGAACTGGCCCCAGTACTGAGCCTTGGGGAACACCACTTGTGACCGGCCGCCAACTGGATTTAACTCCATTCACTGCAACTCTTTGGGCCCGACCATCCAGCCAGTTTTTTACCCAATGAAGAGTATGCCCGTCCAAGCCATGAGCAGCCAGTTTCTCCAGGAGAATGCTGTGGGAAACTGTGTCAAAGGCTTTACTAAAGTCCAGGTAAACAACATCCACAGCCTTTCCCTCATCCACTAAGTGAGTCATCTTGTCATAGAAGGAGATCAGGTTAGGCAAGCAGGACCTGCCTTTCATAAACCCATGCTGACTGGGCCTGGTTGTCCTGTACATGCTATGTGATGGCACTCAAGATGATCTGCTCCATAATCTTCCCTGGCACTTAGGTCAGGCTGACAGGCCTGTAGTTCCCCAGATCCTCCTTCTGGCCCTTCTTGTAGACGGCATCACGTTTGCTAACCTTTTATTTCTGTTTAGATTGTTTTATCTTTCAATCTTCACCAAAGTAACAATTAATTAAATTTTTTAATTCATATAAGTTAAAATAAATTCATTGAAAGTTAAGTTTACAAGTGTATATCTTGCCAGTCATTTGAAACCCTCAAACATGCAGTTTAGCAAATAACTGCAAAAATTAAGGAGTTTTGATAGAAAATCAAACTCTTGTAGAACACAAATAAGTCTTTTGTGAAATCATTTGCACTTGTTACATTTACAGTTGAAAGCTCAGATATTCATAAGAAGTTCTCCTGTCCTCTCAATGCTGGTGACAACAGCAAGGCATTGTGGTAGCAAAGAAAAAAAGTAACTTGTTTCAAGGGAAGAAATCGTTGATGCTAATTAGTTTAGTCTCCTAAGAATAAACTGTGCCAATTATTGTTGCCTCTTTGCTTAATTGTGGTATGAGAATGTTTGCAATAGATACACTGCTGCTCCAGTTATAGTCCTTCATCTACATACACTATGAAGACTTTGCAAGACTTGCCTTTCTGCAAACCGGATAGTATTTGTAATATGAGATGAAAAGTATATTTAACAGCAGGCTTAATCATGCTCAGTAATATGACCCTGAGTATTTCTGACTCCAAAAGTGAATTAACCAGCTTCAACCTGCCTGAAACCCATGTTTAACAAAAGAGTGATATGTCAACCTAAAATATCACTGTGGCTGCTTCCAAGGTGCAGCCCTAGCAGAAACTGCAAATTAAATTACTAGGGAGGGTTCAGAAACACTTCCTTCTGAGGACATGACATTTTTCTTGCAGAGATTTAGAATCAATGACAGTTTAAAAAAAAAGTAAGGTCAAATAACTGAGTTTCCCAAGCTCTGCAAATCGTATGTCTCAAAAAGATGAAAAGTTGACAGTCCCAGCCAGCTGTGATCTTTTGCCTTCCTTCCTATGTTCTTAGTGGAAACTTAATTATAGAGACATGTCTGATTAGATCTCCCACTTAGTGGAGGACTTTCTGGACTCATTCAGCTTCTGGGAAGACTTCTTGGTTGCCCCATAATGAGTTGTTGTACAGTTGTTCAAAAAAGCAACAAAGCATTAGCCTACATTGTCCTTCATAGGTCAATGATTGCTAACAGGATACAGAATCAGACCCTCCTCCAGGTCAACAATACACAGCTGTCCCAGGTGGGTAGTGATTATGTGTCATTACAACCTGATTCTTGTTCAGTGTTCTGTCAAAAATGAGATTTTTGTGTTCAATCCATTTCTTAATGGACAGGTGTTACAAACAAATTGGCATTAATTGGCAACATTGTTGGTGGTCTCAGCAGAAAGCCAAAGGTGTGAAATGAACCAAAGGATAAAAGCTGTGATCGCAGAGATGATCTCTAAACAGCCAAATTATTTTAGTGCTTTGGAGGAACGGTGTGGACAGTTTTCAACATAAGCAGCAGCAGCTGTTTAGTAGGCAGAAGGCTTGAAGGTCAGCCAGCTCAGTACACTGGGACAGACCAAAGGACCATCTAGCCAAATAGCTTGTTCCCAGCAGATGCCCTCAAGAGAATACAGAAACAGAGGAAATATGTAAAATTATTTATGGGGCATATTTCCTGCACCTCCAGTGATTTCTGGCATAGGGGCTTCCTGAGCCAGAGTTTGTTATATAGATAAATACGTTGTTTCTTTGGTTTTATCCTACTGTCTTTTACTTCTAATCAATACCCCTGCTTCTTATATGAAAAGGACAAGTGAACCACTGTTTCCTAATCCCTTTCTCTGTTATTTATTTTTTTACATACCTTTGTCATACAATTCCTTCAGCTGCTGCTTTTCCAGACTAATGAATCTTTGTTTACTTAATTGTTATTTGTATGAAAATGATTCCATTCCTTTCAACATCTGCTTTTCCCACAACAGCAAGATCTTATTTTTGAGTGTTAATCACCTGTTCATATCCCATTACAGTATGGGGAAAGTTAATATTGTCTTTCCTCATGTGCATTACTATACATTTATCTACCACATTTTTAGCAGTCCTTTTATCTCTCAGTCATTCAGTATCACGAGCTGCTTCTGCAGCTGTTTGCAGTTTGGTTTTCTTTTTATCGTTCTTCGTTACTTGTTGTGCATAGTAAACTTGGTTCAGTCTGGTGTTCACCATCTTGTCCAGATCATTAATAGATATACTGAACAGCATATGTAACTGTGGGAGTCCACTGATAGTGCCCCTCCGCAGTGAAAACTGGTTCTTAACTGCTGTGTTTTGCTTGCTATATTTTAGCTAATTATTAATTTGTGTGAGGATTTCACCTTATTTCACAGCAAATTAGTTAAGAACTAATTTTGTGAGGGACAAAAAGTTTTTGGAAACCCAAGTACGCCTTAGCAATTGCTTCTCTCATATTAATTAACAGTTTTGGACAACTCTAAAAGATTTGTGAGGCATGACCTCTGTTTGCAAAAGTTGTATTGACTTGCTTCTTCCCCAATTTCTTATTTTTATCCATGTGTTTTGAAGGGGATACATCAAAGGATCTGTCTCAGATGGAAGTGTTGATAGATTATAGGGCAAACTGAACAAAATGAACTGCTGGTCCTATGATAGTATTTTGTTTCTATGCAGTGATCTTATGGCCATATGTATGCCCTCTTTTGTCCTTAAGAAGACAAAGAGGGGTCAGTCCAACTTCATGCTCTACCATAAACTGGTTAGTAGAATATGGCTTAGTAAGAAACAGACATTTGAAACTTGGACCAGTTTGACCCCTTCATATCCTTTCCCTGTTCTTGGTCATTAATGTTCAGATCATGCAGTAGGGTTTCTGCAGGTATAAGTAGTCCAGAACTGGGGGAAAAAAATAAATTACTCTTTCCAATGTGTTTTTCAAATATCAAAACTTTGAAATTGTCTGGAGAAGCCGCATTTTCTTTAGGGGTTTACATCAGTTGTAACAGTTTAGCATTTTGGCAGGAATATTTCTATACTGTCGTATCATAACTTTGGGCTTAATAGATTTTGACCAAGTGGTTTTGGCCATTTTTTCCCCTTCAATTCATGCATCTAATGAATAGCTGTGATGTAGATTTTCTGAAATTCTGATCTTTACTTACATTGAGATATATTTTCTTTACACTGGTATCCTACTAAAGCATTTGATTGAAGCTTAAGAGACCAAATGGAAACATTAAATTGCCAATGACCCACTCATGAATTTTTTACTGCCAAATGCTCTTAAATTGCCTAGAATGTTACAGAATATTGTTCCACAGCCTGCTAAGAAGTACAGCTAATAGTTCACAAGAAAAAGACAGATTTTTATGTTTAAATTGTCTAGATGTTTTCTGTATCTTGAGAGTTGAGAGGATGGGAACAATAGGTGAAAGTGCTGCAGGAATTTTTATGTTCCTTTATTTTCTGGTTCTTGGATTTAAATTCGGTGATCATATTCAAGCATTTATGTTTGACTGTAATAAGCTACCTTCTGCTTTATTCTTAGACATTTCAGTTTCCAGACAGGCACGTTAGATTATGTTGATCAACTTCAGATTGCATGTGGTTCTGTCAATTATTTTAATTTGTACAGAATTCTAAAATATGCATCAGATTCTTCACTATGATATTATTAAATTATTACTAAGCTTTGGAGACACCTTAGCCTTTTGTGGCTAATTCTAGGAAATAGAATTAGTCTCTGGACTTGATTATGAAATATTCATACTGCAACAACACCAGATCTCAATCAAATGAAAGCTGGATTGTTCTAGGGATTGCAAATATTCTAAGTGAAATTCCTTTCCCCAAAGAGATTGCAGTCTAAAAGATTCTTTAGTGTTACCAACTCTAGCAATTTCATTACAAATTTTTCATTTACTAGAAAAGTGTCCCTTAATCACTGACTCTCAGTCGTCCTGTTAGAATGTGAAACTCACTATTTTGATTTATTTAAAGAAGTAAATAGAAAAATCAGCCCTTGCTGACTGTAAGAAGGAGCTTTAGGGGGAAAAAAAATAACCCTCAATCCTTATGAGCAAGAAAAAGAAATAGAAATAGAACAATTCCCAGAATGCTTTTTATTTTGAGTAAGTTTTATGGCTTTTGAACACCTGGGCATAACAGAGCTGAAGTTGGGTCATTCTGTGGTTTATTTGCTTTTGTAAGTACTACTCAGTGCATATTACAGCTCGTATAAAAATAACCAACTTTCAACTCCCTTGTCTACTGGAAAGCTGTCTGTACAACATGGGACAAATAATTTTGGTTCAGAGACAGCACAGACGCCTAACTTTGACCTAAATATCTATCCTTCTCAGCTGCCTTTCTGTAAATAGTATTGCTATCTTTATAAAAGAGTGAAATGCTCAACTGTCATGGTAGTGCGGAGATATAAATACCAATAAAAACTTTTCAATTTATCATTTTTATGCATTCTATAAGAAACTCCTAGCTCATGCTATTGTTTATTTAATAAGCATTTTTTTAAGCTCATAATCATGCTCATAAATCTCAGTTGGTACACTGAGCAGTGGTTTCCAGCATTTTCTAATCTGTTTCTAATTTAATTGATTTTTGCCTGTAAACGCTATTTTGAAATCATTTGCAAACAAAACCAGTTACCATATTTTTTGACAATTTGGGCATAGTTCTGTACTTTCAGTCATTGATACAATGATGTAAACCTCTGGATATTATTTCACAAGGAACAAACTGCATATTCTGCAAGTGTATATCGACTAAGATGTATATCTCTCTGCAGTTTCCTGAGTGTTTTAGTGCTAGTGGTTCTGTGACAACTTTTAAAATTTCATAAATATTTTCTTTTTATCATGTTTCATTCCTGATGCCTTCATGCACTATTTAGTTGCAATAAGATGCTACATATATGAGCAGGCTGAACAGTCTGTACATAAGCTCTAGGTTAGGTTTGAGTAGACCCTTTTATCAATAGCTATATATCCAGGCTAATTCCCCTAACTTAATTTGCATTTGCACACATTTGATTTAAGATTATTTTCTTTTGTATGCCATAGTTACATGAAATGAGTAGATTGTAAAATTTTATATTTTCACTATTCTGGGATCTGGACATCCTTTACTGCTTCGATAGTATCAGCAATCTTGCCTTCTAGTAGAAGCATTTGAAGGAAAACTTCAAAGATGAAATTTCAAAATTCATCAGTCCGTATATGGATAGTGATAACACAGAAATCAGAATTTTAAATCTACTATTAAATAACATTATGGATAAAAGTCACAATGTGCAAATAAGAAACCAGTATTCTCTAATGTAGTCTTTACATTAGGATATTATTTGTGTCTGTTTCTCTGATGATTGTTCGAGGCATGTAGAAGAGTTGCACAGACCAAATTAATTTAAACCAAAAATGTATTTTATGTTGCATTTAGAGAAAATTCAGGACATTTGTGACTAAAAACTATTTCCTTTTTATTGTCAGTTATAAATGTTAACAAAAATATAAATATCTTTAATGTTAAAGTAATACTGAAATTAAGTCACAAGCATAATATCCAGATACGTAGCGTTTCTTTCTACAAGAATGCTTCTTTTTATTTCTCTACTAAATCCTGAGTTTCTTGAATAGTTTTATTGCTATGATTATTCACTTCTGAGACAAGCAGAGCCAGAGATGCATATTCATGTTTTTTTCACTATATTGTCTGATAAACTGCACTTACTGATTCTCATTTATTCTGCACAGGCTCCATCATCACCTTCTTCACCCATAGCTAATGAACCAAAATATGAGAAGCGCTGGCTAGACACCTTATCAGTTCCTCTGTCAATGGCTCGAATCTCGAGGTACAAAGCTGGAACAGATAAATTAAGGTTTGTAATCTAAAAGGGGAAGCACTGGATTAGCTAGCTGTACCTAATATTTTGCTGTGGAGTGTTGGCTCTGTAAAAATTCTTTGAGTGGAGACCTGAAAGTCTTCTTATTGAAAACTATGCAGTCCATCTTCTCTTGAGATTAATGGCATGCATGGTGATTACCAAAGATAAAGTAAAAAAGGACAATAAATATAGCTCCTACAAATATGTTTCTATAATCTGGTGTATCTTGGGAATTTAGTTAGCATCAGCAGCTAGTACAGAGGTTAAGCTTGGTGTTACTTGAATTAATTTTTAATGTACTACATTTCATTCCGTATCTCTAATAGAATACTTCTATATTCCCAAATTCTAATATTGTCGATTAACTGTCCTTTTTCTTTACAAATGATAACATAGTGCACGATCATCATGACTATGCTGCATATCATTGTCATATGGAAACTTGTATTGACAAGAGATTAGTACATGGTACAAAATATTGCATTTTTGATCGTAGAATCTTTTTGCATCTCAGAGACCTAAGTCTTGATTCATAAAGTAGCCCTGGAATAGGATGTCAGAGGTGATTTTCCTGGACTTCAGGAAAGATGAAAGCAAAAGTGAAATTTAATAAAGCTTCAATAAATAATATGCTTGAGAAAGGTTTAACACATCACAGCATGCATCAGCTTTTTTCTGCAAACCATTCCATGTGGTAAGACTGCCTCAAATCTACCAGTAGTTGTGGTCCAAGTAGTCCACAGTTCTCCATACGTATGAGAAGAGGAGTTCATTCAGTGTTGTTATTTTCCATTTTCTTTATAGGTTGCCCTATATTTATTTACTTCTAATTCTTGTTAATGAGAGAATTGGAATCTCTATTGAAGCATCCACTCTACAGGTCACCTGCTATCAGGAGATACCAGAAATTCATGTGGATAATTTTCTTGATCTATGCCAGATTTGTTACCTGTTTTCTGAAAATGACCTGAAAAACATTATTTTTCTAGTAGGACAGTTATGCTGCTTTCACTTAGAGCAATTAGTCTCCTAAATCAGTTGGCAACTCCTCTCCTAGACTTTGTGTTAAAGCATCACAGGTGAATAATAATAAATTGTCCAGAAAAGTTTTAGGTTCTTCCACAGTCTTTGTCTGAACTCTTAATTCCATTTTATTTAGTCTTTCATCACTTCCTCCACCACTTCATGTGGTCCGACCCTTCCCAATCTATCACAACCCTCCAACCATTAGAAGTTCTCCTGTCAGTTAAGTGAACAAATCTCTGTGTGCACATTTAGACATCAACTCATCACCAACTTATCATCAATGTTCTGAAATGTAAAGGGTAAGTGGAAGAAGATAGAACATTAAACCTCTGAGTTCAGTTATGATCCTGATAGTTTGAAGCAGTTTCACTCCTGTTCTGTGCACTGTATGCATTAGATGGGGCAATCCCAAGGGGTTCCAGTTCCCAAAACAGTAGCGTGTGCATTTTGAGAATTCTTTGAAGTAAAACACCTTCTGATATTGTACTGGCTCTGGCTGAGATGGAGTTAATTTTCTTCATAGCAGCCCATATGGTGCTGTGTTTTGGTTTGTGACTAAACAATGTTAATAACACACCAGTGTTTTGGTTGTTGCTGAGCCGTGCTTGCACAACATGAAGGCTTTCTCTTTTTCCTGCTCTGCTCCCACTCAATGAGTAGGCCGGGGGTGCGCAAGAAGTTGGGAGGGGGCACAGCCTGGGCAGCTGACCCAAATTGACCAAAGGGATATTCCATGCCATGTAACATCATGCTCAGCAATAAAAACTGAGAAGAGGGGGTTTGGGGGAGCTAGCCATTGCTTAGAGACTGACTGGGCATCATTCTGCTTGTGAGATGGTGAGTGGTTGCTTTTGCATCGCTTGTTTTGTTGTGGGTTGGTTTGTTGGGTTTTTTTCCTCTTCCCTTTGCTTATTAAACTATCTTTATTTCAACCCACGAGTATTCTTGCTCTTCCTTTTCTCTCTGCTGTCCCACTGGAGAGGGGTGGAGGAGTGAGTGGCAGCATGGATGCTTAGCTGCTGGCCCAGGATCAACCCATCACAGATATATTTTTCTTGTAAGGATTGAGAAGCTTTGTGCTTTCAGTTTCAGTCTTGGAGAGACACATTCTCTTGTGATGCATCTCACTCCCATATATATTTAGTATACACAGCAGTCCTTTATTCCTGGTGGTTTTTTTTCCTTTTTGTTGTAAACACTCTAAAGAAAGATGAAATCGTTTCATAAAGCCTATAACTATCCCATGATACTTTAGTTCTCCTAAATGCTCCTTGCTTATTTTGGTAAACCAACAAGAACATCTATATGAGCATTAAAGGAATACCACCTTGAGATTAACTGCGGATGAGGTGTTTCCTATGCTCTTACTAAAGGTGTTTATTTGTGCGTGAGGGATACCAGACTGTTCTTACCCTATTCTCTCCTCCTCTGAAATACATGTACATATTTTTACTATTACCCACTTGTATCCTTTCTTTTACATTTCCCCATGTTCATATAAGCATGAATTCCAACATTTGTCTTCAGTAATTGCTCTCTAAAATCAAGTGTCTGCTTTGCATGAAATAAAACCTACAAGCAATTACAAGTATAAATGGTGGCATCAGTCTAGATAACAATCCTCCTTTCAACCATATCTACACATCTCTGCTCCCTTTCACATTTCAACCATCAGTCTAAAGTCATTTGAATGAGTCCATGACAATTCCCCTGAATGTATCATGGATCCTTCTGACCAATTTGCTAATTTTGCCATTCTCTGAATATTTACTTGGAGCCTATTCGCGTACATTGGTAGACAGCATGCCTGCTTTTTCAGTATTAAATGAGTCCATGAGTCTATATGTCATCCTTGTAACTTTTTGTCTCCCTCATGTTTTTTGTCATAACTTTGTTTTGTTGCAGTGCTTCATTGTATTTTATCCTCTAAGTTACCTCAGTTGATCTTGAGAAGGTGCACTGACACCAGAACAGCCAGATTACTTTTTAAGTCTGTGTTGTTGAAGTATTGGAACTACCTTCTGTAGTGTCACACACACAGCTGTGTGCCTTCTCTTCAGCTAGATGGACTGTATGAAAGGTCTTTTGCTCTACTTCCTACCTGAATTAAATTCAGAGAGGTCTGTATCGTTCTTTCCATCAAAATTATCTACACCCCGTTGGCTTTTGACATTGCCTTGTAACTATGCAAAATGTTATGGCTTGTGAAAGGATATTGAAGCCTGTATGATTATTTTGCTATCCACTCACAGGTAATGCACACTCTGCTTTCTTCAATCCTTCTTTTCCCTGATAGAAAAACAGCTTTTTCAGCTGTGAAATTCTTGCAGTTGGCTACAGCAGACTTAGCATACTTTTGTTACTAAAATCAATCACAGACTGATTGTTTTAATATGTAGTATTGTATATTCTATGTATAGTATCTGTAAGTCCAACTACTCTTGCTGTTCTGATGTCGTAAACTGCTGTCAGCCAGTCTGGATGGTCCCTCTGACCTCATTCACTTTTCTTCTCCATCATATTCAAGATTGTTTCATATTTTCAGTGTTCTTTTTCTGGTGGTGTAAATAAGCTCTGACTTTCAGATAACCTTAGGAACGAGAAAAAGATTGTCTGTTGTCAGGTCAAGCAGAGTCTGATATGTTACTGAAGGACATCTTTTTGTTGCCTTTATTTTAAAAAAATACAGAGTATGACAATGTATGGCATGTCAGCATCTTGCTCAATATTTTTGACCATTTTTCAGTTAGAAACATGCTATATACCTAGAGTTGTCTGTTAGACTGCAGTATACTTTTATTGCAGTTTAGAACAAATCTAGTCTAATCTAATCAGATTAGGCTATATTATTTCCTTTGTGGTTAAACTATGCAGTTTAAATTCCTCTGTACTTCATTTGAGTTTTCCAGTAACTTTGGCGAAAAAGGGCATACTTTTACCTCTTGTGTCATGAGATGGCCAGGAATACCTGTATCTATTTGATTGCTATTCTTTTTTCATTATAAGAGAAAGGAGTTACCTTTGACTTCCCATTTCACTTGACTTTTCATTTTATTTTTCCCAGGAAGTCTTAAGACTGGTGACTTAATGACACGAGTATATATTTCATATATTTTAGATTCTGTCAGCACCATACATATTAACAGTAGCAAGAGAGAATGGGATAGATTTTTTTCCTTCCTTATACATAAAGAGGACTGAATGTAAATACTGCAGAGTGGGACTGTGAAGTATGTTTATCCATATCACAAAACAAAAGCAAAAAAATTCCCCAGAATATTTTAAAGGAAAGATAAGAAATGTAGTAGATGTCATTCCTCTTCTCAACAGAAGAGAAACATTGTATTAACTACTGAAATCACCTTTAATTAGTGTATTTCATATTGTTGATATAATTGGAGTCTGTCTGAATTTTTCTATGCAGCATGCTGATTAGTCTTTTTGATTACTTATTAATTCAATAACTTTTTTATTCACTTGCCTTTATAATATAGCACCAATACTCCTATCGTTCTACACTTCTCACCAATCCATCAATGTCATTTTTCTCTGTAAGAGGTAAGGTAATATACACAGTAAGAACTGTATTCCTGTGAATACTCTTAATTGCTACCTGGTAATGGAAACATTTTTTGAGTGTTGAGGATAGAGTTGGTCACTAAATGTGATGTAAGTTTAACAGAGAAATAATGAGATCAGTAAGTCTTTCTCACCCAAAGGAATTTGTAGTTCATGGTATAGTTTGGGGTGTTTTTATTTTTAAGATCGAAAAGTAAAGATAGATAGTCTTATAGAAGGTGGAGAACGTAGTTCATTCATTTATAATCTTTCATTTTTCTTACAGAATGTTTAAATCCTTATTTGGAAAAATGTATAGATAAGTATTTTTAGTCCTTACAGCAGATACTGACAGTACTATATAATAATTTTTGTTTGCTGTATTGACTGGAGCTTTAAGTGAAGGTACAATAGGTATAACCTTTTCAACATTATGAGTTTAGAGACTGGAAAAAAAAAATTGCTTATTTGGAAGATGGAAATTAAATTGGAGAAATGAGTGGAGTGGAAGTAATTCAGGCCCAGTAGCTATAGGCCCATGTAGCTATGATCCCCATTACAAAACAACTTAATTAGATTTAGGTGTTATTTTCTATTTCTTGGTATTCTGGCCATTGCAATTACTACAGAGTATTGTGTGATTTTTTTAAATGGAGGTTTTTGGGTTTGGGGTTTTTTTAATTGGCTCACTGGTTTCTTAACAGAATCTTTCTGAAGGATTCTATTTTCCATTTTAACATTTCAGTGAGTTAACAAAATGCCTTTAATTAGATAAATAAATTGGAAAGTAAGAAATGGAATAAACCATTTTGGAAAGGTATAAGAATTAAACACAGTCTCTCTGAGTTACAAAAGCTGAATGAGTATTTGCTCACAGTTTTCAGTAACAATTATGTTGAACATGAGGATAAGAAGAACGAGTATGTACCTGAAAGATACCACAATCAAACTAATATGGAGCAATAGGGTGGGAGACAGTGGCAGAGAGATTAAAGTCTAATAAAAGGTAAGATGAAAAAGAAAGTATAGGTTTGGAGGGATGATATTAATAGCTTGCCTTAAGGGCTATTTGACTGATGATGCAGAAAACAGTACACTAATTGAAATAATTGGTGACAGAATCAGCATCATCAGTACAAAAGAGGAGCACAATGTGTTATGAAAGGATGGAACTATTGGAAATGGGATGCAATGTAATAGTACAAAGTGCAGGGGGATGACATTAAGGATTGTTACTACAACAAAAAAACCTATGAAATAGTTTTTCATGGGAGCCTGGTGAAGCCTTTTGGTAGATGGCAGCAGAGGAAGGCAAAGACTGGGTACAGTAGTTAGGCAGAGAATAGCTTTGAAAAACTGCTGTCCTGCAGACTTGTAAAGGAGAAAGAGATATTTTAGAGTATAGCAGGAGAAACACTTTCCAGAAGTCAAAAGCACTAAAACCATTATACAAACACTACTAAGACCCCATCTAGAATCTATGTACAATTCTGGTTATTCAAATTAAAGCATAAAATTTTCTATTGGAAATTTTCTCTTTTCTCAAAAGGTATTGTACTGTCACTAGCTGTTCCTATTTTTAGCTGTAGTGTTTTAGGATTTGGCAACTGGGGTTTCCTTTGGCACTTACGGAATTTTGACTTTTTTCTTTTTCCATTCTGCATAGGGTTGGAAAGTGACATTCATTTTCAATGGCTTTTAGACCTGATAGCCTTGTAATAAAATTGATATATTTCGCTGTGGGGAATGTTTTGTGATTTCTACCATGCCTATTGATTTTTTGACTGTAGTTACAAAGTACTAAAACTAGCTTGGCATCTGCCTGTATTGGAGTCCATTCTGTAACCTTTGTTCTGAATTTGTTGATCTTCAGAGCACTCCAGCAAGCACTTTATTATGCCTTTAGGAATATGAGGCACAGGGCAATTTATTGTTTTTTACTACATTGTTCAGGTGATATGTAAAAAGAATAAGCCATGAAGTCAGTGGATTTTTTAAAAAAATTGTGCTATGTACAGTTTTTTAAGGACTGCCTGAAGACTGCTGTGTGTGTTTTTCTTTAAAAGCATCATTAAAATAAGTGTTTCCAGCATGTTTGTCACAATTCTGCTCAAGCAGCAAGACATTCTAGAAATCAATTGCAAGGGATCAGGTAAATGCAGGCTACAGAATAAGATCTGCTCAACAAACTGTAAACAGAAAGATACCCGAGAAACGACCAGGCATTCTGCAGATCTCTCCACAATTCTAGCCACTTACCCTTGGCTAGAATAAGCTGCTAAATCAGAGAAAAATCAAGGTATAGGCAGGAAAAAGAAGCTAGACAGGAGCTATGCCACACAGAATAAAAGATCAGTACTGAATATTGATTCTTACATATTAGGACCACTTTAGTACCTGTTCCTTATGTGAGAAGTGATGTAAAATGTTTTGGCCAGAAATTAAACGTACTTTTGGATGCAATATATTTGCAGTCTAAAAGTGTATCAAAAATCAGTGACATGAAAACTAAGGAAATTGCTGTTTCTTGCGCTCTAGGGCAATACATTCACATGCTTAAATACATCCCTTTAATTCTGTTCAGTAGCATGAAGCCAACATAAGGAGAGTGAGCTGGTTTATTTTTTGAATGTTCATCCTCACAATATTTAGCTTCTAGTTTTAAAATCTTTACTGCAAGTAAGTGCACAAGCAAAAATGAAGCACTTTCATTCTTTTCAGGATGCGTGTACTCAGGAACCATTTCCGCTTTCCCCCAAAGATGATGTGTTGCTCTGGAAAATTGATGTGACACCTCTTCACTCTTGTTTTTTCTAGTAAATAGCATCCCTTAGAAGACGGAATGGTGGATCACACCATGGCATATTGCCAACAAGCAGAAGAAAAGGCAAAATAAGTCCTGTCCCCCAAAAAAGATAATTACTCTCGGAATTGTTCATATTAATATTACCACTGAGTTCAAAGAATTATTACTGTTTGTTTGTTTGTTTTTGGAGAAGTTGAGACTTATTTTGTCTTCTGCTTGCTGACAACATACTAAATTCTAATCCACCAGGATTAGCTCAGCAAGACTCTACCCCCAGATGTCTTCAATAAATGCCTCAGGATAAATAGCCTTGAGGTTCTGCAGCAGACCTACTTGCTTCCCACTAACTTTGACACCAAAAAAGAAACAAAATTCTGGAACAAGCTGAATATGTTGAAGTCTGTGATGCTCATTACTTACCTTTATCACTGTTATTTTACAAAATACCTATTTGTTCAAGAAATACATATTTTCAGAGGAGTGTTATGAGAAAAAAAACTGATTTGCATTGTGTTATCTTATCAATAATAATAATACTTATATGATCAAGGTATATTGCTCTTTCTTCTGAAAGCAGGGAGTATTTAGATTTCAAAGAAATCCACCACATTACTAAGTATAAGTCAGTCAAGCACATGGACATCTATTTTTCCCTAACAAACATTTCTGAATTTCATAGACAGTATAAATTGGATATTTAAATCATGTGGAGAATTGAACATCTTGAAGAAGTAATCCTTTGCGTATAATTTGAACATAATGACACTGATGATCTCTGTAGTCATGACAGAGATTTGTTGTCGTGAGCTGTAGACTCTCCTCATGCCAAAAGACTTATAGAGCTTGAACCTGAACCTGAACTGGCATTACAGTGGCAGGCAGTCCAATAATTATTATCCAAATATAGATTTTGTTAGCCATCTCAAGTATATAAAAGCATTCCTAGAGACACTTACTTATGTATTATATTGGAGATTGAAGCCATTGACATATCAAATCAGCTCTGAAGACATCATTAAGATAAATCCAGTCTTCCTACAAGGGATACTGTGAAATACAGTTGAGTGATTTATTATTTAAAATTTTAACCTCTCCCACACACTTCCATTGTGCTTAAGGAGCAATTAGAAAATAACATGCATCTTTATTATCCTAGTGATTGAAATAAATTGTAAATGCTTGCATTAAGACTTTTTAAAAATACAACTGAAGGGTTTTTAACTTTGATAATAATTATTTTGCCAATGCATTCAATAAGATGGTGAAACCGATCTTGTTTGATTTGCTAATTTATATTTAATAATATTTTCTTGTACTTCCTGAGTAGAATTAACATGTGACTTATGCTCTGAATCTAAAAAGACATCTGCATGTCAATAACCTAAATGCTGTGGGACCATTCACATGCTTAAAATCTTTGTGGGACTGGAGTTTAACGGATGAGAGTCTTCTCACCTGACTGTAGACATCTAATAGTCATTTACCTATGAATGTGCTGAATCCCTGGACTCATCTTGGAGTCAACGGAGAGAAATAAGCATCTCCAGAGAGTGATCCAGCTCACCTATCTTGTGCACTTGCTTATGATAAAACAAAATAGTTCCTGAGCTTAGCATGACTCACTTACAGAATCATCAAATAATTCAGGCTGGAAGGGATCCTGGAAGTCACCTAGTCCAGCTCCCTGCTCCAAGTATGTCTAATGAGAACATAGTGCTCAAGGCCATCTCTTGTCAATTCCTGAACACTTCCCAGGATGGAGATTCCACAGCCCTGCTGGGCAACCTGTGCCAGTATTTGATCACCTTCGTGGGGAAAAAAGCAAAACAAAAATCTAATGTTGAATTGAAATTTGCCATGTTCCAGCTTGTGTCTGCTGGCTGTCATCTATATAATTAGGCAACAGAACTTTATATGCTTGAATGGGGTGAAATCCATCTCACTTGAATTACCACTAATTGATAATTGTGCTGGAATTATAAAACACATATTAATAAGTATATATACACTCCATTCTCCAGCCCACCACAGTGGCTGATCCTACTACACATTCTGCACTCGAGAGACAACAGTAGTACACTGATACTGCATATAGCTTTCAGTCATTCAAGCTGCTCCTATTTCCCTGCAAGACTCCTCCACCTCTTTCTTCCATACAAATAAAGCATGCTGAGACTGTAATTCCTCAGTTTTTTCTGTCTGCAGCAAAGCCAAATACCTCACACCTGCATCCCACTCTCTTTTCTCTTTCAGCTGGCAATATTACCCTTGTTCTTTCTCTTCAGTAGTGCCAGTGTAACTATTTGTGTGACTTCGTGGGGAATAGGATGAGAGGTCTCATGAACGCTAAAACTGTCCCCTCTCCCACTATCCTTTTCTTCTGCACAAGTTACTGCAAATCTAATGGAATACAGCTGCTTCTACTGCCGCATCAGTTAAGAAAATATCTGTAGAAGCATAATGTCTGTGTTACTTCAGTTACCTTACTTCAGTATTCCCAAGTTTAATACAAAATAAACCAAAGTTACAATACTGGAAGCAAAATATTCACAAAAAAACCCAAACATGAAATGCAATCCAAGTTTGTGTTTAATACTTTGATATCTTTTTAGCTACATAGTTTCTATTAATAGTCCAATTATGGAAGCAAATTTGAACATTTTTAAGATATGAGGCTATATGTCATTTACAATACAAAATCCCATTATTTTTAACACAGAATTTCAAAGAGATTACATAATTCACATAATTCTTTTTTGGGAATTTCCATTCAGATCCACCCATAGTCCACAAAACTTCAGGCTAAATAGAAATTCTAGCAAGAGGGCCATATAGTAGTATAAACGAGCCACTAGAAAATGCTGCAAGAAAAGCAGTAAAAACTCAAGTCAGGCATCAAAAAATCATACAAACAGGAAGGAAGACTGATTTACGATGTGGGAAGATGCAAAGCTGATCAAATCTGTCTGTATCAGCATGGTAGTAAACTTCAGATGAAACAGCTGCTGTCAGACAAGCACCTAGGTTTTTATTAAGGAAATACAATAAAACATTAAGATAAGCCTAATGGAAAGATGGTTTCACATGCCACAGATACTGAAAATTTTAAAGTATATTTTGCTGGAGTTCTTAGCCTCCAATAAAGTAAAAATTCAGCTTTTCCCATTTCAGCTGGCACTGAAAATACATTTTCTCTTAGAAAAGTCTTTGGATTTAACACCTCTGTAGTAGCTAACTGCTCGTACAGCAAAATATGGTTTATTAATATTAATTAATATTAATTGTTTAAAAGTGTCAATGTCAGGAAGAGAACTTAAGTCTACCAATGCCCATCTGTCATTCTGACTGCCATTCTCACAAAGACAATGTTTATTTTATTAAAAGAAATTAATGCAGTAAACAAAACCCAAGAGAGACCAGGAATGCAGGTCCATTCATCATTTCACCGTGAAAGTGAGATAGAAAGAGGCTGAGTATAGAAAACAGTGCCTCATACTCCTTAGTGGAAATGCTTGCAGGAAACAAAGTTACAGACTGGGAGACAAATGTGAAAATAATAAGAAATGTGAGGGTAATTCAGCCCAAATTTCTAGAATTTAGGAAAAGCAAACATTCATTTCTGGTTCTAGTTGCAATAGTCAGTACAGTCATAGCAGTAGTAGAAGAGATGGGAATTTCCTCTTACTGTGTTTTAAAATGGGCTTGCAGCCTCAGGGAAAAAAAAAAAAACAAGACAAGTCATCTTATTTTGTGGTGACAAGATGACTTCATAGCACCTTGAGACATCTCCAACTTACTATTTGGTATAAATGGAAAGCTCATCCTTGTCAGCTAACAGGAATAGGTGCTTAGTTGTGCCTCTTCAATTTTTTCTTTTCTTTGTTTTGAGGAAACGGAGAAAGGCATGGTATTTAAGCCTCTAGAATTTAGTTTCTCCTGAATTCCAGTGCTGTCTTGGTGCTTGCATCAGTTGTTTCACTTAAAACAAAAACCTCAGCATTCATTTTATTAAGCTTTTATTTTTAATTTGGATATTTGTTTTTACTTGTAGCCTTATATACACTATGCTTTTCAGACCACAGTGTGATACATGTAACAATATATTATGGGATCTGTAGAGGGAAACTATTGTAACTGAAGGCAAGAAATAATCACAGTAAAGTTGAGTAAGTGTCGTGGTTTAGGCCCAGCCGGCAGCAAAGCACCACGCGGCCGCTTGCTCACTCCTCCCCCCTCGGTGGGATGGGGAGGAGAAAATACAGCAAAAAAGCTCGTGAGTCAAGATCAGGACAGGGAGGGATCACTCACCAGTTATGGTCACAGGCAAAACAGACTCGACTTGGGGAAAAAGAAATCAATTTAATTTTTTACCAATCAAATCAGAGTAGGATAATGAGAAATAGCACCATATCTTAAAAACTCACCTTCCCCCTTCCCCTCCCTTCTTTCCAGGCTCAGCTCTGCTCCCGATTCCTCTACCTCCTCCCCCCACAGCAGCACAGGGGGACAGGAATGGGGGTTGCGGTCAGTTCATCACACGCTGTTTCTGCCGCTCCTTCCTCCTCAGGGGGAGGACTCCTCACACTCTTCCCCTGCTCCAGCGTGGGGTCCCTCCCACAGGGGTCAGCCCTCCATGAACTTCTCCAACTCAAGTCCTTCCCACGGGCTGCAGTCCTCCATGAACTGCTCCAGCGTGGACTTTCCCATGGAGTCACGGCCTTCTCAAGGCCCAGCCACCAGCTCTGGTGTGGGGTCCTCCACGGGCTGCAGGGGAATCTCTGCTCTGCCGTTAACCTCCATGGGCTGCAGGGGGACAGCCTGCCATCTCACCACGGGCTGCAGGGGAATCTCTGCGCCAGCGCACCTCCTCCCTCTCCTTCACTGACCTCGGTGTCTGCATGGTTGTTTCTCTCACATCCCACTCCTCTCTTCACTGCAGGTTTTTCAGTGGTCCTTTTCCCCTTTTTCTCTGACTTGGAGCCAGGGAAGCTTCTAGCAGCTTCTCACAGGAGCCACCCCTGTAGCCCCTCCCCTGCTACACAAACCCAACACAGTAAGGTTGAGAGCAAAATCAATGTATTACTAGCACAGACTTTGTGGCTGGTATCTGTAAACTTTGAAAAACCCTGGCTCTTTCTTTTCCTATTTCATTTAATGCACTGAACTGCTTTCTGGTAAAACTAGCTTTCTGCCTGAGTCAGCACAGGGGGGACAGTGGTCCCCAAAGGTCTCAGTCCCCTGTGCCAGGCAGCGTGACCACCTCTGGCACATCAGAAGCCTTGAACCAGACAGAGCTCCTGGGGAAGGATGTCCTGGTGTCAGTCTGCAGGGGCGAGGGAACAGCTCTGCAGCAAGGGCTTGGGGATCTTGGCGGACACCACATTGAGTATGAGTCAGCTGTATGCAAGTTCAGTGATGAAGCCCCACACGTGGGGCTGCATTAGCAATAACGTAGTCAGCAGGTCAAGGGAAGTGATTATTCTCCTCTACTTTGCATTCCTGAGGCCACATCTGAAATACCTGCATCTAAAATTCTGTGTCCAGTTTTGGACTTCCTGTGGAAAAGAGATTTGTATTTTAAACCAGTTAGCGAGGAGGCTGGACTAGAGGACTTGCAGGATCTTTCACAGCCTTTTTGATTCTGTGCAAATATCCTGTCAGTGAAGCGTTCAGACCTCTAGATGCATTTGTTTGAATCTTGTTAACTGTCTTTTATAACTGATCACCATATTTTAATAAGGTAAAGGACAACAGCAGTTCTAGTGTAATCTGCACTATTGCCAGCACCATATTTCAAATGATAAAAGATTGGTTAATTTTTATAATAAAACTTGTTATTTTTTAATCTTGATTGCCTGTGTTGGTTGCATTAGTTGCTAGCTGAGGAGTTCCCTTCTGTGATCTTTCATCAGCCACTTGTATAACTTTGTGCCCCTTGGATAAGGCATTCACACTGCATGCCTTTATGCATCTACTGAAGCTGAGTTAGTGTCTAGGCACCCTGTGGATTCAGTGGAGAGCATGTACTGTTTCTTGGCTCTGTTAAATGCTCTGGATTGTCCTTTCTGTCTGTGTAAGGATTCTAGCATCTTAGCTTTGATATTTGAATTTGACGTCTAAGTTAGGCATTGTGAATGGCTTCTCTTCACAGCACCAAATTAAGTCTGTTTCCATGCTCCACTGTGTATCAATACATAAGGAATGACAGATCTTCACTGTCTCAGTGGGACGTTCAAGAGATCATACCATAAGTCATTCCATTACAGCACTGTTGGGATCTTTGTCAGAGCCTTAGGTAAAAGGAACAGTATGCTTGAGAGGTGATTATTTCACTCAGGTTACTTGAAGACAATAAAAGGATTTGTTTTGTCCTCTTCTTTCTTTCTGAAGAAACATTTACTGAAATGAAAGTGACACAGAATTACGCCATTGCTATCAGGTTTTAGTAGTTACCATGATAATTCAATCATGAAAGGAAAACAAGGGAATCAGCCAATATATATTTAAGTCTTCAGACCAAGAATGTTATTTTTGCAAACGGCAAGTATAACGCTTTACGACTCTTTTAACAGTAAAGCATATCAGTTAATGTATATATATTAGGATACACTGTCTTGTTAATATTGTGTGTGATGGGTATTTTGTATGACCGTTTTTAGCAAGTATATGGAGTTCAGTATTCATGTTCACCATCAAACTCCCTACAAATGACAAATGTTAGGTTAATAACTTTTTCAGTAAGTCATGAATGAATATTCTGGTTTCGGCCAGGTTAAACCACGTTAAACCACGACAATGAATAACTGCCTATTAACCTCTGTGTGTCATTTTGAATGCTCATGTTGACATATATCATAAATTAAGCAGTAGAGGATTTCACCTTAGATCAGAGAATCCCAGAAAATTCATAGAGCAGTATTCTTGATTCAGTAGTTTGCTTTCTTCTAGGTTAGTACCAAAAAGAAAGCAATATAGCATGTAAGTATAGATATCTAATTTGTAAATGTAGAAGGTAGCAGTGATATTCTCCATATTATATACAAAACAAACACATGCACAATCATTCAAATAATTATAATTGCCTTTCACAATAGTACCTGACTAAAATCTAATTCCCATCACACTTGTGAGCACTTAAATAAACTATGTAGCTTTCTGAAGTTTAGTTGCTGAAACTGTTGCATGTCACATATTTTAAATTTAGACCACTGTACTTCCATGCCACTACTTAATGAACTTTTGTTGTTCCTATTGAAAAATCTCATAATTAAAAAAGCATATCCCACCAGCATCCAAATGTGGGGGATTTCAGAGGGACATACACAGTGCCTAACTTACTGCAGGTAGTAAGGAAAGCATTGGCATTTGCAGAATGAAGTTGCTATAAACATGGAAAAGATGCATAAAATATGAATAAAATGCAATTGAACATTAGCATGTGTCAATGCTGGTTTGAGAAAGGGCCCTACATTCAAAAATTATTTAAAGAAACTTCTAAGTACATTTTTCGAATTCCTATGTCATAGAAGAGCTTAAAGGAAGCATTGCTTAGAATGTTATGTAGAAAAGTATAGGAATCCAAGAAATTAAAGCTAGGGAAGGCAGTTCTTTGCAACTTAATACGTTCCTAGGAAATGAAACCAAAATGCAATAAAGAAAATAGTCATTTTGCTTTAAAAAATTTTTACGTTTGTTCAAAAAGAGCTAATGCATACTTCCTGAATACACTACCTTAAGTTCAGTAATTAAGAACATAGTATGTATGCTCAAGGGAAGTAAATGCTCAGCACATATGTATGCTGGTACAGAGAAAGTACTTATTGTATGTGTTGCTCCTGGTACTGCCCATTATTATCCTTCTTTTTGTTGCCTTTCTTTTGATTTGTAAAGTTAAGACTCAAAACTTGTCAAAAGGTGTAAAAATCACCGGAACACCGAGAAATATTGGGCAGTTTCAGAAAATTGACGTATCTTCCTTTACGGATATATTTCTTCTTGCTGCAGATCTAATGCATTTGAAGTGCTGGCACTCGATGGAGTTAGTACTGGGATACTTCAGTTTTATACAGCCCAGGAGAGTGCTGACTGGCTGAGAGCAATATCAACTAACATCAGTGATTTGACACTTCAAAATGTATGTTACTTTCTGCATATTTTCTTGTCTATGCTATTGTAAAATTATTTCTAATTTTCCAAGGGTAGAAAATAATTCACATTTAAGATACAATATATAAAACGCATGTGTATGGGGAGGAAAAGGAGAAAGGAAAGAGCAGGGAGAGGTTTTCTGGTCAATCAAAAGTATCAAGAAGTTTTCAAGATTTGTAGCGTTATTATAGAACAGAGAGTAGTAGAAAATGAGATTGCATTTATTATTTTAAAGACTTTTTAAAGCAAAATATTTATCCTTTCTGGTCATTTTACAGAGCTTTAGATATCACCAAATATTTCATTTTTACATTTTTGTAATTAAAAGTGCTTGAAATTAGTATTTGTTGATTTTGAAGTAGGTGTGTGGAAATTCTGTAGCTAGTGAAGTGTGACTTACAGAAGCTTATTGGGAGACAGTATTTTTACCTCTCTAAGTTGTCTAGGAGTTGATTTGTTTAAGGTCATATTATTCCATCTTTCTCCCTAGAAGTATAAAGGTGCTTATGCTGTTTTAAGTTATTCCTGTAAATTTGTAAGTCACATTTGCTATTGCAAGCAGAAATATTAAATAATCCCTGGAGAAACAGCAAATTATTATTTGGACAGCACATTATTATTCCAAGAAAGAACAACTGAAAACTATTGAAGATTCTGGAATGAATCATGAAGTTAAATAGGGAACTCGATAACGTACAATATTGAAAATATATTTCAGTCTTTTTGAAATGGTAGAAATCGATGATGAAAACATAAGAGCACAGCTGTCCCTGGAAGAATTGCCTGTGCAGGTTTTTAATCTTTTTTTCTTTAGATGTGTTCAGGCTGTAACTTCTTTTGTAAATTATGATTTAGTAGCATGTCTTTAATTTATGCTTTGTACTCTAGGTTAATTGTTGCTTAGTTCTCCAGATTATATTGTGTAGAATTTGTATTGGATTTCAACATAAATCTTTCATCAAAACACATTACAAAATGAATTTATTTTTCTGGTCTTCAAAAGTTACTTAGAATCACATTTGATCAAAATAGTTTGTTTATTACGTTAATTCTTTTTAAATATTCAATTGCTTAAGCAATGTCTTTGACAAAATTAAACATTTTTGCTTAAGATGCATTCTTTATAAATATTCTCTATTTGGTGATTTACATCATTTACAGGGTATTACTATTTGATAATTCTAAGAAAGCGATGTAAATTATTCATGAAATTTCGTAATTTCTTCTGTGTGAATAGCAAAAAGAAGTGTATGGTAATATTTTTCGAGCAATTCCAGTTCATAGTTACTAAGCCCAATTCTTTTGCTTTCTAAAGAAATCCACTGAATAAAAGACACTCCAAGGATATAGGTGAATAAGACAATAAAAAGTGGCTATAAATGCAAGCAGGTTTTATTAGTCCTAGGGTTCTAGTCTGTTTTTTTCAAATGCATTGTGTGCAGTAGCATGTGTCCTGACATAGCATCTTCACTGTGTTGTGACCTGTCTGCAGCAATATTTTATTATATACTGAGTACTTGCATTGGTCTTCTCCGTTATCTATCACAATAGTGAATTCTGTAAACAAAGTAGTCCATCCGGTGTTCATATACATGGCTGTTCCAGGGAGGGATCCGAGAAACAACAGCCATGATAAATTCACATGGTTTGTGTTCTTGGTGAGATACAGAGTAAACTCTATACAGATCATATGAGAAGCGAGTAAACTTTTTGCTTGGACTTAGTGCTTTACAGGTTTTGTCAGGTGTGCAGCCTGTGGTACAACTGGAAAGGTCTGGCCTGAGCATTATTTTAATTACTGATCATCAGAACAGGAGATGTAATAGTCAGTGAGAATCTCTTTTATTGCAAACCATTTTTTAAGACCAGGACTGAGGCTGGAGTGTAACTAAAGTGTACAGCAAAAGAAGGCTGGAGAGCGCTCCCTGCCTCTGGGCAGCCAGAGGACACAGATTATTTGACATCCACAGTGCTTAGGGCAAGGCCTTTGGATTAGGCTTCTTGAAAATCCATTTTGAGTGCTTTTTATTACCTTAATACTATCATTTCACAAAATGATTCTTTTCTTATCATACTTCTGAAAGTATGGGGATGTTAGGGAATGGATCTGTAATTCCTCAGAGTTTTTTCCTGTTTCTGCACTTCTCCACTTCTGTAGTGTCTCCCCCATTCTCCTGGAGTACCTGGAGATAATCACTACTGGTTCAGAGATTATTTCAGATAATCCCTTATCTACTTATGGGTTATTTTCATGAGTCCTTGCTGACTCTAAGTTCAATTGCTTCTCCAAATATTTAAACTATTCATTTCCTATTCTGTCCTATGCCATCATCTCTGTACATAAATTAATTGCTAGATATGTTGTCACAGTGGACCTTCTTGCTGATACTGTTGGCATAAAGAATGTCAGCATTCTTACCTGACCTATTATAAAGTATTTAAGCAATACTTTCCAGTGTTCACTTTTTACTTCCACATTTTAGATTTTGTTTGTGCTGATACTTGTTTCTTGACTTTAGCAACTCTTCCTGCACCTTAGTTATTCTTACTTCGTCTGTGCCTATTCGTGCTACTCTTATATCCATCCTTTGTCGTACACGTTTGCATACCATTTTGAATCATTTCTCTTAGAATTTTAGTTCTTAAAGAGCTCCTGATACGGAGTAATTGTTTTCTTACAGTGCACCCTATCTTTCATGTATCACTTTACCCTAATATACTTTATTTTGCTATTTTACCCTAATACAGTCTCGTTCAGCAACTGGCAGCTCTTTGTCAGATCTCTTGCTGATGCCGGAAGACAATCCTAATGTAGGCAGTACAAAAATAGCTCTGCCACAGTGTGACACTTCTGCTAATGTCAGACCACTCTTTTGAAGCACTGAAACGTCTACCTTCTATGCAAAAGCAAGCTCTCTGGGGATCAGGAAAGGATGAGTATGGGGATCAGTAAAGAAGGAGACATCTTTCGATAGTGAAGATGTGAGAAGTCGTCACTGCATAAGGATGCTACCCCTGGATGTTAGCATATCTAGAAAGTGTTACTTAGTAGATGAGAAATAATGATTCTGGTACTAGGCTGGAGAGAGTTAGTTCTTATAAGACAGAGGAGCAAGGGGAATACTCCAACATGGAGAAAAGATGTAAGGGTATCTTTTCAGCCCTCCTTACTGATATATGCCTTGTATGCTTAGCTCAGAAAACCTCCTAGTAACAGTCAGCTTTACAAGCAGTATGGATTACTTTGTTTTCTAAGGACCCTTGCCCCAAATTATTCATCACTCTGTTCATATTCTTGTTTTTCACATACTTTTCTACCAGCATGAAACTTCCCTATCATCTTCCTTTGTGATTTAATCCCCAATCTTCTCAATGTTCTCAAAGCTCTTCACATTTACATTTGGCAGAAATAGACAGAGATGAATCAGCACCTCACATTTATTTCTTCGTACACCTCTTTTCTCACAGAAGGAGGTACAGTTGAAGAAACTGAGGGGAGAAAGGGAACAGAAACTGGCAATGAAGCTGCCATGATGAAACAAGCACAGGAAACAAGTTGATCTGCATGTGCTTCTCACTGCTTCTGTTCTTAATTTGTTCAGCTAGAGGGTTCTTTGTAGGCTGAAGTGGCAATGCTGTGCTGGAGATGGTTTTTTAGGAGAGAGTTCTTTGGAATAATTTATGTTTCTCTCTCTGTTTTGCACCGTTCAGATAGCCAGCTATTAAATATGTACAGCTTTTCTCATGGATCTTAATTATTTTCTTTGAAACATAACACTGAACATTAATGTAGTCATAATCAGTAGAAGCACCTAAAGGTAATGCTGCCAGTTCATTTACATGATAGAGACTTGTTTCTTATATTTATAACTTTCTCAAGGTGTTTTTTTTTTCCCCTAGTATTTTCTAATGGTGTTATCTTTAAAAAAAATACTCACAAATAAATGAGTAGTTCATAAGCAAGTAAGAGAACGAGTTAAGATGCAGTTGTTCCAATTTAAACATTATTTATGATTTTTATAAATCATTCCAGCAGTTTCATTGGAGGATGGCAGAAACTTAAAATTTGGCTTCAAAACAGGGTTATTAGTCCGGATCATATTTATGCCTTTGACAACTTTTTTAATTGTATATGTCATAGTGTATAAACCTTTTCTTTTGCGCCTTTACATACACATATATCTAAGTGATACTCCGTATCGCAGTGGAGTGAAATTTGTGTTTGAATAGGGAGAGACTTATGAAATATGAGCTTTGAACATGCATATAAAAAAAGAAAGAAGATTGAGAAGGTCTTGCTTTCTTTACACAGCAGAATGTGGGGTACATGTAGATGGAAACAAAATCCTTGTGTATAGGAAGCAGTATACAAATATGACTGCCTCAATGATTATACAAACAATTCTATTCCCAAGGTGAAAACACATGATAATATTTCTTTGCTGATGCTTTTTTTTTGTTTTTAAACTCAAAAATTTCCATTTGAAAGTACCACAGTTCAAACCATTGAGGTTGTAAAAAAAAGTCAGTAAGGGTAGGAATCACATCACCTAAATTTAGCCAAGCAACAAGCAGTCACACAGGATCCTCTTATAGCCAGGAAAAAAAAACAGGTGCCTGTCAAGATCCTTCTCTCTCTCTGCTGTCTGGAAAGAGAATATAGGTATATTAGATGTATAACTCTTTCCTTTTTTGGCTTGCCAAAGTTAAGTAAGATAAATCCCAGCCTGGGAGGTATTTAGATTTAGGTGTATGTTTCTGAATCATTTCATCCCCATTCTGTTCCTGCCCCATATGTATTCATTTAGAACAGAGTATAGCAATTACAGTTGCTTAATAGTTCCTTTTCAAAGTTGCCTGCAGTCTTTGCAGAGCCAGGGTTTGGGTTTTAGTTCCCCTGCTGTCTCCAACTCCCCTTACTGTACTGCAGTGCTGAAAGCTTATGCGCTGCCAGCAAGGTGTAGCGTATCCCATTTGTATTCCTGTCTCTCTGCACCAGCTGTGGAGGCATGTAGAGAACATATGGTGCCAGGTAAAGTGGAGAGTGCATAGTTCTCTCTCCTCAGCCCCATGACATAGGGACGTAATGTGATGCAGAAGGAGATCTTTCCTCTCTTCACAGTTACATCAGGGCTGCAGCTGTCCCTGCTTTGAATAGGGAATGAGCTGAGGCTGTGCAGTGAGTGGCTATGGAGTCCAAAGTGGGAAGAATGCTTCCCTATTGCCCTTACCAATGGGAAGCTGGACTGGCTGTGAGGATGCTCTTCACAATACTGTACCCTCATTCTGCAGAAAACCTGCATGACCAGTCTCACACACATTTTTCCAGGCACATCTGAACACAATAAAATAAAAAGTAGGATAACAAAATGTCTTCCTATCGTATAGGGAGCTTAAGTAGTTTGACCGAACCAAAAAGGAGGGTGAAAGGAGGCAGGATCCCTGCTAGCCCTGTTTATTTGCACTGGTTTATGCTATAGTAATCTTATTATTCAGCATGTCTCTGGCCACCTGCAAGGAAATAATATTTTCGGTGTGTATAACATGGCTTCTGTATAGTTACTTTGTGTGTGTATTTGTGTCTGAAGCACTGGAGAAAGGCTGGAGCTGAATATGGGCAGGGTGTGACAGCATTCCTACTGACGTTAAAGTATTCCAGGTGCCTTTTCATTACGATCTGCACAACTGCTCAGGATTAAGCCTATTACCAAATCAGACTGGTGAGGTCTGCTTCCTTCTGCAACACTGGGCATGCCACCAATTTGTTTTATCCAAGTTACAGAGTGGGGTTCTTGAGTTCCCACTGATTTGTTACTGTCGGGGCCCCGAAAGCACCAAGAAGCTCTGCCACCTCTTCCCCCTCCCAAAGTGCTCCAGGCCACCTCTGGCACGGTGCAGCCGTGCAGCCTGGGGTCAGGCTGCTGCAGGCAGAGCTGTGGGCGAGAGCTGCGATGAACCCTGCTGGGGGCCCCCCCTCCACTTGGCAGCTGCATGTCAGCTCCGTCCTCATCATCGGTCCTCGTCTGTGCTATGGTGCAGCTGCCAGTGCCTGCAGGCTGTGACCTGCCTCTGTTGTGGTGTTCCCCATTCCTCCTCTGGGGTGGCAGGGAGGTGGTGGGGAGCATGGCAGGGCCCCTCCAAGGGGCTGGCAGGCTCTCCCAGCACTCTACCCAAGGTAACAGCCGGGCCTGGCAGATGCCCCAGGCTCTGAGCAGGTCTGGCCACCTCATCCCCAGAGCCTCAGTCACTCCCAGCTGTCTGACCCACCAGCACACCTGCACTGTTTGACCACACAATTCAATTCAAATGGGCTGCAAAAGTGAGTGTATGGGGCAGACAGAGCCCCAACGGCCCGTGATGGGTTAGGACTGACTGGTGAGTTCCTACAGCCCTGAGCCTTGGTAGCACCCTGTGTCCATACAGTCAAGGCTCCTGCTGTCATCTTGTACTCCTCCACGTTGCATTTTGTCCTAGGGTCATTTTGTTTACTGTCATAGATAATTCACTCTATGCAGAATAATGACTTGTTATTGCCATCTATTAGCTACAAATGTGTGTGTATATATATACACTTTATATATATATATGTACCTGTAGCTTTTATTTATGTATATATCATTACATCCCACAGCTGTACATCGCTAAAACCAAGTAGGCAATAGTCTCATGGTCATTAGATGTTTATGTTATGGCTAAACAAGCTGTAATACAGCTCCAGACAGTCCAAGACAAGTCCAGACAAACCCTGACACATCCTGAGGCCTGTGTCATTAGCATAACACAAAGCCTGTTGGCCTCTTACAGGTGTACTGGGTCTGGCTGGGATGGAGGTAACTTTCTTCTTAGCAGCCATATGGTGCTGTGTTTTGTATTTGTAGCTAAAACAGTGTTAATAACACACCAGTGTTTTGACTGTTGCTGAACAGTGCTTGCACAGCGTCAAGGCTTTGACTTTTTCTCACTCTGACACACCCCGCTCCCCCCAGCGAGGGATGGGCAAGGAATTGGGGAGGGGCACAGCTGACCCAAATTGGCCAAAGAGATATTCCATACCATATAAGTTGCGCTCAGCAATAGAAGTGATGTAGTGGACAAAGAAGGTGGGGTTCTGTCTTCCAAGGTGGCTGTTGCTTGGAGGCTGGTTGGGTATCAGTCTGCTTGTGGGAGGTAGTGAGTGACTGCCTTTATATCACTTCTTTTTTTTTCCTGTTTCCTTCACTTATTAAGCTCTCTTTATCTTGACCCACGAGTTTTCTTGCTTTGCTCTTCCTATTCTCTCACCCTTCCTGCTGGGAGGGGGAAGGGAGTGAGTGGCTGTGTGGGTGCTCAGCTGCTGGCCAGAGTCGACCCACCACAACAGGCAATGGCATCACCATATTTACTGAGCTACATGACTGCAGACATGCTCTACTTCTGAAGATTATCCATAGATTTGATCTTACAAATCTGGTGCGGCCAGGATGCAAGTGATAGTCCTGGATTTCTTCTGCTCTTTTCCTGTGGCAATTGTAGTTTTCCCTGGGCATAGCTATAGCTTTTGGTCTTCTATCACAAGCCTTTCATTTGTTATAAAACAGGCTTTTTGATGGCAAGATCCTTTGGAAGTACTCATCAACTGTAGGACAGCTTGCAGCTCATATCCTTGCATATAGGGGAGTCTGTCTTTCCAGTCGAATCTTTTTCTGTCTAGATTCCCTATCGTTACTGCACTTACTAATATTGCACTTTGAAGAAGCGTTTCACTTTAAAGAAGGGAATATCTGTCAGGGTTTGTCCACCACTCATCTAAGCAAACTATGACTGCCAAAGAAAAGCCAAAATCAACAACATTCTTCATTATCTGAACAGAAAGGTGTCCTGGTTTCGGCTGGGATAGAGTTAATTTTCTTCCTAGTAGCTGGTACGGTGTGTTTTGGATTTAGTGTGAGAATAATGTTGATAACACGCTGATGGTTTAGTTGTTGCGAAGTAGTACTTATCCTAAGTTAAGGACTTTTCAGTTTCCCATGCTCTGCCAGCAAGCAGGTGTGCAAGAAGCTGGGAGGGAAGCATAGCCAGGACAACCCAAACTAGCCAAAGGGATATTCCATACCCTAGAACATCATGGTCAGTATATAAACTGGGGGGAGAGTTGGCCGGGAGGGGCAGATCACTACTTGGGCATCAGTCAGCAGGTGGTGAGCGATTGCATTGTGCATCACTTGTCTTTTCTTGGGTTTTATTTCTCTCTCTTTTTTATTTTTATTCTCTTCCTTTTCATTACTATTATTATTATTATATTTTAATTATTCTTAGTTAGTAGTATATTTTTGTTTACTTTCGTTATTAAACTGCTCTTATCTCAACCCATGAGTTTTACTTTTTTTTTTCCTTTCCTCTTCCCCATCCCACTGGGAGGGGGAAGCAGCTGCATGGTGCTTAGTTGCTGGCTGGGGTTAAACCATGACAAGAGGAAAAAGAAAGATATGTAACTTTATCTTGAAGAGTAAACTAGAAGGAAAGCCTAAACAATATTCCCTTCATCTTTAAAAACGTCTTACACTCTATGGCCTTCATTTCACAAGTACTTAATCACATTCCTCATTTATAGATCTGCTTAAGCAATTGTGTAACTGAGACCTAAGTGAGGTGTCTACAGTACAGTATAATATTTTCACTCAGAGTGGCAAAGTTAAATTCATAAATGCAAATCTTTATGAAGGATTTACTGAAAACTCTGATAAAAGGCTTCCTGTCTTTTGAGTCCTTGGTTTTGTAAATTTAGTGTAATAGTGAAAATCTAGTATTTAAGCACTGAATGATTTAATTTCTTATAAATATAATTTTGAAGTATTAATACAGTATTCAATAACTAAGTCAATGCTAATTGCATCACAGAAACTCTTCAGCATGTTAATAACTCTGTCTATTCTTCCATCTCTCTTTCATAGATGAAAATGGCAAATAAATGCTGTTCTCCCTCAGACCAGGTAAGACTTCCGTTATATTATCCGATTTTTTAAATTCTTTTCATTGCATTAAGTTGCAAAATGTATAGAGCTTACATACACACATTTAGTTGGTTTTAAAATTCTAAAACCAAGTTTTATATGGTTTGAAGTTCTGAAATGTCCTCCTTAATACAGCAGGTTCTTACTACACCACAGTAATGAGTAGAATCCTCCACTGTAGACCTAAAAAGTGGATTAGATGGAGCCGTGAAATAAATGAGGGGGACAATGGAACTCACAACCAGGTCTTGGAAAGCATAGTGTATATTTCATGCAATATTGCAGCAGTGAGTCTGACAAGTTAACTTTGTATTTACATCACATATGGTGCACAGATAGCCAAGGAGTGTATTACAAATCCAATCTGTGTTGCATGTGTCATGCTGTGCAGACTACCTTTGCCATGACTGTTTGTCTGGGACTTTTGGAGCTCAGGAGCCTGATGAGATAATTCTTTTGCTCCAACTAGCCAAATGTCCTGAAGACCCAGATGAATTTACTGCATTGGGAAGTATTCTTTCTTCTTGTAGCATTGCAAAGAGTTTTTTCATTTACTTTGTGAAATATAATAGTAGCATTTTCCAGGCTAATTCTGTAATTCTGGGAAGTACTTTGAAGCTTGTATTATAAAACTAATGAGTTTCACTTACGTGTGCTTTCATTGCATCAATCTGGCATTGCATCATTACTGTCCTGGTTTCGGCTGGGACAGAGTCAGGAACAAAGAGCCCAATCCCTGCTGTTTCCAAAAATGCTGGGTTTGTAGATTATAAAAGTGAAAATTAGGGAAGGTGTCTTATAGTGTTTCACTGCGGAAATTTATTGTGGAATTTTATTACAGAAGTCAAAGACCAAGTCAAAAAATTCTTCATATCGGGATCAAATAAATATTTATTAGTTTGACAGCTTGTATATTCTTTCATATGTCACCATTTCATCATCTTATTTGTAGAATGTACTTGGACATTTATAGACTCTTCTAGAAGTTATAAAAAATATTTAACCATTGACATTTTCTTACACAGGAAACTTTTCTTATATTTGGGTCAGTACTTTGAAAAAATATATACCTCAAAAACCACTACAGACTTTAATTTTATGTATAGTAGATAATCAAGTTATCCCCAAAACCAAAGTAAATACCTATTCTGTATAAGAGGGAGCATTTAATTACTCTCTTTGCCATGGCTTTTAATTATTAATTCAACTGATATGAAAGACAGGTGATTATGAATGCCAGGGGAAAAGGTATTGAATTTGGATATCTTTTGTTGGATGAACTCTCTACTACAAGTACTTTAGTAACTATTCAAAGTTTATTCATATCAGTTTGGGCACACATAATGGGTTTAGCTGAAAAAAAGAAGACATATTCTTCCTCAATTTAAAAAAAAAAAAATTTGGGGACAGTCATACAACCTGTCAATAACTACCTAATTTGAGTTCCTAAATAAATGGGCTAGTCTCCATAAACTGCCTAGATAGTCAGTGCAGAAAATTATTCTGTTCCAGAAAGTTGTTCAAATGTGGAACTTGATATCAACGCTTTAAATCATCCTTTATAGGAGCCTCTTTTTATGTCTTGATTATACTGAGGTTCTAAGAAGAGTAGCCTCTTAGAGTGTCATCTAAAGTAGGTGCCTAAAGTTAGGCAGTACAAATCTATCCCACTTTTTCCGTTCCAAATATGAAAAGAAGAGAAGATACAATTTGGATCTTAATTTGAGGAGTTGAAAATTTAAGGTGGGACTGACAGCAGCAAACATTGGATTGTTCTCTCTCAAAAACTGAGAAAAAGTAAAGTTTATAATGAATTTGGGCAGATAAAGTAAATAAAACTAGCCAACATAAAAATATTAAAGGAGCAAATGTGAAAAATTCAGACTTTAAAATGTCCTGTCAAAATTTGCCTTAAAAGCAACCGAAACGTGAATCTCTTTCATATATATATATATATATATATCACAAAGGAATAAAATAAAACTTGGCAATGATAACTGAAAACAGAAGAGGACTTAATCTGCCCTAGATTAATGGAGCCTATTAATGTCAGTTACATAATGTTTGTACAAACCTGAATAGCTCTTGTTAATGCAATTGATTTAAAATTTAGAGAAAGGATAAGCTTAAGAGATTGAAGGTCACTTGAAGAGCTGCCTTGAAGTAAAATTGGTGATAGCTGCAAGTTTATCTTTTCTTTTGAGTATGGACATTCCTGAAGAATTAAACAGGTCCTTAGATTTTCATTATTTTGTCACCTGCAGTGAGTTTTCTTCGTTGCCTTTAGAGTCCAACTTAATCTTTCATAAAGGGACGAGGTTGAATCAGGATAGGTTTCATTCAGATTCTGTTTTTGATAAAACTGACTGGTTTTACTGGAAACTGAATCTCCAGAACATGATGAATTCTGTGGGCATATAACTAAAGAAAATTGGAAAATGAAAGGACTAAGATATTAGTTCCCAGGTCTAAACCAGCTGTATTTATGGGTCTCTGCCAAAAGATGTCAAACAGAGTTTGGACTTTGCCCTGTGGCTATGATCCAAGGTTAGAAAGAGATAGTAGGAAAGGTAGTAGTAGTTGTAGTTATTATGAATATATTTGTACTGCTAAAATAAACAGTATCAGGTCATGAAGCTAATCGGCATGGTCTGGCTACTTCCACACTTTTAAATTCTCTGCTCCCACCAAAGCAGGATGTCTGCATTTAAACTGCCTATTGGAAATGATTCCCACCAATGCTTAAATCCCAGACTGTCCTTGGGAATTGTTTGGAGAGTTCTAGTTATCCCAGGGCATGTCATGCTAGTTGGTCCATGTCAAGGACTAAAGAGTTTTAACAAATATGCAGGGATTACATGAATTTGAAAGGTATTAAATAAGTACCACTGCTGAAGCTCTGGCTCTAAGCGCGTATGTGACCTGTGTAGATGACAAAGCACACAGCATCTGCACACTGGATACTTTTAGAGCATATTGGTGCTCCAGAAGGAGAGAGGGGGATTAAGCCAGTTTGTACATTATTTTATTGAGTATGGAGGATGTTTACAGACACCATTCTCCAAATATTATAACTTTTGATTCTGCTTGATATTATTTATTACAGTGAGAGACTTGAAAGCACTTGATTCTGTGTTATCAGTAGGCAGTTAGATTTGGGACTCAATTTTCAAAAGATACACACTGCTGGATTGCTCTATATTTTTTATAAAACAGTAAATTAGGCAATTCTCTCTCTGTGTACAGAAAAAATACTTGCAAGAGTTTTTATTTTGTTTACTGGGTGTTTTTTTATGTTTTTTAAGACTAATATGATCATTTCCTGTCCTCCACTAAAACGATATAGTTTCTTCTCAGTAGAAATAGGAACATATTGATCAGATATTAATTAAGACTATGTATATTTTTTCTTGTGATGCTGTAAAACAGATTTTCACTACTTCCTAGGATGTCTGTTCCCTTATTTGCTTTGATTTTTTGTCGTGATCTCTTCATAGACCTCCAGAGAAAATCATACAGAAAATGCAATCTAGAGACAAGGATTGTAAAAGCATAGCATGTGATAGTACCGGGAAAGCCAGGACACAGATCAAGATGTAATCAGCAAGGGATAGATGGGTAACAAAAAACTACCCTCTAAGTGCATTAATAGCAAGAAGGCAAAGGAAAATATTTGTCTTCTACTCAGCATATCAGAGGTCAGCCTTCACTAAAAAGGTCAACTGTAAAAGATGGTTATTGCAAATAATACTAGCAAAACCCCATAAAATCTCAGATTACGATACAAAGGGAAGTTTTGGTGGTATGTATGCTTTTTATGCCTGGTGATATTTGAAAAACTGGTCAAAGTAATCTCAGAACTATTATCAAGATATTTCAGGGAATTTGTGTCTGCCAGGTGACATATCAAAAGATTAGGAAAGGGCAAACATCATGGCTGTTAATGGAAAAAGAAAGAGAAGTTGGAGAATTAGAGACTAGTCAATTTGACTTCAATCTCTAGAAAGAAATTTGAAATAAATAAACAAAATATTTGTATGCAGCTGCAATATAACAAATGAATGACTGCCCTGAAGGATTTGTCAAGAATAAATAGTGACAACCAATCTAATTTCCTCCTGTGATAGTATAACACATCTTGTGCATGGGTGACAGGAGGTTGCTGCAACGTATCTTGATTCCAGTAAGGTTTATGACATTTCTTGACATTACAATATTTTAAACAAGTATTATACGGATTTGGTTGTACAGACTTTGTTGGATAATCCAATAATAGGTATAAACGGTTCACTTTCAAAACTGACATATTGACTAGAAGTCTTGAAAAGGTCTATCCTGGATCCAGTTCCCTTGAATACTTCCTTTATGGTGCATTAGCAAAAGTAAGCCTACTAGTTTTGCAGACATGAAGCTTTAAAATACAGTGTTAGACATAAGAATGATCTTGACATATTGAAGAATGAGTCTGAAAAACAGGGTGGAAGCCAATTGGGGTACAGCACACCAGCAAGAATAATCAAGTATATGTGGGATGCTGTGGGAAACAACTGGAGAAGTGGTTACTGGAAAATACTTGAAAAGTATCTGGGGATGTAAATTATTTTAGGAAGGTTTGGTCCATCCTCCGTTGTCTTGCTAGCACTTAGGGAGGCCATCCCAGATGCCCGTGTCTGCAGAAGCCAGTCAGATAGAGATAATAAGAAAAACAACAGGTTCATTGTTATGATTTATTATTATGGTTTCTTATTACATCAGCCTATGGTAATCAGGTACAGGGCTGATCAACAGAGACCCCCAAAAACCCAGTTCATATGGTTTACCTTATATGCCTTTTTTCCCCCATTTTCCCGCTTCCCAAATAAGGAACCCACCCACATTTTACTCCTTCTCCATTGGCCCTTATTTTTTCCGATTTTTACATGCTTATTTGGTTATTTCAGCTTTAATCTGTGATACTGCCACCAATGCCTGTAAGTCAGCACCCCTTTTTCATTATCTTTTGACATTCTTCACCTATTCTTCACTTCCTTTTCATATATTTCACCTGCTAGTTTATCCCCTTATTGTTTTATTAGTACAGCCGCAGGCTTGAGATAGTCAACCAACTTCTCCCTTTGCATTGTATGCAGTTTCTCACGCTGTTACCTTGTCAGTGTAACATCAGGCCAGGGCTGGCCATTCACCTGCATGCCATAACAACCATGTCTCCTTTGTGGCTTTTGAGAAAGAGGCAAGCAGCACGGGCTGTACCTAAATGAGTTACTGCAAGACATGCTAAGTGTTCCGTTTGTGGTAAGGCCTTGGCAGGAGCACTGCATCTGATTTTGTGCACTATGTTTCCAAAAAGATATTGACCAGAGGTTTTCCATGGCCTCTGTGGACAGGTTGAAAGAAAGACAGAGAGGGAGGTATGAAAGAAATATTCAGGAATGATAATTTTGTGCTCAGAGAATAGCATGTAAAAAGAAGCGAGCAATGATGCAACGCAAGCTACATATTCTTGTTCATGGATTTTTGCTCCATTTATGAACTGAATAAGCAGTTTGAGTCATTTGAGTCTTTAATGGGTAGGGCAAAAAAAGTCTTAAATTATGGTTACAGCAAGAGCAATTCATGTTTGACATGAGGAATAAAGTGCTAGAATAGATTGTTGAGAGAAATTATGAAGTCTCTATTACTGGATATCCTTAGAACATTAAGGAATGTTTTTTGATAATTATGTGATCCTCATTCTAAATAAGGAACTTTTCAAATATGGAGAGTTTTCCCATTGTTCCTGGTAGCAGAACTGCTGCCCCAGGTATGCCATGAACATGTTTGTTTGGCTTCATCCTGCAGAATAAAAGAAACCCTGCACATACTCTTGTAAGATCAGTTTCTCTTTTTTTTTTTTCTTAAAAACAGAGAAAAATGTTTTTAAAATATAGACTATAATATAGACAGACTATAATTTTACAACTTACACCTGTAGAAAGGGAGTAGGACTAAATGCTTTATGTTTTGAATAGTGGCCATTCGGACATAACTGAATGCAATCGATGTAGAATGGAAACTACTAATGTAATGCATCAAAACTTCTCACATTCCAAATTTTTTTTTAATTTTTTTTTTAGTTAATCATTGTGTCTGTGAAAGGACTGCTTTTTTTTTTCCCCCTAATATCTGTACTTTTCAAAACATGCAGTCTACCACTTGCTTTGGAAAACACTAAAAAAATTACTTAAGCTGCCTCAAGATGTACTTCTCTTTGCTTTCTTAATTTTGTATTGTTCCCTTGCACTTCATGGTATGACACTAGTTCTTAACTTGTAGGCCAAGCTGGCATCTGTTGTAGATTCTTAGCCCACTTTAATTATATAAGTGTACCCATCTGTTCTAACACGTCATACATCAGAGATCTACTTGATTTTCTTTCTTCATTTCCCTCTGGAGTGTTTTGCATCATTTACTTTTCATAACTATTTAACTAAAAGTACTATATACAAAATGTACTGATTGCTTTATTAAATGTAACACATGTGAAGTTTCCAGGCATTGCAGCATCTAGATGCTTTATTGCTGTAGGAAAACAGTAAGTGCAAATAAGAACTTTCATTTATCTGCTATGATTGGATTACATTTTGTTATAACTTCTTCTATCTCCTCATAATGAGTGCCATTGCTCATTTTGTTCCTACTGGAACTTTTGGAAAGTGTATTAGAACATGTTAGAAACTTAATAATACATCAATGATGTATGGGTAATTTTCCAGATGTATGGGTAATTTTCCACGCAGTTTCAAATAGCAGTCTCAAATTGATTATGCAGTATGGGAATAAAGTGGTGAAAGCAATGCTGAGAATGGGACGGTTTGTAGTGTTATGCCTTATGAGCACTCCTTAAAACTTCAAATGGCAAGTTTCAATCCAAATAACAGAGCAGTTTTTCACAGAATCACAGAATCATAGAATGGTTTGGGTTGGAAGGGACCTTAAAGATCATCTAGTTCCAACCCCCCTGACATGGGCAGGGACACCTTCCACTAGACCAGGTTGCTCAAAGCCCTATCCAACCTGGCCTTGAACACTTCCAGGGAGGGGACATCCACAGTCTTGCTGGCCAACCTGTTCCAGTGTCTCACCACCCTCACAGTGAAGTTCTTCCTTACTTCTAAACTAAATCTACCCTCTTTCAGTTTAAAGCCATTACCCCTTGTCCTATCACGACATGCCCTTGTAAAAAGTCCGTCTCCAGCTTTCTTGTAGGCCCCCTTTAGGTACTGGAAGGCTGCTATAAGGTCTCCCTGGAGCCTTCTCTTCTCCAGGCTGAACAACCTCAACTCTCTCAGCCTGTCTTCATAGGAAAGGTGTTCCAGCCCCCTGATCATCTTCGTGGCCCTCCTCTGGACTTGCTCCAGCAGGTCCATGTCCTTCTTATGTTGGGGGCCCCAGAGCTGAATGAAGTACTCCAGGTGGGGTCTCATGAGAGCAGAGCAGAGAGGGAGAATCACCTCTCTCGACCTGCTGATCACGCTTCTTTTGATGCAGCCCAGGATACGGTTGGCTTTCTGGGCTGCAAATGCACATGCCAGGTCATGTTGAGCTTCTCATCAACCAACACCCCCAAGTCCTTCTCCGCAGGGCTGCTCTCAATCCACTCATCGCCCAGCCTGTATTTGTGCTTGGGATTGCCCCGACCCATGTGCAGGACCTTGCACTTGGCCTTGTTGAACTTCATGAGGTTTGCACGGGCCCACCTCTCAAGCCTGTCAAGGTCCCTCTCGATGGCATGACTTCCCTCCAGCATGTCAGCCGCACCACACAGCTTGGTGTCATCGACAAACTTGCCGAGGGTGCACTCAATCCCACTGTCCATGTCGGTGACAAAGATGTTAAACAAACAGCACTGGTCCCAATACCGACCCCTGAGGATCGCCACTTGTCACTGCTCTCCACTTGGACATTGAGCCATTGACCGCAACTCTTTGAGTGCGACCATTTTATCCCGGGACTAATATTCTCACCCACGTATTGAGACCCTATTAAAATCTCAGTAGCCTACTTATGAATCACAAACAGCTTGTTATTGAGTACCAACACTTGGTCGCTTTTGTTCCATACAGACTTTTGTTGAACTGAATAATTATTCTTTCTCCATTTCTATGGTCTAAATGACCATTAAATAAACCAGTCAGTAAGAAAGGTGTGTGGAAAGAAAGTAAAAAATATATTAGATTTTTTAATATCTCTATAAAAAGATGCATAATTTTATTATTTTTTCAATATATGCATAAGTAAATCAAACACTGATTCTGGTAAAGGAAATTCTTCTATTTTCCTTCTTTATGTTTTGTGGACTTTGTGTCTTTATAGGGAAGTATACATTTTCTTTACGTTTTTTCCTCATGAATATTTTTTCATTAATTTTCCGCTCTTTATATACTTGTATAGTGTCCTTTCTTTTGTTCGTTTCATTTTATTTTCGTATTTTCTCCTGTTTCTTTATTTTTGGTCTTACTAAATTGATTTCTTTCTCCTCCTGAAAGTGTTTTGCCTTGTCTTTTCCTCTTTCATATTCATTAGTACTTACTTTTTAGCTTGCTGTCCTGTTATCCCCAACCCATGCAAATGACGGTAATGCAGCTCTAAACCCGCTGAGCTCACCACTTATCTTCCAGTAGCAATCCTTCTTCAACTACCTAGCCTGACTATTGGTTCTTCCCCAAGGAAGTATCTCATTCAGTCTTTCATATCTGGTGGAGCAATCCGTATTTAAATCAACTTAACCCTTGCTTTTCTCCTAAATATACAAAAACTCTAAAACAAATGAACAAACAAAAAGCTTGGGTGTCTTCTAGCTGTACTATATTTCTCCTCTTAAATGTATATATGTACTGAGACTTCAGTCAGTATTCTGCAGAGATACTCTTCCCGAAATTTTAAATTGATCTACAAATGTGCTACTTCTTGAATTTTTTCACATCTTCATTAAAAAAAAAAAGGAACAAGTTGATGTAGGCATTCATTTTATAGGTGTCTTTTAGAAAGTTCAGGAGATGCGGCAACATTTTGTTTACTAGCACCTTTAATATTTAGGTAAGTGTTTCATGGTGCTAAGACACAAACCATAATCTTGGGATTTAAAAGACTTTTGGAAGGGTTTTTACTTTTTTTTTTTTTAATGACATTGAGCTATTATATGCTAGCTAGTTTTTCCAGATAAGTTTTCATTTTCTTTTGTAAGATATAAATCAGCAGACCATTTTTTCTTATTTCTGCTGTGAGGTATATAATTGTTTCCTTGTTCCACAAATTATGTTGACAATGCAAAGCTAAGTAATGGTTTTAAAGAAAATGAAAATTGAAAAACTTTTAATCAGTTTCTGATATCTCTTGGGAATTATAATCAAATTTAAAAACAAAAAGGGTCTTTTTGTATTTTTAAGGGTTCTTAGACTTTCTCTTTGCTTTGAAGATCTATTATTTGGTTTTTTCTGGTTGAAGCTCTTTTTTTCCTGGAATTGGAGTTTTTGTTAGTCATTTCAATCAAGCAGAGTAATATTCAGTGCAATGTATTCAAAATGTAACTGAAGTATTGCTGTTTGGTTTTGTGTAGACTTTGATGAAGTGGAATAAATAGGTGACCTTATCACAATCCATATAGATCAAGAGTGATATTACAATGTTGTAATGATTCAGTAAGTAGAAAGACCATTCCCCCAAAATCTAGTCCAGTGAATGTGTTTTTGTATCATTCTTTTTTTTTGTCTGAGGTTGAAAGAGATTTCAGCATACAGAACAGCTTAACACTGAGTTTATAGCTGTTAATAATTATAAAAATCTGTTTTGTCATGTGGAGAAGGGTATACTTCAAACCAAGTTTCTTGACTCTGATCTACCACAGGTGGACTGGTCATAGTATGGTGTGACTGCAATAAAAATTACACATGCCCCAAAAATGTCTGCAGCTAATTAGAAAATGCAGTCTTGTTTGTAGCTAAATACATACTCAAGAGAATTATCCGGAATATTAAGTCGAGGCTATAACATTCGGCACTCCTATCACATCTTACATCCATAGATAAGAATACAAGAGTGATAGGGCCTTCACATGAATTCCATAAAATAAGTAAAGGAAATTATTCCCATTTCACAGGTAGAAAACTTTGACATAAAGCACACTTTCATTGAAAAACAAATCTCATTTTACTTCAGTTAGAGAAATTCAGTGCCCTTTTTCTAAATTTAGAATTTTATTCAAAGACAGTATGTTTGTCTTTTGCACTACTGTTGGTACTTAGGAACAGTGCTTACAGGCCAACCTGTGGTTTCTGTCAACTAGATAAAACAAGTTTTTCCTGTCAATCACAGGAAATCATGTGTATTTTGAAGGGAAAACACAATCTTGACAAGTGGAATTCCAGTCTTCTGATACCATCCTGCCCTGAGTTTCAGCTAAGAACTTCATATTTTCCTTCTTTTAATATATTAAATTAACGTCTTTGGTTTGCAACAAGATATATAGTTATATTTCTCAGAATGTGTCATGTTTGCTTTAATATATGATGTTTCATGAGTGACCTGGGCAAGCTGCACACTTTATCTGTGACTTAGTTTTGCCATTTGACATTGTGGATAATTCCAAAATTATTTGGTGAGTGCTGCTGTAAGAAGAAATGGTGGTGGTGATGATGATGAATGAAGAACATAATAGAGAGCCATATCCTTTGTTTATCAATTTATCAATTTAATCAGTAAATTACTTTTTTAGTAAAGATTTTAATACAGTTAGAGGTTAATAAATTTGGTGGTGTCCATTTGCAAGTCAGCAAACATGACTTTATGAATGTAAAAGAGAATATTGTATTGGTTTTGCCCTGTGATTTAGACATTATTCTTTTTGTCTGTATTCTTTGATATCATATTACCACACTGGTAAACTCAATATAGTTTGTAGTAGATTATCAACAATACTATAGTATATTTCGTTAAAGTAATGAAGTGTCTGAACACACTGTTTCTAAACCTTTGCTGACTACTATAGAAACAATGTTTTGGCAAGAGTTATGAAATTTACACAATAGCAAAGTGAGAATTGGAAAGGCTACTGTATTTATTGTGCTGTTTCTTAGATCTCCTTAAAATGTTAATGCTAGAGCTCGGTTAAAGAGTATAGAGAAGGATTGTCTGGCTCAACATAATGATATATAATTTATTTCGGAATAAGTTGATTGGTAAGAGACATAATTGATATATTAAATAACAAAATCAGAAAACAATGTGTGAGATTTTCATGATATAAGAGTATGAGCATGCATCTATACTATTAGCTACTCCCTGTCCATTCTTTCCACCTTTGTGCTCTGTTGGTAATAACTACAGGTACGCACACTGGGCTTTCAATAGAAAAGCATTCCTGAGATCATCCCGTTTTTCCCAAATCTATCTGTAGAACAAATGCTGAAGTTTTCATGCAAGTTAATGAATGTCTTCTTCAGGCTGTTTCCACTGACTTCCACCAAAGCTCTGTGGGCTCAGTATATTCACAAGTGCTATGACATTTCTGCCCCTGTGTAACTCAGTATTTTCCTAAGTGTAGCCTTAATTGAAAATGAGCAAGCTTATCAGCAATAGCTGTATATTCAGATTGGTGGATCACTCGAGATTCGGGTACCTGTTTCAAGGGCAATATGTTCCTCTTAATGTATGCAAAATGAAGCCTAAAATGTTTGCATTTGTTATTTTTGGTGGATAACTACATTCATGATATTCTACTACCATACTATGGCATTATTCCTTTATAAATTTACATTTACCTCAAAAAGGAAGCATGCAGTCTTACTTCTTAATTTTATTTTTTTCTTTAAATTAATTTATCTGAAATATAAAGACGCATGTTGTAATACTGTTAGAGCAAAGTTGTGTAACAACTGAATTTGACATTTAATTCTATGAGAACATAAATTGTTATGAGATAAAGTGTATATAAAAAGTATATAAACTCTGGAAGACAATCAGTGTGACAAAGACACTTTGTTAACAGTGGCAAACATGAACATACAGAAAGCTGTTTGATTTCAGATAAATCTCGTGATTTGTTCAGATGTATTTCTTTAGAGGTACATGTAACAAATTTCAGTAGGATCATGTTTTTTATAAACTGATGGCTGAGCTATTTCAGTACACCTAGGTTTTCTTCTGGCTCAAGTGAGAGTCTGCTGAGACATATATAGGTGACTTTTAAAATGGTGATTATTTCAGACAAGATTCAACCTATACTGTAAGATTAAGTCTCTTCAAGGACTTCTGACACACTGGCGTGATACCGTACAATTCAAGAGTATGGTGTAGTGGTGGGAAGGCAAATGTGAAGAAGGGGATGATGCATCCTACTCTAACATCATCACTCTTCCTTGTGGAAAGACTTGACCTGTTCAGCTATATCTTATGCTCCACTGAAAAATAGAGCTTTAATTTTCAATTATTTTCTCTTACAGGTCATACATATGGGATGGGTAAATGAGAGACTTGAAGGAACTGATTCATCTCAGCTCTACAAATTCAAGTTTCTGGCACTGAAGGGTTCATCCTTCTACATTTTCAGCACTCCACCGGTAAAAAAATGATATTTTTGTGACAGTTTGGTTGTAAATGGAAACCTGTTTGTTATGTCTGGGTTTGTTTTTCAGTTGTCAGCTGAGATTTCAAAAGAAGTTACAGCAATAGATGCCACTGAATTTCAATAAGCTGTAGATATTTAACCTCGTTCAAGGTCCTCTGAAAATCTTACCATACTTGGATAGTTCAAAGAATCCCTAATAGGGAGTAAGTGTTTTACTTTTTAAAGTTGTTAAGTTCAGATTCTTCCCTGGTTGGTTAGGCCTAATATTTCTTGCCTTATTTATTCTAAAGTATTTGTAGATGTAATGAGTTGGTAGTTACTCTGTTTACTTAAAGACAAGATACATCATGAAATACACCATCCATACTATTAGTAGATACTTGTGGATTTTGCACACAGGCAAGGGATTGAACTGTTACAGAGAATCCAATCCTAATTGTACAGTTTGAACAAATGACATCATCTTGCTTTGATAATTTACATAGCTAGTACCGAGAATTCTATTTCACAACAGATGACTTATCTAATACTTCTCTAAAAAAAATCCTAATAAAAATTAATTTAAAAGAATGAAACAGAAATGAGCTGTAGAATTCTAAACTCTTAAAAAGTGACCCATACTTACCACATGGTATTGTTTTATCCTTTCTTTCTTTTTTCTTCGGAGAGCCTTTGCTTTAAACAAATCAAAAATAATAAAATGTGGAATTAGAATGCAATTTCAATTATACAGCTTCCTTATAATTTTGCTCAGAAGGTGGTCAGTCTCCCAATTTCTTCAGCTGATCTAAAGAGAATCTGATCCTTTGCATGTGAACCATCTGCAGTACCTTTGGGAAGTACAATTGAATTGTACAATAATTGAACCTTATTTATGAACCACAATGAGAAGCAATGAGTAACATTTTCTCTCTCTCTCGATTTAAATTCTAAATCCAATGATTCCTAGTAACTTCAAGCATTTTTAAATGGCCAGTAGTATTCTTTTTAAAATGAGACAACACATCTGGGAAAAGGTGGGGGTTTTTCCCCCTCTAAAAAATTATTTGTCTATATGTTAAGTCAAGGAACTAAAATTTGATTCAATTACTACAATCCAATTAAAATGCAAAAACAATACAAAAGAATTAAACAAATAAATAACACACCACATGAATGCTTTTCCTTTATAAATTTTAATTATTGTTTTCAGCCCTGTTTTTGAAGAAACATTTTTGGTATAATTAAAACTATCCATCTACATGATACTAATTGGGGGTAAACTACTTCATTTATCATGTTCAGCACTCTACTAAGAACAGGCAAGTGAGAATGAATGTTGGGTAGTATTCGTACCATGTTACTTGTCAGTATCTACTACACTCTATTGTGTTTCTGCACAATTTTTTTGTAGAACCAGTGGCTTTTCAAAAAAATTAACAAAGGGGACCCCTTTGGTCAATGTGTTATGTCATCCCAGTAATCAGATACACCAGTAAGTGTGACAGAGCCTATAAATCATAAAACCTGTTGACCAGTTTTCTTGCTATTTAATCATTCCACAGATGTTTTATATCAGGGAAAAAAAAATAAAACAGGAAATTGGCAGTTTCCAGCAACTACCCATGTGGAGAATTCAAACCTGGATCTAAAGCCACACTTCAAAAATGATTATCAGTGTCCTGAGGGCACCTCCAGCCCTGGCTGTCCCTGACCCTCTTCCCTGGGGCTCCCCCCACCCTTCCTGCAGCTCAGGACTCCATTGCAGCCCCCGCATGGCCGTCAGCCCCTGCCCCAGCAATGCAGCAGGGCTGGTCTCCAGCTCCCCACAGCCTTGTCCTGCCCAGCCATGGGCCCACATCCAGGCCCAGCCTCAGCCCGTCCCTTTCCCCAGGGAGGTGGCCGGTGCCCAGAGCTGGGGCTGCCCCCAGTCCCTGTGGCTGCCCTGCTCCTGTCTGGGGGCATGTACTGGGCCTGGCTGGGATGGAGGTAACTTTCTTCATAGGAGCCCATATGGCAGTGGGGTTTGTAGTTGTGACTAAAACAACGCTAACACACCTGTGATTTGGCTGTTCCTGAGCTTTGCTTGCACAGTGTTTCTCTGTTTCTCACACTGCTCACCCTGGGGGTGGGCAAGAGTTTGGGAGGGGACACTGTCCCAGCTCTGTGGCTGCAAACGCAAGTCCCCACACAAAGCCGTGCATTTTCACTGTTTCACTATTTTTAGAGATATTTAATGGTACTGCTCTTACCGTTACTCCCACTGAGTTTTTTTACTATATTAAGTGAAACAAAAAATTGATTACTCTATCACAAAAATACGGATGTTTTAACTTGCTTGATCTTTAGAAGATAAGAGTTTAACATTATGTTTTATTTCAGAGATGTTTCTATGAGGGTATTGCTATTTGCGTACTGAATCAATGTAGTGTATTAGTGTATCGATGTAGTGTGCACAGAGTAGATTACCTACAAGTCATACAGCTATCTTTAGCTGTAATGACCTTACCCATAACTTCACAACTGCTTGTAAAAGGATCTGGTACAATTTCTACTCTTTTTCTACTTCATTGTGTGTAAAAGATGATATGAATGTAAATACAGCTGCTAACTTTCCTAAGAATGGAAAACATAGTTACCCATGAGCAAAAATAAAGAAAATTGTGGAAAAAATGTGGATATTATACTATAAAAGAAATTACTATGGCAAGTAATATTCTATTTATACTCCATTTCAACAATATCCCAGATGTTGTTTCCAAAAATGTAGAAGCTTCACCATAGAAGTAAATATCAAAAATGGTGTGATTAACAGAGAATGGTCTTTCTGCATCCCTAAAGTGGCTTATCTGACTATTTAAGAAATTTACAGATTTCATTTACAGATTGCTATATTAGAATTGTGACACATTTCTGAAAACTGCATATGAAAAACATCATTGCACAAATAGAAATTATTCTTGTGTCAATGTTAATATACGAGCAGTATTTTATTACATTCTAAAAGCATGTAATAAATTCATATCCTAGAAGAAATTGGAGAGACCTTATTCAAAATTGTCATTCAAAACCAAACTATTTTTTATGTCATTGAAAATTTCCAGAAAAATGAAATGGTTTGTTTTTACGGAATATGGGCTTTACCTAAGGGAGTATTGTAGTTTGATTTTTTTTTTTTTTTTTTTTTTTTTTTTTATTTTTTGTCTTTTAACCACATAAGCAAATCGCTCATATAAAAAAAAAAAAAAAAAAAAAAAAAAAAAAAAAAAAAAAAAAAAAAAAAAAAAAAAAAAAAAAAAAAAAAAAAAAAAAAAAAATGTCATCTTAGTATTGAGCATGTCATTTTTTTATATAGTTCATTATGTCTTTCTATTCAAGTCAGTGTTTCTTCATTTCAATCTTATAGAGCAGCTGATCTTGTGAGTGTGTTTACCCTTAATTACAAACACTATCTAAATAAAAAAAAAAAAAAAAAATACTTTCAACATGAATTAAATAAGTAACACTGAAGTTGTTTACGTGAAGACAGCTAGGCAATCACTGCATATGCTGCTTATAGTTTAAAAAAAAAAAGGAATAAATACAAAACTAAGGTGAAATAGTTCCACCTTTGAAAAATATTAGAGAAGAAAAGCTTGCATAATGTAATTGGCACATGAGCAGTGCTTTGAATGTTAGAGAGTACTGCTATGTAAGTTCTGAATACTTGTATTTGTGATTTACATTATACATAATGTCAATGTAACATATTAGGAAAAAGGTGGCAATGAGTTGGAGAACATAGACTTGACTGTGAATGCTTTTGGTGAACTTTCTAACTCTACACACAAGTCTTTATTTGCAAGGATCTGACTGCTCTTTAGTGTGTGTTTTGTATCATCGAGTGAGTTGTTTTGGATGTCTTTAGGCTTCTTACGCTGCTGTATCGTAGTTAATCTCAAGAACATTTGTTGATTTTTTTTTTTCTTTTCCTTTTTAATATTTCTTAATATTTTTTAAAATTATACTTGGCTCATTTTTTCCATTGAAGAGTGAAGAAACCAGTGAAATGAATTACTCTTGACCTAAAAGTATTTCATCATTTGCCTAGACCTTTATAGTACTTCTAGGTGGGTTGGACGCTTCTGCTTAATTGTCAGATAATGGAGCATTCTCTGTATTCCAGTAATAAGTATTACAGCCACTTTGATCTTTTTTTTCCCTTAAGTTTTACTCTTTAAATGTATTCAAATTTTTTTTAATATTTTGGGGGGCACTGGAGATTTCTAGAATCAGATTCAGTGTTCATAGAAATTCAAAGAGTATGTTATGTTCCCTTTGACTTTAGTGAGTTTGGAAGTTTGATTCTTTTTTACATGCACCCCATATTTATTTCTCATGTCTAGTCAATCATTTAGTGCTGATCTCTGAATAGGCATGAAAGTCTTTTATGCCTATTTCATAATTGCAGAATTCTTTTCTAGGGAGTAACTGGTTTTCAGTTTAAAATTAACTTTATTGTTTTCTCTCTATTTTAAATCATAACTTTTAAAAGAAAAATCAATGAGTAACACACACATTTAAAGGTAAGTATATTTGGAATATGAGCCTGAACTGATGCTGAGATCGCTTGGTCTAAGTAAAACTAGATTTCAGTAGTTTATTTTTGGAAATCTACTGTAATGCCTGTTTTTAAAACACAAGGAACTTACAGAAACTCATGCTGAAGTAAAAAGTACTTCTGCAACACTTAGCACTTTTGTAACTCTACATACTTATTTCAGTGTCTCATTATGGACTTAAAATTGTAACTTCAGGTTCCTATTTTTCTATCTTCATTCATTTTTATTATCTCTGTGATCAGCTCAGAGTTATATGTGAGTTTACAAATGTGTTATTTTACAATCTTTCTGAAAAGATTAGTATAGCCAAATATCTACAAAACCAAGTGTTCAATACATCACATAATGCATTGAGTTAGGTAAGGAGTTGGTCTTCCAATAATAATAATAGCATTCAGCAACTGTTGGTCATAAATTCATGTTTTAGACAAACAAGAATTAAAGTGGAAGCTCAGTGAATGCTAATTGGTACTTTCATGTATTTTGACACTATTTTTGACACTTTGTCAGAACTAAATTCATATGAATGGAAGTATGTCTCATTAAGTGACCCATTCTGCATATACCTTTTTTGAAACATTTTGTCAAATGCTTTACTAAAAAGTAATTATCTTGTCATGATAAAATAAACCCAAGAAATTGCAATGTATAGAATACCTGCAGGAACAATTCCAAGGGGAAATAACGAGAAAATTTTTTTTATTGCCTAAGGAATATATTTCAGTATCTCATTTATCGTAGTTACCTATCATTACTCAGTTATTAAATGTGTGATGATGGATAAGCCTGCAATAAACTGAAACATCCTTTAAAGCAAACGAAGGATATTGCACTTTTTGTGAACCTTTCTGATTCTTTCCAGCTTTTTGCATTGACCAGAAGTATATGATCGTTTGTGATTTTTTTTTTTCTTTTTAAGCAATGCAGTCTATAACAATAACATTTTAAACTTAGACATACTACGATAGTTCTGAGAAAACTATAAATAATGTTAGCTGTCTCTTTGGATTCTAGTATCCCTTTGTAGTATGTTTGTTTCCCCTCTTTAAAATCCCTCTCAACATGTCACTTGTGTTCTTCTGGTGACCTTGCACACTATGATATTCAGACTGTTTCACCCTTGGCTTTAAGTATGGTAGCCCTTCGCTGACATACACAGTAAAAGAAAATCTTGGCTTATATAGGTGCCGACAGCTATCATCATCACTGGTTATCTCTGCTGAAAAAGTCGTAAGAGGTTACAGAGAGTCAAAGGATGAAAGAGATGCACAGGATAATGGGGAAAAGGCTGAAGTACTCAGAGTGAATTTAATGGCTCAGCAGTGTCACCATAGTCCATGGTAGCATCATTAATAGCAGCAAAGAACCCCAACAGTTTAAATTAATCTTCAGGAATCAAAACAAATGATATGAGCAAATGAAAGTTCAGTCATGTCTCAACAGCTTCAGGTTATAGCCTGTGTCACTAAATTCAGTTTCACAAACAGCAGATTAAGTCAGCTTATGCTTTTATATTTTGTCTAGCCACTAATAGGAATGAAGGCTTCTCCTGCTTTTAACTGAGATTGAAAAGAATCTTTCCCATCGAGAGATTCAAGACCAAATAATGAACTAGCTGCCATTCTAGGCTGTAAACCTTATTTTGCAAGAAGCATGATGATCCCTTTTGAGTCTCCACAGTAATGGGCCAAAACCTGTATTATTTAATTGTTTTCTTTTCAAAACAGCCATCAAAATAAAGAAGATTTCCCTGTAAATAAGGATTAAGCAAAGACCTGCAGTACTTGCTCTGTGTGAGCATGTTTAAATGTATATTTCTTTATGAATCAGCTTTATAATTCCTCAATTTCAGTTGTTTCTAAACTCGTGTTATTGCTTACTCTTAGCAATAATTAAAAAGCAAAACTCAAATAAAATATTGAATGGACCCTACTAGAAAGAAATTAGTAATGGAAATGTAAAAATTAGAAGTGTATGACTCTAAAAATTGCTACATTTTATGAAGTGATAGGAGGACACAGATAATATCTAAAATTGCTTTAAATTAATTTTCTAAAAAAGATAACATTAGATTTAAATTTGACAAAGTTCCTTTAAAGTAATACTAAGTACTTTTAAAGGTAGCTATATGTAATGTTTCGAGCTTTAATTTATGGTGAGAAATTGCTTATAATAAAACAGAAGGAGAAAGTATATAACATGCTTTTACATATTCTGCTGCATGCATTGTCTTCAAGTGATGTTTGTCATTAGATTGTTAAAATAAAAAAAAACTGTCAAATGGAGAACCCTAGAATGTAAGTCCCTTTATATCCTGAAAAGATGTGGTGATAGAATTTTCTCTTCTAGAGATCTTCAGTCCCTTTTGCAATAGGTGATTCATCTCATCTAAACTTAGTCATCTAAAACTTAAAGATCCAATCTCAAGTTAGAGAAACTGGGAGAAAGCACTGCCTGTTTTTCTTTCTTTTTTTTTTTTTTTCCCTTCTTTCCCAATATGTTGAAATTAAGATTAGATTATTAAGAATTAGATTAGGTTGTTAAGATTAGATACTTCTGATGTTCAAGTTTAGATGGGATGCTTTCCACACTAAGAAGAATTCAGGTAAATTCTGAAACACTGCTTTGAAACACATAGCTGTGAGGTCTACTCAATAATAATGTTCATTAGTTTCAATTGGAGTGGACATAAGAGCATATAAGATTAGAAAGAAACTAACACCATGTTCACATTACTCCTCCAACAGCACTCTCTGAAATAATATTTAATAACCAGTAGAAGTCACATCAGTCTGCTCCTAAGTGTTGTAGTGGTTTGGATTTTCACCATTTAATTACCATTTTGCTTAATGGTTTAGAATTTATGAAGGCCTGGAAATCCAACTTAAAAATAAATTAATGAAAAATCATGTTGATCTTCATGCAAAACATTAGGAACAAGATTGATTATTATAGGTGAAGTATGTGCTACTGTGAAACAGAGAAAAAGAATCTGTTATTGAATTCCATAGCTTTTTCCTAGTGAAGTTTCATCCACAGAAGCCAGATGTTTTACAGCCAAATTTTGCTTTACCTAAATAATGTAATTTAATTTTTCTGCTTTCTTCCTTTTGGGAGGGGGGTGGGAACAGGGCAAAGCTGCATCTGCCCTAGTATTTTAAAGTATCCAATTTGCTATTAGAGTCACCAAAACACTTATTTCCATGTGCTAAAAGCCTCAGAGTTACAATTTAGTCAAATTCTTCATATATCTATGCAGCCATTCCTGTGCATTCACCAAGAGCTGGGATTTTGCTCTAAAATAGATAATCAAAATAATGTGTATTCCCCTTGTATTTTTCCTATGTATAAGTTCTTTTTTTTTCTTGAACTACATAGGCTATGTACTGTTTTTAAAAGAAAACAGATTATCACATTATGTCATGAACTAGAATTTAGGGAAAAACTTCAAATATCATTCTAACTGTCAGATTTTAACAGCTTGTCATGTCAACAGGATGAAGTAACGAAATCAAAAGAAAACAAAAAATATGTCTTTTTATATTCATTATTAAGCACACAGTTGACATTCTTCTTAATTTCAAATATTGCAGTCACATAGTCCTTTTCAGGTTTTAATATAAGTATTTAAGTTATTGGTGCCCTAGTGTATGTAAACTCAAATCTGAATTTAGGAATGCATCCTGGTCTGTTGATTGTAAGATTTTTTTTTTTTTTAAATTGAGACATGAAGACTCTGGGTTCATGAGACATTGAGACCTGAGACTCTGGGTTTGAGACTGGGTTCTCTGTGTTAGCATATTGGAAATTATGTTTATGTAACTCACCACAGAGATTACAAAGAGGTTTCCATCATACTGTAGTAATAATAGGGAAAAACATCAATGAAATTATTTAATACCTTTTAATTATAGTAAGACTCCTGTAGATGCTGTTTCTGTAAAAATTGAATGCTATTTGACAGTCTTTTCTAAATGCTGTGTATTAAATGTAGTAACGTACCTGTATTTAGAGCATCCAGCAGAATAATGATGGGTGAAATCTTTTCAATTTTTTTCATCTGTACATGATTTTAGAATAAAGAATGTGTTGTTAATATTTTCTTTTGATATTATAGGTAAGCACACTAGACTGGGTACGAGCTGAAAAAATCTATAACCTCTGTGAGGTTCTATTTAAAATTCACAAGGTAGGTTTCCTAACGATTACAATGATATTATTTAGTAAAGCAAGCTTGCCTCTTCCTGTTAATGATAAGCTCAAGTGATTCTTAACTAGGAGTAGCTAACATTCAAATAGTTCATCTGTTGTTAAAAAAAACTATTTGTAATGGCTAGTGCATTAGCTATGCAAGTACAAGAGAATATGGAAAGTGGATTAAGCTCCAAGTGAGCAAGTTACTAACATGCTTCCATACTGAAGAAATTTTTCAGTGTTAGAGCTGGTTGTATGAAATACAGGTGAGACACATAGCTAAGCATAAAGAAGCTGGATATTGCTTTTTTCTTAGTGGCTCGGATTTTTAAGTGAATGTGGTGAAGAATGCTTTTGCTGTAATTCCTGATCTATATAAAGATACTTTTATTTAATTTCAGTGATTGGAAGTATAAAATTATGTCCTTTTTAGGACATATGTGCAAATATTATAGTAGGTTTTACCTTACAAAGGGCAACATGGTGCATTTGTGTACCATAGAATTCTTCATTTTTTCCCACCACCTAGAGACAGTGTCATGTTTTCTGTTTAGCTTGTCCCAAGCAATGATTTTGGATAAAACCTTAGCAGTCTGTTTAAATAATTGGCTTACAGAAGATATTTTCTAATAAGTTGCATCAGATAGATAAATTTAGTTCTCTACCAGCTAAGCAAAAACTGCTTTGCAGGTGAGGTAAGACCAGATGAGAGCCTACTTGCCTAAGAGAGTAAAACTAAACATACTATCGGGGGGGGGAATCAGTTGTTTCAGATAAAATGCTGTTTCACTGAAAAATTACAAATCAGGTTTAGTTCTCACCAGCTGCTGTTCTACTCTCTACTGTTCCTCCTTTGACCATGTACTAATGTTGTGGAGAAGGAGGGTTGGTGCTCTGTTACCTGTACAGATCCTGACTTAACATTGTGCCAAAGGAGAGCTGCTTAAGTTTTTTGGGGTTGGTTTTGTTTTGTTTTTTGGTTTGTTTTTTTTTTTTTCTGATGCAACACAGTTATTCAGGACAATTTACAGGAGGAAAAGGGAAAAAAAAAGAAAACAAAAATTGTAGACCTGACAATAACACTCCATTCCCCTTTACTGCCCTGTTCAGCATAGAGGGGAGTTCTCTATAGCGCTAAATGACCAAGTTCTTCAAGCAATGGGATGGCAGGGAGTTTCTGTGTCCTGACTGCTCAAACTAATTGTCCCAAACTGATTTTCAACAATATGGGCATGTTTCCTACACCAATTTTGTTGACTGTGATTTAAAAAAAAAATAAAAAATAAAAAATTGAAAGCATGATGAAGTTACAACCAACAGAGCAAGGAGCACATGGAATTTGATAGAAATCTAGAAAAAATATCTCTCAAATATGAGCTGACATCTGCATTTTACAGAGGTGTCAGTACCATTAACTGGCTGCTAAAAGAGCTTCCACTGATGTCAGCTGCCAATTTTGCAGCCCATCGCTGCCTGTTTTTTCTCTGTTGTAGCCTGTTGTCACTGGGCAGGGGAGGAAAGTTCCCTTCTCTGGCAAAAGTGGGGAGAGGGAAGGGTCTTGGCCAGTGCCATGCCAGGAAAATAGCAATCCTGGAGTTCAGGACTTGAGCTCAGCTCCGGGGTGCAGGATGCAGGAGCACAGCCGTATTCTTGTAGGCATAGCATTATTTTGATCTGACCATGTCGCCAGCTGGGTACACATTGGCAACTTCAGGTCCTGCCTGTCATTGAGACAGCAGCAAAGAGCAGAGGTTCTGTCCCAGATTATTTATTTAGTCTCCTTAATCTTTTTTTAAAATTTACTTTTTCCTGATAAATAAGTCAGGCACCAATGAAATATATACTCATTATGCCTTTTGAAAAGATTTTGCTGTGGTTTGGGTTTTGGTTTTGTTTTTTTCTCCTTTAAATGTTACTACTAATTTGAAAGTCAGTCTTTCCTTGAATATCCTGGTAATTTCGAGGATAATCTATCCTTAAAGCAAATTCTGTGATACTTTTTCATTAAGAAAAAGAAGTGGGAAATAAAATACCCGAGATTCAACTCTTTAATGTTCTTGACATTTTAATAAATTAATGCTTAATTGCCAGTCTTCATGAATACGTTAGCTAAAGTGCAAAAGCTCAAATTCAACACTTTAACCTCTTTTTTGTTGATTCTTTGCTATAATGACAATAAGGCAAACTGAGCAAATCCAAAAAGATAGGAAAAAATCTTAAGAGATTAAGGTTTCTACATTGCAGACTGAAAGATGGAGTTTATCTTGTAAAAACTGCTGTTTGGGGAGGGTGTTCTTAAGTTTGTTCTTAAGTTCTAACTAGTTAGAACTAGTGCAAAGCTGTGGTGGAGAGTGCTATTATATCTTCCCACGAAAGATGGATTTTAAGGCGAGATGTGCTTGTTACTCACCTAATTGTAAGCTTCTCATCTATGTTTATTATGACACAGGAGTTAAACATGGAAAATAAGAACCCAATATGGAAAATAAGAACCCAATATGGAAATGACATTTTAAAACAAAATGTTTGCTATGTTTTAGATTTGTGTGTGTGTATACATATAAATACACACTGCATATACAAACATGCATATGCAAATATGTGAATTAAAGTTCATATATATGTCATGCGCTTGCATATTCATGGATGTTTAGTGTTAACAATGAGATGATTGAAAATGTGATCTCTCTTATCTCATATGTTTGTTCCTATACCTTGCCTCATACTCCACATTTACTGGAACTGTTACTGAAAACTTGTATTTTTCAGGGGTGAGACTATTAGATGCATTTTTAAAAGCCACCTGTCTTAAAAGCATTTTATTTTCTTTTATTGCCTGGTATTTTTCACACATGACATTTTCACATGCAAAGTAAAAAATATTAATATAGTAGTCTATGAGCCAGGATGAGCAGCACTGAGTCTTGAAGCAGATGTAGATGTAATACTTGTCACTCCATAGCTGCTGAACACCAGATGATATGCAGGTATTTTGTTCAGCCTCCTTTTCAGCAGTCCAAAGGAGCATCGTAAAATAACTTTGAACTTGCTCAAGACTGTTCTCTCCTCGGATAGCTGCAGGGCCGTTTTTGACAACAAAGTGCTGTGTACCCTGGTGGCATTATGTGCTGCTTCTGAGGTGCCCCGCAAAACATCCGTAGCTCAAGAGACTAGACGAGTAAATTGCATAAGGTTAGATTTGCTAGCTTTGTGTTACTCAGTAAGTCACCAGCACAAGCAAAATGTTCAGTTTCCATCTGAGTATTTTGATCCTGTTTGTGAATATGAGAGCAGTACACAGAGGAGGCTGTGCTAGCAGAGCATTTGTTTCCTCTGCTTTTCGTTACTAAAAAGTGGATCTTCACTGCTGCCCTGCAAGGACAGTTGTGTGTGCATTTAGAACAGGAGGGACACAAGACCCTGAACATTTAAGCATTTATTTTACATGTATTGGAACATTTTACATTACATTTGGATGCTCAAATTCCAGTTGTTTGTTTGTTGTAATGTGCGTGGAGTTTCAACTATAGCCTCAGTACGCTATGATGGACTATTAGAGGTTCTGGAAAAATAAATTCTAAATCTTTATGAGGCTTATCGTGACTACAAGATTCTAGGACTTGGGTACCTCTGCAAAGCTGCATTCTGGTCTTTTCAAAGCCACTTAAGTCCAGTCAAACATGACTGCTTTTTACCTCAGATCTCCTTGACTAGAGTTAAGTCTCCTAAACCTAACCTGGAGTGCTAGAGGAAGAAAATTCTGTTTGCAGATGACTTTAGAAAATAAGAAATAACATTCTCTTTGCAAATTACTTTTTTTGTTCTTTCAATCTTTTCTGCCCCATGCCATCATAGAGAAATGGAGATAGGAAAAGGTCCTATCTGATAAATAGAAATTTAAAAAAAATGTGTAATTTGGAAATTCAGTCAGTGAAAGTACTCAGATATATAAGCAGTAGCTTTTTTATTTAGTTTTCTTTTTCTCTGTATTTATGCTAATCACGGAAGTCTTGAAAGATTGGGAAGTTTCTTGTAAGAATTTGTTCATTTACAAAACATTCTGTTATTATGAAAGATTAACGTGAAGTTTCTCTTCATCTCTCACTTCACTCCCCTTGTAGTTGCAGAGCAGCATTGGCAGCTATTAGGGGACATTTGAAAGCTCACGTTGTCATTTCCAGAATTAGCCCTTGGGTGATAAATTACTGCATTCCTTGGTGTTTAGCATACTGGAACCCAATTAGAACAGAGTAGTTGTATTCTCCTGTAACGCTGGTACACAGCTCTTGAACTGTATTCAAACAATTAAGGGATTTCCTTCCTTTACACTGTAAACAATATATTGCTACAAACTCCTTTTAAATTATGTATGTATTGCTTAGGTAACTTTGACAGTATTTTGGAACTGCAGAAGTAGTTTGGATTACATGATACAGGGTAAAGTGAATAAGAAGCAAAGAGAGAAGTTGTCTTTGAAATTATTACTTAATTCTCAGAACATTTCTTCAAGGTAATTATTAACATAATGATATAACATATCCAAGTACCCATCACTTACAGAAGACAATGTTGCTTTAACTGTTTGTTTTTGCTAGATGAAGAATCACATACTGAAACATGTCTTTCAGCTCTGGCTTGCTGATGATTGCTGGCTACAAGCAAACTTGTATTTAGGTATTCATCAGGACTTTGATCTTGAAGACCAGAGGCCATATTGTTTCAGTGTTATGGTTGGACATGGCAAGAGTCATTATTTCAATGTAGAGCTGGGCAGCGAGTTGGCAGTGTGGGAGAAATCATTTCAAAGAGCAATTTTCTTGGAAGTTCAAAGAACAGGGGTAAGTAATGAATAATTTAAATCCTGGAGCCATTTCATCAGTAAAATAACAAATTTTTAGATAATTTGTATGTTTAATAATTGCATCAAATTGATGTGCTCCATGACTAAGGATCTGAGTACACTTCAGTACACCAATGGCTTCTGAAAGCTTCATCATCACATCAATATTTGTATGTCAATGACTACGTAATAACAATGTGTGAGCGTGTTATGACAGTTGCAAAATTGGAAGTTGACCTTGATTATAACAAACTGGAAATGAATACATTTTACCATTGGAAAACAATTTCTGTGGAGATTCCTTACTCCACCTTGAACATTTTCTTCCAGAAAGCTTATTTTCCACTCACATAAGGTAAATTTGTTATGTTTTACCCAACGGTTCTGTTTTCAAAGAAGAAATATTTTGCTCTTACATTGTTAATTGTAAATTGGGATTGTCCTTGTTAACACTGGAAGACTTTGAAGACTCAGCATAAAAGTGAGAGGAAAGTTTGTGATAGTCTTAAATTCTCAAAACTAAACGGCAGATTTTCACTTTCTACTGGTGAGTAAAATTCTCTCAAGTCAATTATTTTCTCAGATCTGAGGGTGCACTTCCCATTAGGTGGTTTTAAATTTAAGATCAAGATTCCTGGTATAGTTGTCTAAATGTGGGTGTCTGTTAGCATTGTGGTGACTAAGCTCCCATTAGAATCAGTGAGTGGAGTCCAAAGAATGATTGTGCTCATTCTAAAGCAGATACTTTCTTCTAAAGGAGATATTTTGTGGTATGAAGACAGAGAAGATAAATTGGTTTTGATTTAAGTTGCAATTTAAAACACCTCTATACTGTTATATAAAAACACATTATTTGCTGAATACCTAGATCCATACTCCTAACTGAACTGGACCAGTGGCATGGGAATGTATAGATTAAAAGTGTAAGGCTTCTCCAATTAAAAACATATTTACACAGTTTAGTACAGATGCAAGCTTGATCTGGTACGTTCGGATTTGCAGGGACCTCATAAAGATGTTTACAATAGCAAGAGCACTGGATCACGGCATTGCATTAGCATAGCTTGCAAGGAGCGGGAGTCCCAGCACAGGTGTTGAATCAGCTCTTCTAAATTTCCAGATCTCTGGGATTCTAATGAGGTTTGCAGGATTGCTTAGTCATTTAGGACCCTTCCAATTGTCTCTTCAGACTGATGAGGTAACAAAAAAGATTTTGTAATGGTGATGCTATTGCTCCTGCACTTCTGAGAAGGAATGCAGTTCTTCAGAAAAAAATTGATTCTTCCTGAAAAATTACTGGGCATCAGGGAGGGATTAATAATTCATATTGAGTATGCATACAGTATTTTCTCACATGAACTCTTCAAGAAATTATATGACTGTTTGACCAACTATTCAATGATCCTATTTATTATCCATATAAAAAGCAGATAATATATAGTTAAAATTAAGTATAGCAAGGGTGGAGATTAGCTGGTGCTGTAGCTGATTCAATTTCTGAAGTATTTATTATTAAATCTCAAAACTTGTTGTTCTTTTACAATCTAACAATCTTAAAATTAAGGGACAATTCTTTGCTTGTGCAATGATCTTTTCTCATTTGAATCCAACAATCTTCTAGACCAATATCACACAAAAGATATTAATATTTCTTCCAGCTGTGGTTTAACCTATCTGAAACCTCCAGGAGAGGCATTCAATTAAAATCCTGATTACAGTGCTTAAGTCTCTATATGTGTGTTTCCATATCTTAATTTTCTCTCACTTAGTTGCATACATTCAGGTTTGTTGTAAACCACGTCAGCAGGATGCAAAGCACTGCGGTCACTCTCCAGCAGTGAAAAATCTTTTGACTCCACTATTTTCTTTCTTCCTTCAAAACATAAATGCTGCTTTTAATGTCCTTCTTTTCAGAAGGATATCAAGAGCAGCATGAATGAGATGCAACTTAACATTACATAGATTATTTCAAGCCGTAGAAAAAGAACTGGCATTTCAGTATCCAGAAAATTGAAGGTTGTCACTGGTAGGTTAGATTGTCCATAAAAATTCTTTCTTTTGGAGGACCATAACTGCAGCTGGAAATTCATTTTTATTCATAAATGATTGGGCAAGATTCATGGCAGGTGTTGGATTGCACTATGTCATTTCAGCCATTCTTATTTAAATGTGGCTTGGTTCTGTTTACTGTTGAGGGTCATTAGGATCTTGTCTTTGACAGAGTTGTTCTTAACCTTATCCTGTACACGTTCTTCATGTTTGGTGTTTCTATAAGAAGAATTGTATTTCTGAGAAGATTCTGTCCTTACACAGTTTATGAAAAGAAATGCTAAGGTGCAATGGTATGTTCAAAGGTGCTTTTGAATTTTATACTGCCCATGTTGTGTGATTTTTTCTATTAATTTCTTCTGAAAACGGCAGCAGTGTTAAATTACAGAAAGAATGCAATAAAGCAGGAAGAAATCCTCCTCACAATATTGTTCCCCTTTCAGCTATCTTTAAGCCATATTTCAAGCTGCAAATGCTTACAAAAAGGAGTCTCCCGAGAAACTGTGAAATTCAGTGATCCTGATATAATGAGTCTATTTACAAACAATTATAGCAAGGAAACTTATGTTAAATCCATGTGCTAGAAATATCTATATTTTCTTTCTATAAAAAATATTACAGTCGCTGATGGCATAATTTGGACAGATGGGGGCAATAAAAATGCAATAGAAGTAGGGCAGGAAGGCAGTTGAAAGGCAGAAAAAGTGCTGTTAAAAAGTATTTCCATGAGGTTGGTAATAAAAGTAAGCATTGCAATGGAGGAAGATAGGCAGTGAAGTCCTCTCAATCATAACTAGAAGTTCAATCATGTCCCACAAATCCCAGCAAGCCTCTCTGTCTCACCTGGAACATCCTAAACAGTGCAAGACCAATTAATGATGCTCAAGTGAAGTAATTTTTCTTTTTTTTTTTTTTTTTGAGTTTTTTACAGTGTAGACAGTCTTCAAAAATAAAAGGCTAGCTCTTTTTCCAGATCCCTTACTAATTCTTTGACCCTTCAGAGTAGTCTTGTCAGTACTATGGGATTTTATTCCATGTTTTTTCAATATTGTCTTTTATAAGTTACTTTCTCAATATTCTTCCCTCTCCTCAAACAGTTCTTTCCAAAGAAAATTATCTTGACTCATCTGAGTCTTGGATATGATTGTTAAATTAATGCAGAAACATCTTGATAGGATGATTTTGGATTTTAGCATGATTTGGATCTTTGGGGTCTTCAGTCTTCTTCCACAGAAGGACTGAGAAGGATATTGCAATAGTTTTTGGTAGTGGACAGAGGAAAGAGTGACTGTAATACATTTTACTGTCAGCTGTAGAAAAGTTGGGCTAACTGTTTTGACATCTTAAAACTTTGTACTTGTTACATGGACGGCAGAAGACAGAGAAGAGGAATCTGCGTCACAAGAAGGAAGAGCTCTCAGGAGAATGAAAAAAACATGCAGGGGGAAAATCATCTACTGCAGTGTCACTGAAATACCTGCAGTTGGTGTATAGTGAGGAGACATGGTTACATACTCCTCATACAGCTGAATAACCTAGTTTGATGAAACTATTTACTTTGCTTGGACAAAAAAAGGTGTTTAATATGAATTACTGCAAAAATTAAAATAGGTCAGAAGTTGGACTCCACTCAATCATAACAGAATAATCAAGAAGTTTTGCTGCATGGTTATCTTCTGTGCTTAAAGGTAAGTACTTCTAGCAAACTTCTTCCCATTTTGTTCTGTAACTCAATGACTGATCTTGACAGACAAATAAACCCTGGAAATAAAAATATAATATATATTTGTTGAGGACAGGGATATGAACGTATTGTGCTAAGATAAGTGTTAGCAGTAAAATTCATGTTCCTGGAATGATACAAATTCCTCCTGTGAAGAATATACATTAAAAATAACAACAAAAAATTTTTTTCACAATTGTTGTAATAATATTTCACTTAAATACATGTCGTGAACATTATTGGAAATCCAAAAACAGTTTATAATGAACACAAATGTATGATGCAATTATCCCATATTTTCCCTCTTTATATTTCAGTTAACATGTATCTGCTTCTGTGGATGTTTTAACTTTTTGTATGCATTTTTAACATTTACTTATTTTCCTAAGAGTTAACAACAAACCATTCTCTATAGTGAGATTCTTGATGCTGAACATGTAAGCCAGACTGGCTCATTGTGGCTCAGCATTGCTTGTTGATTATGTCTGTTCCTGGATAAATGCAAAAATAATTGTTGGGAATAATCGTGTATGCAAACCTGGAGCTTTGTTTCTATAGGATTCCCATTTCAATTTTCTTTCCACAAATATTGTGCTGCTAAAACACCATGATTAAAATTCCTTAAAAAAGAAACAATAGTTAAATGCAATTAATCAATTCCTTTTCTGTTTTTTAAGCAACAATGAATTCTTTTTCAGTATTGGTTGCTCTGGCCAATCTCTGTTTTCACCTGTGAGCACGAGCAGTGTTCCACACTTATGAAAGATGACATATATGAGAGTAACATATCTTACAGTATCTTAGTTCACTATCTTCCTGTTCCAGACTTTAACATTTCCCTCTACACACTGTATGTTCTTCGGGATGATCTATATGAAGTGCTTGAGGACTCTACAACCACGTTATTGATGATTAAAACAAAACAAAAAAAATCACGTAATTATTTTGAAGAAGTGATTTACACAACATCCTTTCTCAGCTTTGTATCTCTTTCCCTTTTTCCTTGATGGACTATCTCTGATGAAGTGTCTGGTCCTGGTTACTTTTTGATATCCTCTCTTCTATTAATCTTTTTAAATTTCCGTGTAATATCTTGTCATAGATTTTACCAGTTCATCAGTTTTAATTAATTTCTAACCCATTCATAATATTCTTGTCTGAGAAAGACGAAGTTGCTTTCCATGAAACATACATTGTTTATTGTACAAATCCTTTCAGAATCCATTCTGTTGACAGGTTTTGTTTTTCACCTCTTGTTTTTCTAGTAAAGATTTATGGTTTTAAAGTTTTCTTTATAAAACTTATCCATGTAATGCTTCCCTCTCATCCCTCCTCCGCAGCTCAAGAAATAATCTATGCAATTTCCTCATTCCTACAACTGCTTGCTGTTTGTTCTGGATGGTTACTTAATTTTACATGAGTATTTCTGTTAAAAATCCTCTGAAAGGGTTCACTAGAACTAATTGAAAACATACAGAAGTGAATAGGTTGCTTCCATGATTCAAACCTCTCCAGGAAAGCAGTATTTTCTCATAATTTGCCTTTAAAAGCGTTCAGTTGACTATATTGTATAAAATATCAATATAGTAGTGACTGCATGCATACATACTACTTCCTAACCTGTCATAAGCAATAATTGGTTTATAACATCAAGAGTAATGTGTATATTTCAAATCACCTACTTGCTTCTATGATGTGTAAAATCCCTTATAACGATGAGAGATCAAAAAGAAAGAACTGCGCAAAACTGCACTGACATATTAAAAACCTAGATTTTCACCAAATTAAATGGATAAATAGCTCCCATATTTTGAGCAGCTCCAGAAAGAGCCAGAATTAATTTATATATTTGGGCTTTTATTCTCAGTCCACTGGAGATAACAATAAACTCATCATGATTTCAAAATTAGGAGCCAGCTGGAGAAATTCCTTTACATAAAAGTTCAAATGGCTTCTAAACAATTTTTTTTTGCCATTGAACATCAATGCATATTTTAGCAACATTCCTTTATATATGCTTAAAATTGAGTGTTCAACAAGCAACTGAGAATGTGAACAGTGATGTGTGTTCCTTGTATTCCCACTGTATGGTGGCCAAGCTGCAAGGAGGTGTGGAATTAGCCCTATCTGAAACTATTTTTTAGCATGGAAAGTACAAGTCCAATTGAAGATTTTGGATTTAGAGAAAACTGAAGAAGAGTTTGTGATGTTCAGATCCAGGCAGCCTAAAAAAAGTTCAGTTCCTGGGTCTCCTTCTTGGAACGTTACACAAAAGGTGTTTTCTACTCATTCTCCAGTGGCATTTTGAATTGATCTTGCTGCAACTCAAGTTAGATATAATCAGAGTAGATCTTAGAGACTGTGTGCCCACTGGGACTTGAGCAGAGATTAGGTATCTTTCCATTCGTCTTCCTATCACAGCTAACCTGACTCTTCCAACTATCTGATTTCTGAGATGCTCAGAAGACTTCGGGTGTCTCAGTAACTCTGCGGTCAAAACAAACACACTCCTTGTTTCTAGGCATCGTTGGGAATTAAGTGGTGCTTGGGAAATGGTAGTCTAAATCACCCTCTGAGACTGAGCAAAAGAAGTCCACCTAAATAAACAAATCTAGCAGGAATTGGGCAGCCTGAATAAGAAGTCATTGTCATTGCTAGCTTATGAATCTGTTAATTCTTCATGGTAAACTGAGAGGATGAGTAAAGCAGGATTGGTTAATCACAGTGTAATCCTTGTGAGCTCCAAATAATATATTTAAAATGCAAAAATGTTAAATACAGTTGGCAATGCTATCTTAATTTTATATTCCGTGATGATAACAAAGCATATATGAAAGAGAATTATATATAGGAATCCCTTTAAAAATGGAAATGCCACCATATGCTAATTTCAGAACTAATATCTGAAACAAATAAGCAGAGTGAATATCCTCCTTAAATTCAGGTGAGATATTAAATAGCAGTTAGATTAGGTTAGATTTATAGGGTCATTAAAAGATACTTCTCAGTTTGTTACCAGAAGCACTCAGTTTAATTACACAATTTAGTTCTAGATTTTTTTCATTATGTAGAGAAAGCTTATTACAATTCCAATTTAACTGGTCATCTTTAGAAATGCTATTAGATTCTAATTCATTTTCAGACTGATGCAAAAAACCCACCATTCTCCAACCCAAAGAAAGATGCTGAGAACCATATGGATTAATTGTAAATACGTTTGTAAAAATGACTAATAATTCAACAATTCAGATACCAGGTGAGAATCAAGCAATGCACCTATTATAATTTTTAAAAAAGCAAGAGAATGTAGCAATTTACAAGGCTATTGAATAAAATCTTGTTTACATATTCTGTATTTTACTTCATGAAGCTACACCAATATTTCTAAAAATAGTATATTCTTAAAATTACAAATTATTCATATTGAAAGCGTAAATCCAAAGACTTTTATATATATTTAATATATTTATTTTTATTTATAAATCCGAATATTTAGATAACAACTATGTGGTGTGAGTCTATTTTTGTTATTATTTTCCAGAGGATCTTACAGACTTAAATAAGGATGAAACTACTAAGCTGTCAAGAAGTTACTTTCATGGAATTTCAAATCGATAGAGTAATATTACCTTGGAATTTTGATATTTTATTTTATGTTTTCAAAAGTTGGTGTTCCCTATTATTCTCCACCTGTGATTCCTTTATAAGAATCAGGTACAAAAACATAATTCCAGTCCAAGCATCATTGATTCAGAACTGAGTTTTGTACTCAGTAATGTCTCTTGTTGACATTTCTAATTAAAATCCTTTTTCAACTGCAAAATTCCAGAATTTATAGATCACCAGAAAAGAAAAAACCTTTAACAAACTGTATCAAAACCAAGTCAGTCCCTTTGCTGCAGTAAACCAGTAGAGTTCCGCTAAGGTGAATGGTGCCAGCCTGATTACTGTGATTGCCAATAAGAATCTGCCTCAGATATGTGAAAATATACTTGGGACAATCTACAGGTAGGAAACTGTTAAACATTCAAGTCACTGTTACATCTTGCTTTTCTGTATGGAAAAATGAGTTGCTACAACACCACAAAGCTGTTGCTCAGGCACAGAGATGAGGAAGCATAACCTATTCCTGACATAAGCTAAGGCTAAAAAACGCACTTTGGATTTTCACTGCTAGAGGATGACCACTGCTAAGCTGCTGGCCTTTGATTTTGTCCTACCTCCATTTCTCTCACTGCCTTTTTCTACAACCAATTTAAGCCATAGTCTGTCTGTTCAGCAGAGGAGGTAGCAAGTCTTCTTTCTTCTGTCAGATTTACATTAGCCATAGGTTCATATTACAGAGAGAGTGCCATGGCCATGAGTAGGCGTCCATAACTGCATTATCTTGCCAAGTAATAGCTGAACCTACAACGGTTTAGGAGAAATTAGTTGACCTATCAGTCTTCCTATAGGAACACAGTTCCCTGCAGAGGAACATTTGCTTCAGGCCACATGTGCATGTAGCCCTAGTCTCTCTGTGATGGTGGTTTAATGCTTAATCCCAGTTATGCTGAAGTTTTCTGAAAAGGCAGTCTGTCCATTGAGAGCTCTACTAAGAAAACCATTTTTGCAGTTAGCTGCTATAATGTCACGAGCATTACAAATAGATTAGATCAGATAGATATTTATTTCAGTTAGAACAGCTGTTGTATGGCAGAAATTTTACTTATGATTGTGGCTCAGATTGTAATAGATGACCTAAAGGCAAAAGTTTCAAGCATAGCAGTATCCTGAGAAAGCCAGCATTTAAAACATGAACATACTAAGCATAGGTGTTATTTTCTAAAGCATTAAGCACTGAGCTAGCACTGCTTCTACTGAAATCAATAGAAGCTTTCTTTGGAGTTCGGTGAAAGTATAATGAACCATTATCTGAGTCCTTTGAAAAATCTTGCTTTTAGTGCCAGTGTGTCTCTTGCATACATATATGCTGAACCACAGATGTGCATCAATGTTTAAAAAAAACAACTATAAAGTCTTCTTGAAATCATCAGATTACAGCACCATCTTTTACAAGAGGATGTACTTTTTTATACTAATACCCAGTCAAGTATGTAAAAAAGAGTCATTTTAGGGCATTAAGATGCAATTCCTTCGACTGCAGCAACTGCAGATCTTGAAGGAATGTACAAGATTTTTAATCAGATCTGGTTTGTTTCAATAAAGTGGTTTTAGTTGTATCTATCCATAATTATCACAGTTCTGTAACCTCTTAATTGTGACATGATGAATTCCTTAAAAGTATGGCCAAATGAGTGGATCTGCCACATTTTTTAAGGGAAGATGGTATTCATTTGATCACTCTCACAGACATTATTTCACTGATCCTTTTGCACAGTTATCTGGAACAGGAATACACCTGAGCTTTGGAATTCTGTTCTGGATAACTCTCATGCTTTTGATTAATGTCAGATTTCATTGTCATTTCATTTTCTCATGTAATGTGGATTCAGAGTGAGAATACTTTCAATATATTTTATAAATGTCTTCTGAAAGTTTTGCTTTAAAAAAAAGGTGATATATAAAATATTTTATCCTAAAATAACAATCAGAATTTTAAAATATGAGAAAGCCGAAGTATGTGCATTTTTAATTCAACTATTTTGGAATTTCAGAGAGTTTGAAAACCACTTCTGTTTAGCACAAGTAATTCTACACGAAAAGACTGTTGAAGAAGATTTTGCAGGCTGTCTTCATAATTAAGGGGTTTAATTTTGTATGCTTCCTAGTACACTCTCTGTATGTGGGCTGAGATATATTTCTCAGTACAACCATAACAACTCTGGTTGCTCTTATCATCACCTCCACATCCTACTCGGAGTTTTTTTACGCTAAAAGTGGAATTTTCAAAAAAGCTCATTCTTGATCTAGCCAGTCCCATATTAAGGCTTTTACCAAACTCTATGTTCTGGTAAATACATTGGATGCATTAAGAAACCTTACTCCTGTCACTCCTGTATGATTTAATAGCTTGTAAAAAGCTGCTGTATAAAGTCTTAATGCAAGAATCTGTGTTCCAAACTGTCTGCTGTTGGTGTAATTTTTTTTCCTTACCCTCACTGTATTTTAAATGCTGTTGTGCATTATTTTATTTCTAATGCATAATAAAAGAGCACATCATTTAGGTCCTTCTCTGTTTCAGGCATTTAAGTTCCTCTGACAAGTCCTACAAACTTCCTCCCATTTTTTACAGATGCCCACACTGACAGAAAGACTAAAAAAATATTAAATGTAGTATGAGGCGGGATTTGGTTTCAGAAATAAGAAGAAACAAGTATCAGTGATATTTGGATGATAATAAAATTTTGTCAGTTCAAATTGGCAGCCCTGGAGACTTCTGTTAATATGATTGAAATGTTGACCAGTAATTGATTTCTAGGGAAAACTCTTACAATTAAATTCAATTATTATGTTAATCTCCAGTTTAATAGAGAATGACAAACAAATCGCTTCATGTACATTTAGCCCATTAGAATTCCACTCTCCTCCTCATCTGTATATAATTCACTTTCTTAAGTCTTTATGAGATCATGGACTTTGTTGAAAAGTCAACTGCTTTAATAGGGAAAAGTGCTCAGTTTGGGGTATTTCTAGTTGTTCTGTTTGAGATTTTTAGTAAGTTAATTTTGATCTGCTTATGGCTAAGCTTTAATTATTATTTTTTTTACATTACATAACAACAGACAAATCTTGAATAGCTCAAAAGAGCTTTGCTGTTAACCTTAATAGATTTTGGGGTCGTCACTAAATTAAGCATGCTAAATGCATGCACTGTTGTTATTGGCTTGTATCTATATTCGTTGGTAGTTAACTATAAAAAAGGAAAACGACCAGAACCAGGTGATGATGGCTGGTTTATAATATAAGAAATAAGTACTGTTTTTACTGAACAAATAAAACTGTGTTCTCATCATTTGTGTTATTTTACATGTAAAAGGGATGACTTGTGTCTGGAAAACACTATTCCAAAAATATATTCATTAGATTAATAAAATAATATTAGGTTAATTTTAATGGAAATACTCCCTTGTTCTAAGCAAAGTCAAAGTTTTATTAAGATTCAGCATTTAGTATATTGTTGGCATATTATTTCCACACAGAGGCATAGCACATATTTTAACTTAAAGTGAATAATATGAATACAGTGTGCAATATGTATACTGTATTCATATGGATATGGATATGGTTCTTGCCCAAATGCTTTGCTGTCTGGTTATTTTTGTCATTTATTTTTAGAAAGTATTTGTTGAATTCTGTAACATGAATATAGTGAGAAATAGTGTCTGTGTTTCCACTTACACGTAATAAACCTTTACAGCCCACTTAGAGCAAACGTATGTATACATCTATAAAGTAGTTGACAGAGTAGCAGGGGAAATGTGTAGTTTAAGCAGTAAAGTGTAATGGTATTGTCTACTTTTCAATTGTTTTTTTGAAAATAAACAAGCAAAATCATGTACGTGCCAAATTTGTATTCATTTAGAATAGAAGACCGGTATTGATTTCTGTGTTTTGGCTGATCGAAAACACTGGAGTTCCTGCTCAACAGAACATAGCGGAGTCCAAAATAAATGAATATATTGCATATTAATGCTGTAGTTAAAGCGAAAGTGAGGTTTTTCTTCATGCAAGACAATAATTAACCACAACGTAGCCAGGCTTCAGTTGAATTTTGGAAACTGTAACCTTGATGAGGCATTAGGAACAACAGCACTAGAGTTATGAAAGTGAACTCCATTAAAAGGAATACACGCTATGTCACTTTTCTGTGTTGCCCTTACGTGAGCAACATCACTAAATCTCATTTGTTCCTTAGAAACTTTATTTACCAAGGAAATAAAGGAAATCTTAGGAAAAGGAATACTGACTGAAAAGGTTGGTAGCTGACCACCCTGATTCTTTAAAAATGATATAAAATGGGGTTTTTTTACTATGATTCTTTGTTGATGATCTCAAGAATTTAACATCTCAACTGACGGGCATTATTAGTAATCATGATTTTAAAGAATTTTACTGAAAAACATAAACAAGTGGAACCCCTGTTTCTTGGACAGAATACAATCCCACATCAGAGTAACATTAAAAGATTGTATGTCTTTAAAAAAAATCTAGAGATAGTACATTGGACACCTATGACAGAACTTAGGCAAATTTAGGCCCTCCAGCTAAAGCATTTCAATAAGCTCATATTCCTCACATTCTCATACGTGGCCAAGGACCCCTACACATAGAAGGCAACCCAAGAAGAAGAGGGGTCCTCTTTTTCTTCCTTGCCTCTCCTTCCTAAGCAGCCTGTGTCCGGGCTGCAATGGTGCCTATTACCCAGCAAGTCTTTGTGCTTCCAACCATGTCATAGGCCAGTGACTACACAGGAAGTGGTCCCCTTTTCTCTTTGTTGCCCAGGCTCTGTCTCTCACTGTGCAGATACTTGAGCTACATTTATGGCCTCCTCTCTGAGTGGAAATAAGAAAGTCCCTCTTGTGGTCTTTCCCTGTGCATTCATTCTCCAGTTTTAGCATTTGCTCACCTCTTGACTTGGGTACCTAACACCCATGAACCAAGTTTAAAGCCCTTCTTGTTAGGTTAACAGATCTGTTCACAAACACATTCCCTCTTTCTGAGGAAAAAGTCATTGTAACTGATGATCATAAAAGCTGGTTTTGAAATTAATTGGCCTGTCATTGACCATATTTGTAAAGTCTGTTCTCATTGTTAGACAGAATCCTACATCTGTCTTTGTTTTAGAGTACTGAAGCAACCTGTCCCTTGTCCTCTCCCCATTGCAAAAACTAACGGAAGATAAGCATGAAAGAAGCATTTCTGTTTTTTCCATTAAGAGGTAATTAACCCAAGTCTTCAATGCTAATTATCTTCTGCAGATTCCAAGATGTGTGCATAGTCATGGAAGATATTAATTGATGTGGATAGCAACAACAAAAAAGTAATAAGTTTCCCGAGCCTCACATATTAGTTAACTGTAGGATCATGCTGGGATGGAAGTGTCAAGAGTTTTGTAGATGGGAGTGAGAGACAAATGACTGACCAGCTGATGTGTCCTTGTTAGAGGGCTGAAATCGTGCCCTAGGGTAAATGTAGGGACTTAATTTCATTCTGAAGGCTGCAGTAGAAGGGTACTTACACACTCTCGCCAACACCTCCTGCTCCTAGATGCAGGCCCTCTTTTCCCATCATTTAGCTTCCAGGACTCTCTTTTTCCTCTCTGCCCTACCCAGCCTTCTTACTCCCCTCCAGGCATCTCAGTCCCCTGCAGTTCATGCACAGACAAGAGTTCGGCTTTGTATCAACGATTTGCTGAGGAGAGGCAGGAATTTCACTAGCAAGAAGGAAACGCTGTGGCCTGCTTTTAACCTTCCCCTTCTGCTTTTGGAGCAAAGAGGCTTGCTCACTCTCACATGAGCTACTCTGCTGAAGGGGACCCAGTGTGGAGGCATGGACAAGATAGGCAGAGAGTACATGTACTCAGGACTGCTCAAGACTGGTATTGCCAGTATGTGAGATAATGCTAATTAGTGCATAATGATATTAGTGTTACGTGATACTGCCTACATTTACAGTGCAGTGCTACCATCATAGTGTCATGCTGGCCACCACAAGTCTGCCCAAAGAAGCAACTGGAACATCCATTGGTTCTGCAGAACAGCTCCAATGGAACCTGCCATCAGGAGCGCAGGAGCTCCAGGGTCCTGAGACAGTCTGCTAAATGAGGAGGATAGATCAAAGCTGAATTATTTCTGGAAAATCTCTATGTCTATGGGAAAAATAGTGAGTGTATATGTGTAGTCATTGTAACTTTTAAGCCCTCTCAAGGTCTGGAAGGACAGATACCAGTGCCAAAGATGATAGACCAGTGCCATGCTTCTGAATAGGGACAGGAGGTCTAAGAAATCCCTTCTTATGAATGAGTCAGAAACACTGTTCTTCTGCTATTTGGACAGTGATATTATCAACTTAATGATCTTTTCATGAGTTAAAGGTATATGCATTGAAATACTGATACCTGAACAATTACGCAGATAAGAGTTTTGTAATTGTCTTTTATTACAAATTCTACAGATCATTTCACCATTGCTTGGAAAACATTAAATAATTGATCTAGGATGTATATTACAATTTTCTTAGCTGTTGCAGGCATGAGGCCTTCCTTTTAACAGCTAAATTCGTAGTAGTTTGACTAAAGAATCTCATCAGGCTTAAACTCCCAGTCTACATCCCCATAATGTTCAGAATCACCAAGGTCAGAGCCGGAAAAACTTTTACATCTTGTCTGGAGCAGTGCAAGCCAAAGATGGTCACTATACCACATTTGCTAATGTTTTGAATTTTCATGCATGTATGAGCTATGTAAATTAATGTGGCTACCACGCTATAGCTGCATGATTGGAAAATATTTTAATGCATATCTTAAGATTGATAACCTTGTAGATTCTCATCTACCTCTGCTTACAATCCCCAAGTGTTTTGTGATAAGCTAGTATTAGACCTAAGCCCAGAAAAATCTCATTTCCAATCAGTAAGGAAGATTTTTTAAATAACCTATTCTTTTCCTCTCTGTTGCTTAAACTGTGAGTTCTCAAGCTGGCTAATATGCAGTGCTATTTTATTTTCTGCAAAATTCACTAAAAGACAGCTAAGCCTAGATTTCTTATGTTAAACTTCCATGTAAACAATTGTTGTAGATAACCAAGCGTGATCACACAATTGCAAGTGAACAGGAAGCTTATTCCAAAGGCAAGAATGAAAAGGGATAGTGCTCTGTACTAGTGTTAATGAGTGGAGATGGGGGTCCTTATCACAGAGCTGTCTGAGAACCTGTTCAAAGTCATTGAGGAAATGCCATAGGCAGGGTTTTAAATTTATACGACAAAACCCAACCTAATTCTGTTGTAAAGAAAACACTGTTAGTGTCTTTTGTAAGTATAAACATTATATATCTATTTGTAATGTTTATCACAGTGAAAATGCAGCATATTCTGGTTTGTCTCTGGTGTTTGTCTGCGAATAATTTCCAAACCAGTTCCATTATTTGCAAATATTGAATATTTGTAAAATACTCCAGGCTAATTATTTGTGCATGGTTCATTTTAGTATTCACCATTTGTGGCTGAGCAATTAGATGCTTACCCATTGGGGGAATCTAATTTAATATGTTTTAAAAATTGCTTTGCTGAGTCAGAGCTCAGCTAGTATAACCTTTTTAATTGGAAAATAATGGAGAATAAGTTATGACTGGTGCTTAATGCCACCTTATAATTACTGAATGAAATGTAGGGATATTTAAATGTCGTTCTAATTGAATATCAATCACTGAAATCTTTTTAAATGCCAAATAATATGATCTTTGAACACCAATGAGCAAAATAATTTATTCAGAAATAATATACATCTCTGTCATTGTTGAGCTGATTATAATACTAATCTGTACTAATAAATTAATTTCATTCCCAGCCCTTTCAAAATCCTTTATAAAATATCATATCTGTAACTCAGAAATGCTTATTTTAGTATAAGTAAATATTTTTATTAGTAGTGGAATGAGGAAACCTTTACAATTACTAAATGCAGAAGTTTTAAATTATACTAAAAATCTTTAAAAAACAATTAAAAGGACAATTTTCAACTTAAGCAAGTTTATTAATGCTTTCAATCTCCTCTAGGCCATTCCTGTGTTAAAACCATTTTTTGGAATTTAAAGAAACTATCCAGATACAAAAATTTCATGTAACCAAATGTCTAAGCGTGAGGCAACATTGTGGTTTATGAAATATCAATGAGAGCAAAGTAATGCTCCCTTGGAAGAAAAAAAAATCAAAGATTTCATAAGGCACAAGGGTATCATTTTAAAACTGGCTGGTAAGGTGAGGTGAGGAAAGGCTGGAGACAGGATCTGATCTCTACTCATGCCGAAGGCAGTGGACTTTTTGCCATTAACTGTGAATGGTGAATGTCATCAAGCTGTTTCATATTACATCATCAGCAGAAGCGTTGTCATGTGCTTTCAGAATCTGTCATATACCCAAGTTAGCTAGCCTTAAAAACACAGGTAAGGAAGAATGTTAATTGACTGTTTACTGTAAAGCTTATTCAGAAGTTTAAACAGAACTTCTGGGTTTTGTTAATATAACAGATTTTTTCTTTCTAACCTGAAAGGTGATCAAAGAATTGGTGTATATATAGCACTGTCTAGCAAGCATCAGTGCTAACTAATGAGTGATAGTTATTAGTTCTTATTATTAAATTACATTAACTAACATTAACTAACAGAGCTGCACTGGCATGTCACCCAAGTTTACAAATGAAAAAATGTTGCAAAATAAATAAGACTGCCTACAAAGTTTAAATCAGATGGAGCAGCCAAGTAGACAGATAGCTTTTTCATAATTAGATTGCAATGACTAAACATTTAGGCACTGTTACCTGCACATTTGCTGGAAATTATGTCAGAAGTCATTAACAGGTCAGGTCTAAGCAGTTTTCCAAAAGTTTGAAATAGTCAGATTTGGCTTTGTTCGTTCTGTGTTGCGTTTTGTAAGGGATGGTTTCCAAGAATATGGTATCTATTTTGTAGAAGAGTGACTTGAAATATAGAAGACCTCCAGTTAATGTCTAGCTGACAGATCTGATACTGACTTACAGTCAGAAGTTTTTGACCATTTTATAATGTAATAATATAAAGCAGTACCAGCATTGCCAGCTGAGTGTCTTCCCACACAAAAAACTGCATAAAATATTATTTTTATATGATAAATGACAATTATGGTTGTTCTCTCAAAAATCATACTTTTTTATTTCCAGTCTAAAACATATATGTGCAGTTGGCAAGGGGATACCCTGTGTTTCACAGTCGACTTCGCTCTGGGATTTACCTGTTTTGACAGTAAAACAAAGGTAAGAGGAAAAAGAAAAGAAAACATAACTCTGTTTTATTTTACTGTTATTGAAGTTATCAGTAACGGTAATTTTTTATGTTGATGTCAAGTATTTCTTCCTCAAACATACTGTACTTTTTATTTATATAGCACTACTGAAATGTAGTCAATTTGGGACTTGAAAGGGACAGTTATAGTTGTGCTATAGCATGTAAAGATTAATTTTGGAGAAAGATATAAAAAAAGTAATTTCCTTTTCAAGTAATAAAATCAAAGGAAGGTTATATTTAGCAGAGAACTTTGTTTTTTATAATGAAGAAATGTCAAGATTTTTAAAAGATTACCAGTCATGAAAAAAATGAAGTGTCACCTGATTCTATTTGTTTTGAAGCTACAGATATAAAATAGGATTAATTACTCTTCCATCATAAGAAATTTAGGCCATGTATAAAATAAACAGAACAAGGGCTAATGCATTTCAGTCATAATCTATAAGATTAAATTCACTTATCTTGCAAAACAGTGGCTATATATAAAGTGCCTACAGGGGATGGTTTATGATATATGCCAACTTCCAGGCCCTGTCTGTAATTCTACTATTTTATATATAATTTAGTGATACTTTAATTTAAATTATTCTAAATGGATTTATACATTTGTTTGCCATCAGAAGTAAAAATACATACGAAAAATGTTTCTGCATTAATAGAGCTGTACAGTAGAAGGTCTGTCCTCTGAAATATGGTCTTCAACTCCAAACTGAAAGGTTTTTTTAAATATATATTAAAGAAATTCAGTCAGTCATTCTGAGTTAAGAGGAAACATACTGCATTTTGAAATATTGACACAGGATCTAGTTTTTGTGTGTTGGTATTTTGGGTTTTTTGGGCCAAAATGCACAAGTTTATTGAAATCTTTGTGCAGAGAAATAATGACCAAGATTATTGTTATTTGAAAATTTAGACTAATTGCATTAAGTGTGCTATCCTATGAGGTAGCATAAAATTTCAGGAAATACATTTGCATACCTTTCTCTGCCTCAGGTGATACTGCGTTCTGAAATCATGCTTTTTGCACAATTGTACACATTTTGCGTGTAGCCACAAATTAACTATAGAAAGTAATCTCATTAGACTATAGGGAACATTTCTTTTAAATGTGAGGATTGATTGAGTGTACTCCCACCTTTAAAATTATGAACTTCTCTATTGATAGGACTTTGAGCCACAGTGCCTACCTTCAGTATTGATGAGGAGGAGGATTTAGATCAACTTTTGTTTCTTACCTAAGGAGAAATACAGAATACCATCAGATAGGTTGATTCTGTTGTTAAACTGTAAAAATTCTGGAGAGCTCAAGTACATTTATTGTTCACCTGTGTGAGAGATGGAGACGTCCTCTGCATCCTCAAGCCTGAGTGAGGCAGTAATGGGTGGCTTCCGCAGTTCATCTTACTTCCCATAATTGTCAGCTGGAGTTGACTGTGTTGCCCCATACTCAGAGCTTTTTCAGAATATTTCCTACCAACGCTGAATAGATTGTTGAAGTGGTCAAGCAATTAACAGTTCATTCAGGACACAGCAATTTTGCTGAAAAATTTATTTTTTCTTCAGGATAATGAATTTCAAATTAAAGTCACGTATTGATGCAAAGAATGCTCTTACACCAGGGCAGGTGTTCATACAGGTTTATTAAAATAAAGGCCAGTCCCCCGTCTGCTCTATGACTCTAAGCCTGGATCTCAAATTTTGGGCAACCAGCTCATGTGCTCATTAAAAGATGTTCTTTTTTACAGTCTGAAAATAATATAAAAAGGGCCTTCTTATTAAAAATGACAAAATAAAAAGGGCAAGCACTTTTGCTGAGGAGTGTGGTGGGTTGACCCTGGATGGATGCCAGGTGCCCACCAAAGCCACTCTGTCACTCCGCTCCTCAGCTGGACAGGAGAGAGAAAATATAACAAAAGGCTCGTGGGTCAAGATAAGGACAGGGAGAGATCACTCACCGATTACTGTCACGGGCAAAACAGACTCATCGCGGGGAAATTAATTAATTTATTACCAATCAAATCAGAGTAGGGTAATGAGAAATAAAACCCAAATCTTAAAACACTTTCCCCCCACCCCTCCCTTCTTCCTGGGCTCAACTTTACTCCCGATTTTCCCTGCCTCCTCCCCCCATTGGCACAGGGGGACGGGGAATGGGGGTTGCGGTCAGTTCATCACACGTTGTCTCTGCCGCTCCTTCCTCCTCAGGGGGAGGACTCCTCACACTCTTCCCCTGCTCCAGCGTGGGGTCCCTCCCACGTGAGACAGTCCTCCACGAACTTCTCCAACGTGAGTCCTTCCCATGGGCTACAGTTCTTCACGAAGTGCTCCAGCATGGGTCCCTTCCACGGGGTGCAGTCCTTCAGGAACAGACTGCTCCAGCATGGGTCCCCCACGGGGTCACAAGTCCTGCCAACAAACCTGCTCCAGTGTGGGCTCCCCTTTCTCTACGGGTCCACAGGTCCTTCCAGGAGCCTGCTCCAGCACGGGCTTCCCACGGGGTCACAGCGTCCTTCGGGCATCCACCTGCTCTGGTGTGGGGTCCTCCACGGGCTGCAGGTGGATATCTGCTCCACTGTGGACCTCCATGGGCTGCAGGGGGACAGCCTGCCTCACCATGGTCTTCACCACGGGCTGCAGGGGAATCTCTGCTCTGGTGCCTGGAGCACCTCCTCCCCCTCCTTCTTCCCTGACCTTGGTGTCTGCAGAGTTGTTTCTCCCACATGTTCTCTCTCCGGCTGCTGTTCCACCCCAGTTTGGGGTTTTTTTTCCCCTTCTTAAATATGTTATCCCAGAGGCACTACCACCATCACTGATGGGCTCGGCCTTTGCCAGCAGCAGGTCCATCTTGGAGCCGGCTGGCATTGGCTCTGTCAGACATAGGGGAAGCTTCTAGCAGCTTCTCACAGAAGCCATCCCTGCAGCCCTCCTGCTACCAAAACCTTGCCACAGAAACCCAACACAAGGAGTTTAAGTGTCTTTTAGAAAATTCTTTTCTAGAACAGTTTTGGGGGATTCTTAAACTTATTTGAAAGAATTACTTCATTTCCTACATGTTCTGTTCCAGGGTCATCATGGGCTTAACTCATTCAGCTTTTACCATTTTGAGCTCATCACAGAGATACTCTTGTGGCCTGCAGCTGCTTTATATCTGATCGTAGAGATTCTTTTTATCTTATTGGCTTGGTTAGTTCATCTTCCCCATCCTGTGCCTCCAGCCACTCATCCAAGATAAAGGGATCCCAAAGTGTGCATTTTCTTCCACCTTCCAGAGCCATCTACTTCTCTTCTTTTCCACTCAGTGTCAACTGTTGAGAGAGATGATGACTCCAGCAATGCCTATTATTGCTAAACTGTTCCTAAGTTCTTGTTTCATCTCCACCCTAGCGGTTATATGATATAGCGAACATTCATCTATCCTATTTAGATCCAAACTCATTTAAACTTTGAATTATTTTCAGGTGGTCTAAGTAGGCCCTCCGGACCCAGTTAAAATCTGTTCATGAGTGTAAAGTTTAAGCACCATCACAATACTGTAGCATAGTTGGGTTTTTCTTCATCTGTTATATTTGTCTAAGAAGTCAATGATGTTTATGTCTGCAGGGAACCAGGAGATGGAATCAAGCTTTTTGTGCCTTCTGTAAACACCTTTTTATTTATAGGGCATTCCCTTTCAAATTATGAGTGGGGTTCTGAAGACCACTGGTAGCACTCGTCTACATGAAAAATATATTTTGCAATGAGGTATATTGGAAAATGGAACATAGCAAATTTTTTTCTGTGTGTGCTTTTGAAATAGCCTTCAAAGTATTTAAATTGTGTTTCCTCAGCGGTGTCCAGGGACTGAATCACATTTCAACATGTGCATAGAATTTTCCTTAAGATTATAGGCATTAAGGAAACATCAGCAGGAAGTCCGGATGCAAGTTGTTACCTTGTGGTTTTTTAAATTATACATTTTCAGGCGATCAATAGAAAACATTTAAATAAATACAGAAAATGGCATTGGTTTCAAAAATGATTTCCCAATATTTGTTTTTAAAAAGTATCTCCATAACTATTAAAACATACCTGTCAATCTAGGATTTGCCAACAGTAGTAAGATGCCATGCATAAACCTGTAGGCATCCAAGAAGCCTAGAATTCTTACGTATTTCACAAAAAACTAAATAATGTAGAACATATTTTTGTAGTTTACGAGACTACATTCAATAATAATATTTTTACATTTCTGTAGCTTATTTTATCTGAGGATTTCAAACCATGTTACACACATCAGTAAATTCAGCTTTGCAACATCTGTGTAAGACATTATTATCTACATTATGCAGATGAGCCAGCTGAAATATGAAAGATGGAGAGATGGTATGGAATTGTGTTCATAGTGAAACTGATACAAATATCCTCATGGATCTTTCTAGAATTAAGCTTTTGCCATGGATTTTGATATTATGTAGGCAACTGAAACATTTACATTTCAGAGAATTTCTAAATAATTGTTTAATTAGTGAATACTAATATTGCATCTTTTGCTTTCACATATGATACAGAGCTGTTAATTTTATTTGCTCTGCAACCAGCCTGTTATCATGTGCTATGTTTACTGCCCTAATGCTTTATGTTAATACATAAACATTGATCATCCATCTATAGTTCTAGGTAAGAGTGTGTAACAGAGTCCTTAATCAAATTGCTTTCTCTTTAGAACATGCTGTGGAGGTTTAAATTCTCTCAGCTCAAAGGCTCTTCAGATGATGGGAAAACAAGAGTAAAGCTGCTTTTTCAGAATCTAGACACCAAACAAATTGAGACAAAGGTAAGCAACATCCTCTTTCTCATTTTAGTAAAAAATAAAATGGAATTACTATCAAGGCATCAAAAGATCCATTTACTACTGCACATGCATATGGTGAACTACACATTACAGTTTATCTTTTTTTTCCTATTCTCTAGAAACTCCGCAATAAACGGAAGTGATGTAGTATCTATAGATTTATTACACTATTTGTACAAGCCTGCTACTGAGTTGTGTTATGATGGTGTTTTACTGTTTCAGAAAGATGATTTCTGTGAAGTTGTTCAGTCAACCTATAAGAGATATAATATGTAAAAACTGAAAATAAAACTATTTAAATGCTAAATACATTTTTAAGCTGCTGCATAGTAGACTTAAAATTTTAAGCAAATATGCACTTAAGGTTTACCAATAAAATAAAAGATTGTGTAACATTTATTAGCTTACAAAAGGGAATATTCTTGCAAGAGGTCAAGCAATTCCTGAAACCTATTGGTTCTACCATGAATTAAGAGCACTCAGTGTTTTGCAGGATCTGGAATTAAACTGTGGAGACATCCAGTCACTACTATAGATGAGATATTACTGGTGTCTCTTTTTTTGTCCTTTAGCAATCATCAGATAAAATTGTGAAACTTAGAATTCAGATTCCCAGCTGAACTTCAGCAGTTTCTAATTCAGGATTGTAGTTTGAATCATCATCTGGAGGTTTGGCTGTAACGCCTTAATCTGCACTGATTCTGCCCTGTGATCGCAAGCTTGATGCTGAATAAATAAATAAAAAGATAATTTTTCAATCATGCTGTTTTAAAAAGAATGAGGAGAACTTTGATGTGATATGACAGAGAAGAGGAAGGTAAGAGTGAGGTTCAACTGGGATTTGGTGGACAAATGCCAATGAAAACAACAGAAAAATATCTGAAGATCTATGAAAATTCTGAAATACTCTTTGTACAGTACCTGTACTGAGGTTGTACAGGTTGAAGTCACTTACAAAGTGATACTTTTCTATAGCGACCATACAGAAAGATTATATATTACCTATCCTTCTAATGTTTAAAAAAAGTTGTAAGAAGAAAATCTCTAACCTTCCTTGTTTATCCTAAAGTTACAACAAATGCAATATGTCTTTCTTTGTACATCTATGTTAGTAAATTATTCAGTATTTCATCAGCAAACTTAACCTGAGTTGTCTGTTGGCTCTACTGTAAAAGATATTATAATATCTGTTACAAAAGGTACAATACTATAATAACTTAACGATAGTAGCAGGTAATTTCTACTTCATTTCTCACAGTACTTGTTGGAGACAGAAAAGGACTACTGTCATCATTTTATACATGACCATCTCTTGCACAGAGCTTATGTAACTTGTTCCAGCTCAGACAGGAAGATTGTACTGGTGCAAAAACCATAATCTGAATCTCTGAATCTGTGTATTAAATCATTAGATAATCCATGTATGTGATTGGCGAAGGGCTCCAATTCCATTGCTTGCAATGGAATTCCATTGCTGGAATCATTCCTCTTTCTGTTGTGTTAAACAATCTGATTTTTTAAATTTTATTTTAATTTTATTTCTGTGCTCACTTCAATTGTTTTTAATTGGTTTTACCTGTATTTTACTCTTTAGATAGAAAAATTGTAAATTTCAGCATTTTTATGAAAATTTGATTATCTGTAAAATAATGATAAAAGTGAGTCCTAATGATAATTTTACAGCAAATTTTGTCCAGGAGACAGATTTGTTAAAACATTAAAAATTATTCTTTTGCATTCCTCTAAAGAAAACACCTTGTAATTGGCAAAGTTTTCATGAATATTTGTGAGGTACCTTGAAATTATCAGATGGAAGATGATATGTGATCGGTTCATACACAATTCTAAGTATGTATGTACCTAAATGTACATATGTGTTGTAAATGTTGGAAGAGCCCAGGAAAAGCTCGTTAAAGGCCAGAGGAAAGGCTGATACTAAGTAGCTGAGGGTTTATCAGGATTTCAGTGACTACATCTTTTACCACTGCCTCTGCACAATGCAGTGTACCCACTAGGATATCACATTAAATGGGACTGAGATACAGCTGTGCAGCCTCTCCACTTCAGATAAGTGGTATATATATTCAGGTATATGCCCACCACCTAAATGGTTTTATTTCTTAGACTTCCGAATTACAGACTAGTCGGGAAATATCCAACACTAATACCCATAGTATAGTACAGTATCTGCCTCAGCTTATTGTACTGAAAGAGATTTCATAGAGCCAGATGGTGCTGTATGGTGAAATGCAGCCAATAATGAGAAACAGAAAATGTCATCAAATAATAGAAGTTTCATTTTTCCTGAGTAAATGACTCACTACATGTGAAATAAAGCTTGATACAGATGACTTATGTTCACTTGGCAGTAAACAGTAGAGTTAAGGTTGCAAAAGAATTTTCCAAATTATGTCTAATTTTATATGTTTTTAAATTCTTGGGCAAAAAAAAATCACATTTGGGAATTCTATTTTTGCATCTTGGTGACTAGTTAGAGATGATGTTTTTTCTCCTTCTATAAATGTTAAACCAAGTGCTTCTTCCTGTGCACTTCAGTTTTAGGTGAAGAACAATACATTTTTTAATTCAAAAAGTTTTCTGTTGAAAGGAGCTAATAAGGCCTAGATTCCTGTCAGTTGTTTCTCCTTCAGGTCCTTCATATTCCCTACAACTTCTCCTCATAGTTTCCCACTTCATTACTTCCCTGAACTTACCCTGCTTTAATACTTCCAGTAATAACTCCACTTCAACTCCTTGAAATCCCCCAAAAGTCATTGCAATGCATGAATATGTTACTGCCGAGTCCCAGCCTGACAACGGGGAAAAAGTTGTTGCAGCTGGTTTGTAGGTATGTGTGTATTACCTGGATAGCTAACCCATGTAGCATGGGTGGCCAAGGGACCTCTGCCCCGGCTGCTGGGCAAGGCAGGAAAGGACGATGCTCTGCCCGCCTTCACTTCCCTGCAGGGTGGTGACAGGACCTCCCAATCCCTGCCAACAACTTGTGCCACACTTCTAGAAATTCAGCTGCTTTGAGGTGTCCACCTCTTTGACAAACGGCAAAAATTGCACACATGCACACATGTGTGATTTCATCACTTCATTTCTGTAGGAAATCAGACTTATTTTTTTAGAAGAGAGACTTAAAAATTCTGAAATTGCAACATAGTATGTAAATGGATCTGTATGAAGGAGTAGCTCTGCGACTATTTTGAAAGGAGGAGGAGAGTGGTTGATTATGAAGTATTCCTGGATTGTGGTATTAATGTGGAGTTTGTATGGGCTGTGGTCAACTCTTCCTTGGATCAGCAGTTTGGAATTCTTTGAGCTGGAGATGCCTTTTCATGTCCCTTTGGTGGGGGGCTTTTAAACTTGTGTGCTCTTCAGCCAGATGGAGCATGTTGACTGTACACACACCTCTTACACATGAGAAGTCCATATGCAAAAAGATACTTGCTTTTGTCTTTTCTTAACAGTTACAACTAAAAAAAAGACAGGAAAACAAGAAAAAAAAAATCTTTTATTACTTTAGTAGTAGGAGAGAGCTGAAGGCATGAAGGCAAGTAATAATTCATAGTTTACTGAGGAAACTGAGCAAATAGCGAATAAGGATAGGTGTCCTGGTTTCGGCTGGGACAGAGTTAACTCTCTTCTAACAATAGGTTACATGCTTTTTTATTTGCTCCAGTTATCAAAAAAATGAAATTCCATCCCACATTACAAGTAAGATCAAGGGGTTATAAACACAAACCAGAATATGGAAGGAAGGTTGTTGAAACATTTTTAAATGTTAGTTTTTGCAGTATTTAGGAGCTAGTGGAAGTTATGTTTGGGAAGTCCAGGTAGATGGGTAAGATTACAAAGACAGAAAACATAGCAGCTTTTTGGGGTTTTTTGTTTTTAAAAAAAGGGGATCAAGGGGAGACACAGAGACTTACAGACCAGTTGGCCTAACTTTGATAGTAGAAAAATAACAAGATTATTAAATAAACACCAAGATTATTACATAAATAATTTGTAATTATAGAGAGAATAATAAAGTGATAGGAAACTACCAAGGTGGATTTTAGAGAAGAGAGTATAGTAAAATTGCCTCATTTCCATTTTATGACAAGCTAACTACTCTGGAGGGAAACAATACATGTGATCTGTCTTGACTTTATTCAGGCTTAAACATAGTCCCACATGATGTTCTCATAAATAATTTTGGTAAGTAGCACCTAAGTTAAGTTACCATAAAAAAAGTTAGAGTGATTCAAAAAGAAATTCTAAAAGTACATTACATCATTTGCTTGCACAATGGAAGAATATAACATACCCAAATTTGTCTGACCCAGATTCACACCTCTTTAACTTCCTGCCTGGTAGAAGTCTGACGCTGGAGCATGCTCATTGAAAATTACATCTTTATATAATGTAAATTTTCCAATGAACAAATGTGAGCAGATTTCACAGGAATAGTAAAAAACAATCCCCTGATGCAAAACTCATCTTCCTGCCAAATTTCAGAGTCTCAGGAGTGAGTAAACCATTTTGGCTAAAATTTTCTTTTGAAAAGTAATCCGTTGTGGAAAACTGGTATGGTAAGTATCAGCCAAAACTTTTTGTATTTGGCTAAGTTGTATATAGCTTATGTACCTGAATACAGGATCCAGTACTGAGAAATTACAAGTAATCTTAATAATAGCAAATATTCTTAGCCTACATGACATGTACCCTGAATTTTCAAGGCTGCTTTAAAAAAAAATAAAAATTAAGATTAATACTTCTAGGATTGTATTGATGCTTTATCCCCCTTAGCTAAACTGTAGCTACCTGGAAGATAAGACTTTTTTTTCCAAGCATATTTAAATTGAGCATTTCCCTTTTCTTCTCATCTTATTTTTTTGTTCCTTTTATACTCTGTGGAAAAGAAAAGATGGAATTATATTTCAACAATTCATTCACCCTAGGAATGGAAAGAGAGTTTATTTATCTTTCTTCACTACATTTGCTCTTTTACTAACTTGGTCTCAAATATTTCATTGAAGAAAGAAAAGAAATCATAGTGTCGCTAGGCTATTCTGAGCCATACTGAAGCTTCAGCTAAATGTTGCTAGTCTCGCACACTTCCTGTCTGTTACACATATAACTTAAGAGCCCTGCATATTTATCTGAGTGCCTTCAGTACGCTTTCTTCACTGACTTCAAGCCTCAACTCTTCTGTAATTTCAGAATGGTACAGTGGTACAATGTGATCTGATTTTGCAATTAGACTCTGCAGCAGTTTTGTGGTAAATCCTGTTCTCTTTAAAACAGGAGAACTTCAGGAGAGTGATCAAGGACAGGTCAGCAACAGTATTTATTTCTTTAGATTTACCATATTCATCTGAGAGGCTGTTTATTCCATATTAGTACTGTTGAGAGATATGGCAAATTAAGGAGAGTGCAAGCAAAGCTCTCTCTTTACAGCAACATTAATCTCTAGCATCAATAAACCATAATCTAGCACTCAAGCCCTTCTGTATTTTTATTAACATGGGTCTTTTGTTGCTGAAGTCTGGCAGTTTACTATTGAACATCTTGAGGTCTTGAAAAATATTTGCAAGATGACGGTAGATAAGAGTTAAGATTTTGCCTGTGTGACAGTACTGGACAGTCTGATTACTGTTGGAAATTTATTTTAATATTTGCTGGAATCGGTGAATTTAGTTGGCTGCTCTTAGACAAGCACCTCCAGAACAACTTTTCAGATGAGTTTCTTGTGCATTAGCAAAGTTTGCACCTGCCAATGCAACATTTTAAAGTGTTTCAGATTTAGCAGTAGATAGTGGCATTTGGAATCACTCAAGCTGAAAGTGAAAAGCCATCTGACTCTTCCAGATCCCTGTAGAACACTGTTAAAAGACCTAAGTACAATTGATAGATAGAGTTGCAATTCATCTGGCACTGAATGTTGGCATCATAGATCTGGTTCTTATGCTTGCAGGGTAAGAGCACAATTTTAGCTTATCCTTCTGCTCTTTGTGCAAATGACAGTCACAAAGAGGAGGCCAAATAAAAGTTTATAGCTGAAGAAGCTTTCATACCATAGCTGACAATTTATCTTTGCGTGTTTATAACAGTCTTAACAAGCTGTGCAATACTAATACATTTGTTCTTCTCAACCATGATATGTCAACCAAGCCCTGGTATACTTGCTGAGATATAGAACTGAATTTAGAATTTCCTTTCCTGTTTTGACTTCCATGTGGACTGGAGATAAAGCCTAGATATCTTTATCTGTTCTTTTTTTACAAAAGGTATGGTTACCATTTCAATCTGAAATAATATGCTGAAGAATACAGTAGTAATAGTTGTGCTCTTGTCAACAACTAATAAACACTGAGGCTTACCGATGTCCTTAAAGAAGTCATGAAATGCACAGGACACAATAACACTATCTGTCAGTGTCTCCGTTATCTGCCTTTTATGTGATACAGGCTCATGTTCAAATAGTGATTCAACAGCTCTCGGAAGTAATCAATAAAATTAAGTGTGTGCGTGGTAATGATGCAACAGGCCTGTCAAGCTCTTTATGATATGTAATAAATCCAACTCTCACAGGTGGGTGGACGAAACAAGAACATATATTTTTCTTACTTGGCTGTGCACATATAGCGATCGAGGTCAGTGCAGTGTGCACATTTTTTATATTCTCAGTACCAGCAGGCAATTTTGCAGTCTTGTCCTCCCACTGCTTTAATCCAATCTTTTATGTTCTTCTCTTGCTGTCTTCCTTCTAGTGCCTTTGTTGTACTTAATCCACTTATTAGGATACATATACTAAACTGAAATAGCTTTGGTTATTGAAATATTAGACATGCATAGATTCTTCTAAATACACCAAAAATAAACTGACGATCCTAATTAAAGAAAAAAGCAGCAATCACAGATAAGGCAGGCAAGCAAGCATAAGGGTGGTGTTAGATGATATAGAGCAAATAAAATGATCAGCTACTCAGTCATCTGTCTGGCTGGGTATGGAGAGAAATGTTACTTAAAAAAAAAAAAAGAAGAAAAATAAATTATCAGAGCAATGCTTTTGTTTGAAAGAAGCATCATTGGTGTTATTTTCTAGGAAAAATTCACTTTACATTCTAAACCTGAGGAGGCCAAATTTCCACCCTTAAAACCATATTCAAGGTAGTCTCTTGCTAAGAGATATATTGTGTCCATGTCCTCTGACTATGCAACATCTACGTTTCCCCAAGCCAGAAAGCCATCCCTATCTTTTACCAAATCCATATTTCCAAACTAACCCCCAGTCCTCTTTCCCTTTCGCTGTTGTAATCTGCATGCAAGCTATATCCACCACCGAACACCAGCTCTCTGAGCAACCGCTATCCTGAGCCAGCACAAATCTGTACCCCACCTTCTGCTTTGGATATACCTGGCTATTCCTCAACATCTGCGCCTGACTAGCCAGCTTCAGGATTGAGAAGGCAGCCAGCGCAGACATCAAACATCCTTCAAACACAGAGCACCACAGCCTTACCCCCATTTGTGGTCTCCTGGGTCAAATACTACTGTGATAAGCTGCATTTATGGGAGCTTCTGGTGCACGAGGCCTCAGGTGAACCCCGCCTCTCTGATACCACCATAGCTGACTACATCTAACCGAGCCCTGCAAGAAGACACCTCCAGAGCTCTGCTCTTCTTTTATGATCCCAAATGATCGCTTACCCCCACGGATAACCTAACATAAAATAGTGAAGACATGAGAGAACATGAGAGAAGCGAACCAGCTGGTAAACTGCATGAGGAGTGCTTACATGCCACCTATTTGGCTACCCAGCTCTATTACAGCTTTCAAAACTAGCACCACTCTTGAAAATAATCCCCCTGACTGAGGGACCTGCAGTATTAACTGGAGAAAATACAGTGTTGTCTTCACATAAAACATAGGTTTAGCAATACTGCTCCTCTTTCAACTGTGTGTAGATTCTTTTATAGAAATAAGAGTATATTATTAGTATTCAAAAGGTTATTCACAACAGATTAGACAACTTCTCTCGGACACACAGGAAGGACTACTGACTGCAGTTTGAACCATACTCTGAACTCTGTTAGAAACAAAGAGGACTCTGCAGTAGGGACATTGGGAAGGACTGACTCCCAGTGATGAGACATTCCTGTCTTTGCTCTTTTCTTATCCCAAAACTCTTTACATGACATTGTTAGAGCAGTCTGAAATCCTGCCTACAATCTGTGTTAGGTTACCTCTGATTACTTGTCTTGATAAACATGTATAGATTAGAACTGCATAAAGCCAGAGCAGAGAAATGGAAAGCTTTGTGAAGGGCTCTCTTCTCTCAGTTCATTTGGCTGCATTCAGTCAGTGTGTTGAATGTCAGAACCTGAGGTGAAATTGTTGGATGATTTCAGCTGATTTTGGAGCAAATCTGGGATTAATGTGAGTGGCTTTATATTTTAGAATTTATTGGTTTTAAAGACAGTAATTCAGGAGATGTAAACCTTTTACTTGAGCTGAGAACTGATATACTGAGGCCTGTATTATTTCATATTGAGTTGTATTTCATTAATAATCATGAGTGTGCACTTCATTTTAGTTTTATAAAACTTAGGCAATGAAAGTTAAATAATGGCACTATTTTTCTACTGAAACTGTTTATATTAATTTTATATTAATATTTACAGTAGACATCCACTGTCAATAAAATATATTTTAAGAAACTTATTCCCATACTTGCTCCATAACTATCAAAGTAGAAAAAGCAGGTTTTTTGTGCCCCCAAAAATCAGAATAAAGATTACATGGGTTTAAATTCCTCAAAGGTATTTAACCAACATTCGTGCTTCATTTTTCTTTCACAACGTGATCTAATTTTGAGTGTGAGGCCCAAATGGTTACTTCAGCAACCAAATGCCAGTTATTAACAGTTACTTAAGTGCTTAGTTTGAGACAAGTTCTCAAGAGATTTTTCTTCTTTTAGGATAATTATTTCTTAATTTGTTGACTAGCCAGTATGCAAAAGCAGAAGTTTGAGAGAGTTTTAACTCTTCCCTCAATGTTACCTTATTTTCTCCTTATTTAACTAGGCATGAATGATAATAAATAGCACATTCTGCTTATCAGTTATATTGGTTTATGCCCCTATTTTTTTCATTAGGAGTGTTTTGTGTTTGCTGTTTTTTTATAATCTTGGAAGTGTCAGTTTGTAATTTGTATTAGATATCGAATTATAATAATCAGTTTTAAATTGCTTATTACTTCAACTGTTGGCATCAAAAATGGCTATGGATTGTTTCTGAATTCAGATATTTTTTCTTGGAAAGTTGTAGGAAAACCAGTCAGTAATTTCAGAGAAGAATTTTTGAAGGGAGGGGGGAGTCATTTCATTTATGTTAATACATTCTCAAAGCTGTTTAATTGAGAAATTCTTGTGTTTTCAGGTTCTGGAAGGAGTTAAAATTTGTTTGTCTGATGATGACCCACCCAAGACAAATTACTATACGCATCTAAAAATCTCTGCTTACATATTCTTTGCAGGATGTAGGGGCTGAAAACATTGTTCTCTTAGGCTTCTGTGTGCACTGAGCAAGCACTGTAAGGAGGACAGCTTGCTGCCAAAACTTTCTCTGTTCCAAGGCTACTGTGTCTGAGAAGGTCTTTCTTTCCCTGTAGTTTTTGTGGATGTTTCATAGAGGATAAAGGCATTTGTAAGGCCTGTTACACCATGGGAAGAACATATCTTGGGAGCTTGTTGAATATCATTCTATTACTCTTATTGTCCAGTAATATTGCTTATTGTCACCTTATGCTGGAGAGAGTAGACAGTAACAGAAAATTACATTTTTCTGGGAATAATAAATTTGCTTAGTGGGAAATAAAATCCCTGAGACAATAAACTATATGTGCCTGAGGTTGTAAAGAAACTGCACAATTTTTTTAAAAAATCAGTAGTATCTCATCATCATGAAGCAGAGCCTTCAAATATTGTCAGGGTGTAACGGTTTCTTTCTGCCATTCCTTGTTTCTCTTTTCCTTTGCTGCTCCTTGCTTCTTACTCGTTTCCTCTGCTCCAGTGTGGCTCCTCCATCGGTTGCGGTCCCTTCAGGGGTGTTACCTGCTCTGTCATGGAGCACCTCCTACTGCACTGGCCTTGTTGCCTTTTTTAGGAATTTACTGCCCTTTCTTAAATGTGTTTTCCCAGAGGTGCCACCATTTTGGCTGCAGGGCTTAGCTGTGCCCTGCAGTGTGTCAGTTGGGGCCGGCTGGAACCAGCTGTCTCCTGCACCGGGCAGCCCCAGCCTCTCCTCACAGAGGCCACCCCTGCAGGTGCCCCCACTACCAAAAATTTCCCAGTTATGCCCAATATAGGGTCACAGAATCATGCCCCACAACTACTAGCGAACAATTTAAGACATTCATTAGTAGTAAAACCACTCCTGCCTAGTAAATACATGGCCTTTGATAGCAAAATGGTGTGATGGTGAGCTTTTCTGGAACAGTAACCTTGAATTCCAAATATTCTGTTTGAGGCAATTTCGTTGAGAAGATACCATAAAATACTGTGACAGGAAAAGCAGAAGTCCAGTGCTTTGCTTTTTGTTTAAAGGCAAGCATACAGAGTGTGCCTCAATAAACTACTGTGTAGGCAACATGTTGTTGAAAACAAATGTCTTCTCCCCAAACCAAAAACTGTCCCAAGTGTCTGCACAATATATTTACCAGCTGCAGACTTTGCAAATAGTGGTATCATGTAAATTGAATATGTTTCTTCTATTATATTTGTTGTCACTGTGTCAGAATATCACTCCATTTCTGTCTGGGGAGATTGGGAAAAAGAAATTTAACTTGTGCACAGAAGGTGAAATACGTTATAAAAAGTCAAGGGAATCTGAGAACTGGTTAGGAGTAACTGCCTTTCTTTGTGAGTTAGGGCATACCCAGGGAATTTCATACTCAGCCATATTTCTATATGCAGGCTGTGGTGTGACTTTACCTTAGCTTCCACCCTGCCTCTGGCCTCCCAGCTTGCTTATCTGACTCTCCTTCAGAGGGTGCCGAAGTATGCGTCCTCCTCACCCTCCCCAGCTGTGACTTGACACTGCATCATCCCCAAACTTCCTTAACTTATTAAATACTTTAAAATATGTTGTGATATTTGAATGTTCTTGCAAGTTGAACACTTTCATTGTCCAAGCTGCGTAAAATGTAAACAATAAAGTAGCACAGAGTGAAAACTAAATTGACGCGTGGCACTGCCAGTGAACGAGGTATGGATATACATCTTTTATTCTTAATACTTTTAACTTTACAGTTCCCTATAAAGATTCAATTTTTTATTTAAAGTCCTTTGTTGTTTGCTGACTAGTCTGTTCTGTATTTATGGAAAATGTTTATAAACCTGAATATGAATTCACATTTTCTCTTCTTTTTTTTTCCTTTTACTTCCTCTTTCAGGAACTTGAATTTCAGGATCTGACGGCAGTTTTACACTGTATTCACTCCTTTATAGCAGCAAAAGTGGCATCTGTGGATCCAGTATTCATAGACAGTCAGAGTATTGCAAGAAAATATATGTACAGTAACTGATATCAGATTATATGTCGTGACTATGGAAAATAAATTATTTTCTTAAAGAAAGTAGTTATTTCATGCACAATATTGTAACTTTGTGATTTTATAAGAAGTCTATAGTTGTGTTATCTGTAACGTTAAGAGTTTTCAGAATCCGTTAAGCATTTTGAATCTATAAGTTAACAAATATTAAGTCAAACTGAATCAGTTTGTCATCTTCGGCATTAATCTAAAATTCTAAGTGAATATTCATTCAATAATATTTGTGGTGTCATTTTGATTTCTGCTCTCATGGTCAAACACACTCCCCCTTATTAGATAGAAATGTGGAATAACATTCATAGAATCATAGAATCATAGAATGGTTTGGGCTGGAAGGGGCCTCAAAGATCATCTAGTTCCAACCCCCTGCCATGGGCAGGGACACCTTCAACTAGACCAGGTTGCTCAAAGCCCCATCCAACCTGGCCTTGAACACTTCCAGAAATGGGGCATCCACAACCTCTCTGGGCAACCTGTTCCAGTGCCTCACCACCCTCATAGTGAAGAACTTCTTCCTTACATCTAGTCTAAATCTACCCTCTTTCAGTTTAAAGCCATTACCCCTTGTCCTATCACAACATGCCCTTGTAAAAAGTCCCTCTCCGGCTTTCTTGTAGGCCCCCTTTAGGTACTGGAAGGCTGCTATAAGGTCTCTCCGGAACCTTCTCCAGGCTGAACAACACCAACTCTCTCAGCCTGTCTTCATAGGAGAGGTGCTCCAGCCCTCTGATCATCTTCGTGGCCCTCCTCTGGACTCGCTCCAACAGGTCCATGTCCTTCTTATGTTGGGGGCCCCAGAGCTGAATGCAGTACTCCAGGTGGGGTCTCATGAGAGCAGAGTAGAGGGGGAGAATCACCTCCCTTGCCCTGCTGGTCACACTTCTTTTGATGCAGCCCAGGATATGGTTGGCTTTCTGGGCTGCAAACACACATTGCCAGGTCATGTTGAGCTTCTCATCAACCAACACCCCCAAAAGTATGTATCCAAAATTTGGCCTCTAAATCTGTTTTGGAAAGTGCTGGGCACACAGACGATTTCTACAGCCTTCACTGTAGAAAAGAACTAATTACTGAAGAAACTGCCATAGGAATTGAACTTTTATCTTGCTTCCGTATGTTTGAAAAATTATAGTGCCATGGTCCAGTTCTTTCGAGGCCTGAGAGTTTAGCTCTGGTAAAACACTAAGAAGTACTTTATTTCAGATTGAGGAAAAGACTTAAGCACACACTTGACTCTAAGCATATTAAGTAGCCCCAGTGTATGCACAAGGTAACGTTAAGTATGTATTAAATATCATGGTAGATCAACTGAAGAGCTTTAGACCCTGCTAAGAAGCCTAACTATAGGCACTCAATTTTAGAAAACTTGCCATAGGGTTTTCTTATGTATTAATAAAGCTGCCATGAATCATTCATTTATTCATTCATAGATTGCCTTGACACTATCCTTTGATGTGATGCCCTGTATGGGTGAGAACAGCTTCTTTAGTAACTGTTTTGTTTGGAGGAGGATGCTCCCAGTATAGGGTGAACATAACAAAACATAAAGATTTTCTGGGCCATCTACCTTTTTTTTCCTACAGCTCTAACCCTGACTTATACACAAGTGAAGTGGGTTTTGTCCTTGCTAAGGAAATAATATGGTTCTACTTTTGACATATTCCTAAACTTCCTTCTGAAATCATCTTCTTATATGCAGAGATACTACTTCCTGCTATTGAAAAATTATATAAAAGGAAGACATTTTAATCTTAGGGCATATTCCCTGTAAGTAATACCAAATATTGCAGGTTTCTGTCATAGAAGTCTCAGTTGTTCTCAAGTGCAGTTTTGAGGCAGCATCAGGCAATTTTTTTTTCCAAGAAAATAAAACAATCAAAAAATCAAGCAAGAAGCATATCCTAAATAGATACAACAGATATGGAGCGAATTCGTCAAAGTCCTCCCTAAATTTTAGGAGTCTAGTGAAGTGTCCTGCTAAAGTAAAAGCTTAAAGTTACTGTATCCTAAGGAAAAGAGGTAGGTGCCTTTAAAAGCTCTCAGGTGAGGAGTGTTTTTACATAACTTCAGTGCTTAAATTTAGTCAGAGAAGTTCCCCCTCTCAGGTCTTAAGGTAGGTAGCTGTCTTGGCAGACTGCAATGGGGCTTCAGGCACTTACTTTAAATGGATGCTTATCTGTCCACCTAAAGCTTAGGCACAAATAAAGTGCCTAAAGTAGGTGATTTAATCCTACCGTAAGGATTACCTGTTGCCAAGTGTTATCCATAGAGAAATTAATTTGAACAGTAGGGACTCTGCAATTCCATTGTTGTTTATGGTTCTAATGTTGTTTGCAAGGAGGCATAGTAGGAGTGCTAACTCCTGTTAAAACAATATTTAGCAAAAGTGAGAAATATTTTTATTAATTGTAAATAAATATAGCCATTATGGTATTTTTTAACAAATATCATCTCAATTTTATATTATATTTTTTCCAAAAAATCAATCAAAAAATTGTCTTTCTCAAACATGCTTCTATTCAAAATGTTTCATTTAATTGTCAGCTCTCCATTTTATTTTCAGCTCTTTGTATTTACTGAGATTTTAACATTCACAAATTATAGCATTAAAATTAGAATAGCTTTCTTACAATCAATTCTCAGTTATTAGCATGAACAATTATAAATGACAGAGTGTCGTAGGACGAAGAATGATGGAATTCCTCCAATTTTGTTTTTCGGCTATTTTCTCATATACAAAATTCAACACTAACATGGAACAGTAGAAAACTGTACCACCTGGTACTGAACTGATACTACAGTCAGGCCTCTAGACTTAATGTTTTAAGTATCATGTGATTAAAAACATAGCGTATCTCCCCAGATACTGCAAATAAAAACTGAAAAGAAATTAAGCTTAGTTTATTAAATAATCTTTCATTTCTACCAAAAAGTTCTGCAATTCAAAATAAGCATTATTAATTTTTTTTTTTTTGCAAGAGCAGCTGGATATTGCACGTTTTCATTAGCCACCTTCAGATTTTTTTATATGAAGTTGCTTATACTGATTTGAAGTAATTTTGTTATTTGTTTCATGGAATTTCTAAATTCTTTTAGTCTTTTGGTGAGCTATGTTCTCTACCATTTTTGCAAGACAGTAGTTTTCTTCTGATGTGTCCGAATCAATCTCAAGGAATATTAGAGAAAAATTTCTTATCAATTCACACTCTGGATTTTAGGGTTGTATTTTAGAAATAATTCTCCAAACATATTTTTAGTGAGGAATCTGCAGATCCTTGTTAACACACTTGCTTTTTCCTTCCTTTCACATTCTGCAATAATCTCAAGGCAGGGACTAAAGGCCAGTCTTCTGAGGAAGCTGCCAGAGCCTGGGAAAGGCTAATGGACTGCTAGTTACTCAGCTGTTATATAGGTTGTATAGGACTTCCATAGCACCTTGCATTTCTTTGTAATTTTCTTAACAGGGTAACATATACCTTATATGTGAAAATGTTGCGCTTCCAATTTGTTTGGTTGCTTATGTTCGTTTGTTACATTTTTTTTATTTTCAGTAAAGCATATTATTTTATCATTGTCTTCAGAGTGTGTGTCATATAACATGCATATATTTTTCCCCCTCAAAGTTCTTGAGTATTTGCACCGCTTTTCAGCTCAGTAAAGACCTCAAAATAGTAGGATTCACAAATGGTAAACAGATCTGCTGGTGGGTAGGTACCTTCCACAGTCACCCCTCAGGAATCGCACACTGAGGCAGAGGACAGTTGCTTTATGGTGACTGGGCAGCTGGAATGTCAAATATTTAATTGCTAATCAAAACAGAAAACTTTTAATATGCTTTGTTGTGTACTAGTGATATATTAAGCTTTAGTCTTACTACCTCATTATTCATTTGTGTATAGTTTTCCTTTATTTTTTCTAGGGAGACAAAGTGGTACCAGAATTGAATAAGGGGTAGGAGGAGAGAGGCATTTGCTACAGCAGAGCCATAAACAGCAGGCTGGGGAAAGAAGCATACAAACATAGAGTTAGAAAATTGTGCACCATCACAAAATCAAGATAGCCACTTATGACCAGAAACAGAGTAAAAACAGGATAATTTCTATATGTCCAGATTATCTTTATGTCTTTAATTTAAACTAAAAACTTGGTTAAAAGGATAAAAATAATCCCATTTATAAACATGATTTTGAGCAAATGGGTAGTACCTTTGATTTAAATCAGAGCAAGGTTCATCAGTGACATATAAATTAAGGAGTTGTATGGCATGAACCTGGGCACTGGACTTGAATCATACTGTTGATTTGTTAAAATAATTTCTGGCATTTTTTGCTCTACAGTGATTAAAATCTGCAGAAAAAATTCTGTGCACAGTCGAGCTAGAGTCAGCTCAGGTCTGTTCCCAGTGAGTGGCTTGGTTGTGCTTCCCTGTTTAAAACACCAGAGCGTTTAATAGAGGGGATGTGGCCAGACCCTGCCAGATGGCCTCAGGGAGAGAAAACAGGCCCTCACAATTTTAGTTGTAAAATTAGATGTTGCCAGAGAGTCTCGCTGACTTCAGTGGGGGCAGGGCCTCACCCACTGTATCTGACCTATGTTATTTAATTTTATTTTTGCTTATAAATGTAAAGCATAGAATTATAATATTGAGGCTGTTCTCATCCAAAGCTCAAGTTCTGGAAATCTGACTTAATTCTTTTCACACTAGAATCTTAGAAAAAGTATTTCAATGTGATTTCCACCCTTGACCCAGTAGGCCTGAAGCTTAAACAAGAATTTTTTTTGGGGGGAGGGCTGAGCTCTGACAAACTTTGCAACCATGAATCTAAAATCCTGTCTTATATCTGAACTACATTAATTCATAAGTAACTTCAGACAAGGCGTGCCTTTTCCACAAAACCTTTAATGTGTAGTCTGATCTTTGTAGTGGTGTAAGCAGTATTTAAAAATGCCTGAATTTCTTTTTAAGTACACTTCCATAAATGCTTCCACTAAAATACTGTCAGTATTTTACATCACCTCCGCACCCACCTCAATATCTTCTCTGTCACAGTGCTCAGTGGGGTGTGTGTAATGGCAATGCAATTTTTCTGCTTTTTGTTGACTGCTGTGGTTGATTTTTCATTTAATATAGTTTGTCCATGTCCTCCAGTAAGCTTTTGAGGGTGAATGTTAGAAAGGAAACCCTTTCCTCCATGCTCTCATGAGAGGTGAAGAGCAGTCAGTGGTGATTTCTGTCCCTCTTTCCAATGCATGGGAAATGGACCAAAACACTGCAAAAATGGAAACGGGAGGGATGGACAGATGGACAGACTGTGCAATCTTAAAAACCTCCTTTACTTAGGCATGCAAGCTAAAAGTACCTATCACTCTTGGAATTTCATCAAGAAATTCTTTCAGTTTAGTTCTCTTACTTTAAATTGCTATTCATTGAGTTATGGCTGCTGAATAGGAAAATATTTCAAAGAAAATAATGTAAAATATATCATGTCATCATGTATTTTGTTTCTTAACCTATGCTTCAAAAATGTTTAGGAACTTTTGTGTTGAAGCATGTAGAGAAGAGATTATCTTATGTGAAGTAAAAGACCTTGTAGTAAATTTATTAGGAAGTACAAAAGGGATTTGTGTAGCATGCAAGATGAAATTGAAGATGTATTTAATCTAGTTCAACCAGAAAAACTCTACAAGTAAAATCTTTTCATTAAATTTGAAGTTATTAAATTCCATGGACTTGAGCCAAAATCCACTGCTGGTTTAAGTCCCAGTGACTTAAATGGGACTTAACCTGAAAAAATGACAAAAAGATACGCAATTCTAAATAATCCACAGCGGAAGAAAAACTCTTTTCTTTTCTAATATTCCCTTGGTGCACAGCTGCCTACATTGTCAGTAAAAGGATTCATTCCTACAGAAAAAGCTGCTGACTTTTCAGTAAGGAATCAAACTATTTGGACTGAAAGCTGTAATCTTTTATTTGGAAAGGCTGCCATGGTGCCCTGTAAGAGTTGCAGTTATGCAGGTATTCAGACCTCTAGTCTAGATGTATCACAGGCTCTTTTTTTCAGTGCAAAACCATGATCTGTTGTGCAAGTCTACACTACATCAGGAGCTGTGAGTGGCAGAAGGGTCTCAGCTGCATAGATCTGGAGGACTGCCAGACAACCAAGCAGGGAAAGGAAGTTAAATGTAAGAAGAACTTTATTTTTCTTTCCTGGTTACAAATTATTCTTGGAACATTATTTCTGTTATATTTCTAGGCTAAGTAGCTGCCAGGTTTTTACATGTCTCTAAATTGTCAGCTATGATGGAAACATCATACTCGATGCTTATTAATGAATTAATGTGGAATTTAGGTGTCCAGTCTGTGTTAATCATCTGGTCTCAACTCTGTAATCGGTGGAAAGAGACCAGCAGTTCCAAGGAGTGCTATACTCCCTCCTGCAACAGATGCCTAAAACCAGTGGATTGAATCACATTCTGAAAAGGCAGTCATCTTTCTCCATCGACTAGCCTAGGTTTTCCTATGCTATAGCATAGTTTTTTGACAGCTCAATTTGCTCTAGATAGCATTAGTGTCAGATTTATATACCAGTACAATAAAAAGTAGCAATCATGAGCAATGTTGGGGGATTATGAGAATAAAATAAAACAATCCTGAAGTGAATGGAGTGTAAATCAGAAGTTTGTCATCCCTTTAAACCGGCAGAGGGGGGAAGAAAAAGCCTTAGCCTATTTTTCCAGCTAGCAGTTACTACCTAGTGCTAGGAGAAAATATATCTAAAATGAGGCAGTAGAAATTGTATTAATTTGTAGACGGGTTCTATGTCCCAGGGGACACACTGACTCTTGGAACATCAAGCTACTCATAAAAAAAAATGTTAGAGACATTCTACTGTGTCTTTAAGCACCTTGTTCAATTAACATTCAGAACCGAACTAAATTACTGCCCTACAACGTCCATAAGCAGAGTACATAATCAGCTCACTGTTTTCTTTTTGCACAGAAGCTGGACAAATATTCCCCAGCTGAGGTAATATGAATATTGAATTGCTTTTAGGGATAAAACTTTCCCTGTGTTTTAAAGTAGAAATCCTTTACTGAACCAATGTGTTTAGTCAGGTTCTTTTATTGTTGGATAAAACTGGAAAAAACCTGTTCCTTAAATGTTTCACACCAAGACTTGGAGAAGTGCTATGATCTGCATTTGTCTTGTACTCTTGCTATGTTCAATACTATGAAGAATTTTTGGAGTAAAGGTAGCAGTTTTCCCCATCTGCCTGCTACTAAAAGCACAGTGGCTTTCACAAAAGCCCCAGCACTTAGTAGCTCATATTGCATCTTGATGTTCAAGATATACTAGTGCTTTCATAGAACTCAAATGGGGAAATGTATGCAATCAGAGAGAAGTAGGAAACTTAGTAACATCAAAACAGCTGCAGGGTTGAATGTCAAAGACGTTTCTGGGCTTCAATTCTTTGTGGCAGTCAATGATGTTTTTATCACCATTTTTAGCATTAGTACAGATTTATTTCTGCCCATCACCGGGATATTCATAGCACGATGAAAGGAAAAGGAATTAGATTCATAACCAAACTTGTATTTAATTTGCCCTTCACCTTCCTTTGGATCAAGGCACTGAGGAGTTTCAATTAACTCACTCCATACGGTAGGTGAGAATGCTGTTATGACAGCGCCAAATGCTGAGTTCACAGTGATTTTAACTTACACAGAGTTAACTTCTTCCCAGTCCTGCTATTAAGCTCCGTGAGCGCTTATTTGCTTGTTGCTTTGTTTTGCACTTTAATTTTTTCAGAGTTTTACTAAGATCTCAAAATACTCTTAAATGTTCTTTTGTTTTGTTACAATCTTTGTCATCCTAATTCTATAAAGCCCAGTACTTCTAATGCCTTTTGTTGCCAATTTAACCATTTCTATTCCCTCAATATTTTTTTCATTTCCTGTTATTCTCTTAATAAGTTTCTCACACACTGTTTTTATATCCTGTGGAGAAAGATCTGCAATTGCAATCAGGAAATTACCCCAAAAAACATAGTTTTTGAATGCTCGTATGAAAAAGATGTAAACAAAGTTTCTTTGCTTTAATCATTAAGATCTTTTACTGATTTTCCTCTTGGAAAAACTTGCACCATGCTTCATTCTTGTCTGGTATATTCTAGTAGGCACAGCAGCGCGGTACGTCTTTTCCCTTGCTAATTAGTATACATCCCTCAACAACAGATGCCTTTTCATCGGTGGTAAATCCATTTATACGGCATGCTCTCTTATGATTTTACTTAATCTAGCTAAGAGGCATGTAGGTTTCCTGGGTGTTTTTTTGCTTTCTCTATCTAAATAGCTTTGCCAACCATCATCAAGTGGTTCTTTGCACTGAGAATCGCTTAGCTCCCTTGCCTTCAAAGGAAATGTTCTCCTATTTTGACATGACTGATATTTTGTTTCGTAACAATACAGGCAATTAGGCAAGGTGTAGGTGTTATTTTTTAAAAATTATTTTCAATATTCTTTTTAATAAGCACAGTATTTTCTGTACCATCCACAGCTGCACAACTTTTCCAACAGTGCTTGCAAAAGTATTTTGGCTGAAAGTGCCTGTATGTTAAACTGTCTAATAGTGAGTCCCATTTTTGCCTAATGCTTGCTAATCAATTGCTTCAATTTTGTTGGTGCATCTTTATCTGCAATATACACTACCCTGTGATTTATCGTACCACTTCACATTTTTTTCAAGGTCATTTTTCTGAAAGATTCTATGTTGTGTTCATTTGACATAGCTCTTTCAAAAAAATCAATCAACCTTTGTTCTTTTATAGTTACATTCTCATCTCTTGGTCTGAAAAAATTCAACTGCCTGAAAAAAAATCTCTGTAGTTGTTCTCCAACAATTTGCTTCATTAATGTTATTTTTGTTTCGGTTCTTTTTTTTTCCTTTTTTTTTGACAAAAAAATGAAAAGTAAGTTAAGATTTGGAATTTTTAGTGGTGTGCTCCATCCTACTCTTCTTTTTCCCACTTTCCTTTTATTAATTTGACATTCAAAGCACACCCAGCATTTTCTAGAAGATAAATTGGACGAATTACGTCTCTGTGGCATGAAAACGTCCCCTCCAAAATCAAATGTTAGGACTTCAAACTGTATGAAAAAAACCCACAAGTATTTACATAGGGCAGGTCAGTGTTCATTATTCTTCGACACCACAGAGTTTGGAAATTGCCAGAACTGTGTGTAGATGTACTTTAATTAGTTTGAACTTCAAATAAAATTGAAACCAAGAGAAGGGGCATTCCATTAAATATTGCAAAAACTAGGAACATTTTTATAGCATAAGGAAGAGAGAATATCTCAGTATCAGACATGTGGTTTTGTTATAGTAAGATGTTATCCAAACCATATGGACATAAGAACTACCATTTTGTGTCTGGCTAAGATTTGCATAACCTAGAAAAACCAGGGACCAGTATCAAATACTTAGGAAGGAGTTTCCCAGACTGATTCAACTCTTCAAAAAATCTCTTGTGTAGACAGACCTCTTGTCCCCATCATTTTAAAGCGCCGTATACAAGATTTCTAAAAGCTGAACTCTAGCACCTGACAGTACAACCGAACACCATTCACTGTGTGCTATTTGCAATCTGTTTGCAGACTGCCTGGAGGATTTCCCAACAGAGAGCAGCCTCCAGCTAGCAACGAACAAGCAGATGATGTATTTAAAAACACCCACAAAAAGGATACATAGCTAGGAACCAGGGTAAGGTATGGATAAAATTGTAGTTCCTTTGTGAACTGTAGTTAGTGACAATATTGGAGACCAGACTCCGGGCTGTTAAACGTCCTTAGGGGTTCATTCAGAGGCAGTTTGGGAGACAGAGATCCGTAACCAGCTTCCCCCTTGCTATGAACAGATCTTGCAGTGGGAAAAAGATCTAGCTGTTCTAGTATTTCATGTAAGTGATTATTTAGATTCCCCCAAATGGACCTAATAATTAAAATTGCTAAATACGCAACCGTCTACTCACTACAGGCATTCACTTTGAATTCCTAGACCTTTGCAGTTGTTTACTGAGCATGTTTCATTTAATATCTGTAGCCAGCTGGGAGTATGCATACAGATGATTGCTGTGCCTCAGCTGATGAGTGGAAGTCATTAAGCTGTAATAGCTTCGTTACCTATGGTTGTTTATCTGTGAATCTATCCTTTGACTTTTCAGGTCAAATAGATTAGCCCCACTGGAAGTGTGCTTCAGTGGTGGGTTTGAAACAAAATTAAAAATACAGAAAAATTTCTGCAAAATATTCTTAGTGTGACAAGAGCAAGCAGAAGTAGTTACATTATGAGTAGAAGAAGAATAAGAAAATAAGCACACTTGATGCACTTGAAAAGTCTAATAAAAGCTATCTTTATTTTTTTAAATTCTAATAATTTCTAATCATATCAGACGAAGCCATTTGCTTTGTACTTATGGCAACATACTTATGCAGAATAGGAAAGTCAGACTTTAAATTGCAATACTGTAGCATTTCCAAATGTGAGAGGTCATTCAGAGCATCTGCCTGTTCAGTTGCATCATTGCTTAATGTTTCTCTCTTTAAAGCATGCCTAACTCCTTTGTGCCCTTATCCAGAGCCATCATCACTCTTACTCCTGGAGGCCCTACGCCCTGCACATTCCCTATGCCGCGTCAGAAAGCAAAGTTTCACCATTTCTTATATGCGTTTTGTCTCAGATTTTTGTTTGAGAGTGAGGAACAGGTTTATGTTTAGACCCAGAAGAAAAATGCTTTCCTTCGTTGAATTAAAAATGAAACAAAATGGGGCAAATATTCTGAAAAGCTGTCTTTAAGGGGAAAAAAACCCCTTCCTTTAGCACAGCATTCCTAAATCTTTTCTGTGCCCCACAAGCCTCTGTTAGTCAAACAGGATTACAAGCAGTTTAGATCAGTAAGGTGCTAGCAAGCAAGTGTGGCCGCAGCCTCAGTGTTCTACACACAGAGTCGTTTCACCACCCAGCAGTGAAACGTGCTCAGCAGACTGCTGGGTCCCTTGCTCTCTGACATAAAATGAATCACTTCAGTAAATACCATTCTGGTGAAATTCAGTGAGGAATAGGAAACTTGATGTCACTGTAATAGCTTTAAAGGGCAAATTCAATTGCCCCTGCACAAATGTAAGTAGTGGAAGGCTGAGCTTGAGCTGAACAGAAAATGATTTGATTAACAGATCATTTAAAGTGGAAAAGGCACAATGACTTATTCAGTGGCTTTGTGTGGCACAAATAAGATTGCCAAGGGGCAGAAATATCGTTGACAATAGAAGAAGCGTTAAAGTAAAGCACAGACCTTCTGCAGGAGAGACTCTTTCTCGGATATATTTTTCTATAGCATCTAATTCCTGAAGGTATTCAGTAAAACTCTGAATTAGTCAGTAACATATTACAGTATTGCTGGAGAGGTAATGCAAGATGAGAAAGGAAAGGAGACCAGGAATGGTATTTAAATCTCTGAAACAAAGGTATGATTCTCAACTGTTAGAAGGAAAAGGAGGATGAATCTTGATAGGGAAGCATATATTAATTTGATTTTTTTCTTGTACTTTTTTTGGTTGTCTATATTTAACTTTTGTTGTTGGCTTTTTTCCCTGGTTGAACTGATCCGCCTCCACAAACAAAACTTTTTCTGAAACACTAACATGAATTATAAGCCGAATTTGGAAGTGTGCTTACTGGGATGAATTGACAAAGTAGATTTCTGTGCATCCCAGCACAACTGTTGTGCATCTGGCAATGCCTCCCAACGAGCAATCGATCTGCCTAAGTCCAGACAGCAGAGGCTTGAGGCTCTGGGATCCAGCAATTGGGGAATTCTCAGCCTGTCAGCTTTCATGCTACCATGCTTCATTTCAGAAAACAGGCCCTGGATTATAAAGATGTTTCCAGGTTCTTCCATTTTAATAACAGCAGAGCTTTCAGGGTGAGCAGCCAGGCATGGAAAAATACCCTCTTCTCGTTAAAAATTCCTGTCCTGCAGATCAGGGCAGAAACTAATTTGCTGTCAGGAAGTACTGAAAATGAGAGGTGTCTGATTCTCCTCTTTTTCTTTGTGTTCCCTAATCGTCTCGGTTCCATATTATTCCATGATTTTAGCTGTGCTTCCTCAGCTTGTTCATTACCACGATGATCACAGCACCCACCACTGGTTTCTCCACTTTGAAAATAGTGCCGACTCACTCAGAAGACTTACAGAGTGAAACATCATAAGTTAATTCACTGCCTAAAATCTGTGCAGTTGTCTCTTGTTCACTGTGTACAGGCAAAAATGGGCTAATCTGGAGTTTATAATGAGAGACAAGTGTACTGGAATGACTTGCCATTTAGTTTCAAACATTTAATATTTATGTAATTATTTTTTTGGTGAGAAAATATTTGTGATACAACGTGGTTACAGTGAGAAAGACAAAACTTAAGTAAAACCATCTTGTAAATGAGATAACTGCATTCACAATGCTCTTGTCTGTAGACCACAAAGCTTTGCAAAAGCATATATAAGTACTTCTAACCTCCTCTATTTCTGTTGAATCACTTTTCTTTATGCCATAGCTGTGCGCAGTGTTTGTAATAAAGAGCAGGACTGCACACTCTGCTCCGTAAACAGTCAGTTAGACCACTGATACTTAGAAGTAATTTAAAATATGAATTCAATGGTGGGAAAGAAAATTATGCTTAAACTGTAAAAGCACTCTCTCAAATGAAAAACTTGGGATGTGAACAGAAAAAAAATGCAAACTAATGAGCTCCATGAGCCAGGTGTTTGGGAATATGCTGAGTGTGTCCTGAGAAGCTGTTATGCAGACTAGAGTAAGCAGCGTACACAATTACAAACATGTGAAGAGCATGAAAAGAGAATTATGCAACAATTCCTTACACAGCATGAGCAGAAATACCGCTCAATTATTAAGTAACAGTGGTCCTATCAGAGAAAGTGAAATCTTGTTTGTTTTGGGTTTTTTTTTCCTTTTTGTGCTAGTGAGTGATTTTGCAAATGCAAGTACTTTCTGTATCTCTTCTTGAAGCACGTAAATGTATATCTCACTACCCTGTTCCCCAGATTATAATGTCATCCATCCCTTTTGGGAGACATTATTAACATTCTCTCAGAGGATGAAATTCCATTCTCCAAGAGGTCAGATCCCTGCTGGTCACCGAAAGTTTTCTCATCTCATTCCTTTGTGTTCGCTCGTCCCGCAGCAGGTGCCTGTTCACTAGTCGTATTTCTGCTATTTACTGTATTTTTTCACCTATACCAGCATCCTTGGGTTTTGGTGTTTTTTTCATATCTGGTCTAGTGCCTCTATTCATTCCTACTGGAAACCAGACATTATGTTCCATTAATCAATTTATTCAAAATTTCTTATTTCCAGCCCATATTTTGGAGTTCTTAAATCTCTCAAAGACAGAGGGAGATAGGAGTTTAGCCCCTTTTGGAACTTTCTGAGTGATAGCTCACTGTATTGACAATACAAAATGTCAGCTATTTCAAAATCTTACTTTGACATGACACTATCTGGTGTACATAAATGATTAATTATTTATGCTTATTGCATTATCTTTATTGCATTACACTAAAAAAATTGAGTATTTGATATAAAAGCCATGATTATAAAAAAAAAGGAATAACAATTTATGATTTTAGATGCTCAGATCTGTATTTCCCTTTATATCCACTGGAAAATCCAAGAAAATTAATTAAATGTTATGCAATAAGATTGGGGGGGTTAATTTTAATTCAAGTATTTTGGCATATTTCATAGTATATTAGTCTAATACTACTCCTGTTTCAACAGAAACATGACTAATGGCTTAGGTTGGTAAAGATAACATTCCATAAATCACTTATGATTTCAAATTAAGGGGATTTAAAGTTCTCAGAATGTGCTCAGGTTTCACTTAGCTGTAAAAAAATGGAGACAAGACATTATCCTTTGTGAAAGTGGTAAGTAAAAAGAAGGGAAAGCTAACTGACTTATCTTTATTTGAGAAAAGTAGTTGTTATATGTCCTTGAAATTTGTATTAATAGCATTCCTACACGTACTTTTATATCAACATTTCCAGGAATTTCTGTCTCAACTACCACAGTAAATTTGTCCACTGTGGGTGGCAAACACCATTAGTAATAGAGCCACACACTACAGCTTCAGGAATTTCCATCCCAAAATGATCAGTTTGAAATACGCAGCCATTGCTTCTCCTCCCCTACATCACGCGATCTGATTTGCAAAGTAAAAGGCAATTGCCACTTCTTGGGGAAAACTTGCAAAAATACATTAGGGACGTGAAGTGTGGAGATTTTTAATGAAATTAGTGCTTTTCTCCTGTGTATGAGTGTCAACAACAATGATGTCTAGAGTTGGTTCACATTCTGATCAACAACCTACAATACAGCATAAGGCTGATTGCTGCGTACTGATATTCTTTTTAATGTCTTCTTTTTCTCACCCAAAGAAGAAAAAGGTATGTGAATATCCAGTGGACACTTTATAGGAATTGTTTTAAACCACTTCCAGACATGCCTTTGAAAGTCAGTGGGCGTCAGTGGAATTCCCTAAGAACTCAGGGCTTCTAGGATTAAATCATCAGTGGTGACATTAACACTCAGGTTTTCCCCTCTAATTGCCATTTGTTCTTATTTCCACCCTGTAAATCTTTCTTTGTTGAAAGGGAAAGATCATCTTTTCTTCAGTAATTGACGTAAATTTTGAAAGATCAAGTATATTGAAGTCTCTGGCACAGGAAAAAAAATCAAAAAGTGAGCTACACCAGGTAATTAGCACAAGATTTTCAGTTTTAAAGCTTTACACAACGTAAACTCAGAAGTTCTTTTTTAAGAAGAAAAACATTTGAATTAGTATACTCTATTGCAGCCAGTAACTATATCTTATTAAATGTTTCCTGATAGTCCTCTAGCTCTGTACTAAAAATGCATTAGTTCAGCAGTTCATAATAGAGTCAAACCTAAATAGATATCAAAATTCTATACAGACACTTAGAGACACTTTGAATGTTGTTCATCTTGGCCATGTGGCAATTAAATGTTTGTTGATTTTCTATGAGTTCTTGCATATTGCAGGTTTCTTTCCCTTTTGGTGGAAGGTTGTTTTGAGGGCCAAAATATTATGCACCAAAATGATGCCGTAAATGTGATCATCTTAGTATAGGGAACTACTTGCAGGTAATCCCATAATTAACAAACAAAGAAAAATTAACAATATCTTTTCATACTCATAATGTTTCACATCTAAATGGTATTCATTATATATTTTGTTACACATTTTATGTGTTATTTCAGTTGGCAAATTAAAAAGACATCTGAAATGCAGTATTTTTTGTGTGTGTAGCTTTGCTTTTATTCTTTTTTTTAATTGGAAATGCAGCCTTGCAACATGTGCATGATTGTAGATCTACATAGTGTAAAATTACTGTAATTTTATCTGTTCAGTTCAGGAAGTCAGAAAGGGATTTAATAAGTAGTAAAGATTAAACTAGGAAGTAATATAAAGGCAGAGTGTATATATTTTACACTTTTAAATAACCTTTTATAACAAAAGAACCTATTATCGTACAGTATACTGTAATTCCACTTTCTAGTGATACTCTTGCTATTGTCACAGTGTTGTCTTTACATCTGGATATGAATAGTTTGTATATGTACACACTTCAAAAGTGATTTCTATAATGGAATATGTGCTCCCTGTCACTGTCATTAACATCCAACTGGAAAATATTCACCAATTATTTTTTTTATAAATTATGAATGTACAGTGTAAATTAGTAAAACAAATATTGTAGCAATGAAGAGATGCACTTTAAAAATGTAAAAGTGTTTATCTCCAAGAGTGTTATTTTGTATAGATGTTTTTGAATAAATAATTTATTGCTCATTGGTGTTTTTTTCTCATTTATGAAATAAATATAAGGGATTTGTTAGCAGCTATTTGAGGTTTATATTTTACCATCAGTGATTTGGTGGGTTTCTTACTTTTTACAATGAAAGTTTTGTAATTGGATCAGTAAAGGATTTAGTCACATTTCACCTTTCATGTAATAAAGCATCGTTGACTTGATCTAGTTGCTATGACGAAGCCTAGGTGTGATCCATGATGCAGCCTGCAGTCTTTCTCATGATCAGCCAGCGAGGGGACCTGACCACAGCAGGTTCCTTCAGCCATGAAGACCAGTTTTGGCCATGGAAATCAAGGTATGGAGAGAGGGATACATAACAAGTGCTTTCAGTCTTAGACAGGACAAGACAGAGTCAGGGTCTGGCCTTTGTCTATAATCTGGAATAAGGAGTTAGAAGCACTCCCACTTCCAATGGTTTAAATGCAGCCAGTTGAGATTTACTGGTAGACATAATGACCACAATATACATTTGTTTCCGTGAGAGATCAGTGCTGAAATCCTGAACTGAAAGGTGCTAAACAGCAAAATGTCCTCAGCCTTCAAAGCTGGGCATAATTCAGATTTGTAAATGGAGATTTCTTGTATACTTGTTCCTTGCTTTGCTAACAGAGGAAAAATGTGACGCATTAGGATCACTGTCAACTCTACTGGGCAGATGTTTGGAAAAAGGGACTTCAGAAAAGTTTTATAAACAACTTTATTTTTTTTTAAAGTCTTCTAGTATATCTAGGCTCTAAGAAGAAAACACATTTACCACCACATAGGTGGTACTGATATTGTTAATAGTGGAATCATCCACCTGTAGGGACTGTTAATTGTAGAAAGAAATTCTTCCTAAAGGAAATAACAGTATTTCAAGAAGAAGAGAATATATTCTGAATAAAAAATAAGTCCTGAATTTAAACCTAAAAGAAAAACAGTATGTGCTAGTAATGGAGCTGAGCTTTCTTAGGTAATGCCAATACAGTGTAATCAAATACAACCTGTAAGTAGTTAACAAATTTCAGTCACCCCATCTCTTAATCTTTGAATCAAGAGGTATCCTAGTATTGCAAAAGTGTATATCTGAAGTGAGACTTAGACAACTAAACTGAAAGTAGAGATTGAAAAAGCCACCACAGAAAAAGTCTTCTGTCTGTCACCAAATCTGAAGGCTGTAAATCTTTAAACGTCCTTAATACCCCAAATTTCCATGTATGCTGATGTGCTCCTCATGTAGGCAGAGGGCAAACAATTGGAAGGAAGGCTGCTGGGTCCAGGGAAAGGCTTGATGCTATCATGAATTTTTAGAGTGCAGTCAGACCACTCTCTTCACAAAATGACATGGCAGCTGCCATTTCTATTAAAATACATACTTCCAGGTGGGGAGAGGCAGAGTGACCCCATTATTTAACTGCCTGTTGATTACAGCACTGGACCCAGAAGGGGAAATGTTCTTTTAACAAGCGAGCTCCTAGAGCAGCTAGGTTTTTAGATGGTCCCCCTTCTCCACTCAGGGCTACCTCCTGAGAAGAGGGAGCAGAGGACAGTATGTGCCTGCATTGTAGGTCGCAGTCTGGCATTTTATCTCCAGCAGTCCCTGAAGAGGTCTAGTTTCGCATGCCAGCCTTTGAGCAGCAGCGATGCAGGAAGAACAGGAGGGGCAGGGCAGATAGCCAGGAGGGCTGCACTCTCTTTAAGCAACTACTCCTCTTTGCCTCGGCATGTGCCGGAGCCCTTGGGTGCGATGTTGCAGCTGCCTTCTTCATCTCAAGAGGCTGCTGTGAATGGCAGCACTTTTGGACCTTCTGCTGAGGTTGTGCTGAGGAGGGAGAGTAAGCACAGATTAAGGTGCAAGCTTCTGTAAGCCAGCAGGCAGGGCACTCGTCTGGGGAGGTGTAATCCTGAGCTCTGGTCCTCTTTCCAAAGAGAAAAATGCAGAGATTTGAGGAAGGTCTCATTTATGTGCAGCTTAAATTGCATTTTACTATGACATATTGGACTTTTTCACTTCCCTGTGGTAGTAAATTGTGCTTCTCATGGCAATAGATGTAATTGCTTTGCACTAAATTATATTAACTATTTCAGATGGTTTGTTCTACTTCATGCTTGGAATGACAGAGCTGAATTATTTTCTGCAGTATGTAGCTCAAAAGAGAAGAAAATTCCTGCTCATTGGGAAAAAATGTTTATTTTTCAACTGCAGAAAAAATGTTTAGACAGTGGCTAATTTTAAAGTAATAACATTTCTTTTGTTCTTATGATTTTTAATGCTGGTTGCTGTTAGTTGTAAACTTCCTGACTTTTTCCCAAAAAGGGAGCTGTTCTTCACAGTTCACTTTTATTAAACTAGGTCGTACTCAGTCTTCACTGCAGCCCATGAACTCAGGACTGGTAGCGTTGCACCTGACAGAGAAACGGGTAGGTTAATTTTTAAGTACCCAAAGAGAAGAGGTTGTCTTCCATTTCTTTCTTCTGAGAGCTGAACTTTGTTGTTCATATGCAGCCTTGTTTAATGATTCAGGTGCAGCTTTTGTGCACCCAAAGGGAGAACTTTACTTGACGGTTTCAAAAGTAGAGCAAGAAGAGCTTAAGACTACTTGCTCAGTATCTCTGCCATCTGTGAAACTCCCATTGCATGAAATTCTTATTGCCTACCCTTGCACAGAGGTAGCTGGTCTAAGAGCTCACCCTGTCTTAGCTAAGAAGCTGCAACAAGCTCAGGTTTGCAGAACAGTCTTTTCTTGTGTTTTTGGAGTGAGTAGTTCCCAACCCACCAGCAGCCCCAGGTCCTTTCTGCAGACCTACACCAGTCTGACAGTTTGGTAGGGAGCTCTACAAAATCGAAGAATTTTACCTAAAGGATATTTGTCTAACTAGCATGAAGTATTACCCGTTCATGGTTTTTAAAGCATGTAAGACCCTCCCTATTAGGTCCAAAATTGTGGTGGAAATCAGGAGAATGATTGACAATTAAAAGAGACCCAGGACACAAGAAGTAGGGTAAGGACAAAGAATATGAGGGAAAATAGAGAGGAAGGGATAGAGAAAGGGGGAATAAATGGAGGGTGAGGGCATGGGAAAGGGTTGGAAAACTGGAAATAGAAATGTGGGGTCAGCAAGAGGGATCTTGTGAGACAGGTAAAGATAAGTGAGGGAAGGGATGAAGGGAGGATGTCCTGGCCTGGAAAAGTGTCAAATGTCTGTATCTTTGACTGAGAATCGGAGTGGTGTTACCTTTCAGATGCTAACACTGAATATATTGAGGTGTGCGTGGGGCGGGGGCGTGCGGGGAGGGGGCAGGGAATGGAGTGAGGGGGGGCAGGAAGCAGGATGAAAAAAACACTCAATAGAGCTGGGTCGAAGTGGGATTGTAAGGTAAGACATTTCCTGGTGATGCAGATGAGTTGATAGAGTTTGTTACAACCATAAAATTACTGAAAATTGCTAGAAAAAGATCAAGGCTGGAAGGAAGGACCTCAGAAGGGGAGGGCCTTGTATTGAATGTCTTGCCCAAAATATTTAAATCTTACCTATTTTCCAAGCTTTTTTGTTGTAATTTGTGCTCTTATCCAGCTCACTTTAGAGATTAGGTGTACTCACTTTAAGGAAAGGGTGAGACAGTTATATCTCAAAGCTTTGGCCAATGTGGGGAACATGGAGAGCAAGTGAAACTTCACATGATAAGTGAGGTCAAGGTAAAATACAGCTGAAAAGAAAAGAGGAGAAAGTAATTGGGAATTTGAAGAGAAGCTAGTGGGGAAAAGCAGAGAGTCAGAGCAGTCTGTAAAGGGTCCAGAGACAGCTGAGCTGCCTGAACGTTATGGCTTACACACACAGGTCAGATTAATGCTGACACATGAAGCAGATTTAAATGAGAGGCCGCAACTTTATTTTTACACAAGTATTGTATCTAAGCATACCAAAAGCCTCTTGACTAACTGTCCTTTGCCAATTCATTCTTACCTATTTCATTCTCTGAGCAAGCTTTTTATTCTTGACAGCTATTGTAGTTGAGCAATACAAGATACTCTGAAATATGAAAAAAATACTGTTAGATGTAGGATGTTACTAATAATACTTTTCATGGAGAATCCTTCACATTTCTGTAAGAGGACCCATGTAACTAATGCACATTGTGCCCGTGCCTGTTCAACCTTCCAGCATCTTCTAAAACAGCATCTGGCCTCCAGATCTCAGATCCAAATTCTCCAGTCTAAAAACTGAGCAAACCTGTCAGTTCACTGTGTAAGGTGAGCCATAAAGTACTGGGCTCTCAAGGGACGAGATGAGCCCACTGTCTTCTGCACCTTCCTCCTCCTTGAACTCCCACAGTGAATTTATATGTCCCTGGCATTCTCAGGGCTAAAGGAGCATATGTACACCTGTACAAGGTCGTACGTACTGGAACATCCATAGCTGCACGAACGTCTCCTTCCTGGCTCTCAGAGAAACTTTCCTGCATCTGCTGTCCTGAAACCAAGATGAAGCATCTGTTAAACTATTACCTAGACCTGGCACATGTACTATTTTAAAAAGAATGTTATGGCACAAGCAGTAGAGTGCAAAAGTTGTCACAAACTATGGTCCCCGTGGGGCTCTAGCCATCTGCTTGCTAATTATGTATACCAGAGCCTGGCTGTTGCACAAAAAACAAACATTGCTGCTGGCAGCTTTGTCCTGCCATATAATTACTGTGACCGGCACAGGCAGAATACCAGGAAAGTTATGCCTTTTTCTGCCCATTACTGTTGCCACTTTTTGCTTGTTCCCACTTTAAAGGATACACCTACTCTTTCTGCCACCTTCTACCTTGTTCTAACCTGCTTGCATCTGCCCTTCCCAGCCTGTGCTAATCTCTCTCTCTGACAGTGAAAGTACATCACATTACCCAAGACGTGCTTCCTATGGCGCAAGAACTTTGCTCATATTAAGCTAATGTTGATATGGCAGTGGAGTACTTAATATCTTAGCTCATATTGAGCTAATGTTGATATGACAGTAAAGTATTTAACATCTTTTATGCAACCCTGCGTAAAAGTCACCTTTTTGATAAGGCAGATATATTCACTGCCTCAGCAAATGAAGCTGTTTGTCTCAGATGAGATCTCAAAAGGTGACAGTTAATTCAGAGCAGTCAGGGCATGCTCCTCTGGTGGCCAAATCTCTAAGAAATACAATATCTTGCACTTATCAGCATCTTCCTTTCCTCCCCACTGCTTTTCCGTGTGTGGGAATAGCTCTCCCCTCTGCCCAAATAGTTGACAACAGGGGACAGTGGTCCACTGTGTTCATCTGTTGTTACAGACAGACTTGAGAAGAAACAACCTGTGAGAATGAGCATTGCCTCCCCCAGATCACAGGCTGTTTGGGCCCTGTGTTACACTGCTGGGTAGTTATGCTGTTGCACAGGCACACAAATGTGATGACTTTTTATTAATGCAAATCCAGGTACTTAGGTGCTATCACAGTTAGGCAGCAACTGAAAAGAAGTTGTGGATCTAAACTTCTCCGTGCCTCAGGGGGAAGAGAATATGGACATCATTCCTAGATTTATGTATATTAAGAAAAGCTACCTGGTGTCATAATATTATTTGGTTTTAAATGATATATGAAGATTATAAACACATCTGTATGAGTTACACACATGACTTCGGACTCTGCTTAGTAATTTCTGCAGGTAGAGGAGTCATTTCTTATTCATGGTCCTTCAAAGGTATTACATTATATTTGTAACATAGTAAAGCTTCTACTGATCCTGTGATATAGTATGTCCTTATTTATGGATGAATACTCACACCAAACTGATTAATCATGTCCTCCTGTTAGAGCTCTGGGAAGTTCATTTTGTCCTACAGAGTGGCCATCAGGAGAGCCTGGGCATGTTATTGGGTCTATTCCATCACACAGTGAAGACTCTGAGATGCTTCTGTCTTCCATGCTGACCACATTCAATCACCTTGAAAAATTGATTAGAGAGCACCCTTTTTTAACCAAGCTGTTTCTCTAGTGAAGATCCTTCCGTTACTTCGATACTAGTAAATTAAACTATATCAGGAAATGTTCGGGATCTGAGTTATGATTATCCCTAAAGTAAAATTGTGAAAATTGACTTTGATATGATTTTGCCCCAGGCCAGCCAATGGTCTGCTGAACAGCCCCTAGGCATGGCTGAAGAATTAGCATGGACCAGGCACTGTTTGTTACAGGCAGTTTAGCTACACTCATCTTGGTTTGAATAGGAGGTTTCCAATAGTACGGATGAAAGCTGTAGTGTCTCACGTGCATTTAGTTTACAGAAGCAGCTTTCCATTCCAGAGACTCCAGTGTTCCTATACAAGCTCCACCATATGGCATTGGTACCTTGTACCAGAGAAAGGCACGCATGTCTTCGGTGTGTGCCTTTCAAATGAGAAGTTCGTTGATCCTTGATGACATTGCTGAAAATTAGAAAGAAGAGCTGGGTATCAAAATGCTGCAAAATTACACAGTACAAAACATGGTATGGACTTACAGCACTTATATTACAGTAACATAGATATGTATTTTGAGTGCATTCAGCAGTGCAATGAAGTAAGGTTAGAGCTCTTTTGGGGGGCACATGTTGCCAGTGTGCTACCAAAAAACATCTACAAAAGTTGCTTCCCATCAAAGGACATTTCTCCCAAGTGTTTATTTCTCATTAACACAGATTTCATTTTTCCTGATGGGAACTGTGATGCTCTCAGAAGGCAAACAATTCTGCTGTCAAATACCATTGATCTGACTAGTGCACAAATTTGTTTTTCTGTCAGCCAAGAAAGGGCTACCTTGTGCATCAGGGATCAACTGCGTAAGTGAAGAAATAAGAGGTACATATTGTTAGGAAAACCAGATATTTTCTAACTGTGGTACTCATAGCAATATGCAAAAATGTCCAGGTGATTTACAGCAATATATACATGAGCTGATCTGCCAGGCAAGACCTTATCCCAGACTACCTATAATTAGCTGCCTACGTACCATTATATACCCTGCACTAAGCTGGTGGTTAAAAAATCATCCAGCCAGGTGGTCATCAATGGGGGGCTGCCCAGGCGGAGCTCCTCGCTGCCTGCAGCAGAGCAGGGCCGGGAAGCTGGGCAGTAGTGCGGGCTGGGGAGTACGGGAAGGGCAGCAGGTAGGTGTTAGCTACCAGTCTGTGGAGGAGTGATGAGAAGATGAGGGGGGAGGCACAAATTTGGTGTTCTTTCTGTCAATTCTTGGATTCTCACACAGAGCTGGTGCTACAGTACTGGTTACTGGTGCCCAAGGAAATTGTACGTGAGAGCCCTGAACTAAGGCATGCCCAGGGGACCAGGGCCCTGTGCAGAAATCTTTCCTTCTTCTCTTTCTTCCTCACTGCACACCCTTGTAACCTCTTTCAATTTTTAGTTGTTTTTTTGCTACTTGCAAGTTATGTTTTATTTCATGGTTAAGGTTGTTTAACTCCAGTACAGCTCACAGGTATTGTATCTTCTTATACCTTTTTCAGCAGAATTAAAAGCTTGCTCCCTATAGGTTTTTTTCCCAAGTGTAAATGCTCAACTGCACCAGATGTCAATCCTCAACATTTTCTCACCAAACCAAGCACCTTCACTGCTTTAAGCCTCACGTTGTTAAAGCTTACTCACACTCTCCAGACCTCAGAAGTGGACATGATGAACTTGTAGCAGTGTTATCAATTCCATACATTGACACCAGATCAATTTTTTTTTAGTTCTCCTTTTGCATCTCAGGGGCACATATTATTTTCTCTTGCCAGAGCATTAACCTGAAAGGTCTGTTGAGAATCAGTGATGATTCCTTTATATCTTTTTTTTTTTCTTCTGAGTCACAGCTTTTCAAGATTCTCTTATCATGTGTATATTATCTGCAGAATTTATTTCCAAAGACATCACCTTATATTTGGCTATATTAAAATAATTTTGTTGGATTTGTCAGTCTACCACAGTATCTATTATTAATTTTGCCTCAATTCAGATATGAAGACTTGAGTGAAAAATAAGTTCTTTTGTTACGTCTATGTAATTTCATATATATATATATATATATATATACACGTAGATACAAATACACACTCACACACATACTCTTCCCTGTTCCTTCAGCTATTTGGTAACCTCTGCTTAATTGTTTATGAAGTGTTGATTCTTATTAATATTCATTTAAATATGGTGGATTTCATTCTTGTTATTAGTTACTTTTTAATGCTGCATGCTTGATAATTCTCATGTGCCTTTTTCATCTGGATATTTCAACATAAAAATAAGAAAGTGGTAACATCTCTTGTTGTTCAGTCTGAGAGTTTTCTAAAACATACTTTACCCAGCTACAGAATGCTTCAAACTCATCAGGGCATTAAAAATAACAGCTCAAGATTTGTGGAATCTTGACGTGACGTCAAATAGCTAAGATGTTTTTATTACTCAGCCATAAGGCTCCCTTGAACACTAAATGTCCCAGAGAGTAGTGCTGTGTGACCTCTTAATATTGGCGCTCATGAAGAATGTTTCATTTAACTTCTTCAGATCATTTACTTTCCTGATTTGTGACAGACTAATGGAAATTTGGAGATTAATTCAGAAGCATACTCATTTGCCTGAGTGAATATGAACTTGGATGAAAACAGTTCAAGAGTACCTCATTAGATTTAAAATGTGGTTTTCACTTAACAAAACATGTTTATAATGTAGGATGTGTCTAGTGAACAATCCGTCTAATGAGCTGGTGGCCATCTTGAGAGATTATTTTATTACTTGATTTATTGAATAGAAGTCTAATTTTTCACTGGCTGTTTGTTTCCCTTTATTACCTCTTTCTCCAAACTGACAATTCCATCTCTGAAATGATTTCTTACCATTGCCTTTATCTTTGAATTAATAAAAAGGTTAATTAAAAATTAAATAATAAATTTGGAAAGGCAGTGCCACTCTTGGGAAAATGCAGCCTACTGGGCCATTCACTAAAGCAGACCAGCAGAAAAAGTTTAAGTGTGAGGAGGAACTCAAGCACTGCTACTCCAAGTTATTGGAATGTTTGTGCCCACAGAAGGGCTTCCACATCACAACCTTGACAGCTGTAATGTCTAATTTGGGGAAAAGTATCCAGCCTAGAAAAACCCATGCTTTATGGATGGCATGGAGAGCGAATAAGGCTCTTCAGAATGGGATGTACCAATGCTGTCATACTGAGACACCTGACCCAGCTAGTAAGAACAGCTGAGAACATAAAACTACCATAAAATGTGCCATGGTATAGCATTTGCACTGCTCGTTGCAAGGCAGAGCCTATCTTCAGTCACAGTTCTATGCTCCTCTCCTTTATAGGTGTTCATGTCCTTTTCTTGAGCACTTTGACTACATCACCTCTTATCTTTCTTTCAAATGATGAGTACAAAATGAAAACATGTTGCTACTGCTTGGATTTTCACAGTAACTTTCACAGGTGTTGGGAGGCAGGAGGTGAAAGACTTTGGTCCAGTTCCTACTGCTATCCAAGGAGCTTCTGATGTGAGAGATCCATGTATCATGGTTCCCACCATGGAAATATTCACAGGCTATTTCACTCATTGCAAAGCACTACAAAGGGAGGACAGGAACATCTACCATCTGTGAACGCTTTGAGTATGGCAATGAATCACTCTCAGTACTGGCACCTCCCAATTTTTCTTCTGGAATCTTAAATCCTCTTGTGGATTTGTCACTAACCATGCTGAGAGCCTCATTCACAGCAGGCAGAATACTAAAATTGGTCTGTCGTAATTGTATTATGTGGTTATTGTTTTTATTTTCCTAAATCAATTTCTGTTTTCTGCTAAGTTACAAAAGATCATGCTTGTTATCTTGTAAGTATTTGATCAGCTTTATGGCTACATGACATATGATGTATCTACCTACCATCCTTAAATCCAAGACATAAACTTCATTATATGATACCACCATGGTCTCTGCAAGAAGGCCATGCCTTGTAAGAAGGCAGAAATCTCACCATTAAGCTTGCCATTAAAATGCTTTGTCTGAAAGAGATTGAGTTTGGTCTGAAATCAGTGCTTTATCAAGATGAAAGATTAATTTTCTGTCTCATTTTAAAAAGAAAAGTGTTTGTGATTCAAGCCACTGAATTTCAGACCTTCTATAGACCTTAAAAATTATTCGTCTGTTTCACATTCTTCCACATAAATCATAATTTGCTCTTTAGTTAAGGCAGAGTTTTTAAACAGTGATATACAGAGTTGGCATGAATTCAGGCACAAGAAATTGAGTGGAGTCTCCTCTGCAGCTAAATTTACCTTTACAGAGTCTTGTTCTGCATTTATTACAAAGTATAATAAACCACAGCATATTTTAAAAAAATCTTAGGAATACTTCCTGTAACTTGAGTTTTAAATATTATTTGCTTGCATGAGATATAATGTCAGTCTGGGTTTAAATGAACATTTTAACAAGACAATGTCATGGTCTGTAGATTTATTCAGTTAATGTTAATTGAATTTCAGTAATCCCAGTTATTTACATGTTATATTCCACCTGTTTCTGAGAAAAATAATTTATCTGAGAACATGATTTCAGCATCATACACTAAAATTAGTATGTAATGACCAAATCCTGTTGATCGTACTCAAAGCAAACCATTAGCCTAAGGAAAGATAAGAATATAAAATAAATTCCACCAGCCTGGGACAATTTTTCTTCTTCAGGATGAGACCACAACTAATCTGCAAAAGCAGAGACATTATTTTAGAGAACAAGCATGGCATTTAGAAAACCAGTCACCAAGTCATCCAGACGGGTAAATAGTTTATTCAGCCACAGACCATCAAACTCTTCCAGATCAGCAAGCTGCTTGTTCCTTCTTCAAGTCCACTTATTGCAGGAGTAAAGGTCCAAAGCTCTTCTCTTCCTTCCTTGCTTGTAGTACTTACTGCTAATCTGGATGCTGCTAGTTACCATAGGCAGCCATTTAGTTATTTACTGGCCTACTTCAGTTTATTTCCTGATCTTTTTCGCTATTTGTTAATTATGTGACAACAATTTAATCACAGAGCCTGAGAAAAATTAAATAACTTCCCCCCAATCTATTATTCACTGTCTTGTAAAAAGACTGAAATAATATCTGAACTATTTAGTTGCTATAAAACTACTTGTCCTTACTATATGTAAGTATATTTTTTCACTTATTATTTATCCTTTAAGACAGCTACATATACCAGTTACGCCGAGCTTCAAGTCTAAACATAAACCATAGAGATTAGTCCTAAGAGCCATTTAACTTTGTATTTTGCATTTGACAACAAGCAACAGTTGTTGCTGAGAGAAGCCTGTAAAAGAAGAACAAGAAAAATTCCAACCATAGTCTATTTGTGATTGAGGGAGTTCCTGATGCAAATCTTGTCTCTCATAGGCCTTGATATATTTTTACTCCACAAAATTGTCAAAACATTTCTATGAACTCATATAAACTTTTTTTACCACAGCTTCTTGACACAAGCTGTTCCACGCTGTAACTATGTGTTGTCTAAATAATTGCCACCTTTTGTTTGTTTTCAACCTGCCACTTACTTGACCCTTAGTTCTGTACTGGAATAGACAGTGAATGATGGTTACCTGTTCGCCCTCTTCATCCCATTTCTGGCTTCAGAGACCTCTGCAAGGCCTTCTCTAACTAAAGAGAATAATAGCAAAAAAATGTTTCTAATAAAATGGCATTAATTCTAGAAAAAAACTAAGTGCTTAAAGTGACTAGAAGTCATTGTACCAATGAAACCCAACTAAACTGATCTTTCCTTGTAAACGACTTTTCTTTCACCTTTTCTTGCATTTTTTTGACTTGGTGACATTTTGCTGAACTAACTAGAATGAGACTAATTGCTGTTTGCATGATGTTAAACTGGAACTTCAGCAAAATTGCTTCTGTTGAAGTATCATACAGTTACATGCACTTTTTGCCTCTCCTCTTGCAAAAGAGTGTTCTTGGAATTTTAATAGCCAGAAGAGATCAGAGACTGATTTTTCTATTATAGATTAGACATCCATATTAACAGAGTGTCCTTCACACCATGCTAGAGCCCAGGATTGCCACTAAATACTGCAAAACAGTGTAATCTGCTATCAAAAATAGCTCCTGCAGCTGCACAGATTTATCTTGGAGGTCTCATTCTATCCAATGCTTGTAAGAACTGATGATGCCTCAGAGAGCCTGGTAGGGCTGCAGGCTGTTACAATGCAAATGTAAGAGTTGTTCTGAGGTTATAGAACTGTGTCTGTTCCCTGTATCAAACATCAGTTGTAAATGCATAGTATTTTAAGTATGGGCTAATATTTCTGAATACCATAGCAGGTCTGCAGAAATTCATATGTGTGAATGATCTGAAATTCTATTGCTTTGGGATATTTCCTTGAACAGAATTTATCTTTTTATCAACAACTCAAAGATTTACTTTATAGGCCTTTAACTTTTAAGAACACAGATACAGTACTGTTCTTCATGTGCAGATTCAAATCTTGGGAACATAACAAATTGAAAGTCATGTAATTTAAAACTTAATGATATTAATATGGTTAACTGTTAAGGTTCACTGCTCCTTTTCCTAAGAGTGCTGTTTAGCATAAGGACTGTTTTATACTTGTCTTGTACTCCATGTTTAGACCATCACTGATCTGTGCAGTTTCACTGCTGGGCAGAAAGGTCTGACACCCTTTCTGCAGAAAGAATGGCTGAAGACAGGCAGCTAACAGAAAATCCAGAACAAAGAGGATACATTCAGCAAGATATTCATCCAAATTATCTGCACTGACATGTAGGCAATATATGAATCTTGATTCAAAAAATTAAGGTTGTTCTTGAACCACTAAACTTTGCCCTCTTAATTCTCTTTCAGTAGATTTCAATAACAGGATTCTGAATGAGCTCCAGTAAGAACGGGAATACAACTGCATCTGTCTTATCAGTCCAGTGTAGTTAAGACTTCCCACACCTTCTAACTAAAACTGTATTTGAGGGTCAGTGAGGATTTAAACATTTATACTCTTCAATTAAAATCAGGAAAACACAAAATAGATATTGTCATTCGATTTTTTCATCACAGACCAATTTACTGCATGTAACTGTCTAAAGCCCACTGTTGACAAATACTTCAGCTGCCACCAATGAACAAAGGTTGAGATCCTTATTTAAACAAAACTTGATGTAGGTAAGCTGCTTTTGAACTAAACAGGGAAGCTTTGATTTTTTACTGTGAAAATGCAAAGAAAATCAGACCTGTTTTTAAGAAAGCCCTCAACTCTCAGAAATGAAACCTGTGATACTTGCAAAGTATATGAAAGGATATAGGTGAAAGCTCCTTTTTCTATTAGATGTTTGGAATGGATCTGCTTTTCTCAATGCTTTGCCGTGCCATGGAAGAAGTCAGTCTTCTTTATGTTTTCTTACGTAAGAAACAACGTTAAAAGATTTGCAATTTGAAATGGGTTTAGAGAGGTATTGCAAGTTTGACTTCTTGTCTGCAATCTTAAAGCCCCAAACCAAGAAGCATAAACCTACTTTTCCAGTAGAGGTCTGTTTCCCTTTACTCTCTGTTTACTTGTCACCCATGTACACTCACTTTTGCAGGGAACATGATTATGGATGATATTCCTGAGCTGAAGTTTGCTATAATAATAATAATCTTGAGTTTTACCTCCAGTCAGTTCACATGCTTGTAGGTTTTCTTTCACTACCATATACCACAGTCACCAGCTCCAGGATGGTCCCTGCTACCCAACCCCTACTTTACTTATCACCTATGGCAGAGATCAAAACACTGATCTTTGGCTCCACCTTGTGATCTCCCTGTCGAGACTAGGAAAAATGAAATGAGAGAATCCTCAATCCTGATTCCAGCTCTGATTTTAATCTCTCTGCCTATATAGAAAATGGAAAAAAACAGCCAGTTAGATTCTTTACGTCAAAATACTGATTTTAGAAGAAGAAATAGGGATGAAAAGTGTAACTAAATAAAAATAAGTAGGCTCAGAAGTGTGAAATAAATTATCTAAGAGAACAAAACAAAAAACTGCAAGGAAGTTGGTGGGCACTCTGGGGGTTATCATCTGAGTTTAAGAAGAAGGTCATTTTGGTAAAGTGCCAATGCTCGAACACATAAAATAGGACACAAAGTTGCCACCTTTGTCAAATACATTGACAAAGAGAACTAGTGAAAACTGTACCCAGAATTTACTTTACTGCATAACATGACAATATTTTTTTTTTAGTCTGAACATTTGTCCTTCACATTTCCATGCAAACAAGTCTGATATCAGAACTGACTGCACAGGTAGCTCTTGGTTCCTAGCAGAACAAAAATAAACAAGTCAAGCATTAACGTCAGTTTCTGCTTTGTGGGAGCATACTGTGGCCAAAAAGATTTTGAAATCATTTGCGCTTTTAAAGCTTGAGTGAGTACCAGTGCATAAAGCTGATAGTGTAAGCTGGGGCCCTGGAAAGTACTTCACTTTCAGATTTCAGAACAGTTACTGCCATCGATAAAGTAGAGAACTGTGGAAGATAATCTCAACAGACAAAAGGTCAGACTATAAAACTTTTGCTTGCCATCTTCCAGAAGAAATTCATCGTATTATCTCATGAAATGTAAAAAGACGGGGTGTTTTCACAATCAGTTTCCATGGGCAATTTTGCTTCCCTGAATTTTTAGAGTTGATTTATTAATTATTAATTTTCTTATGTTGATAGAATATAGAATTAAAAATATTTTAAATCTTTCAATCTTCAATCAACACAGCGCATGTGAAAAAAGTTACCTGTTGGATAGTTTATATATTTGTACTGCTGTAATAACTACCAGAAGATGAGTGCACTGAAATGGAGAATGTAGCTCACATTTGCCATGTGAGCATATTCATTGTGCTGCTTTGATACCACGGTTATACATGGATAGAAGTATAGCGGGGTCTGATCGATGTTATTATTAGTTTGGCCGGTTTCACTATCTTCTGTGCAATGACTAATTTACAATCAAATCATATTAGTGCACAGAGAAGTTCAAAATTGCTCGTAAAATATTGCTGTATTTCTAATATGTAGTCTAAGTGTTGCTAATATTGTCAGAACGTACAATGTTATAAAATAAAGTAATATATCTCCTTGTGCTAGCAGTTTCTCAAAATGGAAAAAAATTAATAAGGAAGGAAAAAGAAAGTGAACTACAGTTATTTCTAAAAATTAATATTCTGAACTTCAAAAACATAGTCAAACATGTGGTTACAAATCTAATTTAAAAGTAAAATTTACCATATGCAGGAAATTATTTATAGTATGGCTTATAATTAGAAGAAGAAGGTACGTATTTTGTCAACAATTATCTCTTCTTTCTTGCAGATGAAAGTGTTCATTATTTTGGGAATTTCAGCAGCTATAGCCTTCACAGCTGTTTTCTTTTCTTTCCTTCAGATAGGCAAAGATATCCTCTTTGGTAAGTAACAGAAAAAATACATGTTATTTTCTTTTGTCGGCGATTACTGTTAAGCTGAAAATACACTGGCACTGCAGACAGTTTAGCAATAGCAGTTTAGCTTAATCTCTTTTTATGTGCAAAATACACTATCTGACTTCTGCGAGAATTATTCCATGGGTGTTTTCTTTTAAAATGCAGCTTCATAAATTCACAAAGTAAAACTTTGTATGTGTAATGTATCTCAATTATGTATTCTTTGACTAGGAGTGATTTTACTTTCTTAGCGACATTCATATGTTAGATGACATGTTCACAAGCATGATTGCTGGATTTCTTTCCCAGACTGCCAATCACTACGTTTAGTCATCCTGGGCTGGAGTCAGTTGCCATAGGATGTTCCACCTGGCACCCTGCTGCTGGCCCATGAGGGTGCACGTCTCCTGTGGGTCTGTTCTCTGCTGATACACTGCGGATACCGGGGAGATTTTAGAGCATCTCAGATTACAGTAGTGCCTATGTTCAAACAATATAATCTTGCCATTTTAAACATCAGGGCTATTTTATTTACATCTGTTCAATCTAAATCAGTTAGATCTAGTAGACTAGAAATACAGCAGATGATACTAGATTGAATTTTAAGAAACTTCTGTAGAGACTGATTTTACATTAAAGTAGGGCAGAGATGATGAAGAAATAGGATTTCAATCTTGAGATTTTCTTAATTAATTATATAGCTGTAGATCTGATTCAGAAGGGAAAGTCCTTAGGAAAGTTTTCACTTGAAGTTAGTGTAGAATCACAAATAAAATAAAATCATACACAAAATAAAGTAAACAAAAAACCTGAACCAACCCCCAAGCCATTGCTTCAGATGGGAAATATTTTTTGGACCATCACTGTGACACAGGGTATCAGATTTATTTTCCATAGTGGATCCTCTACTTGGAGCTTCCCTATTAATTATTTGGAAAGACATGGTCTAAAATGAGGTTGTATTGTATGTTAGTTAATATAAAATGAATTATATGTGGACAGTAAGTAAATGGAATAGATGGACTGTATATGATTCTTTTTTATAGTAAGTGTCCTTTGGTCTGATGGGAACAATACAAAATAATGTTTATTACTGGAAGAACTGCATTTTTTAAAACACTGCATTGGTACCAGAATCATACTTCTCAGTAGAAAAGGAAGAGAGACAATAGAATTCAGGTATAGCAGGTGGATCTTCTCTTCTAGATCAGAGTCTGAATAAATACCACATGATGAGCAATACTTTAAGCATAATATATTTCTCAAAGGTAAACTCCTTAAAAGTAATTAAAAATCATGCAATGTTAAATTCTAAAAGAATTAGCTCTTGTATGGCCTATAAAGATCAGTCTTGCTTTTTAAAATAGACTCAAAAACATTTTCAGATGTAACAGAAATCTGAATGATAACATTAAATGAATCATTGAATATTTTATCATATATAGGTGAAAAAGAAATAACTACTGCTCTACTTAGAGGCTGAGAAGATCTTTAGTCGAGTGAAGTAGAATTTTGCCTAGGAAAGATTACTCCTCATCATACATTATTTTCCCTTTAGCTGAGCACCCTATTAAAAATATAGATCACAGAAATAACACAACATGGACTACAGTTAAAAAATGTCACCTAAAATTACAATGTACATAAATGATGAGCAATTGTACATAAATGATTGTTAGCAAACTATTATTATTCGTGATTCATTTTCTAAGAAAAAATGGATGATCTCACAAAATATAAATGGGAATTAAACCACTGGATTTCAAATATAACTGATTCATTTAATATAAAGCTATATCTACACAAAAGAAGAATAATCTATGTTCCATGATAGCACTACGCAAAATAGCAGAGCTGAAGTATTATTAGGTTCACATATGTCTTTCCATCAAACATAGGTGGAGAAATAAGAATAGGGCTTTCATGCATTGGTCAGATCCCAGAAGGTCTTAAAGTTTGTTAGTTATGCCTGAATATGGACTTGAATTCTTCATGTGGCTCGGGCCAGCTCATACTACCTGTGAGGGAGGCTCGGATTTGTCCTATCGATCCAAGGCCAGTTTAACGCAAAATATATGTGAACCCTAAGGAGCATAATCGCATACACAGAACACAACACATTTCAGCTGGACCTGTTAGGTTTGGTGCTACATAACGTGCACAGCTGGATTTATACTGGAAGAAACAGAAGGAAAGTCTAACTCTTCAAGCCTTATAAATTAGGGAAGAATTGATTTACTATCCCTACCTTATCTTTCAGAAAGGTCAGAAGCCACAACATTAGTTTCAGGAGCACTAAAATATGGAGATCATTTTAACAGGGAAAAATTACATATACCTTAATATTACAAACCTGTATATTTTGTAAATGTAAATATTTGAATAAATATGTTATTGAATAACATAGTCATCTTTCTTTTTATTTTTTTCCCTGTTGAGAAGAAACTGAAGATAACTGCATTACTGAGGCTATCCAGAAGGGCTCTAATCTGGTGGATTATGCTGCACATTATACACTGAAAAGGTAAAAAAAAAATAGTGAAGGATCTATTCAGCAAAAAGTTTTCATAAGAGAGAAGTTTGAGATCAGTCTGTTTCTTTGAGAAAAAATATAATGATAGATTATGTTTATGATAATCTGAACCAACATAACCTTGTGCATTATCAGTGCATGAGTTACTCTTTTAAAATGTGAGAAAAATAAGAAATATGAAAATAAATACGAATGTTTTTCTGATCTAAGTAACACACCACTTTCCATTAACATGTGGCTCAAAAAATTGTAATTTTATGGAATTTACATATTTTTGAACTTTAATTGTGTTTTTTCCAGTGCAAAGTGAGATGGGAACAACTCCTATGGCATCAGTGTCAAAACCCTGTTGCCTTAAATGGGACTGTTAAAGTGAATTTCACATTTCCCCTTCCATCTCAAACAGATGTAATAAAAGGATAAGGGAAAGGATATAAAATATTTATCTTGAACTGTGGGTAGCGAACAACTTAGGGAAAGCTCCTTTGTGCTTGAGTTATGCTATGAGAGTGAACCCTTTCTAGGAATGATGAAAGTGCCTCAGGATGACTAGTCATGAGTCTAAAAAATTCAACCATTGTCTGTGTAGCTCTGACTACATTTCTGTGTTATACAAAATTAATTTCTCTCCAATATTTGGAACACATCAGCCAAGTTTTACAGGGTGCAATCACCACCTTTTTGCTTAGACTTTCCTAAAGGACTTATCTCTGTGTTTTGAAAATGAGGCAATTTGCAGAGCTCCGGGAGAGGTGACTCTATATGGACAGAACCTGTCAAGAACTGTGGCTGCTCAGTACGTAGAGACTGAGGTCACTTTCATTTTGTAGTGTTACTACTTCAGTGACAACCCTGAGACACTCAAATTTAAAAACGTAGATCTCAACCTTTCAGTGGCTCAGCTGCCTCATGTACCAAATGGAGGTACTGATGTTTAACTCTCTCATAGGATATTGTGGCAATTATTTGGTCAATATTTGCCCAATGTCTTAAAGATGATAAATGCTAAAAGATGCTAAAAGATAAATGCTTAAAGATGATTGTTTGAATTCTATTAGGAATAAAACTGAGACCACTCGCTCACCCCAGATAAATCACCAGACTGCTAAGCTTCTTTCAAAATATTGTATATATGGATATATAGGCTCTAAAGAGCAGTGTTATTCAAAAGTCCTATTATTGGGTTCCCTTTAAAAGCCTTTATAAGAACTGCAGTCACAGCATGGCTGGGGTTGAAAGGGACCTCTGGAGGTCATCTGGTCATTCCTCTTCTCCTACTCCCCTGTCATCCCTTCCTCTACCCTCCCTTCTCTTCACTCTCTGTTCTTCCCTTTCTCCTTTTCTTCCATCTTTTAAGAGCAACAGTTGAAAATTAGATCAGTGATTGAAAGCTGTTAAGTATTTGATCTGATAGACGTCGTTGTTAACCATTGGATCTTTCTTAGGCAGAACATTGCTAGTAACAGCTCTCTGAGAACTGGTCGTGTCTCTTGCTTAAGTTTGGGGTTAACCCTGTGAGCAGACAAAGGCTTTCAGCAGAGCATCGAAAGATATGCGTTAGTATCACCACTAAGGCACGTACTTTCCTGTTTTGTGGAATAAGAGCCACAAGTGTCCGAAGCCTGCATTAGAAGACTGAGTCTCATAAGACTATCACTTACTCTTATGTTAACTAGTCTAAAATACTTGGTCTGTCAATTTACAAATGATCATTACCAGAAGTGAAAATTGTATTTCTATTCTATGCTTTTATATCATTCAATTCATTGTGGCCCAATTAAGTGGGGCAGTGACAATTATAAATATCATTAAGAGACTTCTTCCTGTTTTAATATAGGCTTGTAAATGCACTCTACACCTGCCTCTTAGACGTTAGTCCTTGGCCATTTGCAAAGTACAGAGGACTGAACTATTGTCTAATCTGACACTAATCACTGACGAGTGAATGTGTTTGAATCCTTAATTAAATACTTTTGCATTTTCATGTCAGTTTAAAGCTTCTAAGGCTTCTTTCCTTTGTAACTTTAAGAGTACTGTTTACTTGAATTAAAGCTTTGGTCAACACAAAAGCTAAAAACAAGAAAGGAATGCATGTGACTACATATTTGAGCTTCTGGAAGTTATGGAGGTCACCGTACTGTGAAAACTCATTTTACTTTGGCTTACAAGTAATTGAAGGAAACTACAGTGCAATATAGATGAACTCAGTGCTGTCTTTGAGACTGAAAAGCCAGTTCTGAGACGAAAAGGGAGCTCCTTTTTCAGGTTAGAATGGGAAAACTCCTAGTTGTTCCGTATACAATAGTCCAACCTGATGTTTGCTGAATTCATGATCTAGGTGTCTGAACTGCAAACTGAGTCAAAATAACTGGATTTCTCCTGAGACCTCAGTATGACCTTGAGTTGTGATTAAAATGGACAAGTACATTTCTTCACCTCAGCTGTTTAATATCATCACTTAAAATCTTGAATTGTTGTTTGTGTTTTAACTGCTGGAACAATTGACTGGCAACACACTAAACATATTGGCTGAAATTGTTTTATTTTTCTAGTTTTTAAAACGTGTCAGGATTTTCTAGGAAAATGCCACTTCTTAGAAATTGCTTCCGGGTTTTAATGTCACATGGGTCCCAGTATGGTCCTCATAGTCTGCTGTGCTGTTCATGGTTGTGTCCCTTAGCCAAGTGCTTTTCAACACTGTTTGCTAGTACCTGCCTGCTATTCCAATTAGCTCATGGGTTTGTTAGTCTTTAAGAGTAGGTGTTCATGTTTGTTCTTAAAATATAAATATTCATAATAGTATTAACATAGCATAGATGGAACACAATGGCATCATCATTAAAATGTACTATTTGTATTACAGCAGCAATGCCAACGGGATTCTAGGCAGTTTGGATAGGGCTCTCAGAGCCGTATGTCACCTGCGAGGTTATGGCACTTACCCAGTGGTATGTGCAAATATGTTACTAATTTACCAGCAGATGCATTATAACATACATTTTGAAAGTAGTAGCTGGCTTGCAAGAGGAAACTCTAGTTCCAGTAAATCTTGTTATAATAACCACCAGTACAAATTACAAAACTTGTACTAGCTTTAACTAGTGAATCTCAGCACTGCTGGGAGGGCTTCTGATTCTGACTGTACATTCCTGTTTATATTCTGCTGAGTCTCTGTGTTTTCTGGGTTTCAAGGTGTAGAAGAAACTAAAGATAACTCCAGAATGGGCAAGCTGTGCAAAGTGATAGTCTCTTAGGCCCATGTTGCACACAGCTGCAAATGATCATATATTTCTCCTGTTAGAACTTGGCAACTAACTCAAAAGGACTGCTGAACTGGTTATGTATAAGATAGATGTGAATTATGGTGGTAGGTCAGGTGGGGCTTCCTCCCTTGCGCTAGATATTTGGTTTGAGTGAGTTTTAGATAAGACATATTTTTAGACTCCTGTTTGGACTTACCCTAACAAATTGAACGTAAGTACAATTCTAATGCAAACACAAGAGGTTTTCTCAGCCTAATTAAAGAAAGAAATGATTGAAATTACTTAGTATATTTTAACATATATTTAGCTGAAGGTACAGTGTCCTTAACAGATTAAAAAGTGTAGATGACAACCCTAAAAAAAATTCAAACCTTAACAGATTAAAGATATTTCTCATCATCTTCATTCTGGTAAAATTACTTGTATTTAGTGTATACTGAAGTTGAACTAGTTCATTTCATGTTTTTAAAGAATCTAAATTGTAAACCCCACAACTTAAGATTATTCTATTGGCCCCTATCCATGCCAACTCAAAAGGACCATCTACAGAAGGGACCATCTATGGAACCATCTGTATGCATAGGGAAGTGGAAAATAATTTTCAGTGATCCAGATAAGAAGTTATAGTTGCAGAAACGCACTGAGCATGATCAGTCAGTCAGTGCCATTCTGGTCTTAAAGCAGACTGGCCATGTACATACACATAACAGGACAGAAGAAATTACATTCTTTATCATTTTATAACCTTATGACTTTATATTCTGCACCATGTCACTGTTTTGAGAGACCCCCTGAATGGTGACAAATATCTAAGGCATTAATTCTGGTTAGAAATCTCTAAATATATAAATTTAAGGCAGAAAGAAATCTCAGAAACTCAAAATATATGAGGCTGAAAGAGAAAGTGTGACTCATACTCTGGATAATTTATCTTAATTGTTTGTTTTTTTAAAATATATATATATTTTAATTATGATCTGTAATGAGACTCAGTAACTCAGTAACTCAGTCTGGCAAACATAAAGAACCATGTACAAACACCATGGTCCACACTAGGACTTACATTATTAAACAAGTATGAAGACACTTTATATCTGATCTCATCTTCCTAATAATGATACTATCACAGGTCATTCTATTCATTTTATGGGGCTATTTCCACATTACAAAATATCAAGACAGTTTGTAACTTACACAGTGAGAAAATCAGCATCTTCTTCCAGAATCAGAGCTCAGCTTCAGGAGTGTGGGTAAGAACCAGAAGGGACTAGCATGCATATATTGAAAGGGAGAGGGGGACAGGACAGAATGGGACGTGACACACAGGAAATGTGGCAAACTAATAACTGCTGCGATAATCTTACAATATGTGTGAGATTAGACAAAAAGTAGGAGAGAAAATATCTCAAAATGGAATATACCTCGCCATTAAGGGTAGTGGTTTTTTAGTTTGAGGGTTTTTTTTGGGGGGGTGGGTTATTTTTGATTCTTAGCTCCTAGCTAATTTGTACAAATGTTCTTATTTAACTCACTTGTACAAACATGTTTCCCTGTTCATATAATATTTTTTTAAATGATGCATGACTGATATTCCTCATGTGGATATAAAATATTAAACCTGAGTTCTTGGCATTTAGTTGTATCATCTTTCTTTTCTTTTTAACCGGAACACAGTTCAGGATTTTTAATTCTCCAGATTCTCAGTCAAATTCCTAATTGTCTATAGAAAACCTGAAAAATATGGTGCTGAGGAGTAAGATAGCTCTTTTTCATAATTGCAAGGGTTCTTGAGCTCTGCTCTTGAAAGGAAAGGAATAGTTGCTGTATAAAGAATAAATGAGCAGGCTAAAGCTGTTTTGGATCAATTAAGGACAAATTTAGCATCTAGAAAAACCCTTGGAGTTGTATTTTCTTACTTAATGCTTTTTATGTAAGCATGTTTCTAATTTTGCAAACAGAAATTTAACTGTTTTTGCCGAAATCAAAACTGCTGTTTCTTTTTTAAACTTCTCATGCTTTAAACAAACCTAAGTAAATATGACAGCACAATGTTTTCATGAAAATTGCATGTCCAAATAAATCTGTGCTGCAAAGAAGCCCTCGGGGATCTCTGCAACCTACAACCATGTCTGGAAATGGAATAGACTGTTTTTTTCCTAAGCTGTAGGAGTTAGTTTAGGACTTGGGACTTCCCTAAAAAGGAAGTTCTCCCTGATGCGCTTTTCTCAAGGCTCCTCTGCCAATAAAGGACAGTGGTAAGACAGCCCATACTGAGTAAAAAATAAATCCTGCAGTGAATCACAGAACAGTTGAGAGAGATCTGGAGACCATCTAGGCCAGCGCTGTGCTCAGAGCAGTGTCAGCTAGAGCAGGTTGCTCAGCGCATTGTCCATTTGGGCTTTGAATATCTCCAAAGATGGAGACTCCACAACCTTTCTGGGCAGCCTGTTGCAGCGTCTGACTGCCCTCACAGTAAAAAGGATTTTTCTCATGTTTAAATGTTTAACTTTGTGTTACAGAAGTTATCTCATCAAACCTGAACTCCTTAAAGTTAGAGGTAAGGCCAGGCTGTAAACTAACATATATAGCCATATAACTGTCTGATGAAGCCCTACTAAACTAATTGCTGAAACTCCATATAGAACTAGTCAGTACAAGGCAGGTGCTTGGACAGTCTCTGAGAGGAGACATATCTCTATCATCAACCGCAGATGGCATCTAGACAACTGTGGGCCAGTTGCTTGACTCCTAGGCGCTAAGGCATTTGTGAATCCACCTGCAATGATTGAGATGGTCTTTGGTATTAAATGTTACATGAAAGCAAAGCCTACTCACTTAGATGTGTCTATAGTGGGAGTCCTATATTGTGACTATCCTGCACAAGGTCTTCCCAGCCACTTTGTACTGTATGCTCGGTCCATACCAACAGTTTCTGTCTCATCCTAAAGGCTTCTCACAAGCTTAACCCTGTTGTGTGTGTTCAATGTAAGGGCACTTTCCCTTTCTTTCCAGAATTTTCCTTGCAGAACAAGGTCACAAAGTAGGCTTCCTCTCTGCTTTCCCAGCATACCCTTCAATCAAAATATACCTTAAACTCAGAACACACCCAACATAGACAAATACAGCTATGAATAAGTTCTAAAAGGTTATACATTAAAAAACCTTCTGTATTTTATCTCAGTTACAGAAATATCCAAGGAAGGGGAATAGCAACTCCTACCTTGCTGCTGGCTTTCTCAAAATTTCCTGAACAAGAGAGTCAAGATATTTCCCAAGCAGCTGAACGGATGGAAATGTCAATTCAAGTGCTGAAACAAAAAGTTTGCCAGAAGCACAAACGTTCATTGCATCCAACTGGTAAATATAGTATATTGACATTGGCAAAACCCCCTGTTGATTTCTTGAATGTTGTCTTTTAGATTAAAGTTGAGTTAGCTTCACTTTTATTTTACCTTTGGCAGGAGTACATATCTTGTCCGCACCCTGGGGCCAGGATGCCCTCTGTTTTGTTCTTAAAAGCACCTCACATTGTCACTGTTTTACATTTTTCTTTGCTGGAATGTGGGCTGTGTTCCTATAGTTGAGGAGAGCAGCACTATGCTATTGGCGTCCTGCGAACTCACACCTGTATACTTGTATTGCCTATAAATCAGCTTGCATATCCACAGTGTTGCAAGCTTCTTGTTTACAGTGAAATATCTATCTTCCCCAGCACTTTGGGTTTAGTGCTTCTGGGGCCTAGAGTCTACAGATAAAATAATACAATTTCTATCACTGTGGAACCGGCATTTTCAAATACACTTCCTCTGGACATTGATGGCCTTATTAATATCCCTCTTTTAAGAAAATACTTTCTTATTTCCAAAACTAATTGTATAATGCATTGCTGTTACACATTTATTTCCACTTTGTTTCTATTTTAACAGGTTTTTTTATGTTAGATGGAGAAAGAAAGAGAGATAGTCCAGAAAGTTCAATGATGTATAATTGTCTAAGTAAAGTAAAATTCTTGTTGCCATTAATTAGAGATGAATTTCAAGATGTCTGTCTGGTGCCTGGAAGGCTCAAAAGTTCAGAAACATTGACTTTTTTTCGTAATTTAATTCTGTCACTTTGAGCAGCATGAACTGGAGAATTATAATTTGTTTTCTTTGTCTTAGTATTATAACATGACATTATTTTTCAAGACATGGAAGCATTAGAATGTTCTAGACAAACATAAAGGTCCAGAGTTTTTGGTTTTTTTTTTTTCCTTGTGGAAACATCTGGCTTACTAAACTAATGGGACATTTGTAGAACTAAAAATACATCTGTATCTATGTGTGTGTGTGTGTGCATACATTTATATATACACAGACACACACAGAGATACACAATTATTTTTCTGCTAGTACAGTTTCAAAAGAAATCAAATTTCTAAACCATAGAACAAGTGCACAAAACTCTTGTTAATTTTCAAAACTGAAACAACTTTAATGGAAGATGAATAGACGCTATACAGTCTAAGTGCCATGACAAAGAGTAGTTTTATGTGAATTAAAGAACTAAATTGACTTTAAAGAAAACATGTGAGTCAATACCTAGGCAGCACAGGTGACTGGAGAACTGGGCTCTGAGTATAACTTTAAACCTGAACTAACATGGAAATACAGCTGTATCCACAAATTTGGCATGAGTAGCTAGTACTTCTGTCATTATTGACAAGGTTACGTAGCCAGTCTAACAGCTCATTCTCTCTTTGTTCTCACCCCTACCTTGCACAGGTTCTAGCTGCTCAGCAGAACATTTTTTGAGCTGATTTGGCTCTTGAAGCTTTTTTTGTTTGTTTTTCTGGCTTACTTTTTTGGCTTGATTAATGGACTAAAGCAGCTTAGTTCAGAGTTGGATGGGCAGAACGGATAGTTGGTGGGACTGCGTGACCTGCGGTAGCCAGTGGGGGAGACAAGGGCAAGAGTTAGATGCTGCCTCTACCATTTTCTTTCAGCATGTGATGGTTACAGTCAGTTTGAATGGCAAGACTTCTCTGAGTTCAGGAAGGATATTGCTCCTCTTTCATGTGTACCTCTACCTCCAACCGGCCATACGTGTGTTTACATACATGCGTGGATGAGAGAGGGTGCCAGCTCTCTGGACCTTACACAACGTGACTTTGTCCCTCATCAGCAGAATGCTCACTGGGAGACCCATCTGGGATCATATTACAAAGATATTAATAACATGCTGTCTACTGGTATACAGCTCCCTGGTTTTACCTAGCTTCCAAATTCCAGCTAATAATTCTGAGCCTCTTCCACTCCACACTTAATTATATAGTCAGCTGTAGTGTCTTTAAATTTCTGCATCTTTCCAGTCCCACATTTTTCTTCCTTCGTATATACTTCTTTTCTTGAATGGCATTTTTTACACCTTTGTTGTAAGCACAGGGACCAGCCAAGCAATGTGACTACAATGGAAAGAAGGAAGCAGAGAGCAGGTTAAAGGAGGAGAAAAAGGAGCAGGTCAGCCTCAGTTCTCAGCTATGGCTGGACTACTTCCTTCTCATTCTCTACACATCAGATAATAAAACCAGCTCTTCCCTTTCACCTTCTATCTCCTTTAAGTCCCCAAGACTGCCTCCTGCAGCACTTCTCACTGAGTGCTCTTTCCTAGGAAGAAGAGAGGGGATGCTGTAGTTGTAGCTGACAATAATGCCTTTTCTCCTATAGCAGCTATATAGCGATAAAGCAAACTGCTTGTTTGGGTTCTTCCTTTCAGATCTTTTACCAGCTGACCTGCTCACTGTGATTGCTAATATTTCTGGATGTTTGCCTTATATGTTGCCACCAAAATGTCCAAACAATTGCTTAGCTAATAAATATCGACTCATCACTGGTGCCTGCAATAACAGGTATGTATGATAAGAATTGTGCCCTGAAAAATCCTTCTTTCTTGTTCTTTAAACTCAAGAAGCTATGTTTACTTTTTCCTAGAAAAACTGGGGGGGTAACCTCAATCAGTTAACTTTGGTGTCAAAGTGTCTCTAAATGAGGTGCCTCTGAAAGCTCCCAGGGGAAGAACCTCTTCATCTAAACTTTGGTACACTAATTTTTGCAGACAGGCTCTCCCTATGAAAGCTTCAAAGATTATGTAAGGAACTTTAAAGTTAGGGAAGTTTGATTCACTAGATGCCTTTTTCTATATAAATTAAACAGACTGAATTCTAACCCAGCATTCATTTTTGATTGAATTGGATAAAATGATATTGAGCAGGAAAATATAATTACTTCATGACGAGCAATAAGAAAATCAAATAGATTCTCATTTTTGTATTTTCCCACAACCTTAACATTTAGCAAGCATGCATCTAAAAATTCTGGGTGATACATTTATTTTTATATATCTATTTATATAAATATATAGTTATTGGCTATCTGAATGACTATTATTTACTGCTATTATCTGTTTGTTACCTAATACATGTGGCAATTTTTTCCTGCAAAACCCAACCTAACAGATGTAACTGTATTTTCAGAATTCTCCAATGCAATGAGGGTGTAAAACTTAGAATGAGAGCCCTTTTGAGTACAAGGGTAAACGGTATTTATACTCAGCAGCTTTTAGATACGTAGGTGTAAGGTCACAAACTGAAAGGCAGACTGTAATGTTACAAGTGAAGGGCTACAGAGCTGTAAATGGAAGGCCATTACATTGCCCAGGTTAAGGCACTCTGCAACGTGGTGAATGAACAGCAGTAAAATTCTGCAGTTTTATTATTCAATCAGTCTGTTTTTATGAGATTAATCTGCTTTGCTACATCACAAGTCATTTGCAAGGAACACGCCTGATAGACTCTTTGTTGAGAGGACACAGCCTGATATACATCGATGTTATAAATCTAACTATGTGGATATCCATAATTTCCCCCAGGCACTTGCAGAGTTGCTTGGAATCTGAACTAACAGCTAGTATAATATTTGCACTGACAAGTCCATCAGGGCCTGAACACATTGGCCAAGATTCATGCAGCTGAACATAGGCACATGGCTGAAGCTCTTAATTTGCAGGCATGGCTGCTGGAGTCTTTCTCTCCAGAGGCGGAGAGAAACACACTCTGCTGTGGGTAAGGTAAAACATCTTTTTCTGTTCAGTGACTCTGGTAATACTAGGATGTATATAGGCATTTCAATCTGGTTTGTAAAGCTGGGTAGGGTAAATATGATCCATTGAGTCTGGTTAGTCTGTAGTCACTGTGTTCTACTTTGTATAGTTTTATGCTTGCAGCAAATCAGTGTTTAAACCCATCACTTATATTTGGTGGTATTTTAGGCTCTTTGCTCTAAACATCTGTAAAAGGTGCAAGGCAGCAAAAAAACAAAAACAAAGACTTTGAAACCAGCGAGTCAGATCTTAACTTAGTCTAAACCTTTGTGAGCGCCTTGAAATACCTCAAGCTTTACTGAAATACGACAGCTGAAAAAGCCCATTATACTATAATGTAAACAACATACTTTACGATGTAAGCCAGTTTCAAAGACTTCAAACATTAAACGAAGTACCAGTCTGTACTTTTCCTTGCTTTACAGCTGCCACTTTCAGGCAGAAAATATATCAGGACCTATGTTGTATTTGTAATTTTAGTCACCCAGTAAGAATGTGCAGCTGTGCTGTAGGTCAGTAAATGCTGGATTTCATGGGTGAAATTTAAAAACAAAATTCACAGTGGAATTAATTGTTTACCTATAAGAAAAATCTATAAATCTATTTAAAAGTGAGCATGGAGTTTCTTTACATATGTTTTACTTAATCAGTTCACATATTTGGGACAAATCAGATTGATTACAAAGTATTTATTCCACAGCGCTGAGATTACTTTGTTTTAGTGTGAACTTCCTAGAACAAAGGCGTAACAGAATAACATAAACATAGCCTTCTATAGAGAATATCAACATGACATCAGACATTGCCAGCAGTGTCATTATTCACATTTACTAGTAGCAGATATCAACAGACTTTACTTTTCTTTCTGCCTGAAGGCATATGTGTGGATAATAAGCAAAAGAAATTCACAACATTATTTTTAAATGAAGAATAAGGGAGACAATGTCCAAATAGCTATTTTTTCCCCCCATTTTTTATCCCAACTAGCTAGCATTGATCTGTGTAGTTTTTAGTGTCTAGTGCAATGAGAGGGATTCAAAGGTGAAGGAATTACAGGTACTAAAGGAATGGAATCTCACAGTGCAATTAACCTCACCTAATCTTAGCTTTCCAAGGTAGTTACATGTCTACTGCAAGGCTGCAGCTTTGGCTGTTCCTAATAGTGAGAGATAGGATGGGATGACAGGATGGCACCCAGGAGTTGTCTGTCTCTCTGGCTTGATGGACAGGTGCTTAGATGACTAGATTACATTTTGTATGCCTAATATTTGGGCAGCTAGGAGGAATTTTATCTGCAGCATTTCTATTTCATTGCTGTGTCATTAACCATTTCATCAGGTAAGGACCTGATGCTTAGTCTGAAGCTCTAATACCGTCAGGGTTAGGGGTATGAATATGACTCACCTAGTGGCAAGAATGAGCAGTCCCAACTGAATCCACTGACTATAAGAAGAAATTGAGATGTTTCCTTTAGGATAGCTGCTTCACTTCAATACAAACTAAGTGTTCAGTTTAGTAGCAGGCTTATTTTTCAGAAGTTTTCCATGTTTGCCAGAAGTTATGTCCATGGTAGCTCAAAGCAATGTAAAACATGACAAAATCCAATTATTAAATTGCCATATAGCATTCATTCTTTCTACCTGAAACTAGGCAGGACATTAAAATAACAGTCAAAAGACATAAATCTGGATAGTAAACTGCATCTTAAAACTCCAGGTTCCTTCTAAGGGAGCCAAAACAAAATCCAAACTGTGCAATTCCAGTATTTCACAAGTGAATGAAAAGTCCCACTTCTCATAAACAGAATGTATAGTAATCAAATTTGACTACTCTATAAAGCTGTATGGAACCAAAATCTCATTATTTCAACTGCCCTGGATAAAAACCTTTTTAACTCAAGCAAGATTCCAAGACATTAACATGTTTAATGTAATAATAAAAACGCATGGGAGAAGGGTTTTACTAAAGTAGCATTCCAGCGATCTGCTAAAATATAAAAGCAATCAGGAGAAAAATCACTGGTTAAGCAGTTAAATTAACATTTCATTATTTTTAATTGAGTGAAATAGCACTACACTATGTGCAGTATTTTATGCAATTTCAATAAAGGCAAATCAACTGTAACTAATTTGAATGCTTTATTAAAGCATACTTCAACCTTCAAGTGTGAATTATTGTGGATAATTAAGTGTATTACTGTACTATATAGCTTGGCAAATTGAGCCACTTAAGTGTGCCAGAGATCAATGAAGTATTAATAAAACAATTGTTCCCTCTTTAGCGTCCCAATAGACATATAAATGTATGTTTTAACACTGTGTGGTTCTACTAACTGTCTGGGAATATTTCTGGTTCTTTGTGGCTTAGTTTACAATTTTGGTCAACTGGGTACCTTGCAAAAATTTTATTTCTTCTTTTTAATGTCTATAGATATTTAACAATTATGAAATATATTGAACAGGCCATGTTAAAAAAAACAACCAAACAAAAAAACCTGCTAAAATATTCTCTTAGGAAAAATGTATTAGAAATGTTCATGACAGAAGGAAAATTAAGTGGGTCAAGCCCAAGACTCAATGACTATACTAATAAATAGCAATCACCAGGAATTGTTTCCTGGCCCTCAAATCAAGTATGACCTGACTCTTATCACCCTTTTACTCTTAGACTTTTGTCTAAACTTTTTTACTCCCCTTCCCTCTTCCAAGCAGGCTGGCTGCAGGATGGCAAACTGGCATGCACTAATCCCAAGGTGTGTCCAGACAGGTGTCATTCAGAGAAATGCTAGTTGGCGTGAGCCAAAAACACACTGCAGTTAGCGTTAGCCACTTAAAAGCATAGTTAAATGCATGCCAGTGCTTGGGCCTGTGCATAGGCCCTCCCAAAGCTGTACCCAAGTAATTAGTATAGATGCAACCAGAGGGAGCGTTGCCACTGTATTCAGCAACTTCAGCCATTGTTCCCCTTTCCTCAGTCCTTTCTCCTTGGGTCTTGATAAATGATTACTTCTGTATGACTAGTATCCATTTTTCTTTTAAGCTTTCTTTACCTTTATTCTATGGCTTTTTTATATTTTCCTAAATCTTGATTTCCTAGCTATTGCTCTAAATATCTTTTAAAAGATGCCAGCAAAGGCACTTAAGAGTATATCTGACTTTATGGGGAAGACGACACTATCAGGAAATCACCATTGGGGCAAGTATTTCAAAGATGTCAAAAGGTAACCAACTTACATTATAAAGATAAGTAAGATAGTAGTATTTCATTAGTAATTTAATTTTTCTTTATTTTCCTTTCGAGTCAAACTGATGTTGGCATACATGAAGACCAGTATTTGATGCCTTTTCAAAGATTGTTACATGAACATCTTATTGCAATGGAATATTGCTCTGTGGCTGATGATTATTTTATATTATTTTATATTTATTTTATATTCAAAATATAAATATATTAAAATATATTATAAAATATATAAATGCTTTATATTCAGAATATATTCAGAGGTGCAGGATTTTTTGGGGTTTGCTGCTGTTGTTGTTAGGTTTTTTGTTTTTGTTTTTTTCTTTTCCCAGGGAACATCCTAGATGGGGAGCATCCAACACAGCCTTGGCTAGGTGGCTTCCACCATCCTATGAAGATGGACTCAGCCAACCTCGAGGATGGGATCCCAGCATCCGATACAACGGAGTCCAGCTACCCTTGGTTAGAAAATGCACCACGAGATCACATGAAACACTTACACTGGGCTATAACCACACCTGCCACCACAGACCTCCATTTGCATCAGTAAATCAAATAGCAAAAGAATCTGTTGAGCTCAGTTAAGGAGCCACTAGCTTTGCTAAAGCATAAGTTCAGTCAGCGCAATAGTGAGAGGTCTGCTGCACCAGGGCTGGGGTAAGCCCATGGATCCGTGTAGGGGGGCACTGACTGCCTTGGGGGGCAGCTCTGCCAAAAAGGACTGCGGTGGAGAGCAGGCAGGGTGTGAGCCAGCCCCATGCCTGGCCTGGCTTGCACCAGACGTCGGGCAGCCAGCAGACTCGGAGTGATGATTGCTCAGCCTAGACAAAAGGCGGTGCAGGGTCGACCTAATCGCAGCCCTCCCATGCTGAAAAGGCCGTTATAGAGAAGAGGGAGGTCTTCACAAGGATGCATACTGACATGGCAAGAGGCAATGGTCACAAGTTGCTCCAGGGGAAATTTTGTCTTGACACAAGAGAAATAATTTGTTGTGAGAAAAATTAAATGTTGGAATAGGCTTCCCAGACAACTGCTGGAATATCCGTCGTAGGAGGTACCCAAGACCTGACTTGACAGGGCTCTGAATAACCTAATCCCTGCTTTCAATGGAAAGCTGCACCATGTGATCTCCAGAGTTTCCTTCCCGCCTAGACTTTCCAGTAATTGTATGATTCTTTGTTTCAATAATGGTGCCTCTATTCAGGGAAGGAGGAGGGGAAAACAGGGTTGGGTGTTAACTAAATAAATATAAAGCACATAGACGTGCTAGCATGCATATGTGTGTACGCATGTATGCCATTTCTCCTAGGTTAGTGTACGTTAACTGAACAAGTATTACTGCCAAATCATAACTTCATTTTTTACCTAGCCCAAGTTACTGAGCTAAGAAGGCATTGCAATATTTATGGATTTTAGCAGCTCATGTACTTAAAAAATAGCAGAGCTGCTATAGAGGGAAGTTTGAAAAAAAAAATACTTGCATTGAGGACTGGGTGAAAAATTCCCCAGTGCAGTGTGCAATGATTTGGGCTGGATTTACTATTTCTGGTTTGTCATCATTGCTTTGAAACCTGACTTTTAATGGACTCAAAGTCTTGTTATTTTAACCACCGTATGTTTAATAAGGATGAGCAAGAGAATTTAGTGTTAATGTCACCTGCAACTCATGTTATTAATTAAATAACATTGTCTCTAAGCTGCACAATTTAGCGCTTAAAGATGAAAACCTGACATTTACACAGGTAAATTTCCAGTAGGTGGTATAAACTGCCTTTTTCTAGATTCATTAGGGTACATGCTTGTGAAGTAAAACACACTAAAACAAAACTACATGACTGCACCACATCCGATCATATCTGACCATCAGTAAGGTTCTCTGCTTTATTTTGAAGTAAGATAGGATAAAACTAGTGCCAGAGATGTTTTTCCTCATTTACATAATTGTCTTTTTTTGTACTTTTAGCTATCCAACTATATCCTTTAAAAAGCAACATGCAAATAATGTGAAGGTGAGAGATAAGTGTGAGGATTACTATAAAGCAATATTAGAACACAGAGTAGCTGTGCAAGTTAACAGTGATAAGAAAATCTTACTAACTGCAAGAAAAAACGTTTGTGCTTTGTGGCCACCAAAGCTATTAAAATACTGATATAAAGACTTGTATTCCTGATGAGCTCTATGTATCTCTGCTCCTGACTATTCCAATATAAAGCCTGATGTTCCTAACAAGTCTCATGTTGCTTCTTGTCCTTACCAATTCTATTTAACTGCACCTGCCTTACACATTCATTATATAGCCCTTATATTTATTACAGACTCTGTGACTCTATGTGCTGCCCTTTCAATTGCTTGACTTCTAAGACAGCTGCTGTATGTGAGGGAGTATTTTGCAGCATGAGGGAGGAATCTGCGCACAATAACGATACCCTAATCCTCACAAACTGACTGCTGATTTTGCTCTGATGGTTTCGCTTGGTTTTTAGTATGGGCTGGACATGTAGCATAGATATCTCCATGTGTTCCCCCTCAGAGTATCTGTATCTCTATGCAGCTTTCACAGAATTGCCTCAGAAATACGCTTTGGCTTCTCCCTGCCTGGGAAAATGAAGCAGAGTTTTCAGCTACCGTGTATTTGCAACCTAGTTTGTCTTCTGGGCTGCATAAGCTGCTCCATTTATGTACAAAGCAGCCCAGAGCCTCTGTGTATCCACAGTGATTTGAGGTTGCCCAGCAAACAGAATCCATTTGTTAAAGGAGCAGAAAACAGAATAAATAGAAAGAAAACTTTTAGACAGTCTAAAAGAAACGTGTGGTTTTCAAAATTCTCTGGAAAGGAACAGATCAAAGATACACTTCTCATTTGGCAAACATATAGAAAAACTTGGCTGAAACATCTTTGAATCTGCCTGTCGCACCGGTATCTTAGCTCCTGAACAGAAATAAGAGTCTGTCAGAGGTTGGGTTTTTTGTTGTTGTTGGGGTTTTTTTGGTTTTGTTTTTAGGCAAACCTTTAAAAGTACTCTACAATACAAAGTATTCCAAGGGGGGGAAAAAAGATAGCTTTTATCACTGTCCCCCCTACTTTTTAGTGTTTTATCATTTTGTGAGAAGTAAATACTACTTGGCACTCAAGGTAAATTAGTTCTCTTCCTAGGTTCATGAAGTGACAAGAAAAATTATTCATGCGTCTAATGAGGCTGTTACTGAAGACAACCTGTATTCTGATATTATTATGGTATGGGGACAGTACATAGACCATGACATTGCATTCACACCCCAGAGCACAAGTAGAACCACCTTCCTAAATGGAATGGAGTGCCAGATGACATGTGAAAAACAAAATCCATGTTTTCCAATAAAGGTAAGATTCTATATTAATTTCTTCAAGAGAAATTCCAGGCTCTAAACAGGTGAATAAAGTAAAACACATTAGTGATACACATACACTGAAACAATTATAAAGCAAATTGATAGATCATCCAGAAATATTAGAGCAGACAGTGACAGAAAAATTGAAACCCAATGCAACTATTAAATGAAACAAGTAGATATTTAAATTGTTTTGTAGAGATAACAAACTATAGCTAAGGTACTTAGTACAAATATCAAATTTTTCTACCTCTCAGGTTTATGTTGCAGAGAAACCTTACTAGTCCCTGCCAATGTTATTGTTCTCATGCTTCAAGGTTTTGAGTTGCATTGGGAAAAATAGGGAAGTAATCATAAATAATTCTGTTTTTAAATTGCCAGCCAGATAAAGTGAAAGGATCTTAACTTTACTCAGTGAAAGCAAAGATATTTCCGGCAGCTAATGCAAACTTTTGAAGAGAGCTATCTTTTCAATGTAGTATAAAATGATCTTCAAGGAGTTGCTGAAACTTACATGCATCACCTCTTTGCTTTGAGTAGATGGGAAATATGAATGCAAAGCTTGTTAGAGGGTTAGAAGAAACATAAATTGGTATAAAAATAGGATCCTGTATTCTTGTCTGATTAATTTAAAAGTATCATCATTCTTTCACTCAAAAAATTAAGTAGCAAAGTCAAACCACTTTTTTGTTTCTCAAAGCGCAGCCTGTCCATCTCATGCTACAGGAGAGCCCCATGCCCATTACAGCCCTTGGACTGGTGACCCCATCTCTATCCAGAGCAACCTAAATTACTTTCCTTAGGGTCGGAGCTTGATTACTGACCAGCTTCTCTATGCACTGAAACCAATGCAGGGAATAAGTTCCATCAGAATAGAAAACTCTTTTCCCCTCAACAAACTGTAATTGATAACCATGCCAGTCTCCTTTTGCCTTAAGTGCCTCAGTCCACTTCCATTAAACATAAAGGAAAATATTCAGCTAACTGTAATGGGAACTGAATCAGGTCCTGTGTTGAAAGATGGCTCATCTTCCATTTGGTGAGAGAATCTAAAACACAGGGACGGCTAAGTGAAATTAATGACTGCCTGCAATTTTACCATAGGCAGGTAAATCCAGTCTCTCCCACCCAGGAGATAAGGACTTTTGAAAGTTCGCAAGCATAGCTTGAGAGCATTCAGAAAGAGCACAAACTTCTTAAAGAATCACATACTCAGGACACCGAGTGACTGGCTAACCTGGTTTAGGCACAACAGCCCTAATTACAATGAGTCTTCCATAGTTCTGACAAAAATCTCTAGTTTACTATGTCTCAAATTTCCATCTGGGGCAAGAAATTATTTATTCTGTTTATGCTGTTAAGTAACAGCCTTAGAAATGTTCCCATTCCCAGAGTCTTATCAGGAGAGGCTAGGGCAGAAGTCCAGTCCCTGACCAGCAGTGCTTCACATGATGTGATGAAGGAGGTGGAGTGCATCTCCACCATATGACACAATATAGCTATGTATTGACTCCCATTTTAAAAAAGTCAGTTTGCTGTAGATATAAAACGGCAAAAGTCTTCAAAAGCTTATGTTTTGTGTTTGTGACACATTCTTTGAAACAGCACAATTAGTATTGATGTTTAAGTGCAAAAACCCCACATTATTTTATTACTAAATAGATTTTTAAATTGAGAAGAGACTCATACTGTTGCCCATAACTTGAATCAAATGTGGATCACAGGGACCATAGAAATCTCATCACTGAAACCTGATTAGTTCAAGCCTAGAAATCCCATCTGCTTAAAAAAGAGGCAATTTAAGAGATCTTCGAAAAAGGACTCCAAGGCCAACATTATTCATGTGGTAGCGGCATTACGGTGCAGAGAGAAAGAAGCTGCACAGATTAGCATGGCATAGACCCACAAGGGCATCCTTCAGTGCTCTAAACAAGGGACACATTTTGGATTTCTGTCTTGGATCTGTGAAGAGATTCATCACAGAGCATGTTTCAAGGATGCTCTTGAAGGCAAGTTATGTGTACATGTACTAAATCTAGCACTGAATGTAGCCTAGGAGCTGTTGCTGCTCAGCAGTGTAGCCTAGCAGGGGAACGAGGTCAAGGCACACCCATGGCTACCCTTGGGAGTTAGTGCCTGATACAGAATGGCCATGGTGGGGGGACATACAAAGAAATTCAGACACAACTCTGTAAGTATTAGATAAGTTTCCCAACTTGTGGATTCATTACGTGATCACAGTCCCATGAATTTTTCAGCTCCATTTTGTTATTATTCTGTTATTCACAGCTTAGAGGGACAGATATGAAGATGGTTGTTCTTTTGCTTTTATTATATGTCTAGTATTTTGTGACTGTTTTTGTCAAAGGCAAAGAAAAGACACTGTATTTAAAAAAAAAGAAAAAAAAAAAAGGAAGGGGGTTGTAGTTATTGGTGTGACCAGAGGAACTATTTTTTGAACACTGAAACAAAATGCTATTACCCCCTAGAACTGATCTTCTTCCTGAAATCTTAATTAAAACTAATCTCCACCTATTAAATATCTGGAAAACTCTCACAGTTAGTTTTATACATTCATTTTGTGTATGAAGAAACTGTGGCTGGTTTCCAAAGACAGTGAAATCAATAGCATATCATCCAACAACGTAAAGATAGAGGCTGCAGTTTGCAGTCTTGCTGTGTTCCTAGAACAGCGGCACCCAAGGGAGAATCCACCCACGGAAAAGGACAACCGTGCTTACAGCTGCACGTCCCCTCTGGGGGTTTCACCAGGGAGAGGAAGCTCCTGAATCTGCAGGTTAGGGAAGCTGTCTGGAAAACGTTCTGAGTCAGTGCAGTTCAATGAAGGATTGAAAGCTGCAGTGGTGCATTAATATTAATAACAAGTGCAGGTAAATGATTGATAGGTTAGCAGGAACCATTATGATTTTCTGTTCTGGACATTTTCATAATAAAGGCTATGGAATTTCACCCAGTGATTCTCACATCGAGCCTGTAGCTTCTGGCAGAGCCTGAACATTCTTTTTCTGTATCTTTTCAGAATCCCATAATGTGAAAAAAAAATAGTGAAAAAATCACTAGCTTTAGTTTATACTTCTTTTAAGAGCAGCCTGACACATGGAATAGGGTTGCGGAGATAACCTGTCATTCCTCAGATGATTATTTCAGGTTAGGACTGAGACATAATGAGGCGTTAGCAAGACTTTCATAGGAGAGCTACTGACTTTACTCAGTATTAATTACATTACTGACAATAAGCTAGACACGACACATACACATGGTAAGATACAATCCTGAAAAGCTTTCAGACAGTTAGTTCAGATACAAAAAGGTGGAAAAGAAACGGAGCCACAGAAAAGTGAGGTGATTTGCAAAAGGTGACATGTAACATGACAGCTTACTGTCTCAGCTACAAATGGATCAGTCTGCGTGCGCTCAACAACAGCAAAGTGAGCCTCTGCCTTTTTTTTTCTGTGTTTCAGAGCTGGCAGCTCACTGTCAGATGGAGTCGTTGACTCTTCTCCAAGTTTCATGTCTACAAATAAACATTCCTGTTTTCCTTATTGGCAAACTTTCACAGACCCTAAGCTAGCTTTTCTTTTAAGTCTGCAGCAAAAATCCTTTTACAAGGTCGTTTCCCACAGAACAAATTCACAGTAAGAAAGACTTTTCTTTAACTGAAATAACAGTTTAGACATTGTAGTACACTGAAACAATTAGTGCTTTTCATTTTCCTACACATAAAAGAACTTCAGTATAAACAGGTTTGACCATGCATATATAATAACAGTTTAAATCAACATGCAGCTATACTAGGAAAACTATTGTGGCCAGAGAGGGTTTTGTTGTGAGTTTTTTTCCTCTAGAATTATGCAAGGCAGAGAAAAAATTGATATGGATATTCTTCATTAGTTTTGGAGAAAAATGTCATTCAGTACCCATTTCAGCAGACAAGGGTCTTTTTTTTTTTTTTTCCTCAGATTATTTTTTATGTCATTTGAATAATAACGTAGGGAACCTCTCATTTCCAGATTCAGCTGCTGGCTGCACACTACTTACCCTATGAAAAAGGAAAGGACTGCGTTACGCAGTTCTGCCAGCCCCTTAATGTTCATTACTGCTGTTTTTCTCCACTGGGGCACAGAACAATTTGAATTGAAATTGCAGAGACAGTTAACTAAAGATTATTCAGTAAGAACTTCAGTCACTGTTGATACGCTTTGTTGTGAGCCTCACTGTTTAACAACTTCAAGGAAGCTCATACGTTTTTTCCCAGTGATACCTGAATTCTTCCAGGCTTTCCTGATAACTAGAAGCAGGAGGCACTCAAACATACAATGCTGTGGCTGCCATGTTCAGGTATTTGTAGTATGAGATGAGCTTCTTGCTTACATTACCAGCTGAAGGGAAAAAGAAGCCACAGTAATAGCAAGAGACTTAATAATAGAGACAAATACTAAATAGAAAAGCCAAGGCAGAGAAATTACTGATTTCAGCAGTCAGTGAAAGAAAGAAAAAGGAAAAGAAATTGCATATTTCCTTCAAAAATAACCTATTTTGTTTTGCTAAAACCTAGGTAGTAAAGAAATATTGGTAGAATTTCTTTACCGAACAAAACTTGAAAAACAAATGAAACCCTTTCTTATCTTAAATACTTTATTGATATCAATCCCTATTGACATGAGTTCTCAGTAGTAAGAAAATTTTACTTGGTGTAATAAATAAGGTAACGATGTTATTATATGAAGCTCTCGAATTCCATTCCAAAGTTGCCTTGTTACATTTAACCCCAATTTAATGACTATTCTATCTTCACAGACCGATCTCTATATTATTAGAAGAATGAAGAAGAAATTACATCATTTTATATAACATCTGCAGTATTCACTGTCTTATGCCAAAGAGTTTTGAAAAATGAAAAGCAAACAGATAAAATACAAATAAGAAGGGTTAGGTCACGTGTCTGTACAAAACATTTATTTTCTCTTAGTTAAATTTTTGAAGATTTTTTTTTTCTGGGATATTTCAGCAGCTTTAGTAAGTGTTATCTGTACCTACTTCTTGTTGATCAATTGATAAGAAACTCTAGATTTATATTCCCTGAAACCCATACTACATGATTGTTATAACATTTTTAATTGAGGTTAATCTTTTTTAAACTCTTGGAACTGACAGGCTGTTATGGCTCATTGTTGGTGCACAATGCAGTACTGTTAGAAATTGGAAATAATGTGCTTTTCAGAAAAAGAGAGTTGGTAAAGTCAAATCTGCATTAGACAACACAGTTTTTAGTAATTTTGAAACATAGCAGTTTTTGTTTTAGTGGTGAACTCTGTTCTTTGAAGGAGACTTGATGTTCTGAGCTTTCCTTTTGGATATCCTACAATGCAAATAAAACCTTTCTCCCTCTTCCTTTCTCTCCTCCTCCAACATCTCTGCTGTCATCCCCACATCTGTTAAATTATTCACGTATCATTTTCAGTGCTCTCCTATGACAAAACTTCTAGCTGTCTGGTTTGGGCTGTATTCTCTCCTAATACTCTTTCCTATAGCCCAAGATCTCATTTGATAATTCCCGCATCTCCCTCACGCCCTTTACCTATATTTGGAATAGCTGACCGAGCGACAGGCTAGTTCAGACTATATCCATGCTGACTAGCACACAAATGCTGGATCACCATTTGACCTCAGTCTCTTGACTGTGCGTGGGTCAAACCGATGAAGGACTGGGAAGTCTTTCATTTAGCAAAGGCTAGGTGCAGCCTTTGCTTTTTATAAAGATAGTCAGAATTTAATACTTGTAAGACACCTGTTGCTGTAAAATAATGTGGGAGAAGGATTGTGAGGGACTGGCAGAAAGCAGAATGAATAATTAAATATACTTTTTTTAGTCAGGAAACTGGATTAGAATTAAGTATTGAAACAAAGCATTTACAACATGCTGCTGCAGACATTGAAACTCTTCATTACATTTTTATGTATACATGTAAATCTGCTGTTTCACTTGGTATTCAGTAGAACATAATTTGACCAGATGTTCACGTCTTCACTGTGATATATTTCATGATGAATTATGATTGTGAAGCCAGGCTAATTTAGGTGTAGATTTATGCAAAAGGGGTTACATCAGGAGCTTGCTCTTATGACAGGGTAAAGGTTTTGGGTTTTATTTCTGTCTTTGCTTAAAAAGGGTTGAATCATCTCTTTGCTTAAATCTGAAGGAAAACAATCTCTACAGGTTTAGAATATGTCGCTCCAGTAGATGAGATCTAAACAACTGAAAACTGAGATAGAGGATGGACATATTCACACAAGCCTTAATTCAACATCCACAGCTGTTATGTTCACCTCAGAAAATACCCTTTTTTTTTTTTTTTTTTATGCAGGTGACCACCAATGATACATTATTGGCAGGGATGGATTGCCTGCCCTTCTACCGCTCATCTCCTGCATGTGGCACTGGTGATCATGGTATTCTCTTTGGAAATCTATCAACGCTAAATCCAAGACAACAGATCAATGGCTTAACTTCTTTCCTTGATGCTTCTACAGTCTATGGCAGTACCCCTGCCACTGAAAACAAACTGAGGAATTTAACAAGCGAAGAAGGCCTTCTTAGAGTAAATGTTAAATATTATGATAACCATCGGGAATATCTGCCTTTTACAGACCAGATGCCATCACCTTGTGCACAAGACTCGAATGCAAGTGAAGGTGAGAGGATTGAATGCTTTATGGCTGGGGACAGCCGATCCAGTGAGGTCACGTCTCTGGCAGCTATGCACACGCTGTGGCTGAGAGAGCACAACCGCCTGGCCAGAGCCCTCAAAAACATCAACGGCCACTGGAGCGCTGAGACAGTCTACCAAGAAGCACGAAAAATTGTCGGTGCTCTGCATCAGGTTGGCTGCTTACTTGCTTATCTACACGTTGCACTGAATATCTTAGAACAGAATTGATCAAAAAACTTCAAATATGTTCCTGTGAGTGGCTTTTGAGATCATGTTACCTTTTCTTTGCCACTTATTTCTGCGCTTCAAATTTGGCATGTTTAAAGTTTGTTCTGTTTTCCGCTTTCCTGAATGCAATGTCCTGGTCCTTAGTTTGTCCAGACCCCTCAGTGCTCTGATTTTCATAGCAGTTTCTACTCTGCTATATCTTTCTACGGGCTTCTCTGGTGTCTATTTTGTCTATTGAAGTGGCCTTTTCAGATGCATTTCTTCGTAGTTTTTTTGGTAAAGGAAACCATTACAAAGTAATGTCTCTGTATTTACATAGTGTTCAAATTGCTTACTTTCTCATAGGTATCATGTAAATTAATAACTTCCCTGTGTAAAAATGCTTGTGAAGTTCTCAATGAAGCATTAATGCATAAACTTCAAGGCCTACTCTTGATAAGAGATAGCAGGAGAAATAAATACGGGAAAATACATAAGAAAAGAGTCCATAAGAATGTTTACATTAGACCTGAGAACAGGAAAATCTATTTCTACAGCATTTTCCTTTTTCTTTCTTTTTTTCTTTTTTTTTCTTTTTTTTCTTTTTTTTTTTCCCTCTTGAAATAGCTATGCAGGCTTTAAATTCTTTTCTTCCTCACAATTCTGGTATTCAGTGTGGACACACACACACACACCGAGCAGGCCACGCCAACCAGCACATATGAAAAGCAGCACCTTTGCTAGCACTCACACAAACGTGAATGGCATGGATGGCCTGACCCATGCTCAGGATTGAAGCCCACTAGTGAAGTACACACACAGATAATGTGGAGCTCTCCTGGACAGCCTTGCACAGTGGCTGGCCCCAGAGCTGGTCTGGGTCCTGATGCCTGGACCCACAAGCCCCTGAGTCTCAGAGTCCCACTCACTCTCTTTGCAGGTCCTCAAGTTTCTTATGCTGCTCATCATCTCTGGTCTGGCTGGAAACTCACTAGTGATCGCACATGCACACTCAGAATAGAGACGACACCCACAAAGGGGGTAGTTGGAAATAGGATTTCAGAAGAATATAGCTTAAACTGCAGAGATCAAGCACAGGGCTCAGTCAGACAAGAACACTGATCAGTTAACTCTTCACACTCAGACAACCCCTTTTATCTCCTTTTCCCTCTATTTTCCCATGCTTGTTCCTTCCCAGTCCACCTTGACCCCTCCCTTTCCCCACCTTTAGTCCTTTCCCTGAGCACCCCATAGTGTTTCACACATTCCCACAATCCCTTAAAACACTGTAAATGAAGTTCTTCTTACACAGTCCCCCCAAGTCATGTCCTCTCTGGACCCCACAATGACTCCTACCCGTGCAGACAACCACCCCTTTAGCTTGCATGATGTTTCAGGGACAGTTTCTTTCATTGGCTCATCTTGGCAGGTTTCACACCTGAGCTTGGGGTCTGGCCACGCTCTTTGGTGGCCTCGGGGAACGGGGGATCCTGTGAGCCCCTTTTCAATAATTTGGTTACTCAGGTTGCTCTGTCTGATGTTGTTCCTCCAAGCCTTACCAGGGCCTTTGCGTTTGTGGAGATTCACCTTTAATCAGACAACCTAAGACCCAGCAATTCAGTCTGTCCATTATAATCCATAATACTGGATAAGCAATATCAGGACCAGAATAAACTGAAGGCTAGGGGACTTTCCTATGCTTTCTGATTCTTACAAACAGATTTTTTTAGTACCAAAAGGAGACTTTTTTGAAGATAAATTGGGGAAGGAGGGAGGAAAATTTCACTATTCTGATAAAACACTTTTCCTTTCTTCTGCCACAATTTTTAGTCAGCAGAATACACAGAATGTTTCCTTTAAGAAGCCACCTGCATTCTCCGGTGTGTAGTTATTTGCACTTAAAGCCAGATAACTTCAGAAGAGTAACATACTTTATTTAATTGTATTTAGTCAGTCCTTTTGAAAAGTTTCACTTTTTTTTTGTATATATATTTTGTTTACATTAACCATGCCAGCTCCTCTGCTGTAAATGTCCTGTTTGCATTAAAATAACAGAATGGTGGTTAATGCTTGTTAGAAGAAAAATGCAAATCCAAAAGTAGGCCTTCGTGCATTGATACACTTCTGATTTACGTCCACTAACATTATGGTCTGAAAGAAAACACTTTGTACAAGGCAATACACTGCATGAATCTGGGCTACTCATTATCTCTGCCAGTATCACAGACTAATGAGATTTGCCTATGGCTCATTAGAAATGTGTTTGAGTTATATCTAGCTGGTATAGAGACATTCATTCAAGAGAGATAATTGGAGTAGCTCTATTAATGTGGTATCCTAACCAGCACACTAATGACAGCTCTAGTTGAAGTTACCTTGAGATTTCCACTCTAAAATTTTGTTTCGGTTGCTACACATTTCTAAAATTCTCTCTTTTTGGAGTGAATACTTTCAAGCATAATTTTTGCCTGTGGATGTGTAACGATAGAGAATTGAACAAAAAGCCTTCCCTTGTTCTAGAATAAGGAGAATGAAAAAAATATCTCTCTAGACCATATTTTTCCTCCTGGATGCTTTTTTGGCACCGTAAGTATCTCTAGTGACAAGCATTTAATAACAGAAACTTGACAAAGTTACCAAACGTAACAATCGCCTGTTAATATCTGGACAAAACAGATTTTTTTGGTTGCATTGTAGACATGTTTCACTGATAAGTAGTTTATATAAGCCACAACAGTGGTTAACTCTCCCCTCGTATTTTACGGGAATGACACCTGCTTAACTCTAAAGTCTTGATACTGCAGTATGCAGTGGTAAAAATACATACCCTGATTTACCTCGTGTTTTGTGCAAAAAGATGTTTTTTCATTGACATTTACTAACTGAAATGAACCTGTGTGCTTGTTTTGCTTATTCCTGTTTTGACCTGAGAAAACAGGATAAGGAGAATTAGGATTCCTCCTTTTAAGCTATTTGAAAGAAAATAGTTTACATTTGTTTTCCTTTAAACAAAAAGTGTAGACAAAACAGGAAAAAATGCTCAATTATGCAACTGCTACAGTCTTAATATTACTATTTCATACATACGTGGTTTGCAGGACGAAATTGCATGCACACATGCTGTTCCTTCCAGAGACTGTTTCCCCTGATGTGCCGTTTGGACTGTGAAAGCCGGATGATGCAGCACTAGTCAGAGTGAAGCAGGAGTTTTGCAGATCAATCTGAATCAAATTCTCTTTGATTTATTACAGTATCAGAGAACCATCTCTGAATTAATGGTGTTAGTGCCAGTTGATCCCAATTGTAGCTGACAACTGCCTTTAGTTTTCAATGTGTACATAGGTGTTTTTTTCACTTCCTTCTACATCTGCTTGTGTTCTCTGAGCATCTTGCATCCCTACTTCTCTGCCATGATCCGAGGCGTGGGTTGAAAGTGGGTGTCTTCTGAGGCTGACTTTTACTTTAACTTAACTACAGTTATTGGTTTCAACATGGCTAATTTGGGTGAAACTTATTTGTGAAATGAGATGATTAGATAACTCCTCTCAGAGCTTAAACTCTATGAAATTATAAAGGATAAATAATAGATAAATAATAGATACTATAAAAGAATATGTGTTGCACACTGTCATAACTCATGTTTATAAAGAGCATAGTTCAGACTACTAACAGAACTATAATAATGTGTTCATTTTTTATTAAAAATTGAACTCTCATACAATCACCCTTTACATAAAAGTTTAAGACTTCAATATCATCTGTAAATCCTTTAATATTTACAGTGAGAACTTCAAACCAACTGTGCATAACACTTTAATGAATTACACATCATTACTATGTTTAGTTGTTCTCTACTGTTTCTGCAATCTTTCCCAAGTGCAGGAGCTTCATTTAATTGGCTCTTCACTGTCTCAGTGAGATACTATTCCTTTGCAGTTACTTCTGGCCAATGGCAAAGACAAGTTGCACTTTTGGCCTTGTTCTTACGATAGTTCACATATTTTTATATTCTTTCTTACAGCCTTTTTTTTATTTTCCTTTTACATCCATTGTGCCCCATTCACACCTACTTTGGAAAATACTGGAGGGGTTTTGGTAAGGAAAGTCTGCTGAACCTTATGAGAAGTAACATGAATTTCTGTATCTTTTGCACCTAATTTGAAATAACTTTTAACATGAACAAAAAATTCTCAAAAATAATCTGAAATTATGTAACCTGTTTCCAAATATCTAATGTATGGCTGACTTCTGCCGGAGGTGGCCCAGCCTGGAGGCAAACCCAGCCAGGATGCTCACTGAGTTCATAAGGACACTTGGGAACTCCTGTTGTAATTCTGCCTTCTGAATGAGAGGGATATTGCCTTTCACGCTAACAGCCTGTTTAACTTGGAGTATTATTGTGTTTGCGGGTCAGGATTCAGTTACTTTTTCTATAAACAGTGCACATGTGATTCATGATATCATGTAAAATCTGTACAAAGCCTTTTCTGACAGTCTTGTAATCACTAAGATTCTGTTTCTGTCTGGATACTTACCAAATAATTGGTTGAATTTCTAGGAAATCAGAATTCTGTTTTCTCTGATATGACTAAATGAATAACATCTAAATACCCTTAATTGCTCTGTTACTATCTGGTCATACAGACTACTAAAGTCTTTTAAACATTAAGCATATGGGCTTCTGTTTAAAAGACAGTGCCCATTTGTCATCATTTTTCACTGAATTATATCATTGAAGCAATGACTGCCGTGAGACAGTAGAAATATTGACATTATTAATTAAAATTAATTTCTTCATGAGGCTTCTGTAGAGCTTGGAGTTGATGCTATGAGATGCTGAATGTATCCTCAGAGGAGCCTGGATTACCACTAATCTCATAAATGTCACAAGAAGTTGAGACCAACCAGTACCTTGCAGGTTCAGACTCATTATATCCACATAAATCCCTTATGCTGCTGCAAACATCTGAAAGTTAACTTATTATTCATAAATAGACTCAAAGTAAGTACTAAATGGTAGTTCATTGTACTTGTTTGCAATTTCTTTTCCATATAGTCCCTTTCTGGCTCTGATTTTATTGACGTATTTTTAGACAAGCACGTTCCTTTGTTGCCACAGAAGAATCTCAGTTGTTGAAGGAACACTGTATTGAAAGAAGGTATTATGCTTCCTTATGCCAAATACAAAAGGAAATAAACCTTTCAAATCATTCTCTCAGAGCAGGGAATGTATGCAAAAGAATTTAAAAAAAAATAATTTTGATGTTTGTCAGCTGTTTACACCTTCTTTAAAACTTATATATGTGTCAGTTATAAGAACTTGCAGTGAGCCTCTTCTTGACTTCACAGAGACAAATTCAGGCAAGGTACATTCAGAGACCACACAAATACTGGATGCTACTTTAGGTGTGGTTCTCTGTCAGACTCCAGAGTCTTTCTGGCAGTATCATCTTTTGCTGTATTAGTAACTTCTTCTTAGTCTGTTTTGTTTAAAAATCACCTCCACTTGATGGAGCCTCATTTAGCCATTGGAAGTTTCCATCAAACACATGCCTCTCCTACCTCAAGGCAGGCATAAGACCCCCTTTTTACCCTTAGCCTTTTAATTTTCATGTCTTGAAACGGCAACCCCTCTTCCCTCACCAAGGAAACAAGAAATGAAGATCTTGCCTCTGGAGCAAATGAAAAATCTGAATTGCCCTTTGCTTCAGGGAATCTGGCCTTTATGAGCAGCTTAGCCTGGGATTTCAGTTACAATGAGCCAAAAAATTACAGTCACATCAGGATGTTTTTGTCCATGGCTAACCTAGTCCTATTTAAAGTCTTTGCTTGTAAAAACTAACTCTAAATCTAAAATTAGAAAGAACTGTTGTCTTGCAAAACCTTTGTGAATGTAGCAAAAGGTTAACTTCTCAAATGACACTGTCAGTATTAATTTCTAGCAATTATTTTATTTTCTTCCTATGCTGTATTAAAGGAGCTGTAAAGGAATTCTAACCTATTGTCTTTCAAATATTTTGTTCACTGCATGACCTAACCTGAAAACATAAAGAGGTTGTCACCTCTGCCTTCTGAGAAAAGTGAGCAAATACTGGAGAGGTTTGCTTGTCTCTGTGCCGTGCCTAAAATAAAGATACAAGTTTTTCATAAAGTCATTTTATACCAACTAGCTTTTCAATATGCACTATATCAAGTTCAAAGTACATTTGTCTGTATATTTTATTGCACAGTATATTGAATCTATAAGGTATTTTATTGAGTTCATTATGCTTCATATTCATCCGATTATGCTTTATTGAGTTCAGTGTAATCTTTAACCTATAATGCACTTTCATTTTATTTGGTACATTAGATTGTTTTCCCCCCCCTTTTTTTTTTTGTCATGATTACTCATATGCTTTTTTCATGCAACTCTAACACTATTACATTATAAAGGCATTTGACAGAAGATTTTCATCAGCATTTTCATTTTTGAAGTGTGTTTTTAGGAGTCTATAAATTGGCTTGAGTTTAGCATAAAATGTCTACCAAGGGATTCTGGTAGAATCCCTTATTTTAAAGCCTGGTCATTTCAAATATTTAGTAAAGAGGATTTGTGTCACAAATATATGTCTGAAAATAGAATCTGTTCATATCAACAACCATTCTTGAAAGATTTTATAATAATTCATGCTTTCATTGCCATTTTTAAGGGCATTATCATTTATACCATCACAATCAAGGCTTTAAATCTCAGCACACTGCCTGTGAGATGGATTACCCCCGTGGATTGTAAGTGAGCAACACTGGTAATCTCTGCTCAGGAGGCTTTGGTCTAGCATTTATGGTAGGAGCTAACAGGGGCCTGACTGTTGCACTGCACTGAGCTGTGCCACCGATTCTCTCCAGTCATTTGTCTCCTTACTGCAAAAATAAGACCAATATTGTTTACCAGCTAATACTGCTCTTAGTCATGCCAAATGCTTGGGCATAGACAAGTGAAGAAAAAGGCATTTAGCACCTGGGAATCATTACTATTTGTCTATAAAAATGTTGAAAGATAAATGTTTCTTTTTCTTTTCTTTCAGATTATTACTTTAAGAGATTACATTCCCAAAATCATTGGTCCAGATGCTTTTAATCTGTATATTGGCCTTTATACAGGTTATGATCCCACAATGAATCCTACAGTTTCTAACATATTTTCAACAGCTGCTTTTCGTTTTGGTCATGCAACTATCCAACCAATAGTAAGGCGATTGAATGCACAGTATTTAGATGATCCAGAACTCCCAAATCTTCATTTGCATCAAGTTTTCTTTAGTCCTTGGAGGCTCATTAAAGAAGGTATGGTTTTATTTAAACTGTTTGGGTTTTTTCCAGAATATTGTAACTTTTTTCAAAGTTACTTATCTTGAATTAGGAATAGGAACATTTATTTAATTGCATCACTGATTTAAGTTGTTGAACAGGTTCCAGAGCACTAACATGAACTGGAACGATTATTCTGAGTTAAATAGTTGTCTGAATCAGACAAAAGTTACTCTCCAGACTAAACCAGTCTGGTAGATTGACAATAGACTGATGATTGATGATCAATGATGAAGATATTTCATATCTTTTTTTGTGGATGAATGTATTATCAGGTTGCAAATTTTCTTACACCTGAAGAAGAAGATGGAGACTTTTCATAGCACTATTACTTCTATTTCAACCTGAAGGAGATTTTTGCATGCGTTTGAATGTAAAAGCCTATGTGGCCAACGTTTAAAAAGCATAGAAACATGCATGCATTCACATTTGTTAAGAAAGTTATAATGGTTTATATATATGCTGTAACATTATATTATTTTTGTGTTTAAAGGAGGCTTGGATCCTTTACTAAGGGGTCTTCTAGCACATTCAGCAAAACTGCAGGTGCAAGATCAACTGCTGAATGAGGAATTAACAGAAAAACTGTTTGTGTTGTCCAATAATGGTTCACTTGATTTAGCATCATTAAATTTACAGCGTGGCCGTGATCATGGACTCCCAGGTCTATTGATTTTTCTTGAATTTTCTTCCAACTGGTAACTGAACTATAACTGCTTATATTTGGAATGTAATTGTAAGCTTTTAAATAATAGCTTTGGTAATCATAAAAGTAACTTAAGTCTCTTTTAAAATGTAAGCTGCTAATCTTTGAAAAGCTAACTTTGATGGAAACAAAATATTCCACAGCATTTGAAATTAAAATACTCTGTTAAGTCTGGAATCTAGAAGGACAGTACTAGTGAGTGGATCTGGATGTGCTCAGTGTAGGTACCTGAGGCTCATTCTTGCTGGAACCAGCTCCAGAGGAGTGGGGTTTCTGCCTGCAGCAGCTACTTGCCATCAGCAGGCTGACCCCAGCCTGTGGGACAGGTCAACTTAGACACAACCTCATAGGCTCTACCGACCATAGAAGGTGTTGAGATGTCTCCAGGAGTAGTGTAGATGGCTTAGTTGTTAGGTGTACATCTCATTTTGAGAAATATTACACATTTGTGCCTATATTTTGCACTAGATTTCTTACTCCAGTCAGCCCAGGGTAAGGTTGAACTAACAGTCAAGGAGCATTAGCCCATCAGGCCATGGGTGTACCAGCTTAGAGGAAGACTGCTTGGAGCTTAGTTCAATTTGATTGCATCGGCTGTTAAAAAATACAGTAGGTTCCCAGTTCTGTGTAAAAACCTCTTACAAGCATGCCACAGCTTATGAGAGCAGAGGAAGCAATCCTCAGCATGACAGACAGGGCCTCTTTATTTTTAGTTTCTAAAACTAAAACCCTCTGTGTGAGCAGATCACTTGCCTGCTTGACTAAGGAACAAACATGGCTGCCCTTCTATGCTCTGAGCCCTATGTCCTACCCATGGAGGCAGGACTGACTGATTGTCAAATGGCGTTATGTCTCTGGGTGACAACCCTCTCCATTTCTCCTGTGTGACTCCACAGCTAGGAATACACAAGTCATTGGCCCTGGACCGTAGAAATGAAGTCTGACTCTGGCTTGGAGTTTAAAGCTCTCAGCTACCCAAGGGTAGAAATGGAGGTTTGATCTCCCAGACCAGAAGTTAAAGTTCTGTTGGGAGGTGGGGGAGTTTAATTCCAATGATGGAAAAGAATGTAAAAGAAATCTATTTTCCAGAGAGCTGGTCTTGTGCCCTAGGACACACTCCTTAGTGAAGTGCTTTAGTTACTAACTTCATTCAGGTTACTTCTTGCCCACTCTTCATCTAACTAACTCCTGTATTCCTAGTCTGGAAATCTCAAGACACAGTGCATGCTCCTATTATCTATCACCATGTTTTAATTGCTTAAATATGGGAGAATTGTTTTAAACCTTTGTTTTCTTTCATGAAAATGATGTAGCAATTGCATATCCTATAGTTTCAGATCCTGCCGTCATTTCCCTGATCAATTTAACCAATAATAATAGACCTATTTTTAGACATAACAGTCTATGACCATGATTAAGGTTGTCAGAATCCAGTGCTTATAAATTTATTAATTTCATATATCATGCTTAACAGTCAAGTCTAATCTTCCTTTTAACATAATATTTTCAGGTTATAATGACTGGCGAGAATTCTGTGGCTTACCAAAACTGGAAACTCACACTGACCTGAATACAGTAATAACCAATCATAATGTCACTGAAAAAATCATGGAATTGTACCATAATCCTAGCAATATTGATGTTTGGCTTGGTGGTCTGGTAGAAGACTTTCTTCCAGGTGCCAGAACTGGTCCCCTGTTTGCGTGTATAATTGGAAAGCAAATGAAAGCACTAAGGGATGGTGATCGGTGAGTTTATTCATGCTGTGGAATCATTTGTGTAAAAAAGCAGAAGCAATGGAGATTTTACAGATATGTGAGGATACTTCCCAGACCATAAGACAACATGGCACTCAAATATGCTTTAAACAAATTATTCCCTGCCACTCCCATGTTTTTATCTTAGCTCCTTCAGTTTTGTTGGGTGAGCTTTTGCTTATTCTTCTTTGGTCTGTATATAGTGTCAATTCCAGATGACATGGAGATTGTTTCTATGGTACTGAGATGTCCAACTTTGCACTCCTGGTGGAAATGCAAGGTGCCACCAGCAGTTAATTGTGGCAGGGGCAGCTGAGTTCTGAGTGGATGGATGTAGTACTGTGCAGGCTTTAGCTGAGCGCTGCACTGGGCTCAGGAACTGGAAGAACCTCATCATTTTCCATGGCAACCACAGCAAAGTCAGAAGGGATAGGCAAAGAGCTGTAATTCAGGCTTCCTAGAGGGGATAATAAAAACACCATGTACCTGGTCTTATGTGAACTGGGACTGCAGAGTGCTCCCAGAATTGCCTCATTGGACACAGCATAGGATGTCCCTTCACCCAACCCTGCACAACCGTCACCAGGATCTTGTGCCAGTACAACCCTCCACACCAGGAAGGCAGGAGAAATGCAGCTTCAGGTCACAAAGGTGTGCAAGATGCAGTTCATATCTTGCTTCTGCTCCTGAAGCAATTATAAAACCTACCTTTGTTTCATTTCCATCATGTACTTGTGGCAGTAATTTTGAATCTCATGAGAAGACTAATTTTAAACTGCTCACACCATGCTACCAGTGGTGTTTTAAGTACATTTGGTCCTTACACTCACGTTTAAGCTCCTCTCATAAGTCACTGTTGCGGAAAGAAACTATTATGTAAATAAGCATCCGAGGCAGAATTTAAATCTGAACTTTAAAAAATGTTAATTAATTAGCTCACAGGAAAAAGCTATGTTAATCATAAAGGTGGTATCTTATTAGCATAAACTGTATAGACAATAAACATTCCACTCAGCTGTCTTAAAAACGTGGTTGAAAGTCCTCTGAATCATACAGGCATACTTGAGCCTATCCGGGGAAAGACAACCTATCGAGGTCCTTCCAGCCTTGTTTCCATTCTTCAGTGCCTTACAATACTACTTATTATTCAGTGTCTTATGATACTACTAGCATTAATTAAACTTAAGCATAATTTAATGTTAACTCCAAATTGAGAAAAAGAGAGTTCTAGTAATGAAAGAATTCCCCAAGTTTCTGCCACAAAGTTTGTGTCAGCTAACTTAAATGTGAAATGGTATTCTGTCATTAATACTAAAGGAACTATCTAATAGAAGTTAGAAGTATGTAACAACATGTTATAGTTGCCACACAGTAAGTATAAGAATGGAAAAGTCTAACATTCATTGCAGTGCCTTGTCAGATAGAGTATTGGGTATTGTCTATATCTGCACCAGTAACACTACATGCTTACTAGATACCCTAATTGACATGTCAGTAAGTAGGGATTTCAAAACATCTCTTCTAACATACTCGTTTAAGTTCAGAAATCAGGACTAAGTGGAATTTTTGACTGACTGAACTCCATTCTGACAGCCTTAAAATCTTTTGTCAGTAATCTGACAAAACATGAAGGGATTTCTTTTTCCAATGTACTAAACTCGGGCACTGTCTTAACCTCAGCCAAATCACCTGGAACAGATTGTTTCTGTTCTCTCAGCCTTGACTTTCTTTTTCTGTCTCTTCCTACTCTGAATCTTTTTGTGATCTCAGGATTTGCAATAGTTGGGCAAAAATTCTGAAGCTGACTTTGCCATTCTTGGCATAGGGGACTTGCCTCCTTTTTTTTTTTTTTTTTTCTTTTTTCACTCTGACCCTGTAAAATTCACCTGTAAAATTTTAGTCACCTGATGCAGATCGATTGGAGCAACCTTTGTGAGAGTAAACACCTATCTTCTGGGTAGATTAAAAAATAATCTTCTGCTCAAGCCTTCTCAGCAGTGTAGATAAAACTGAATTTTGTGATGAAAGTAGAATAGTTCTTAATGCACGTGAAAGGGGAAATGACAGGTGTAGGAGAGCTGAGTGGAGCAAAGTCTTTGATGGCTTTGGTTATGGGAAAGGGCCTGGAAATGGTCAGTGAGGTTTCAGAATGCTCTGAGAAGTTTGGGGACAGTGTGCAGGTGAGAGGTAGGAGGAAGGGATGTTTCTTTTTTTCTCTCTCCAGCCCCTCCATCTCTCCTGCACTTCTTGTCACAGTGCTGCTGAGGTGTGGGACATTCACTCCATCCCTGGTCCTGTAGATTGCCTCTTCCTCCAATATAGGCAAAGTGGGACAGGTTTCTCCCTAAATTGTCCTGCTGTAGGTAACTATGTGCCTACAAATAAAGCCAGTTTTCCAAAATTTCACATGCACTTACCTTACTTAATTGGTATGCTCCTGTTAGCAGCAGGGTCCAGAACATAAACAGGACTATCAGACTTCTCATTTGCATGGTACCATTTCAGGCGGCTCATAAAAAATCTAACACGCTGCACACACGCCAGGTTTACACAGGGTCCACAGTCAACACTGCTGTTCCCTTCCGATCAGAAAAATGTAAACACAAAAAACACAGACTTTTCTAGAACCCCAGCCTTGTTCCCCCAGTATTATGGACACCCAAGTTCAGTGTTAAATCTGAGGTCAATTTGCATAGTGTGATCACATCCATACTCTACTGCTAATGGTCCTAGGACATGTTACCACAAATCCTGCCAGCATTTGGGAAAATCCTAATTGGCCTGAGTACCACAGGGAACTATCCTAGCAGTTTAGCAGTGCTTAACACTGTTTAATGTACTAATGCAGATGTGCTATCAAACTCTCCAGAAATATTTTTTTGCTATTCATGACATGTCTTTATGTACAAAATGTTTATCTTTTCTTTTTTCCCAGTGTTTTCTTTCCCATTCTTTTTATCTTTAAACACGTGTCTGTGTGTATGCACACATCTATATTATATATAATATATATCATTTAACAGATACACCTTTGTAGCACCAACTGGTTCTTCTGTTCTGGCACCACACTCCCGATCTGACAAAACAGAAAAAGCAGCTCCTCTCTGTTCCAGCCACTCCTCTTGGCTTACCTTTTTGTACGATCAAAAGCACAATTACTGTATCACAATTTTCTACTGTAATTAATCTGCATATCTACAGCTTTCTTAGCAAATGAAGAACTCCATATTAAACAGAGAAGCATTCAGCAATACTTGTTTTCTTAGCAACCATTCAGTAATGGCAAGCAGAATTCAAAAGCTATGGTATGGGGAAATCTATTATGGCTACTCTTGTAATTCTCCTGTAATTTATGCTTAAACCAATTTGTGAGTGCACAGTGAATGCTGGTGTGCATAAGATTAAGCATCCAGTTCAAACAAATTAGTTCCTAGTTTTTCCCTCAGGATTGTAACTTTTTTGTGGCCCTGTATCATCAATGAAAAGCAATTCTGCAAATGTGAATAATTAATAGTTTTAACCAGCTGACTTTAACACATCATCTGAGTTGACCAGTACGTCAGACTCACACTAGCCTTTTCATGACTTTCAAGCTAGGTATGTAAGTCTGCAGATCATGGTGTTTACTTTTATTATTGTTGTATCCACCTACATTTTGCTATAATTCTTATTTTTGGTCTTTTACATAGGGTACTGTGAAAGTAAGAATAATCAGCTCTTTGAATTTGATCTTTTCAAAATTTTTCTATCTATCTTTCCAGATTTTGGTGGGAAAATGATAATGTTTTCACAGAAGCTCAAAAGTATGAACTCAAAAAACACTCATTGTCCCGCGTGATTTGTGACAATACAGGAATTTCTGAAGTACCAGCAGATGCCTTTCAACTTGGAAAGTTTCCACAGGATTTTAAGCATTGTGACAATATACCTGGGATGGATTTAGAAGCTTGGCAAGAATTCTATCAGGAAGGTAATCTGGTAATTACCAATCTTTTTTGAGAGGAGGGAAGAGTAATCAGCAGTTAGAGCACTGACCTTGGTTGTGGCAGGCCTTGAGTTACTGGTCTGATGCAGATGTTTAGTATTTCTACCACTTAAAAATGGAATCTATGTCTTTCTCTCCTTCTTTCTCAACTTACTCTGTAAAAAAGATAGTGTTTTCCAACTTCACTCTGATAACATGAATGGCTTGATAACATGAATTTCACTGAAGTTAATTTATAGCAGTAATGGAGAATAATGTCCATTTGCGAGGGTAAGATGAAAATTTTTTAAAAGCTTGTAATACAGTCTTTTTATTTGTAGAGGAAATATGTGGAACACCAAAGAGTGTGGAAAATGGTGATTTTATATACTGTTCAGAATTTGGAAAATCTACAGTAACTTATTCATGTCAATATGGATTTCAATTACAAGGAACAGAGCAATTAACCTGCACAAGTAAAGGATGGAACTTTGAGGCTCCCATTTGTATAGGTATCTTTTTTTGTTGTTGTTTCTGAATCTTCTAAAAGCTAAAGTCCAGCACAGCTCATCAGAAGGGAATTCCTTCCTATGCTCTCTTGTAGTCAACCTTCTGGGTTTATAGGTGCAATAACATGACAATGTGAAACTCTCCTTGCTCCAGAATTGCTGTCTCAATCTCTACCCATCCTGATTCAGCAATCAAGTTGGTGATAGGAAAATGTCACTAAAAATTACCTAATTAAGCAAAAATTGAATCTCTTAACAACCAGTAGGAAAAAAAGCAGCAAATCAGAATTATACATTGCTTCCTCCTATATTCAACATAACAGCAAGTCAGACAGTTGTCATTTTCCTAGCATTGTTTCAATGGATGCTCTAGATACAAAATGAGCTCAGCACCAGTAGTTCATGTATCATCCTAATAAGTTAAGCAAAAGTGACAAAGAAAAAAATACTGTGAAGTGAGTAAGTGAAATTAAGCAAATTAATTATCACTTCAGTTCCAAACTCCCTCTCCCAAATAGCTGTGAAAAGATTTGCCAGAAGTGAATTACTTCTGCAGGTACAAAAGTAGAGCAGGTGAAAAATCAGTAAAAAGATACTGTCTTTTGACATTTCACGCACATTTTCAGGGGAATAGTTTTCTGTTATTTTAATTGTTCGTTTATCTTCTCTTTCCTTTTGCCTTATTTTTACTGTTGAATTGAATAAGATAGGAAGAAAGAGAATGTGGCAAATATTTCATACAAGACTTTCACTCTTCGCAGCTATGAGGGATTAATTCTCTCTGTTCACATTTCAAATGTGTGTGTTTATAATGGGGGGGGTGTGTGTATATTTTTATATATATACACACATATATACATACTCAAACTGCTCAGCTTTATAAGAATATGGGAGAAAATGAAACCTGAAAAGGCCATATTTAGGAATATATTATGGATGGTGGTAAATTAATTTGAATGCAAGTGCTGCAGCTGATCCGCAATAAAGTCTGCTTATCAGTATTTCTGTGACAGCAGAATAGAAAGCTATTCAATCTAATTGTATACCTGGTATGGAAAAAGTCAAATGGAATTTGCAGCTTTTTCCTTTATTCAAATCCTATTTATCCACTGAATTCCACCCACATAAATACCATATAAAGAAATAAAGCTGTTAAATGAATTATAATAAAATCTTTTCAATAGATTAATGTTCTGGCAGCAAACTGAATAAATAAGTAATATGAATGAATCATTCCTTGTCCTAGTTTCTTTTAATATGTTCAGTAATGTAAACAAAAGACTGTATATCTGCTATAGGAAAACAAGCTGCTGCATATATTAAATAAGCAATGCCTTTATTAAAAGAAAACCATCAAAACCCACTTATGCAGATGCTACTTGAGTTTTACAGTAGAAAGCACTTTGTTCCATGCATGTCTGTGCAATGTGTTCCCATTCTTTTAAATGTTCAGCAAATTAGGAATAAGTCAAGCAATATAACGAGGAGGACAGAGCTTAGCATTTCTGCAGATGGTTTCAAAATTATATGCTGCTCTGGAAAAGACAGAGTGGCCTGCTGGCAAAAGCATAGGAATCTGAGAGCTGTTAATTCCTGCTTACTAACTTTGGCTTTGACAGAAATCATTTCTATTGATTCAGGAAGTCATTTAGTGCTAGACTATGCTACCTTCCTTTATATTAAGTGTTATCTTCCTCTTGATAGATAACTCTGTTTACTTTGCTTTAATAAAGTACTGCTCTCTTTGAGTAGTAGGGTAGGCTGGTGAGATCTGACATGCACTATTTAGTGATGGAAAAAAGAGTTAGCTAGTTAACAGATAGCATGACTACGGATCTACAAAAGCTGAAATAGCACATTTGAATTACAGTGCAGGCAAAGCCTGTGCAGGTTGTCCTTCCCAGACGATGATGAAGCCAGTGGGAGTTAACTCAAAAATGTAGTCTTGAAGGGAGTAATACTTAATCAGGAATCTTCATCCTGAACCACAGATTATTTTCCTGCTTCAGAGAGATGTTATCAGAGTTAGTGTGTCTTGAGTTTAAGATTATTCCTTGCATGATTAATCTTTTGACTGTCTCAGTTGAAGGCTACCTTTGGACACAGCTACTGCTTTGTATTACAATTTAAGAGAGGATCAGGCTTGATCCTATTTCCAATGACAGAATTACCAAAGTGGTCTGAGTGACAATGCTAAACTAAGTCGGTAAATCATTCCTACAGAGTCAGTTTCTAATACTGATCAAAAAGAGCTACTTAGCCTGAAGTAGCAGATCAAACATTGTAGCAGGGAAGGAAAGGAAAGGAATATAAGCAAAAAGAGAAGAGGCTGAAGGCTCAGCTAGTTGCCCACATATGGGCTTGCAGTACTTCCCAGGACCATGGGTCAGAAACATTGAACAAGCTGGCAAATATTATACAGGACCAATGGGAAACTAAAACAGTGCTGGACATCTATCTTTAGGCAACTGAATCCAGTCCTGCAAGTAAATATTACACAGAAAGAAGAAAGATGCAGAAATATGGAAAAGATTCTATTCTTTCCCTCACTGAGTACTTTCTTTCCTGCACTCCACACTGTCTCCCATTTCATCACATAATCAGAATGTGAGAGTGAAAGGTCTTGAATGGCCTCAGGAACAATATGTTTATGTACATTTTCCAATGGATAATTGTTCATCTGCTCATCATTCTGTCAGGATATTGTAATTTCACAGAATTTATATAGCATCTAGAAACAACTATCTTTGCAGTGATATCACAGATTACTGTTATAAATTTTGTAACCAAAGCTAACCTGAATCCTTGGCTCCTCAAAATCATGCCTAGAAGTGTATAGAACTGTGTCAGTGTTATTATTTTCACTGTCTCTCCAGAGCACAGTATGCAAAAAGTTTATAGAGGAACTCGAAGTCTTAGGACATAAACACGTGCAAGAAGAGCTCTTAAGTTTACAGTTTGCACTTTTGAAATTTCAGCCAATTGCCATTTGTAGCTTTTGGCGGATTACCAAAAAAACATTTTCTTTTTTCATCATTTCCAGCTTAAAAACAAACAAACAAACAAAAAGAAAAATCAAAACAAAACAAAAAAAAGCCAACTTTGTGCTTCAAACTGTAACAATGAGGATTTTTGACAGTATCTATGTGTCATTGAAAGCGTACAATACCTTTCATTTACGAATACTTGTAGAAGGTGTGTATGAGAAGGTAGTAATCCCTCTCCATAATTTGTAATGATTATTGATCAGTGTGTATTCATTTTGCAGACATCAATGAATGTGAAAATGAAATTAATCCACCATGCTCTCCTTCTGCTAAATGCATTAACACTAAAGGCAGCTACAAATGTCTCCATACTGATCCTTACAAGCTGGCAGAAGATGGAAGAACATGCATTGGTAATGCTTGTGAACCTACTGTCCATTAAAACTTTCTCTGTTCTGTTTTACAATGCTGTAAAAATCATAAAATTGAGATTTATTGAAGATCTGTTAACATACGTAAAAAACCGCTACACAGTCATGGGCATAAAGATACAGTCAGATTCTGTAAAGTAAATGAAGGTATTGAATAAATAATACAGGAACCGAAGTAAGCTTTTCATTTTCCATTCCTACCGTATATAAACCACTAAGTATTTCCTGACAGTGCATATGAAGGGGGGATTAAATCTGTCTCAGTTTCTCCTAGTTAGTATCTAAACTCAGCATCTGAATCTTAACTAAGTTCCACCTATTACATTCCAAAACTGCCAACCCTTTTAGAGCTAGCATAAATTACGCATTTTCTTGCTTTTCAGCTTTTCAGCATGCATGGAAGCTGTATTGTGTCTTAAGGTTTAGGTGGGGAGTATGAGTGTAGTTGCCCACTGATGCTGAGCAATACCTGTTCTGGGGAAAGAGTGCCTAGATCTGTCAAAAGCTCCATGAAAACCTGCAATCCAAACTCAAGTGGATGGATATCTACTTCACCAAGTGCCCAAGGGAAGCACAGTAAGTTTAGAGTGCTCAAATCTTGCACATTGAGTGCTGTATGCCACACAATCGTAAATAGACTGAATCTCATTGATGGCACATTACTTGTTTCCTGTTTCAGCAAACACCTTGGTTATGACATGTGGGATTACATTGTCCCTGACTATTAATTGCACAAAGAAAACACAGGATGATAATTCCCCAGCAAAAAAATTACCTTCTTGCAAACAAACAGATGTCTTCAATGATATGATGTACATCCAGTCAGTTTTCCAGCTGTGGTTCAGGACCACAAGCATAGCCCTCAAGTGAGACCTCAACCCTCAAACGAAACCTTAAGTGAGGCCATGTGTGATCACCAAAGGCCCAGTGTGGCGGTGTGCTCCTCCCCCACCCCAACTTGAGCCGTAACCACCAGTGGGGGTTGTGATGGCTGCATCCAGCTTACTCTGGACTTTGGGGGACGGATGGCAACACAGTAGCCAATGGCTACTGTCTGGTGATCCAGATGTCTTGCAGGTATGCAAATATGACTATAAGTCAATCATCTTACTTTAAAAATATTGGACAGCCCAGGGCCTGTTGAGCTCTCCTGCATGGCAGCGGGCTGCATGCTAGGATCTCCCCTTGAGCAGGGATGCCTCTCAAGGTTACTCCTTGAGGTTGAGAGATTCCTTGCTGCAACAGATTCTCAGTAAGTGATTAATAGCATGCTAAACTTTGAAATCTTATCTAAGTGATATGAAGGATTGATTGCACATATATAATCCTTTAGACATAAACCGTTGACCAAGTCTGGGACTAGGAGTGGATCCAGTTGCACCTAGACTCCTCTCTGAGAAGGAATTTAGAAAGTAAGGGGGTCCTTTCTGAATCTCATGACTCAATGGGAGGGTCTCCCTGACAGTTTTTCTGACCTTGTCCTCTGTGTGGTAAACAATCAAGTGTAGCTTGCCATTGAGTCTTGTTAAACAACTGGCACATTTACCATTGGACTTTGTTATATCAATAAAGTATATTGTTGCTTCTCTCTTATGAGTGAAGTGCATGACTCCATCCATGACACCTAGGAGTGAAGGACAGTGGGAGACTGCAGTAACACGGCAGCACTTGACATCCCTCCGGGCAGGCACACCAGCAGAAGTACCTTCCCAACAGTGAATGTTGCCAGAAGGACCTAGCGCGCTCTTGCTGTAGCAAATGCAAATCTTCAGGGTCAACTCTTTCTGGGATAAAACTAAAAAGGAATGGTGCTAGTCATTCAGAGTTTCATCTTTTAACATATCAGAAAAACAGAAAAAAATACCCTTATTTGTAGGTGTTTCTTATCTTTATTTACAGTTTATTCCTTTACCCATTCAACCATGGTTACATTTATTTACCACTCTAAATCCGGAGACAAAAACCTGCCTTCAGATTAGCTTAAAGAGATTAGTTCACTGGTGTTGAACGCAACAAAGATTATATGAGGACACTGCACTGGCATGAATGTAAGGCAGCTCCAAATATAAGGTAAATTTTATATTTCAAGGGAGGAAACAGAACGTGCTTACAGTCAGTGCTACTGTGCCAAGTAATCGTTACCCCAGACTAAGTCAAATGTGCTTTTCAGAGCTTCATTGGCTTTCTGACAACTCAAGAAAATGGGTGCAGGTACAGCCACCCAGGCCACTGCAGAATGTCTAGCATATAAGATTTAGCACCTTTCTTTAGACCTCAGTGGCTAGAGGAGTTTGTCATCCATGGACCCATCCTTGCATGCTATGCTAAGGTTTGATTTGTTGGATTTCTAGAGTCAATCATAAAAGTTTCTGCTACGTGACACACATTGCTTCCTCTTACAGCTTAAAGCTATGGAAGAAAATGTCCATTGACAAATGACTGGCAAAATTTGGCAAGTGATTACCTGGGTCTCCCTTGCATTTTTATAGAAATTATGAGACTTGCTTTACAGTGTCTCTGCCATATCTGCATTTTAAATTGATTGGTCAATTTGAAATTGTGGCATTAATCAACCAACAACTCTTTAAGCCACTGCAGAGTGTGAGCTATTACACAGTAGTTATAATTTATATTGACAAACTTTTAAAAGACATCATCCCCCTTCTTAGGTTCAAGGATGCAATTGCAACTATTCTTTACCTCATTACTTTTTTACCTCCTCACTGGGAGCCCCTAGCTAAGTACCATGAGTAAGAGGTAATGTTTGAAGATGAAACCTTCTAAAAAAGTGGTGTCTGAGGCATACATACTGAAGAATTAATGCTAAGCCCAAGTTTCAGTGTTGCCATTATGTGAACTGTAACCCAGATATGCATTCCTGGGGAGCAACCAGGAGGAATGAGAAGTCTGTGTGCAGTTACAATGCTATGACCTCACTGGGATTACAGAAACATGGTGGGATACCTCACACAGCTGGAGTGCTGCAATGGATGGATGCAGGCTCTTTAGGAAGGACAGGCTGGGAAAGTGACAGGGGGCATGTTGCACTTTTTGTGAGAGAGCAGCAGGAATGCATGGGGCTCTGCCTTGGGATGGGTCAGGAGTCAGTGGAGAATTTACAGGTCAAGATTAGTGGGCAGAGCAATATGGCTGCTGTTGTAGTGGGTATGTGCTATGGACTTCCTGATCAGGAAGAAGAAGTAGATGAGGCCTTCTTCAAACAATTGGAAGAAGCCTCAAGTTCACAGACTCTGGTCCTCATGGGGAACTTTAACCACACTTTGACCTGGAAGGACAACACAGCAGGGCACAAGCAATCTAGGAGATTTCTGGAGAGCATTGACAGCTTCCTGACACAGGTGATCAAGAAGACAATAATGAAAGGTGCTCTGTGGGACCTGGTACTTACAAATGGAATCACAGAATCACAGAATGGTTGAGGTTGGAAGGGACCTCTGGAGGTCATCTTGCCCAATCCCTCTGTTCAAGCAGGGCCACCTAAAGCCAGTTGCTCAGGACCATGTCCAGATGACTTTTGAATATCTCCAAGGAGGAAGACTCCACAACTTCTCTGGGCAACCTCTTCCAGTGCTCAATCACCCTCACAGTAAAAAAGTGTTTCCTGATGTTCAGAGGGAACCTCCTGTGTTTCAGTTTGTGCCATTGCCTCTGGTCCTGTCACTGGGCACCACTGAAAAGAGGCTGGTTCTGTCCCCTTTGCACTCTCCCTTCAGGTGTTTATATATGTTGATAAGATCCCCCCTGAGCCTTCTCTTCTCTTGGCTGAACAGTGCCAGCTCTCTCAGCCTTTCCTCATCAGAGAGATGCTCTAGACTCTTGTTATCTTTGTGGCCCTTCACTGGACTCTCTCCAGTATGTCCGTGTCTCTCTTGCACTGAGGAGTCCAGAAGTGGACACAGGACTCCAGGTGATGACTCACCAGTGCTGAGTGGAGGGGAAGGATCACCTCTCTTGACCTGCTGGCAATACTTTGCTTAATGCAGCCTAGGATACTGTTAGCCTTCTTTGCAGCAAGGGTGCCTTGCTGGCTCATGTTCAACTTGGTGTCCACCAGGACCCACAGGTCCGTTTCTGCCAAGCTGCTTTCCAGCTAGTCATCTGCTATCATATACTGGTGCCTGGGCTTGTTCCTCCCCAAGTGCAGGACTTTGTACTTTCCCTTGTTGAACTTTATGAGGTTCCTGTCAGCCCATTTATCCAGCCTGTTGAGGTCCCTCTGGATGGCAACTTGACCCTCTGGCATATCAGCCACTCCTCCCATTTTTGTGTCATCTGCAAACTTTCTGAGGGTAGACACTGCCCCATCATCCAGATTGTTAACTAAGATGTTAAACAGGACTGGACCCACTATTGACCCCTGGGATACACTGTTAGTTCCTGATCTCCAGCTAGACTGTTCCACAGATCACCACGCTCTGGGCCCAGCCATTCAGGCAGTTTTCAATCCACCTCACTGTCTGTTCATTCAACCCATACATCAACAGCTTTTCTATGAGGAACTTATAGAAGACAGTGTCAAAAGACTCACCAAAGTCTAGGCAGACAATATCCACTGCTCTCCCCTCATCTACCAGGCCAGTCATTTCATCATAGAAGCTTATCAAGTTGGTCAAGCATGGCTTCCCCTTGGTGAATCCATACTGACCACTCCTGATTATTTTCTTGCCATTCATGTTTCTGGAAATGGTTTCTAGGATTAGCTGCTCCATCACCTTCCAGGGATCGAGGTGAGGCTGACCAGCCTGTGATTCCCTGACTATGAGATGATGGAGTTCAGGATCCTAAAAGGAGAGAACAGGACAAAAAAGCAGGACCACAGCCCTGTATTTTGAGAGAGCAGACTTTAACCTCTTCAAAGATCTACTTGGAATAATCCCATGGAAGATTGTTGTATTGGGTTTGCGTGGCAAGGTTTTGGTAGTGGGGGGGCTACAGGGGTTGCTTCTGTGAGAAGCTGTTAGAAGTTTCCCCTATGTCCGGTAAAGTCAATGCCAGCCAGCTCCAATATGGATCTGCTGCTGGCCAAGACCAAGCCAATCAGCAACAGTGGTAGCGCCTCTGTGATAGCATATTTAAGAAAGGGAAAAGAAGAGAGGGGTTTTGGGGTGTTTTGCCCATGAGGGTAATTGGTGAGTGATCTCCCTGTCCTTATCTCGACCCACGAGCCTTTCATAATATTTTCTCTCCCCTGTCCAGTTGAGGAGGGGGAGTGATAGAGAGGCTTTAGTGGGTACTTGGCATCCAGCCAGGGTCAGCCCACCACAATTGTCCTGAAGAGAAGAGAGGCCCAGGAGAGCTGGCTAATATTCAAGGATCACTTCCTCCAAACCCAAGAATGGTCCTTCTGACCAGTAGGAAATTGCATTTGTGTGGCAAGGCTTTGGTAGCCGGGGTGGCTTCTGTGAGAAGCTGCTAGAAGCTTCCCCTATGTCTGATAGAGCCAATGCCAGCCGGCTCCAAGAAGGACACACTGCTGGCCAAGGCCAAGCCAATCAGTGATGGTGGTAGCACCTCTGTGATAACATATTTAAGAAGGGGGGAAAAAACCCCAAAACAGCAAGAACAACAGCCGCCAGAGAGAGTGAGAATATGTGAAAAAACACTCTGCAGACACCAAGGATAGTGAAGAAGGAGGGGGAGGAGGTGCTCCAGGCGCTGGAGCAGAGATTCCCGTGCAGCCCATGGTGAAGACCATGGTGAGGCAGGCTGTCCCCCTGCAGCCCATGGAGGTCCATGGTGGAGCAAATATCCACCTGCAGCCCATGGAGGACCCCACGCTGGAGCAGGTGGATGAGCCCAAAGGAGGCTGTGACCCCATCAGAAGCCCACGCTGGAGCAGGCTCCTGGCAGGACCTGTGGACCCGTAGAGAGAGGGGAGCCCACGCTGGAGCAGGTTTGCTGGCAGGACTTGTGACCCCGTGGGGACCCATGCTGGAGCAGTCTGTTCCTGAAGGACTGCACCCCGTGGAAGGGACCCATGCTGGAGCAGTTCATGAAGAACTGCAGCCCGTGGGAAGGAGAAGTTCATGGAGGACTGTCTCCCGTGTAAGGGACCCCACACTGGAGCAGGGGAAGAGTGTGAGGAGTCCTCCCCCTGAGGAGGAAGGAGCAGCAGAAACAACATGTGATAAACTGACTGCAACCCCCATCCCCCTGTGCCACTGGGGAGGAGGAGGTAGAGAAAATCGGGAGTAAAGTTAAGCCTGGGGAGAAGGGACAGGTAGGGGGAAGAGGTTTTTAAGATTTGGTTTTATTTCTCATTATCCTACTCTGATTCGATTAGTAATAAATTAAAATAATTTCCCCGAGTCAAGTCTGTTTTTAGCCCATGACGATAACTGCTGAGTGACCTCCCTGTCCTTATGTCGACCCACAAGCCTTTTGTTGTATTTTCTCTCCCCTGTCCAGCTGAGGAGGGGAGTGATAGAGCGGCTTTGGTGTCCAACAAAGGTGGCAGAAGGCCTGTACGGATGAGCAAGGAGCTCATGACTCAATTCATACATAAAAGGAAAGTTTACAAGAGGTGGAAACAGGGACAGATGACCCAGGAGGAATATAGAGTTGGTGACCAGTTGTGAAGGGATGGGGCTGGGAAAGACAAGGCTGACCTGGAGTTGAGTCTGGTGAGAGTTGTGAAGGGCAACAAGAAAGGATTCTATGAGTATCTAAACAGTAAAAGGAAGACTAGAGCCCACTGCTGAATGGGCAGGGGACTTTGTGGCAAAGGGTGGGAAGGTGGTGGAGCAGCTAATCCTGGAAAACATTTCCAAACATGTGAAAGACAAGAAGGTAATAGGGAGTAATCAGCATGAATTGATGAATCATGCTTAACCAACCTGATAGCCTTCTGCATAGTAAGGTGACTAGCAAGGTGGATGGAGGAAGAGCACTGATGCTGCTTACCTCGACTTTAGTAAGGCTTTTGACACTATCTCCCATAAGATCCTTATAGAAAAGCTGGCAAAGTATGGGTTAGGTAAGTGGACAGTGAGGTGAATTGAAGACTGGCTGAACAGCTGGGTCCAGAGGGTTCGCACAGTGGCACAAAGTCCAGTTGGAGGCAAGTCACTAGTGGTGTACCCAAGCATTGATAGTGAGGCCAATTCTATTTAAATTCTTTGTTGATTACCTGGAGGATGCGGCAAAGTGGATCCTCAGTAGTTCACAGACGATACAAAACTGGGAGGAGTGGTTGATACACAAGATGGCTGTGCTGCCATTCAGAGGGATAAAGACAGTCTGGAGAACTGGGCTGACAGGAACCTCATAAAGTTCAACAAGGGAAAGTGCAAAGTCCTGCACCTGGGGAGGAACAACCCCAGGCACCGGTATACGCTGGGGGATGACTAGCTGGAAAGTAGCTTGACAGAAACAGACCTGTGGGTCCTGGTGGACACCAAGTTGAACACGAGCCAGCAATGTACCCCAGTGGCTAACAAGGCCAAAAGCCTCTTATGCTGTATTAAGAGGAGCGTGGCCAGCAGGTTGAGAGAGGTGATCCTTCCCCTCTACTCAGCACTGGTGAGGCATCATCTGGAGTGCTCTGTCCAGTTCGGGGTTCTCCAGTACAAGAAAGATATGGAACTACTAATCTGAGTCCAGTGAAGGACGATGAAAACAATGAAGGGACTAGAGCTTCTTTCATAAGAGGAGATCTTCAGAGAGCTGGGTCTGTTCAGCCTGGAGAAAAGAAGGCTCAGGGGGGTCTTGTCAGTGCATATAAATGCCTGCTGAAATGGAATTGAGATGAGACAGACTCTTTTCAGTAGTGCCCGCTGACAGGAAAAGAGCCAATGGGCACAAACTAAAAAAACATGAAAAAAAAAAACTTCTTTACTGTTAAGGTGGTCAAACATTGGAACTGTTTTCTCAGAGAGGTTGTGGAAGTCTTCATTCTTGGAGATACTCAAAACTTGACTGAATATGGTCCTGGGCAACTTGCTGTAGCTGATTCTGCTTAAACAGGAAGGTTTAACTAGTTGATCTCAAAAGGTCCTTTCCAACCTCAATGATTCTTTGATTCTGTGCTTAGGTATGGAGAAAAGGAACAGGTTTCTAGCAGTGTTTTATATGGTTTCTCTGTAAACTGTGGTTCTTAACATGCTCCTGTGCATATCTCACTGTCGTTTCTCATCGTGTTTCCATTGAGAAAGTAGTTAATTAGCTACTTGATAGTAAATTGCTCCCAAATATATTTGTATTAACAAGTGAAGGGAGAATGCTACCAACAGTCAACTGTGTTCTAGTTTGTTTAATTTCCATATTAAAAAAATTTATAACAAATTTACATAAAACAACATTCTGTGTTTTTACTTCAGCTGATATAATAAGTTTTTATCAAGGTTGTTGGGTGGCTTGGTTTATTGGTCTGGTTTTTTTCCATTTTTAAGGACATAATTCATAAGGCCCAGCTAATTTCACTGTATATTTAGAATGAGGTTTTGAGCCTTGGTAAAAAAGGCAGTGCAACACTTTTCTAAACCAACATGTTGATTATAATAAATGAGCAGCTGAAATTTAGCAGTAATAAGAATTTGGGGATCTGCAGTATAGAGTGATTTAAAATTATGAGAGCACTTCACATTATTATGAGCATTTCAATCTTCAAAACTAAAGTGCTCTTAAAATTTTGAAGAGCTCTAGTAATGCGAACTATTCAATACTGCAAACCTATATAACCTTCAATCCTGCTTTTATTGATGGAATTCATCAGTAGGCTCCAGACTTTCTTTTCTAAGGTTGGATAATGTTTTTGACTCAGATGGAAACTTGTATAGGGTAACTTTATTCAGGAAGTGAATTTGTTGAGTTGCCTCAGATCAAAGTTGCTCAGCCTTTACCACTCTGGCCCATGGTTTGTGTAATTGTTAGAAGTAAAAAAAAAAAATTATAAACAAAAAAGTCCCAACTTTCCATCTATGCGTACTCTAACCACAAGAAAAAGACTGTCATGTTGACCCACAGTGAAGGTATTTAAAATGTGTATGTTTTGCCTCCCAGATGAAGTAGGTTAAAACTACCTTAGTTAATCATTTATGAAGGCTTAGCCAATGGGCAGAAACTTTTTAAGTTGAAGTGTGTCATATGATTGAATAATTACGTGTTCCTACCCTCAGGACAATGGAAATAAGCTTGCTTTTATAAATCTTATTTTCTTTCATGTGATCTCAAATTAAAAAGGAATCTAGATGTATCTAGCCACAATTTTTTAAAAAATATGACAAATACAAAATACATTAAAAACTTGAAAAAGCTGCATTAAAAATACTTTCAACCAGTAAACTAGCGTGTGTTTACCTGATTAATGGATGAGGATTATCTAAAGTGCTCATGGGAAACTTCTGTCTAATTCAATGAGTTATACAGTTTGGAATTTATTTTTTAAATTATATGATAAATCCATGAAAAATCTATCCAGTGTGTTAAATTTCTGAAACTTTAATGGGACCTTTCAGTGCCACTACAATAAGAATATATTATGCATTAAAGGGATAAGAGCCTATTGTGTGAGTGCCCTCAGTCTTCTTCCTATCCATGTTGTGGGAAAAAAATGAACAATATTGGGCTCTTACCTGATAAATGGAGTAAAGATTTAATTCTGTCATTAAAGGTGTCACAGTGTAGTCCAAAGGAATTAACATGAACAAGTGAATAGCTTTACAATTAAAGCTCAGTACAAGTAAGTGTGAAGAAGTCTCATCTTCATTTCTGTAGTCTTGGTGAGCAGGTTAATATTACCTCCAACACTGCCTACTGCAGCAAATGTAATTTCAAACTGGGAAGAAACTCTCATTTTACCATGCCGTTTCCCACAGAGCTAACAATTACCTGTCTGTTTCAACATAAATATTCATATATATCCAGTCTCTCTCTTACTTTTTAAGGATGTGAAGTCCAACTCACTAGGAAGTGAAGTTACTTCACTTGTAAATTCTCAATTTTTTCTGAAGCCCATTAATCTCAATATTCTGGAAACCTTGCTCTGGAAAAACTTGGGTTTCCTCCCACTCAGTTTAATGCAACTGTTGTTAATAATTTGTCCACTGGTGATACTGTATTTACAGTTGTTTCTTCAGTACCTTTCCCCTTGTGCCTTCATGACACAACTCAACTTTTAGCTTTGAGATTATACTGTATCTATGTGTTTTTCTCTTCAGATGATGTTTAAATTTGATTGATGGCTTTTTAATATTATAACTTGAGAACTGACCATAAATCTTTTCCATAGCCAGTTTAACAACTTCGTATGGTATATACGAAAGAAACACAAACAATTTAACTCCCATTGGCTTGATCAGAGGACAACTCCCACTAAGGAATTGTCCTTAACTGTTAAACCCAAAGACCAAATAACTTGAGAGAAGATGCAGAACCAGTAGTGACATTTCAGGTTTATCTGTAACACTCCAATAATAGGTCTCTGAAAGACCAAACAAACTGAAAATTAAGAGGTAGTTCCCTCTCTACTACAGAAATAAGACCTAGCTGTCAAGAAATAAGGATGTTGTTTCACATAAAATATTTTCTGTGTAAATCAGAATAAAAATAAGACATTTTGATGCATTTGGTTAAAACCAAAAAAGAGTGATGGTGAGACCCTGTAGTCTGTTGTTCTGGGTATGGACTTTATGGTTTCTTGTGAACATGTGTTGCAAATTGTCTGTTCTGGAAAAGGTGCTCACAAATACTTTCAATCAACTGATGTTTATTTACCTAGTCTGTTTGAAATCTCTGATAAAATTGTCAACAAAAGTGGCAGTATATCGGTGTGCATGCTCTTGCCTTTCATTTCTCTCACTCTAAATATATATCTTAGAAAAGTAGTATATAAGAAACCCAGCTGCCAAACAGCTTTAAAATTGCATTTCATTACTATATAGCCTCACTGTAAGGAATGAAGTCCTGAAACCATAAGAAGTTTGCTTTCTGCACTGAATAAAACCTGAATAAGGACTCAAGTATTTGAGACACGTCTCTCCCTTCCTTGCAATAGTAGCAGTCCAGGCTCCATTGTGATTTTTGTTTCCCCAGGTGCACCAGACACAGTGGAAGGTTTCTCCTAAGCTGTCAGGCTACAGCTGCACTGTAACCCACCTGAAGTTACATTCCCAAAGCCTGCTACCAGGAATGTGTATTTTTATTTCTACATATTCCATGCTAAGTTGAGTTCAGGCTTCCTATAAACTTTAATCAATTTGCTGTAAGCTTTGCCTTCAAGCTGGAATGTCTCTTTTCCTTCCTTGTTGTTTGACATTACCACAAACATGGATGAAATGGGCAAAAGGCAGCAGAGACCTGGCCACACCTCATCATCCCTCAGCAAGAATGCTCTCTGACATGGGGCATGCAAGCCCGATAGCTACTCTTGCCAAAAAGTAATCTAGAGAGGCAGCAAATTTTGTCACTAGCCCAATCTGAGGGCACTACTGAGCATCAGTGTCTATTTCGGCTTTGAGTTTTTCGTCTTTCTTCTACCTGAGTACCTGTGTGAGTCCAAGGTAGAACCTATTATCTCAATTGTTGTATAAATATGATTCATTCAGAGGAGGTAATTTCTGTATCTAATACTGATTTGCATTGGGATAGTGACAGAAGTCCCTGTCCAATTAGAGCAGGATCTGCACCAGTTCCTCATTCAATTAATTCTTTAGAGACCTTACAGTTTAGACAGAAGATAAGAGAAAAAATGTGATATAACAAATACGATGGGAAAAATTACAAAATAATGGCAAGACAATTGTGATCTACTTCTGTAGTACTCAGGCTCTTTCATCTTTCTAAGGAAACACAATACACCTTTATTTTCAAATTTGAAATTATTGTGCAGGCAGTATAGTTACTGTGTGTTGCTGTATATATGGCATACTTTTTGTTGTTGCAGATGCTGGAACACTTCCTAAAGACTCCTTAGTTTCCATCATTTTAGGGGTCATCATGGTCATTTTTTTTACAATATTGAGTTGGAAAGTACTATAAATTTAACCAACTTTTTATCTTATTTATCTAAATATGCAAACATTTCTTTTCTTCTTTGTAGAATTTCTGCCCTTGATTTTTTTTCTCTGGATAGTCAACTAGTAGCAGACATAAAGTTCTGAACTTTTAACCTTTTGAGGTATTTCTTCTTTTCAGAGTATGATGATTAGACTTTCTAAAGCTTTACATTTGCTTATTGCAACAGAGAACATTCAACATTTTTTCGATATTCATCGAACATATTGAATTAAACTGAAATGGCATTGAAAACATGCAGTGAAGTTTTTTGAGTTCAAGGAGGGGAAACAGTTTCTTTTGATATGTATTTTTAAATCAGATTCTGTCTGTTTGTTGCTGGTTTTACGCTTCTACCTGAGCAATGCTGACAGAATATGAATTTGGGATTTAATGGATTAGACCTTAGGTATTCCTCTCAGACCATGCTTTCCCAGTTACTTTTTGACCCATTGCAATCTAAAACAATGAAGTTCTTGAAGCCTGTAGATAAGATCATGTCACTTGACACTACGGGGACAGACAGATTCTTCTGGAGATCCCTGGCAGAATGATGACAGCACTAAGTGGTAATTACAATGAAAGCTTTATTTTTTTAACAGAATGTTATGATTAGCATAGCATAAAACTTTATGATCAGGGTAGCACAGGATTTTTATAAGCAGAATCTGTGTAGCACAATTTTATAAGTAGCGTAGCACAGAATTTTATAGCACACCTCAGTTTATGGTTCCTAATCACCTGGACCCTCTGCAGACTGGGTCAAATCTTAATACTTGGCTTGCTGTATCAATATAACAATCATAATCTAGACTTGAAAACAGGTAAAAGAATACGAGTCACTCACTCAGTCCTCAGAGGAAACAGACGATGGTGGGGGACCTGTGACCAATGGGGGCTCACAGGTTTTGCTGTCCAGCAGCTGTTCCAGTCCAAGTCCCACTTAGAAGTTAAAACTGCTAGATTTTATAGACAGTACTCTGTGTGCTGTTATGCTTTTCTGTTCTGTGATGGGGTCATCAGAACCTGGTTGGCCAGGTGCCTGGGAGCTTCAAGGCTGGTAAGCAGGGAAGAAGTCGGCCTGACACCCAGGAACCTTGAGGTCGATAGGGAGGGGGAGAAGAAATGTGCCTGGTGCACAGGACCTGCAGGGCCTGATGAGGAGGGAAAAGGGGACTAATACATGACAAGCTCAGTCACAGAGAATGGCCGTTTGCCTTATAAAATGGTGTTACTTATGCTAACAATATTACCACGGGTCAGGAGCAGTGGGTACCAGTCACAGATCAGGGGGAATAAACATGGCAATAACATTTGTGACACTGAATCATCTCTCATGAAGTAGTGGTTTTCTGTATAACTCTGGACAACACGATCTAACTACCCTTTCTAAGATCTTTTGAATTTATTGTGCATTTTCCCAATGGCAACTTGGAAACTGTGAGCTCTGATTTTCAAAGCTAATCTCCATAGTTAGGGAAAATAAAAGTATGCCAGAATTTAATTTTGGTGAAAATGTTAGTATTAATACAGTTCAACTGAGTATACAGTTTAGCCTACATGAATTCCTTTTTTCAGTTATGTAGTTCTCTTTAAATATTATTAGAAAGACTTGTCTTTTAAAGTGCATTTTACCCCAGCACAAAAGAATTTAGTCTCAGGATTCCTCACAGTAATTCAACCCAAAACATTGTCATTGGCCTCCTAATTTTAATTGGCTTTAATTTTTGTTCTGAATTTTATGACAGTGACAGATTGTAACCTTTGGATAAATGTTCTTACCTTTTTGCATGCTTTTAGTGCTATGTCAAAGAAACATAAATCCTGAAAATGATGCTTCTTTAATCTTTGTTAGGATTATAATATTGGACAAACTTTCTTTGCTGTGCTGCAAAATGCAGAATGCTGTTAAGTAGTGACTCATCACAGCAGGTGCTTTAGTCTGCAAAGTCACTTGGTACTCAGCACTGCACCCTGCAGGGGTGAGAAAACCCGCTGGTTTGAGGTGACAAAAACCATGACTTTTGACACTTTTGTCAAAATTATAAGAAAAATGCTGCCTTTATTTGAGAAAATTTTGCTACAGGAGCCCTAGATTCTGTGCTATTCAGGTATTTAAAAAAATAATCTTCTGACATTCTGAATTTTTTATTTTCCAGTGGATGGATTCATGTCCTTGTAAATATTTAACTGTGAAACTAAGATAAATACTGAGCTGTATTCAGGGGAAGGTAAAGAGAGTAGATTGAAGCAAAAGAGTGCAGCACTTCAAATTAACTGTGTACTAAACTCAAATCACAATTTTATTCCACTAATGACTGAGACGTGTAAAGGCAAAATTAAGTGCTTGAATTCAAGCAGAATAGGAGATGTTTTTTACAATGTTTAGCAGCTATTACATTCTTTTCTGACATGTCCCTTTCTATTAGATTGTTTCAATGAAAAATACTAAAACTGTATTATGATTTCTATGAGTATTCATGGCAATTGCTTTTGGCATTTCAGCATACATAAGAAAAGCTTTGTACATTTATAGTAAGTTAAGAGCATTGACAATGACAAAACTAAGTTATCAGTATCATCAATTTTTTAAATCTTCTGTAGGGCTTTTGGTGGAAAGCTAATGAGGAATTAACATTCTTAGTATTATTCTTCCCATCCTGGCTCACAAGCTGCAAATGAACTTGGTGTACCTCTCTTCATAAGTCTGTCAGTCACGTGATTACATCCTTTGAATACTGAAATTCAAGATGAATTGACAATCAGACTTCCCAGGTTGGAAGGTCACCTTTATTTTACATGGTGTGTTACATGGCACCAGAAGCATACACATCTGCCGAGCTGATGGATGTCTGCCCACTCCCAAGACAGCAAACCAGTTTTGCAAGGATACAGATAGCAGCTGAAGATGCACTGCATACCCATCACTGCAGGAGCACAAATTCCACCCTCTAGGAAAGCTTTGTCACTTTATCACCATGTCCCTGTTTGTACTTGATCATACTTCTGTTGTCTGAAAGACAACACGGTAGAATGAAAAAGGCAAAAGATACTCTGGCACTTGACACAGCAAAATAGATTTGTTGTGATGGGCTTCTGGAATACCTGTCAGCCCACGTGCTGGAGCCTATGTAAACGTGAATCCCAAGTCTCTGTGTACAGCATAGACAGCCAACCTCCAAGCAGACCTTGTTAACCCAGGGTTAACTGAGAGGCAAACACTTCAAGGGAAACAAGTCCAAACCACAGGGATGAACTCGTGCTGAAAGGCCAGTGAAAAGCCAAAGGTATGTGTGCTGACCATTTCCCCAGCGTGATGTTTGCACTCTGTTACACGGTGCAGAGTAAGAGTTATGATTTTAGACACTGTGTCTTTGCAGAGCGATGTTGTCAAGCTGCCTGTGCAGTGCTTGAAAAGGGGTAGGCAGCCAGTGCTCCGTCAGGATTATCATGCTCTTCCCATTCTCCTTTTGGGTGTTTCATGCACCTGCTTTCTTATCATATACATGGCTTGCATGCTCTTTCTCTGCCTTTTTATCATAAAACTGTAGAGTGCTTATCCTTTATTTCCACTCATGGTTTCTTGGGGTTACTATAATAATTGTAATTAATTATCACTTCACTGCTTTGATTGCTGAATGAGATTTGGCCACAAGGGAAAGAATGAACATTATCTTTTGAAGAACACAAGAAATGTTAATATTGGATAAGTCCCATGAAGGTGGGAAGAGAGACTTCAGCCAATATTCAAAATGAACTGCAGTTTTCCCAGCTATTTCTTTCCAGCATTTATCTGGCATTCAGCTTGGTTGAGCACTATACATTACAAGTGCTCGGTTTCACATCTTCAGTAATCGTTGACGTGACTGAAATAAGAGTCTTGTATTTCCTTTTCTTTTTGAGCTCCTAAAATGAAGAATAATGGACACTACCACTCTCTGTATAGCCAAATAACAGTAAAAGTAAACAAGCATGGGCTGAGGTTAGTGCCCCACTAGGTGAGCTATAAATCAAAGGTACTGACCCATTCGGGTCATTAAAATCCCATGATACTTTGTGTGAATGGCGAGATTTAGAGCTATGGTTCAAAGTTTATGTATTCCACAATGCTTCAGGGAATTTCTGACATTTTTCACTAAGATGGCAAATAACCAAGATGTCAGCTGGAAAGTATTTAAAGAACACTAACTTCTTTGACAAAAACAAAATATCAGCTTTTGTAACTTTTTTTTCTTTTGCCATTTTCCATTCTGTGAGCAAATTTGCAGGATTTTTCTGCCTTCCATTATTAATTTTAGGAAAAAGACAAAGCTCTCAGCTGCTTTACGTCATTTTCCAGCTAGAATAGCTCTAGCAATATCCTTAGTTTTTTAACTCTGCCATGTCAAAACTTACATTGGGGATTCTGATCTGCCACAAATGGTCTCTGAATACCAAGTGGGCAGACTGTTGACCACCCCAAAGATTTGTGAGCTTTGGAGGCAGAGTTGGTGGTAAGATAGCCAAGCTGTTGCTGGCTACAAAGAGCCTGCTGACTATATCTCTGAATAATTGCTAATGCTTACTTCTATCCTATAAATTCAAATGTGAATCTTCCTTTCAACTAAAATATAAGAAATATGACAAAGTGACAATGACACTTACATAAGATTTTACCAGAAGGAATTTAAATAATTGTTATGTTTTAGAACGATGCTATTCATAATCAACTCTGACCTATTTTTTACTGTTTCTGAATGAATTTTCCCATTATATCCCTCTGACATATTATTCAAATAAACTCATTAAATGAAGTTATTTCTCATGGAACAAAAACATCTCCTCACACTGTAAAATCCTGCCATTTTCTTTCATGGGACAGAAATTCTGCCTTTGGGCTGTTACCATGTAAAGCAGTGCTGTTCTCTTTGACCTGTTTCTGAGCTGGTGATATCTGTCTTCTATCTGGTATGTATTACACTTTTAAAATAAAGGGAGCCTGTCTGTTTAGTTGAGGTAAGTATATGGGAGTATTCAAGTGAGCATATTATAGAGAGTGATCTTCTTGTGTTTTTCTCTTGTGGTATTTTCACACTTGTTCTTGGATTATTGCAAACTCTGGTGTCAATTCTCTTTATGTTAAACATAAATCCAAATGATTATATATACCTTCAGTGAAAGAAGCCTGGCAACAACAGGAAGAACAAATTTAAGCAACTCATATAAGGTATGTCCCTCTCTCCACAGAAACTTTAGAAATCTTCCTGCAGCAGACATGGCCTTTGATTTCTTGCAGTTGAAGGCACACCACAAAACCAAAATTGTAGGTAATTTGGCTTAAGATAAATGAGAAAAATGATGACACATGAAGTTGAGGTTTTCATCACTCATGCTTATAAAAGATGCTATGATGTTTTTCAGAAATGGTGTAACATCTACTCTTCTACCAAATTTGTATTACAATACTGGAACCAAAACTTCCATATATATATATATGTATGTATGTATGCAACCTTTGAGATTTCAATTATTTAAGTTAGACAGTTCCCTTTCTATGAATCTGATCTGTTGGTTTACTTAATTCACAGGTGTTGCATTCTGGCAACATAATCTTGCAAGCTATGATATACTTTACTACATGTTGCTATTCCACATACCAGATAAATGTGGAGAATGAGATTTACACCACTTCATTTTAGATTTCTGCCTGCAGCTGAAGTTAGGCTCCGTTTATGGGGTTCTGGGGAAAATGGGCTCTTTTGGGCTACAGCTCTTCTGATACACTTCTTCTGACTTACTTTAGCTGTCTACATGAGGATGAAGTTAATACTCCATAAGCTCACAGCATCACAAATGTAGACATATACAACACAGGTATCTATATTCAGCTTAATGAATTACCCCAGGGCATGGTGGGGGCTGGAGGCTCCTTGAGGTTGGTTGCAGGCGGCGGTGAAGGCTCCCCGGGGCAGCAGGGCAGGGCCTGGCGGCCAGGGCCCATCCCACCACCCCAGCCAGGAGCAGGGCAGCCAGGGGACACTGGAGGCAGCCCCAGCCCCAGGCATCGGGCACCTCCCTGGGGACTGGGGATGGGACAAGGTGGGCTGGGAAATGGGCCCGTGGGTGGGGTTCATGTTCCACCTCAACTGAAGACATGGTCTGTCATGGGCACTGTTGCACACCATCTGCAGCAGAGCTCAGGAGGGGGACAAGCAGGGGAGCCCCAGCTTAAAAGTAGATCCCAAGCAAAAGCAGTTTCAAAATGCAGGCAAATGCTAGAGCCCTATTAATATTTTATTTTCCGGAACAAATGTGGGGTTTGTGGTTACTTCATGGAATCTTTTCAACCTGAGGTTTCTCCATTTTAAAATAAAGACTGCATGACATTTAACAGCTGAGACACCTCCTGTGAAAACTGTTTGCAGCCGAAGTTAATTTCTGATGCATCTTATATAGGTAGAAGTTTTTGTTTAAGTGAATTTGTTATTTAATTAGCCTGTCACTACAAAAACCTAATAGACAATACTGAAATTTATTTAACAAAATGAATAATGATTAATTATGTGTCTACAAAGTATTTCTTCTCCTGCAGGCCCTGGAAACAATTTGGAGACTGCCAGCCCAGTCTGAACTAGCAGTAGGACTCTTTTACATCACCATGTTATAAATAATTACAGCAGTCTTTCTTAACTGACAAAGCCACAAATGAGATTTTTTTGCTTTTTAGAGAAGAAAAAAAATACAAATTCTTCAGTTTTAACAGCAGGGAGGAATTAGATTTTCAGTAAACTGGAAATTTAGGAGCAGCAATGGGCTTAATACTTTGAAAAGTATTACTGAGACGTACTTACATTGTTAATAAGAATCTGTGATGAGGAAGCTGAAAGTTTATTAAATATGTGAAATACAATCCTTCTATGCCATCCAGTTCACCTATGTACACAGGACTGTTGAACATGTGGAAATATGCCTCTGTTTCCCTGCTTTTGACACCCAAACTGCTTTCCTGCCTCCAGCAATATCAGATCTACTCTTTATTCCTCATATCCATCACAAACTGAAATGTATTCTTACATTTTTGTACTCATCCCAATTCTTGTTAGCAAAATTACCTAATATTCATGGAGATGCTATTCTGATATCCATGAGGAAAAGAACAAAACAACTTAGACACATATATATATATTTTAAACAGCTTTCTGGTCTCTGCAGCAACTCCATTTTTTTAAATGATACCTAAAACTTTAGTAATATTAATAAAGCACAATAGGAAGAATGCTGGAACAGTAAGTTAATGCTAGCTACAGCCTGGATTTACCTTTCCTCTCCTGTCCTGCATCAAGTGTCTTTTTTTCACCTCTCTGCCCTCATTCTCCTGAGTATGTTGTCTGCAGCATTCTTTCAAGTACTATCCAAAAGAGCAAAAAAACCTTGTTTTAAAATTGATTTCTTGCAAAGCTCTAGGCAATTCATGGGTAAGTCATTTGTTGAATAAAGTTTGATCTCCTAATTGGCCTTTCACACAAACCAGAAATTTATGCAACCTTTTGGAATTTCCTGTACTTATTCCCACAGTGAAGCTTTATTTACTATTGATCATTTTTACAGAAACACTTGGTTTATTTTCTTCAGACAATGTTTACAAAAGTACATAGGAATGGCATTCAGCTCCCCTCGCTGAATACACACACGCACGCGCGTGTGCACACACACACAAACACACACACACAGGGAGTCTAAAATCAGTTAGTTTGGAAATACTGAGCATGAAGCATGTCTAGGCAACTCTGAAACTTCAGTTCCTGTCTGAAGGCAAATGCATTTTTGCAGCTAAGGTCCAAAACCTAGATTCTGTCCCTGACGTGAGTTTTCTTGAATGAATGGCTGGGACCTGCCTTTTCCTTTGCAAATAGACCCTTACTCCATAATAGCTTACAGGTTGGAGAAAACAAGACTTTAAAAGGGACTCACAGATACATCCAGCACATCCCAGGAGATTGCACTAATCAGGAGACAAGGCCTGATGCTGTTACTGTTGTGCCATGGTGCACTTATATCCAGTGAAGCTGAGTTAACAGTATAAGGAGGTGTCTTAGCCTTGATCACGTATATGACTTTAATTCTGTTCTGATTAATATATGAAATTAATTGCTTATGTGGCACCTATTTTAAAAGTATCTTTTTATCATTTTCCCATAAGCGTGCTATGCCTGATAAGGTTTGTTGCCTTATCCTCCCTTTCAAAAAAAAAAAAAAAAAGTGGTGGTAAGTGGACTCTTTATGGAATTAAATCTTTAGATGCCCTGTATGGAGTAGAGAGTATATCTCCATTAGGTGGGTCAGAGGCAGGGAACAATGTAACACCTGTACTGAGCTCATTTGCATGTTTGACCCACCTCTATGAGCAGCATGTTTCGTAGCCAACCTGCTGCAGGAGAATTGTACAGGTGATGAATTAACAATGCCCTGTCAGCATTCTCTAATAATATTGTGTTAAATCCCTGCCCTAAATTCACACTGTGTGGAGATAAATACCACTGCCACCGTCTTTTTTATATTTAATAATTATTCTGCCACCGTAGGTATAGATGTGTGAACAGGATTTAAACCCTCCTTTTTTCTTCCCCCCCCCCCCCCCCCCCCCCCCCCCAATAGCTACTGAGAAGGAGACATTTTGACTTAAGGACCCTATCTGAACTACTTAAATGTCAGTAATAAGGAAAGCTATGTTTACCAGTTCTATGGTTTTTTGTTTGTTTGTTTTACAGTAAATTACTTTGAAAAGAAGAGTAACTGCAAAGTGTTAAAGCTGATCTGTATGTTCTTGTCTGTGCATATGTGTGTGTGTTTGCCTGTGTGTACACGTGCTCTTTGGCAAAATAATTGTCAATTCGCTAGAGGGAGATGAAAAACAGAAAAATTCTCAGGATTAGAACTTTAAGAAGAGTATTTTAAAAGCATCTCCTCTGCCCTATTTAACTGATAAAAAATAGTCAGAAGTGGTTTTAAAGAGCTAAAGCTGAAAGTTGAACTATACAGACATCCACCAGCACTGACATTCAGCTCTCACAGAAGTTTCACCAAAGTGCAGAGAACCCTTTGTGCACATTCAACTTGCTAGCTTGGAAAAAGAAAAATAATTATGCTTAAAATGAACGCAAATTAAGCCTGCAAATTGCATTGTAAAGTCTGCAGCTTCCAAATAATTTCTATTGTATTTTCTGTGACTAAGTTACAGTAGATTGCAGCTGGAGAAAAATTTACAGAGACCTGGTGTAGATGTCTGTGAGTGCCTGTGTATATGTATGTATATTTATGTCCAGTTTTTGACAAAATTTTGCTTTTTTAAAAAAGTCTTAAAATGGGAGTCCTTTCTGGCTGGTAACATTTTATTTCAAATTAGACATTTCATAGCACCTTTAAATTCACTGAAAATTAAAAAGACATATAGTATAACTGCCACTTAACTGCTCTGTTTGACCCTGTAACTTTGGAATTTTATGGCTGTCCCAAAAAGTTACACTGATAACTGTGTGTTAGACTAGAAAGGATGAAAATTGAAACACCCTTCAATCTTCTGGGTTGTCTTTTATTATCCACCTGTGGGTTGTAATCCACAGTTGAGAAATATAAAACTTCAATGCTTGTTATAGGGTGATGAGGGCAGAAGCTGGATCTCTAGGAACTGATTCAGAGAAGCATACTACTAGATGGCATAGACATTCAGCATGCATTTATATTTTGGGGTCTTAACACAGAAATATTCCAGTTACTCTGTGTAATTTTTCCTTTTCTCTTAGTGTTTGAAAGCTGATCTAAATAACATATTTATTTTCTTTCCAAATTTTGCTCAGTAATTTCTTTAGGTTTTACTTTATAGTTAGTTATATGACCCAGAAGCTGTGTTTTGACTCATGCTGAATTGCTCACCTTATTGGTCATCTGAGAGATTCAGCATGTTTCCATGTTTGTTTTAAACAGGGCATATTCAGTTAGCACATCAGGTCAGTTGAACATATTAAAAGATGGAGTTAATCTATCCAGAAAAAGGAAGCTGCAAAAAAATGCCATGAGATGAAGACATCTCGATCTACTGCATTGGCTGATCCAGCCAGTAAGGTGTAATGTCCCCTAAAACCAAAATGTCATAGAAAATATTTCTGAAGTGAAATCCTACGTCTGGTCCAAGTTTTCCTTACAGGGAAGATTTTTAGTGGAACTCCAGCAATACTTTAACAAAAGTGTAGGCAGTTTTACAGACTGGTATATATACATAGAATGATCGAGTTTCCAAATCCAGGGTAAGGGTGTAGAAAATGGATGCAGTAGAAAATTTGGAAGTGGTTATATAAAGCCCTGCAGAAGCACTGGGACTTTCTTACATGTTTTACTAATATTTTGTTCTGTAGTTTTGGGCAAATTATTATTTTTTGATTTTAATATACCTTTGAAAATATGTAAAATACTTGAATCAGTGTCAGAGGCAACCTGGCACGTGCCAATAAAACAAAATGTGCCCTTGCCCAGGAACTTGGCATCAAGTGAATTCTTCTTTCCTTCCACATGAGGTACCACAGAAAGGAGGATTACGGATAAACCTTGGAGACTAGGGATGTCAGCAGAACATTACATGCAGATTGGGGTACAATTCTGCTTGCGGACTGCTCTCTGAGTTGAAGCCCAAAATAAGCAGGGAGCTAGTGAAACTGTATTAGATAGATAGGATGTAGGTGATGACGTTGTGGGTTTTAGCACACATACGAAAGGGCAGATGGCAACTGTACTCTGCATAAATTAACGAACATGGACTTTGTGATGCAGAAAATAATTTTTTAAAAGTGAAGGCAAGAAAAGATGAGTGGGTGCAGGGATATATTAGCAAGTTGCAGAAAGAGCCATTGTTGCACAGTGGATGCTGAGATATAGGTGCACAAAAATTTACAAGCAGAGCTCATAGTTCATGGCATGTATCAATGCTAACAGTGAAAGTTACTTTGGGAAAAAATAAAATCAAAAGGAGAGAGACAAAGAGAAAAGGGAAGGGAAAACTCTCCTCAGTGGCCAGTGGCAAGAGAAGTGATGGGGATCCCCAGATAAGCAGCCACCCCAGGGCTCCCCCCCAGTGCTGCAGGGCTCCCCCATAACACTCTCCTGCAGAAAGGACACAGGTTTCATCAGGACCTGCTCAAACTTCTGTTGGTGGTTCCTGCTTATGGTGCTCTTATCTCTGACTGGCATATGCTGGCTGGGACTGGTGCTGCATCCTTGCTGACTGCTACACTCAGTGAAAGTGTATTATTGGATCTCTAAAGCCCCAGCCAAGGGGAAAAGGGGCAAAGATGGAGTGTTTCTCCTGCCTGCCACAGTTGCTTCCTTTAAGAGCCCACCACAGCCACATTACTGGCTTTGCCAGGGCAAGGCCACAAGAACAGCCTGAGAGCAAGACCGTGAGATCATGGAGGGGAAAATCCTGCCTCAAGGCCCTAGGAGACCCTGGCCAAGTGGCTGAGGTGACGGGCACCCCCCCACCACTGCGGGAAGGCAGGCTGCACACCTGCAAACAGGACGCTCTCAGCAGCACAAAGGCTAAGGCATCCAAAGCATTCTGCAACAGCATGCGTACAGCAAATTAGCACCAAGCATCACCATTGTCTGATGAGGCTGCAAAGTACGAAAATCCTTTTCTGAGCTGTGAGTCATAAAACAATTTTGTTGGTGCAGCCATTCATCAGCATCAGCTCTCTAAAATTAGATACTTGGGATCCAAGTCAGCAGAACACTTTCTACATGTGCATGGAATTCAGGCAAAGCTTTAGATGCAAAATTTATTTATTCTTTTCCTTGTCTTTAGGACCATCATAATTTACTCAGCTTGTGAAAGTCTTAGAACATCGTGGAAGACAATGGAAAAATTCAGAAAAAAATTCATTATTTTGAGAGCATTCAGTATCCAAACACTTTTGAACTTCTTTTAACAAAGAGCTTCCATAGTTAATATCATCTTACTTTAAACTTTTTAGACTTTTAGTATCCTGTATCACCATTAATATCATCATTCAGGCTATGTTACATTTTAATCTATGTGCTCTTCCAGTGTTTTGAAGTAATTAAAGAGCAGTATAATATTTACTCTGGAAAGTCCAAGATGTCCTCTTAATTTCTTTGTAAACAAAGGTAAACAGCTCTATTCTTTATCTAGTTCCAAAGTAATCTTCAGTAAAAAGAAAATAAAATAAAACCAAGACCAAATAAAAAACCCCACAAACTGACATACTCCTTCAATTTCATTTATTTGCACTTCATTCACATAAATGCTTCATTCTCAGCCACTCGCATGTCCACTTGAAATATAGCTTCCTTGCTCTCTGTTCGTCCAAATTACCACTTCTACATGCTAGCCATTTAGAATCTTTAGAGATCCTTGGTTTTGGCAATCTTTGTCCAAAAACCAAATTAGGAACGTATAAGCAAGATAGATGCATATGTTAAGAAATGCAGATTAAAACAAGACAATTGCATCTATGCCAGTGTATAGCAATATTTCAGATTGTGATTTTTGCTGATATTTATATCCACAATGATCTCTGCACATTACTCATAGTTAACACGCTGTTTCTTGATGCCAGCTATCTTTTTATGCAGGTTTGAAGGTGACTTTTTTAGCTTTCCCATGTACGCAGCTACCTATAAAAATGTCTATGAATTTTTTTTACATTTATGATAAATTTGACGGCATTTTCAGAAAAGAGAGCTCATTTCTATTGCTGTTGGGTAAGCTAATTTTAAACATGGTCCTACTGACTTCTAATAAAACTTTATCTTCTTTTGCTACTTCTCGTTTCTCAGCTTCTTTTTGGATTTTCAGGCACCAATAGAATACATTTTTTTTTCACTCTAATTTCTCATTTGAAAGAGGACATGAGAAAAAATAAAGAGGTATTTTAAATGTTTTTGTATTTAATATCTGCAGAAGACAGTCAACAAATCTGTAAATACATATATAAAAATCTATTGCTTTCTCTTCTGAATGCAACAATTAGAAAAAAACCAAACAAACAAAACAAAATGAATGAAAAAAAATTTTTCCTAAGGCTTATGAATGGTTACAAATAAAAGAGCATGCACAAAGCAGGAAAAGAAATGCCTGTAATGCTACCTAGACTACAGATTCAGCAAGGACTTAGTTACAAAGATTGACAAACTATTTGAGTTGTTGTCACTGCAAATGGATATCAAAAACCTATCTGAAGTAGTAGCACTGAGATTTTCCCAACTGCACCTTCAGAGTTTTTCTGCGCTTTCTGTCTTCAAATTCACACTGTGTTTTCAAAGGGACGGTTGAACAACGCCCTGTTTCTGCATTGTAAGGCAGAACAGCAATGTACTGTGGTACAATACAGATTTACTGTAAGGCATTATAAGATAACTGGGAACTTCTAATGAGCTCCATTTATCACTTTGAAGTGACAAATTCACCTACACCACGGGGAGAGAAAATATTAAACTCTTGCTATAATATTTAAAAAAAAAAAAGAAAACTCAATTGGTCTTGAACTCTTGTCTCTAGCAGTAAGATGAATCAATTACACGTTCTATGAGTACACTTTAAATGCAGTACCACAAAGAAACACTCATTTTAACTCCAAATGAATTGGTATTTCTACACAGCACAATGTAGAGACAGTGGCTAGCACTCCTGGATATATCACATAGGAACCAGCTTTGGGGTTTTTTTCTGCCAAAAGCTGCGTAATATGTTACAGATATACCTGTAAGCTTCTACATGTTTGGTGAGTTTGCTACAAGACTGACAAATGGATGACTACTTCACATATTATCCCCAAAAGTCAAGAGTCAATACCAGGGCTGACATTGTTCCTTATCAGCAACATGGATCACACAAAGTACACCTACAGCAAATGTGCAGATGATATCAAATTAGGGATGACACAAGAAAAGGCAGAGCTTAGTCCAGAAGGACCTTGATAAATTTGAGGACTAAACCAATAGAAAGTTCCTGACATTCAACAAGGAGTGTGAAGTCCTATGCCCAAGGGTGCAGTAACCCCCTGCATGGGCACAGGCTGTGGGGCAGCTGGCTGAGCAGCGGCTCTGCTGAAGGACCATAAGCTTGGGGAATACAGTGGGTGCCTAGTGAGATATGAACAAACACTACACCCTCACCACAATTATCACAAGCCACATAGTGGGCTACATTGGAAAGACTGAGAAAAGTTATTATCCCTCTTTACTTGATACTGGTGAAGCTGCACCTGCAGTACCGTGTCTTGTTTTGGGCCCCCATGTCAAGAGGGGTGTGGAGAAGCTAGAGAAGATCCAGCCAAAGTCTCCCAAGAGGACAAGGGCCCTTGACCTACAAGGAGAGGTTGGGAGAACTGAACTTGTTTAGTTTGGCCAAGACAGGGTAAAGAGGTGATCTTCTAACAAAACCACAACACTTTGAAGCAGAGTTACAAAGAGAACAGAGCCAAACTCTCTTGCCAGACAACAAGGAGTGACGGGTACAAGCTGCATCTCGGAAGATTTTATTGGATTTAGGGAAACACTTTTTTCCTAGGGGAATAGTTCACCATTTGAACAGGTGACCCAGACAGGTCATGGATCTCCATCCTTGGAGGTCTTCAAGGCTCATCTAACAAAGCCCTGGCAGACCTATTCTTCTGTGAGCAATAGTTTTGCTTTGAGCAGGAAGCTTGCCCACAGGGCCACCAGAACTCTCTTCCAATTAACTTATCTATGATTCTACGGTCCTGTATTAACATGATTATGGAGCCACCTAATTTAAATTCTAAGCAGGTGTGGTACCACAACCCATTACTGAGATTCCCCCATGTTACCATGGTTCTTGCTTCCCAATTATTTTGCCCCATTATGAACTAATCATTGCCACTGTAGGCTTTGTCTTGGGTCTGACCTTTTTGTTTCAAATATTTCACCTAAAAGAGTTGTCTTTTTCAAAAGGGAAACTAAGATGAAAGTTGTTCCTTTTTCCAAGTAAATTAAAAAACGCTGACAACAGTTTTTTGAAACTGTCCATGTTTTGGAGCACAGATATGAACGTGATAGCAGGATGCATATTTTAAGAGGATTTTTTTGAAATATACCCAAATTTAGCCAGATATTGTTAACTTTTCCCAAACACACAAGCCAGTCACAAAAGAGACTTGGTAAGCTAAAAATTCAGGCGGTATTATCTGCAACAGAACAAGTACCTTCTCAAACCTGTAGAAAGCTAACAAGCAGTTGCAGCTCCAGGACTGCTGTGGACAAGACTCGACAGGATAAAGAGCCATTTTAGCTTTGTATACAGGCTATGTCTAAATTAGCAAATAAGGCCTGGGCTTGACATTGTTCCTTCTCTCACAATCATCCATGTGGATTTTTGACGCATATCAGTTAACATTCTCCTATATAATGCTGGGGCTCTGAGCATCATTTCCAACACCCAGTGTGAGACAGATTGCTCCAAGCCTGACTCCTGAGATGAAGATCTTAGCATGGAATCCACAAAGAAATGAATCATTCTGATTGAAAGCTGAATTTAAATGGGTACAGTAAGCATGTGTTGTGGTTTAACCCCAGCCAGCAACTAAGCACCACACAGCCGCTCGCTCATTCCCCCCACCCATTGGGATGGGGGAGAGAATAGAAAAAAAAAAACTTCGTGGATTGAGATAAAGACGGTTTAATAGGACAGAAAGGAAGGAAAAATAATGATAATGATAATAATAATAATTAAAAAATGACAATAATAATACTAAAAGAATTAGAATATACAAAACAAGTGATGCACAATGCAATTGCTCACCACTTGCCGACCGATGCCCAGTTAGTTCACGAGCAGCGATCTGCCCCTCCCAGCCAACTCCCCCCAGTTTATATACTGGGCATGACATCATATGGTATGGAATATTCCTTTGGCCAGTTTGGGTCAGCTGTCCTGGCTGTGTCCCATCCCAGCTTCTTGTGCCCTTGTGCCCCTCCAGCCTTCTCGCTGGCAGGGCATGAGAAGCTGAAAAATCCTTGACTTAGTATAAGCACTACTTAGCAACAACTAAAAACATCAGTGTGTTATCAACATTATATTCCTACTAAATCCAAAACACTGCACTATACCAGCTACTAAGAAGAAAATTAACTCTACCCTAGCTGAAACCAGGACAGCATGGCATGGGGCCACATACTGAACAAGACAAGAAAACATTGAAGAGCATCGCTATGCTGTTCACAAATGAGCTGTGCTGGTTCGTGTGGAAAAGAAGATAATATATAAGCATATAGCTAAGGAAGTGAAGCATAAACACACGGGACCAAAGTATCACAGACAATCTTCAAACTGGCATCCCTATTTGAATTTGCAGTCTTAATTAAGTTTTTTTATGTAGCAAACCTATTCCTTTTTCTTATTCTGGCCTGGTTTCCTTCTGCTTCCCTGCTGCAGAGCTTTGGGATGAGAGGATATAAAATTCACAAAAGAAAAGCCCCCAGAAGCAGGAAATTAGCTTCCAAGAGTTAGATTCTATCCAGCACTATGAAGTTTTCTTAAAGACAGAAACAAGGAGAAGAGTCAGAGCATGCTTTCACATTGCAGTCCTGTCCTGGACTGAGTTGGTTCCACTTATTTTTTCTATTCCCTGCGTGAGCAGTGCCTTCCCTTCCTCCCACATTTGTATATGAATCAGGGTGTCATACATTGCTGATGCTGAAATCCATGTCAAGTTCACAACTACCTTTTGTCCTTACCTCCTTACCAGCCTCTCTAGCTTTGACAATATCAACATTGCAGTACATAGATCCCTGGTATATTGAAAAGCAAAAGTGTAAATTTAATGTTTAAAAACCTTTTCAGTCACTGGAAATTCTGCTCTTGCTCTCATTGAGACTGAGATATCCTCCTGAATAAGTAAGACAGGCTGGCCTGTTGATTCTAATAATCCCTTTCATAATTAATCCATTATAATTGTCTAAAAGATAGTTTAAGTGATCACAGAATTTCCAGTTTGCTGCATCATATGGGCACTGCAAACAGGAAGTCTTACACTGATTGTGTAAAAGTGTTTTTAATACTTGTTTATTAAGCCAACATAGTTTATCATTGACATTTACAAAGCATTTCCTTGGCAGAAATTAAGTCTAGATTGCCATGAGACACATAAAACAGGTTTCTGTCATGAACCATCCTTGGCCCTCTCCGCACACATTTAATCAGCAGAGACACACAGATTTTAGCTGGCCTGGCTTATAGCCACATAACTTTGGAGTAGGGCCCAGTGTTGGAAACCAAACTTTCTAACCAAAGTCAGCTTGAGTGAGAAATCATTAGTTTGTGACTCCTGGAAGACTAATTGGTGTGTATGGAGCTCCATAATAATTTGTCTATATTGATCCTGTCTATGCTGTGTGAATTTCTAATCTAGTAGCTTGGGAATCCCTGTATTTTGCTCTATTTAGCTGTGTAGATGTGCTTGCTATTTGCTGCAGAGCTTTTGCAGTGATGGTTGTTCTGCATAGTTTCAGGCAACGGCATTGAGGAGCAGGAATAAAGAGGGGCTCTAGGGACGATGCATCTGTGATCAGCCAGCTCTGTCAAAATTTCCAGGCAGCAGTACATATGAGAACTTCAACTGCTTGTCTCAGTTATGTGAGTTGTTTTCATTGTGTAGTAAATCTTCAGTATCAGTGTGAAGTTTTGTAATATGTATAAGAAATCTCTTCATATGATTACCTTAATAATACTTTATTGTATGCAATTGCCATTGATTTGGACAACATCCTGGGGTGGCTGCATGGAAGACATTTGTAAATACTTACATAAATGATTATATTTGCATAATGAACAGTAGTCAGGAAAAGTAATCACCACCATCATTTTATATCATTCTCCTTAGCATGGCACAGAGACAACTGTTCCTTCATCAAAGGAGAAATACTGAGTGTAAGAAGGAGATGTGGGTACTTAAGGCAGAAACAAAGCTGATAGTTAGGAGTGCTGTTGTGAAAGGGTCTGTAAGGAACTGTGAAAGCTTTAGAGACATGCTAAAAAATAGAAAGAATGAGGAAGCTTTCAACTACCCCGAGTGATTTCTAACACATGCCACGTAAAGACTGCACTGAGCAACAAGAGATAGACAGTGATTTAGAGGCCAGATGTTTTTATGAATGAGCTTGATCATGTCACAGCAGTTGAAAATGCTGAAGATAAAAAAGAGAGGGGAGAAGGAGGAGTACCTGGGAGAGGCTGAGGGGAGCGAGGATGTTATAATAGAGATTTATATTGTCACAAGTTGTAGCAATATCGGAATAAAAAGCAGAAGCAGATTCTTTGACCCTAAATGAAAGGCACATCAAGTGGGAAAGGAAACAAAGTAATTCATGCAAGAAGAATTGCTAGCATTGTTGGAAATAAGTTGAGGCCGACATGTTAATCTATAGAGCATTTCTGCTTAATTTTCAAAGCAAAACCTACCTACCACTGTAATAATTTATCCAGCTCTGTAGCATCACAGAGTCATACAATCATTCAGGCTGGAAGGGAACTCACAATGCCTCTACTGCAACCTTCTGCTCAAAACAGGGTCTATGACAAGTTAAAACCAGGTTTCTGAAGGCTTTGGCCAGGCAGGTCTGTAAAACCTGCAAGGACAGGGGTTATGAAATCTTTCTGGGAAACCTGTTCCGATTTTTCATACTGACTTTTTTTGCCTCCCACCATGCACCTCGGTAGAGAGCCTGGCTCTATCTTCTCAGGAACTTCCACGCAGGTGCTGCAAGGCTGCTGTCAGGTTCCCCCAAGGCCATCTCTGCTCCAGGCTGCACAAGCCCAGCTCCCTCAGCCTCTCCTCTCAGGGCAAGTGCTCCAGCCCCCTGAGCATGTTGGTTCCCTCCACTGAACTCACTCCAGTTTATCCTAGAGTCTTTCCTGGACAGAGTATACCAGAAGCTGTCTAACAAGCGCTGAGTAGAGGGGAACAATCCCTTCCCTATTAGCACAGCCGAGGATGCTGTTGGCTGTCGCTGGTGCCAGGGCTCACTGCTGGCTCAGGTTCAGCTCACTGCCCACAAACTTCATGAGGGTTTATTCTGCCTCCTCCTCCTGTTGACTAATAAAGATACTATACAGAGCAGGTCCCAGGATAGTGTCCTGAGGTGCTTCACCTGCTTCAGGCGTTCAGGCATTCAGGTAGAGCACAACACATTGGCCATGCATGGGCTTGACAACTCAGCCAGTTTCTCACCCAGCTGGTAGTCTCCCAACCTAGACAGTGATATGTGTTTTAGTGCTTGAGTTGCAGACATGAGAATTGATGTTTAATGCACCTGTCAGAGAGCATCTGACGAGCAAGGAGCAGTGCTCTTCTTGCTGAGAACAGTTTGTGGTAAGTGTAAAGACACAACTGGGAGTTGTAGGTTTTGAGGCAAATGTGAGTAAAGTAAACCTCTTTACCGGTCCTAATGATTTCATGGGAGTTTTGATTGCCTGCGGAAGGACATAAATTGGCCTAAACCAAAGCACCTTAATCTTTTTAAGTAACTATCAGAAGCTGTCAATCACTGCAGTCCCTCCATGGGGCTTCTTAGTCATAAAATGGAAAATGGCCAAATATATCTGTTCTTTTATAACTAGTTCCAGTATTTTTCATGTCAACACTGAAATGCAAATGAATGCAAATGTTATTGCAAGTTCTGTTACATTTGAAAACTAAGTGAATATACCATGGATGGCATTGCACATCATGGGAGCCACTCTAACTGAACAGGCTGTTAGGGGAAATGTTGCTGCATGCAATCGAGATGCTCTGCTGCTGAACTCTGCCCAAAAATATGATTGCATCTGTCAAGTGGAGCTGAGACAAAGTCCCTGAAGCCAACGCAGACATTTTCTTCCTTCAAACCTTTCCCATTACAGCTGAAATTTCACTACATCACTCTAAATGAAAGAAGGGGGAAAAAAAGTCTCTGGTCTTACTTATACTCAATCTTAGATCCCTACTTCATAATTGACTGTGCTGGTTTTGGCCGGAATAGAGTCAATTTTCTTCAGAGTAGCTAGTATGGGGCTATGTTTTGGATTTGTGCTGGAAACAGTGTTGATAATACAGGGATGTTTTTGTTATTGCTGAGCAGTGCTTACACAGAGTCAGGGACTTTTCTGCTTCTCACACCACCCCACCAGCGAGTAGGCTGGGGGTGCACAAAAAGTTGGGAGGAGACACAGCCGGGACAGCTGACCCCAACTGACCAAAGGGATATTCCATACCATATGACATCATGCTCAGCATATAAAGCTGGGGGAAGAAGGAGAAGGGGGGGGCATTCAGAGAAATGGTGTTTGTCTTCCCAAGTAACCATTACACTTGATGGAGCCCTGCTTTCCTGGAGATGGCTGAACACCTGCCTGCCGATGGGAAGTAGTGAATGAATTCCTTGTTTTGCTTTGCTTGCGTGCACGGTTTTTGCTTTGCCTATTAAACTGTCTTTATCTCAACCCACGAGTTTTCTCACGTTTACTCTTCTAATTCTCTCTCCCATCCTCACCGGGGGGGGAGTGAGCAAGCAGCTGTGTGGTGCTTAGTTGCTGGCTGGGGTTAAACCGCGACAGTCCTTTTTGGCACCCAATGTGGGGCATGAACCCACATCCCTGAGATTAAGAGTTTCATGCTCTACCAACTGAGCTAGCCAGGTCAGTAAGAGCAAATTGTGCCTGACAAATTTGGTGGCCTTCTAAGATGGGGTTAGAGCATTGGTGGATAAGGGAAGAGCAACGGACATCATGCACCTGGACTTGTGCAAAGCATTTGACACTGTCCCGCGTGACATTCTTGTCTGTAAATTGGAGAGACATGGATTTGATGGATGGACACTTGGTGGATAAAGAATTGGCTCGATGGTCACACTCAAAGAGTTGCAGTCAATGGCTCAATGTCCAAGTGGAGACCAGTGACACGTGGCGTTCCTCAGGGGTCGGTATTGGGACGGGCACTGTTTAACATCTTTGTTGGCAACATGGACAGTGGGATTGAGTGCACCCTCAGCAAGTTTGCTGACGACACCAAGCTGTGTGCTGCAGTCGACACGCTGGAGGGAAGGGATGCCATCCAGAGGGACCTTGACAGGCTTGAGAGGTGGGCCCATGCGAACCTCATGAGGTTCAACAAGGCCAAGTGCCAAGTCCTGTACATGGGTCGGGGCAATCCCAAGCACAAATACAGGCTGGGCGATGAGTGGATTGAGAGCAGCCCTGCGGAGAAGGACTTGGGGGTGTTGGTTGACAAGAAGCTCAACATGACCTGGTGTCGTGGTTTAACCCCAGCTGGCAGCCAAGCACCACGCAGCTGCTCACTCACTCCCCCCATCCAGTGGGGGAGAGAATCAAAAAAAAAAAGTAAAACTCGTGGGTTGAGATAAAGGCAGTTTAATAGGACATAAAAAAAGAAAATAGTAATGATAATAACAATAATAATGATAATAATATAACAATAATAATATAATGATAATAATAGTAATAAAGAAATTCGAATATACAAAACAAGTGATGCACAATGCAATTGCTCACCACTCGCCAAGTCAGTCCCCGAACAGCAGCCCCCAGCCAGCCTTCCCCCCAGTTTATATACTGGGCATGACATCATATGGTATGGAATATTCCTTTGGCCAGTTTGGGTCGGCTGTCCTGGCTGTGTCCCCTCCCAACTTCTTGTGCCCCTCCAGCCTTCTCGCTGGCAGGGCATGAGAAGCTGAAAAATCCTTGACTTAGTATAAGCACTACTTAGCAACAACTAAAAACATCAGTGTGTTATCAACATTATATTACTACTAAATCCAAAACACTGCACTATACCAGCTACTAAGAAGAAAATTAACTCTATCCCAGCTGAAACCAGGACAGTATCCACCCCTTATTCTATACCATTTACGTCATGCCCAGGTCCCACACTTCCTAATACAATGCCCAGAAAGCCAACCGTATCCTGGGCTGCATCAAAAGAAGCATGACCAGCAGGTTGAGGGAGGTGATTCTGCCCATTTACTCCACTCTCACGAGACCCCACCTGGAGTACTGCATTCAGCTCTGGGGCCCACAACATAAGAAGGACATGGACCTGTTGGAGCGAGTACAGAGGAGGGCCATGAAGATGATCAGAGGGCTGGAGCACCTCTCCTATGAAGACAGGTTGAGAGAGTTGGGGTTGTTCAGCCTGGAGAAGAGAAGGCTCTGGGGACGCCTTACAGCAGCCTTCCAGGACCTAAAGGGGGCCTACAAGAAAGCTGGAGAAGGACTTTTTACAAGGGCATGTAGTGATAGGACAAGGGATAATGACTTTAAACTGAAAGAGGGTAGATTTAGATTAGCTGTAAGGAAGAAGTTCTTTACTGTGAGGGTGGTGAGGCACTGGAACAGGTTGTCCAGAGAGGTTGTGGATGCCCGATCTCTGGAAGTGTTCAAGGCCAGGTTGGATGGGGCTTTGAGCAACTTGGTCTCGTGGAAGGTGTCCCTGCCCATAGCAGGGGGGTTGGAACTAGACGATCTTTAAGGGCCCTTCCAAGCCAAACCATTCTATGATTCTATGATTTAGTGTTTTCCCGAATAATTTTTAGAATTACAGCTTAGCTATGTGGTGTTTTATAGAAACTCTAAACATGTATTGGAAAGAAAATTATTCCAACATGGCTCTGTCCTAAGGACTTTGGCATACAGGAGTGCAACGGTGCATTTTGGTGAAAAAATTAAACTCTCTCTGTCGAAAAAATATGTTTTAAAAATCAAAGCTTAAATTATGTTAGTGAATTAAGGGACATAAATATGAATTGATTCAGATAATTTTTATTCTAAAAATACAAGCCTCTGAATACTCTGTATTTGCACTTAATTTGAGAACTTCTGCAGTGCTGGCTAATTCATTCAGTCTTTCTCAGCTCTTCAAAGTTGCAGAAATAATTGTTGAGGACTTGTACCTACTCTAATCCACTAAAAATAAAAATGATATATGAGTTGGTGAATCTTCGTCCTTGAGAAAAAGGGATTTTCATATTTAGTGTTGAATTTCACTTGTATCCAACCTCATTAGTTACACTTTTGGAAAGACGTGTATTTTGTTTCATATTGTAAGTTATGAGTCTAGGAGCCCTATTAAACCAAGTACTACTGGTTTAAATATAATTCAGATAAAAATACACATCATATAAATACACATTAAGAAGAGAAAACCCACAATAAGATATAAATAACAATGTAATTAATGAATGGAAATTCAAACTGGGAAAATTCAACAGAATTTAATTTTTGCATCAAAATTCTAATGTACTGCTATTCTGGACAGATATATTTAGGCTAACTGCATATCATCCAGTTTAATTACAACACTCATACTTCTCTTATGGCTAAAAATATAGAGAACAGATCAACGTTATAATGAAGTAGATAAGGTATCTTATCAGAGGTAGGAACTATTTAAATTAACTAGTCTTTATCTGTGCTATTAATTTTTGTCTTAATTAATGATCTGCTAAAAATACTACATGGTTCTTTTATGGTAATGATGGTGATTTGTATTCATGTGTCCTTCTGTAGTAGAAGATATTCTTTGCTTTTTCCAGCAGATGTAGGAAAGCATACAAATGAAAACACTATGACTTTATCTGAACATATGGGAGAAATGACATAGCTGCATTTCTCACGACTGTATTTGGTGTGCTGGAAATTACGTTATACTTGATTTATTAGTTGCACTAAATAGGTGGCCATTAAAAGGTCAGATCCCCAAATGCAGTACTTTGGCACTGAGGACAGTGCAGCTAGGTTGACCTACCTTAGCTATGGATCTGGCCCACGGTTCAGAAGACTGAATACTCCAGGTATTCAAGGTTATTCTCTTTATTCAAGGTTATGAGTGGAACTCAAATTCACTTTTAAAAGACAAAATCATTTAGAAGAGGAATGGCTGAGTAGAAAGGAGGAGGGGAATAAGAAATTTAAACAAGCCAGATGTGTACAAGCATTTGCAACTCAATAATGCAGACATGTACTCAATGGGATTTTAAAAGCATCAAGAACCAAGAATTCAGTGTTTAAAACTATTGTCTAAGTGCCTATCCATAACTTGAGCTATTTTCTTATTTAAATCTGAGCATCGAGGTAAACCATATATAATTGAACCAGTTGCTTACAGAAATATCTTGAACATTTAGAAGGGTATTGGAGTGGTCAAGCTACTATAAACATGTGTCAGGGAAAAAATTTATAGTAGAGCTAAAGCAGACATACTCACTGGTAAAATAACAGTACCACATTAGTGACACAATTGGGAAAAAGAATTCCCTTAGAAACTGATGGGAGTTTTCTTTCCTTTTCAGTGGTCACTCAAAGTAATGATTTTTTGTTATTGTTGGGGGTTTTTTAAATATGTTATTCTTGACACGTGTTAGCTATTGTACATAGATCTAAGACAATTAATAGAAATCTGACTGTAAATTCAGGAGTAGAAAAGACAAATCAATTATTTCTTAGAAATAGCTTATGACTAGCTCACATTTACCGTGACTTTTTTTTTATTGACACAAGCACTTCATCAACGATAAACAGTTTTGTCAAATAACTTCAAGGAGATATCAGAACTGACAATTTCTGCTACCGAATTTGCATCTTAATGAAGTTTCTGATAATGCAGCCCACTGCTATTACAGTGTCTGACTGGAAGTAGCATATTTTATGTTTGCTGCTCAGCTCTGTTCTGTAAAACACTGCAGGGAAGGAGGGAGCTGCGAGAGACAGCAGCTAGGCTCAGAAAACAAACAGCTGAGGGCAGAAAACACAGCTGACCTCTCAGCTTTTAAATTAGAGGCTTGATAAAAGTGCCTGGCAGGTGCCTCCACAGTTTGTCCCTCCTCTTGGCACCCAGCCTGCCTGTCCCCCTGGCAGATAGGGTGCTCCAGGGACAGCTCGCTGTCCAGGCATCAAAGACAAGACCGAATCCTGCCCTCTTCAGTGAAGGTGCTCACAGGCTGACCACGGCTCACTACTCCAATCTCTTCTTTCAATCCTTTGTCTTTTGCGGACCAGACTCTCTTGCGCTGCCCAGCCATGCAACTCAGCTTGACGGTAATGCTGTCATTTGATGCTTTTACTCAGGGCATCATTGCAGCAGAGTTAGCCTCTCACTGCTTATCAGTCATACTATCAAACTCCTACTTAGACTATCTGGTTTTAGACCATCATATCACTGCTTTTAACCTCTTCTGTCCACATGTGAAAGACTAGAGCCAGAGGAGGCACATGCATGAGCATCTTTCTCAAAGCAGTGCACAGAGGTAGTTAGACTTTGCTTCTGGCTCCCTGTGTTCATGAAGGCAAAATGGGTCAGGATCAGAGACACACACACTCCCCTGCAACTGCCCCTGCTCTGCTTCTCCCAGCATCACCCAGAAGATTAAGGGCAGGATTTTTGCCTGAGCAAATTTAAGACCTATGACTGACAATTCATAGAAAAGTAGGGAAAAAAAAATACCTGCACAACAGGCATAAGCTGATGATAAACAACTCAAATGGTATTTTACCAGAGTATTCATTCTAATGTGAAGCTGCTTATACAGTCAGTGTTTTCTCTTTCTCTGCACCTCTTCCCTCATGTCCCGTTTTGGCATATTGCTTCCCTGGCTTAGGAAGCGTCTGTGCACAGCAGACTAGCGGTGCCTTTGTGGCTAGAAGGGGAGGACTAGAGAATACAATAATGTGGAAGCGCTTGCTAAAATGGGCTGCAGGCTAGTCTAGGAGGCCCAAGAGACAGCTGCTGCTTCCAACAAAACGATTAGCAGATATTACACTATAAGCACTACAGTGCAGCAAAAGTTTTTTTTCTAGAAGCCTGACACTGAGAGGAGAAGGTGAGCAAAATTGGACCTCCTTTCTAAAAAACAAAAGGATCAGTCAAAGGTGTACAAGAAACTTACTTAGAGAAGTTCTTGGCCTGATAACTTCAGAAATCTTGCTACACTGGAGATAATTTGCACTTGAAACTTAGTATGAAATGAAAAGTCAGAATGGGTTTTGTGGTGTTGAAGACCCACCCTCTGCACACTTGTTGTTGGCCAGACTAGCGAGCTCCTTGCCCCATGCACTCTGCAGATACCTTCTTAAGCACTTGTCTTTTGTCAGACAGACACCTGCCAAGCACAGGTCCGGAAAGTGGAGCTGCAGGCTCCATTTGACAGCAGGCCACCGAAAGCTTCAGTGTGCAACAGGGAGCTGAAGCTTCCTTCACTGCCAGAATACCAGTTAGCTTGTAAGAAAGAAAAGCTATTTTCTTACACAGTGACGTGGGGAAAGGATGTCTGGATCAGGCGCATATATCTGGATGAGAGCAGAACTTTCTGAATTTTTCTCAGTCTTAGTATTCCACTGAAGTAAACACATTATATTTTGCATCAAAGGAGCACATAAGACTTACAAAAACTCACGTTATCATCTGCTTATATCAGTGTGTTCTGATGCTGAACAAAATCCAGAGTAAAAATCCAAAGAGTGCTCTTTGGCTATTCCATGTTCAGTTATTTTGATTTAATTTCTGCAACATTGGCAATATCACCTGCTTTTGCCCAGGCAAATTAATTTATTTATTTGCTTAATTTTCATTGCTGCCTTTACCCTACAATTATTGTGTTCGGTGGTCTTGATCCTACATTGGTGTATGTTGACACAGCTCCACCACTTTTCAAGAAAAGTAATTTTTCATGTCCATGTGATAAATATTTGTGTACAAGGCAGAAATGTGGGGCTTTCTTAGCACTCTCAGCAGAAATGCTAAGCAGTGGATTGGCACAGAAATCTCATTCTGCTCATTCTGCATTTGTGCAAGGTGATGCACCACCTCTGGGAACTGGAGGAGCTTGCTGCCGAGGGTGAGCAGCTTCCACGGCGAGACTGGATGACCCACGGCAGCTGGAGAACCAGCTTCAGGGTTCGTCCAAGGGCTCATGGCCCAGGCCACTTGCCGGACTCATTCAGACTGCGGTTACTAGTGGTGCAGGGAGCCTCCCTCACATTTTACTGCTAAATAGGGTGGCTTCTGCTGCCGCCAGGAGAGGGAGCGGCAGTTAGCTAACACGTAGCTTTCCAGGATGGTGCTTACCTGACCTTTTGAGTTACTACTGAGACAAAGGAGAAGAGGAGGAAGATGGAGGTGTGGGTTTTTTTTTCCTACAGCGCACTATAAGCATCAGCACTTGCCAGCCGAAAAGAGACAAGCAAAGTGTTTTAACTCCAAAATAGGTAGCACACACGATATGCAATAAAAACACAATCTCCCCAAGCACCTGTGAGACGAGTGGGATGGTGCTGCAGGGAATGGGCAGGGACAGGACAGCACTCTGCCCTCCTCCGCTCCAGCCGTTCTCCTGGGGTCACTCCCGTCCCTGAGGTCGGCTCTAGCTTGCAGCGTGCAGCTATCTCAGCGAGACACTCGTTTCTCCTCTGCAAACGCCATTTATCTTTCAGCTTGAAGCAGAGCATCACAACTGGATGTCGTTTGAGACTTCTCTGGAATAAGAATTTCTTGTACCGTGTGCATTGAACTTGATTTTTACCAATGCTCTGTATCTGCCCTGTGTAGAGAAAATTAATTCACATTGATTCCCAATGAAGGAAGAAGTCAGTATGAAACAAAGAAGCCTGGAAATATCTGGGATTTTCTCTCAGAAAAAAAAAAAAATTAGGCTGAAATCTTCTCACGTTGCTATGCCCCAGGTAGAGCAACCAAAACAAAAAAATTAGAGATTTAGCCTTCTCCGCAAGTATATTTCAGAGCCCTTTCTAAACCTTTCTATGGCCTAGCATATGCTACAATAGAGCAGCATATTAGTATTATGGCAAATAATTCAATCTTTTTTTTTTTTTACTATCCTATGCTCATTTATAAACCACACATAAATTGCAGCATATTTACATGACACCTCACAACAATTTGTGGATTAATCCTGTGCACAGTAACTTGTATGTCAGTCATAGCTAGACAGTTTAAAATCAGCACAGTTAATGTTTTATGCTACAGCACCATCTACAGTAAGGACTGAAATATCCTGTGGTGAAGTTTGTATTTTATCAGATGTTAAATCTTACAGTAGGCTTGAATTTACATTTGTCTGTGGATTTTTTATGTTATTCCCAATTTGCAATACTGAAACTGCTTATTTTCTGATTAATGGATGATAACCTTTGCTTTCTTGTCTGTTCTTGTTCTAAGTCTGCTTCACTTTATATTTTATAGGCTAACTTTTGTACTTTTTAATTTTATAATACTGTAGTCTGTGGTAACTCTTTCTAATTATATAAAACATAGGAAGTACTTAGATTATATCAGATGTTACAAATAAAACAGAGATCTGCAACTTAAATCCTGAATTATGTCACGTGTTATGTTTCAAGCTCAAGTCTCCGCGCTTCCTTCTTTTGTCACAACAGGTAGGTATTTGCTGCCAGACGAATTAGCTGCCCCACTGTGCCTGGATCCTGGTCCACCGGTCATCCACATATATGTTAGTTCACTCGCAAGTTCTCACTCGAAGGAACCGATCAGCTTCATATGAGCACAATCCCTGGGTGTTTTGCTTGTTCATTGTTCTGAGGAGAAGGAGAACAGAAAAAATAATGTTTTTCTTCCATATCATCCAAGTTTCTGGAAATATCTTATCTCTAGAGGGCACTATCATACAAAATATCTTTCAGTCTGGTTGACGATATTTATCGTCCCTCCCCTCAAATCCTTGTAATTATACAACATCACTGTATACTTCATTGTATACATTTAAATTTAGAATTTCTGCCAAATGTGCAAACTCTGCTGGAAGTGTCTGTAGTTTAATAGGACATTTTTAATTCCCCTTTGCTTATAATCTTTTCCTTTATTTTTCTTTTTCTATAAATCTTACTTAAAGTACAACAAATAATTTCCCTAAATGTTGGAATTTTTTTTGTTACTGACTTATAGCAATTTGCACTGTGGGATCCAGGGAATCTACTCTTCCCTCCCAAATGCTCCAAACTTTAAAATTGTACTAGGTGACCAAAAGAAACTTATTGTAAACCTGTAATTCTTTATTGCTTACTATCTAAGTGGTAGAAAAGCTAACACTTGCACAAATCAGACCAGGCACTGGAGTGCATGAGATAAAGTCCTTATTTTTTTTCTGTGCTACTATTAGCCCTTTAATTCTACTCTGCAAAGAAAAAGATGTTGCAGGTGAAAAAAAGTGTAGGACAAGGGGGGGCAGGAAGTATGGGAAATCCCAGGGAAGGACTTTATAAACTTCTCCCTAGTGTCCCACATTAAAGGACCTGCATGAAATTCTTCTGAACAGTTTCAGCAAACTATTTTTCTTCTGACAGTTTAGCGTATCCTTAGTTGATTCACCTCATACTTTCTCCTGTGACAGCACAGGAGTTTGACCTAAGAAACCGGTGGAATTAGAATTACAATCTTACTTAGTTTAAGAGAGGAGGTCTGTGTATGGAAAGACTCTGTTGTAAGTTGGAATAATGGCTCCTCACAAGCAGACTTCACAGTTAATAACTTTACCTCCTGAGTGTCAGAAAAGTATTGGCAGAGCTAACGAGGAGCTGTAAGAGCTGTACTGGTGGCCTAATGCAGATTCATAAGTGGAATAATTCCTGAAGGTACATGTAATGTAACACACATCTGAAACGGTAAAGCAGCTGCTCCACAGTTTGCTCCTTTTTTGCAAGAACCTTAGCAGAAAGCTCAAGGGTTCATGAATGAGAAGCCAGCTCATGCTTCCTGTAAACTGGGCAGGGCAACAGAGACAGCTAAAAATTCCCAAATTGTCTATAGTTTCTAATTTCACATGACTGGATGTGGCATTTATTTCACTTTTTCTGTTTTTTTAACAAATGCTGAGTCAGTTTCAATACTTTTCTCAATTGTAAATTCTTCCCGAGAGTGCTATTTCATCTTTATATCTCTTCCAGATCTAAAGAAATGGTGGCCTTTTGTACACTAAGAGTGAGAGGAGTTTATTATACACAGCCTATTCACTTAAAGACATAAAGTTTGAGACAATTAAAAAGCATTAGACTGTCTGGTCTGATTTCCCATGTCTGACACACCATTCACTTTTGTACAGTTACCCTTGTATTAGATCCTATGATTTATGATAAATCCCATAATTTATGCTTAAACAAAGTTTGAAAGCGGTTTTCTGATCTGTTCATAGCTGAACGTCAAATAAGAAAACAGCGAGGACCCTATGCTTGACTGGATTAAGCCACTTGTCTGTCCTAATCTCGGGATGGTGCTGCCATTTCTGTTTCTACACTCTAGGGTTCTTGCCATATTCTTATATACAGTGTCTCTGGTTCTTCCCCCATCTTTAAATGGGGGTGAGATGTCACTTTAGCTTTAATTCCATTTAATACCTCATTTGTAACATGATTGTGCCTCCCTGGCTGGGAATTAGTCATGATTTGGAGACAGTGGGAGAGGAAATATCCATCACTTCGTGGGTAGTCAGCTCCAGCTGTTAATGGTACTGTGTCTTGTTTTGAATGCAAGTTCTCTGACTTCAGGTTTCACTTGCTACTTCTTGTTGTCTTTCTCTGCTGCATGTTTTCTCCTCATGGGGATATTAATGTTCTGTTAAAAAGTCATGTGTCAGACTTTTTTTTTAATTAAATAAACTGGAGTTTTTAATACTCACAAAGTATTTTCTTTAGTCGTCAATTGATTTTTGTGACTCTTTTTGCACTTCTCCAACTTTTTCAATGTTTTTTAGATACTGGATGCGCTGAGTATAGATAGAAGGTAATTTCACTTCTGCTACTCACTGTTCCTTTATTAAATTTTAACCCAGGATCACATCAGCCATTTTTGAAACAGTAGTATCTTGAAAGCCTCTGTTGAATTACTTCTCCTCAAGACCTTTCTGAGAAGCTGTTTTCCAGAACAGAATCTTTCTTTGTTAGGAACAGACTGCATATTGGGTTTTTTACCTTTAAAATCATGTAATAATTTTTAATGAAAAAATCATCATGCAGAGTTTAATCGTAATAGACCTTTCTCACTGCTTCACCAGCTGTAAGAAGTCTGGGCTCATAATACCTCGAGAGAGGCATGAGACTTGTGGCTCTTATTGAATGTGGAACTCAGAGGAAACTGGTTACTGAAAGTCATAGCTGTAGGATCTCTCTTAATACCCTCTGAATCCTGGCCCTGGCTCAGATGCTTTCATGCCTTTGAAAATCTACCTGCGTGCCAATTTTTGTATTGGCTCTATAATGGCAGTGGTCTTGTGGTCCTCATACTACACATACTACCTACTCATACCACAAAATTAGCCCAGTTCCTTTTGATGAGTGATAAGCTGGAGTCTGTACATTCCGAGGGTTTCGAATCATGACTTGCAATTTGCAGCAAAATAAACTGAACTTCCTATGTCATGCAAGTGCTTGCAACTCCTTTTCATCACTATTCATTGTTGTAATCTCTAAACATTACCAGCCATAAATATGAGCAGCCCTTTAACACGTTCTTGTAATTCCAAAAGGCAATTTTTTCCAGACTTTGAATGCAACCTCCCAACACATGGCAAAGCTGTATTCTTGTTTTGGTTTAGTAAATGTACAGAGTCCATGCACACATTTTGTTGTTTCAATATTCTTCCACCTTATCTGTTACAGCATCATTCATAATGCTTCTGACAGTTGTGAAGTATTGTATTTAGTTGAGGAAGTTATTGATTTAATCACCCCCTCCCAGCCTTTCCCAGCAGAATGTGTTCATTAGCAACCATATCATAGATTAGACTAGCATGACAGTTTTGGACACAGATAGCCAGTTTATGATTCAACAGGCCTTAGGAAATGACATAGACATTAAGGCATACACAAAAATAAAATTTTCTAAAATTTAAGCCAAAATTGTCAACAAGAAAAACAAACAGCCATTGCTGAGACGGAGAGTAGCAGCTTTTCTGAATGCAGCCAGTGGCCTTGGTGATGAAAAATATACAGGCAGCATAGTTCACATCTCAAAACAAGAAGATGATGTGGGGTAGGAAACCCTGGCGACATCCAGTCTGATTCTCTTTTGCCTTATTTTTTTCTCCTAATGGTTTCATACTGTAGTTCAAAGGTGAATGATTATTTGTATCACCAAAAGTTCATTTTGCTGACCAAGATGCAAAAATAAATGTGTGAAGATGTCCTTTGAAGAAAAGGATTCAGACTTCCCTAACCAAGTAAGTTTTGGGGTTGAGGCAGGGAGCTAAGTGTATACATGTGTATGCAGGGGTTGTACAAATGAATTGCTTAAGATAGCCATAGCCGTGCACTTAGAGACAAAAATAATGCAAAACACTCCTTTTGAGTTTTTCAGCAGTCTTATTTCAGATGCTAAAAGTAATCAATTGTGAGAACTTGAAATCAGCGGTGAATAAATCTATTGATTCTTATTTCAGGGGAGAAAGCCATATCGTTTGTTTTCTCTCAGATATTTATGTGATCATGTTGATTCTCTGTGCATGTGTCCTAAAGTTTTCCTTTTCCTCAGTGGCTTCTCTACTATTGGCAAAACAGACAGATTGATATGATGGAGAGAAGAGGTTTCAAAGAAAAGTAAGCAGGGGTACCGCTGATAAGAAACTGAGGCAGGGGAAATGGAAGGGGTCTGTGAGCACTGTGGAAAGAGCACCGACACCACAACTGCAGAGACCAGCTTCAGTTGTCCTACCACTTGGGGTACAGACTTGCTAAGGTAAAAAAGCAAGTGAAGGGCAGCCTGCTAAATTTTGCTGAATGTTGTGACTAACCAGGAAACCAGGAATGACCGATGGCACTATACTTTCATTAGCACAGGCCGGAGAATGACTGAAAATCACAGCAACATGGTGGCAGCAGCTCAGTTTTTCAAGGACTGCTGCAAATACTACACTCAGGCATGGCTTGTGCAGATGCCTCCAACCTTACGGTGCCCTGAAGCTAGGGGTGTGTTACCCCATTTTCAGGGTGGTGTCATGGGCTTCTCGTGTTCCTTGATGACACACAACAGGCTTAGCTGTGTCAGGAGCCCGTGACCTGCTCCTACTCTGCTATGTGACCCGCCAGTTGCTGCTGCTCCATCCTATGACCAGTGCCTTGGGTTTCACACCACGTGGAAGAAGGAACTTGGAGAGGTGTGAAGTGTTTTGTGCCCACAGCTGATGAACGTTGTGATGTTACTGCTGTTATGTATGATCTGATGCAATGTGTACATTTCCATCTAAATGACTTTTTGTGCTAAAAACGGAGCTTTCTCACCTGTTACTGTCACAGGAGGAAACACCAGGCAACACCAGGCTAACACCAGGCTACTCTTAATTTATTAAGTGGTCCAAGCAAGGGATGAGCTGTGTTAGAAAAAGCTTTGCCTGGACACACACACACAGACACACATGGAGTCACCATGCCAGTGAGTTGTCACAGCCCATGCTGGGGTAAGATGGCACTTGCCCCAGCTGGCTCAGTGTTGGGTTCTGGACAACAGCGCAGCTCCAACACAGCAGTCCCACCTCACGTCCTATGCTTCCACAATGACTTCAGAGTCCACGACAATGCTTCCCCCAATCTCTGTTACTGGGAGCGGGGGTTATAGACAGATGGTGGCACAAGCTGTTAGTCAGGTTGGTCCATGACGAAATCAAGGTATCCCCTTCCAGCAGTTTCAGGTATAGCTATATATACCTATATAATGGAATTGAACAAAGAGTAAATCATCATTGTCTTTCAAGACAGTTATGATTAATAACTGTCTCATCCTAACTCATAATAACTCATCTTTATAATAAAGTATTACTTTGGTATACTTGAAGATGTATCACAGTATTTCTGCCATAATATTTTCTCTCATTAATCTGTATTTTCACAAAAACACCTCAGTGTGTCCTGCATGGGCTCTAACTTCTGCTGAGCAACAGCATTGGATAGACTGCTAAGCTTGTGGTGACTTCCAAACTTGAGGTCAGATAGACAGAGGAGGGCTCATTTTACTTTGCAAGATGTGTAAATACATTGCATTCCCAGTACAATATTTATACCTTATTTTATTCTGAAATTGTTTAGTTTTAGCTGACAGTCACTGGACACCTTTATGCCTTTGTTTGCAAGATTAATGACCCATATACTCTCAGAAATCACTTTCCCATGTAGGTACTTACAGACTTTGGTTCAGTTACTTCCTAGACTTAGAGTAAAGATTGATATTAGCTGTCTTAGCATTGCTTTACGTTGTAAGTTCATGTCCAGTTTGGTATCTACCACAATCAGGCTAATTCCCTTCCGAGTCAGTGATGTTCAGAACATATTCCCCAATGTGTAAGTAACATCCTTAGTCTCTAGAATATAGCCTCAAATTTCCTGCATTAAAATACATATTATTCAAATGAGCTCAGCTGCCTGCACAACCAAGTTTTTTCTGGAAAACTTATTTCCTTTACTATTATTTTTAACTCTGGCAATTTTTTGTATTATATACAACTATACCAGCAAGGTTTTATATTGCTAATAGTTTTCTTCGGGGTACTAAGAGGCCAATAATATACTCTTGAAGAATCCCACTTGAAACGTACCTATTGGATAATGATTAACCATTAACACTTATCTTTTAAGGATCTGTAAGATAACTATTTCAGTGTAGACTTGAAATTATAGTGTTAAACTTTTTATCCAAATTCTACGCAAAGCTACATCAACTGACTTCTAGTATTCTAAACATATTCCACCAAACCCTTCTTAAGTCAAATCTGTAATCATACAATGAAAATTTGGTTTGGCTAGGAGGATCTAATAGCTATATAAAAATGTTGAGGGGTATTAATTAAGTTACAATCCTTTAATCCTTTCTGAAGCATCATGCATCAACATTTTCATAAGAACTGTATGAATATAGATAGAAAATATAGGAAGTGGAGGTCATGTCAAGATATGTCAACTGTTTTTATGAATATTTTTCTACTTGCCTCATTTCATTAAAAGGAAATGTAAACAGGAAGGTACAATTTGGAGGAATATAGTTTAGAGGAACTGCAGATGACTGGAAGTGTAGAGTGGGGCCTATCCAGTCAGACCAAGTCAACATGAACATGAGTTTTGCAAGGAGATTCCTTTTTTGTTCCTGGAAATCTTGTCAGGGCAAAATATTTGCTCAGTATTTGTCCAGGATTTCTAGACATCTCTCAGCACAGCAGGAGCTCTGGCCATAATGTCTGTAGATCAGATATGCCTACTGCAAAACCTCAGACCATCATCACAGGATCAAAATGTCCAGTCTTACAGATCTGATCTTGATCTACTGAACATGTGTCATATCAAAATGTCTGGATATGTTGGAGTTACTGCAGATTTAAAAGAAAGTTACAGTACATGTAGAGTATGTCTCATGCTTCCTGGACATGTTTGGCTCTCTGATGTGCTATATATAGCACACTTACACATACTTCTGGGCAGGAAATTTAAGCAGAACTTTGGACTTCTTGATGTCAGCCATGTGGTCTTAATATTCCTTTGTGGGCAGGAATTGTATGAAACCGTTACCAGAAGATTTTGCTTGCAAATTCCCAGGAGGCAGTTGCAATACGATATACTCCAATGATCCTGGACAAAAGAACAGATCTTGGAAGCCATGACCTGTCAGTTCAAGAGAGCCACCCTGAAGCTTTAATCTGCATCAGCAAATTACCAGACTCCCCATCCTCAGTGGACAGAAAGGTCACATTTTCATTTTCATATAAGAGAGATGCTAATGAAATATACTTATGATACAAAGGTAGAATGCATACCACAGAGCCAGTGTGACAACTGAGGCACTTAAGTTTTGTGCAAATGGATCTGAATATTGGGCACACAGCACCAGTGGGGAAACACAAGCTACTTGTCTCAAGGGACATGCTTAAATTCTTTCTGCAGTCAGCAGAGAAAGAGCTATAGCTTTGAAGGCTTCTGGAGAGCTATAAAGTAAAATTACACTAAGGTGCTTACCTCTCTTATTGACTTAATTGAAAATGCCTACCACAACTGGCAACCCAAACTGATGGTCTCCTTTAAAGGATATAGCAAAGTGGTCAGAACAGGACAGCTGGGTATGAAACTCTTCCCTTTCAGGGTCTGACCCCACTCTTCCAGGAAAATGCCCTAACTGCTAGCTTTTGGGGTTGTTTTCACTCCTTTTATAGTTGTGGAGCCAAAAATGCAGGAGTAAAAAGCGGTGAGACAAGGAGAGCAGACAGGAGGAAGCCCAACTCTCACCTGCAGGGGAAAGACTTGGACTTTTTGTCCCTGCTCTGTCACACTAACAGAGGTCTGTCATGCCAAGAGGGGAAAAAAAGATGTTTGTGGGTGAGAAAAGAAAGATTTTCAGTTACTGATACTGAATAAGAAACAGATCAATGCTGACTTTGGCCCACAGTGTATAAGATATTCATCTCCTCAAAAGATAAAATCATTGAAGTCCATATAGCAGAGCAAGGCAGTGCTGCAGTGTTTGAAAGGCGCCTGTCAGACAAACTGTCAAAGTTATTCCATTAATTTTATTCAATGTCTATTAGAAAGCTGGATTACTTTCTCAATAAAGTGAGATATCTTTCAATTAATTTATACTGCTGTTAGCAAAATCCTCTAGGGATTAGTCCTGAAATTGACTTATATGAAGAAGTTCTATAAAGAATGCATATGAAAACTCAAGCAAATTTAGCATTTAATTACCGCTCATAACATGACATTTCACAGAGGTGACATTTTATTGCTTGCTGTCATAGTGCAAGGCTTTGTGCTCGCTCTCAACACAGGTGTAAATTCAGTGTAATTCCTGATAAGTACAAAGAGTTGATAAAACCCTCAGGTCACAGCCACTCTTTTCTGCTCTGCATCTTTTAGATCACTTAATTTCCATATTTTGCACTTCTGATTCCATTTCTGTAACAAAGAGTGAGGAAAACAAGCTTGTGACATAAGCATGAGGTCTGCAATGAGAACAAAACCCTAGGGAGCCTTCAGTGATGCCACACAGACATACATAACAGCATAGTCCTGAAAAAATACTTCAATACAACCAGCTTATTACCAGTGCTATGTAGATCTAAGTTTGTTCCACTTACATACAAAAGGCCTACAGCCTAAAATATTTCATATAATACTGGTTTGCTAAAAACCATATCCAGTTACTTTTTAAAAGCAGTGACATTACAGTTGATGTCTGACTAAACTAAACAAAATGTCAAGCAGATTATGAGTCCTTTGGCTGAAATTTTTAATTAGAAAATGGTAACTCACTCAAATTGAAACTCTGTAAAGGAGTGTCCAGCTCTAGTGAGATGTTCTCCTGGTGGGGAATCTGATGTCCAGAGTAGCACCTCTGTGCTAGGAAGCTTGATCCTGAAACAGTAGCTGGGACACTTGCTGGGTCTCTGGCCACAGGAGGCGAAAGACATGCATTAGTAGAGTAGTGCAAGGAAAACTGCTCAGTTCACATGGTTTGAATCAAATCAGGATCAAAGCAGTTTATTCATTTGTTAATGACACAGAAATTACTGGCAATCAGTAATTCAGGATCATTGTCAGCAATACAACAGATAAACCACAATACTAGACATATACAAAGCGTCAATAAATACCTAGGAATTTCTGAACACTCTTTTATAAAAGATTCCAAAAAGTTCTAATCCCACCCCAACACATACACACCCCCACACAGAGTGATGTGCACAAGTGCTCCCTGTCTGTGGCCATGCAGGGTTACATGTGCACCCCCTCTCCTGGGACAGGGGGTTCCCCCCTTTGCACACTATACATTTTTATCTCCCACTGAAGATGTGGGTGCTCCAGCTCTGCATGTGACCCTGCAGCTCCCCACAGCCTGCTGGGGCTGGTGCAAAATCCCCCCAGGGTCCCATAGGCACACCGAGACATGGGTCCCTATGTGTGTGTGTCTCCCCCTCCCCAGGCTGGGCACAAGCGGCTCGTGGTGGCTGGCGGGAAGGCTGCAACGCTGCAGGGCAGCTCCTGGCAGTGCCACACCAGGCTTTGCCTCATGTGCTTTTCTTACACCTCTGTCTCCCAGCTAAAAAATATTCAAGGAGTCTTTTACACTTCTTTTCAAGCTGACCCTTTTTATGATTGAAAAGTCCCCAGGCAAACGCCTGGTTACTCTTTAACCTGGCTGGTGGTCACCTTCCTCTGCAGCAGTACCAGTCTGCAGGCAAACACCCCCACAGGCAGTTTGGAGTAGTCCATTCACACATCCAGTTTTCAAGCACTTGGGCTTGTTGGCTTTTGGATGTTTGGGTTTTTTTTATCATTCCCCAACTGCAATCAATGATTTCATCTGTTTGGATCTTTTAAGAGATTTAATGGTTTGGTTGCAAGTGGTAATCAAAAGTTTGAAAAGGAATTTGAAACTAGGTACTTAATTTTTATATTCCTGAAATGAGATACCTTAACAAAACCTGTTTTCAAAGACGTGCCACAAGGGGTGAGAGATAAAGGCATATCCGATTGCTGCCTAATACAAAGTTATAGGCAAGACAGAGCCAGGCTCTTCTCAGAGGTGCTCAGCAAAGGTGCTCAAGAAGCAACAGTTATCAGTTGCAGCAAGGGAAACTTCAAGTTTTTATTTGCATATAACAACTCCCCATGAAAGTGGTTAAGCACAGGTTGCCAGAGGGCTTGTGGTATCTCCATCATTGGAGATTTTCAGAAATTGACTGGACAAGGCCATGAGTAACCAGAACTAACTTGGAAAGCAATGTTGCTTGGAAAAGGAGTTTGGATTATATGACCTTTGGTAATCTTTTCCAACCTAAATAATTCTGTGATTCAGCACTTCAACCTTTCACGTACTTAGTGCCCTCCTAAGGATAAATGCCTGATTACTGCAAGCAAGTCCGCAGTCTAGTCTGGCAATTAAAACACTCATGAGGAACACTGCATCTAAAGTAGTAAACTACTTAGTGCACAAGCACTAAATTGGCAGAGTCTGGACAAATCCATTCTCTTAAGTTCTCTTAAACACCAAAATAGATGGGTGCCATTGATTTTAGGACCCTGTGAAATATAGAAAGGTGAGCTTAACACAAGAAAGGGTGAGATACTAGAAAATGTGTGTATATCTGTGCTAACTGCATCACTATTGGGAAAGAGCAGTAATAATTTGATAGCCTGAGTGTAAATGTTAATATCAGTGTAACTGACCTAATAAAAATATTGCCGACTTTAGAGTAATAACAAAGTATTGACTCCATATAGAAGGTGTGTTTCTTTAGCCCACTTTATTCACACAGGGTGCAGCGTGGTACGCCACCCTTGAGAACCAGTTGCTGAAATTTGGATGTAATAATTGATGGCAACGAAGGTTGTAATGGGGAATGCATCATCTGATCAGGGTAAACAGCTGGTTTGAACCCAGGATTATGTGCAAAAGTCCAAGACAGCCTGGGCCATAGGCATACATAGGAAAAAAATTAACCATAGAGCCCATGAACCTCCAGTGTCCTTGCTCACCAGCACAGGCATGTGCCTCTCTCCTCTATGGGCATTCAAAGCTACATTCTCCACTTCCTTTGTGAATGCCTTAGACAGTGATTGACAGAATAAGTACATCTTCAGCTCTGTTTGTTGAAAATTGTTAGGAAGCCATGAATGTCAGAGCCATGAAAGCACACAAATGAGATCAAATACAAAGTGTTATACTGTCACCTAGTGATCTCGACGCTTAGTTTGATGAGTACGGACAGACTCATGCATGCTCTCCCCAGATCAAATATGCATTCTTCATTGTATTCATTTTGAGACTAGAACAAAAAACAGATATAATCTGGAGAATAAACACCCTACCTGAGGACCTCCAGTCTCCTCTCCGAAGGGAGTGCCCTAGCTGTTAGTCTGTTTTGCAGAAGTAATGCACTGCTTCTCTTTCTCAGATGATACCATCTGTGGTTGCTTTGCTGTCTGCTGAACTTTGTGCTTACTATGTGGCAAGTAGTGCAAAAAGATCACACCTAACAGACCCTGCTTTCCCCAGGGTTTTAGTCAGCTCTTTGTCTCAACTCTGAATCACAACATAGATGAGGCAGGAACTAAAAAGACTTTGTTGTATGTTTGCATGCCAGGGGAACTTTGCAGCGCCAAATGCAAACACTAACTACAAGTACGTTCTGGAGATCAGATTTTTCAAATTGCTCTTCTTGGTGCTGGATCTGAAGCTGGTAGGATTTTTTGAAAGAACTCTGTGTCTGAAAGTTAGATAAGAAGAAACAAATTAGATGCAAAAAAAAAAAATCTGGTGATCATGTTCAGGCTCTCAGAAGGTCTACATAGTCAGAAAAAAAAAAAAAAAAAGGAATCTGTTGCCTAAGCAGGAAACTGTCTTGAGAAAATGTATCTGTAGGAACCAGAACCAGAGTTTTTAAGAGTCATTGGGAACAACCAACACCAAGAGCAGGAAAACTAGAAATATCTCTCAGTAAAACCCCTTCTCACAGGAGTTGGGCTTGCTTTAGCTTATTTTCTTGCTTTGTTTGCAGTTTGTGCTGTAAAAGGTCCAGGTTCAACAGTGAAAGCTCAAAAGAGAATCAGCCCTGACTTTTCTGCCAGCTTTTTGGCTACAAAGTAGCAGAAATTGTAGCACAAACATCCTCAAGCTAGTATAAATCTAGAGCCTTTTCCCGATTTCTTGGCAACTGCTCTACTACTGTGTGAAATAAGCCCTCCTGCTCATATCTCCTTCTGCAGTAAGTGCCTGCTCCCAAAAGAGTAACCAGTGTCTGGATATTAAGCTGTCAGAAGTGCCTGTTATGAATCCTAAGTTGGTCACCAGAGCAGTCACCCATAGGGGACTTTCCAGGTAATAGAGAGGTGGCTTCCTAACCGACGCTCTCTGAAATCACAATCTGGAGACCTGTGGCCAGGTAGGAAGCCTAGGGCCAGGTTAGGTTGCCTGAATCACTTCATGAAAGCCTGGAGTCTGCTTTTTAAGCACTGAAGCATCCAAGTTAAATGTGTCAAGTGGGCAGTGTAAATGACATCTTTTCCTTATCTTTGAGGAGTGTAGGACTTCTGCAATATTTTGTTCCAGTGCAGGACAAGAAAAAAAATTTATTTCACCTATGTAAAGTTAAAGACATAATGTCTTCTTTAAAAGCTCAAAGGTAGTACTACTAGAGTATGTTTTGAATGTATTTCATCCTGACAGTATTCTGCTATACATGGACTCCTTTTTTGCTACGTGGATACCAGGACAGGAAAAAAACCAACAAAAAACTTCTAGTAGTAGAACAGAATTTCCTTGTTCAACAGTGCAAAACCCCTTCACTGGTATATATTTTAGAAGGTGTTTCCTAATTTCCAATAAAGAAAATTTCCTTTTACTTTTCTAAGACCTAGAGTACTTCAGTAGTGTTATAGTAACAGATAAGAGATTACGTTTTCACCTTTCTCTGTAAAATACTATGTGTGGAAGTAAACATGAAAACCTTTGTATTGGCTGTTACTAACACTGAAAATTATCCAAAACTATTAGGAAATTCTAGAGTTAAGTTTCCAATTCTTGTGCTAAATCTTAAGTATCATTTTTATACTACAGCCTTTAATAACATAAGCATATACAATTTCTTCCACAGGATACTACGTCATTCAGCGCACAGGATAGACTGTTAAGCCTGTAGTGAATGAAACTGTTGTCTGTACAAACCCTGCCTTACGTTTGACAGAGTTTGGAAGCTATATAGAAAACAGAAAAATGGGGGCTTAAGGATGAGAAAGGATGGTCTTATCCGTCAGTTGGTTGAGTACAGGCTGGGTATATTTCTGCCTCTGCCAGATGTCCAGCTCCTCAGAAGAGCCTAATTTCAGTGTTTTCTATGAAAATGAGAGTTGGAGAAAGCAGAATTGCTGGAAACATGGTGCAAAGTGGCACTTAAATATATTTATCCATTATTTTTGTATATGTACATACATTATAATAGAACACATTTATAAACACATTAAATATTTATAAATTTTAAATATCTTTATAAATCAAGGGCTTAAATCATAATGTTCGTAATTAGCTGCACAAGTTGTGTGAAGTTTACAGAGTTGATGTGTTAAGCACAAATCAGAAGATAAATCTGTCTATTGCAATACCTTGTTATTTTTAATACAAAATTACCTTCTATTAGAATAATTGTTTCATTTCTAATTTCAGCAACATTGACTATGTATTGGTTTTGGCTCTCCCTATTGAGTACACAGGTCTCCATGAATATTCACAGACAAGACAATGCTTGTACATGCTGGGACACATTTCTTCCCCACAAGGTGGTGATATTACTATGTTATATACTATTTTTGCTTCAGAACAAACTGAAGCAGTTTTATTCCCAAAAGGAAGAAAATGTCATGCCATTTCATGCAGTGAGCAATACAATTTAAGCTCATGTTTATCTAGTTAAAAGGTTAAATGACTTCACCTTCTTCAACATCTGGGATTAAAATGTCTTTTTGTAGCTATCTTTACCTAGAATTGCCTGGACAATAATTTTATCTTATGAAGCAAAGAACTGAGACGCAGAGGAACCAGCTTCTCTGTGTGGTTAGAAGTGTAGGATCTTTTCAGCTAGAGAGAGGACTAACATGTTTCTAAGTGTATTCAGCAGCTCATATCAGGGCTTTGGGGAGCTGATGACCAGTGTGCCTAGATGCGTGGCAGAGAGGATTGGTTAAACTGGGCTGTGGAATGCCAAAGCTCTTTCTTTTATGTAATTGATTAAAAATCCATGTTCATCACTAAAGATTCAAAATTGCTAAATACTTGGATAAATTAACAATTGAATAAGTTTCAGAGTGGTACCTCCTAACTACACGTCCTTAGTGAAGAAACACCGACTGTTGTAGTACTCTTCAAGTGCAAGGACGGAAGCTGGCAAGCTGAAACTGCTCCTCCCAGCCACACCGAGAAATGGAACAGAGAATTCCATATATCACTGTGGTCATAATTCCATGTATCACTGTAGTCATTAAGACAGTAAGTCTGTCCTACTTTAAGTTTATTTTGGAAAGAGAGAGAACTGAATAACTGTGAGCACCACAGCATGGCTAGTATTCCTTATCCACCAAAAATTATCTGCATTAAAGTAGCTGAAACATTGTTAATTGGAAACATCTTTACACTTGAGATGTACAGGGTCATCTTGGACTGTAGTTGCTCAGTGCTTATCGGACAATGTTGCAATTGGCTTTTTATAGGTAGGATCAGTATACTGGTGTTATGGAGTACAACATATTAGCTCAGAAGTGGTGTCTGAAAACACAAATCTCATAGAATCATAGAACAGCCCAGGTTGGAAGGGACCTTGAAAGATCATTTTGTCCAACCTTTCTTGTGAAAGGGAGCCTAGGTGAGATTAGCTGGCACTCTGTCCAATCACCTCTTGAAAACCTCCAGTGATGGGACCACATCCCTGGGGAGGCTGTATCAGCACTCAAAGCATTGTTACTAATATGAGCAAGTACTGAGGGAAAGGTGTTTTATAGATGCAAAGATTGACAGCTTTAGGTCACTCCTCATTTCTCGCTATATAAGAACATTAAACCTGCTAAAAATTCATTGAAATATTTGATTGTTCTGAAGCATCACATTTCTCCTTTAATCAGAGCATTATCTAAAGTGAGAGAATATATCAGATTTTAAGATGTTCACTTTGGTGAAAATATGGGAATGATCAATATCAGACTATGTATAATAAAATCCCTTTCAAAATCTTCAACGTAGCCCAAACCAGTCCTAATATACAGTAAATGAGTGCAACTTCATGGGAAACAAACTTTTGAAAGCCAATGGTAAAACAGCCAAAATCTGCCTTCAAAAACACACACATAATTCACACTGGGGAAATGATGTTCTTAATTACTCTTTTACAACCTGGTTCTTTGGCCACTGCACATATAATAGCAGAATTTAACATTTACATAAATGGAAGCAGACTTTGGCACTGAGTGCTTTCTTCAGGAAGCTTGGTGGTCTGGGAACATTACTGATGTGTCTGTAATCGTGTAAGAGAAATACATTTAAACTCAGCTTAGAGGAAGTATTTTTACTCCAAGCTATGAAATGGACTGTTCATATCAGTCATTTCTAGGATAAAATTATCTAGTGTGAGGAGTGACCTGCTCTGAATAGCATTGCCTCAGATAACAGCTTACAAATGTAGAAAACAACAAAAAATGCAGCAATAATTTGACTGCAGGCAGCTAAGAGAAAAGTCCCATCAAAACTGAGGATTCTGCCTTAATCTAAGAAAAGGCAAATGGAGACATTCTTTGCAAATAAGATGCTTTATATTAAAATCCTTAGCAACCAATTTGTTTTTGCTTTTCCCTTGAATGACATTAAGGAGAGGTTAGATGAGAAAATAATTAACATGCTCATAGTATGCTCTTCTGAAGCTCTTTGTGATCACTATATAATTACTTTTTAAAGCATTTTCTCTGCAGAATGTTTTTTTTTCATTTTCTGAATAAACAGTCTGGTTAAGAGATTTTATTTTGGAAATTGGGAGGAAAAGAGTGCTTTAGTGAAGGAACAAGAAATGTCTTAGTGAAAAAAGAAGAAAGTGAATTAATGATAAACCATTGAACATTGGTCCATTCTACTACAATCAATGTGTGACCATATTTACAGGGGGGAAAGCAAAAGAGGAAAGTAATTTGCCTTAATGATAGTTAAATCAGCTTTTTTTTTATGACCTTTGCTTCTGTGTTGGGAAGATCATAGATTACTGGGCTGTACTGCTTACTTTAGCCTCTGAATCTGTGAATCTTATGATTCATCTTTCTTTTTTTCATATGTGAAAGAGGGTTACTCACATTGCCTGCCATGTACTCATGCCAAGTGCATTTTCACATTAAGACGATGACAACATGCAAATCTCAGCTTCACAATTTCTGTTAGCTGCCTGAGGATTTTCTTTGACACCTTTTTGGCCGTAAGCAGTGTGAAGAGTTGCACACCAAGAACTACTTGGTATTACTTATCTTTTATTCCACACATGCAGTGTTGAATTTCATGGTGTAGGAATTCACCTGCAGAAGCTCAAGACCCTTTCCCTTCCGCTAGGATTTCTAATGACTAAGCTGCCCCGCTCTGGCTACTTCTTGCGTTGTTTCCTTCATCCGGCAAACCTCAACTGAAGCAATGGCAATACTTCCCATCCCACTTCAGTCTCACATCTGAGCTGCTCTTTGACAAGGAAAGAATTTGAGGCTTATATTCCTCCTTTAGCTGAAGCAGTAAATAAACCTAAGTGACCCTAAGTGACCCCCTTCCCCAGGTAAGTGTTTTAATGAACAAAATAGTTATACAAAAGATGGGCATTTTACTCTACCTATATAATCCATTTCCACAGTCTTCCTTTGAAAGCATTATACTTTTGTTGCCCATCAAGCATAGGCACAGAACATGTAATCACTGAGGTCTGGCACAAATTCCTAAACATACTAATGCCTGGAGGTTGCATAGAACCAGCTACAATTTTTGACATCAGTGCTTGAGCATCATGGGAATCCAGTTCATAACATGACCTAGAAAGAGGTCTTAATTATTCTTAGATAATTAAGATAACTCTAAAACATATTTTAATTAGTCAATATGCCTGCCTGGAGTCGTGACTCTGCGCTTAAACTCAAGGGAGCAGAAAAATTTCTACCATAATCCATCTTTGGCAATTTCTGTTGGCTAGCCTTCTCCTCTCAGTGCACAGGGGTTTGGGACTACCATTCTGAATTATACAACCCTTCCCATGCCCTTAGGACTGTAACTCTTGATTCTGGATTGCATTCCAGGGAAAAGTGCTTAAAATAGAGTTGCTACACTGCCTAACTTCAAGATCCCTAAATCCTTTTTTGGCTCTAACCTAACTTCCCATTGAAGTTCTATCTTTTAACATCTAGGAAGACTATGAAACTGAGAATTTCAGATTGTTTGCTAAAAATGCAGGTCTCAATAAGGTTGAACAAATACGTAAGTCTGAATACACTGTGCACATTTTTATGCCTTTTCTTCCAGCTGGAGATTAATTAAATTAATGCAAAATTGTTGCAGTAAAACCTGACACTGGGAACCACATGAGATAATTGCATGTACAGAGCTGAAATCAAGTCCATTTCGATTCCCTAAACTTCATGAGCCTTTTTATTTTCACCCAGACCACTTTGAGGTTTTACACTGAAATTCTGTCTAACTTGGGGTTTTGACATGACACCAAGTGAAATTCTGGTTCAATTTTTAGTTCCATTCAAAGGCCCAAAAAAGGGACTGTATCCTTATTTGCTGTAAACCAGCATCTCTACATTACTTTCAATAAGGCTGTATAAGTTTATAACAACTTAAGAGCTAATCCTAGTGAAGTAAAGCCATGTGGTGAATTGAACCAAAGAAAATGTTCAAATGAGTAAGGCCAGCTGTATAGCACAGGCAGACTCTGCAGATGGGCACTGTGCCAGGCTTCCCCATTAATTGCCTCCCTATGCTTCATTGAAGGAAGTTTGAAGCCAGTCCAAATCTCCTAAGCTCCCCAGCACCACCCCTCTGTTTGTACTCCAGCTGCAGCTTCCAGACACTGCTCTCGCTGGCAACAAAAATGGGAATACACACGAGGAAGTTTTCTAAACAGTACTTTGCGTGAGCTGCAGAAATGGGGCTTAGTCATGGGTAACTCTAGTTCCTGGAGCAGCAGTGTTGTAGGGGCTAATGATGAGGAGCCAAGTAGAAGAAATGAGGTAGGAGGAGAAGCTGGTGCTGGAGAAACAAGGGGAAAAAAAAGCATGTGGGAAAGTTAGAGAACATCTGAGCTGGTTTCAAAGGAAAGGGGAAGAGGCAGCTCAGAAAGCATACAGACTTTTGGAAAAGACTGAGGGAAAGAACAGGAAAAGAAAGGACAAAAGGAAGCATATAGGATAAGGTTCGTGAGTGAGGAGATGTTTGCAATGCAGTTCTGTGTCTGGAAAGGAAAGTGAGTGGGGAGTGTGGTAGAGGATTGAAAAGCTCTTTTAGGACAAATAGTCAAGGAAGGTTGACTGGGCCAGGAGAGTGTGGTGGGAGTCAGCAAGAAACACGGGCTGGGGAGACTGGAGCTGAGAGCTGGAGTGGGAAGAAATTAGATTGGATAAAAGGCTCAGAGAGAAAAACATGGATTGACTGAGAAAAAATCTGGAAACAGGATGTGTGAGTGGGAACACCTGACCGAGGAGCTGGGAGAGCAGAGAGGCTTGACATGAGCATGATGGTGGGGGCATCAGCAAAAAGACTTCCTCTCGGGAAAAGAGACGGCCTGACATGTCAGTATCCAGTAAAGCGCAGTCTCCCTTAAAACTGAAACACAGATCCTAATTTCTGAGCATCAACATTTCCAGTGGCGGCACACAACTGTGAAAGCCAGAGTTAATTTTATGCTGGAACGATCAAAAATAGCATGTATTGGAATGGTTCTGCCCATCAGCTATCTGTGCTGTTCAGTATTAGCGTTCTGGCACTTTACCTCACTCCTTCCAAAATAGCACTGCTGAAGCCTATTGGCAAGCAGTCTCAGTTCCCTCTCACGGCTATTGTGGAGATGATAGCAACTTATTACTGCTATCAATTAATCACTGAGTTCAAGTGAGGCTTGAAGAGGAAATGAGAACAGAGTGAAAGCCATGTTGTGGAACTGATGAATGAATGTGCACAGGCCAGAAGGGCTGTTTGGAAAGACTAAAATTTTTTTCTTTATTCCAAAGTAAAAAAACCAACCAAACAAACAAACCAAACCAAACCAAACCAAAACCACTCCAAGATTTTAAAAAATTTCATGAAGAAAAATTCATAGTTTTGCTATCAGTAGGACTTCTGCCTTATGTCTTTCAGAACAGAGAAGACACACAATGAATGAGACAAGGAGGAAGGGAAAGGACAATTTCTAGAAAAATGCAGTTTTATCCTTCACGCTGTCACCAAGTCCCTTTGCCATGCTGAGCAATCAGGCCTGTCAGCCAGGGCACGAAGTCCGTATTTCCCATTCCCTGGTGCCTGGTTTGGAGGACTGAAACAAAGACTATTTGCTGCTTGCCTTCTCACTTCAGCTATGTTCTCTGATGAAAAGTGTTCAGCGTCAGTACTTGAGCCTTCTATCAAAATTCTCAAATTGGAAGGGCTGATGCCTTTAGCTAGCACTCTCTCTGCTCCTTATAGTTACAACACTAGTTCTGTTACAGAATTGAGCATACAATACATATGATAAATACTCAGACGACAGTTTACTAAATGCTTCACCAAGCACTATACATAATCAATTGCTAGTAAGCCAGAGTTTCTTTTTCCTGTTTAGCCTCCAGAGCACGTATGATCCCTCAGTCCCCTCGCCCTGGTCTGTGTGAGCTGGCAGGAGGTCCCTGAGGAAGTGCCAGCTGATGGCTGCTAGAGCATAGCACAGACCAGGCCCCCTCCCTCCCTCCCTGCCAAGTCCAAGTCATCCTCCAAGTGTGCACATTATCACTCTCTCTAAACGGGGAAGCCCTCAGCTGGTGAGACAGTCAATTTTAGTTCTCTCTACAATGCCAAAGGAGAGTCCTGAAGCATGAATGGAGTTTTACATTTTCTCCCAGATATTCACTAGCACAACACTGACTGCAAACAACGTTCCTTTGCCTTCTGCTCTGATTAAGCCAGACTTTGGGCCAAACATTGTTGTCAGTTGCAATAATGTAGACTTCATGCAATTTTGTTTTACTTCAAAGGTACAAAGGTAAGTACTACGACTCTGTATTTATAATGGATTAAATTCCCACTTCTTCTGTGCTGTTCTGTGTAACCACATTCTGCCTTGGTTCCTTTTAATTGGGCCTTTCCTTAGCTTATTGTTATGTCTGACAATAGCGAACATAGCTTTGTGTCATCTATAGTCTCCAGATTTTATAGAGTTTAGGTTGCTTTGGTGAGCTACCCTCCGACCCCCTAATCTCTGGTTATAAAGTTAGGATCGGTGGCGGGGAGGAGGAGGGGTACAGTACATGACACAGGGATTTTCTTTCTTTCGAGTAGTTTTGTTTATCAGAGTCCATGCTCTTTATCCCAGAATGAAAAAACAGAGGTTATATGAAGAGGTTTGAAACGCATGTCGATGGCATGTACTGGATTTATTGCCACTCTATAAATTCCCACAAAGGTTTGACTTTCTTTGTTTTTAATCACCAGCAATGAAACTGTTCAGAGTACACTGCAAACACAGAGCCAGCTTTTTGTTTGATACAGTTGGAGAGGAGGGGAAAAGAGAGGGGAAAGGCTCATGAGAAACATGAATGAGTAGGTTTTGCTGACTCTTCTAAATACAGGGCCTGACAAAGTGCTTATAAACACATTTCCCATGTTGTTAATAGCAGAGCAGGAGCTTTGTTGCATGATAAGTGGGTATTTTTAAGCTTGTCAAACCTAGACAAGTGGGAGGAAATTGTAATTAACATCTCTAAAGAGCACAACTTATTAAAAAGTTGATCTGTAGTATAAAACATATCTTAACTTTGACATGTATCTCATAAAAAGTGCATTTGCTTTAGTGATTTTGTTTTCAAGTTACCCCTTTAATTTTCACCAATCTTTTACTATATACAATCTCCTAGTCTATCTAATCCAAATCAGAAACATCAATCACAAATACTATTTTTGGTTATTAAGTACAACTGTCCATTCTTGGTATATTGCACAAATGCAATTACTGATCATGTAAGGTTACATGATTGCAAATAATATGAAAAAAGAGAAGATGTATGAGAATTTATGCCACAGCATGTACCTGAAAGGGGTGAAATTTTCCTTGATTATCTTTCACTTGCCTCTAGGGATATTTATTTCCTGAAAAACTGTTTCAGTCAAAAATTGAAAAGAACTGTTGTAGTAAAATCTCAGAAAATGTTTTAGCAGACATAAGCATGAATCAGTTTCCTTTCCACTAAAAAAAAAAAAAAAAAATACTAAACAGAGAGACTAAAAACATGTTTTAAAAGTATTTTAACATGTCCAGACTTCAGGAGACATAGAATTTCAATCTCTGTGATTGATGTCTTGCAAAAATAGGAATTTTCTTTAAACACTGAATTTTTAAAATGGCATGAGATCCAACACTCAAACTCTGGATCTTGTGGTGTCCCTAGTTATACTGTTTTCAATTTCCTTCAGAACAGGCCATAAAGTTTCACTCAATTCAGGTGCTCATTGTGATTTACTGTGCCATTTCTATTAGCATGAAGTATTTTACAGGTTTGTTCTATTTGGTTGTACTTAGCTAAATCCACTGTGATACTTTTATTTCAAGAAATTCATTTACTATTTTATTAGAAAGAGAAGATGCTACCTGTAGTTCATCCCAATCATACCAACATCTTCTGAAAATTATTCAGTTAATCCATGGTGCATTTCCTATTGGAACTGTTGATAATTTCTAAACTGTATTTTTGCTCCCTATTTGCACGAGGCCTGAGAGATGTTTCTTTGCTGTTTTCAATGGGACAAAATTACAGACACATACTAATGCAATCTGGTGTCTGTAGTTGGAAACCAGATGATCTTCAAAACAGGCTGAGATTTCAATGCAAACTCAGGTCTATAATATACCCCCTGTAGTTGTACTCTGGAGTTCACATAGCATTTTCCCTACAAAAAAGCCACAAAAAAGCATTATGCATTTGCTCAGCGACATTTTCCATGTGTTTCAGTGTGTATTTCTCTATTCACTCCCCCAATTCCCTTCATCATATATCATGTTCCATGATACCTGCGTGATATGTGTAATTGGACTCCTATGCACAAATGCAATTGAATATTGCCCACAGAGACACACATGTTTTAGAAATAGTTTCCTTCATACTTCAAAACTATAGATCTTAGTCCAGCACCACTTCCTCCAAAACTTCAAAGCTTACTCCTAATGAATCTAATGAGTAAAGTTACTTCTTAGCCATCTTCATCCATTCCCTCACCTTAGTTGCCTCTGCAAACAATCTCTTTACATGTTCAAATATATATTTATACACACATATTCTTTCACCTGGAGGTCTCAGCCCTTCATGTTTTTCCATAGATGCACTTTTTTATGGGGGACACCAAAATGCAAAGTGCAAGCTGCAGGAGGCAATCACCATAAAGGCTACTGCTCATGGCTCAGTATATCTCTGCCTATGGGGTAATACCTTAATACAAACTATAGCAATTTCTTCCAATTGCTCATGGCCTCCACCATACCTTCTCTTATTGTTCATAAAACATAGCTCTCCATATGACATTTTTCACCAGCAAGGAAACGATCACTTATTTTTTTACTCTAGCCAGAGAAAAGGATATGTAGGCAGTCACAAATCTATCATTTAGAGCCTTTAAAAGCAATAACAAGAGCAGTGGCTGACCAGATGTGGAGAGGTAAGGAAAACAGTGAGGGTAATGAGGTTACTGGAAGAAGTCAAGTGGAAAAAGGAAGGTAGAAGACTGTACATAAGAATGGATAAGAACTTAAGAGGCCAGGTATTGTCAGTGCATTAACGAAAACTTCACTGCCTTTCAGCTCACCATCCTCTCCCTGGGAAAGCTTCTGGTCCTGCTCCCTCCTTCTGCTGGCTCTGGCAGCCAGCACACTGCCAGTGGGGTGTGAGAGGGGGAGCATGAGGTACAGCTGCAAAAAACAAAGCTCAAACCCCACATGGAAGGTGGAGCTTTAAAGTAAAAGGAATTGGGCTGTTGGCAGAGCAGGCTCTGGGGCTTTGTTGCCATGTGAGACTTGTGCAGTAGCTAAACAAGCAGAATTTCAATGCAGCTTTCCAAGATTTCAAAATGTGCTTTTCCTGGGGTGCAGTTAAATATATTCAGCTTATATTCAAATAGTGATTCTGGAGGCTTCAATTACATGCATAGAAGCAGCATGAATCGATAGTCTGAAAACACACATCAAAGAAGGTTTTGGACAATGTTAAAATGAGAAAAAAATGGATGAAAACCTTCTGTACTGGTTTTGGTTGGGATAGAGTTAATTTTCTTCCTAGTAGCTTGTATGGTGCTCTGTTTTGGATTTGTACAGCAAACAGTATTGAGAGATATTTTAGTTATTGCTGAGCAGTGCTTGCACAGTGTCAAGAAGTTCTCTGCTCCTCACACTGCCCCGCCAGCAAGTAGGCTGGGGGTTCACAAGGAGCTGGGAGGGGACACAGCCGGGACAGCTGACCCCAACTGACCCAAGGGATATCCCATACAATGTGACATCGTGTGCAGCAATAAAAGCTGGGGGAGAAGAAGAAGGAAGGGGGCACATTCAGTGTTATGTCATTTGTCTTCCCAAGTAACCGTTACGCATGAGGAAGCCCTGTTTTCCTGGAGATGGCTGAACACCTGCCTGCCAATAGGAAGTAGTGAATGAATTCCTTATTTTGTTTTGCTTACGCACAGTTTTTGCTTTACCTATTAAACTTTTCTTATCTCAACTCAGGAGTTTTTTCACTTCTACCCTTCTAATTCTTTCTCCCATTCTGCTGATGGGGAGTGAACGAGGGGCTGTGTGGGGCTGAGCTGCCTACTGGGGTTAAAGCACTACACCTTTCAAACAAGGCTTTTGTTGTTTTTGACTCCAGGAGATACAGTAAAATGAGCAATCTGAGGAAAATGGCCTCACTAACAATACTCAGTAGCACAGTCTTTAGGTCATTTAATTATTTCACCTCTGGATTTGTATGAATTTATATCTCAGCATGAATATTAGACACTAAGAATGAGTGAACTTAGTAAAAAAGCACAAAAGGTAAGAAGTAGTACTGGAGAGGATGCTGAAAACATGGTAGCTAAAGGAGCATTGCAAATCTAGGATCTCAAGAGACTTCCTGATTAAAAGCTAATGGCAGCCTGCTTAGACAGAAACATGTTTGTTTAAATTGTGGGTTTTGTTCCTGAGCCAAGAAAGGGCTTATACGCTGTGCTGCCCAGGGCTGCAACACCTGAAGTTTGGTTGCTGGTTGGAAGCATTGAGTTCACAGTGCAGGCTCAGGTACTCCCATCCTTATACCATGAATACAGGGAGAGTGAGACACCTACACATGAAATTCCCAGCAGCCAGCACTAGAGCTGGGCTACCCAGGCAAGATCTCATGAGAGTAGTTTTACATAAAGGCAGTTACCTGGAGCCTAACTTGGGATTACATTTAAGCTCCTGGATGCACGTCAGATTCACAGGTAAGGATTATAGGCAAGAATCACATTAGCATTTCATTTCAAATCAGAACCATGTTTTTGAAAAGGATCTCCCAAGTCATCCCCATTTATCATGCTTTGGTCTTAGACCACCCAAACTGGACTGGATTTGAACCAAACCAAACAAGAAAGCATGCTCCAACCACTAGGAGACATTCAGCATATGGGACCAGATGGGGGGTAGTCTAAAATCTGCCCAAAGTATGTGAAGCGTGGACACTAAGTGCCTAGCACTAACTCCCTCCCTTCAAAGCTGTTCCTAATATGTCGCATAATACGTCGCATTGCTAACATAGACATAGCCACAGCTTCTAGCTACTTCTTATGCTGAAGTCATGCATTTTGAGTCCAGATGACTAGATCACTGTTTTGTCTCAAAAGACAGCAAACGCTGTGCCGTTCAGTCCTCGGAGTGCAATTAGAAACCCAAGCTCCGGACCCAGGTCATACCTGATTGGGGACATGCCCAAGTGACACCTCAGAGGCCTGGGAAGGTTGTCGCACTGACTGTGGGAGTCCCACTACTGCAAAGGCTGTCAGACGTAGGATTAATAGTTGGGCATTCCTGAAGCTCAGAATAGTAATCAGTCACCATCCAGGGACTAATGGAGCTTAAAAGGGCATGAAACCCGGTGACTGGATCCAGCCAAAACAAGCACAAGTCTGAGTGGAGAGTGAGACAAGTTGTAACAGGTATCGAGCAGAGCTATCTGAAGGTGCTCCATCTTTCTCTTTTTCTCACTTCTCCCTATTTCTCTGGAGCCACAGCACTGAGAAGCTCGAGAGAAACTGGAGAAATCTTTCAAAAACATCATTAAACCCACATGTTCAGAAAAAATGTACTGTTTACACTGAATACATAATGCAGGAAACTGCTCTGTCAGACAAGATGTTCCTCACCTGATTATGATTTGAAAGCAATAAATAGAAAGAACTAGTCATAAAATAAATGGCAACTGAAAATACATGCATTTAGGTCTTTGGCTCCAGAATAAATTAAGTACAAATGTAGATTTTTCATATATCTGCCAGAAGTCAGATATGTATTGTTATTTTAGCCTATTTAACAGGTTGCTTGTATGAGAAGTTTTCTCTGACACTGAAGTAATTGTGAAAGAGCTTTAAAGATTTTGTTACTGATACAGTTAAAACGAAAGGGTTTTTTCCTGCTTTTCTGTGCCTGTACAGCTACCATAAATGCCAATTAAGCTTCCACATACATGCTGATGGCAACGTAGACCCTAAGGTCTATTACATCATCAGGTCTATTTACTTCTTTAAGTCCTTAACTGTTAACATAGTCTGGTCTTTGTGGCTTATGTGATCTATGTATTTATTTAATTAAACTAAATTGTTTAAAAAGCCCCCAAATATTAGAATTTAATGGGCCATGTTCAAGAATAAATAGCTGCATTCAGTTCACAGGTGACTACCAATATTTGAAGAAATATTCTTGATTCAATCATCAGGCAATTTTGATGACAGCCTTGAACTCCATAAACTAATGTTCAGATCATTCTCCTGTAATACAGTTCCCTTAAGATTTGGTCAGATATCGTTACATTACATATTTTCAAAAGGACTTAGACACTGAAATCAGTTAAATCAATTTCAATGAAAGCTAGGTGTTTTGTCAATGTAGGACTTGGTCTCCTTGTTTTTCAGTTTCTGATCTGTAAAATGGAAATTTCCAAACATCACCAGCTGTTCAAATGTCATTTTCAACGATAAATTTTCACATCAGAAAGGGCAAACAAAACCAGGAGTCTTCAGAGCACAGACAGACATAGGCATAAGTAGTTTATGTTCTGCAGTTATTCCAGGTTGTCATCATTTTATTTGCAGAACAATTCTATGATTATGTCAAGACCTTAAAGAAGCAGAAAACACTGACATTTGGAGCTCACTGTCATTCTACAGGACATGTCACCGTCCCTCAGAAGTATCATTTAACTCCTCTACATACAACTCCTCTTTTTTACTGTCTAGTTCTACACCTGTTACTAAAGCATCGATTACCATAAATGACTTAAGGCTGCATAGCCAAGAGTAACTCTGTGACTGTCACTCTGCTTTTTCGTAGTCTTTAACTACTGTATTATTAGGATTAGAATATTAGGGTTAGGATGGTATTCAGAAGTCTCAGTCATGTTATACAAAATCTCACAACAGTAGTCAATCCCTGCTCTGAAGACCTTAGGCTCTCAATAGGTACGAGAGACAAAAAAAATACTGTTTTCCTGACATTACAGATCTCCCAGCTGTAATACAACTTGATGCTTCTGCTCTGAGCAATTATCACGCACTGGAAAGCAGAAAGTGCATGAACTCCTTCTTGTTCAGGCAGTAAGTGGCAGCATTGCAATAGCCTTTGCTTCGGTATCTTTGTTGTTGTCTTTCAAGGCAGTCCCGCTTTTCTGCTCAAGCACACAAATCTCCTTCTGCCATTTCTATGTTCCTAAAATCTAATTTTATATTGGATAACAATATATTATATTTAATATAAATAATTTTGTATGAAGTCAAATAATGAAAAAAGAAATTTGCAGATTTGGGGTCTCTTTTGTAAATGGAGACTCTCTATATCAAAACCAATCCATCAGTTTCTATGCTCTCAGTCAGGGAGTATTCTGGATCCTTATCAACATCTCTAAAAATGTACGATCCCAAACAAATTAAAACAAGTATAAGGACAGTTGGAGTCTTTTCTTTTTGCTCCTGAAGCAGAGGATGTAAATGGGGTGCTTATAATGTAGATCCTTATTCTTGAACTTTATGTTTGATAGCCGCTAAAAAATAAGCCTGCAAAATCAGCATCAGATCATTTCATGTTAATTGACTTGCCAGTGATACAGGATTGGATTTACCCAGTTTTAAAAGGGCTTTTTGGAACAACAGCTGTGATTTTTTCCTGGCTTATAATCATCAGCAGCCATAAGGAAACTGCAATCAGAACGGAGGAGACAGATCTGCTGATGAAGCACAAGCCTGCCTCGCATCCAACTCCCTCTCACAGACCCCTTTGTTGGCTCTGCAGCACTAAAAGGAACAACATACACCAAGAATTCAGTGTTGTTACTTGCATAAGCATATAGGCCTAAATACGAATTATTACACCCTTTTCAGAGTCTGCTGAAGTCAATGGCAATTTTCCAGTTGTGTGGTAGGACTAAAGAGTGGATCTGTTCAGCAAGAAATGGATTCCCAGGATAATTTCTTTTCTGGGTAGACTTGCGGTAATTAGTTTGTGTAGACTTTAGTTCTTAAGCTGGTTTCACACTATCTGGCTGCTTGCGTACCGTGATGCTGGATGTTACTTGTCAAAGGTTGTTGCTTTCACTAATGCAGTGTTTATGCTACTGGCCTTTGCAGAGGAACGAAAAGTGTATGCTCTGCCTCTTGTGGAAGATTGTCTTTAGAAAGATCCAGTTTCCTCATAAGAACACGGCAAATTGTGTAAGGCAGCTTTTCATTGAGAAACCCTGCTTATTAGCTGTCAAGGTTAAGAGGTGAATGAGAAGACTCATTTATTCTTCAGGGCAAAATGGAACATTTCCAGTGGCAGAATCCTGGAAACACTTGCAAGAAAAAGAAAAAGAAAATGGTTTCATAATAACTTGCACCATGCTTATGTCAAAAAATCGCTATTTTTATGACATTTCTGAGTCCCCATTTTGAGTAGTGTCATATTTACTTAGGCCTGACTTGGTGCCTGGGCTTTTTTGTCATGTTTAAGAGAACCAGCCATAATAATATTTTAGTAGAAACATTAAAAATATTAGTTAAAATGATGATACACTGTGTAGTCTGGCAAATTATTCAAAATTCAGTTTCAGTGATATTTATGTTTTTTCTGCAACAAGCCACACCAAGTACCAAAGCTTTTAATTCACCATGTTTTTAATATACTTTGGAATACTGAGAATAAAAGTGCTTTATAAATGTAAACCATTACTATTAATTATTACTACAGAATTTTTCCTTCATCATCTCCCTGACCTTTAAGGAACATTAACGAGAAAGTTTACTCGTTGTGAGTGTGAGCTGGTTTTAATGAATGTTTTTCACTGAGACTATATGACTGCTAAGATGAAAACTCTCAAATGTTAATGCACTTGAGGTTTGTAATGTCTAATGTCTAATGTTAATGCCATAGGACATAGGTCAGGGAAGTGAACTGGGAGTGATTGCGCATAATAAACCATCTGCATGTTATTTTGCAGTAACAAAACAGGGTAAACTAAGTCCCAGGACATGTCTACTGAGTTATGAAGTTATTGCAGGACTTCATCTAGCATTAATGAGGCCTCATTTGAACAAACGGGAAATTCTTGAAAGAGGATATCACAGAACTAACTTGTGAGGGGCTCAAGGGAACAAATTTTGAGAAAAGGCTAACTAGATTTGGCCTTTAATGATGCATAGGGAAAAAGAGGAGAGGAAATTCTCACATTTCATATTCCAGTGTTAGGCTACAGAAACTGCCCTGTGTCCCCTTGAGAAATAAAGAATAAGGATTTTTTGCAGGATTTCTATTTTTCTTTGTTTTCCTCTCCTTTCTTCTGTGGTATTGTAGAGGTCAAGATTTGAGATTATATGTTCACACACAGAACAGTGAAAGAAATCTTTAAGCTGGATGTGTACATTCACAGCTATAATGCATAAAAATTTTCTAATGTCACTGCCCCTACTGTGCTCTAAACTACTTTTTGCCTTTTAGTATCCAGCTACAAATGATAGATTTCAGGCTAAGCTGCTATGTCAGCTAGATAGTGATTCACGTGTGCTTTTATTTTATGGTCTGGTTTACATTCTACTTAGCTTTGTACTGTTCTGTGATGGGGACAAAAACTGTACATAGGGTGGAGGAGGACTAGATAAACGAAATATTTCTCTTAAATTTTAGCTCTTTGAAATTGAATTTGAGCTACATAATTTGGAAGTGTCTAAGTCTGCAAATGTTTTGAGACCACTAGTTTCAAGTGTTAAATTGCTTTTTATTGCTACAAGTTACAGCTTCAGAATATATAATGGAAGCTGCCCATAAAATGGTAATGTGGAATGTGTAAGGGTTATATCATCCAATTAAAGGCATGTGCATCCTGCTAGCATTTAAGACAGCAAACACACAACTAGTTCTCTTAGAAGAGATGCATTTATTTCTCCCCGTGCTCTCAGGCTCACAGAAGCAAGGGTTATGTCAATTTTCCACCCAGCTTCTTGTGCTCTTCCTGTGGGATAGCTAAATCCTTATACTACAAAGTGACAAACTCACTTGTACCCAAATTTGTTCTCATAGGATTCCCTGGAGGCTAGTTGATGGGAATGAACGGGGTTAATGCCAGCAGAGAATTTGAACTATTTGTTGTTAAGTGGGAAAACAGCATCAACTACCATTGTCACAAGTCTCTTCTGCAAGCTTTATAAGAAATTAGAGATATGCAAATAAGGTACAGGAAATTATTTTCCTTTCCAGGGAATTAGGCTGCTTGATTACAGCATGCTTTGGTTATTTAATAACATCTGGAGAGGCAATTTCAACTGCCTTCAAGATAAAAATTAGATAAAAATCTTGGAACATACCATTCATGTACTAGGAAGACATGGAAATATTGCTGTGTATGAAGCAGGAAAATAAATAACAACTCATGTATTCATGTTATTAGGCATGCCTAACACTCATTTTTCTGTGAAATTCTTTTTTTTTTTTTTACCTTATGTCCGTCATTCCTGACAAGTAATGTCTTTAGAATATGTTACCCCTTGCTACAGGAGAGGACATTTTAAAGCAGTTAAGGTATTTTTGGCAACCACCAAAGTTCTACCATCCAGTAGTAGAAATGCTACGTTAAAAACTTTCATGGTATGATAGACCTCCAGAGCTTTCTACTGGGCACATACAGGAGCTTTGAACAGACATTCTTCTTGATTCTGATCAGGGAAGATATGAAGTCTGTTAAAACGACATGCTCATGTCATCAGTCTTTAAATATAGACAGATACCCCCCCAGCCTCTCCCTCAGGGCTGAACAGATTGTCAATGGAGAGAAAGAAGCATATAAGGGCACATTCCTGACTTATTACGGATATCTTTTCCAGGATGAGATGAATTACACTCAAGGATGAAAGGCACCTCAATGACTAGCATGAACATTTACCTTGTAGACATCCTCATTATGGCCAATGAATCCAACCCATGGAGTTACATTTTCTCAGAAGCGAAGGGGAACTGAGAAGGGAATCTGGGGTTCATTGATCAGCTTAGGCCCATCTTCAGAGAATCAGACAGCCTAAGCAGCAGGCATTTGCCTGTATAGGCTATGTATGCAACCAGCTGTCAAGGAAAATACCTGATCAATCTTTTTGCTTGATGTGGTACGGTGAGCAAAAGTCCAAAGAATACTAAAGGGTAAAATGAGATGAGAAATTATTTCTTCTCAGTTTTTGTCATACTCATGTAGAAGGCTAGCTGGGGTGTCCTAAAAACAAGGCCCCAGGCTTTGTCCCAGATTGGAGAAAATTAACCCCTTTTAGTGGAGGAGTCTGCTAGCTGGCATGTGAGCTCAGAGGAATCCAGCAGGGTCGGCCAGCCTGCCTCTAAGCTTGGCTTTTGTCTTGTAATCAGTAGGATGATTCCAGGATGCCTCAGTTCGCTCAGACCAGCAACATCAGGGAAAATGAAGTTGGAATCATTCATATCACATCTGGGTTTTACTTTTTTGAACCTTTTATATTTTGTCTATAATAAAATAATTCAGTTGTTTAGCTGTTTGGCTTAGGGACCTGGACACAAGTGAAATATTTTAATTATTCTTGTGGGACCTACTGACAGTATACTACTGACAGTGTACTACTAAATTTTTCCTCTGAGTTTCCTTGTCTTGCAACTGAGGGACCATACTAATATCTGCTTACTCTTTAGTATTTATTATAAATTATATAAATTTTGAATATTCAAACTATATATTAGAGGTGTACTCAATAAATTAGTGAAATTGTAGATAAAGTACCTTGCAGATGATATTCCATGCAGTGAAAGAAAGAAAGAAACTTCTGCAGAACAGAAATTGTGAGTGTTTTCCAGGTCTAGCATTGCCAGACGAACAGCAGTTAGAAATAGTACCTGAGCTGAATGATCTTGAATGACTATGTCCTTTACCCAGCTGTGACTAAACACACATACCTAGCAGAGTGAATTACAGTCAATTAATTTACATAGGAACAACAATTTTCTGTATTCTGATATTGTAATTTCCTTTGCATCAGATCACTCTTACTTATCTGATTATTTAGCTGACCAGTGACTTAAACCATCTGCACTCAATTAACAATGTCATTCCTGCTAAAAAGTGATCTTGTGTTATTTGTAGGGATATTCATAAGGTTCTTGTTAGTTTGAAGAAATACTGTGCTGACTTAACTAACCATTCATGGGAAAGGAAGAGTTGGCACTCACTGTAGGTACTATGGCTGCTCTCACACATCCTCCTTCTTTGCTACCATGGAAAGTATTTTGAAGCAGACATTTTTAAACACCTCTTAACTGCTAACCCTTTACTGGGACACTGCAAAACAAAATGGCACAAACATGTATTAGTTGTCTGCTCACAAAGGACAACCTCAGTGAGAGCCATTTAATTTAACTTCAGATACCTGCAAGGTATACTTTTACATCCAAGCTCATCACCCTTGGTTCCTTCTGCAGGCAATGAAGAGAATGAGTCACGTCTAGGACAAGATTCACTTCAGCATAAACATTCACAAGGTTAATCCTAGCAAACTGTAAAAGTGTTGATTTTTCTTCATTGCTGGTGATGAAATAAGCCTGACTAGTTTGAGCACAGATGCTCACATTATAGATGTCTAAAGTGAAGTAGAAGGAAGCCAGGCAGGTCCTGGCTGTTCTTTGAGAATCTGAAATGTCTATCACCTGCCATTTTGTTTTGCAATGATTTTCGTGTTTAAAAGTTCAGACCATAGCATAGCTTTTCAGGAAGTCGGCAGACTCCCAGGAAATATACAAAAAGATGGAATATCTTTAACGGGCAACAGGAAGGAAAAGGAGCGATTAAAGAGGGAGAAGTTACAAACTATGTAAATTACAGACTAGGGTACATACTGGACCTCTGGCTGACACTCTAACAACATATACATAAATAACATCTTGGTGCTTTTGCCACACTGCTCTGTCCTGCATCCATCATCCTCTCTGTTACTATAGCAGAGCAGAATACTCTCTCCTTTCTGCCTCTTGATTGCTGGCAGTGAGTGTTCTGCAGGGACAGCTGCAAAGCTCCGCCTGGCAAAATGTAATGCAATTTGTGTCCCTATTTTTGCTCAGATACTGTTTAGGGGCTTAAATTTTCCTGTGGCTGTCTGTCTGGGGCCGAAGTATCTAGCTTACAGGCTAGTTCTTTTTAGATTTCTTTCTCTGTCTCATTGATTTTTCAAATCAGATATACAGAAAATTTGTGTTAAATTTTAAAAATTCAGCATTTGCTTTTCAACAGTAGTTACTATATATACCAGAAATGCTCAGCAGTGAAATGTCAATGTTTATTTCCAGTCAGGAACAATAAAGATTTCACACTCCAAAATGTATGTGAAAGTCATGATTCTTTTTCATTCATCCTTTTTTTTTTTTTGCCTTAAAATCCAGTTTTCTTCAATTTTCTTATTCACAGTATCAAAGACTGATGATATTCTTTCCTTTTCCAGATATTCTGGACTTTTTAATTTTTTTCTGACACTTTGCATTGTCCAGGGAAATATATCAGTGTATTTCTCACAAGGACTCTGCTCAAGAACATTTCCTCAGAGAAATTTAACAAAGTTCCCCTTCTTCCCATAGGCAGTGTTGTGTATGAACTGCTCTGAGGAATTAACCCTGTTCCCATAACAAATTGGCCCAAGAGGTGTCTCAGCAGTGTCCTAGCAATGTCTAGTTTGCTAACTGCTAATTATTATTTTGTTCCTTAGAGTCTATCTATCTTATTAATAAAAGCAAAACTTTCCAGGGGCCTTTCTGAGCACTGATGAACTAGCATCCAGTGTAAGATAATCTACACTATTTCGTCATGTAACTGCATCCAGTGCAGGGCCTTCACTTTGTGGACCTTTCTTTCTGTTATAACTGAAATTTTGAACCCTCTTTTTTTCTGTGTATGAATTCTTTTTATGTATGGCAGCTTTCCAAAATAACACTTATATGTAACAATATCAAGACGACTTCATATTTTCCATGTATATCACATGAAGTGAATTGAAGTTTAACATTCAAATTGATTAAAGCACAACATGTATTCCTGTGCTGGCACAATCACACAGTCTAAATCACAGATTTCTGTCACAAAACAAGATAAAATGTCTGAGTAAATTCAGATATATCCTTTACATACTTACCTTAATAAAGGCTGTGTCAGTGCCAGGTTTGCAAAGATGTTATATCTGTTATAACCAGCCAGATTCAAAAATATGCAGTGCAAGAGAAATGCACCATTCACCAGGTAATTAATTCACCATTTAAGTTATTCCACATTTCTTAGTGATTTTTTTATGCTGAAAAACTCAAGTCATGCTGAGACACAGAAGCTGACGATTGTCTTGTAACAGTCTGTACAGGAGCACCTTCCAGTAACTCAGAGCTCACTCCTCAAGGATTGCACGGGGCTAAAGGACTGCAATGCAGTAACTTCCATGCAGGGTGATCAGTTATCGCTCCCTGTCTCTCCACCAGCAGTGTAAGGAGACAAAGTGGGAGAGCAGCTGTTGGTTCCCGTATTTGATAAATAATTGAAAGTTTCCCTTTGCCTACATTATCACTCTACTCACTCTAAGATTATTGCAGCCTTTCTAAGGATCTCCTGACTTCATACAGGGATCTTAAAGGAAAGCCAGCACAGATAACTAAGTCAGCCCTTTCTTTGAAAGGGATATAATTTTCAATGAAAAATCAGAATATAACTGTGTTGAGTCTCCCTGGAGAATATATTTCTGCCTGACATGCTCATTTTGTCATTTTGAAAGTCTAAGCACTATGTTTATTTTTATAAACATAGACATATTTTATTTTTTTATTCCTGTTTGATGGGGTAAAAGAGGAGAAGTTCATGAGTGTTTACTTTCAAATAGCTAAGGGGAAAATGTAAGAACTGGCTGTGCTAATTGATGTGTCTTCAAACACAGTTCACATCCATTTACAAAATAAACGTCTGTGTAGTTGTGGATTACCAGTGGACTATGAGGTTTCATGCCCAGTTAAGTCAAGATATAGAAGAAGGCCTTACGAGCAGCATGTGACTAAGGTCACCTCCTATGTAGGCTCCAGACTCCCACTGCACCCTGTTAGTATCTACTGCATGCTGCTGCAGGCTCTTCTCTTTGTCCTCGCCCTTGCAGGCCGGAGTTTGGTTACCAGACAGCAACACTCCTATTAACATTTCTATATTGCGTTACTTTCTCCGTGCTGCTCATTCATGTTCACATGGTACTTCTACACGTTATTTCACGCTGGTGCTGGGAAGGTTTGAAGCATGAATATCAACCTTCAGCAAATCTTCATTTAGCATTTTGCCTCCTGAGGAACTGAGGTTCAAGCACTGGGCCTTGAGCCTTTATGTCTCATCTTAAATGGGTTCATAATTCAAAATCTCAATTTCTGGACTCCATTTATTTGCAGAAAGCACATCTGGACACAATATTGCCCAAACAACTTTTCTAGACCCACAGCCTACACTTGCTCTCAGGCTACTAGCCTGTGAAAAAGAGTTTCGTGACTAAATATAAACTGAAATTCATTTCTTTACAAAACTGATTGGTGTCCAGGGAAACTTCTGGGTTTGTTTATTTCACTTACACTGTCTTTTTTTATTAACCAGTCACCACATGTCCTAAACTAGAATTCCCATTAAAATTCCTTTGAGATGTGACTACAAATATGTAAGCAAGTTGAATATGGATAAAATTGAGGAGTTTTGTTTGACACTGTTGGATACTACAGCTACCTCCTTTTAAATTCTTATACCCATATTTCAGATCTAAATATTGATTATTTTTTTCCCCTTAGTATTTCGGACTTGACTTGAAAAATTTAAAGAGTCTGCTTTTCAGAAGGTGGAGGCTATCTGTTTTAAAAAATGAAGCTTATTACAGTTGGGCAGCTTTTGAAGACATTCATTTTAATGCTTATATATTTTGTCTCACTTTTATCAACAAGGCAAATTACACTTAATTTTGTGTCTTCCCATATTTACTATAAAAACACTTGCTTGCTGAGAAACATCTTGTGAGAAGAAAGCAACAGCAAGTTCCCTGCTTGAGAGCTCAAAAGATTAGGCCAATTGCAAAGTCTCTTTTCCTGAAAGAAAGTTTAGCCCAGGAAAACATAGCAGTTTGCCCCATGCTTAACTAACTAGAAGAATCAAATCTCCTGCCAGACATCTTAGCTATGGGTTAAAGCTGTTTTACCGTAAATTGCAGATATCTACTTTTACTAGCTCAAATGATGCACTGAGACTCTTGCAAAGAGCTCAGTGGCACATAGATGAAACCCATGCTGGGTACAATGGGAGAGACAGAGAAAGATTTTGTATAATTATGTTGGAGATTTAAAAAGTTAACCAACATGTTGTGTTGTGGGGTGGAGAATACCCCTGAGAAAATTCAGGAGTTTCCATACACTTCTCTGGTTTTGTTACTCATCCTCCCACATTTCTCTTTTGTTCCTCATTTCCGTCACAGCTGCACTTTAAATACTCTGGGCCTGATTTCTCTTTCCCTTGCCCCAGTTTTGCTGCAGTCCGTTGGGGTTAGAGCTTGTTTTGTTTCTTTACTTCAGGTAGTAGTAATGTTATATCCAGGGACAGGAAGATAGAATTTGAGAGAGTGACACAGAGTTTGGGAATGATGCTCTGAGAGAAAAAGTAGAATGAGAACTATTTATTCACACACGCCAAGTCGCTAAACTATGGAGAAATATTTTGTCCAGTTCCTTGTCTGAAGACCAAAGCATCTGCATACAGAAGTTTTTTCCAGTTGTGCAGTGGCTATGGATGAGACATCATGTAGAAAATAGTGTTTACTGATTTGGGAGAATTTTTCTCCAGATATACTACTCAGATATTACATTGGTGGGTGTTGCAGGAAAGAGTAAAGTGAATTACAATAATTTCAACCCAAAAATTAACATTGTGTCTATGATATCATGGAGCATTTGTAAGAAATTTCCTTTCTATTTTGAGTGAATAATGTCTTAAACCATCTCTAAATAACAGAATGGATTAGTGTTTGGAACACACTTAGATCCATGGCATTCAACACTTAGGTCTACAGCTCTAGCATTTCTAATAAATAATGAATCACAATTTGCACACATGTAGTGTAAACAAAACTAATACACTTTATGTGTAAAAGATTTGACCCAAACAACCTCAGTTACCTGCTGTGAAGAAGATGAGATGAACTTTAAAAATGTGGCAGTACTAACTACTGACTATTACTGTATGTGTTACAAGAATTCTTGTGATTTAAGTTTGTTTTCTATTTATGACCCTACCTATGAGTTTCTCCCTTATTTGGTTAAGGGACTGGTAAGCAGTCCAGAACCATTGTAGCTGTTTCATATTAAAAGGGAGTATAAGAAAAAGATAGACATCTTTAATAATTTCAACTATGTCATCTAAGTGAGAACAAATACAATGAGAAAATTTCAGCTTTTTCCTTGAAATAAATTCAGAATTTATGGTATCTTGCAGAGAAAATGATCAAAACCCCTCTAAAATCTCATTGTTCAGTTGACTGCAAAAAGAGGCTAAGGTTGCCAGGTTTTTAGAATTTTGTCTGTAATCCATAAAGAAATGCAGAGCCTAGACAAAGTGTCATGGTTTAACCCCAGCCGGCAACTAAGCACCACACAGCCGCTTGCTCACTGCCCCCCACCCAGTGGGATGGGGGAGAGAATCGGAAAAAAACCCCTCGTGGGTTGAGATAAAGACAGTTTAACAGGACAGAAAGGAATGAAAAACAATGATAATGATAACAATAATATGACAATAGTAATACTAAAAGAATTAAACTATACAAAACAAGTGGTGCACAATGCAATTGCTCACCACTCGCCAACCGATGCCCAGTTAGTTCCCAAGCCGCGATCCGCCCCTCCCAGCCAACTCCCCCAGTTTATATACTGGACATGACATCATATGGTATGGAATATTCCTTTGGCCAGTTTGGGTCAGCTGTCCTGGCTGTGTCCCCTCCCAGCTTCTTGTGCCCCTCCAGCCTTCTTGCTGGCAGGGCATGAGAAGCTGAAAAATCTTTGACTTAGTATAAGCACTACTTAGCAACAACTAAAAACATCAGTGTGTTATCAACATTATTTTCCTACTAAATCCAAAACACAGCACTATACCAGCTACTAGGAAGAAAATGAACTCTGTCCTAGCTGAAACCAGGACACGAAGCTGAACTAGATTTTTGTTTCTCTCAGTTCCTTCTGTGCCGGTGGGCAGGCAAGGTGACAGGAACTCAGCAAGAGCTGCGGAGGACCAGCAAACCCTGCTCCACAGCCCTCTGTCCTTGCACAGATAGCAATTGCTTTTGTGGAGAAGCCGTAGGGCAGCATTTTGGAGGTAAGGTAGGAAGCTGGCAGAGAAACTACTTCTGTGATATCCTCAAATCTTGAGTTGCCTGGAAGAGTCATTGTATGTATCACACAGGTATCATACATCATATTCTCAGGCTGCCATATGTTGCTTTTTCTTCTACTAAACCAGTAACTAGCTGAGATCTGAAAGCATTTTCATTTTTTAAGTGTGACCTTCCTGCCAGAGATCCTTGACAGCAAAGTCTGGACCCAAACAACTTGCAATCCTCTTAAAAAGAAAAGCCATCATTATCTCAAGCCTGCATTGAAAACCGTTATCTACTTTCCCCAAGGCACCCTTAACAGACAGTTTTCCCTCTCTCACAAGCACTGAATTTGCACACAAATCAAGGAACACCTTACCAAGGAAAGAAGCACATGCACTATCTACTTGAGAAAACACAACCTTGATATAGTTAGTGATTTTAATAGATATTTTCCGAATCAGTTCTCTGTTTGGTATGATAACCCAAGAGGTAAGTGCCTCTTTGTTACATTACTTCACTTTTCTTCACCTGGAAAGCCTTGCCAACATTTTGATGTCAGCAACAAAACCCCATCTCCAAGTGCATGGGTGTAACGGGCCAGGTTGGCCAATTGTCGGTGTCTAAGGGAGTACCTCTTGTTCCTGTACCATCATTCCCATGGGAGCGGGTAACCACTGGGATCATGCAGCCCTGCAGGGTATCCTGGCAAAAGGCCACCTGTGCTAACTCTCAGCCACGTTTCTGCAGTGGAGGCTGTAGCATTTCTTTCCCTTGAGAAGGATCTGTACCTGAAGAAGGAACCCCTATTTCCCTTTACGTTCTTGCAGTGCTACTTACCAGTGACTTTTAAAACTACACACTGCAAAGATTTTGGAGGCAGAATCCAGGTCTTCATCTATCAGTGAACAGTGAACAGAGCTCGTGGTTACAGGGATTGCTTCATGTGCATTATCTGTCCACTCAGGAGACCTGGAGCCTCCGTCCAGATGTAGCCCTGGATAAAACATACTGTGTAGATAAAACCAGCAGATTTCCTGCTGATCACCAAAAGATGGGAGCAGAGAGCTCCTTCCTCTGCAGCGCACTAAGACACAGTGTTTACATAACATCCTTAATCATTTTTTTCAAATGTGTCACACAGAAGTTTTACAGTGCTGCTCATCTCGAAGCTTCTTCCTTTCACGGTCAGAAAAGGGGCTGCTCTTGAGTCTAATCCAAGTTATTGTTCCAACTAAAGACAGATTATGTTGCTGCATTGAGCAGAGCTCTGTTTATAGCAGAGTTACATTTTTTTTGTATTTTAAAGGTAGATACAGGTCTGATTTCATCTCTTCAGGCATTCAAAAAGACCAATAGCATGTATTGGATGAAAAGAAGGGCTTAGATATTTTTTTTTTGTTACATTTGAGGTACCTTGAGATTGTATAATATGTACAGAATTTGTATACTATATATGTACTATATATAAAATGCAGGCTCAGTCAAGATGAGAAGGCCATTGAATGAAAAGCACGTTGTAAAATATTGCTAAATTATGACAAACAACTTGATTTTGAGTAGCATATGAAGTATATCACAGAACTTATTCCTAAACTAAATCAACAAGACCTTTAAAAAGTTTTCCATTTGGCCCTCACTTTCTCAGGTTATTCAAGGAAAATACACATTGAATGAAGTACCACTGATTCAATGTACAAAGCATAAAAAGCCAAAAATAATGTTAATGGGAAATCCTCCTACTTCACACACAACATTTTATACTGCCAAGCTACTCTGTTTTCTTTCACATCTTGGAGATTTTAGCATAAATTATTGTTTTGCAATTGTCAGCTGTTAGCATTCATACTGTTCAGTCCACTCTAATGAACTTTATTTGAGATTGAATTATATGAAATCATTCCCCAATTAGCAAGCTATCCATTAGCAGTGACTTGTGATGATTCCTTATAAAGGCAGAAGACACTGAACATATTCTTCGCTACATCTACAAATCATATGGCAGGGTCAAACAACCTTGGGATTGCAGAGAAACCCTGGAATTACTTTAGATAATGTGAAATAAGATGCTGTGACAGTTGCACAAAGACAAGAAAAATAGTCCTTCCAGATCAGGACTGAAGGAGTTGTTTAGCATTGGCAGACTAGCAGTCTGGAAAGAAGGTATCCACATTCAAACAAGGATAGACAATACCTTTAGTCTGCAAAGGTTTGTCCCACTATTAAGCTTCAGCTAGAATTAAGTTGAAAGAAGATAATTCCTAGGAATTAGCTTTGAAAACAAGCATTTATTAAGTTATTTATTTTTAATTACATATTAAATATCACTTTGGCAAGTTAAAAGCAGTAATAATTATTCCAAAACTCTGTAATTTCAGTGAAAGGAAGGGAGTGAGAATGCACATTAGAGTTCCTATAAAGCTGCTCCACTTCAGCACTTCTATCATGTTTCTGCTCTCTAGATTCCTTTCCAGATTAATTTCTAACTATTCAGACAGAGGCTGCTACTCATAACTTCTTGCTTATTTTATAAGGGTATGACAAGATAGGTAAAAATACTCCACAGGCTGAAGGGAAGGATATTCACAACAGTCAGTTTTATACCCCCAGCTTGGCTGACTAAGTTGAAAAGCTGTTACACCTTGAGCTGTGTGTGAAAGCAGCTCCTTTGAGGGAGATTGAGACCAAGACTACTTATGTGCTCTCTGGCTGGAACAGCACAAGCTGGGGGCTAGCAGCTGGAAAGCAGCAAAGGCCCTGGGGGTCCTGGTGATATGAAGTTGACCATCAGCTAGCAAAGGGCTGTCACAGCAAAGGCCAACAGCCTCCTGGGCTGCATTGGGCAGAGTGTTGCCAGCAGGATGAGGAAGGTGATCCTTCCCCTCTGCTCAGCACTGATGAGACCCATCTGGAGTATTGGGTACAGCTCTGAACCCCTCAGGACAAGAGACCTGTGGACATACTGGAGCAAATCCAGCAAAGGGCCATGAAGATGATAAGCATCTGACGTATGAGAAAAGGCTGAGAGAGCTGGGACTGTTCAGCCTAAAGAGAAGGCTCAGGAGAACCTTATCAATGTATACAAAAGCTTTCTTATTCCTATTTGAAACTTTTTCTTGCTTCTTGAAATGTAAGTTATATCTCTGCTATAATTTTCACATCAATAAATCACTTCTAAATGATCCTAATAGAATTATTAGTGGCAGAGGTTTTGAAGGAACTAAGGGAATCTGATTTACACATCACCCTCATCCTTTCGGTCAAAGGCCATGAGTATTTTGATCTGTTCACATATCACCCCTACATATAAAGCCATTTCTGATGAAGCAAGGTAATGCTATTCTAAATATATATTCACAGATAGAAAGGCCAGCAAGTTAGAGCCAGATCTCTGTTCTGGGCTTCATATTATGTTGCCCATATACATAACTTGCTAATACCGCTCTGTGCATATAATTCCTACACTTCAAGAGTTTTCACTTTTAAGAAGTTACCTTGCTATCAAGAAAGGCACCAAGTATAAGGCATGAAAATAACCAGTACTAAAAACTGAATAAAAAAGTCCTCGAGCCATAAAACAGATCATAAATATAAAACACATTTCAGGAAGCATCTTGACAATAATGTTACAACTGCCTGGAAGAATCACACATCAGGCTCCTTTTATAGCCATCCTTCATACCAATTTTATTGTCTCTACCCCAGACAGCAGGCTAAGTATAGGTATCGCTAACATGTACGAAACCAGACGGCAGCCAGTATTCTTGCATAGCTTCCAGCTCAGCTGTCATCCCAACTGATTCTCAGTGGGCTCAAATATAATCCATTGAAGATGTCATTCCCACAGGAAGCTGAGGATCAGTTCACACAGGACTTTGTGTTTGTTTGCATATGCGTATTCACTGTAGTTAATGTCATTTTACTGACTGCACTTAAAAATTGCCCTCCTCTCTGCACCGTGTGAAATGAGATTATCCCTCAAACCATGAGACTGTTTCTGACAAAATACACACGAATCAAGCCACAGAATGTCTCCCACGTTCATGAGAACTACTGGTTTCAGAAAAAAAACACCTAAACAGCTTCACATCCTATTTTGTCTGCATTACTCCTAATAGAAATAATGGATTGGTTATTTTTTTAAGCTTATGGTCCAGAATGATTGCTAAGTGATTATAAGCAAATCCTTTATTTGCTTATTATCCTCAGACAAATATCAACTTTTTCCTACAGGATGCTATGCCATATCATCTTCCCAGGATAAATTTTGAAAAAACGGAAACCGTTTTGACTCAAACAAAATTACTGTAAGGATAAATGTGCAAATGAAAACAGCAAAAGCAGGACTAAATAATAGCATTCTTATCTACTAATGAAAACATTACAGCATCTGCCACCATATGAAGAAATGTTAATACAACAACCAAAAATCTTAATTTAAGAGTCAGTTCATTTACAGATAGAATTAGAAGAGATGCATGTTATGCCATTGAGCAGTGAGTGGTAAAGAACTGCTACAAAATCACCTTAAGCTCATTCTTCCAAGTCATTTTAAACTCACTTCCCATAAGCATTGCCTACCAGGCTCTTTTCTGCTCCAAATTCTATGAATTCATAAAAATTTATCCTCCTCTGAGAAAAAAGGACATAGCAAAATTCTGCATTTAGTACGATGGACTATGCTAAAGAAACAGGGATTTGTACATATGTTCATGTCTGTATATACACGTGTGTCTTTATGGAGGGCAAAAGCAAAAGGGAGCTAAATTGAAAAAAATATTAACTGCTGAGATTAAGCTGTAATGTGAGCAAAATAAATCTTAAAGAATCGTGTAATCCTAAACCAGTGAAGTCCAAATGAGGATTTGTAGTATATCTGCTAACGGTTTCTGACTGGCTGTGGAAAGACTAGATAGAGTTTCAAGAAAAATCTTACTACAACACCTTTTAGCCAGTTGAATCTACTGAAGTAAATTGAGGCACATCAATTATTGAGAGAAAGGTTGCAAGAGAAAGAGGAAAAACTTTTTTTTAGCGAAGACGTCTCTAATAAGGAGTAGTTCCACAGCACCAAATGCAAGAATTACCTTTATTTGATACTCAGAGGAAAAGAAGAAAAAAAAATTGCTAGCGAAGGTGGCAAAATTCTATTCTAGAAACAAGAATCTGTCCACAAAGAATAGGGAATAATCGTTATGTGATAAACCGGTGAGGTCCCACCACTGACTAGAAACGCATGGCTATAAGAATATGTGAAGAACAAATATTCATTCCACAACGCTGAAGAACTCATACAAATAAGAAAGAGAAAAACAAAAATCCCAAAGTTGCCAGCTAGGATAATAAACGTGCAAAAATAACCATCTTGTGTGTATTCTGAACCATAGGAAGTCTGGTATCTTTCTGTTTCATAGTGTCCTAGTCATATTTTAATGTCTTGTGTACCCTAGAATAAAAGTATAGCGTCTTATATGCCACAGCTTCCAACTATAGCAAAGGCAGCCAACATCCACTCACCAGTTACGATGCATTAAGTGCTAAGTCTTTACACTGGTGGGACTGACCACCAGTTTACACTGTCTGGATGATCAAGTACTCAGTACTGGTATTATAGGACAAATCTTTCCAAATCCTTTAGCAACACTGATAATACAAATATTATCCTGTACCAGCACACTGTCAAGAACTGTGATGCTGTCCACAGCAGTCTCAGAGAAGAAATAAAAGATGTAGTATGTGAAGAAGCGCAAATATGAGATCATGGAAGACAAGTTGGAAAAGGTGAGTAAGGAAATGAGTATATCTGCTTAAATCAGAAGTGTGGAAACAGCCCTTCTTTTCCTCTTAAACTTTCCCTTTCCCAGTCTTCAGCTTTTGAAAAGGTGTTTGGGTCACTCTTCTGGGAATTCCTTTCATTTCTTGACCAAAATTATCCAAAAATCTTTATCTAACAGGCAAACTCTTCTGATAATGGCAGAATAGTTTTTTACTTTAAGACACACGAGTTGTGTGGCACCCAGCTTTTGAGATCTAAATTCTGGGGCTTACCCAAAAAGTCTCTCTATCAGGACCCAAACTTTGTTTCAAGCGAGGAGGCCAATGCTGAAATATACTTAATTAAGTATACTTAATTCTCCAGAGGAATACCATCAAAGTTGATGGGAAAAAACTTTGAAAGATCTCATCCAAATTCCTTACTGTTTTCTGGTTTATTTCTGTTAGCTGGGGTTTTTATATGTTAGTAAATACAAACATTTTTTTAACATGTATGGGAAAAATAGATAAATATTCAGTCACAGTTTGGAGTAACAGATGTTTCCAGGGAAGTTCGCAAGGTAGTATGGAAACAAAAATCCTGCCTGGCAAGAAGCCAGCTAATAAAAGGACTTTTGCAATGGAAAAGCATACTAACTCCAGAATATGACGAAAGCTCTGGTAAACATCCTGGCTGCTTCATCCCAAGAAAAATTCCCTTCTACATAATGACTACTGTTGCTGTGTGATCATCTTCTCCATGTCCCTGTGAAGAACTAGTACCCCAGGGATTTTTTTGCTTTTGATGACTGATCTTCTGTCTCAGCAGCCAGTGGGAGTTTGCCCTTGACTGCTACAGAAGCTGGGTCAAGATCCAGAACAGTGACAGAGATAGCTATTCTGCTTGTATGAACTGGGTGAAAAAAACAAGTATAAGTGTAAGAGAAGGGGACAATGAAATGAATTTAAGGGTAGAGAACATCCTTCACCTGGGGCACCAAACAAGACATTTTGGATCAATATTATAGGCCCACATTTCTCATATCAAAGCAGAAGCATTCAAATAAAGCTAGTTGGTCCAACTTGGCAAACTTGTCTGTTGTTTTAGTGGACAGGCCAAGGATTGACTAGACACTAAATCAGAGCTGGCAAAAATCCTCATGGTTGTACTAGATTGATTTATGCTGACTGAAGATCTAGCAATACGTCGTCCTCTAATAAAGTAAGGCATACAGGATGCAATGTGCTAAAATTTTTGAGGGCTTTCTCTGCACTGAATCTATATTACTAACAGAAGACTTCAGAATTAATTCTGGCAACATTCAAAAACATCTACCTGTAAAACTTTTGGAGTCAAGCCATTCTGGCAGAAAATATTTGGAACAGACTTGAAAGGTATTATCCATGGCAATCTTTTATTGAAAAAAAAGAGATATCTTGGCAAAAAGTGTGCACAAAAATTTTACTCTATAGACCAGCAGAAATGCAAGCCCTTTTCATTAGGTGTAAACTCTATTTTAGCAATTAGACATAAAAGAAAAGAAATTTCAGAGTAGCATTGCAGTAAAATCAAGGGATTGCTACTGATTGCATCTCAATTTCAGTGAGACTAGTTCTGATGTGAATTTAACATATGTAAAGCTGATCCCAAAATATTTTAGCTTTTCATCCATCATAAAAATATTGTATAATGCCAGAGGAAGTACTTGCTTTACACAGAGTTACTTTTCCAATATCTCTAAGATACTTGCCACCTTCACATTTAAGCAGGAATGTCTGTTATTGCAAATAACACTGGTGTGATTTTGTTAATGTAAATAATGTGTCCCCTGCGGCTCTAGAATGCACTAATTTTAAAATCCCAATTGCAGCGGTTCAACTAAAAGTTTCAAATCTGAAATTGAACAGGTAAGAAGAAAAATAGCACATAGTCAAGAATCTGGAAATATGCAGATATCTTTGTTCTACAGTTCTTTAAGCTGTTGCATTATCAGCAAATCTCTGCTGCTAGTTGTTCAGTTTCACCAATTTTTAATTCGACTTCATAGAATACCCCCATAAATGATTTTTATATAGATCGTCCTCCCTGTTTTTATGGGACAACTGTTCTTAAATGCTGTTTCTTCGATATGTAGAAGAAAAAAAATTGAACCAACTCTTTTCACAGATCACAGAGGCTTTTTTCTAATTAACTATTTACTATGTTCACATGTTGATGTATAGCTAATGTAACAGAAATGCAACTATGCAAAAATCCTGAGGGTAGGAGCAGTCAAAATTGGCCAGTTAGTACTGGCCCACTGTCAGGCTGATTTCTGCTTTACTCCTAAATCAAACCCATGATTCTCTGCCAAGATTAAAAGTCTGCCATGGGAAGTAATTCTTACAATTAATGTAGCCCCTTATCCTTCATCTTTCCTTAATGTCATGCTCTGCTAGACCTGAATATAGAGAACGCACTTTAAAGCCCAAAGTCACAAAAAGTAGCAGAAGCACAATACTTAAAATATATGGTCCAGATCTCCAGTTGGTACAAACTTTACCTCACTGCAAATACTGACATAAGGATCTGTTTGCAATGTTCTTTGGTTCTACAGTTCTCATGTCCAAGAACACAGAACTGGATTTCTCAGTTTATTCTCCTCTCACTGGATTGGATGTGTCACGGAGATGGGAAAGCCATCACTTCACACGCAAGTGGGACATTCCTGAACGCAGCTATTTGCGCAAGCAAAACCACATGGTGCCCAATAAGGGTTATGCTAAGGTTCACATGAGACAGAATTATGGAGCTTTACCTGGTGATTCTCCACGTATTACTCCTACTTAAGGTGCTACTATGCACACAGCTGCTATTCTTCACAGAATAGCATTTTACCTATGCAAGGTGCAGAGACCTCTTCTTGACTTGAGGTAGACTATCTTCTGTAGAAATGTTTTCTAGGCCACAAATGTTTGTGGATATAAGGGCATTCATGGCTGGACAGCATTATGATAGCACCATAGTAAGTTTGTCTGTATCAAGTTCCTGAGCAAATGATGGAAAAAAAAGTGCCTTATGAAATGAAAAAAAAAAGTTAGGGCATGAAAAATCCTATTAAAAAAGAACTTTAAAAGTCATTGTCCATTGACTTCTGTGAAATTATCACTGGGTGACTCCTATTGCACCTTTATGTTATTAAAAAGCTTATTGCCACACTTCATAATTTTCCAGCTTTGAGATTGGTTTGTACATTTTTAAAAATTTCCAAAAAGATTTCCTGAGATTGTTATATTTACCGGTATGTGCCTGATTCACAGTCTATTGTGGTGAATGGAAATACTCCCAGTAACATCAGTGTGCATCAGTTCATAAATTTGTTGCAAATCATTAGAAATTATATCAGGAATCAACAGGAAATCATACTATTACATTATAAGACAGAATTTTGGGAAAAATAATGAATGGGGAAGACTGCCTGATTTGCATTAATAACCATACAGTGTATTTTTTCAATGAATCCACATAAGTACAATACATTTTTGACAACTAAAATAGTGTGAAACATTCACAAGAACAGCTAAACTCTCATGTATATTCTCTCAGCCAGATATACTGACAAATGCCCCTCAATATTCGGGCTCCTCTTTGGTTTAGGGCATTCACATGGACAATTAAAACTTCCATACTCTCAGCCTGAGGCCAAGCAAGACTTTGCTGGAATCCTTTAGCTGCCAGATGAGCAGAGTCCCAGAACTTTCACAAATTTTTCTTGCATCCTTCTGCAATAAAATGACTGCCAAGGTTAACTGTCAGATATTTGTAAGGAGCAGTAAATCTCACAGTGAGAAAGGTATTTCCCATTGTTTAGTAAAACATTTGCAAAGAATTAATATGTGAATGGCAATTCAGCAGCCATTATGGAGAAAATTATAGATCACAGTCTGAGACTTTCCAGGGCACAGCCAGTTTTATATGCTAAAAGAACAAATCTTTTAGCTTAATTTCTCCTGGTCTGGCTATGAATATAGCTCACAATTAGTTTATAGTTTCTTTTGGGTGGTTGTTCTGACTTTTCTAAATATCTAAATAAAATTCCTTCAGCAGTGTTTTCTGGCCATCACCACTCCTGTTGTTGTATATGGAGCACTTCCAAATTGGATGGCTTATGATATTTTCTTACTGCAAGCTAAAATCAGTCAGATACACCTGTGATTTTTGCATTCTTTCAGCATCTTGGTATTTATAGGGCAGGATCTGATATTTACACTGTAAAAGCAGTAATCCTGCTGGTCCTCTAGGAAAAGAATAAAAAATGTAACCAAAACTGTGGGCAGTACCATTTTTAATCAAGACAAGAATGCAATTAAAATGGACAAAGTCTTGAGGATTGCTCCACAGAGCTAAAAGAAACAATATAACCTATTGATTTTTTCTACACAACCCTTGTTTCCCCACCCAAGGAATGAGGTGGAGTTTCCTATTCTCTTCCAGCTCAAGCGATGAAACTTTCAGAAAAGTTCTTCTACTTGCCCTCATTTGGCAGAGAAATTCCCCAGATGGGGCTTTACTTTCTTCCCTAGAAACAGTTTCAAATATCATATAGCCTGTGATCGCTACACTAGATTAGAGAACATCCATGTTATCTGAACTTAGCTAATAACTATGGCAATGGACAGTGCATGTGTTCACACTCATCTTTCTATTACTTATCGCAACAGGTTGCCAAAAAAAGTAAATATCAGATTGTGCATGAGGTTTCATTCAGATTCCTCTCTATGTTGTCAGCCGTCACTTATGGGTACAAAAATAGCTCCCTTCATCTCTGTTTTCACACATCTTTTAGAATATAAATGACAGAACAGAAAAAAATAGATGTGAATATTTTCACATCAATAGCACTTAACAACAATGCTCATAAATAAAAAATAGGGAAGTAAGAAAAACAAAATTGAAAAGCCAAATGAAAAATTATAGGTGCAATACAACTGCCATGAAATCAACAGAGAGTTGACTTAATGGGAACACAGCTGAGCTCTAACCTGTATAATAAGGAAGCCCAAATAATTAAACAGACTTACTCAGCTTCCCTAAATATGCAAACTGGAAACAGGAGAAATTATCTTTCTAAACTCATTCTTATGGCAAATATCAGTGGAACAACAACTGTGATCTAGATTCTGTTTTCTTCCCTACCTGGAGCCGGAACAAATGTCTTGGATACAAAATTAAATCATTCATTCAATGAAATGAATCTAATCAATGATTAGAATCTTAAAATCTGTAGTATATAAATTATATAGGGATCACTGTCTGGCAAAGCAACTCTTTTCAGCAAAAATAATCTTAAAGGTTTAGGGGTCAATGCTTTAGAAGATAGAGTACAAGATGGAATATTACTTGCCAAGTTTTGAAAATCTCCAACTTATTCTATAGAATAGGATAAGCAGCTCTGTGAACATCAGCCCAATGAATCAGGAAAAGAAATCTTTTATATGGAGAAATCAATATGAATGAAATGCAAAAATGTGATGCTGACAGTACTTAAACATCCTTGAAATTTCAGCATGTACCACAGAGTAGTTCTCTCATTCAATGGTAGCGTATACCCAAGAAAGTGATATCCCATTATGAGAGATAAAGAGGAATTGGTTGTATAAGTAAAAATTAATGGTAGTGTAAGTACAAAAAATAAGTTTGATTACGCTTGCTACATCAAGCACAATAAAGTCCAAAGTAGTAATATATGTAATTCGTGCTTTGAAAGGAGGTGTTTCCCAAAGCTGAAAAGAATTATGAGTCAAGTCAGCTAGTAGAAAGGATTTAAGCAGAAAAATCATACGACAATTGAAAATTAATTATGGACATTTTGCTCCATGCCCAGAAAGTCATAATCCTATAAGCAAGAAAGAAATCTGGCTAAAAAAACCCCAATAAATAAAATGAGAAGACAGCTATAAAACCAGAGCGATGTCTAGAAAACTGGGAAAACTGATACTAACAAATATAAACTAGAAGTTGGAAAATGGGAAGGAAAAGAATACAAAAAATTAATCCCCAACAAGAATAAGGACAATGAGAAAGACCACTTCAGTACATGAGAATTAAAGTTGCATTGATCTATTATTCGGTAGAAATGGTACACCCATAAAATGACACAGAAAATGCAAAAAAATATGGTCAGTATTGTTTGAATGTGGAAGGAATCACAGTAATGCTTCAGAATGGACAGGCATAATGCCATCAGAGTGATAGTTCTAGAAACATAGTCCCATTCTTTGTCTCAGAATTTTAAAATCAAATCACCAGATAGAGATTAATCGCTATCTATTTTTTCAGTGATTTATCCAACAAAAAATACATTTCTAACTGCAACTTTCATATTTCCCCTCATCCATCACCTTCTCCATCCCTTTGTGTTGTTTTTCTCCTATGAATACTTCAATTTTCTACGGAGCTCATCCTTTGCTAGTTGTGTCTCAGGTGTTATCCTAAGTGTCTAAAACAAAAAGCTTTTGGCTACTTCTGTGTTAACAAATCAAGCAGTGCCAGGGAACATTCCTGGGCACTGGAACTTGAACATGTTAAATTCTTAGAACATTCCCTGGCACCTTTTTTCCTGGGCCAACAATTGCTCTATCAAACAATTTCCAGGCATGGCCTGAGTGTTAGCGCAATCCAGGGACTGATCTCAAAGGATGTACACCCTGCTTTGGTGGCTAAGATGATAATGGATTCTCTTCCATGTCACTTGGCCTCAGTGCCAGAGGATAGACCCAGCCACATAGTTTCCTTGTAAATATGTAGCCTTTTGTGTCAGGTCAGATAAAGACAGATTCAGAATTAATGTCTCAGATCCTGAGCCAATGTCCTCTCACATTTTTGGCCATGAGTTTTAACTGTTCCCAGAGCGAAGTCACTTTATTTGACTAGCTGTATTTTGGCTTTAATTATCCTGGTACTATAAGCCCCAGTTTTCTGTTCACTTTTCAGATAGGGATCCTGATAATATAAGTTTCCTGTAGACAGTTTTATTAGCCATAGCATGCCCCTTTCCTTTGTAAAAACTAGGTTTAGTTCAGAGTGGGCCTTGAATGTTTCTCAGTCATTTTAATCTGTCTTCCTTTTTTTTTTCACTGGTTTTGTTTGTTCCCAGCACTGCAAAACAAATCTAGTAGCTTTCTAAAGAACAGTATGCAAAAACCTTGAAACATGTAGTTTTCTATATTGTCTTTCAAGCTTAGAACGGTCTAGGCAGGGAGCTGCTGACTCTTTCCTGCTGAACATTCCCATTTAATGACAGTAGTACAGATATGAAATAAGCGTTTCATGAACTCATGGCACAGTCTACCTGAATAACATTTAAAGTGTAATATTTGTGAACCTGAAGTCTGCCTGTCTAAAATCAGTGCCCGAGTTCCCTGTTTAGTGGATGGAGACACCTCCCTAAACCAGAAAAGGGATAGCCATTCTGCCCAGCAGAAGTGCCTTCTGCAGCTCCAGTGGCATACACCAAGCCCACCTGCCTCTTAAGATTTTGGGTAATTTAGAAGTCTACATCTGCCTTTAAAAGTACACAGAACAAGGATGCAGCTTATCCTTGGCTTTTTCTTGATAAGGCCATGTAACCGTATTCAGAGAACATATTTTTCTTTGGCCTAACAGATTAATGATTAGAGAATTCAAGCAGCAAAGAAGAAATTTGAGTTCTTGGCTCACTTTTGTTCAAAAGAGAAATCTTTAAGCACACAAACATGGAGTAGCTGGGTGGAAGCTCCTTGCCTTCCATTCTCTTTTGAAGGCAAAATGCTGAGCACTGAAGCCAGATCCTGTGCTGGGACAATGAGCAAGAAGGCACCATTTTCCCATGCTGTTGCTCAAGTAATCAAGTGAGACAAAGCAGAGACAGAGATCTGGTGCCTTCTTGCAGGAAAGTTTTATTTGTTTTTTTAATAGTCTGAAATAAAACATATGCACCTTCCAAGAAACAAGTTCTGAAAACCTAAACTGTCCCAGCACTGGCCATTTGACAACATTTAGGCACCTCTTCCCTACTCTTTTTTTCCCACAAAGCAGTTTGTAGACTGAACTGCACAATGGGCTTGAGTTGAAGTGAATAATACTCTCCTCCACACTCATGACTTATAAATTAAGTAACGGTCTAGTGCGGGGAGTTCAATATCTTTGCATTGAAACCTGTGCCTCTCACTTTCTGAATTAGTGCTTTAACCACCTGGGTATCTTACAAGAAATAAGTGCTATAGATGTCTGTTGAAACATGGACAAAAGCAAACCTCCCTGCAGAACAGCCCTCTCCAGATGAATGAAAAATGCCTGAAAATTATCATGGGAACTTCCAAGCTAAGTTAGGATGTGTCTAATAAATATTGATGCCCAGAATTTTAGGACATCTTGAAGTTAAGACTGTTAAGATTCCTGTCTGAAACCTAGATGAGTTTTAGGAATTCAAATTCTAACTTGGGAAGGAAGAGGGACCTTAGGAATACATCTATGCTACTAAGTTAAAAATGTCCAGGAACTGCTTTTGGCACTGAGGCAACCTGGTGTAAAACAACCCGTGTCATTAATAATAAATGTTTTTACCCCTCCAAAGCAGGGTGGCTTCATCCAAACTGCAAACCGGAATTATTATAGCACTGTTTAATTTATTGCTATAGATGTTTTAGGTGGAATGAATCTCATCCAAAATTATCACAGTTCCATATCTGAAACAATCTTCAGCAAAAAGTACTGTATTTTACCAGCTGTTTTTCTTCTCTGTTTTCCTCCACAAATGCACACATTTCTTCTATGTTTGATTAGTGGAGCCCATGTTCCTTAACTGGTTCTATGGTTATATGATCAATATTGTTAGAACAAAGAAGACTTACATTATCCACAGTACATATTTTTTCCAATTTTCCAAGAAGCAGTCATCTTAACACACCTACAACCTTCTGTTACCCTGGATCTTCATTTGCAGCTGTTATTGCTATAAGTGGGAGTTGGATACGGGGATTAAAAACAAGCTATTTCCTTTGGGGACTGATGTTAATACTTCTGTTTAACAACACTGAGTCATCACATTTGCTCCAATGCTGTTCGCTTACTGTGCGCTAAACTGAAAAATCCAGATCTTCCTTCCATTCCAGCTCACAATTTTAGCAGAATTTCTCTCTGCTCTAAACACTGCATTTCGTTCTGTTTCCAGTGCATGAATTTTGTTAACTTGAATTTACTCTGTGTCATGAGATATTCCCATATGTTTTATGGGCTGTGAAGAGTGAATACATTTTGACCAGATTCAGACATGACATTACTGAAGCCAAATAGCTTAGCTGTTTTCCAAAAAGTATTGGATCTTTGTATGAATAGTAAAATTATCCAGAGGATAGAAAAGATTCAGAGAACTTTTCTTTGATATGTAAGTCCTCAGGTTTTAAGACATGAACCAGCTTCCAACTGCTGAAGGAGAAGGAACTTCCCCATAGGTAGTATCTGCCACAGCAGCCTGTTACACCAAGCTGAAACATCTGCTTCCAGCCACTGCTGGACTGAAATACACACATAGTTGCCTGACAATAATGGACATCTTTTGTTGCTTTCACCATTATTAACATTCTTCACAAACATTTCCCACAATTATTCAGTTTTAACATAGTGAATTTGCCAGTGTCATACCCATTGTTTATCATCTTTTATCATGTATGTCCATACAAATGAATGCATATAAAAAAAGGTGGGAAACAAGTTGGTGTATACATCCAAGTCAGAAAGTCAATTATAAGAAATACCTTCAGCCAACAGGTGAAAAAAAATAAATCCAGATAAGTCATGCAAACTTGCAAGTCAGGCAACAGTGGCTGACTTCTGGGTTTCTCTGTTTGACTGCCAAATTAAAAAGTAGAGAGTCAAATAATAAGATATCCAGTCCTGTCAAAACTTACTGAGAATCCACTGAAGCTCAAACAGTAAAAATTTCCAGGAAAACTGGAATCCCACTGTATGTTTTCCTCAGAGAGATCTTACAGCAAAGCAGATTGGATGCATGCACATGATTGATTACAATGACCTGCCAGGAGTATCCACACCACCATGATCCAAAAATTAGAGCAGAAAGGATAGCAAAGTTACAAAACAGGCTGTGAAAAAAGTTTGAAGGAAGGCAGAAGTGAATAGGGAGTCAGCAAATTAGCTGTCAGGCTGGAGAAAACAAGACAGGAAAAGGAGTAGCTCAACGGGAGACAGAATGTTCAAGGGCTCAAGCTGTCATAATAGAACAGCTGGAACAGAAGAGCCTTTTCCTATGGTGGCTATTTCTTCACATTTCTATTTTATGCTGGGATCTTGGGAGAAAAAACAGACTCCATGTACACCTTCCCTTTTCTTCGTTCAGAAATTCACTGGAATATGGGGACTCAGATGATGTGAATGTCATTTAAGACAAATAAATTAGAAGTTACATCAGCAGAGATGCTTGCCAGTGAAGTGCTTTCTAACATGACCTAGCAGGCTGACCATGTTTTGACCAAGTGTGAACATGCACAGCATTCACCTAGTTTTGAATATCCATTAAAACTGACAGCAGTTAAAAAAAGAGCTCTCCTGACAGGAAACAGGCAAAGTTATCTAATGCTTTGAACACTGCTCTGGGAGGAACACATTTTTTTCCCAGTTCTGCCAATGAACTGCTGTTCTTTCTCCATCTGTCAAGTTTCTCAAGTCATGGTCGACAGTAATGAAGTGTCATACAAGAAATAAATACACCATAAACTTGATAAAGAGGCTTGATTAAAAAATGCTATTAATTTTAATTAAGGGTGTTTGAATTAAGTAAATGTCAGTTGTTGCCATGGACTTTTGGTTATTTTCTCAATTAAAAAAAGCAAATAGCTTCAGTTACTGGTGCTTCCTACCCTTCTCTTTTTTCTTCTGTTCCTCTATCCCCTAATTAAAAGTGATGTGAAAGCAATATTAAAAAAATTAAAACCTAGCATTGCTTGGTTTGCATGTTGTTTAGAATCAAAAAATTTTCATTGGTAGGTATCTCTGGAGGTTGTCTAGTCCAACTGCCTCCTCAAACCAGGGCCAGCTATTAAGCCAGGCCAGGTTGTTCAGGGCCTTGCCAAGTTGAGTTTTGACTGTCTCAAAGATGAAGATCCCACAGCCTTTCTAGTCAACTTGCTCCAGTGCTTAACCACTGTCACAATGAAAATTTTGTGCTCATATCCAGCTGGAATTTCCCTTATTGCAACTTGTGGCTGTTGCCTCTTCTCACTAACCATATCTAAGAAGAGTTTAAATCTGTCTCCCCCACTTAGGTGGCCGAAGATAACAATTAGGTAGCTCCCCTTTTCCTTCTCTTCACTGAGATGAATAAACCCATCTTTCTTAGACTCTTCTTCTACTTTATGCACCAGACCACTATTTGTCTTGGTGGATGTCTACTGGACTTGCTCCAGTTTTTTAATATTTTTTGCACTGAAAGGCCCCAAACTGAACCCAATACCAAAATGTAATTTTGATTAATGCAAGGCAGAGGGGAATATTCACTTCCTTTGACCTGCTGACTGCACTCTGGTTAATGCAGTTCAGCACGTGGTGGCCCTGCTTTGCAAGCATGCACAGATGACTTGTATAACTTGTTATCCCCCAGGACGCCCAAGTCCTTTCTAGTAGAGCTGCTGTCTTGCTGGTCACTCCCCAGTCTATACCATTGCTTGGGGCTGTTCTGTCCCAGGAGCAGGGCTTTGCATTTGTCTTTACTGAACTTCATGAGGTACCTGTTGGCCCGTTGCTCCAGTTTGTCAAGGTCACTGTTGATGGCAGCACCAATATATCACATACTGACTGCTTGCCTCAATTTTATGAATTTGCTGAGGATGTCTCTGTCCTATTCCCCAGGTTGTTGATGAAGACAGTAAACCGCACTGACCCCAGCATCAGCCCCACAGGAACACAATTTGTAATTAGCCACAGGTTAGACTGTAAACCACTGACCACTGTCCTTTGAGACCAAAGAGATCCGTCTATTCAGTCCATACAACAATTTTATAGGAATGATATGCAAGACTGCGTTTAAAGCCTTGCTAAAATCAAATGAAACAACATCCACTGTAGCAAAGAAAAGTCATTTTAGTGCCAGATGAGCCTCAGCAATTTTTCTGCAACATTCTGGATCCAGGCCTCTGGCAAGCAGTGAAACTCCCAAGACAGAAGGTCTGGTCAGCAGATAGGTGCTGCCTTTCCCCACAGAAGGCAGTCTCTGGCCACTGTCACTCCTTGCTTCCTCTTTGCAACACAGGTTCTACCCTCAGACCAGGCATGGCCAGCTACAACACCTTCCTCAGATAGCCTGGAACATTTCTTATAGAAGATGAATTCTTACTGATCTGGAACAAAACTTTGTTTCTATGAACTCCATGCTTTGCCTTGGAAAAATGATTTTTCCTTCAGTTTTAAGGAGTGTGACAAAAAGGTTTGAGGACAGGTGAAATTAATTTGTTTTTGGACAGAGTGATACAAAAGAAAATACAGAGTGATCAGCTAAGCTTAAAGTTAATCTCTTTATACGAGCTTTGCACATGTCAGACACCTAGATACTGCTGTCCATTCTGGGGACATTCTGAAGTTAGTGATCAGGATTAAGATACTTTGATAATGAGTCGGAAGAACTGAGTGAGCAAATAATTACATGAAAGAGACATCCTGAAAGCAATACCCAGAAAAGTATGGAGCTTATAGCCATCATCCCTGAAACTGAAATACTATAAGATTTGGTTTTGAGTTAATGATCCAGAAATGGATTACAAACGTTTTTCTCATTTAGAATGAAAAATAACCCCAAGGACTGAAATCTAAGAGTACAACAGTCCTAATCCCATATGTTGAAAGAAAATTTGATTTTTTTGTTTCCTTTACCTATCACAAAACATTTCTCTGAACAAAAAAGCATGAAAGAGATGTTGAAAGAGTTCAACAAATTCAGTTCAGAATTTGTTAAAATGTTTAATGTTAGGGAACACTGGGCATCCCTGGAGTTCTCTACCAAGTGAAGACCTAATTAATCTTAGATTATAAAAGATCATTACACTTGAAGGAAAATTCCCAGTCATTCTTCAGGCTTTGGCAAGTAACGCGATTGAGCAAAGCTGAGACTGTATCCCTCACCAAATGTGTTCAATCATCTTGCACCTTTAAATGCTGCTCACAAGGAAATTCAAGTTACTATTCATTATGGATTTTAATTTTTTCCTTAACAAGGAGAAAGTCCACCACCTAAGACAGCATGTCCTAGGATTTTGGTGAAATCCCTACCTTTTCCTTTGTAATCTCAGCATCCCATCTTTTCTTTTCAGAGAAGGGAGGAACTGTGAGAAAGTCCTTTACGTTGCACTTACATGAGGATGAAGATGAGTATTCCCCTCTCAGCAATGGAGTTCCTCTTCCTGCTAGGGTATATTATGGTCTTAAATTTGCAATTAGAACACATAAGTATCTATCAGCATGACAGGCTAAGTTCCAATTACAGTGTATGGAGTTCTAAAGTGTGCTGTCAATGGAGCCTGGAGAGCACGTCAGTTCCCCCTCTATTAAATGCACAGGGGTTGATTAAGTTTATCAGAGGGATCCAGTGCCATTTGAAGGGCCCTAGGATCTCCTGTTTGACACCTTGCTGCTATCTGGTAGGGCACAGACATCACCAGGTTCCTGTACGCCCTCTGTCATTCTGCTGTGGATGTCTGAGTCAGCCTAGGGCATCTCAGATGGTGCTCATGAACCACTGTGCTGATGGGCTGGTTAAGTAAATAATCCTCAAATATTCAGAAATCACACTGAACCATATTTTCATTGCCTGCAGTGGAAGCTGCCTGCAGTGGAAGTTTCAGCATTTAAAATGCCTGTAGATATCTACCCCCAAGCATCTAAATGGAGGTGTCTTTAGTGCCATCAGTGTCTGGGCTACCCTAATGCAGAGTGACAGAAGTGGCACTGCAAACATTAGCCGTGGTAATGAGGCATCAGAGACAGTGGCTTTAGCCACCTTCTGCTAACAAGAGTGGTTCTAAAAATAGCCTTACAGCAGAATCACTGAGCAATTTCAGAGAAATTGTCTGGGGAAGAATACAATGCAATTCAGCAAGAATGAATGTCAAGTTCCACACATAAGAGCAATCAGCTGTATAATGACAGGATGAATAATTGTGATCTCTGGTGCTACAGAAAAGGGTCTCTGAACTACAGTGAGTAACAAGTTGAAAATGATTCAATGTTAGGCTGCTACAAAAAACAGAACATACCATACTGGGATAGATAAACAATAGTTTTGTCTGCAAAACGCATGAAGTAACTCTTTTGTTCTACTTGTCAGTAGTATGACCTCAGGGGGAGTACTGTGTCCATTTTTGGGCAGTGCAGATCAAGAAGAATGTGTGTCAGTCCAGACAAGCAACAAGAATGACTGAAGGTCTTAAAAACACGGCCCATAAAGAAAGGTTGAAGGAATTAGGATTGGGTAATCTAGATAGGGCTGAGGGGAGAAAACTTGGCATGCTTAATCTTTTCTGCCTTTAGGACTAACGAACAGAATGAGGAGGAAAGACACAAGGCCATTTCTGATGCTGATCCCTACTAAAGACTTTTGGCCACTATGATTTATTTCTCCCATGTGTGTGCATCAGGAGCAGGGTCCATGCAGCCAGTTCGTCCATCACTACTGCTTAGGTCACCCTCATGAGCTAGACTTTTGGCAGGAGAAGGCTCTCTGGAAACGTGGAGCTACTGCCAAATACCAAGGACTGTCCAATCTTGTAATCTTTTTTCCCCTATATTTGGTATCAGCTTGCATTTGTACAAAGCGTGTTTACACTACATAAAGAGCTGCCTGAGTCAGAAACAGAGGCAAGCTACATAAATCATTTCATGAAGAAGCTTGACCATCTCTCTGTTTCTTTAAAGGCAGAATCAGACTGTAACTACCAGCTGAGGTGTAAACAGTGGTGCAGAGTTGTACACAAAATGTATTTCTATTCAAAAAAATATAAAGAAAAAAGAAATCCATTGTTCAAAACCTGATGTCAGGGAGCAGCAAGGGCCAGCTGCTGCCTAAGGGCATGGGAGTTGAAGGTGATCTAGCACAAGCTGTGCCCTCACCAAGAGCGCACAGTCCCACAGGGGCTAAGCATGGTGGGCAGAGCCATGGGCTGGTAGCAGGGTCCATCAACAGCCCCAGATCTAGGTCCACAGTCAATGTTGGGGATCCTATCAGTAGCAAAAGGAGATGGGGACAGGGAAATGGCTGCAAACAGACACAGGAGCCAAATATTTTGGACAGGGGCAGAGACCCCTGGGCTGAGCTGAAATGGGGTCCTGGGCCTACAGGCAGGGAAGGGGGGAGGCCCAGTGGAGGCTGGGCAGGGTCGGTAAGGTCTGTTGGTGCTCTCAGGGCCCTAGAAAGTTTCAAAGGAACAAAAAATAACATACCCTTGATGTAACACACATCTGACTGATTTTAAGGATATCTGTATTTCAAAATATTTGACTCCACATAGCACTTGTAAGTCCTAAAGATGACAGATAACATTCAATGAATGCAATGGTTTGTTCACTACTATTGAATTCAAATATAGACAATTCTACCAATAGCAAAACATCAGATATATTTGCTAGTAAATATGGGCTGAGGGAAAGATTTTTGGTCTTGGTTTAAGCTTGAAGGTTTAAGCTTACCAGAATTACAGTTTGGGTTGGTGGCAGAACCAACCGCACCAACATCTTTTTTAACAGTTATGTGGTTTTGGCAGAAATCTCATTAAATCTCCTGAGAATTGTTGTTTTTTAGAATCTGGCTGCATCTTAAATGGGAAACAGGCTCTTCAAGCTTTGGGATCTTACTGGAAACCATAAGCATAGGAGTAATGTTTAAGCTGGGAATTCAAATGCTTCCCCGCCCTTCTTGGCCGCAGACAAGATGAGTTGGATGTGACATCCTAGTTTCGACCCATCTGTTCTTTCAGGCACTATCAGATGCATAGCTCATTTAACTGACAGCAAATTCTCAGAATAATTTGTATTACTTTCATTCTGTAATAGCCTCAGTGATCTCTTCTCCTTCCCCACTTCACCCAGACACAGACTTAGCTATTCATCATGTGTTCCTCACCTCATTGTACTATGAGACAGCTGTGTTCTCATGGATTGCTTTAGACCATTTGGCTGCAAAAGCTGGCTGGCAATCCTGTACAGCTGTAACCTTGGCCTGCTAACTTTCTAATGAAAGCCATGCCACCGTGGGTACCAAAGGGAAAACAAATACCCTTTTGTCCATGGAAAGTCTGACAGGGAAGCAGATTCACTTTTGTTTCAATAGCAAATTTCCTTTGACTGTGGCCCTCCCTCAGTCACTCCTTTGATTTTTTTCACAGTTAGTCAAGTTGACTGAATAGCCAAGGGCAGGAGAAGATCTACAGTACTTCAGGCTACAGCTGCCAATTATTCAAAACAAAGAATCTATGAACAATTAGCAAAGAAACTCTGTTAAAAGAATTCTTAGAGTACTGCCTTACTGGGAGGTGGTTTCATTCCTCGAACTGGTTTCTTTTTCGTACACACACACATTCAATAGAAAAGCCTTGAGCAGTGAGGAATGTCTGGCATTTCTGTTGTCAGTGTGCATGTACATTGGAGTGCGATATTTTTAGAAGTCCATCACATCCAAGTATGCATGAATTCTCACGTAACCTCATAGTGCGAACAGCTCACAGAGTCAGGGATGTGAGGGCTTATCAGATTAAGCCCACAACTTGATTCCTGCTGAGTGTCCAGCAAATATTGAAGATGTGAAGTTTTCCACACAAACACATGCTGCATATTCCAATCCAGGGCCAAAATATGCTGTAAGACTCAAATGGAGAAGAGAAGCAGAAAAGGCTATGGTAGCTTGGGTATGGCACAGCTCTGCAGCGCAGAGCTAAAATTCATTAGCCTGGAGACTGTATGGGGAAAGCTGGACATTCAGCGCAGAGTAGACAGCCGCATGTCTTTTGTAAGCATATCTGAATTGTTTCTTTCTTAGGGGAAATTTTTTGTAAATAGGACATTTCTGCTGTGTCTACTGTAGTGTCCTCACCCATGCCCAGAAATGAAGCCTTATTTCTTCTCTCTTGGCCTGACCATCTGATGAACAGCATTTAAGTGCCTTCACAGCAGAAGAAAACAGGGTCAGCTTTACAAAGAACACCCAGGGAAGGTCAGCTTCAGCGAATGTCTAGTTTGAGACATACAGTTATTCACATAAGAAGGCGAACTTCAGAGAAAGGGGAAATTTTGGACTAGAACCTTTCTGGAGCTTTTTCAATTTCCCTTTATTTCCAAAAGGATAAGAATACCATTTATTACAATACCAAAGCCTAGCAAATGTAAGGAAAACATTTAAGAAAATATCCCAGTGCTAGGGATAGAGGTTTTACTTGTTGAGCCACAGAACAATTTTACAACAAGCTTCCACTTAAAGAGGGCGCTGTTTTAAAGATAGGGTAAGAGTCTCTAAACTGCTGAGTGATTGTAGATCCTTGAAATTTTGTAGGCCAAGCAGAGGACAGTTTAAAGAGCCTTGCATCTTTGCCCTAGCACTGAAACATCCAAAATCACTTGACACGTAAATGATTAGATGCACTGAAAAACAAACAGGACTATATTCCACCAGGGTACTTTTGAAAAAACTGATTTTTTGCAGTAAACCAGGGCAGAAATAAATGTGAACCTTGGGTCAAGTATTTTTTAATTCTTTTTCATTAAAGTGCTTAATCAGATTTTAAGTACCTAATTTAATCACCAAAGCTTGGGCCTAAAGCCATTTGCTGAGTGACATCCAAGTTTAGAACATAAATACAACATTCCTGCATAATGCAGCTTTGATCTAATGACTAATAACAAGGAAGGATTCTTGTTCTATTACTCACAGAACACAAATGAAATGGCCTTTGTGTTAACTTTCTCTAATCTTGATTACATCTGTATGTCTTGTAGGTCTAAGAGGGTGAGACAAAAGTAATTATAATTCTGTTAGCTTAAGGGCAATCTCTGCTTTTGGATCCAGAGATTTTAAAAAGGGTTGAAGTGACTTCTTTTCTTTTTTTTTTCTTTTCTAGTTTCTTTAAAAAGAGAGAATGAAGAAATGGGGAAAAAAATGAGCTAATGAGATAGCCAGTGCTACTTGTTGCTTCTTGTGAACTTGTCTAGAATTCAGAATGTATTTTTCCTTAAGAGAGGAGATAAAGTCTTAAATAAATAAAGATAACATGGTGTCACACTACTGGAATTGTGCAGGCTCGTAGAGCAGCCTGCAAAAACACTGTGGAAGAATATGCTGAATGTCTTTCTAGTCCCTATGGTAACCACTGGAGCAATAAGTTGTTCTGAGGACAAGTGGAAAAAAATGCTATGAGAAAAACAGACCCTTCCTGACTACAGTAAGGAAAAGGCATGATCTCTGCAGCCTCCTAGCAATAATGTACACTGTGATTATAACTTTAAGTATGCAAACAGAGATCCAAGTGTCAGAAAGGGGATGAAAAATAAAGAGCTGGCCCAAGGCTCTGTGGTTTTATGACGGGGCTTGAGGTACAGAGGTAATTTTCAGCCTGTAATTAATATTTCCCTGCTACTGCCAAGGCTTCCACAGACTAATCTCTCCTCTTTCAGGGTTCCTAATTGGATATCCTCTGAACAAAGTCCCATGGCTCTAAGTAATACAATGATCACAATAAAACTACCACATAGTAGCAGTTCTCAAAATACTTCCTAAGCACTGTAGGTGGCTCTGCTGGTGTTCCTTCATTTCCTAAATTCTCACTTTCTCCGATGACCATCTCATCTTTTTGCTCAGCACCCAACATCAATCATCTTCAGAGGTGCAGCCAAGGCACTGCCAGGCATGAGTGGGATTTCCTTACTCCAGGGCAGAAACACTTATTACCATCAGCATAACATATCTGCAGCATTCCCGTCAGAGCTCACTAAGCTGAATTTCTTGTCACAGCAATATCTTATGTGAATTGTCACAAGCAAAAAATATGAATTGCTCATAATTGAATGTATAAAAAATCAGCTTGGTATATGGAACATAGGGAATCATGCTGTTTCTGCTGTAGAGATCTCAGAGAGCAGGAAGGAAATGTTCCCAAGGAACAGGGGGGAAAGGAAGAGGATCTGGAGCATGAATTTTCAGCAGAGAATTGGAGGAACTAGCTGGGGAAGATGAACACCTGGCATAGTAATTGAAGTTCATAACATGATTTTACATTTGAACATCATATCTGTACCAAACATTTAAAACTGTGTATGCTAAATACAGTTTCTAAAAACATCTATACTCCAAAACATATAAAAATGTCGTGAGCATATAACAATATATTAAAAACTGTAATAATCAACAGTTCATAGCCAGATAAATATTACACCTGATTTTAATCATTGTCTAAATAACTAATTGAGCAACCCACAATGCTCAAATTAGCAAAATAGTCTTTTCTACTATCTGATTGCCTAAAAACATTTTCTTGCATCTCACTCTAAAGGTCGAACAGCTCTCTCCTGCAGCTCACCAGAGCAATGACTGCCACTGAAAGGGACCCTTCACGTTACGCCTCTGATCTAGGAAACACTTGCTCTAAATACAATTTAGAAATTCTTCACCTCATCATTCTCAGCAGCCATTGCTCCTTGAAATACCTCTCTCCCATTACTTGAAAAGGAGGAAGAAAAAATCCAACACATTTAGTCTGTTAAATAGAGAAAATATATTCTTCCTTCCTGTACACCACTTCCAGAATTTCAGCAACAGATGTAACTGAAGTACCAAAGCTTCTGAGACCAGAAGGATTGCAAATTCCCTTCCTCCTGCCCTAGGTAAGGTAAACTGTTGTCTAGGCAGTTTTTGACTGATATCTCCTAGGCAGAAATACATGCACTTGTGCTCTGCAACACAAATGGAATGCGCTGGACACAGACCCAGGACACATGGAGCCCACTGCATATGTGATGTGCAGATTGACCTCTCTGAGCAGAAGTGTACATTTGCAATAGGTCTGGTCCATCCAAAACATGAGCTATCAGTGAACCATATGCACAATACAGTTAATACAGCTGCCCCAATATACATAATGCACTACTAGCCTCCATTGTAGTAGCTATAGTTAGTGGCTAACATAAGACAAATCGTCCGCACAGATCCCTGTAATCCTCAAATTCCATTCAGATAAAATATTCAGGTGAAAAAGAGGACATATCCAGGACATGCCCATGTCCATCTGGTAAAGAAATCTGCTTCTAGGGAATATTAACAGCATGTACCAATTTGCTCTCCAAATCTAGAAATTATATTTTTCTTCTCTGATATCTCATGAGGCAGAATTGTTTAGTCATTTTTGTTATTGTCACTCTTACCTTGATGCAGGGAACCCAAATCCCCCATGCTTAATTTTGCTGCATTTATTTACTTGCCAACACCCCTTCTCTCTCATTGGAGAAAACAAACCTCAGAAAAGTAATGGCCATGAAAGAATGCTGTTAGCAGTAGCAGGAAGAAGATGGATGGAAGATTCAGTTTTGATGAAGCTTCAAAGCAAGGACATAAGCACTCTTGTCACCCTTTTATCTCCTTTCCCCGTTATCAAAACTCATCTCTTGCTACTCTTAACAGGATGCTCCAGGCATCCCAAACAGCATGAGGTCTGTCAGTGTACCTTATAAAATCAGTGAAAGTCCCTAGGTCTGCAGGGTCATGGGGGAATGAATAGTGTCACTTCAATCACATGAACACATAAACAATCAGACAGTAAAAAAGTGCTGGGCTCACAAAGTTGTACTCTTTCTCCAGTTACGCTGGACTTTATAATTTCCAACAAACTGTTGGGAGAGCATGACAAAAGAAAAGAAAGAGCAAGGTCTTTGGATTATGAGAGCTCACTGTTAATCAATATGAGGACTGCAAATATTGATAACATCCTGGGCTGGGCATCCAATTCAGGTATCCAAGTGAAGGGCTGTTTTTCACTCCTGCATGTGCTGAGGGAGAGCCTTAAGGAAGTTGTACAAAGGCAGATTGCTCTCCCCTGCCACACGCTTCCTGGCCAAAAAATGGGAGGGGAACTAATGAAGAATATAAATAAGGGAAAACAAATACAAAGACTGAAAAGAGGTTACAATAAAACAGAAATTGGAAACAGGCATAAGTTAAAAAGAAGAAACAGTCTAAATAGAGTCAGGTTGGCATCAGCTCAAGCTATGGGACTCAATTTAGACAGTCACCTTTAAAAAGAAGTCATAAAAATGCCTTGGCTGTATCAACAACTTAAGCCCTACTGTACAGTAAACCCTCTGTTTCTCTTTCTTTCCTTTCACTGTTTTCTCATGCATCTTGTCATTTCCCTCAGGTCCTATCCCTCACAGATAATTTTCTTCATGTTCAGAAAGGTATTATTTAGACTACTTAAAAACTTTTTTTTTAATTATACTGATAAGCAATGGTATCATTCTGGATCTTTGACAAGGGGTGAAATTTTTAAATATTTAGTTAATACAACACAATTATTTGACATGATTATTTTTACTGTATTATAGCTCAAAATAATAACAAGGCAATTAAAAGTGTAGACACTTCTGCAGAGATAAAAATGCTTAAACATTGCCATCTATAAAGATGAACAAATAAGAAAAACTAACATATGAAAATGAGGTTACCATAATAAAACAGCCTGGTATCTTTAAGGGGAACATTTTTGTTGTTTAAATGGGGATAAAATGTTGTCGAAAATTCTTTAAAAAACCTTTTGTAAAATGCCCTGTCACAGAAAACTTGAATGATGTTGGCTATGTCCAGGTAGAAACAATTTCATAACAATGTCATAACAATTTCCCAAGAGCTCCTCGAAAATCTGAAGTGTGTCACAAGGGGGATTTTCCTGGTGAAATAATGTATAAATAGCTTCAATAAAGTAAGCAAAGGAGTTAATTCTGGCAGAAGGGATCTGCTTTGAGTTATTGAGAACTTGCTCTCTCCTAATGTATCTTTCGCTGACAATTTAAATCAATGGATACTACAACTCAAACCACAGAGAAGAGTTAAACCTGGGACTGGTAACTTATTACTTCATTCCCAATCATAGATCTTGGGCTGCCAGGAACCTCCTCTGTCCCTTTTTGGCTCAGCACAGGACACTGTTCAACCCATCTGTCTACCCCGCTGCCTTCTTACCCCTTTACACACACACACATGCAGAGGAAAATATAGCTACAGCTAGCTAGTTTAGAAAAGATAAGTTGTTCCAAGCTGTTATGTTTCTCAAGTGAATATCAGATGAATTCATAATTGTGGGAACTCTTGAAACATTTCCAGCTTTACACAACATGTTTGTTTTAGGGCTCCGGTGACGTCTGTAATGTGTGGGTCTGCTGAGACTTGGAACAGATGCATTATTTTCCTCAGCCACCTGGAAGAAAGTAAAATATTGAGAAAAACTGGTTTATAAGGACTCCCTGGCGTCCACAAACTGGTCTAGTTAATAACAGAGAAAATATTTCTGATTTTTTTCAACTGCAAAACAAATGGCTGAACTTTAATAATTGCTGCTTTCTTTCAAGGAAATAAAAATGTCAAGAGACTTGCAAGGCTTAAAATTAACACACAGTAGCTTTCCTAGTGTCCTGTTTTGGGGGGACACTAAGGATTTGGGAATGTATTTTTCAGGCCTGTTCTGCAAACCTGAAACTGAAGAGACCAAAACCTCAAACCTGTGTGCAATTCAGTGTAAACTAGACAGCTTTAGCAGGAGTTAGAGGAAATTCAGGAGGTTGTTTTAAGTTCTTAAATTCTTTTACTGGGGAAAAAACACACCTGAAGTATACATTTGAGGTTGAGAGCAAAAGAACTCTGCAAAAAAAAGTGCCCAAGTTCAAATGGCAGCCCAGAGAATGGGTTTTTATCCAGACAGAGGGATGTTCAGCTTGTTGCAAATGTCCTTGAAATTAACAGTAACTTGAATTACTTCCCATACACAAAACATCACCAGCCATATCATTTGCTGAAGTCTTCCTTTGCTTCCCCTCAATACAATTAAATGTGGCAAAATAGTTCGCAATCCCCATTCCCTCTTTTGAAAGACAGGCATCTGACTTTATCTTTAGGCTGAAAAAAGGAAGCCTGTCCCCCGCAACCCTGAGCCTATGAGCAGACTGAGTGGACTTCATCTACCAACAGTGACTTTGTAGTTGGAGCAGAGCCTCAGACAGGGATCAGGAGCACCTGAGGAGATCCTGCTAAGCTGCAGAGGACTCACAGGGCTTGACTTGCTGTTCTGCTCACAAATAGTTGTATGGCCTCAGAGAGTCAGTGGTGGCTTCCGTAACAAGAAATGCCAAAGTTGGCTCAAGATGGAGCTTCTCTTATGCACCTGTCATTTCTTAACAACTGTATGTAATGAATCTTCCTATATGCAGAGGTTGTTATAGGCCAATCTACAGAACCTGGATATTTAGTTCAAGCCTTTAAAGCACCCTTATAGTGTCCCTCAGTTTTGCCCGTGCTATACCACATATCAAACACCTGCCTCATTTCGTGTCAGATTCCTTATTCCTCTGTCTTGGAGTAAATCTTCACGATCGTGGTTAAAAAAAAGAACTTTCAGCCACAAGGCCTCCCATGGACACTACCCTTGAGGACTGAGGCTGGACCTGCACAGCCATAATGTTCTTTATCATCCAAGCAAACTATCCCAATCTATGGAATGGGGGACTGCAAGAGACGAGCCTGCTGGTGACTTACCTTTGCCTTTTCCATTGATAAGCTATGAACAGCTAAGTTACTGCATTATATCCCCAGAATATCAGATTAGCAATCAGGTGAGAAGAGCTGTTTGAGCAAATGACTGATCTTTGCCTTCTCTTTTGTTGATGAAAATTGAAAACACAAATATTTTTGTCTAGCTGACTTTAGGATTTCTCAGGTGGTCAAGGAGAAACTTATTACTTTTAAAAAGTCTTTTAAAATGTCTTTACAGGCTGATCAGAGCTTTCCCACATTAAGATATACAAGGTATTGTCTGAATTTATTTCACAAGTTGACCTGAAATGTCATCACTGTTAGGTAAATGAGGTAAGGTGTTTCTTAACTACTGCTGGGAATAGGAGGGAGATAGTATATACAGCAAAAAACACTTGTCAGAGACAAGAGATTTTGTCCAAGATAGACACATTTCAGCAGCAAATGTAAAAACCAGTTGCTTCACCAAACATCCTAAGCTGTTGGCCTAAAAATAATATGTTTGGATAGATGATGTTCTAAAAAAGACAACTCTCTGACCAGCTGTATTTGCAGGCTTTACAACCCTGAATCTACCTCTCCTTTACATGCTACAGCTCAGGTCCAAGACATATACACTGGGATTTCCAAAGAACTAGGTTTTAGCCCTATATCTTCCACTGAAATTATTTTTTGCATTTCTTTTGGAACTATGAAATTTCAAAGAAAACAATTTGCATCTATCGTCAAAAGAATATCAAGTTTAGCTGAAGTTTTCTTTTGTCTCTGCATTTTAGAGATTGAATGGCACTGATTAAAATATGATTCTGTAATAAATTTTTACGCATCATTAACAAAATTCTTGCATTGTTCTTGTATGTTGGCCATTGCATAAGACCAACTCTTTATCACAGTCAGTTCATCTCATCTTTGAAATATTGTGACATTTACATAGCAAGTGCTGTGTAAAGGGATCAATGTGAGAGAAGTAGCTGGCACTTCGTAAAAAAAATTAAACTGAATAAAATGTTTCTTTTTCAAGCCTGTCCTCTGCAAAGTGAGCTAGAATATAAAGGCATTTAGTTATAATACTAAGAAAATAAAATACGGAATACATTCCTCTACCCTCACCCCCAAAAAACTAAATCTTCATTATCTAGCAATGTATAATTAGCTACATCTGCAAAACTGCATTGCTGCATTTGAAAATCCCAAAGGTCCTAGTGCAATTTCTAACAGATGTATCGCTGCTCTTACACAAAGGGGAATAATGGTTCGATCAGCTCTTCAGCCCACTAACCAGAAGAAATACATCAAGTTATATATCCAACATCTGGTGATGATATCATGTCCCAGTTTGTTTTCCAGCATCTTACATGGACCTAGAACTAGGTCTGGCTGCGAAGCTCAGCAGAGAATTGCACTACAGTTCATTTCTCATTGCCTTTTCAGAAATGCTATGAAACATGTCATTGAAATGATAATGTATTTATGAAGTCTATTATTTAGTGAGCATTTGTCATCATTGTAACATGGAAATAATCCAGGTATCAGGTTTACAGGAAATGCCTGCTTATGTTAGGCTAAAAATTGCTCTGCTGGGACTTGTTGACATGCTTGATTCTTCCAACTAAGCCCAACTTGGAGCCAAAGTGGGAGTGAGATGAGCAGACTTGGATAAAAAGCTAATGGGAGTATGACTAAGATGAGGAGTTAAGGATGCAAGGAGGGGAAAAAGAACAAGCAACCAAGGTGGCAGCACAATAGAGAAGGCAAGCTGAAGGCTGCATCAGAGAAGCGACAGCAGGGCTAGATCCAAATAGGCATTGTCAGCTAATGTAGGAATTACATGGAATTGTAGCCTTCAAGTAACTCACGTCATTGGCACTTAACCCAGGTATCATCTAGTCCATTGGTTTTTAGATGTCTAAAAATTGCCACCCTTTAAAACTGATTGGCTCGATTGTGCTAAGTTTTTGGAAAGTGCTAGTTGGAATGAGCTGAAAGCGTGTAGGTTCTTTCTAACAAAACACTCAAGTTTGCAGGTATGAAGGCTGGCATTGTTTTATTTACTGTCATACAGAGCTTCATCATCCTGATCCCTTGGAGTCAGCTGCATGTCAGCATCACTGCCCTGGCTTACGATCGGCTGTTCTTCTATTTAGAGCAGCCTGGCCTTGGGATAAAGTTGTTCTCAAGCCACTACAGGATTTTGCTGTGAATTTTCTCTGTGTTCATTCCATGAACATTTAATAGTAGACAACACCTAGTTCTCAGTCTCTCAAGTACTCCTCTGCCACTTTACAAGTCATCAAATTACTGTAAAAGCACTAAAAAAATAAAGTCTCAGTAGAGTTTTAAATTAAGCGTTAGCAAGTAGCTGAAAATTAGCAGTAGCATGCCTTTTCTCAGTTATATACGAAGGAAAATGTGAATTCACAGAAGTGATTGTTTTAAAAGGATGGCTAAAGTGTATGCTCAGTGCTGTTCCTTGGAACAAGGAATGGTGCTTTGGACTCCATGGCAAATGGAATATAAAGTCCAGACAGGGGTGATATTTAATGCATAACCTTATTCTCAGGGTGGCCCTTTGTGTTAGTGTAGGTTGCTCACTATTCAGCATATTCTTTTTCATACAACCAATTTTCAGTTTCTTAACTCTCATTATGCATTATATTAAGCTTAATATCCAACACTTAGATTTCAGACGTTTTTGCAGGACCTGAGTACCTTAAAGATAAGTATTTATTTAAGCAAGTTCTTCCATTTTAAGACAGTTACTTTTGAATATTTTCAAATTATTAGCCAGCTGGTGTGCTGACTTCTGTAGATTCCTAGAACTTTCATACTTGCAATTTGGACCTCTTATTTACCCACAGGCCAAAAAGTCACAGTACCCTGTGACCAATCACTTTGGGCATAAATGAACATAGATGGACCATAGATGGATCCTGTTTAATGTCATTAATGATCTGGATGATGAGGCGGAGTGTAGCCTCAGCAAGTCTGCAGATGACACAAAAACAGGAGGAGTGGGTGATACACCAGAGGGACTGTGCTGTCATCCAGAGGGACCTCGAAAGGCTGGAGAAATGGGCCAACAGGAACCTCATGAAGTTCAACAAGGAGAATTGCAAAGTCCTGCACCTGGGAGGAACAATCCCAGGCACCAGTACATGCTGGGGGCCACCCAGCTGGAAAGCAGTGTTGCAGAAGAGGACCTGGGGGTCCTGGTAGACACTAAGTTGATGATGAGCGAGCATTAAGGGACTAGAGCATCCCTCCCATGAGGAAAGGCTGAGAGAGCTGGGACTGTTCAGCCGAGAGAAGAGAAGGCTCAGGGGGGATCTTATCAACATATATAAACACCTGAAGGGAGAGTGCAAAGGGGACAGAACCAGGCTCTTTTCAGTGGTGCCCAGTGACAGGACCAGAGGCAATGGGCACAAACTGAAACACAGGAGGTTCCCTCTGAACATCAGGAAACACTTTTTTACTGTGAGGGTGACTGAGCACTGGAAGAGGTTGCCCAGAGGAGTCTCCCTCGTTGGAGATATTCAAAAGCCGTCTGGACATGATCCTGAGCAACTGGCTCTAGATGGCCCTGCTTGAGCAGGGTTGGAGTAGAGGTCCCTTCCAATCTCAACCATTCTGTGATTCTGTGACCAAACACCTGATACAATGAGTACGGTTTATATACTAGCATCAGCAGCACATATTTTCAGCTTTTCTTTTACTTTGGCAGAATGCAAAGCCAACCTAGGTTCAAGATTTCTACAGATATGAGTAAATCAGTTTAACATTTGTTTAGTCAGATTTGCCTGATCAACTCACAGGAAAGGAAATTTCACTATTACCTTTAATCTGTAAAGATACTGTTTGTATTATAGCATCTAGCGTTTGCAAGCACTACTAAGAGAGTTCAGTGTTGAGTGATGTTAGAGAGTTCCTCAAAGAGTGGATACTGGATATTCATAGTATCATATAAAATCAAATAATAGCATGATTTTTACGTTTAGCAGCTAATGAAGTGATCAAAACCAGAGAAGTTGCTACATTTGAAAAGGTAGGAAGATCTTGTAATATCAGTGTAATTTGTATTCAAATATCCAAATTATTTGCTTGAAAGAATACATCCCTTTATCTGATAACCTTCTTCCTCATGCTCCTGTTCCTCTTCCGTCTTCTTCTTAAACAGCAGATTTAGACCAGCTATCTACATGCAAAGGTCTGTTAATTTTCAAAGACGTCTTGTTCCTGAGTGAGAGTTAGGGACACACATCTCTTTTGCAAGGTCCCACTGATGGTTTCAATACTTATCTACAGAAATTATTATCCTGTGTTAATAGTAAAGTAAACCATTATTTCTATGAGGGGTTTATATTTTTGCAAAACAACAGCAGTATTGTAAAAAGAATTGCCGATGCTGCACTCCGGGAAGGCCAGTGGGGACTACTACACAGCTAATGCAAATTAGGACACTAATGCTGGTTTTCATTTGGGGATGTCTTATAAAATGCTGTTCTGTAACATGGAAATGGGAACTGTGGAAACCCAGCTGTGCCATGTGCTTCATCATTAGAAAAGTAGACCAGCACAGTGACAATTCAAAGAGTTTTCAAAAAGAATAAAAAGTTGGACTGCTTCTACCTCATGCACTGTGTTATAACAACAGCATGCTTATTCCACCATAGGGTACTTAAATGTAAACTGCCCACTGAGCAAAACTGGAATATCACTCCTAGACTCTTGACTACTATTAGACATCACCTAAGCAGGAAAAAAAAAACCAAAACAAACAGCACAAAAACCCCCACCTTAACCCTGGTCTCCTGCAACTGTAGACTCTTCTTTTTTGGCCTCTGAGCACAGCCTGACAAAGACAATCTGTGGTGTTAATAGAAAGACACTTAATTTCTGGCATGAGGCTACCAGAAACATGATCTTTGTGATCAAAATCCAAATCTGAAGCAAATTCTAAAAGAACAAGAGGGCAGTGCTTAATCCTTATCTAACAACAAATTCCTGAGATGCCCAAAGTGATGTCATTATAAGATTTTTGATGTTGCTATTTTTTATATCACAGTAAAAATAATATTAATGTTTTTACTGAACTGTAATAAAACATCTATGCTGACGATTTTAAAAACAAACAGTAAACACAAGAGTTGTTAATCATGAATAGTTGTCCTTCCCACAGAATTGGTCTCACCCAGCACTAAGGCAACTCTCCCTTATGGACTCTGTGAACATCCTTGAAAAACAGAAAACTTCGATTATTTTATGGAAACATGGAAAAAGCAAACTGTGAAGGTCCAGAGCTGTAAATAAAGGAAAACCTACGTGGTATTTCACCTTTCATGCCAAGAGGGTTTTACCTCACATCTTTCTCTGACCATAATTTTAGTGGTATTTCTCATAAAGTAGCCATCTTCAGACAGATCTCCACTCATTTGAAAAATGCTATATTGATTCTGTGTCTACTATTGTACACAGTATTTTCTGTCAACAGCATCTAGATGACTAGAAGGTTGTTCTTCCTATTAGGGATATATATTAATATAAATTTACTTTTGATGTTACAACATCAGGCAGTTAACGGTTGTTCAGAAAATTTGCCACAGTGTAACAAGATCACTGGTGATTATCATATGAATCTTTTAGTAAAAACACCCAGGCAAACGAGATAAGGAATTTGAAGACTGACAGAGAGTAAGAGCATATCTAGGAAATGCTTTGCTTAGTTTTACTTCTGCTCAATGTTTCATAGGGAAATCTCTAATTGAACCTCTTAAATGGAATTAAACCTGTGTTGTGGTTTAACCCCAGCCAGCAACTAAGCACCACGCAGCCGCTCCCTCCCTCCTCCCTCCTCCCAGTGGGATGGGGAGGAGAATCAGAAAAAAGTAAAACTCATGGGTTGAGATAATAACGGTTTAATAAGTAAAATAAAATATAATACTAACAATAGTAATAATAAAAATACAATAATAATTGTAATGAAAAGTAATATAACAACAAAAAAAAAAAGAAAACAAAAAGAAATAAAACCTAAGAAAAAAACAGTGATGCACAATGCAATTGCTCACCACCCGCTGCCGATGCCCCAGCAGCGATCCACCCCTCCTGGCCAACTCCCCCCCCCCCAGTTTATATACTGAGCATGACGTTCTATGGTATGGAATATCCCTTAGCCTAGTTCGGGTCAGCTGTCCTGGCTGTGCTCCCTCCCAGCTTCTTGTACACCTGCTTGCTGGCAGAGCATGGGAAACTATGAAGTCCTTAACTTAGGATAAGCACTACTTAGCAACAACTAAAACATCAGCGTGTTATCAACATTATTCTCACACTAAATCCAAAACACAGCACTGTACCACCACTATCCCAGCCAAAACCAGGACAAGCTGTTAACCCCTTTTGGAGGAAGGGAATGAAAATGTCATTCACGCCTATAAAGATATAGGTATCTTCAGGTAGAAGAATTTGAATTCAGCAGCAGAAAGAATTAGCTTGTCTCTCCTCCTTCATCAGGTGAATTTATGAAAGGGGGCATCTCTACAACTTTATCAATATGCCTGTGATGCAGAACTTGGAAGAAATGAACTCCCTACTGAGGAAGATTGGACATTGCATGGCTGCAGAAGCTCTAGTGTGTTGAGAAAGTGGAAGCATGTCTCATCTGATCCCATGTCTGCCTGGGAAAACTTAAGGAAGGAAAAGATGACAACAGGCTGTGAAGTCAATGTTTTCCAGATGAATGCAGGCCTAAGATTGTCTGAAAAAATAGAAATTCTGATGAAAGATGGGCTTGAAGACTCATCCAACATCTCAGAAAGTTAAACTGATGAAAATTCTATCTGTTAGCGGTGCCCACGTGCTTGTGTATGTCTTGTCTGACAATGATGATTTTAAATTCACTGGGATTGTTCTACGATTGTTTTCAAACTATATTAACTGACATCTTTCCTTCAGTTTAATTTTGGGTGGGTAATCTGAGGTTCAAGTGATTTGAGGATTTATTTTTAAGGGTATAGGCTATCTGACAGGAATTAGATATGCATAAGTATGGTCTTGCTGTTACTAATTCTTCACATGCCTAATTCCATGTACATGAAACGAAGGAAGAAAGGACAGAGAATGCCACTTCTAACCCTTAATCTCCCCTGCAGAGCAGCTGGTCGGAAATGACAGGCACCGCAACGCCATTATCAGCCACTCTTAGACCTGGAAAACTTCTATGATAATCAGATCATCTAAGACTCAACTTCCCCTTCTGGTTAAAAGTTCATGGAGGTGTTGTAACTAGTAGATTTGTCTTCCTTCGGTCAACCAAATTCCTATTCAAAATAAAGGCAAAGATAGTAAAAATGAAAAACAAACAGGAAAAGGAAATAACACAGAAGAAGGAACAACAGTAAGCTTTCTCTGAGACACAACAGACCACTAGTGAGTTTCAGAAGATTTTAAAAGACTTTACAGAGGCCTGCATTATTATGTCTTTTTTACAGATGAGAGACTTAAACATTGAGAGATTAAATTAATTGCCCAAGCATGTTGAAAGCTAATCCAAGAATAAAACCATCCTGTTTCTTATCTTCAAGGCCATCCTGCCTTCAATTAACTGTTCAAGATTTAGCCAGACAGTGGTTAAGGGATGTTTTTCCCTCTTCTGGCTTGGTCCAGAATATTTTTTAGGATCAAGATGTCAAATAGTATCAATGTAGAATGCAGCTACAATGGAGACAGGAGGGCCAGCAGCTCCGTTAGCCACGCGTCCTTTGTAACCATCCAGCAGTCCAGATGGTTTCTTTAGAGCACTTCTGATAAACAATCTCTACAAACATGTTGCAGCCAAACCCTTTTAAATTACTTATTCAAAACACAACCCATTTTGATGTGTTTAACAGCAAAACCTCCTCCTAAATTCCATTTAACTGCTTGGGCTAACTCACAGCTTGACTGGAAGAACTGAAAACCATTTTCGCTCTTTCTTATTCTAGTTTGGACAATTAATTCTACCTCTGACATTTACTTTAAAAAAAAAAAAGTTTCATTTTAGTTACATCATTTATATAAACCACATAAAATACAGGATATTGTATACAGCATGTAGAGTACTCCCAAACAGCACATTTCCACTTCTCAGTACACAGGTCTGTGCTGCCTTCAGGTCAGGGAAACAGAATTGTAACAGAGAATAGAAAAGCCAGTTACTGAAAAGCAACTAAAATATGGATCAATATGTAAAAAATACTGAAGTTAATATCAGATACTGGGAACAAGACTCCTAATCAGGATAATACTGTTACGTCAATATCATTAGCAAAGGAGTATACAATTTAGTAACACAATAATAGCAACTTATCACCTAAAAAAAAAACATTTCAAATACTGCAGATAGTTGTTACACCATGGTATTCCTTTCACAAAGAATGGAACTTTCTAGGTACTGATGCATCAATCAGCATAAAAATAAAAGCAGGTATGATGTGTTTAGATACGCTGCAATTCTTGCAAATAAACAATTTATTATTTCTTTATTTTTGTGCACCCTGCACTTAATTTTGTGGAAATTTTACCATGAACTGAACAGATGAATCTCTTCAGTTTACTTCAGGGATTATTCCACACTTTGAGGAATTGAATAATTTGCTTAATGCTCAGTAACCCTTTTTCTCCTCCAAAGCTGCATTCTATTTAAACCACCTCAAACAACCCCTTCCTTCCATTTTTCCAAATACTTCCTTCAAAATAATTGTGAATTGTTGTCTTATTTGGTCACTTCACAATGGTCGTCTGGCAAAAGCTCTTTTAACCTCCCTTATGAAACCAGTCCCTGTGGTACCGTAAATGTTGTTTTTCTCTTAGATCTACCCCCTTTGACAGAATACTTTGGACAGGACTTTGGATCCTTTTTTTAGGTGCAGGGTCACCAGTGTCATGTAAGAGAGAGGCATGCGGACTATAGATGTCACTATATAGGCATAAGAAATATCATACGCATCATAGAAATAAGTACACGTAATAACTACAGTCACAGAAGAGTAACTCATAATAATATAAAATATTTCATAATTAAAAGAAAACACGTGTAATAAAGGAATATCATATTCAGTGGAAGTTTCTTTCCTGCCTACAGCTGGAAATTCATGTATTCCATAGAGATAGTTTAACTAATTGGCTCTCAAGTTTACAAGACAAAGGGAAGTATGGTTTTTCTGCCTGATTGCCAGAGATTTTATTCAGGGCCTGAGAGAGAAAAGTATTCATGTAAGTCATGATCCTGTGCATGCTTCCTTGGTGTGCTGTGCCAAGACTGATGTAACAAGCTTTGGGAATCTTCACTGAAGACCAAAATGTGCTAACTGAGATCTGAGATAGCAGCCGCCATCCTGACAGTCTGGCAAGCTGCCTAGGAGAATTTGCTATATCTGCTGGGAGAGTTACAGATATTCTCTAAAGAGTGAATGATTTCCTGAAATCTGGCCAAAACCACGTAAGTTAGTCTTTACGTGGATTTTAATGTCATTTGTAGCTAGGCACTCACAGGGATGGACCTTGTGTAATAAAAATGACCTAGAAAAAAATTAAGAAATATTCTCTAGGATAATGTCACCAAGGCTTTTGTTATAAAATGACAAACCTGATGGTCTCCTGTGAAAGGAATTCCTTTAGTGAAATCCTTTCCTTAAAGTGTAGTCACATATTATCCCTAGCAATCTAATTACGAAAGATTTGTAAGTAAATTGGTTATAAATGTTCCTTGGGATACTTCTGTTTTCAGGAACTGCAACTGTAACTTTTCTGTTTATTTACTTCTATTGTACTGGGCACATGTGTAAACAAGCAAGAGTCAGGACACGGGCCTGGGACGTTACAGATAGGATTTCTTCCTAATAAAAATATATTGTTCAGTGCTGTCGTACTGACCTGTAGTAGACTGACATTATTGAAACTGATCTCCTGATCTTGTATCTTAGACACCAAATTCCTTCTCCCTCTTAACACACAAAATCCAGAACTACAGGAATATTATTAGATTATTTGGGGTGAAATCCTGGCCCAACGAGGGTCCTTCCCAGGACCGACCATGCAGTGTCAATTACGTTACCACATTGGCTTAGTGGAGACAAGATTCCAGCCCTGTCTTTCATCTCCTGTTAACAGATTTTTATGGGATTTCAGCATGAAAAAAAAGCCACCTGGCTGGATAAAGATAGGAAGGCAAAATAGAAAAATAATGGTCCATTTAGGGAAGCAGTTTCTACAGCATTTTTGCAAGATCGTATCTTATTAAAATTTTAAATCGTAAGTGCTTAAATTTTCCATAATCCCATAGGAAAATTAAAGAACGTGATTTTAAAACAGCTAAAATGAGCTGGCACAGTCACTGCTATCAGCTTTATTCTGATCAGACTTAGTACTACTGTCTTGTTTGCTTTGCAAGAATCTGTGAAAGTAACATTAAACCATTTTCTGTAAAGTCTGGGATGAACACTCTAGTTTGCATGCTAGTAATAAGCAGTCAACCATTCCATGTTTGGTTTACAAAATAAATGTGTGATTGTTGTGGTATTTGCATTTTCTTTTTCTATTCTAAACTATCCTTTTTATTTTTACCATTTAAAGTAGTAATTAATAAAAAAAAATAATACCGTGCAAGCAACCTTTCTGTGTATAAATATTCCAATATTCCAAATAATAAATATTATGGGGTTTAAGGTAGCCATAGTTATATACTACTGCTAATTTGAACGCTTCTAGAAGACAGGTAAGATGGTTTGCAGTGTTTCTAATGGAGAAGCAAAACCATTATCAGTAATTCTGCACACCACAGAGAGATACTCCTTCCTACCCCCTTGCAAACAAGTACGTATCACAAAACCCACCAAGACTGGCACTTACTTGCAGTGTTAGTCTCAACAGAGACAGCAAGGCTTGAATGAACGCAGGTCTTCATCGGTGCCTGAATAATTTTCCAGAGCTGTGGTGGAGTTCACTGGCACTGGGAAGTTCTCACATCTGCAAACCATGGCTGTTCAGTAGGCCAACAAGGCATTTTATTTTCCAGTGGTGCAAATCCAACACTAAAATATGCAAAATTCCTGACCACAGCTATAGCTTAATGTAGCCCAAACTCTTTAAACTTCTAATATAAACATTTTCCCCAACCATATTTTTCTGTTTTTTCATAAGTGTGGGCTATTCTTGTTTTAATTTAATTTAAATTAAAGACAGAACTACAGGCTGCAATACAGACAAGCTTGTGGCCTGAAAGGGAAAGGAGAGACGAGATGATCACTAGGAACATACAACCTACACAGTATGTTACTACAGTGTAAATCCTGACTTTCCTATCAAAGCTTCTCTCTCAAAGCTTTCATACTTTTAAATAGTGCATCAAGAGCGAAGCAAACAGCAGTAGATGGGGAAAAAACAACAGCAACTGTCACTAGCTTTTTTCCTTTTGTGAACAACAACTCACCACAGAAAGGAAGCAGCAGCTCAGCCTTTCTTTATTTTTCCTTTACTTTCTTGCTCTCTCAGGTGTGATCACTCATACTTGGCTTATTTTTGCTACAAGGAATGTAAGAGAGGGATTCACCTGTAGCTGCATCAGAACGTATATACCAGATTAAACAATTTGAAACCTGAAGTAAATTACTTTCTCTAACGAACATTAAAATAATTACAGACAAATCTGGATTGCTTTCTAGACTGAGTTTATCCGATTAGTGTAACACAGTTAAATGCAAAATCATGCATGGGGGAATAAAGAATGTGACTCCTAATAACAAAATTGGGGGCTAAAAGCAGCTTTAGGATCTGACTGAATATGAATTCTTGGTGTGATTTAGTGAATAAGAGTTATCTTAAACTGTGAATGTGCACCCATAAAACTTTGTAGTTTTTAAAAAAAGAAATAAGAAGCATGATCTATTTTGCAAATAAAAGTGAAACTAAGGGTCAGGATGAGCAGTACAGTAGCTGAATACCTGCACATACACACATAAACTATTGTAGGCTGAAATTCTTTGTGAGAGTAACTAACCCACTATTACAATTTTCATTATGGTGATGCAGAAGTAACATTTTAAAATTTTCCGTCAAGACTGCATGTCTTTTTAAGACACTATTCAAACACTTACAGTGTCTTAATGTAAGAAACACTGGATGAATTGAGTTTAACATGCTGTGCAGATGCTAGACAAGACTAAAGTGACTTCTCTGGGCTTTAAAAGTCTATTAATCTAAAGCAATAGGTAGGAGCTATGCCCCTTTTTGTCATTCCCAATGTGCAAAATCCTTGATCTTAAAAAGTAAGGTGACATCTTTTCTGAATACATCTGCAGTTCAAATGGAAAATATTAGCTGCTTGTGAGGTAAGATTTGGGGTAATAATAGCATTCCACCACAGAAAAAAGAACAGAAGATGAAGGTTTTAAAATCTACGTTAACATTTGCCTGCACCAGAAACAAGCTGTCATTTTCTGACCTCAAGGCAGCTATTGTTTGTTATTGCCTGAATTGATTGTTGATATAAAAGAAAATCCAAATAATCCCATGGCAATCTTTAAATACTCTCAATATAAAAGAATAGCCTGGCAACAAGTAAGGCTGTATGCAACCATGTCAAGCCAGTTCAGCTGAAAGAAAATATTTATTCCGCTCCTACAGTGTCTCCAGTCTGCTGCACTGCATTCAAGAAGGCCCTTTCTACAAAGCCTAATTAAAAAAAAAAAGTCTTGCTTTTCCGTGACAGCATTTGAGGTTTTCAATAAAAGTGTAGGTTGCAAAATAACTCAATTTCACCCAGAGGGAGAGAAAACCCTTGATTAAAACAGCTTGAGTATTCCTTCAGCAACTGGGGTTGTTCTCTATATGAAAGCTGTCACACTTGCCTCTCACGTGTAGCAAGAAGATGGCTTTCTACAGTAAGAGTGACTTAGGAGAGAGCGAGCCCTCAGCTTGGTGTCTCCTAGCAGAGTTCCTTGGAAGTGCGAAACCTTTATTATGGAAATTTGTAACAGACAGTGCCAAATCTGGCACCTAAGCACGGGAAAAGGACAGGAACCCCAGTATGCCCCTTTGGCTAACGTTTCTAACTGGCTGACTCTGAACCCTCCTCCGAAGCATCCCATTCAGGCCCCTAAGTAATTCCTCATTCACCAGCTAGGACCTGCCATTCTGAGGGGTCAGGCTGATGATTTGCCTCAATAAACTTTTTGACTTGTAGTCCGGAGTTCATATTTAAGTCCCTTAGCTGTGAAAGCACAGAGGACAAAAAAAGAAAAGGTGATCTTCATTGAAAGAGAGGCAATGCCTCAGAGTGGAGGTAAGGGACTAAAAGCCTGCCTTACTACTGCTCTAGTAGCTGGTCCAATAAATGGTGAAATTGATTCCCAGTGCCCGGGGGCTTTCTATTGCAGTCTAGTATACGTGTTGCTTTGGTATATTTAATCAGTTCCTATATTCCTGATGAACTGTTGCATTCTGCCTGAAAAAATTCAAAGTACTTGATGAAATCTTTCTTTTTTTCTCCCCACCAAAACAAATCAACAGTTTCTTTTCCTTTCTCAGGACAATTCCAGATTACTTTTTTCCCTCTGGGTACTTTTTTCATGCTAATCTCTATGAAAAGAGACATGAAGCACTTTACTGCACTGATCCTTGGAATGGCTGCGAGCCAGCTTAACAGACAACATCTCATAAAGATAGAATCATAGAATGGCTTGGGTTGGAAGGGACCTTAAAGATCATCTAGTTCCAACCCCCTTGCCATGGGCAGGGACACCTTCCACTAGACCAGGTTGCTCAAAGCCCCATCCAACCTGGCCTTGAACACTTCCAGGGATGGGGCATCCACAATCTCTCTGGACAACCTGTTCCAGGGCCTCACCACCCTCACAGTAAAGAACTTCTTCCTTATGTCTAATCTAAATCTACCCTCTTTCAGTTTAAAGCCATTACCCCTTGTCCTATCACTACATGCCCTTGTAAAAAGTCCCTCTCCAGCTTTCTTGTAGGCCCCCTTTAGGTCCTGGAAGGCTGCTATAAGGCGTCCCCAGAGCCTTTTCTTCTCCAGGCTGAACAACCCCAACTCACTCAGACTTGTCTTCATAGCAGAGGTGCTCCAGCCCTCTGACCATCATAAGTAGGTAATGGGATTTATTTTGGCAACACAGCAACATTTTTAAAGCATGTGACTTGTGGGAATGTAAAGTTGTATGACTGAGGGAGGCATCAAATAAACACAAACATCTTTACTGAATGCAACAATTAGTTTTTTTCCTTTATCGCAGGAATTGCTGTTCTGTTCCATTTCTGAATCTAAACAGAGATATTCAATTCATAGCTTTTCAGCTAAACACAGCTGGCCAGATCTTCTTGTAATTTAGACATATCTGATCTGTACTCTGCTCCATCTGTTACCAGGCTGGAATGCTAAAGCGCAGTGAAAGGACCGTTCATAACACTGCCGGGTGGGCAGCAAAGATGTCGGGCAGAAAAGAAAAGGAGAAGTATGTTGGAGGTACAGAGGTTTCCTTGCCATGCCACAGCAGGCTAAGTGTGAAAAAAGGAAAGAAAAGGAACTACTGCATGAAACTAAGCAGCCAGGATAATTGCAAAATAACAGTCTGATATTGCTAGCATGTCTGCTTTAAAATACGCAGACAACGCTGCCTTTTCATGACTCAGTACAATCTCCTGATTAGGTACATCATAATGCAAAGCTGGTTAGGACAGTATTAGTATCTAGTAATTTATTACATATGTAGTAAATCATTGGTTCCCATTAGTTTTAATAAGGATAATGTTGTTTCATTCCACTGCGAGCCTGACAAACTTTCAGCATGAATGAGATACGTGCATATGCTCATATTGGTATTTTTTGTTGACAAATTCTATCTAACAAGCTTTTTGTCACATATCGGATCTTATTTTTTCTTGCACATAATAAAAATTACTGAAGTGAATTCTGAAATATACTTCACTGAACCCCACACTGTAGATGAGCGACACCATGAGAGGACAGTAAACAGTCTTTCTTTCTACTGGTAATTTTATAATTGTATTATCCTGTATATGCAAAACATTTAATCTATTTTAACAATATGACAACAGAATGCAGAAGTTCTGAGAAAATTAGTCAAATATACTAGCTTTTGATACCTTATTCTAGTTTCCAAACTAAAGCCACAGAACAGTCCCAACATGTCAAAAAATCCCACTGCAGAGATTACCAATTTGGTAAATACTATAGGAAAAAAGCATGAAACTAGTAGGGGATTAAAAAGAAAATATAAGGAAAAATATTTTAGACTATATAATGACATACACTATGGTAGCAAAATATTATTTTACAAAACAAAGTTACTGGGTATGGGAGGTCATTCCCTATAAAGACAACTTTAATCATACTGCGGCCAAATGATTCTTAGGTGTAATCAACCAAAAGGAATAAAGTTAATTTACTTGGTTTATTTCAAATATAACTGAATCTTTCTCAAAATATATCAGAATAGAACTCTTGGACTGATACTAAATGTCTAAACTTTGTGGTTTGTTTTTTTTATAACTGTTAGCAAACTTCTTGGCAATTAGCTGTGTTGAACTCTGGCTGTTGTCTTGTTTGGACTAACACAAAGTTATTTACTGAAACAAAACCTTCTTTTCAAGTCTCTGCCTGTTTTAGCCTCATGGTAAAAAAAAAAAAAAAGTTGTTGAAATGTAAATATTTGAGTATTATTAGATTAGGCTTAGGAACCTAGGAACTGACTACGTCTGTTAAAAGAAGCATGCATTACCCATCTAACTTAACAGAAAAATGTATACCAGTACTTTGCCAAACTAATTTTACCTGAATTTGGAGAAAAAAATAATCTGATTGCCCTACAATTTTTAGAGGATAGTGACTGAATACTACTTATCAACATTTTGGAAGAGCAACAGGATATTTCAGCAGCCTACTGGAAAACACAAATGAACCTATTGCAGTTCTGCTTTTCTAGATTTGCCTTATGCAATACTCAAAGTCAAACTACAGTGAAGCACATTTAACTGCAACCTGAAAACGATTCTTAACTCTGTGTCTTGGAGTCCATCTTTAACTTCTCCCATTTCACTGTAAGGTAACTTAGAATTATATTAATTGCAATGATATTGTATCACAAAATGTTTTACTGTAATGAAGTCGTGGAGAAACAGATGAATCTCAGGTGGATCTAACAAAGGAACTGACCCAGTGCCCTAGATATCCTAACACCTCATCAAAGGATGAGAGTAACTCATCATGTGTTCAGCAGTAATTCATATCCTGTGATGGAGAAACAAGATAAGGTAAATAAGAAGATCTCTTTTGCACAGATTAATTTTGAGCTGAAATTGCATGAACCTGGATATGCATTTGTGAAATGATGTGAATAAAGAATGAATGTAGAATCAAGTGCATTGGAAGGCAAGTCATGACTGGATCTATTTGAAGACGTGAGGAAGAAGAAACTGTGTAAGAACAGGCTGTATATAAGTATTATGACATTCCCATAAAAAAAGAGAAAAAAATGTTCAGCACTAAGACTCTTCACATACACATTTGTGCTAAGAAATAAGTGGTTTTTAAAATATCCTTTCTGAGCCTACATGTATTTTTTTCCCATCACCTAGAACAGTGAATAGCTACTTTAATTCTATGTGTCGTAATACTAAAGAACCTACTGAATCTACATGATTCATTAGCTCTTTGCTTAGTGCTCAGAAATGGAGTCTTGATCATGACAATTTTGCATAAGATAAGTAATATGGATCTTTGATAAAAGCCTATACACCGGAATCTTCAGCAAATAATCTAAACAATACATGTATCGAGAAGAAATCACTTGGAATTTACTTGGAAATGTGGCCCACTTTATTTTAACTGAAAAGCATTCATTATACAGTGCAAACAGTTCTTTGGTAAATTTACTGATTAAAATAAAAACAACAAAGACTTTGTTTTAGGTAACATTAAAAAAGAAAATAAATATGTAAAATTTGCAACATATTACAGCAATATTCTCACAGTGGATACTGAGGAAATGGTCATCTAGCCGTTGGCCACTGTTTCAGAAATGTTAAAATCAATGCTGATTCTGCAGACACTGCAATAAAACTGAATTAGTACAACCCATGACTGATTACATTTTAAACTGTGGATAAAGATCTGTTTTTCCTGAATGGTTTATAATCAGATGGATGGCGGAAAATAACTCAATATTACACTTGTTTAAGCATATCCAGACTCCTAAGCCCATTTTATATACCATATGAATAAACAGTGAACAACGAAGAAAACCTCCCACTTTACTCTGGAGGCTGGAGAAAAGGAACAATCAGATATAAGGTACTATTTTATAATGTATAAATGGAAACTCTTCTCCTATAAGCGGAAATCTTGAGAAAGTTTATTTAATATAAAATTGGAATAAAAGAATGCAAGTAGTAACCAGATGGATGTATTGCTGCCTCATTTAACTGTTTAGACAGTTAAATTATATTTGGTTTAGCTCCGCAATCCTTCCTCTTTGAGGAATTCCTGCTATAGGTCAATGGGAGTTCCATCTGAGCTGGAATTACAGGACGAGACATGTGGTTTGGACGCTCAACAAAAGTCAACAAAATACCAGAGTATCAAAGAAATACAGGAATGACAACCTCTAGGAACCATATGATACTCAAACATGCTCGCCACACACAATTTCTAAAAGTATTAACATAGAAAATTACATAAGTCAAAACATTGTATATAAAATCAATTAAAATATTCTTAAAAATATAAATTGTCGTTCCATGTGTACCTCTACCACACACCTTTAACACACCACTCACATGTACATATTGCTCCTACCATAGTATGAAACAAGTTTCTGTACTAAGTTTTAAAGATACACCAAAGTTTGAATGTGTGTCACGGTATCAGTTTATCAAATTAGAAATTATTAATGTTAGTAATCAGAGAAATTATGTGCCAAAATATTATAGTGGAACTCATATTGCTGTGCTAGGTTAGTTATTAGACAGGTATTTGATTTACCATGCAATAATTAAGTATTCGGTCTGTTTGCATAATTTGAAACGTTTAACATAAGAATGTTTAGTTTTGTGCAGATTTCTTTGTTACCCAAATCTCTAAATTTGAACAATAAACTCAGAAGTCAGTGAACTATATAACTAAAGAAGAGCTCTGGTTCTAGTTAGTCCTGACTTAGGACTTAAGGACAGAGCCATAAATTCTAACATATTAAGTATTCAGGGAGAGAATCAATTCTGAATAAACACAAAAAAAGCTGTAAAATGAGGTATGATAGTTGTCCTTCACTGAATATAATATATAATTCCTGGTCAAAAATATGTAGTTTGTATTCTAAAAAATACACAACTTTGAAATGCTAGTGTAGACATATACTCTATAACGTTGAACATTTATTAAATGGGAAATAAAGTCCATTGGCAGACCATTTTTAACATGAATGATAAAAATATTGAGGTAAAAATATATATGTATTAGACGAAACTGGAAAAAAACTTAAAAAAAACTTGTCAGAAAAAGTAGTCAATCCACAATTAATCATGATGCTTGATTTTGATTGTTCTTTTTTTCAACAAACAGTGCCACAATATAATCAGGAACATATGTCTATTGACAATATGCACAATGAATCAGTAGGAATCTTTGTATACAAAATGGCATGTGACATCTTTTCACATTTTCAAAACAGGGCCATACAAATACGTGAGCTGATCTGAGATCAAGAGAAGCATGCTTCAAAACTGGACTGGATGGTCATGTTACAATGATTTAAAATAAATGAAACAGAAAAAAAAAAGTTGCCAAGCAATTACATATGTTTTGACAAAAAGGATTATGTTCATTTTAAGACCAAATGCTACTCTGTCATGTATGTTTTCCTCGAATGAGGAACACTGTCAATTACATCTGTAATACATATTCAGTTGCTTTTTGTATCTTCCAATTACATTTATTTATATTTCCTTACTAATTCTAGCATTTTTGGTTTGAAAATTTTGATTAATTTTGCTCCTTGAATTAATGAAAGGATGTTGAAAGGTGTCATGCAGTTTTCTTTATTTCCTTGCAGGTCCAGATGCAGAAGTGACAGTGTGATTCAACAGAACTTCCATGCATAGGTGTTTGCAGAAACTGGCCCTCTATGGCATTTGCTTTGGGCACAGTGACCTTGTGTTTTCCTTTTCCCTGCATTTACTAAATAATAACAAAGAGCTAAATATCAAGTCAGACTGGTACTGAAAAAGAATAGTAAACTTTTAATGTTGCTAATTAAAGATAGGAAACAAAATGTTCATTTTAGAGTAAGTCTTAAACCCAGTCATTTTGGGTACCTAAAACTACCTGACAGTGTTCTTTTAAAGTAGCACCAGTTTGAGTTTGTCTAACCTGAGAAGTTTAACACACAATTAACTTTGACCTGTTTGCTAATTTCCCTTTTGTTAATTTTTGCATTGTGATCACCTTCATGGGCAGAAAATAAAATTATACATTATGTTATACTGTTACAGCACCATTAGAATATTGTAAATCTTGATTTCTTGCTGTTGTTAAGACTGTAGTTACCTGTTTTTGCCATCAGCAGGCATTGATATGACTTGAGGAGTATGCACCCCAAATTCTTAAAAAGCAGACTTATGGCTTCTTTTTATTAATATTTTGTTTTAAGCAGACTGGACAGCAATCTCCTTTAACCTTCACAGGCGCTTCGCAGTCAGCCGGCGGGCAAGATTCTACAAAACAGGTAATCTGACCAACCTGTGTCAGCAAAAAAAGTAACAAAACCAGAACACACTTAGCTACACGCTTCAAACAAGAAATACATTTTTCATATTATTGAAGAACATGTTCTCATTCATCCTCGCTAAGATCTTGGCTACTGTGATTAACTCCACATAGTTTATTTCAGCATAAAGTTATATTGAGAATACTCTTTGTTTTATACCATCTTTAATGGAGCAGTATACCATTTTGTCTAATGTTCAGACATGAAACTCTGGGACACCAAGTACTGACATATTTCCTTTACTACCTTGTTTAAAATTTCACCATGATAAAAGAAAATTAAAATCTAGCACTAATTTAGATGAGCTTTTATTGATTTTTATGCATTTTAGTAGACTTTTTCAAGAAGTCTCTCACTTTGCAGTTAATTTTGCCAGCACAACTATACATCAATGAAAATGGGAATATAATAAAAGTATATAAAGGCTGGACTGAAAACCAACGTCAAGGGCAGGGGTATCTGAACAATACAATTTTTTGCACCAAATAACTGAAGATCCATAAAAAACCAATTAGCAACTATTACCCAGAAATTAGCAGGCACAAAACTGGAACTGCTGTTTCAGAAGCAGAACCTAATACAATTTCTATCTCAAAATGGATTTCCACATACTTACTTTGCATTCACACACAGTACAAGGGTCCCTTTTCCAGGTTTCATTGCTGGAATATGATTTACCCTTTTCATCAGTGCAATCAGTTTTACTGAGGCGTGATTCAAGTTTTTTTATCTGAAAACATTAAAAAAGTTAATAATTGAATCAAAGAAAGGTTTTTATTTGTGCACAACATTCTGTCTTTTCTGCTACTTAATCCATGATAAATACTTGTCTGGGTTTTTCTTCTCATTACTTAGTTTTCATAATGCTAAAAGATTGGAAACAGGTAACACGTATGGAAATAGTGTTTCAAAAGAAAACTAACAGAAGATACATCCTTCCTACCATTGGAATATACAACTAGAGCATACAAAGAGAAGCAAACTACATGGAACATATATGGAAAGACAAATCTAAACTTTCAAAAATGTCTGAATGAAAAGGAGGTGAAATAAAAAAAACCAACCTAATTAAAAATGTTTGCTTGGATTTTTTACTATCTCTGTTGTTTTCCTTAATGATGAAAAAAAGGGGTTATATGATTAGTTTATCTTGCTGATTGTGTGCTTCTTGGAAACAGTGATTAGGAAGGCACAATTTTTAACAATTCCTCAGTCTTTTTTACATCAAAAAAAGACAGAAGAATTGACTGAAATATAATAAGTCTTAACATAGTGTTTCCACTGTCAAAATGGGAGCATTGAAGATGAGTACAACAATGATTAAATAATACCATCAAAGATGGAATGAAGTTGCTATGCAAATAAATATATGATTCGTATCTATAAATTACATGGAAAAGCTGCTCTGGAGGAACTTAATTATTCTAGGCAAACATTTTGGCCTACTTTGGATTTGTCTGTCCTGTATGGTATACATTTTAAAAACTGAATTCCACTATGGCTGAGTTATTCTGAATAAAAAGTTTATTTATGCCACATTGTAAAAGTCTTTTCTAAGTGATCTATATCTTAACTATGTTTACAGCTGTAGTCTGGCATATTATTTCTTATGAAGTCTACATTTTATTCATAGTTTTACATTGATTCTATACATTTCAGATGGGAAAAAAAGATTTTATTAACTCTACAGGCAAATTTTTAGAGAAAGACTAATTCCTTGTTTAGTATACAATGGTTACACAAGGCTTCAGGTTCAAAAGTCAAGATGGTCTAATTGTAAAATATTTCAGTATGATTTCAAAAGAACATAGAAATAAAGAATAATAACACACCATGTTCTGTGTTGTGTTTTGTTTGAGATACTATGTGGTGGTTTTTGGCTGCAGTGGCTGTCTAAATATTAAAAACATAAGAGGAGTGATGTTAGGAAAACATTATAAATTAAATCTACAGTTGGAAACTATCCATTATAGCACCTTACCTGGTTTCTGAGGCTTGAAATAGTTTTTTGCATTTCCAAAACAAACTCTTTGAAGTCATTCACTGCGGGCATGTTTGTATTTTCATTAGATGTTGATGTGGCATTACGAAAATATTTACTCTGTTTCACAGAACTGCAACAAATGAATGCCAAGTCAGGATATTCATCTAACTCATTTTTATTTGGCTAGATATTTTAGAACACTTAGCAAAAATGTAAAAGAAGAGCAGCCAACAAATGTAGGAACTGTACGAACCACAACAGCACACAAGACTGGTGCTGAAGACAGACTCAGGTCAGGTGAGCTGTGGATTACTGTTAATATTACTAACAACAGGGAATTTCTTCTACTTAGAAAAATAACGTATGTATTTCATGCAGGGGGACACACACAAAGTTGTAATCAGTGACACTGTAGAGCATCACCTTAAATTCACTGGGAAATCTCTTGAGCCTCCAATATGAAAGCAGACAAAAGTGAGAAAGTCGTTACTTCCAAACATGAAATTCACATTTTGCATTCAGATTCATAGTTTCCCCCTCTCTTTTGCTCATTAGCAAAACGTGTATTTAAAGAAATATGACTTTAAAAAGGAAAAAGTTGGTTTTCATAAATAAATGAGAAGTACTTTTAGATATGAACATGTTCCTGTGTCCCATTTCAAATAACATTTGAAATCAATACAGATTATCATACACAAAATCTAGAGTCTTTTGTCTATAGCACTTTCCAGTTGATATCTGATAAGAGATGTACAACACTACATTGTGTTAATCAATTCAATCTGTTGATGGGAAACAGTTATCAAAGGATCTGTCCATAACTAATAATATATTATTTGGCACCACTTAAGAAAACATGTATTCAAAAGCAAGGATAACACTAATTATTAAGTCAGGTATTAGATTAAGATCCTTGAATCCATACAAGCATTCCTATTTTGTTAGCATGTCTTCTCCAGAGCTAAGGGATACCCAAAGAATGAACTGGCAAAGAAATCCTCCCTCATACAGTAGGGCTCATGATTTATAATCTTTCTGCATAAATTAAAACAGCACTTATTGGCAGGTGTTCAAGCTACTTAGGTTCCCATAGTTCTTCATCTAAATTAAAGAAAAAGAACTCTAAACAACATAACATGCCAAAATTCAAGTAAACCAGCTGCTATTGTATCACAAAAAGTTTAATCTTCCCCACCTGCTCAAGTTCTTGAAAATGAGAAGGAAAAAAAAGGAGAAAAAAAATCTCACCACGAATGCAATTTAAATACAACAATGAGCATGAGAACTGATCAGAATGTTAAAGGACTGAGGTTGCTTTAGCATTATTTAGGCTATAAATAAAGTATTGTAAATTTACTATCTTGTAGTCCTAATTAGTAATTGGACTGTTGTAGATTTTTGAGCTTCATTTCTGAAACACAGTCAAACAGCAAGTTAACAAAACCAAGCTGCTTCTCAGATATAAGTGTTTATTTTTTCTTGCTTTCATTTTTATTTAATTTAACCTTTCTATAGTTTTAGAATTATGGGACTAGCATCTTTAAAAAGTGAATTGCTATTTTGTAAATTTAAAAACTTCTAACAGTTCACTTGCAAAGACAGACGAAACATCCTTCTACAAGGATTACTTCAAAGGAACCTTTCTTTTTCTATTGTCTCTAAGTAAGCTTACACTTAGCTGCTGTCTTCTCTGGTCTAAAATCCTAAACACCTAAAGGCTCTGTTACTTCAGGAGCTTCCTATCAATTAAGTGAAATACAATGGTGGTGTTTCTTCAGTGCTATAACATCCATATGAGTATTTGAAACTGCTGAAATAAATTTACCTGTCTACATATCTGTCTAGCTGCTTTCTTTGCCAGAGTGGGTAGACTCTGTCTGGTCATCTCAGTCAAGTAGATAATTTTATTTGCTAAAAGAACACATGCTGTAAGGAAAGATCTATAATTCAAAAGAATCTCAAATTTGCTCATCATGAAGGATCTTCACAAGAAATGTTTGGTCTGAGCAGAACTCATTTCATGTCACTAATTCATAGATAAGTTTTGATTCCCTGGAAATTGCAGGGACCCCGTGCAGCTGATCATTTGTGACTGACGTTGTGATTTACTTCCTTGCTAGAGTATTTTGAGGATTAGGGAGTTATAAACAACATTGTAGCACTACTGTTCTCCATTCCTGCTCTGAGTATTTTGGTACTAGAAGCGATCCCTACCTTTACCACAAATGTTTATGCTAGCGTTATCAACACTTGGTTTCATCCTATTTCTATAGGAGGACCTAGCAGCTCCAAGGAGGGAAGGAAATAATTTAGTTTGGTTACTGCAGGCACAGTAGGAATGTGGGATTCCAAATCCCCCAAATTATGCTTCATTACTGAGTTTTTTCAAGAAAAGCACAGGAAGAACGAAAGCACTATACTGTGTCACTCACAAAGGGACTTACACAAATGTGAACTTGAAAAAAAAGTGGTTTACTGTTAGCAGATATGCAGAAGTGTCAGAATGAAATACTGAGTACATTATGAATACATAAACTTGAGAAAGCAGACACTGGAAATAAGTGGTGTGCACTTACAAAGAAAACATTCAGTTTCATTCCATTTTGAATACAAATGTTTTTTCATACTTTTTTTAAAAAAATAAATCTCACCTTACTGTTTTGGACATTTTCATTTTCTTCAATGGCTTGTCCTCCTGAAAGCTGTAATCAAGAGAACGTCTTCCCCGAAAGTGATATGAAAATGCATTAAACTGTCCTCTAGTTCTACAGTCTGAAATTAGACAAGAAATTACACATTATAAACCACAGTATAATTCAGCAGTTATAATATATATGGTTTTACAGTGTCTTCTGAATTGGCAAAGGCAATTCATACATTCAGTCTGATCCCTCTGGAATCAGTTTGATGGCAGCTGAATATGTCTCAGCAATACAACATTTAAGCCAGCTGGATGCAGAGAATTTGATTATTCACAGACCAGCTTTTTGGTATGAAACAAAGGAATAAAGATTATTTTCACAAATATATCAGTGCTACTTTAACTATTCTTTTCACTTCTGAAATTTCCACTCTCTTGGCTTTAAATTATTTTCTGCTTTTGGAATGGGGTAGTTACACATGGAGGAAAACAATGACAGAAAAAAGAGCCCGTTGCTTCCTCATCTATTCCAGGCATTATTATTTGTTATTTTTGGCATCTGAAAGAGAATCTTTAATTAAATCCTGGAGAACATTTGCAGACACACTTTACTGGTTGACCAGCCCTATTTCCAAATTTGATGGATTTGAAGGTAGCACCAGTCATTTAGGCCCTAAGACACTTTCCACTGCAGAGTGAAGATCTCAAGCCTGAGAATAATCATGACAGAAATCTTCTCTTAAGATCCTAAGAGGACATCTTCACAGGATGAAACATGTCTTTCCTTCAGTTCACTTTATTTAGCCTTCCAAACACAGTGAGTATTTGGAAGGAGTCCCATTTAAAAAAACAAAAGGAAAACAAAACAAAATGGGAACAGCACTTTGGAGAGGAGACAATGAGAAAATAGAAGTTTTCTCATTTCTGTTCACAGAAGCTTTAAAACAAAAAGTTATAATGGGCCAAGCTGCAGCAGGAACCAACAGCATGTTCAACTGTTAGAAGCAAAGAGTCTGCTAAAAAAAAAAGAAGGGAAAGCTGAAATATAGAATGCCATGGACATATCCCATCTAAGTCTAGTATTAGCAGAATGAGCCATGAAAGCAACTGAACAGGGGAAGAAGTAATTTTCCCTAATGTTTCTCCTAACTTGCACCAGAACAAATTTATTCAGAAAGTCAATAATATTTTGTAAAGTATTTTTCTGGAATTCAGCAGTAGCTAGATCGAATACCTAAAGTATTAAACACAAATTGTTGCACAGGTTTCAAGTCAATAAAAGAGCCTCTAAACACTTGAACTGAGCAACTTGAGAAACAAATGTAAAGTTGCTCTGTGATTATACAAAAATAAGTATCTTGAACTACTTTTAATTGTATTGGACTTTTAATTAAACTAAAGACGACTTAAAAAAGACTGACAAAAAAAAAAGTGCTGATTGATTTTCAGTTCAAAAACAACACCTACAGATCATTCTGGAACACAATTTATCCACAATTCTCCTTCCCTTTTCTCTCCTTGCAGCTTGTCCCATTCTTGAGTAAATTTATTACCTTCCTCCTATAGTAACAGCACCACCGAAGAACTAGATGATATTTACTGGCAACATATTGTTCATTCTTCTTGTGTGTTCTGCTGTTTCTCACACAATCTTCTTGCTGCCCACTCAGAAACTAAGCTCTTTCAGACAGGAACAGACCTCTGTGTCTGTAAGATGCTTGGCATGAAGGCATTTTTGATCACCCTTAGACACTTCTATATTTAGTATGGCGAGAAAAGGGGTCACAATCTGAAAGGCCACTGGAGAAAGAACTAGTTTTGGTCAGAGGAATTTTTTTCTTAGAGCAATCTGTTGCTTAAAGTTTTCCTGAGTGTCACAGACATTTTAGTTTCTCTTGAAAGCAATTTGTGAAAGGTTTCTGCTATCCTCCTTTGTTTAATAACTGCTAAGGTCATCTCGCATAATACAGGGTTTGGTTTGGGTTTTTTTTTTTGGTACAATAACACAATGGCCCATTGTTTTTTTATTCCTAGGTTGGTTTTTAGAAACAAAGGTCTGAAATCCTGGGAAGGTTTTATCACCTTAGACTGGTAAATATCAGAACCATATGTTCAGTGGCAGCTTCAAGTACACAGACCTGACATTTCTGTAGTTTTTAAAGACTCAAATATGTCAACTTGCCAAATGAACAACTCTTGTTCTTGGTTTCTGTTTCAGGTACAAGGGAGAGGACTGTCACTGCTGAGAGGTGCAGGACAGAATGGTCTAGCTTTCAGAAAGCCTCAACCAAGAAGTTTATCTCCTTTTTTTTTTTAAATGAAGAATACCTTAGCAATAGTAGTAAATGAGAAAAATGAGCCTAAAATTCTGCTTTTTTCAGCCTACCTAAATTTCCCCAAATTAGCTATACCCAGTCCAATTCCTTTTCTGCACAAAAGCTGAATGTTTAAAATCAACCTAAAGAATTCTTTTTCTCTATGGACGTTTTCTTCCAGAAGCTAGGTATTGTTACACTGCAAGCGTCAAGATAATTCATTTGTACATAGAAGCCATGTTCACATCTTCAGAAAATCCCGTTTCCCACAAGGTCTTAAAAATGCACCTATAATGTAAATTGGATAGAAAAAACCCTGACATTTAGAAGTATTGAGCACTCTTAATTCCCAGTGAATCCCCTCTCAAAATCTGGGTCAAGGAGAATTAATCTAACAGTAGATTAAACCAAAACAACTTGAGAGACTAAGGGAATGTGAAGAAAAGCACATATAATGTAACTATTGCTTCTATTTGATAATATCTCAATTCTTTGAGATTTATTGTAGTGAATTAAGTTGCTGTTACTGTAAGCATTTGTATGTATCTAAGGACTCCTAGTCATGCCAGTGGGAGCAGTAAAAGGGAGGAGTAACACTGAAAATGTCTGAAATGTCAAAAGATTTTTTCAGTAGATGTTTTCACAAAGCAGCTACTTAAAAATTACACAACATAGTAAAAAGATTTTTCACCCCAAATGAAGCCCTAACTCAAAATAGCTGGTTTTGGTATTGCTAAATAGGCCACATCCCTTCACATTACACTGCACCTCTTAATTTCTTCTGGTGAATAAGACTTTCTAACAAAAGATAAATTAAATAGCAGCAAAAAATGTAATATGTTGGTCTAAAATCCAACAGTAATCTGCTCAGATTGGAACAGATGCATTTTGCATAAACATTACTTAAACATCTGAACAAAAATAATGGTATAGAAGGTAGAAGATAAAGTGACAACCCAGACTGTCATCTCCCAGCTGATATACTGGCCAATTCTAATAATAAAAATGTTCTCTGTAGCTGACCTCCAAGCTCACAGACTGATGCTACCAAAACTAGAAGGCTCAGACATCATTGGAAGAGCAAATATCCAGATAATTTACAGAACATGACTATATAAATTGTTAATATACGGCTAATGATAGCCTGAAGACATTTAAAGACGTATCATGTCTTCGTGCTCTGAATAGGTTTTGGATGGCATGCAGAAAGATAAAGGAGAACCATTAGGTTCTTGACACCAAACCAAAGCAAATCCAACCTCCCCAGCAGAAAAATTAAACAGGACTAGTTAGAAAGTTTTGCAGATCAGAAAAATGCATCTTTTGGAATATAAATATCAAAGATCAGTGAGAAAAAATAATTTCAGACAGACTGAAAATCCACGGAAATTTGGAAATTTGAAAAGTGAGGATGCTAAGAACTGACCTGCCCATTAGACTGTGGGAAGAAGGAAATCCTCCAACTGCCTAGCTTTGCAGAAATCACCGAGACACCTCCATTAGGATGCTTTCCTCCCCATGTTTCCTTTACAGTCAATGCACATTGACACAGGAAGAGATTGCAGCCTGAATTGTCCTCTAGAGGCATCTCTTCCTCTACTGCCTGCAGCGGGACTTCGACAGGCTGGGATCTTAGATTTAGGGACTCATTCAGGAGTTTGGGTTTAAAGGCAATGAATGACAGCCTATTGCTTCCCTGTCGCTTTTCACTAGGGATGGCAACTACTGGCATGAGACCCCTGGTAGCAAAGACACAGCAATGTCATAGATTAAGTCTCCTTATTTTAAGTTTACGAATTAGAACTGTATTTTACTGATCACAGATATCTGAAAAAGATAAAATATTCATGGTTTGGATGAAATATAAATAAAAATACTGATTCTCTCAATAACATTTGTAATCATATAGAAATGCTGGACTATATTAAATGTACTTCTAGTCAAAGAAAAAAGAATGTAATTTTTAAAATTACAGACCATGGAACTTTATTTTAGTAGCCTGGCATAGTCTGAATTGTTATTAAGCTAATAGATACTGTCTTTAAATGTAAATTTAAATGTAAAAAGATACCTTTGAATGTAGAAAGCAAAAATAAATATGACATGACAGAAGCAAACCACAAGATCTGTGTAAAGAGAAAACATGTTCAGGCATAAATTGCATCATTTTGGTATTTTGAAGAGTTCTTAGTAAACAGCTTCCATTGTCACAAAAGATCTTGCAGTCTCATACTGAGACTGCTGTTAACATTTTAAAATGTTAGTCTTCCACAACATTTAGTGCTTAGCCCAGTGTTGCTTAGTATTTTCACTGAAGATGAAAGGGCATAATGAGTAGCACATAATAAGACATCATACTAGAAGTAAAAGCCAGACAATTTTTAACTTGGAATAAAGCACAGTCATTAAATAGTTGATGGCTTTCTAGAGTAAATGCTTAAATAAGAGATATTAACGTGGTCAGTACAGAAGCAACAGATGGCATAATTGTTGGTCTGGTCTTAAAATGCAGGAGTTCATAAATAGAGGTCTACCCTACTGGAAGACGATGTATAAATGCGCTCAGATTAAGAATGTGTCTTAATTCTTCTAATGAAATTCAGTGGGATTTAAACATGTTTAATCATAATTTCTATAAAGCTGTTTTCCTGAATTAAACAAAGAAGAACAATATCTGATACAGGAGAGATGTTGATTGCTAACTGAGAACGAGTTAAGAAAAATCATCTTCCTAAATCAGTTTACGCTTACGAGGATGACTTGCATCTTGTCTGAATCGCTTCCTCCTGGGTCATTGTTTGACATAAAACAAAGGCTAAAGAAATTTTTCATTTCGATTTACAAAAAAAAAAAAAAGTCTGAAACTTTTAAAGACTCACAATGGAAAACATTTCAATTTTACATATTTGGAGTAAAACCATGTTTCCATTTGAGTAATATGTCTTTGCACCTAATTTTTAGTCTTTTTTTTACATAATTAATCTCAAAAAAATATTTGGCATAACCATAACAGTATGCTTATATTTGAGGGAAGAGAGGTTTATCATTTCTGTGTTTTGGGTTCAGAACTGAGATACAAAGTCAGCAAGAGCAATCATGGAAGCGTACATTAAGTACTTAAAAAAAAAAAAAAGGTCTTTTTTTTGCACTAGAGAGCCTGAAAAAGCACTAAAAGTTTCTTGTTTGGAAAATCTGGAGCTTGGATGCTCTTTGCTCAAATAAAGAGCTGCAGTAAATCTGCAGTAATTCCTCACCATCTCTGACAAGAGAAAGAAAGGTAGAAAGTGAAGGAAACCAGAAGAAAAACTTGTGTACCTCAGCAGAACCCCTTCTTTTTCCCACCGTAAGCTAGTAATTCTGTTGTGTGATTCATTAACTGAAATCTAATGGTAATCTGGTATTGTTATTATAAAAAGGAATAATACTCTGCTTTATAGGAAATAAATACTAGCTTTACTCAAGAAATCTAAGAAGTCGCTTTTTGTAACTAAGAAGTTTCTCTGTTCTTCATATGGAAAAGTATTTTGACTTGAACAAAACAGGAAGGATAACAAAAACAGATGTGTTTTTTAACCAAGCTGAAACAGCTGAACATATGGGTCACTTATTAAACATAATAAAGTGCAATGAACAGTATTCTGTATTCTAAATTTTAAATTAGGATAATTTTAGTTATAAAATAATCAGAAGTATTTTAAATGTGGAGAATCATTTAATTTTTTTCTTTTAAATAATAAACAATACTAAATTCAAAGAAACAAAAACCCAGAATGTATCTAACAAAGTAAATGATGTTACTGAATGTACGCTGTGTATGCCCCCCACCTCAGAGTAGTGGTGAGTCCCTAGTGCCACAGAATGAAAGAAATTTTTTAAACTAATTGCTTAAACCTGGATTCCCACAGAAAACGTCACACCTATTCATCCACGCAGGAAAGCGGTTCAAGCCACACATACTTCGTTTTTTCTTCATTTACCTCTGCACAGACTTCAAAAGAGTTCAGAAGAAGGGGATACAGATAGGCAATTTTTTGAAGAACATTAGTTATTTACCCTTTCTTTTGCTTGGCAGTTGTCTAACTGTACTGCATCCAGTAGTACTCTCTGGTAGTAACATTCTTGAATGAAAATACAAGCTAGGCTGTTGAATGGCTGAATACTCTAAAGACTTTCCAAAGATAACATCTGCTCTAAAAGGCTCAATGATAACATAACATTTAGAGAATCAACACATAATTTCTCAGAACAGCTTTACAGTTTTTGCAAATCGATATAATTAATGTATTTGTAAAACTGTCTGTCAAGCTTCATGAACCATGGCAAAGTGAACTTACCCTGAACTGGTAGAATATGATTTACTTGCTTATGGTAAAGCATTTGAAGAGTGATAATTGATTTTCTCTCAATGCTTCTGGCATATGTCAGGGTTATTTTGAAGAGATTCCAGAATACTTTGCATTAAAATTACAATGCGACAACCATATCTAGAGTTTTATAAGCTATTATCATCTATTCGGGAATGGCAAACCTGGTAAATACTGTTTAAAAAATCTGAATAACCTAAAAAAAAAACCCCAACAAACTGGTAAAAATTAGAGCAAGACCTGAATGAAATGATATCTGGGGGAAATCGTGCAAGATTTCATTGAAATCTGAAGTATTTATTTCTCCTAGTCTCACACAGATAACTGATATTTTGAACCAAGTCTTCCAAGGAAGAATTTTCTTAGACAGTGATTTATTATTTAAAGAGCTGTTTACTGGACAAGACAATACAGTAGTCAGTTTAAAAGCTAAATTGTGCAATAGCTTTGACTAGTAAATCTCTAGGTACTTTTTTAATTTTTAATGATACCTGAGTTTGTTCTCATGGTAAAGTCACACTACTTAGAATCCTTCCTCAGTATTTACTGTATCTGTACCAGGTTGAAGGGACATCCTCCATCAGTTTACCCTTTACCTACTGCCTTAAATTCTGAGCTATATTACCAAATGACACTCTGTCATCAGGGACAATTATGTCTTACCAAAAGAGTTAAATGGACACTAGTGAAAGAGTGTGACCTCTCTCAGAAATACAATCCACTGGTTCTTTATTCATGCCTATCTTTTGACAGAATATTGAATAGCCTACTCAGCAGTAGTAAACTCAAGAGAATCAGCAGTAGAAAAGATGAAGAACTCAGATCTGGATACCTTTCATCAGCAAATCTACAAGATACTGGTATTGAAAGCTAGGTTCTTACTAGGTAAATTATAAGATTCTAATAATCGTCAACTGATAGTACCATTACCCTCTCTAATAAGAGCAAGTTTTTTTCCAGTTAGTAATTCGTTTGACAGCAATTTCTAGATAATCAGAGTTCCACAGAGAAGTTCCCAAAATTCCTGAATATACTTTTTCAGCCAGGGCATGTTATTCAAGTTTTGTCAAAAGAAAATGATAACAACACTGTCAAGGAGATCTCAATAAAGAGAAGTCATTGTCCTCTGAAGTATTTTGTTGTTGATGCTACTGCAAATCATTCTGCAAATGTGTGTGATGCAGAAGATTCTCTTGGGAAGGGATCTTCTAACTATGTTAAAGATGCAGTGAAGTCTGATGTGATGATGGCAGAAAATCTGTATGTAAGAGAGAAGCCAACATACAGGCTACCAAGTAACATGGGATTCTCAGTGTCCTGTGCTTCATGCAGCTAAGTAAACCCTGTTTCTGGAGAAAAAAAAGTTTTTTTCTGAAGAAAAACAAATCACCCCACTATCCTAACTTTTGAAGGAGATGGCAATGAACAAGAATATTTATGCACAAAAGGAAGAAAACAGGAAAATGGTTATCTACACCATGCAATGCTCAAATCTATGCTATGTTTAGAACACGTCTATTTAATATAAAGTATGGAATGATCGCTCACTTAACAAGGGTTGTGCTCCAGATTTGAGTTTGTAACATCTTAACAAAAACTGAACAACATTCAAGTATCTTCTTAAAATAAAATGAACAGACACTAAACAAAACACACATTAATAAACCCAAATCCACCTGTATACAGACCTTCACAGCAATCTTGCCACATCCTGAGGTCCAGTTTAGGAATATCTTCACAGCTACTATATCCATGTGGGAATTCAGCCACCTTAAAGACATCATGTTGTACTCTGGTTATGTTGTCACCATTGTCACACAAAACTCTGGCAAGAGATGTCTGCTTGATCTGAGTGAGCTGAGCAGGCGTGAACACACCCGGGTTCTCGTACCATAACCTGTAATCTCACAGAAAAGACAAGTTTGCTAGTGAAAAAACAAAACACACAGTTTTCCAAAGATACTGCAACACTGCGTTCAGAACAAAATTAATTATTCCATAAATCCTGTTCCCAACTTTACATTGTATCTGAGGGAGTGATTCAGATGCGAAAATGTAAGCACTTGGTGTCACTTCAGCCCTGCTTGGTGTCATGCTGACACTCTGAACGGGCCAAAGTCTTCAAAATCCTTTGATTTCTCTTCTAGTCCCATTTCGATGTCTTGGGTATCTTTGGACATCTAAAATGGCACTAGACCACCAAATTTAAGGTTCTTTTAAGGTAAAGGCTTAAATTACCATAGATCTCTTTCTCCAGGGAACTTTCCTATGGGTATGAAAAAAATTTGATAAAATTGCTAAGATTAGAAGAATGGTTAATCTATACCTAGTTCATTATCAAGATAAGTGAGATATTGTTTAATTTACTAAGGAAATTTTTTTCTGTAAAACTATTTTAGTGACTATACTAATTCAGGGACTTATTAATATATGCTCAGTTAATTCATTACATTCAAGGAGGAAACACTGTGGTTTCAAATAATTTATTTTTCTTACATAAAGGGCTGAAAGCCTGTTATCAATAGAAAATATAAATAATACATTACTATGAAAAGCAAGCCAGCCCTTGGAAAAGAAAACGTTTTACGTTACTGTCCAGGATTTGAAAACATTTTACACTATTCTAACATATAAGAATTTCTCACTGGGATATCATTTACATCTCACAAAACTGTAAAGTTATAGTTCTGTATTGATACTTTTTTCCACCTATTTCAACCAAAAATAGATAGGAGGCTCTTTAAACTTTATGAAAATTCAGTAACAATTTTATATTAAACTTAGAAGAATGGTCAAGAAATTTCATTTTACCTACTTATTGTATCATTTTCATAAGGCATTGGACAGTGGCCAATGAATTTCCAAGTACTGGGATCAGAAAAACAGATTCTGAAATTTCCGTCTTGACATGAAGTTAGGCTGCCTTCAAACATCGCTCCTTTTCCCTGCACAGGCACATTTGTTTTGCATGGTGCTGGCAGCTTTGATCCTCTGCCCATTGTAAAGGCTTTTCAAAGAAGTGAGAGTTGCTTTCATTATGTCTAATAATATTTTACTATTTGCTGGCATGTTGTTTCAAAACATTTGTATTCTTTGGACAGCAGAATCCCATTTCCTAAATATTCAATGTTTTCCTATAGTTTCTAAATGTTGTTTCAGGAAAAAAAAAAAAAAAAGAAAAAAGAAAAAAAGCTTTTGCTGGAAAAATGCAGACAGACACACACAAAAAAGCAGTATCATTATCCTGTTGTGACACAAATAGGTACTTGTCACCAGCTATCTGGAGCTCACACTGCATATATTTCTCCTTTCACTCCCTCTGCCTCCAGGCAGGAGATTTTTATGTTTCACAGCTTAATTTTTAAACAGATTTTATGTAAGAAAGTTGTTTTTTAAAAAAGCATACAAAAAGGCTTGTGTTATTGACTACAGAAATAAAAAAGCCTCTACTATCTTAAGTAGCAATTTTATAATTTACATAAAGCAAATATCAATAGATAAAGTGAATCAAATCTAATTTCCTAACTCTTCCTCTGTTTCCCTTTCACTAAGATGGGACTAATCAGCATAAGTCTTTCTACCCTCATGCCATGCAAAACCCAGGATTCTAGGTCACAAATTATGTTAAAATGAGCGAAATGTTGATTTTCAGATTCCGAATGAGTGTGCTGAAAGTATGCAAAGGACATCTGGCTGCTGTAACAATAGCAATGACAATTTTCTTATTTCAGGTGCTGTAGAAACTGAAAATGAGAAATTGCTCATAATGTGCACGTAAAGTAATTTAAGAACAATTGTCATATTGTGCTCTTTGGGATAACTTGTCTGCTTTTAACACTCTTTTGGTGCACAGACTGCTTGTATTAAAATATGTATACGTGTTATATACACAGAGTGATGCTTTTCCAACCTATGCTTAAGTAACGGAGATGCTGAAAGTGTCTCAACCACCAAAATTCCTTTGCCAATAAAAGAATTAAATAACAATGAAAGGAGATGAGTAACATCCACTTTTCAGAAAGGTAAGTGACTTGAATAACTGGTAGAAGGAAACTCAGCATGTGTTGGCTGTGGTGTTTTTTGGAGGTCAGTATGACATATTCACCAAAAAAGTAACAAATTTTAAAAATAAATTAGCATAGCTTCTAATAATGTTTTAAACTTGTATTCTTCATCTATTCAATTATATATTAAAATCATAAATGAAAATAAAATGTAGTTTGATTTGGAAACAAGACATTGCAACTGTTATTAAGCATCCTCAATTTAAAATTAATTTTGGTTTCTGTAGTATTTCAATTTACCTGTCTCCATCCCGAATACGCCTAAACTGTGTGCTTAACAGACACATCAAAGTTGGCCCCAGTCGGCTTCCTGGAACTAAGTCTTCTACCATTAGAGCAGGAAATAGGTCTATGTTCAGTGGGGAACCATACAACCTATAAATAGAAAAACACAAATATTTAATATCAAATATTTTACATTTACAAAATAACCAGTATGTGGTACAACTAAGGGCAAGAGATATGAACAACTCACAGTAAAAATGACAGTGATAGTGCTACATCTTTTGTGAACAACCTGTGGGTGTATACGCAAGAAATCCTGCGATGTATGTTGTATATGTCAGTAACATCACAGGGGTCTGCAAGTCTACCCCACAATTTCCTTCTCCTAGTGGCATTCTTCTGATTTCTTGGAACTGTTTCTTTTTCAATAGCTTCTCTTTCCTGCCTCTCTGTACGCTTTCTTTTATCGTAGCTGAGACTAATTCTTTGTCTTTGATTTTGTCTAGATAAGCTAGGGGTGGCAGGTAGCTGAAGACTTATTTTCGAACACTGAAGCTCTGAAGAACAGATTACTAATAGTGAAGGATGTCCACATGAAAATACAGTGAACAATATTCCCATTTGTTTTAGTGTACGGAATGGATGGAACTGAACATGTAAATAATTGCATGAGACTGGCATTAAATATGACCTTACATTGAAATAACATTCATATTTAACAGCACTTATAAAACCAGAGATTTCAAATTAATAATTTCATGAACATGTACAGTATATATTAACTTCCTATTGTTCACAGAGATGTAGAAGTGGAGAAATTATCTGCATGTGGGAATTTTCCACATCTATTTTCTGGTATGGATGGAAGTTTCTCAAAAAATCCCTTTACCCCTTTCTTAACAAATATTTTCTTCTAGGTAAGACATTAGCTACTAATTTTGCATGCACATTTAGATAATTGATTGTTTTTCTTCACCTCAGGCTCACCTGCTAAGTTTTTCCCTGATTTCAGGATTCTTAATTTCATTTTTCAGATCTTCAAAAGTCTGAGCTGAGGAAAGATTACAGTAAACTCTAAAATCATGGTAGGGAGGAATTCCATGATCTCTGCCTCTCTGAATATTCATAGCTGCCAGATCTAAAGCCACAGTACGTGCCATGGAGAAGAGTCTTTCTGTTAATTCTGTATTGAGTAATTGTGATGGGACACGCATCTTACCAGCAACACCAAACAATCCCCTTAGAAGTGGATCAATGCCTCCTTCATTTACAATCCGAAATGGAGAGAAGAATGCCTTATGAAGAGGTAGATGGCCTTGTGGAATAGGTTCAAAGGTTTCATCCAGTCGATACAGAAAAGGATTAATAAGTGTGTGACCAAACCTAAAAGCGGCAGTTGCAAACTCATTAGTTATGCCAGAATTAACACTGGGATCATAACCCTTATATTCGCCAAGCATCTTCATGCCTACCTCTCCAAAGATCTTAGGTAGCCAGTGGCTAAATGTTATGTGTTGCATTTCTGCACCAACAATTTTGCGTGTTTCGTGATATATTGTGTCACCATCCCAGTGTGGATTGAGTTTCAGTAGCTCTGTGGCAATTCTGTTGTGTTCTCTAAACCACAATGTGTGGATGCTGGTAAGACCCAGCTGTTCGTTAGAACGCTGATCACCAGCTAAAAAGCAGGGAATTGGGCTCTCATTTTCATCTCTCATACATTCTGTTGGTGGGCCAGTAGCAAATGGAAGAAGGGGCTTCCCAGATCTCTGTACGATGCCCTGCCTCAGAAGACCCCTTTGACTCGCCAAGTCTCTGATTTCTAGTGCTTCATGGTCCGAACTGCCATACACATTGGACGCATCGATGTATGAAGTCAGCTGGTTGATCTGTTCTCGTGGGTACACAGAATTCATCAGGAGGGATGTCATACCACTTCCACAAACCGGACTGGAGCGCACGAAAAACATGCAGCGTGCACCGTTTCGAACTCTGGGATCATTTGGTGGTATCATGATTGAAAAGCATGGAGGATCATTTGTACAAACTGAACTGCAATGCTGACCATCCGAAAACCTGGCCTCACTTAGGGCAGCCACGGTGAGGTCAAGGTCATGGTCAAGAAACTGACCCCACTGCATGAGCATGTGAGTGTACTGGTCATCAGGAGTTATCGTTTCTGTTCCAATCAGAGTAGTTGAAACCAAGCGAGGCATTGGGAGTGCGTAGCCATTAGAGAGCCTCTTGGGTTCAATTCCCCGAGGCAAATTAAATCCATTTTCGTAGACTGACTTTAACAGACGTTCAAAGGCTGTCAGAGAAGCACCCCACATGGGATGCTGAAGGTTGTTGCATGTTCCATCGTGTGTCCTGTACTTCTGGTGGAAGCACATATCTGAGCAGTTGTTCACTCGTCGATGGGCTGTACAGCCTGAGAGATTAGCTATCAGATTCAAGTACTGTGGGGATACAAGGTCATTATAGTGATAACCTGAAACCAGAAGAGAGAGAGAGAGAAAAATCAAAGACTTCATAGACTCATGGTCCCCACAGATCACTAATTTATTTGAAATGTTATTTTATTATATTGCATTTCCCACCAGATTAAATATCCCTATTGTTTCAAAAGAACAATAATAATCACATACATATGTTAGAGCATTAGGTCATTTGAGCAACAACCACTATTAGGTCAGGAAGGAACTTTGTAAAATGCCAATTCAAGGACAACTTCTACAAAATGTTCACAAAAGGAGTTCATTACTCATTTGGTCACTTAAGAAAGCAGAGATATTTTCAGAAATATAAGCCTCATATTGAGACAAATGGGAAATTTTCCCCATGTTAGTAAAAGCATTTTAAAAACTGTCAGTAACATTTACATGGATTTCAAGACCTTATCTTTTGAGACTTGATAATTCACTGAACATTACTATTTTGTTTTGCTTTATTACAGCAAAAGTTGCAGAATTTTAAGGAAAAAAATTCACCAAAACCCACAAAACAAAATAACCACAGGCAATCTAGCTAAACAGGAGTGATCTCTAGGACAAGTGATGTGGAGTGACTCACATTCACATTACCCAGGACTAGTTTCTAAAGAAAACTGGTGTTTGAGTAACACCTGGCACATGTTTCCTCTGCAATCCACACCATTCACCTCCGGGACTACAACATACTTATCACTTTCCTGCATTTTTTCTTAGTTCATAGAAAAACAATACGTACAAAATATATACCACAATTCATTAGAATTATGTTTTTATAACTTCATACTAAAGCTATGTGTTGCACGATCTCTGTTGTGGTATGATGGCATGTGGAAGGATTGAAGACCATAAGGCCTCCTAGTACAGTGTTGGGTGACTGCAAATAGCCGAACAGTCAGGCTGCGCCTTGTCCATGCTGCCTAGTAGGAGTCATTCTAAACGTGATTTTTTCTTAGAAACATTTGGGCTTCATTTCAGTGAAAAAAGTCATTAATTTGGGCTATATCTACATTATCAACTTGTGTAGACCAACAGAAATGTGTCTGTAGAGTGAAATTTTTGATGCTGAGAAAGACATCCCTACTGTATCCATTATGCAATAGGAGCAGGTTTCCTTCAGAAAAGCTTTACTTTGTTCTCCTGGACTGAATGTGGCCCTCGACCACATTTTTCACTTACTTTGAAAAGAATCCACATTGTTTAAGACCATACCACAACTCACATCAAAGCACAGTAAGTGGGGACAACTGGGAGATTTACTTCAAATGGGCCCTGCTGATCCAAAGCATAGGCACACCTTGAGTGATTAATGGATATACAGTGTGGATGAGAACATCTGGCAGTGTAGATGTACTTTTAGCCAACTAGGAACCATCATACACCACCGTGGTTCTTGATCTAGAAAACTTGCAGTCAGGAGTAAAACCGAACAAGCAGAATAAAAGCAGAAGGAAAAAAGGAAATAAGTGAGTGTACAGTGGTACTTTGTTCCCACAGGCTCACGGGGTTCCCACCATGATGGTAATCACACAAGAATATGAACTGAATGCAGTTTTGCAAGAGGTCGGTGAAGGCTAATTGCACACAGTCAGGAAATGTTCCTTTTAGTCCTGAGCTCGGTCCCAGTGTGCCTGAAAAGACACGGACCTTCATCGACATTCAACACATAAATGTGTGCAAGACACATTGGCTCCCTGCCAATTTCTACAATGCAGGGCAATTTCAAACAAACCACCTAAAGCCCCTTTTTGTCTTTGCCTTGAAAGGGACCGGATTGCTCATAGCTGCTCAGCTGGGACAGGACCTGTGCTCAGTCAAGGGATCTATGTTTTCTCAGCCTCAGGCTACGTGTACTCCAAGTGGTTTACAAGTCAAAGCAAAGATATTAGAGACCCTAGTGCTTGCGTTAGGCAAAACTAACCTGTTCTTGTAGACATACATAAATTATTTTATGGAATACTCCAGACTAGGAAAAAGAAAAATAAACCACAGAGCAAACCCAGTAAGTGCCGCTGGGTAATGCAGCAAAATACACTCTTTGAGGATATTATTGATAACATATTATAATATGCTGGCTATTAGGACAGTTTAATTCTAAAACTACACCCAGAAAATATATCTTCTTTATAAAAACATTCCTTTTTAAATGATCTTCATTCATCACAGAGTTCTTTCCTTATGATCATTATTCATGCAGTCTTTACATGTCTGCTGTTGTTATCCTGGTTGCCACCCACATTTCTGAAATCAAGTTGTGAGCAAAACTTGACCATGAATGTTTTGGGTGGAATGACCTTCATTACCAATTTAAAACCAAAGGTTCAGCTTCTCTGTTTAGAAGTTCAAGTGGGAGGCAATGTCTCATTTACAGATTAGATTCCATGGCTTTCTGAGCGGAGTGGAGGCTGCCGTAAATGCCAGTCTCAGACCCTCGCACTGTAGGCACTAACTCTGGCTCTGCTTTCTAAAAGGATGGGCGTTGAGCATTTCCAGTGCTTAGAAGCTGGCTAGCTCGATTCACATAATATTAGCTATATTTTTTTCAAACTGCAAGGAAGATGTTTAATAGAGTCATAGAAATATTGATTAGAAGGGACCTCTTACCCAGACCAAGCTCCTGCTTGAAGCAAGGCCGACTCCAGCACTGGATCAGCTCAGCTGTATCCCTGTCTAGCGGGCTTGAAAACCTCCAAAGACTGAGACTCCTCAGACTTTCTGGATAGGTTGTTCCAGTGCTGCACTGGCCTCCTGGTGAGAAAGTGTTTCCTAACATGCAATCTGAACCTCCCAAGCAGCAATTTGTGGCCATTCCCCTTGTTATACAGTCTGGCACTGCAGAGGAGAATTTGGCTCCATAGTCTTTCCTTGGGATATTCCAAGATTTTACATTAAAAAAGTCTCTGAATGGGAAATTGTCAAGTTTTGCAACTGTTCCCAATGCAAAAGTGCTAAATAACACCTTCCATTGGGCTCTGCATTTTGAAATAAAACCAAATAAGGACAAATATGAGTATTAAAACCTGAGCATTAGGCTATTTGAATGAAAACAGATTTCTTTTACTATTCAAGTTTCCCTAAAAGCCAGGTTTCTATGGATTTTTTAGGGCTGAGAAGCAAGCTCTGGCTGTGAACAGAATTTCCAGTATCAGAGAAAGTTGCCTGATTTTGTGTTCATTAATTTATATTTGTATGCTTTAATGCCAATTTCTGGTGAACTTTAAGTGATTGAATTTCACTATTACAAATCCTAGTGAAAAGTAGTTAAGCAATTCTCACACATCAGATTTCAAATATTCCTAGTATTATATTCAAAATGTTTGCATATGCATCTAATCAGAGAACCAAATTAAATTGGGTTGCTCTTATAAAGCACAAGCCTTCAAAGAATTTTGAATAAGTTTTTGTGGTAAACTATTCATCACAAATTATTTATTCAGCTCTAATAATGAGTAACAAGCTTCTTTTACTAGCAAATGATACAGTACTCCACAAAACTTGCAGTCTTTCGTCTTATAAATACTTGCCTAGTTCACAGTCAGAGTTAAAGTTTTCGGAAGTTACAATAAATACTGAATTCTAAACATCAAAAAGAATATAATAAGTAAAAATATTTCCTCTAGATTTTCAGTGTAGCTTTTGGCTATGTCTCAATTCTCAAAAGCTCTCCTAAAACTCTATCATTATTTCCAAATGCTTCAGTCCTATGTCTCAAGCCTATCCACACGCATATCTACACACATTAGTTGTATATGCTCCAGCTGGACTTCACAAATTTGAACTTGGACTTCAATAACTAAAAGGCAGAAATATTAAACTTCGCATTTTTCTGCTATTCATAAAAAGCAGCAAAAACTGTATTTCTCATTACATCAGATCAGTGTTGAAGGAAACAATTAGCTTAGTTTGACACGCACTTAAAGAATGTGTGGCAAATAGTTCTTTGAATACTGTTGTGGTATATGCAGAAACCTTGGTTTGTAAAGTATACAAATCCTTGCTATATCATCTTTTCTGCTTGCCAAGGCACGCTGAGAATAAATGGTTTTACTTAAAGAAACATGAACAAAATACTGATTATTTTTAATACATAACAGAAAAGTCTGTTCTGCTACGAACCAATGGTCCTAATGAATTAACACACAGGGAGTTAACAGGATGCATTATGCGCTTCCATTATACCAAATTTGACCAGTAGAAGAATCTGAACGTGATTTTTTCCTTAATATGTCAACATGAGGAAAAATAAAAACACTCTACTCAGAGAGCTCAAACAAACTGAGTTACACCATAATGTAACAATGTGCAAACCAAGGACTGAATTCAGCAAACACATATATTTGGTAAAGTTTTGCAAAGTCAAATACTCCACTGATTTCAATGTACTGGTTCTGCAATTGGGACCCAGACTTGGAAAAGAAATGTCTCTTGAAGTATAATGACTGAAGAAGGCAAATACACTTCAACACAGAAAAATAAGGAAAGAGTACTGACTTGTTCCATTCAGGTCAACCATTAGACCATCTTGTACATGATCTTGAATAAGCTGTAATGTCCTTTCAAATATTTCCCCAGCTCTTGCTTGCTCAACAGTGTATGGATCCCTTGGGTATCGAAATAAGGCTAGCAAATCATTTGGAGAACGAGGACGACTGATAGGTAATTTGAAAAAAATAGTAAGTGTACATAGGAGTTACAAAATAACAATACTACATAAATTATGTAAACATTCAGCAACATGATTAGTACATACCTTAGTTACTCATCTCAAAATGGAAGGCAAACAAAAAAAATATAATAAAATAATAAAACATTAAACATTTAGTAGCAATTAAACATTTGGCAGCCTTCTAATGCACATTATCTCAGCAGAAAAACTGCTGCAGCGAATAGAGATCTCAACAGGAGTGTTTAAACAATAGGAATCCTTACATGTTAAACTGCTGGTATTCCCAGAACTAACCAGATGTTAACAATGTCATTTAAATAATAAAATGGCTTCTTGCTTAATAAATCTTCCATTATTTCCAGTATATACAAAATTAATTTTGACTTCTCAATATAAAAAAAAGAAGGGGATACCTGTCAAACAGATGTGTACGTGTTGAATTTATTGCTCTGTCAACAGTCGCAATTGCTTCCACAATTGATGTTTGTACAAAAGGATCTCCATTTCGGCTGACATTAGGGACTACAGAAAGAGGAATTCACATGTTATTGCAAAAATGGCCACACACAAAAAGATACTTCTATAAAACATAGTCTAGACACGACATCATTTCAGTTGTACAAAGTAAACCCCTGTTCTTTAAGCATTAGTTCGTCCAAATACAAAATTCTTAACCATTTTGAAATTCTATCAAAGCATATTACAGTAGAGCAAAATTAATTTAAAACAGAAGTTAATGTAAGTTTAAAAGTCAGCTTGCTTATATTTTTAAAACAAAATAAAGTGAAGATAAATGCATACAGCGTTTAACTGTCCAATAATTAGTCCTACAATTTCAAGTAAAAATGACCAAATAAAAAATGAATGATTATTAAGGGTTTTTTTTCTGGTGTGGTATATTATCAGCTTTCAGGTGTTGATATCAAAGGCCTGACCTACATCCACTGAAATCAATGCAAGTATTCCCTTTGATTTCAATTAGTATTGAATTGGTACTGAATTCAATTTAAGAATTTAAAGGGTTCACAGGAATGTTACAAGTGGAAAATACTGACAGACTTAGTTTGCCTTTTAGAACACATGCATCACACAAATTCAAAGAGATTTCACAGAAAAAAGAATAAAACACAAAAACCCCCAAAATTTAAAAAAAACACAGAATTTTATATTATCCCAAATAGCTACAGTAAATTAACATTGCTCCTCTCCTGAGCTTAGTCTAGCAAGCAACACACACTAATTTTAAAGGGCTATAAATATTTTATTTATTTTGATCACTACTTTGTTTTCTACTTTAAAATTATCTAGCTTTTTAACACTATGTTAAAAATCACATGCTTAAAAGCTATTTAACGACTTTGCATAATACTGGAAACTCACTAATGCATAGGCCCATTCATCTGCCTTTTTATACAGTACTCAGTTGCAGCTGGATGTTTGTACAACGTATCTAAGGCTAATAACCTTCCTTTCAGTCTAAACCAAGAACTACCAGATTCAGGGGCAACAGCTAACAATTTCCAGAGTGTGTTTAGATTGGAAAAGTCACACAGGAAGAAGGGTAAAGTAAGGGAAAAAGTTCAAAGCAAATACACTGGAATAAAATCAGCAGATGTACAAAACCAGCTGACATAAAACCCGTTGTTTGCAAGCTTTTCATGACTTTTTTTTTTTCTTTTCTAGGCACTATTTCATTATTTCTTCATAACTGCCAGCTTAGGCTGTGTCTATATGAGTTTCAGAGTTTAGACCTGGGTAATCAAACTTAACCATCTATATCGTCAAACAAAACAGTCCCTGGCACTCTATAGCTGTAGCTGAAGCCCCGTTCTCTGCCCTAAGGCCAGCTGCCTTGGGCTGCTGACAACATACTCCCAGCATCCAAAATGAGCTGATCCTTTCCACAGTGCCTAATGGCAATAGTCCCTGATCTGTCCTAATTACCAACTGTTCTCCTTGCTTGACAGCTTCATTTTCATAGCAACCATACAGAAACTTTATCAGATAAGCTACTTATTTTAAGGAGAAATATCATTTACAGGTTTGCTACCCTCATTTTAGTTGTTTCAGAGAGTGCTTGTGTGCCATGAACCATCTTAACACTGCAACACTGCAGATTATAAAAATCCGGTTGGTGGTTACCTTCCCTAGTGCTGCCTACAACAGATGTAATCTCAGTGTTCACTTTAGATATGTGTTTTGCAGAGCTATCTTTCTGATTAATGGTACACATGGGCTGAATCATAAACCTTGGTCAGATGTTAACTATACTGTACTTTATTTTTGTTTAGCCTCTTTGCTGCCAGTAGTTCTCTTTTTAGGCTGATAAATTTTAAAAGTTAAAGCTCCCTGCAAGCCTTTCACACAATACCTTTTTTTGGGGGGAGAGGGGGCGGGGTGGGGGGAACAGCAATTTTTTTTAAGCAACGAAAACGTAATCCACACACATCCTGCCTTACACTTAATCCAGAGACCTTTACAAAACAACAGAAAAGGACAGAAGAAAATGGCAAAAGAAAAGCATCTTTAAAATATTATCAAACATGGCCAGCAAAACCTGCCCCCAAGCTTCTATACACTTGCCTTTATTCTGTCTCAATGTTAAGAAAAGATTTTTATGCATTAGGAACATTCATAAAACATTAACTTTGTTTAAAATAAATGTTGACATGCAAGTTTTTAGGCATTTCTGGCTATGCCATTATTAATACTATCCAGATAGCAAGTATCTAGTACTTATAATTGTGCATTTGTCCTCCTTGCTTCTCTGACAGCTTCTTTTTTATAGCAACCAGAGAAACTATCTGATATCCCACTAGTTTTAAGCAGAAACATCATTTACAGTTTCAGACGGAATGCAGATTAATCAAGGGTAGTTTCACTAATTTTAGGTTTATTGATGCTACAGTTTACAAGAAAAATAACCACATTACAATTAAATACTGCAGATCAGCTAGCACCAAGTTTTGTAGTTTGCTAGTTTCAGCAGATGAGAATGAGCAGTTGACACCTGCACTAGGTGAATGAAACTGGTTTCCATTGGGCCTATAGTTCAATTCCTGGTTTCATTTTTCAGAGCTCTTACTGATTTGAGATCTGGCTAATCTTTTTTTTTTTTCTTTAAAAAAAAAACAAAACCCTTTTTTTCTATGCATCTCGAGAGTAACCAAGATTAACTGATTTTTATAGACTTTCTTTCATTTGCAGACTTCATATATGTAGATGAAACCTTATCACTGAATGATTCCCAGTCCTGCAATTTTTCTCTCAGAAATCATATTTACAGATTGAAGAAATATTATTTTTGATAGAAGAGGGGATGGATTGATAGTCTACTAAAAGCAACTTAAGCGAGGGAACATCATAGTTTTATTGATACCATGTGATTGATATCATGGTAATTAATACATTAGAAAAATCACTGATATGTATTTATGAATTTAGTAAATGAAATACAAAACATCAGACATAACACTGGGAAACAATATCCAATATGTTAAAGAAATCACTGCTCATTTTTCATTAGATACAAAAAAATATTGTGTCATATTTTCCACTGAAAGACAAAAAAAAAAAAAAAAAAAATCACACAGTTTCCTTAATATTTTCCATCCAAATGAGTCTGAAAAATCAGCAGTTTTACTTAATAAGTCAGAAAAGCATTAGGGTCAATCTGTGTAACAAAGTTATTTCCTTAGGCTCTTTGGCTGCTTTATTACCAACTATTATGTATTAATAATTGCTAACTATTATTTGCCATTATTACTTTCAAATAGAATAAACTCAAAATTCTCCTTTTCTTTCTGTTTTCTCCTTTAGCTTCTTAAGATCATTTTGACTTTCCTGAATTCTTTCACATTGGTTGCAGCCTAATTTTCAACCAAGTGCTGTAAGTGCCCCTTTAAAGATGCCACAGGACTTTTTGTCAAGTTATCCCTAAAGATTAGGCTGCATATTCGACTAGCAAATTCTAATAGGTCCAAAAAATATCTCAAGAGGAAAGTAGTATGACTAACTAGAGCCCAAAGCATTGTTTGTTTTGAATCTCAACTCCTATAGACATTTTGGCTGACATATTCCCATCTTACTCACATCTGTGCAGATAGTTGCCTGAATTATGGGAGAAAAAGAAAAATACAAATAAAAGAAAGAATTTAACATTTGATTAACTTCTTTGCATCTTACAAATTAAGCAATTAGAATAAAACTAATAATCTAACTCATACCTCTGATTAATACACCTTACCGTTAACACTAAGCACCATACTAACAGAGGAGTATCCTATGGTATTCCGGGCAACACATTCATATCGACCTTCATCAGCTGTTCCAACATCGCGAATGGTAAGAAATCCCTCTGGACTAACATGAAATTTTCCACTCTCAGTTACCTGTACTCCATCCTGCAGCAAAGCACAATGTTTAGTTCTTCTAAACAGTGTTTGCTTTCAAACCTGAATTTTTGTCTTCTTATTCTCTTTTATTTTTCTATTTTATTTTATATTTCTATTTTGTATGCCAAGATAATAGTCAAATAGATTTAGATAAACTTACATAAAATACTCACACACTTATGTTGACAGGAGGACTTGCATGTACTTCTAAATTGTACAGTGTATTTATTTACTTTTAAAAGTACTCATTATTACAAATCAAAGTATTTTAATAGTTATAGGCCCTCACCACATAAAATTTAAGACCCCAAAATAAGATAGCACCTCTTGAGAACATATATATTTGATTTTATTCAAAATTAACCAACTAAAAAGATCTTAAAAGCTTCATATGTATCAATTCTTCATGTGCTATGCATTTAGAAGATATTTAAGATACATTAAAGTACATTTTCTAATGCTCACTAATTGAAGAGAAGAAGATAAACAAGAAAATTGAAGATCAATATTAGCAACCCATTAATTCACCAGTAACTCTGCTAATAACTCTAACTAATAGTTTGATATAACAATTATTGCACCAATTGAAATCAAAGCCACAGAGAGGTTACCAAAGAGTTATCGAAACATGTCCTGGTTGAAGTGTCAACCTAACAGTGTCAAAGGGCTCAGCAATACAGTATTTTTTATTGCTTTATATCTGTAATATCATTGAAAGTGTGAATATTAATAGGATATTCACACAGAACTGTCACTAAAATACATAGGCCTTTTAAGGCCTACATTATGGATTTTAGCTGGTCTAAATCATTTGCATAACCATATATATATATTTTATATATATATATATATATATATATAAAATTCAGGTTTGGTATCTATATACATGCTCTGTATTAAAGAAGATTGGCTGATCAAACTTCAGGTAACATTTTCAGACACCAGAGCAAGCAATAATTTGACAATGTGCACTTTAAATAGCTAGTTATGAAGAGATGGGAAGGCCACTGCCTTTCTGCAACAACCAAACAAATATCTAGTACCTTATTCCATGTAATTACTGGCTCCGGCTCTCCTTGAGCGCTGCACGGGATCTGCACGTTTGTGCCAACCTCCACTGTCATGTCGCTGGGGACGCTGGCAAATACTGGAGTCACTAAAAAAACAAATGATACATTGACAAGGTATGAAATACAACTTGTGCAAAAGACTATCTAAAAAGAGGTCATCACTGTTTATTTTTTTCAGTTACCCAACATTTCTTAATCTATAACTTTATTCTGTCTGCAAGTTTTTAGTTGCTTATAAGTTTGTCTTAGAGATAAAATTCCTTATTCCTGATGTCTGCTTCGGGCTGATTTTTAAGTACTCTTAACTTCTAACAAAACAGGCTAGTAGTTGCTAAAAACACTTAAGTTCCATAAAATAAAAGTTCTGCAAATAATTTCTGTGAACAGTTAAATCTGAACAAAGTCACCATAATGAATATCCCATCAACTTCTGTCAATTTTTTTAAGTTTTAATTTTTTAAATAGCAACAACAGAGATTTCTTAGATCATAAAAGCAAAACTTTCCACAACTTACTCAACTGTGATTCCCCCAGCCTGACTTGCTGAGCTGCTAAGCCTTCACAGAGCTCCTACCCCCCTGACACCAATGAGCCCTAGGCCTTAAAACATAAAAAAATCACCTTCAATTTTAAGGACACAGAGTACACAGTTACCTAAAGCCACTGCGAAGAAAATTAATGCGTTTTTTCATCTTAATTTCCTTCAAATCCAGATTGACATCCAGCACTCAGATATCATCATGAGAAGCACGTACAAGATTATGAAGGCATTAAGAATTGTATTTCTGCTGTAACATATCAGTATTTTGGGGGGAGTGGGAGGGGGCTGTGCTTTTACAGAGAAGTATTTGGCCACACAGCATACATTTATACTACCAACAAAATCTGGCCCTGGTGTTAAATTGTTTGTACGCAAATGGCTGTCAAGGACCAGAAAACATTTCAAATAAGGCATCCAGAGGTAGGCGTCCAGCACTGGGAGGTAAGAGAGTCTGGCTCTGTGGATGTGAGCCATGTCATGCCAGCAAACAGACCTGGACCATTAATCTGTATTCATTAATACAGATTTAGCCACAGTGACCACTGACTAGACATTCCTCAGATGAATAGTCCTTTTGTTAGAAGCCCAGAAGAAAAAGTTTTCTCTTCTTGCACAATTGAAAACAGCATTGCAATGAATGTATGGAGAGCTCCAATTTCAGGCTGCATATGCAGCCTTCAATCTTGTATTTACTATCTTTTAGTGACTGGATTTTGCAACCCGACTTACACAAAAATCATTTTATTAAACTTTACTCAAGTTCAGTGAAGTTTAACACAGCTGGAAGGCTATAAAACTTTTTAAAACTGAGTTTTGTTTTATGGAATTCTAGTCAACAATTTTATATAGGTGAAGAAAATCTCGATTTTGACAAATCAATCTCCCAGTACTACTCTTAACTAAGAAAAATCAATGGAATTTTTTTCTGACAAACATGTAAGCTCAGGAAGACATTTGAGCCCTGTTCACTAACTGTTTAAAATGAGGTCACTAACAAAAAATGCTTTGAATTAAATGTTTAATCTCCTTGAATCTAATTAAACATCAAAGTACTTAACTAAATTATAAATATTAATATAATTCTAATTAGTCCTAGAAGTTGCTTACTTAGAATTTACTTGAAGAAAAGCATAAGAAAAATGGAGTGGGTTTTTTTTTTCCTGTGTCAGCTTATTTTAAATCTAAAGAATGACTTTTCCTTGTGAAGGTCATTCTGCTTCTGTAAAATAGTGTTCTGTTTCTGGACATCAAAACTTTATGTTAATAACACTATTTAGTTAACAGCACAGAGTCTTACAAGAAACTAGTCTTTTCACAAAACAAAATATTTTCCCAAGCACAGGAATACTGACATCCTCAAAGCAAACCTCCATTCTTTACAAAAAAGAGTAAATCAGATAAACCTCTTTCACAGAAGTCAGGCTGTTCTAAAGGAATGATACTCTGTACAAATACTGTTAAGTATCCATACATGTTATTTATTAAAAACCACCTGGAATCTAAAAACAGATATACTCAGAAATAATGATCAGAAATGTGAAATGTTAGCAATCCTCTGAACTGCAAGTTTTTTGAACAACAAAACATATAGCCTCATTCTAACAAGCTTTTATCAAAAAAGGCCATGTTTAGTTTTAAGCTTACGTAGTCTCCCAGTGACTTTGAACAAAGTCTATCAGGGCACACTGTCCCACACAGTCAATTTATAAAACCTAATAAAACACCTTATAATTCAAAACCAGCAACTTTGAATCATTGTAAAATGTAGCAAAACTACTGAAGAAAAACTGAAGCACTATTCAAGCTCTGTTTCAAAAGCTTTTTTAATTCTAAACAAAGATAAGCTACTTCATATTAATGTTTTGTGCCATCAAAAAGAATTAATTCTCAATCTTACATTTTAAGAAAAAATAAATCAAACACAGTACTGTGTATTTTAGTGTAAGCGTAAATCTTTCTTTTTTTTTTTTTTTTTCCCAGCAGCTGCGCATGGAGAACATACCTCTAGGCTGTACGGTCAGGTATACGACAATTCGTTGAGATCCGATAATGTTGACAGCTTGGCATTCATACTGTCCCTGGTCATGCAGAGCAACCCTGGAAATCCTTAGGGTTCCAGAGGATAGAACTAAGTGTCTTCTGTCAACAGACAACTGGCCTCCTGAAACACAGAGCAACAGCATTTGCTATTTATAGCAGTGCAGAACAAAGTCCCCTTGTGTCAGAAAAAGTGAAATCCAGATTACTTTAAATTTGATAAAACATTGAAAAAAATTAGTCTCTTAAAAAAAAAAAAATTTAAACGTTTACTTCTCAGAAGACAAACACGCAAAGCAAACAAAACATACATATGCACACGATCATAATCCTGACCTCTTCTCTGTTTGTGGTAGAAATAAATATTTTCATTTAAGGAGCATATGATAAAGCATCCGAACGAGAAGGCATCATAAGAACACCAACAGGTATTACTGTTCATTTCGCATTATTACCATATGTGTAAGACAAAATTCATTTCATCTGCCTAGGCCATCTAGACAATCTATAGAAAAATACATACAGACCTGAAAAAATGGAATATAATAAAAATGAAATAAAAGTCACATCAGTGTCTGGACCCTATTCTTCCTTTCTGGACATTTCATTTGATTGGAGCAATCTTGGTACAGGGACAAACAGGGACGTTATCAGCATCAAAATTATCAAGAGTTTGTTAAAAATCTGCTTTATCTACCATAATTTATAATTTCCTAACAGTTGTTTTGCCTGCTTGAGCTATTTCATTTGATTCAACTGGAATATTTACTTACTGATAAAACATCCCCTACAGTATTTCTTCCCGCTAGATTTGGCTTAATGCCTTTATAGCCACAACCTGATAAAACAGGCAGCAGAGTGCACTCCAGTGTTCCTGTCAATGTGCATTAAGTGACAGAAACGCAGTTACACTGATGCCAATTACAAGTTGGACTGTTCTGGTTTCTGAAGAGAGCACATCCCACCTAATTTCAGATCTCCAGTTAATGACAGTCATCTCCATTTCTTCTGCAGTAAACTGGCAGTGATAGGTATTGCCACATGTGATTTGTCTCATATTTCTTAAACATTTATTATTAGGAATGGAGACATATATTTTAGTGACTTTTTTACTGAATAATGAAAAATTACTGGGAGCTAGCTTCTGTGGGACATCTTGCCTTTTTTAGCTAAAGCAGAATGAGATGAGCCCTGTTTCCTTCAGAGACTGAAGCATCTAAACAAATACATGCAATTCCTTTCAATGCATGAGTGATTCCAGAATGACAGCTAAACTATTCTAGTAGTTTAAAAGTAAAAACAGAATGCACTTACCTCCTTTAGTCCAGGCAATAACAGGCTGGGGATAGCCTTGCGCTTCACAAGGGAAGTCAACGGTTTGTCCCTCAATCACTGTTTTGTCTTGAGGAGTGACAGTAAACTGAGGTAAAGCTACAGAAGAGAAAATAAACTAGCTAAAAAAAAAACAACTGAAAAATGCACAACTGTCTGAAATTGCGTACCGTTTCCTGTGTGACTTGAATAGCTCATATTGGTTGGAAAAGAGATGCTAATGGGACTCTCTTATATTGCGACCGCTATAGGGCAGAGAGTCAGGGCAGCCACTTGTACAACAGGAACATCTCCCTCACAACCTGGCCCCGGTGTCAGTGAAGGCCTCTGGCATCTACTGCCGTAGATCCAAAATAAAAGGTACAGTAAGACTTGTAGAATCAAACACAGAGTGTTCCCTGGATTAAAAATACCTTCTCTTTCTCTCAAAAAATCCTCAGCTAAATTGTGAAGAAAATGCAATGTAGTCAAAACCATCCTGAGCTGCTTGTTTTCTTCTTTACACAAAAGGAAAGCAGTGAGTGGAGTGTGGGCCAATTTCTGCAGTAACTTCATGGCATTATCAGTGTGAGAAGTAATTTGTTCAGCTCTCAAAACACAATTATCCATTGGTGAATAACAAATGAACAAACCACATGGACAAGTTGTTTTGTATAGCTTTAAAAATTGAACTCACTAACAAAGCATTTGCAACCTCAACTGTTTGCCAACTAGAGATCTTAACATGAGAACAGAAACAAACTTAAATTTAAAGGTTATTCAAAATGTTTTGCAAATAAAAGTTCCAGCATAAAAACATTTGCAACAAATATGCTCCATATATATAGGAGGCTTTTGATATACTGTTCTCAAAATACTTCATATTCATACTATTGACATACAATACCAAAATTATTGCAATCACAATAAGTTAGAGTACTTTGACTTTTGTTTTGCAGAAAAGCTATGCTAATGCCTGAGCTGGCAGAGTGATAGTTTCTATGAAACTCAGTAGAAAATGTTCCCACATTCACTGAAGAGTCTACAAAAGAAAGGCAGAACAGATCTGTACTTGAAGCTCCATTTCTAGTACTCCAGGCACAAATTCTAACCTCTAGGATTGCTGCCTGTTACAGAAAAAATTTAATCCCCCACAAATTTGACACTGCGTGTTTATTCCTACAGGAAAACAAAACATAATAAGAAATAAACATTTCAAAACCCCAATGATTAACTTCTGAGACTAATCAATGAAACTTAACTTTCAGAGAATTAGTATATAATACTTTATTCTGAGCGAAATGTAGAGCTGCTTCCCTATGGACTACACTAGAATAGTGTAATTAAAACAAAAAACCCTTACGATTTTAGTTTGGCTCTGACAATTAAGAAAAAAAAGACAAAACCACACAGTTTAAAGTAATAAACTCTTCCTAATATGTTTTATAGCATGTCACTCCTAGTTTAACGTTACTCACCTTGGACTATGATGTATGCAGTCGCATGGATATTATCTATGCTGTTAGTTGCAAAACAGGTATACTCGCCACTGTCCTCCTGCTTCACATTTTGTATGTAAAGTCCTCCTGACGGAGTTATCGTGACACGAGGGTCACTTGGTAAAGGGGTTCTGTCGCCTTTGGTCCAGGTAATTCGCGGCTGAGGGTGCCCAGCTGCGCTGCACTCCAAAGTAACACTCTCTCCAACTAGCACTTCGGTATTTTGTGGGTGAATCACAAAACTTGGCCGGGCTGTGAGAAAAAAGCGATGCCTAAATATGACTTTTAGCTCACATGGCACTAATTTAGCTGAATATTGCAATAGTTTGGGAAATCTAGGGGTTTTTTAATAGCTCTGTACCAACATACTTCTAATCTTGATGCAAACTCTGCCTCGCTTTAAGCCTAATCTAGCTGCAGACATTTATACATATCAATAAATATAAAATAAAAGCTCATATAATTGCACTGATGTTTTTCTTAACTCCCATTAAAACAATTTTCAAACATTTCCTTCTCATTTGCTGATCTTTATAAACGTCTCTTCAGAGGCATAGACACTGAGACCCAGAAAACAAACTGGCTAAAAATTGCCCTAAGTGCACAAAAAGACAAAACTGATTAAGCTACATTTTAGTAACTTTTCCCAACTACATGTGTGCTTTGCAGTGACATTTTAAGTTTACCTGATGCCGAGTGTCAAAACAAAATTTTCTCATAGCAATGTTTGGAATTTAAAAACATTACAGTCCTGGACAGGAATTTAGTGCTTGCAAACACGAAGCCCTGGCTAGACAGAGATTCAGGCTAAGCAGCTCCTGAGCAAGGACGGCTGCACAGGGCGTGCCAAAGCTTTCATGAGTGGCCTGTTCGGAAGCTTGTGGTTTTCAGGTATTCAGAGAGAACATTATTGCACTGAGCAACATTGCAATGCAACAACCTCTTTTCCTAACCCTTCTACAAACAGCCTACAAGACTATCATGAGAATTGCATACTACAATAAGCATATTAATTAACTGGCTGATTTGCATTTTTGTTCTAGGGATATTATAACTTCATGATCTCGTTCTTAAGATGCCCAAGCACAAGAATTCTACGTGTCAAGAACATACAAGAGCCAAAGCATCTTATTTTTAGCAATCTTATTATCAAAACAATTCTCTATCTGAATGTAAAATTCAGGCTTGATGTTCTTTACCTGGTGACTCAAAGTATCTAAGAGTAACTTCCTGAGTTTTCACTTCTCCAGCCACGTTTTTTGCCATGCACTGGTAAATGCCTTGGTCTGTTTCTTGAGTATTCTGAATCATTAATGTGCCGTCATCTAGCAAGTTTAGACGGGAATCTTCTTTCATACTGAGCTCATTACTGTGAAGAAAAGAATCTGCTGGAGTTAAACCCTTAAATCACAAGCACAGAAAACTGCCAAATAATAAAACCCAAAATATATTACCCAAAATAAGTTGGGGGGAAAAAAAAATTTTACTGTGTTAACCAAAATAATAGAACTTTCAGTTTTCTCCTAAAGAGAAGAAGAAAAGGAAAAACAAAAAAATGAACCAATTTTGCTTATGCAAGTATTACATCTTTGAAATGAAAAGCCAAAATACTTTTATGAGTAAAAACTTACAGGGAAAAAAGTGAATGAAATACACATACCTGGTCTTATTTTCCTTTAAGGCTGTTCTGACTGGCAAACCAGTTTAAAATATTTCCACTGGAAGTATATATTATAAGTTCAACACTCAAGATACTTTCTACTAGGATAGGGGTTAGTTGCTATAAAACCATCTTTGTGCCAACCTCTGTGTGGATTGCTCAAGGAGCACTAATGAACCTGATTATAATTTGTACTGGCTTGAAACATAAGTTAAGATCAGGTCTTCAGGCTATGTCATGGATGCATTTCTGTGACATTAACTAAGAACAGTTAGGGGGTTTTATTAAAGGAACTGTTTCTCACTCCATCCCTCACTACATGATGAAGGAAGCATAGAGGAGGGATGAGATCTCACCTCGTATGTACAAAACCCAGCCTGACTGTTGATCTATTCAACATACTGCTCAACAGGTCAATGGCTTTTGACTGAAATCTTGCCATATTTAACCACCTTGCAAAGAGCTTTGCTCTCATTCATACAGCCAGGAAACAAGCCAGAGTCAATAATCCCACACCCCAAGCTCAAATTTCTTCTTAAAACTCTTTCATATGTGTATTCTGAATACATGTTTTCCTTGTTTATTATAAAAAGTACGTGAGCCAAAGAAAATTTTAATGCAGTAATTATACCATCCAAGTTCAAGACTCTGTTCTTGACATACTCCATAAACGCTGTACCCTTGCTGCACCTGGGGTTCTCACTGACATCAGCAGAAAGCTACAGAACCAGGACTCTACGTTGTTCCATTTTATCAGCAACTAACAAACTAAAATGGTTCATTTGCTAATATAAAATGTGAGGGAATTTATTTTCCAGATCAGGTTCTCCATTTGTATAAGAGCATTATTAAGCCAAAGTCTGATTAAGCTAGTGGTAAACTCACAATTCATGTGTCCATCGTAAATTCATATCAGTTTAAGGGGGGTGATGTGCTGCCACGTGGCTGGTTCAGCCGTGCTGTGCCCAGCACTGCTGGAGGGAGCCAGGCTCTGTGCAGAGCTTGAGCAGCCACTCTGCAGCAGGCTGGCCCTTGGGCTGCTGAAAGACACACGTCCTTTATAGGCCCTTCCCTCCATCCCCCAAGCAGCAATGAGAAGCAATGGAGCAGGTTGCCCAGAGAGCTTGTGCTACTTCCATCCTTGGAGGTACCCAACTGGACCCAAACTGGATAAAACAACCTGGTGTGATCCTGCTTTGAGCAAAAGGCTGCACTGGAGACCTCCTGAGATCCCCTCCAACCTGAATTACCCTACAGTCCTATGATATAAGGACTTGCCTGCCCTCCGTGTACTGGTTTGGGAAGCCTGGAAATTGATATATCTCTCCTCTCCTGGAATGGAGCTACACCTTGGGGGAAAGCTGCCTCTGAGGAGCTGGGGCTCAGGGAAGACCTTCTCTGAAACCTAACTCTTATCCAGCTGCAGTGCCTTAAAAAAGGAGCTTTTGCTGTGCCTCAAAATGTAGGCAAACACTAGCTAACCCACAAACCGCACGTGCAACATGTCCATATTGGATTGCCTGGTACTTACATATAAATGATTTAGTTTTACAGGTGTGAGCAACTTTGCAGGTATAACTACAGTTGAAAATCTTACCAATAGTATTATAGCCATAAATTAATATTTTCTAAAGTTACCAGCTCTTAAGTGTTTAGAATTACTAATAAAACAGATCTGGGCCATTATTACTTCATATACTCCTTTTAATTATAGGATGTTTCTGCTGTAACTATTCCATATATTAGCATGTAATGCATGTGGACATGCACCCAGAAATGTACATGCACCCAGGAATGTACACACACCCAGACAATCACACTTACATCAAGTTTCTCTCTTCCTCTTTTAAACTTACTTGTTTCGAAGCCAGATAATTTCTGGTTTAGGATTGCCTTCAGCTCTGCAAGTGAAGTACACTGTATTCCCTGAGGTAACGTCCACATCCTGAGGCTCTGATGTAATTCTTGGCCTCTCTGTATCAACAATAAAACGTATAAGGAACTCTTACTTCTTTTAAAACTACTAAAGAATAGTAAATAAAAAATTTTCCATACACCTTGTAGAAAACTATTTTTCACAAATGTTTTAACTTAAAATATTTATATGCTTAATCAGGATTAAACACACTTTTCTCTATGCAAAAGTGACTGCAGGCTTTCTGATGTCCTCCATTGTTGCTTAGGACCTTTTAGCAGACTGGACAGGGATTGTGCAAATTTGTATCAGGTTCTAAAGTAGCTGTTTTATTTATTTGAACAGAGGCTCAATTTGCTTATGAAGGAAAAGCTTTAAAGCAGCAAGCACAAGTGCCATTTAAAATAACTTCCTCTAGATAAGTATCAGTGCCTAACCTGCCTCCTACAGAATAATTTGTCCAGCTTGCTTCCTGCAGTTTCCATATTCAGGCTCCTTAGATGTGCAGAGAGCTGGTAGGATGCCATGTGAATTATTCTTGCACCAAACTCCATTTTTATCTTTTTCAAGAACCTTGTAGGCGCTTATGGTCGTAATTCTCATGATCAGAATTATATCCAATACGTAACCAAAAGGACAATTTACTTATTTTATATCTTGGCCTCATCACATGGCTGGGCAGGTAAATGCCCATAGCTTGATGAGAAATCTGCATTTTGATTTCGGAACAGAAGAGGTGTGGGGCTGACCCCCAGGGTGCCCATGGGGCCAAGCCTTTGCACCCTTAGGCTGAAGGAATACAGATGAACAAAAGGATTATAATAAAAGTGCTTATCCATTAATCCTTCAGTGACAGAGGATTTCAGTACCTGTGCAGGGCACTCCTTGTAAGTATAGCTGAGTAAAAAAAAAAAAAAAAAAAAAAAAAAAAAATCCAGTGGCCCAACCCTGATTCCAATAATATCAATAAGAGTTTTAACAATAAGATCTGTGAAATCAGAAGCAATTCTGTACAGCTTCTTTCTTCCCTTTCCCTTGTACAGAAGGGAATAAAGGACACCAAACAATATTAACGTAACACCAAAGACCCTAGTTGACAATCCTTTTATGATCAAACCTGAAATATAAAAAGGAAAAATAAACTCTTTCTGGATAATCACATTTAGTTGCTCACGGAGAAATTTCAAACATGGCTATATTTGTTTCATTAAAGATAGGCTGAGGGGTAAAAGCAATCAGTTCTGTCAGAACCGGACAAAACCTGAGAAGAAACACAGGGAGATTTCTGGAAATAACTAATATTGGCCAGAGGTGGTCAGTGTTATCGAAGAGAACAGAACAAATTCTAACAAAACAAAAAAACCCCACAGTTTAGGTACACGTAACACATTAAAGAAGCCATCAGGAAGTGGCAAACCCACCACAGTTAAGTTCTTCTGGTGTTATCGTGGCCACTGATCTTCCCTGGATCCTTCGTGGATACTCACAGGTAGCTGCTGCTTGAGCATTACCCGACTCTGCGTACGTCTTCAACAGCTCTGCCAGCCACAGGATTTCACAGTCACAATGAAGAGCGTTTGAATCCAAACGCCTGCCCAAAACAAGAAGCAGCCACAACACCTGTTAGCAAGCTTCGACCGTTTTGCTAGGATCAAAATGGTTCTGCAATAACAGCAGCGCCTTTATCTGTGAATACAGACAACAGGCAGTATGGAATACAGGTGACGGTCACTTGCTTATATGCATTCTGGTAGTCTTTATTACAAAAATGCATATTATTTTTACCGCATGGGTAGGACTGTGTTCAACATAGCAAGTATCTAAGCAACGTGCATTCAGTGAATAAATTAGGTTTTATTTAGATGTTTTACAAACTTTGCTTAAACTTATACCATTCTCCCCACATTTTTTTCTGTTTAATGCTTATTACTGTAGTAACTTCACAGCTAACCTGACATTTTTACAACTTCCCATTTTGCTGATCAGGCAACTGAGACAAAGACCCACAGTTTTATTTAAGCATTAAGCTCTCGTTGAGTTTAGTGGGTCAGTAACTTCGTAAAACACCTGCCTATTGCAGATAACGAGAACCCATAAATTCTGTTGACTTTCTTTCTAGTAGTGAAGGGCCCTGGTACTACATGGAACACTGCACTTTCTGGTGGAGTGCCCTGTAGGAAAAAAAAAAACACCATGAAGTACAGAAATTTGTACCATTAAATATATCTGTATATAGATTGGAAATAAAATTACATGGCAAAGCAACCTCAGTTTGGTGTTTCTTTGGGGGTAGTAAACTTTTTGATCATTTTGTCTTTTAATTTTTTTTTTAACCTCTTGTAGAAATGCCCAGATATTATTTCTTCTGTGTTCTCCTATGAAAAACAGGCAAGAACAAGCAAAACTATTTTAAAAGTCACTGTACAAATGTGTCCCAGTATATCAGATGTTACTGGTAGAATTTAAATCTGGAACATGAAAGTCATGATATGACCTTTAGGGATAAGCTGTCCCAGGTCAGAGGATACCAGGTCTAGCCCAATGTCCTGTTCCACTAATAGCCACTATTAAAATTCCCCTTTACCTAGAAATTATGTGAAGAAGCACCCCTTTCTGTTCGCTTGATCTCCACAAGAATTTAAGGGAGGTATGAGTGAAGCAGCTACTACTGGAAGGCACATACATCATCAAAATTTACTTTATTCTGCCTTTTGCCCACAATTAAAGGTATGGTTTCACAACCGTCCTAAACCAGCAGGACCACCTTCTTGTCATGTCCCTTGCAATCTCTTTTCCCAGTAGAGCTAGCGCTGTGACTCGCTGCACAGCACACCCTCAGCAGTCCTCCAGGAAAGGGTGGTATGAATGCATGACTGCCTCTCTCAAAACGGCAGTCTTTTTGACAATTTAAAGAATTATTATCCCAGATCAGTGGAGATCCAAAGTGAGGGACAGAAAACCCTCTGAAAGTCACCTTACTATGGTACTCTTACTGAGTTCAAGTTTCCAAATGCTACTGAGGGACTAAGAAGCCTGTAATTTTCCAAGTTAATTGCATTTCAAGAAGAACTGGCTTCTGGAGTTGCTTTTGAAAATAATACTTATATTCTTAAACCATCGAGCACCTTTTTATAACCATGTTTTTATCATCAGATAAGGACAAGTAAAACAATCAAAAGAAAATATCAGAATAATCAAATATTGAAAGACATCATAGAAGGATCTCCCAGTGAGACACAGACAAGAGGGGGAAAAAAACCCCAAAAAACAACAAAAAAACCCCAAACAAAGAAGGATCCGTGTGTATTATTTAGTCTACAAAACAAGACCACATGATTACAAATAATTCCAAGACAGGAAACAAAGAAAAGGATTTAGTCAGTCACTAAAGACAGTAGGATATGAAGCAATGGTCTCAATCTATGTATGTAAACAACTGGAGCACAGCTTAGGAAAAATTATTTAATATTTAAAACAATTAGACAATGAAAGGCTTTTGCAAGGAAGACAAATATTGCAAGATGAGATACAGTACAATTAGATTACTTATACTTTCTTCAGTTCAATAATAATTCAATTTACTTACAGTCTCTTCATAGATTCTAAGTGACTAAATGTTCCAGGAATCAAATGAGCTATTCTGTTGTTATGCAAAAATCTGTTAAAAAGCACAGAAATATGCATGTAGTAATTCAGATTTTGAGACGTACTCATTTCATTTGCATTGTTCTGAAAGTCCTTTAAGAGAAAGTAATTTTACAATATAAAAAATTTGAACCTTTTTCAGCAATTCATTGGCTGCTATTTTTTAAGTGGCCTTCAAGATGTATTTGGTGTGTCCATATGGGGAAAAAGAAGCCATAAAAAGACAAAGCAACCAAAAGGAAGGGAGTTCATAAGCATTCAAATGAGAAACTAAAAAAAAAAAAAAAAAAAAAAAAAAAAGTCATAATATAAATCTTCTACCTCTTCATTCATAACATTTATTTTAGGACAAACATTGATCACAGCTCTTTGGGAAATAGTTTTGCAACAGAAAAATACACCACAGGCAATGCTCACTTCTGCATGCCTCTAAGGTCAGCCTGACCAAAGTGTTCTTGGCAAAGACTATGTAGTAGTTACAATAAAAAATTTAGATTAAAAATAATCTATGGGAATGATAAAAATATTATTTTCCAGTTTCAAACATTTGATTTAATTCAAACAAAGAAGCAAGCTGACTTCTGAATATTACCCCAAAAAAACCAAACTTACAGCCTTTCAAGTTTTGGAAGATGGGTAAAGGATTCAGGTTCCAACGTTTCTATTTGATTAAAGTGCAGATACCTGAAAATATGTTAAACAAAAAGAAAAATACTGAAACAGTTTTCGTAATGAAGCTGAAATATTATAAAGCATTTGTTATTGTTTACACACTGTTTACACATCTAAATGATGATAGTGATGTAGTGGCTTAACTTTCTTCTGTTATCATCTGAATCCTGTACTGGAATCTAAGAAATACGAGACATGACAAACAAGAAGGGTTTGCAGACCACTATATAGTGTGTGTGTCTGTGTATGTATGTGTCTGTACATATATATGCAAAAAAAATTGTTTGAAAATCATTACTTTGGAGATTTTGGAGATACTACTTTGAACACTCTTTTGCCAAGTCTAATTTTCATTAGTATGCATACTTGAATAAATATATATGGGGAAAAAAAAAAAAGATTTTTTACAGGAAAACATTGCAGGTTGTTTAGAAAACATTTAGTTTCCAACAGAATAACATTTTTAGTGGGCAACTGTTTTCATTGCTATCACATAGAGTGAAAATTTCAAAAGATGCTGAGAAGTAACCTGCTCTAGTCCATGAATACTGGCATTTAAAGCTATGAACAATCTCAAAAGCTCAAAAGCCAAACAAATTCATAATATAAAAACAAGTTTGATTGAATTGCTTTTAGACAAAGGGCTTCCCAGCAATTGGTGTACCATTAACCACCACAGCTGTGCTCTGTTTGATGCTCCATTTATGCTTATGTAAGCTATTAATATTACAGAGCAACAAATATTACACAGCTGTTAATCCTGTAAAAATGAAAAAGTCTGATGTAACAAGATAATTAACCAGATTATTAATTTGTAACTGCTGTGAAAATGGACTGCAAAGGCAGGATCATTCCAGTCTTGACTATGGTGTGGAGGTACTCCGTAACCTTGCAGATGAGAAAACAAACAATTGATAAGACTTGCACAAGGAACTGTGAAAATGATTTATAGACTTTGGATCCTGACTATATCCAAATGTATCCAAACCTCCTAAATTTTCCTTTTTGACCTCTGACAAACTCAGGAACATCGGGAGAATGTGCATATATAGAAATCACTGTGGGCTGAAGAACGAAAAAGCACATCATTTAAAAACAAGGAGAAAATCTCAGACCCCAAAATCTCCTGAAAAATGAGTCCTTCAGCAGGAAAAGTAAAAGGACATGTGAACTCCCCTGTGCTGAAACACCACATGTGCTCTACTCCCTGACCTGAGCCGAACGGTCGCCGCAGAGAGGGGAAAGCAGGAACAAGTGGCGATTACAGCAGAGAGTCGTTGCAGCGAGCCCTGGAAGGCGCGTGTGGCAGGGAAGCCAGGCACGTGCCTGGCAGTCTCCCAGATCCCCTGCCAGCAGCAGCATGGCCAGAGCACGAGCCCGCGAGCGATGCCAGGGAGCAATGAATGGGGACCACAGAAAAAGCCAATAAATCAGCATGGATGTGATCAGGCACATCGGAGTGTCAAGTCTGCTTACTGCCAGTGCAATGCGTGGCCACATATTGTAGTGAGCATAGAGTATGATCCTGTTTGCACAAGGAAACAAGAAGTGCGTAATCATGCTATGCCTGCCAGTCTTCATCTCCCTTTTGAAAATACAGGCCAATTTCATCTAAATTAAAAAGACAGACGTCTCAATGGCAGGTAATTCCTGCAAGGTTCATTTGAATCGCCAGCGGAGAGAAGAGAGACCTCAGTCAGGTCCAGCCCCAAGGAAGGACCGGCAGGATGGGGCCGGTATTTGCCCTGCGGGCAGGGCCCGGCCATGAGGTGGGCAGGCACAGCTCACCAGGAGCCAGGGCTCTGCTTGCCCACCTCCCCAGCATCAGCAGCTTTTGGGAGGGGGCAAGGCAAGGTGGAGATCACTGCAGTGAAAGAGGATGAAGGGAAAAACCAGGCACAACTATAGGGTTTGTTATTACTTCTGAAGCAGCTTTGATTTCGGAAAAAAATTACATACGCTACTTCTTGTGCAGCCAACAGGGATTTTTTCCCTTTTAACTTCATTAATTCTACTTGCATTTTTATGATTCACAAGCACCTTGCAAATGTCTCTCCTTATCTTCCCAATAAATTAATCTCTTGTACTTCTTCGGCATTGACAAGGCCAGATTTGTAGGTACAAGTAATACCTCTTACTAGAACAACAAATAACGTTGGTAAAAGCAGGCACATAGAGGCACACAACCCCTTCTTCAAGTCCATGGATCAGAGGTGAGATTAGCAAAGAGAGAAAAAGAAAGGACACCTCTCTCAGATGGTTTAAGTGATGTATACATCATCAAAATCAAAGCAACAGCTCATAACTGCTGTTTAGTATTCAAGACCACTACAATTACAGATGTAAAGAATACTTTATGTGCCTGAAAACTCATCTTGTTTTTCCAACCAAATTAATCAGTCTAATTAAAACAATACTTCTGTTATAAACCTTGCCTTGTTTAAAAACCTCAAATCATCACAGATACAACTACAATAATTCGGGCACTGAAGCACATTATAACAGTTAACTTTACCTCATCAGAAATCATGCTGCCTAAAGTAGCTCAAAAAATCAAATCATGAAGTCCAACTGGAAAATACTCTTAACTGCTTCATATGAGAAGTTAGTTGGGTTTTGCAGGTCTTTAAATTATGACCTCAAAAAAGTCCTGAGCAACTTCTCAGGCAATTTATGAACAGAACAAGGTGTTACATATGTGGACAAAGTAATTAGCAACAAGTGTAATTCTAAAAAAATAGATGCAGAAACCAGGTTGCATTGTAAGTCTACAATAAAAAGAATAAAAAATCCTTGGCTTTACAACCTACACTTTAATCACATTTTATCACTCAGGTTTATCACTTACATTCTTTTCTTCTATGTACCACATTAATGCTTTTTTAAAGGATTTTTAATATTTTAATTAATTCGAGAATTTCTTGGACTGGAAATTCACTTTAAAGGTAATGATATTCAGGAAATAATCTCACACTGACATGTCTTTATAGACATCTTTTATGTTCAGAGTATAAAATGCTCTTAAAAATAGTAGTATGACATAATGAATTTGATATTAAAAAGACTTTAATAATGGAAATTTAAAGAAAAAGCATGCAAGAGTGATTTTTAAATACCCCTGTGTCTTCCTTCTTTAATTCTGAATTCACTATCAAGGATGAAATAGAAGGAAAGGAAATACTTAAAAGAAAAAAAAAAGTCCGAACCAAACATACCTAGAGGAAGATAAAGATTTGATCAAATAAGCATGGTACAGATTTTCTCTTTGTTATTATTAATCTTGGAGGATGAACATTTACAGTAAAATTCAGTCCCAGTAGCATTTTTCACAGCACTAAATTTAGGATTATATCTTCTGTAGCATAGCATTTTTGTAGAGGATTACTTTTATCATATATGCCAATTGTTCATTTCTAATAGTATCTCCACATCTTTGGGGAAGTACTTAAAATCCATTACTTGAGTATAATCTATGTTCTGAATATTTAAATAGCATGTTTGCCATTTTGATTATTTGAAAGAGAATGAACAAACATATTGTTCCCACAGCTATCAAAGAGCTTTCCCTGTCCAGGGGTGTGACAAGAAGTAACAGGCTTAAACCACAAGGAAAGAGATTTAAATAAGATCTTACAGTAATGATATAAAATGTTGGAGCAGGATACTTAAGGAATCCTCTCTTTAAAGATTTTTAAATTAAGGCTAGATAAATAACTTTCCAGGCATCTAGGTTTGCTGTCCCTAGCTGATCTTATTTTAGAATAATAAGGATGTACTTCTCAAGGCCCCTTTCATACCTTTTGGGTTTGTTTGTTTGTTTATTAATTAATTCTCTTTAATTATTCCTTACCATAGGTATTTTTAGCAGCAACGAGACTTTAATCAGGCTCCACTGCGTTAAATGTGCATAACTGCTCACATACAGTTATCCAAAAACCAGGAACTCTTTGTAATATAAAATTAAAAAAATTCATAGCAACATTTCAAAGCTACTGAAAATTGAATTGAGGGAAATAAAATGAATATAACAAGCTGCATCACTATATGTAAGATAATGTTTTTATCTATTAGTTTCCCCAAAAATATGTACATGTGTACAGAAACTACAGCATAACTCTAATAACAGCTTATAAAGAGCAAAATTAGTATGTTAATATGAAAGTTAAAAGAAAATGCATAATTAGTATTCCACTAAGATTAGGTAGACAGATTTAAATATTTCCATTAGTATTTGGGGATCCCACTAGTTAAAGAACGCAGAGAACACTTTTTGTCCCTGATACATACAGCTCTTAAGCTGAGATCTCAAAAAATAAAGTAGGTATTTGGAAGAAAAGCAACATACACACATCTGGAAATAGATTGCATTTAGAGCTTCATCTTGGGATCCAGATACAGCAAACTTGTGACCTCCCAAGCTAGGTATTTGTGACGTTTCAGGTGGGATTCAGTTGTCTAAGCACAGGCATACACAGGCATATAGAGGCATATAGTAGTTGTCTAAGTGTAAGCATATAGAGGCAGCTTTTGTTGCCTTTTGGGTGCTCTGGCTGCCTTCCAGTAGCTGCTCCGAAAAAATGCAAGTTTCTTGCAGCTTTGTGTCGTATTTGCCAGACCCAAACATATGTCTTGCAGATTTAACAGGGTCTAAACTGGCACTAAGTGGCTACTTTTCATCAGCTGACTTTCTCCCTTCATGCCCTGCCATGACTGAAGAGTTAGGTGACGAAATATGTGTGGCTCAGTGTGTTTGACCATCTAAAACTGCCAAGTTTTTTCAGAATTTACTCTAGCACAAGCGAGTTTCAAGATCTGATTCAAAGATCTTATTCCCTTGGCAGAAATTTCTGAAGAAAAAGATATTTCTACTACATCAGCAGCTAAGAATTCTGCTGCGGAGGTTTAAGAAGGATCCTGCCAGCTGCAGTAGATACTGGATTTTTTCTTCCCTTATACATGCAACAGGCTTCCTAAATCAAACTATATTTACAGTTTCTCTCACAGAACAACAACAAAAAAAACCCAACCCCCAAAAAAACCAGAAAAATGTTCGCTTTGCTGTTCAGCTTTTTTAAAAAAAAGCAACTATCAGTTTCATTCTGCTTCATTGGAGTAGAAGAAATTACTATGAATCAAGACTTTCCCCGAGACGTGGACCACAGCGTCTACTTCTGAGAACTCTGCTGAGCATTGAGAAGAGCACTTGGCTAAGTCAATACATCCAGTAGCAGAATGTGTTTAATAACTCGAGGCCACAGAAGCCTCAAATGTGGAAACATCGACTGAGTAGTTGACACAGTCCCAAACTGAAGTTAGAGGACTTGGGAACTTGTTCACAAAGACTAACTTTTGTCTTGTAAACACAGTCTTTCTCCAAAGATAATATGATAAAACAGACCCTGTAGAGTCAGAACCTATTTTTATGCTAAAGATGCATAAATGACAAATCTCTCAAACTACAAATCTCAACGAATACCCTCCATTAAATTTATTTCCAAGCCTGCCACTGGCTTCCTGGGGTCCCATTTTCCCACCTGGCAAGCCTTCTTTTTAAGATCTGCCTAGAAGAAGGGCTGTAAAAGAAGTGAGCTTTCTGACGTGCACCCAGCAGGGCAGTAACCCCCCCCAGCAGCTCACTGGACCAGCCGTAAGCGCTGCTTGCAGCAACTGATGCCATGACACAAGGGCAGTCACTGAGCAGTGACTGTGCCAGGCTCTGTTTCCATACTTCCCAGCTAGAGATGAGACTCAAATCCTGTTTAAAACTTAATTTCATACAGAATAATGTTGATGTCTCAAGTCTGAGCTTAACCTGATACAGTGTGATGCCACTGCAGGCAGAGAGGCTTAACTGCAACCTAGCAGAAAAGTACATTCAGAAGGTGTTAATATTCCAAAGTGATTTATGTTTTTCAGTCATAACATAGATCAACAGGAAATAGAGCAAAAGGAAAAAGGACAAATGATGCCACTTGCAGCATATCAGCTTGTGGCATGGGGACAAATATTATTTTGGAAGCATTAGTAATTCAATAAATGGGCCTCAATATTTAAAATTCTGCACAGAAAATAAGAATTGTTATTAGCATGCAAGTAAGCCCTACCAGTTGCTGTCAATATGCTGCAGTAATCATTTCTAGAGTAGGAGGAAGAGGAAGAGAAAGGCATTAAGGAAACAAATGACATATTTATATATGTTTTATAATTATCACTTTTGTTTTATACAGAAGCTCTTCCTTCAAAAGGCATCTATTGCCCTCTAAAATGAGCTTGTATGATTTTGTACCCATCCAAAGTGTCATTTTATTTCAGATACACACTGTGCCCACTAATATCCACTACAGATTTACAGTAACAAGGGAACTGGTACATATCATAGAAAACTTGTAATACACTGATAACTGTCAGGAGTTTCAAAATTTACATTGGTCCTAGAAGAAAGATGTTCAGCCCCCAAAATTTATATGCTATAAAACTTATTGGTCTAGTACTGTTGTTTGGCAGTCAAGCTATGAAATAGCTATGCATTTATAGCTCTTTCTGTTCTTCTAAACATTACCACAATGAATGTATAGCAATGCTTTCCGATTATAAAACAAAATATAGTTAAACTTAATGGAATCAATACAATCAGTTTTTGTCATGCTAAGGACTACATTTTTCATTCTTTTTCAATAGAAATTATTCTTCAGTCATTATACAGGAAAAGGAGTATGATTTTAATCAATTTTTCTGGAAGGCATTACTAAAACTTCTATATTACAAACAATAAACTTCCTTACTTCTTAAACATCTGTATATGGCAATGATTAACACATATCAGTAATAGTAAGGTTTTAATTTTAAAATCTCTTCTTGTTTTCAAATATAACAAAACTGGGTTAAACTTCAAGAGACTAATTCAGCTTTAGTTATGCTGCATAAAACAAAGTAACTGCTGCAGTCAAAGGAATTGCAATGTTATAAAACCTACAGAAATTAAACCAGAATCTCTCTTTAAGCAACACACATTAGTTTTCAACATTTTCCACAATAATGCTTCTTCTTCGTCAAAGCTACGTAACAATATATAAGGACACCGGGAATGCAAATCACAAATAAAAGACAAACACAGAAATGAGGAATTTGACACAGAGATCAATTGTGGTTTTTAACATGCAAATGATTATGGGGCTTTCTGCCTAACAACCCAGGGAGTGCAGACATGCAGAGCATGCAGGCAGGATGCACGGATCAAGGCGTGCACTTTTCCTCTGCAGGGGAACCATGGAGATGACAGCACAGAAGAGAAAAGGCACTTACAGTTGTTCTAGAGAGGCAAGTCCTTTAAATGCTTGCCTGTCAATTGACTGGATTTCATTCTTGTACAAATAGCTGAAACAAGAAACAATCAGTAATATTAGTACACAAACAAGAGCTACATGAAGGTGGAAAAGAAGAATTAAGTTGACACGTGAAGACAGTTTTTCAACTACATATTAGGAAAAAAATACAAAACAAAAACTAAACACATACACATAAAAATACTTTGTCCTTGAGATTTCATCCCAAATGTTTGCCAGAAAAGACAAAAGTCTGGGGCCTTGTAGGCCCTGAGGCTGACACTCGGATGGTCTTGGGCTTCCCAGTGTTCACTGTTATTACTTACTGTTTCTTTGCCCCTCAGTTTCTTGATGGGCTTGCCAAAAGTCAAAATAAATTCAACTCAATGGGACAGAATTGCATCAGAAGTGCCTTTACCAGAACACACCGGGGATGCCATTGGCCTCTTGTTGTCTTTAAAATATCTCCTCTGAATACTGGTACAAATATTCAAATTATGATGGAATAAGTCCTTTTACTGGACTTGGAGAATAAACAGTGAGAATTTCTGTAACTCCGCCTGTGTCACCTTTTGAATATTTACAAAAAAATACAAGTTAGAATATTGGTATTGCATCCATAAAACAGCATTGTATATTTGTTTTATCACAGTTGAAGATGGACATTAGGTCCCCATTGATACTCTATAATATAAACAGAATAAACATATGCAGAGTACCAGTATGTTCACTTGTGTTGTCTATACCTTTTCTACAGAATTAAAATAAATCAGGATGGATCAGTGTATGTGCTCATGTTCATCATGCTTTTAACAGCAAGGATGGTTTAGTGAGAGAGTGTTGGAGAAAAATCACACAGTTTAGCTGATGACTGCAGTTTCTGCATGGAGGCAGCAAACGAAAATACTTTGGGGGTTTGGTGTCAGTCACTCTCTTTTTGTATTAGGTTAGGAACAGGTTCGCAGTTAAGAACTTTCTCACAATTATTTGACAAATGATTTGAAACTCAGTTAATCAGGCATGGATTGCTACGAAAAAGGGATGAAGAGACTTTGGACCACAAATGGCTTTATTAGCAGGCATTTTATTAGTAGTGGTTTTGGCTTTTCTATTATTACAGTTTTCAGTAACTTACTGGAAATATTGCAAACTTCTTTTGATGCAACAGATAAATACTGGCTCTGCTGGAGTTTGTGGCAGTTTTTACACCAACTTGACAATGGGCAACACTTCATAATAGGCCCTAACAAGGAAAAAAGTTGTAGGTATCTGATGTTCCACTCATGACAACTTTGGGGGACATATGAAGTAGTATCCTTCCCTTGAATCTAAATTTAGTTTTCCAATGTATTTCTTGCTGTGATTCCAACAGATGAATATACAGAGACTCAAGTGTGCTTAATTAACATAGATATGCATCTGAACAAAAAGCAGAGTTCCTCCAATAACAGAATAACAAGGAAGCAAAAATTTCTGAGGTTTTTAAAACGCCCAAAATTATGAACAAATTAAACTGGAAAAAAAATACTGTCATGTGAAATTACTGTAAAAACTTTAAAAATAATTTGAAAAGAGAGCGAATAGATGTATTACACACTTTGGATGTGGAATTGGTTTTTATTCTATTGGAAAAAAATATTATTTCATGAATATTCAAATATTTGTTTTGACTCAGATTTACCAATTCATTTGAGGATCATAGTTGTTACAATTTTGTCTCTCCTTAATTTTCCTCTCTGTATGATATTAAATTCCTATCTTATTTTCCAGCGAGAATTTTAAATGCACCATTTCTTCTCACTCCTTAGAAAACTTCAAGGACTGAACAGCTAAAGTGTTATTTACCTCTCTTAATACACTCCACTTGGCAGTGTGGAAATTCCTCTTGTTCCTCTGAGTACTAAACTTCTGATCAGACCAGTGAATCAGAGTGGGCTAAGATGGTTTTAATAACCAACCTCAGTTAAGTATCTCTTGTGGGCATTTGAATAATTTTGTTCAAGAAATCTTAATTAATCCAATTTTTTAAAAGAAGTTTTACCAGAATCACTTATGTAACTTTTATTTACTTTCTGCAGACAAAGGCAGGCAGAGTGAAAAACAAAGGTGGGTTAGAGGAAGACTGGGATAATGACATTGTAGTTTTGCAGACTTTTACCACCATAGGTAAAAGGAGCAGCCTTTCATGCCCCCTTTTGGAGCTCTTACCAAGCCACTGTAGTGGGACTTTATTTGGGATTCAGCTTTAAACTACAACTTTTTCCGTTCTGATCAGAAAACCCTAAGCTGCAGAACACTCAACTGACCTCAGTCCATCATGCCCCCGGTCCACAGAGAAACCCCAGCAATCCCAAAGCTACAAAAACATATGTCCTATGACAGATATGTTAACCAGACTTTCATTTAATTGTGTAGATGTTTCCCTGAGGATATTAACAGAAATAAAAATATATAAATATTTGCCTAATGAAGAAAGAGATGACAGAATACAAAATACAAATAAGTAGCACTCACAAGAAAATTTATGACTTTCTAAAATGCTACTGTGCCTAACAAGTAAAACTTTGTAAACACTGCAGTAATCTTTAACAAAAACTTTCTCAAAATTTATCCCAGTTACATTAGCAGAAAACAGATTTAGAGTATAATTAGGGAAAAAGTAATTTACCATTTAATTTACCTAAAAGCTCTCTTACAGAACTGAACCATTAGAATTTTACAAAGAATGAATACACAGTGGATTAAGATGACAAAGGGATATATTCTATTAAGACATTAAATTATTTTCTGGCAATTACTACTAACTGTTTTCAGAAGAGTTAAAAAAAAAATAGCATTTTTCCAGAAATGCAAGCAAGGCTGATAGAGGCCAGAGGTACTGGTCAAATACTTGGGAAATGAACAAACAAACAGGTAACCAGTTATCAGAAAATTAGAAAAAAAGTAGTTTTAATGAAAAAGTTTGCTAGATCCCCTATGAGGATAATTTTTGTTTGTTTTTCTTTAATGGACCATATTGAAAGTCATGTGATTTAAGGAACGTAAGGTCCAGATATATTTGTTTGGAACTGGAGAGAAAAAAAGGTAAAAAGCAATAGCAGTATCAGGCATTGTAGAGTTAAACCTGACAAGTAAATAAATATAGCAAAGAGAGATTTATATAAAAGCATAAAGGAGACGGTGGAATTAGCAACATGAATTGCAAAGAAATGAGATCCGGAATCACTGGAGGTGTTCAAAGGACAAAGTAACATGACCATGACAGCAACAGTGGCAGAAGGCACAGAAGGAAATGTGACCTAATCCCATTTCTGGAAGGGTAAGGTCAGCAACTCAGCACTTTGGCAAACCTATAACATATCTTCTACCACTATTACTTCATTCACCAAAGGCAAAACAAACCTTCATGTTCCCTTTTAGTATTTCCAGAACTGACACATTTCATACAGTCTTAATTTCCATTTATCATATGCTTATCGCAATGTTGTCATGTCTGATTCGTCACCTCTCCATTTCTTATTAAGTGAACATGTATCAATGTTGTTGCCAAAGCTATTTTCATTCTCCATTTTTTATTTCCTTCACTTCCTTCACACTAGCTTCTAGTTTACTGCTCTGTAAATACCAAATACCTTCTCTTTATCTGGAAAGGTTTTTTTAATTGCTAATCTGTATTTTATATTTTTCCATATCTCCTCCCTAAATTCTTTCTTTTAAACCTAACCTCATTTTTTCCACTGCTGATTCGAAATCTTCTAGTATCCTACATGTTAAAACGGTAGTATTCGTCTACCTTCAGTTCCCAATTATCCTCTCACTTGGAGAATAAACTGTTGACTTCCAGGATCAGGAAGGATTATCCTACCAAGTTTCCACAAATCTGCCTCCATCTATATTATAAGGTTGGGAAGCTTTTCTTTCTCATCTTTCTGTACTACCACCTCTAGTCAGTAAACTGAATAACTCACAGGAAGTCAATTAAATACATTCAGTGTACCATATATATCATGTACACATACACATATACATCTTGTATCAGGAGCAACAAATTACAAACATGTTACCAATTATTTTGCTCATATGAAGACAACTTTTAAAGTTTATTTTAGACAGGAGTGTTTACAGAATCCTTTGCAGAAGGGGAAACATAAGACCCCAAAAATTCTACAGAATCACTGAAGTGCAGAAAGAAACTATATTGTGGATGGGGTCCAAGCTACTAATGCCTTTTTGATCCTTACTAAAGAACCATATTGCCAACACTAAGGTATATGAAATAAAGACACACAGACAGAAAGGCAGAAAGGCACAAAAAAAAGTATCCTCTTGGTTTCATAGCAAAACAATAATAATTACATTTCTTTCTTTCCAACTTTCAGTATATGAATTCAAAGACAGATCATTACCACAAACAACACAGGAAGATCATGCAAAACTGTTTATAGAACTGTCAAAATTTCAATTACATAAAGAACAAGATCACAAATATTCCTAAAAAATAAGCTTCAAAAATCATATGCACATAATTTTCTTTTTACAATATAAAGACCAACTTTTACAATGATGAATATTTTTCATGCACAGAAAATTGAGAAAATATCATTACTTTTTGTCAAAATTTGTTCTTCAGACAGACAATTCTGAAAACATATATCTCAAAACTCTAAGCTCAATTTCAGGAAGAAATAGTACAAAGAAGCATTTGAAAATTCTGAGGCTTCTTTGACACTTGCTGGAAAAAAGTTTTGTCTGATAGCACAAAAACTGATCTTCAGTACAGATACAGGAATGGGCCTTGACATCTCTCTCTCAGACACCGGCTTTTTTTTTTTTTTTATAAATATACTCTATTATGTTTTATACTTACATATTTTATACATAACTATATAGCTACAAGTATTTTTATACATATATATTCATATTTACTAATAGTTATACATTTTATATTTATATATACTTATATTTTGCTAAATTAAAGCCACTGAGAAATGACAGGTTTTCTAAAATTACTCAATTATACATTTTCAGAACCATCTGCAATCCAGTACTTGAGTTCTCATAAGAACACAAGTAACATCATGGACCAATGATCTCATTTTATGAAACACGACAATACAAGTTAGGTTTGCAAATATCTATAGGATCGGGCCACACAAAAACTCAGTTATTCCAGATGATTTGGCTTTATAATATTAAATTCTGAACAATATTTCTAACTTTTCTACAATCTCTCCCCTCTAATTTCTACTTCAGTTGATCCTATTGGGAAAAAATGGACTGTTTTGTTCCCTTTCTTCCACAGAATACAGTTAGCATGTACTTACTCAGCTGAAATTTTCACAGCTGAACTGTATTTGTTTGGTACATTTAAGCCTTCTGTATTGATTATCTGACCAGGACCAGCATTTTTTTAACTTTAAGGCTGTACAGTTTAAAGCTAAACATTTATATCACAGCCATTGATATGGGCAAAAAGATCTTCTTAAAGTTTATTTTAACAAAACGGGGGATGGCTTTAAAGAAGAGCTCTCTGCAGTTGACTGAACTACCACATTGAACTTTATATTCAAATTTCCAGGGAACAAGAGGAAAAGGAAAAGACCTTCCTCTTAACAACATAGATATAGACAAACATTACTACACGTATATGAAAACAAATCATAGTTCAGTTATCTCTTTTCAGTCTTTTATTGAACTGAACAGAGTGCATAGTTGAGATTTATCTCAGTTTTACAACAGCTAGGCAAAGGCAAGCATGTGAAAACAAAGAACTAACAAGAACCAAGTAGTATTTTGGCACAGTTGCTGACTACGGAAAGACGCTTAGCCATCCTGAATTAGTAGACCTTATGTACTCCACTACCAGATCCACCATACAAACATCTTGTAACAAATACAATCATCATGGACTTTATTCATTGGGGATAGTCTGTTCAATATTCTTTTTCTTCCTATTATATATAGATTAAACAATTTTATTACTGAAAGACAATACACATAAAAATGACACCAGGAAATGTAATCAAACACAGCTTGGAAAACTAGGTAATGTGTCTGCAGAAATTTATGTGATTTTTATTTTCCTCCCTTCTCCCACCTTCTTAGAGCTATTCAGGCTGCATTCTTGAAAACTAGATGGAAAATTAAGCTTCTGAATTGTTTCCAAAACAATGAAATCTCAAAGTGACCTTTTTTTTCTGTATAGCATTCAAGCAATGATCAATACTCCAAGACAACAGAGTGAAACTTTTCTACATGACACTACAGAAGGTGGACTCCAGAGACTAGAGCTGAGAATCCATGACAACTTACTATTCAGCTTTAGTCTTTTATATAGATAAAAATAACATTTTTGATGCCTTTTGTTTATTCAGATAATTAATACACTTGATATGTTTGTTAAAAATGGGAGGAGTTAGTCTTAAAATATACAGGGTGCCTGAAGACATAGAACTTACGGCAAATCATATAGGTACTTTTCTATTTTGTGTTTGACTTAATTTTTCTCTTACAAATTTATACTGCGTTCAGTGAAAAATTTAGGAGTAGTTAAAAAGCTTATATAAGTTACAAGCTTCTGCAGACACAAATCTTGGACTAGCTGCCTTCAAACCACTTTTCAAAACACAAACTTAAGAAGTATCTGTACGAAGGTTTCAGTTAACCTTTAAAGAGGTGACTTCTTAAACCTTTCAACATATCCCTTTTAAAATTATCTTTTAAGTTGCATATAGTAAACAGCAACTAGTAAGTCCTTTAAAATCTACTGCCTACAGATATCAGTCTTATATTAGCAAATCTCAAAGCACCTACTTATAGAAACAAAGATTCACAGTTGCCCCCGCCCCATAAATTTCACAGATTTTCAAAGCAGTTTATCTCCTGATATAGTGAGTTAGATTAAAACACAATCTCAGATTAAAGCACTTTCCCATTGAAGAAGTTCAGTTACACATTGATGCAAAAAGTGACATTCATTTAACTTACAGATATTTCAGATTTTCAAGGTCTTCAAATGCCCCACTAGGTATTCTTTTGATTTGATTGTTGTTTAGAAGCCTATAAAAAGAAATAAACAGCCGTTTATTTTAACATACAAGAACAGTAGGGGAAAAAATGTTCAATAGCAGGTGTAATGTAGCATTAAAAGGAAAACTTAAAAAAAGAACAAAACAAAACGCTTTTTCCCCTAACAGCAATTGTTAGAAGGAAAAAAGGGACATGTTTACAGCTGCTCAGTCACTACCTTGCAGGAGAAAACTCTGAAAAAATCAGACAGAAATAAAAAAAGAAAAAAAAAATCTAAAAACTGAAATAATGTGGCTTTTTGTAGGTATCTGAGATGAAGACAAAGGGGAAAAAAAATCTTGGTCTCAAGTCTACACATCGGTTTGAAATTGATAAAATCGATATTAACAAAGATTTGTCATTAGCAGATGCATAAAAGTGAATTTTCCTAGATGCTTCTTAGCAATATTCTGTGTACCGGGCCCTTTACATCATACAGCCACACAACTGTCTGTATTCACAGATTTGCACTCATCCCTCATACAGCGGTTTTATGAAGAGAAAGGAATCCAAACTTAACGAATCCTGTCTTTATTCGGGACTTGTGGATCTCAGATCAGCGATTTGGACAGTTAAAACTTGAGGCTGGATATCTGACAGAAATTGTAATTCAAAACTGGGGATCAACTGCAAACAGAAGCATGATCAAAGGTGACTGGAAGTAGGGATAGCTAGTAAAAACATCTTGGTAGCACAGATCTGGACAATACACTTTTGGGGGAAGTCCTATCATTTCTTCTGGTGTGAATACACAGTACAAGATGTCTCAATACATTTGTTGTTATGTGCTTGCAGGATAAATAGATAATAGTGACCCAAAACTCACTGATCTCACTACTGTATTTCAGTTCACTCTCTACTTGTGTTCTAGAAAACAGCCAAATTTGCAATCATAAATTACATACATTTGAAAGTAAAAACAACTGTCCATCTTAATTCCTCCTCGTGACTGCTATTATATTAGAGAAGAGAAACACGCATGCATTTGTTTCAAAAGTGATGTCTGAAGGACTGACAAAGGACATACTAACTTAGAACTATAAACACACATACTATTTGCATTACGGTTTGTAAAAAGCCTTTTAGAACTAAAACACAGACATTTCTTCACAAACATATATGATAACAAAGACCTCCACAGAAGGCAGCTCAGTAGGAACAAAACCTTCCAACTTCTGCCAGTCCTGGTGAGCACATTAGACTAGGAAAGTTCAAAACACTAGAGTTGTCAAATATTTTGTAACTGCAACACATTTGCACATCTGAGCCTTTGAACAGCTTTGTTGTAACTCCATGATTTATTATGTGATATTCCACCAAAGCCATTTAGCATAATTTGGAAAAAAATATACAGTAAAGGTGTGTATTTTTCATACCTCCAATTAAAGTATGTTAATAAAACATTAGGGTGTAAATTATTTCCTTTTTTATTTTAATAGACATATATCTGGTTTTGCTTTCAAATCCTTTGGGCCTAAACCCTACTTCCCTCACCTGTGTAAATACTACAGCTGAAATTTGTGAGACTACTTACCTGTGATATGTGAGCAAATTTGGCAATTATCGAACTAATCATATTAAATCAAAAGGGGAAAGGGCCTTAGGGTTGAAAAAGCACTTACAGTGTGTTCAGGTTTTTAAGCCGTCTAAACTCTCCAGGCTGGATTTCTTTAATCCTATTAAATCTTAGGTCTCTGTAGAATAAAGAAAGAATAATCATGTTATAAAAAAATCTATGTATTTTTTCATATGAAAAACAAACTAAGCACAAGTCTTCTGTGACCACCGTGACCAGCCTCCGTCCATAAACCACAGCTTTTGACCAAAGGAGAAGGCAAAACAAATCCAAACACTGTTTGACAAGTTTAAGCAGAGAATTGACCAAATCCAGCCTCAGCGGTCAGTGCTGAAGGCTGTATCTAAGTTGAACCCGTGGTCATGAAGAATGTTCTCTTCCACAGTGAAGCAACTTGTAATGGGATGTTGAATGGTGTTTCACTAAATTGAATTGTCTCCGTATTTTAAAAGCTGCTTGTAAATAATACAGTAAATTAAAATGCTTGTAAATAAACAGATACAGAAAAATTTGGATCAGAAAAAAGCTCAGGGAAAAAAGAGACAGCTTTCAAGACTTTTAAGCTACTCCATTCTTTTTTTTGGGGTAAGGAGGCTTAAGTGCCTTATGTTGTCCTGCTTTTAAAACCTGTAAATCCAGCTGCCTGAAGCTATTTATTTTATTTAATTTTACTTTCTCTGAGTTTTTTATGTTTTTACCATCTTCAGTTTCCTGTTAGATCTATAGCTTAATGAGAACTTCTCCAAGAAGAAGGAAACTGATTTCTCAAGCCAGGTGCTGCAGAGCAGGCAGGGACAGGGAGCGAGGCGGCAGCAGCGCGGGATGCGGGGAAACGCCACAGCTGCGCCGGTCCCACACCTCTCTCCTGCGGAAAGAAGGCAGCAGCGTTTTCCACCTCTGCCCACCTCCTGTCCTCCCCTGGCTCTGAGTCGCATGGTCTTGCTGCTTGCTTGCACTGGCTGTCGTATTCCCAGCGGCTCAGAAACTGATTTCACTAACTCGTCGGGACCAGCAGCAAACCCATGCAAAAAAACCCAGGAAATAATTTTCTGCCTGACCAGCAAACTCAACGGGGCTTCCTAGGAGGCCACACAGGTGAGAGCGCGACTGCGAGGAAAAGAAGGAGGGCAGCAGGTCTGTCCTCTTCCTAGCAGCAGACCAAGGACACCAGGACCTTGTAGTCTCTGGCAAGCAAACAGAAGAGAAGCAAAAGGAAAGTAAAATCTGAAAGACTGTGATCACGCTGTCCTTCCTAGAACACACACTTATCAATTGCTTTCAAGAAGTAGGACATAAACATGTCGTAACTTCAATCTTTGCACTAAAACCAGTCCTAATTAAAAACACGAATATGCACTGCATTTTAACAGGTAATATGTTATCAAGAAGTCCCTCTGGAATTTGGTATTTAGTCAAAGGAAATACAGAAAAGCAGACAAAAAGTGAGCTGCATACTAACCCCATATAACCCCACTGTACGTAATGGAGGGTATAGTTGCCTGAAGTCTTTTGTAAAGAGCATACTTAAGCATCATTCCTCATGAATCAGCCCATCAGGGCTTACTCAGCTCCGGAATAATGGCCTCAGAAGGACTTTTTCTACATAAGTGGTTTAGGATGTGGCCTACTGTTCATTGTAAGGAAAGGATTAGACATGTGGTTCTGTTTGCATTACACTCCACCAAAATATTTGATCAGTGACTGGAATAAATGAGGGATGCAAACTGCTATCCCTTATTTAGATGTGTAGTTAAACTGCCTGTAGACATGCAGGACAGCCGCCTTACTCAACTCCCAGCTGGACCGAGGATTTCCAGATTTAGAAGCACAAATTGTCATAGCTTGAATTTGTTCTTTACAAAAGCACCTTCTTTAGTTATAGCTAAACAGCGTTACGTTTTGTTCATCACTCACACAAGAAATACTCACTTATCACACATGAAACACACATGTCCCTGATGAGAAAGAGATGCTGCCTATGAGTCAGTGAATCTCAGGTGCTGAGATTTTCTACACAAGCATTGAATGTCGCAGCCTGCACTGAGAGAAGATACAGCAGATCCCTCTGTAAGCATCATTGGACATGACATTCTACTTTACTGAGAGCTTTTTCTAGATTATCTAAAAGTTTATTGTGTTTCAAGAAAGCATTTTAATTTTGATTAAAATAATCAAAAGTGCAAAAATTCAATATTCATGAATGGAATATTGAAAACTGAGTATTTTTCAAAAGCCTCAAAATACCATTACAACTAGCAATATTTAGCTCCTAAACAACACAGGACTTCTCAATTTGATTTTTTTTTTTCAAGTTCCACAATTAAAAATAAGTCTTTACCCAAAGCAGGCATAGACAGAATGCAGAATGTCTTTTTAGATATCAAAGAATATACATTCGTCCATATGTAAAGCAAGCCTATTCCCTACAGTGAAACAAAGCTGATAAATAAGTACATAACTTTCATGAATGCAACGAAGGAGACAGTCCTCAGAGTCAGCATTAAAATGAGCACCCTTTTGACATGTCAAATCCATTCTGCAGTAACTCACTAGGATAACTAGGGATTAGCAACATCAAAATAATTTATATTATTTTTACTATCGTTGCATATAGTGATATTTTATCCCAACTCCTGACACTATTGCTCTTCTCATATGAAGTTCTTAAGACTAAATAATACATCATGTTTGAAACCCTACCCATTTGTTTTCTTTCTGCATAAAGGTATTAAAAAAAGAGCCATAATAAAACACAGCACCCAAATTTTCTCTGGAGCCCAGTGCATTTGGTATCTGTAAGCAAAATGTTTCACAGAAAGCTATGATGACAACAATACATTTTTATAAAGATTAATTATATGTTTTGCTTAAAGTAAGCACTACGATTACATTAAAATTGGAGAAAAAACAATGTTAATCTTACTAAAATGTAGGATTACGATTTTGGTACATACCTTCAAAGGGGTGCTCTTTCTTCAAAGGGAGTAACACTTCTAAGTGCTAACCGAAAGTTTTTTCATTAATTTTTCAGCACAAAATCCCCCAAAACAAAGAGTGAGGCAGATCACAAATGCTGCTCAAAATAAAGAACACACAACCTCTTTTTTTCTCTAAATTAATATAATTATAATTCATGAGGTATTTCTTGTACACAGAAGATAAAAGTTGTTAAGTCATAACCACTGTAGATTTCTCAAGAAGAAATTCTGTCAAGCTGTCTTAATTTCCTTATATAACAGGATAATGAGCCAAGTGGATAAAGGAAATAGAGTATACCTTGCATACATTAGTTTAACGGTTTTGATACAGGCCATTCACATAAACAAACCAGAGAAATATGGTTTAGAGGAAATCTCTGTAAACCAAGTGTTCCACTGGTAGGCAAAAAGATGATAAGCAAAGACTAGTTATTGAACTGAAAGGTTGTATCAAATAGAATTGGGCAGAAATCTGCCATAATGTATTAAATATTTTAAGACAAGGTTGGTAGAAGAAAAAATAAGCTTATGATGTTTGCAGATGTTGGCAAATTTGGAGTGACTGCAACTATTCTGGAAGATATTTGAGATTAGAAACAAGCCTGAAGTTATAAAACCCTGAAAAGTGGAAATAAACTGAACAGCAATGAAATAGGGAAGAAGCAGACAGCCACCAGTTCTTTCAAAGGCAATTAAGGTTTCAGTAGATAACAAAAAAAAAAAAAATTTTTTTTTTTAGAAAGCTTCAGTCACCACTGCCATACCATAGTAGAAAAAAAATGTTCCATACTAAATAGGAGCACCATTTCTCAGGCTTGAAATGTCATCCTCCCATGGTACAGACCCCACGTCCTGCTTACGAGAACCGACCGTATTTCAGGGTACAGGAGAAGAGCTCAGAGCAAAAGCGTAACAGCAACCGGAGTGCAGGAAAACATCCCCTCGGAGAGTGAATGGCAGGAATGAGGACTGTGTTAGACTGAAAAATGAATAAGGGTAGCTCAAACAGGCCATTATGATACAGATCTTCAAAGACATTTTGTGTTGCTGAAATAATGTGTGGTTAATCAGTATGATGAGGTTTCTTGTCCCTTTTTTCCCCAGAATAGTTCCTGCCCAACCATGCTGCCACATGACTTTTTACTCACAAAAGCCTGTTCTCTGCCCATTCATTTCTCTTTCACCTTTTTTGTTGTTCCCCATTTTGCTCTTACAAACTGACTGCATCCTGGCTGTATGATGTGCTTCAGGGCTCAGCGAGCCTGACTTCCACTGACTGGCCAGAGTGCAGCAAAAGGTTAAAACAGCAGACTGAGGGAGTCCACCCCAGTTGCTGACTGTCATTTTTCCCCTTCCTAACCTCTAAATAATAAATGAAACAACCAATAAAAATTATGCAAACACCTATGATGATGGCATGGGATTTTAGGGTACTATAATAACTTTTGCATAATAATCCAAACCTAAATGTCACGCATTCAGTTTTTCAAATAAAAATCTAATACACCTAACTCCTAATTCAGATTGTCTCCTTTATTATGGGTTTCACAGTGAAAATATTTACTCTTTAAAATTATACCTAGACAACATAATAATAATTTTAGGGAATAGTATGCTACTGCTGCTTTCTTGTATTGAATTCTCTTACCTTGTGGTCCTGTACCTAAGCATCTTCCTTCAGAGAAATTCTGCCTGACCTCCCAAAACACTTTGCCAACAGTGTTAACTCTTAGCTCTCGGTCTCAGACACAGCCACGTGTATATACATATGTAAAAAAAGAAGAGTCATTACAATGAAAATGAACTTTCCCTTCTACACAGAGCCCTAAAACTTGTCTTTCTGTCAATTCACAAAAACATCCTAAATACTAATGGTTACCATTTTCCTCCTCCTTGCAACCCTCCACAGCTTAACAATTTAAGTTGTAAAAATACACTTCAGCCATACTGACTTCCACAGAAGCTAAGCCCATCACTTTGAAGCATTACCTCTTCCCTGAATAACACAAACAAAACAACATGTCAATGATGCCTAGTAAACTGAATACTCTCAGGATTATCTTCCTGGCCCCACATCATCTGCTCTGTGCTAATTCATGGAGTGTGACCAGGAAAGCAGAGCATGAGGCTGTGTGGGCCAAGAACGTGCCAGGGAGCACGCTGACAATTTAGCAATTGGACGCCCCTGAGTGTAGCATTCCAGCGCCTGGGAACGGTCGGGGTCCCACACCACCGCGAACAGCCGTGGGTCAGGAAGCATGCCAAGCAGTACGCAGCAAACAGGGTGCACATACACAGTTGCTTAGCAGGCTTCCTATGTGCCGTTATGTGAACGAAGTTTTATGAAAATCTGTAAGATCTAGACATATGGTATATAAATAAAAAAATATTTGTATGTCTTCTTTTCTGTGACAAAGCAAACAAGAACTGTGCTGCAGACACTTTTTGTCCGGATGAAAATAAATTCTGTTCCTAAAAAATTCTTTCTTTGAACTAACTGTGTCCATTTGTCTCCCCCCCCTTAGACTGCCCATTCTTAACAACAGTAAACTATTTCCAATTTAGCATTGAAAATGAACTTTTAACCATCTAATTAAACATAGTGAAAACTTCTACATATTTAAATATTAAAAAACATTATGCAGCTGCTACTGTCCCATACAATCCAATGCTCCCATGGCAGCTCCTGGTACTCCAGAACGCCCTACTTAAAGTTTGCACCGACAGTGCGCAGTAATGAAATCTGTGGGTTCTCTGTTAACACATCCAGATGGGGCAAGGCAACATTTGGGCATATAAATTCATTGCAAGTTTACAAAATAATAGTTTATAGAATAAATAAAGCAATAAATACTAAAAGGCATTAATAAATATTTGGAATACGAAAATCACACAGGATACACAGCAAAAAATACAGCTTTCAAATACATTGACCTTAAACATCAAACAACTTACAAGAAAAGTCAATTAAAGAAGTTTCATATCATTTTCTGTTTGAAATGCAGGAATCCCTTTTAGAGAAGGGACTATTTTTACTCAGAACAAACCATGCACTGGAATTAAAACTGGAACTTTTTTATAAAAAATAGATTAAGTAAGTGCAGTTTTCCTTTATTCTTTTGTTTTCTAATTATTGCAAAACAACATATGGAGAGGAAAGTTAAGGCTTTACATTTCATTACTTTTATAAGAGATTAGACTTGTGTACTTTAATAATCTTAATTCAGATTCTTTTTTGCATATGTTTGACTTTTAAAGATTCTGTTGCTTCATCAAACTCAGAAAAATCATGAACTGTTCTAAATTAAACTGATTTAAAGTAGGGCTGCCAAGACAACGTCATGTACCCCTGTCATGCACCTCAAAAGGTGGCAGCCTGCGGATCAAGTTGTGGATACTCAACACCAAAACAAGTCACTCCCAGTCGTGACCCCACTGATGATAACCTATTTGATGCCAAGTAATAAGCACTCATTAAGCAGCAGCTAATACAAAAGGTGTTGTCCTAACAACAAATGGGCAAATGGGCAAATTCTTTATGAAGAATTGCTGCAACAGCAACAGGAAGAAGGACGCCAGGGCTTCTCCTCTGCTTGCTCCACCCCAGCCATGTCCTTCTCATCTCTGCCTGCAGACTGGGTACACTTATTAGGGCTTGGAGGATTTCCCAGAGATCCCTTCATTGCTGTAGAGAGAGTATATAGGAAACGGTGTAGTATAGTATACCAATAGTATATATTAAAATATATTTCAATTTTAATTTGTGTCAGAAAAAATTATGACACAAAACCATTATATTAAGATCTTGATTAAAAAAAAGAAAATGAAACAACAACATGTTAAGCTACTGCTTCATTCATAGCCATGTCTCTCTATATATACACATACAATCAGCCAATTCTAACATGGATATAGAAACACTGTATAAGGTGATGATCTAATTAAAAACATTTATCTTGTGACATAATGTACGTATGCAAAGCATACCGTCAGGGCATTAGCAAAGAACTCTACATGTCATACTCACATCTGACAGAAATGCTGCAATTACAGAGATTTCAAATCTAGTACCACAACTACAAGTATTCTTGCCATTTTTAAAGGTTATGCAAGTTTTTTATCATACACAGTCTTCCGTGAATTAATTCCAGTGCACTTAAATCTGAATGTAAAAGCTTTCAGAACATTAACTTTAAATAAAATATTTCATAAGAGCAAAGACAGCTGAAAACATTCAGAATTTTCGTTATCCACCTCCCATCTTCCTGGCTGCAAGATGGAAATGAAAGCAAAAATAAAACTGAAGGCTCGTTCGTTTGGGTGTAACAATAAGATTTACAAAATGTAACATGAGGAAATAGTTTCCAACTTTAACAGCTAGAATCACCAACATACGTCCCAAATAACGATATGTGCAAAATCTTAGACTAAAGTAAGGAAGATAACTTAGTTTGCTTTGGAATGCTTTTTGTTCTATTATTAAAAAATGCTTGAGAGGAGAACTCTACGTGCAAATGGAAAATTTTAGGCACAACGTGTAATTTCATCTTCTGTTTATAGCCCTCCTGATTTTGATAGAGATCAATGCAAAAACAGGCTATCAATCCTATTTCCCTCTCAGATTAAAGAATAAATTTTAAATAATACATTTATTTGTTACTGTTTTCACTGTTGGGGCTGAGGGGGACAAGTAGCTAGTCTAACCAAGCTTTCATTGCTTGTACTAACCCCAAATAATTCCGTGACATGAGACTGTGTCTTACTTAGTACTTTTTGGGTAGACCTACTGTTCTACATCACCTATATTTCCAAACTTTAGAAGATCCCTTTAATCATTTGGTAATCTCCCAGCATTTGTCATAAGTTTTTCTTGTCCAAAAATGAAAATATTCTGTTACTTTGCTTAATAATGTTAGATGCAATCAACAGCACAAATTAAACACCACATTACACTTATGCTTATTAAATTTGCTCTGGAGGACTATTTTCCAGCGTATCACTCTCAGATATAATAGATTATAAATCACATTCATACTTTCATGCTAAGAAACACTACATGAAAATCAGACTAAGTGAAACAAACAAACAAAAAGAATTCCAAAAAAGTAGGACTTCCAAGTTTCTCCAAAAACAGTATCCATCAAGACAGAATAAAGCCAAAGCATCAGATTTATCATTGGCAAACTAGAACAATGCATTTAAACTCAAGTTCAGAAGATCTGCATTTGTATTAGCCTACCCTATTGAAAGCATCTGATTTCATACTTTAAATTGAAAATATTTTTATATCTTTTAGCTTTGGACAAGAAAAAGATAATGTGGATGAAATCAACATAGTCGTACAATACATTGATGTTTGAAACATGATGTTGACACATTAGTGACTTCTATCATCAATCTTCATTAAAAAGAAAAATACTGAAGCATTTATCAATGAAATCAAATCTTGTTTTTTTATTAGCAGTGAAGGTAAGTATCTCATAACCTTGTTTCAAGGGTTACCCAGTACTTCAGCATTGATTTACGACACGAATGAACTTAAATTCAGAGATATTTCCTCAGATAAACAAAATCACCACAGCAGCAAACTGAAAATATCTGAAAGGATACTGCTGTCTTAGGTATCTTAAAAACTGAAAGGTTCTCAAATGCCTTAGCATTGTGGATCATAAAAGAACAAGCCCCATGCCCAACCCCCTGCCTCAAAGGCAGACACTTTTAAAAGGTCCAGTGAAAACTGTTTAAAGCTAAAACTCTTCCTCTATATATGATTGTAAACTGTACGGTAATATAATCTTTATTACTTTAATTTGACAAATTAAAAGGAGGCGGTGGCTTTGGTTTGGTAAGAATCAGCAGGAATAACGCAAACTACTTTCAAAGGATGGATTTCTCATTGTTATAACTTTCTGATATCGAGAGATATAAAAAGTCTGCAACAGATGTATATGTGAAAGACAATGCACTCTTACTCATCTTATTCATCTGTAAGGCTAGTTATGAAATGTTAATTGGCATCAAGAAGTGACAAAACAGAAAAATAACAATTCCTTCAGCTGCGTGATATATACTGAATCTGGAAAAAAGTGCAAACTAGTTAATCTCCTTTTCCTTTAAAAAAAGGAGGGAGCAATTTAATAGATAAATATTAGATTTGTAGATCTATTAGATTCAATAGGTTAAATTAATTATCTAAGTTAAAGAATGACCATTGCATTTATCATTTATTTAGCTCTCTTCAGATGTTTTAATAAAGTAGGAATTGTCATAACTGGATCACTTTGCCATTGGCAAATTCAAAAGAACAAAATAAGAGAAAAACATTATTTTTTTCTAACCGTTGAAGATTAATTACTACCCAGCGTAAATAACCTATACCATAAATGCCAAACTACTACGTTTCTCAACACAGAACAAAAGACCTGCAAATGCCAGCAAGACTACATTGCTTATGTCTACTTTATTCTTATTCTTTTTTTATTCAAGGTCATCCCAGCAGGAAATGAAAAACAGCCATCAGCATAGTAAAAACATTCAAACAGAGCAGAGCATGAAAATTGCACAAAAGAGGTTATATAATCAAGTCAGTGCAGTAACTGGATGATGTCAATGGCACTTTAATGCTGCTTTAACTACTGCCCTGTAACAAAATGTGTCACTTTGTTGAACAAACAAAGAGAAGGCCACTACTTTAAAAAAATAAAACCAAACCCCACTTTCAGCTATAGCACTACTTATAGTAATTCTCACTGCTAGCAGCGTAACATTTTCTAGAATACCAGAGGAACCAAGATTTTTTTTTTTTGCCTGGTTTTAAGATGTAGCCCTAGTGATTCTTTTACAAACAAAATTACATCATTCTCCTTTTTCTTGGCAATTCATTTTCTGGATTAATTCTTCCCCAGTCTAATTACTAGATACGATATGTGATTTTCTCCAATTTACATTGGTAGATTTTTATTATCTGTACATCAGCACTCAGCACATAAAATAAAGCCACTGCATTTTTAGATGGGAAACTAAAACATAATTCTTACATGGTGAGTGGGTATCATATTCAATAATATTTAGTATACCATAATTTTAGTAACAAAAGTAAATAATAGGATCACAAAAATATTGAAATCTGTAGAACAGGATGCAGAACATTTGGCAGTACTCCCCTTGATCACAAAACCATGCTTATGAAAATATAGAGAATTAAATCTGGATGATCTATCAATTATCTAATTTAAATAATACCTGATTTGCACAAATATGTAAGATTTGTTGAAAGGGACTTCAAGTTTATAAGTCTTAAAAAATATATTTATCAGGTACAGGTTTGGTGAATGGAGAGCTTATGATATAGCCTCCAAGAGCTAAGGATTTGTTTTAACTAACAATTATTTTGCCATTAGAGTTGAAAGGAAAACATTTAAATGTGAATTCAATGAAAAGCAATACAGTATTGTCTTACTAAGTCTGTAGATCCCTCTGCTGCCCTTGTTGCCAATTTTTCCAACCAGCTATGCAGTGCCATTAATAGGACTCAAGCGGGATTTGCTGATTCAAAGTTTTAGGCATGTAGGCTTAATTGTCAAGAATTATACATGGAAATTTTACTCTGGCATGATCATGGCTCTTTGTCTCATCCACCTTCAGAGTCTTCCAAAGTCCATCCACTACAGAAATACTGTATTTTGAAATTAGAAATTTTATTTTATAATTGTTTTTAATTCTCATGCTATTTAAAAAAAAAAAACAAACCAACAACCCAACAACAACAGAAAACAAAACGAAAACACAACCAAAAAACCCTCCTTTTAACAGTATGGGTAGAGTTCCAAGAGATGTAATGCTACTTCTGCAGTCTGAAGAAATAACAAGAAAAAGCAAAATCTGTCTTTATTCCTCTGAGGGGGATCTATTTCTAAAACCAAACAATGAAAAGGTTGTTGACAGTACAGACATATGATTTATTACTGATTATTTTTGACAGAAATTTCCTTAGGAAAGGGCTGCTTTCTTGTCCTGCATTTGTGCAGGGCTGCTTTCTTGTCCTGCATTTGTGCCATGCTCAATAAAATAGGGCATGATAGCTGCGCATGTGTGCTGTGCTAACACAAATACATGACGGTTAAGGTCTTGGATCAAGCAAAGAGTGAACTAATGGTTGGCACAGTCTGTATTGTAAAGAGCTACTTATTTATATTTTGAATACTGAAATACTTTCAGAGGATTAGCAACAGTTGGGGATGCAACCTCTTCTCAGTTTCCTTCTCAGTATTTATTGTTTCAACTGTACTTTTCAATAAAAAAAAAAAGTTTCTCCTCTATAGTAGGGTAAAGAAGACACCAAAAAGGGAAGCTGACGAGTTTATGGCATACCATGAACCACTGAAACAAATGTGGCAATAGTTTCATTTGGTTTTGTAGTTAGTAGTCATGTGAATTACTACTGTGAAAAATCCCACAGAAATACTGCTTTTACGCTGTAGTCGTAAATTAGCCTTTTTTTCCCCCCATACCATTTTGCAAAATAAATAATGTTTCTGCACTTCTCTGTCTCACAGGGATGCTTAAGTCTAAACTCTATATCCATGAAATAGTGATATTCTCAGGGGAAAGAACTGAAAGCCAGAAAGAAACATCATCCCCTGACCTCCCACACAGGACAAGTCACACAACAGTAGAGAAGTTCCTGTCTTAAGGCAATTATTGCTGTCAGAGCTGAACCATCCATTTCAGAAAAATATAAAACTGTGATTCAAAAAGACCATGAATCAAGCAAAACTTAATGACTTGCTAGTCATTCCAGTAGTTAACTATATTCACTGTTAAAAATGGGATTGTCTCATCCTGCTTCAAGCTTGAGCGTGTTTATCTTCAGTTTCTGCTCACTAGAAGTAAACAGCTATAAGTGAGGAGTAGCATTGACCATTTTTCTTAAAACAGGCCCAGAGGAGTTAAGCACTGAAGTTCATACATGAAATTTTTTTGCAGCAGTTGTTAAAGATTTATAAATAAATAAATAAATTAATAAATCATAAAACTTCCAATATGGGTGGGCAGGAAATATACTCACAATTCTTTGTAATTTTTCTGATTTTGTTCTGTGGCAGATTAGTTCTTTCTTTCTTTACTGTCAGGAAAACGGATGCAGGTGCAATGCAAGCAAATGAGCATGTGTATTCATAAAAGAAAATACACACTGATACGGAAGAGTCACCTGTGTTTTACCAGAGTGCCAGAGGTCAGATCGCTTCTTAAGCCTCCTTCTAGCTCTGACACTTCAGCCCCCCTCCCACAGGAGTACCCAGCCGGGTACACCCCGCACTGGGCAAGTATCAGGGCAGAGCTGAGGGCAATGAGCTCTCAGCAGCAGCAGATCCTACAGCTGAAAACAGGGATGTGAGTGAGGGCTGGGAAAGAAGTAACAGACTGGGCAGGTAAACTAATATACTAGTATGGAAGTCTGATTTCCCCATCAGTGCAGTTTTGGGGGCTTTTCTTTCCTCAGGGCAGGAAGCCTCACTGATGCAGTGCATGTGAGCTTGCATTATATTTATTATACCAATAAACATCCAACATCTACAATGCCAATGACCTTACTAAAGAATGCCCATTTTGTCTCCTTCAATTCAAAAAGAAGTCTTGCAATAAAAGATCAACATCAAGTCAAAGGATGTGGAAAATTGAAGGAATTACTACATCTAAAAATAACATCTAAATTTGACTCAAAAGCCTTTATTCATTGTAAATCTATGCGTCACTTTTCCCTCTCTACTAGGCGGATTTTATCAGAATGTATTTCCAACCATTATGTACTTCCCAGTTATTTCCAATACAGAGATTGCCATATTAGATTCAGACTCAGAGGTGGTGTTAGAATTTATCTGGATACTTGTTCTTATAGAATGCCAAGGACATTTTACTATTAATATGGAAAGCACCATTGGCTTGCATAAAGATTAAAAACAAAAATTCAGGTACCCTATCACTTGGCTGCAGACCAGCTTCCTGGTTTCAGACAAAGCGACGGCTCTTCCTTCCACTTTATGGAAAATCCCAGGTCACCTCACTGAAAAGACTGCAGCTCTTGGAATCCTATTTTCTGCTTCCTGAGGTTAACAACAGGCTGCCAGTGCAGATAAGTTTTTCTTGCTCTGTCTCCAGCTCCTCCTGCTCCTGGCAAAGCAAACTCAGAACAAGAACTGGGAGTGACAGGGCTGTGTTAGGACTCCTCCAATATTTATCTCCTCATTCCTCATCAGTGCAGACAGCCTCAGCACAGGCATCTGTGTGTTCCTGTCTCTTGGGAGAAGAGAAGCTGCTTTCTGCCTACGAAGAGCAATGGAAGCAGCTACTAGAAGACGTTCAATTGTGAAGTACCCAACTGAATGACTTTCAGTGAAGGGAATCGCTGGGAACAGAGATTATTCCTTCCTTTTTCTTCTTGCTATGTCCATCCTACCATCAATATCAAAATTATAAACAAAAAACAATTAAAGCCATTTTAGAGCTACTGCTCCTTTCCCACTCCCGCTTCCTACTCATTAGGGAAAAAGTTATCTTACAGAACGCATCAAGAGAGTAAGTAAAATATAATAATAAATATTATGCTTTATATATCTTAATCATATCCTACAACATGCATAATCAATCAACACCCATCTCCTTTTACCTCACATGCCGAAACTAGGATTGAACTAAATAAAATGCCTACAACTTCTTTCCCTGCACATTTCTTTTCTTCTGTCTCTACTCAAAGTAAATCTGGGTTGACCAGATTAAAAAAACTTGGAAAACTGGATTGCTGCAAATTACAGATGTGTCTGAAATTTCCAGATAAGTGTTACTAGTCCTGTGTGTGTGTGTTAGTTATTTAAAATTCCGGTGGCCTCAGGAGATCACATCTACTTTGCTTTAAATCATGCACCCTCTTCCTAGTGGTTCTAATATTGGCAGTATTAAGTCAACAATTAATTAGAAAGCACTTTTTAATATCTCTGTAATTATTTAATCACATTACCAAGTACTAAAAATACCAGAAAGAAGCATGAAACACTTTTAGACAGAAAATGTTTTTACACACTTACATCTTGTTCCTAAGGACAAAAAGTTCATTTCTGAGTATAAGCGAAGACAATTCTGTACTACTTCAGTCTTCACAGTTTAATGCCATTTTTAAAGTAATAATTCAATCTGATTTTTCCATTTTGAACACGTTTCAACTTACATCCTTGTTTTCATCACCCCTTATCAGTTGCAAACTACCTATCACGCAGGCCATATAAATACCATTTGGGCCACGTGAAGAGCAACTTCACAGGCTTCCCAGCAACATATTATGGCTAACATGGACTCTCAAGGGGTCTTCCCTAGTGTTCAAACAGAAAGGAAAATGCTTTCAACCACATGTGTATGCAAAAAATGGGGAGAAGTTAAAACATTTGATTAGTCTTGCCAAAGTAGAATGAAAAAAAAAAATTAGAAATATCTCTAAAACATTAAATTAAATACAAACCTGCCTTTACCTGTAAAAACAATACCTAGCATGACAACTCAATACATGGGAGATTAATTAAAAATTAATTCAGGAAAGTCAAAATTCTAAACGTTTCCAAAGAAAGACATTTGTTTTTGCTGCCGGGCAGGAGCAGCATGCCTGAGGAAGCACAGAGTGGGGGGCAGGTGGCTCTCGCTTCCCTGGCAAGGAGGGAAAGTGGAAGGGGATTTTTTCTGCAAGGAGGTCTCAGCACGGGCATTGACAGTCCTCTGTGTGTGCAGAACCTGGCCCTTCAAGTTGTATCACAAACTCGGGCTTATTTTTAAGGTTTTCCCTGATGGCAGGCCTATTTCGGTGAGGCCCCAGGGGCTGGTTAACAGGTTCCCTCAGGAAGAAGTTCCTGCCCTCCTGCCACTTGCCAGGCCACCTTTTCACTGGGGGTAACACCAGGTGCCACGGACGTCACAGGCCACAAAATCAGGGAAATGATTCAAGTGAAACCAAATGTTTTTCCCTTGTTTATTTTTCAGCTAACTCTGAGAACTGACTGAGAAGATCAAGGGCAGGAACGAGCCACTACTGTTGGCACCCAGCAGCCAAAAGAAACGCAGGTACCACTCACAGGGTGTTTCTGGGTTGGGTTTTTTTAACTGCAAAGGGGTACAATCTCTATTTTGTGAATTAAAACAGAAAATTGAAACAAAACAAGTAGGTACATACTAGCGTTAATATACTAAATAGACCAGCTACTTAAATACATTACTATTTTCTTTTAATATACAGTATAAATAGTCATCTCAAAAAAAGAAGTTTGAGTACTATCTGCAGCCAAAAGTTTAAAAAAATATTAGTTTCAATAAGCAGATATATCTACTAATTACTTTTCAGCTTTGAATAATAGATTCTTAGAATGTTTCTATTACCCAAAAATACATATTTACATGTCCTGGAAATGTATAAACTACTAGTACTCCGCTTGACTAAGAACACTGCCATATATATGGCTTAAAAGCCAGTTAAAAAATTCTTTCCCACAAATATTATTGACCAAATTTTAAGTTCACCTGAAAAAGAATCCTCTTGGACCCACAGCTAAACTATCATTGCTGTAAGACTGGTCAGAAGTACAAATATACCCTCTGATCCAGAGGCATACAAATGCCAATTTATGTCTGGGATTTCCACAAATACTTAAAACACCTTAAATAGAATTTAAGAGGCTGAGGAGTGCAAGCCACAAACCCAGTACTTAACCTCTTAAGCGCATAGATTTCTACTGGTAAAGTTTCCTCAGGCATCAGATGTTGTGCTACTACAGTAGTGTCGTGGCTGAAATCTCTGCTGAGAGATTATACACTTGCTCTGGTCTCTGGAGGGACAAATCTTTCCCATGTCCAAACCACAGGGCTAAAGATAAGGCTGACCTGAATCGACATTTTATTTCCCACCCACTGAAGCTTTGTCACTGTACAGTTAAAAACAACAGATTTACAGAATGAAAGAGACATCAACCAAGAGGGGAAAAAAGCAAATTTTAAATCCACAAAGGCATTCAATAAGTTTTTCAAGTCCTGATGCTATCAGAAATTTCTTACATGTGGGTCCAGATCCTAAAAAGGATTTATTTTATGTGCATCTACCATCATGTTCAATTATCTCCAAAGTTCAAAGTTAAAAAATAAAATAAACTAATTCCACCCCAACCATCAGTTTGTTTTAAAAGCAATTTTTTGTTTATACTGTCCAGAAGATTGGCTCCTGAAAAATGAAATATCCCTTCAGAGAAATAAGGTTGTTTTCAAAGCAAAGTCAACCTGCAAAAGCCAATAAGTAAATAAAAGATATTTTAATATTTAAGGATCCTATAAATGCAAATTCTACTTCAGGTAACAGACTAAGATGTATTTATTATTATAGACTAATGAGGAGATATATATTTTTTCTGATTTTCAGAAAAAGAGTTTGAGAAGGTAGTTATGGCAAAAAAAACCCAAAACAAAACAAAAAAAAACCCAAACAACAAAACAGCCAGGATACAAATTCTATCATAAACAATGGCTGACAAGCAAGACAGCTACTTGCTCTATGCTAATGCTATTACAAAACAATTCCTGATGGATATCCACAGAAAAAAAAGTAAACGAAAGGTAATGGAAAACTGTTACCTGAAGAATCTGGGTTGCACAGATATTACTGGTTTTGTGTATATTGTGGGAATTCAAAATTTTACCAATATTGAAAAGACAAAACTAGTTTGAATTCAACTTGGTATTGTTGAATGGTGAGTGACAAACCACAACTAGTTCTTATTTCTTTCTTTGATGAATAAGGGCTTATAAATGCATGCCATGGAGTTACAAAACTGACCTACATAATACACCTGAGTACCTCAGTGTGTGGGCTGTACACAAGTTACTTATCTACCTCTTGTATCTGTTCTCTAAGTGTTGTTCACATTGCAAGCACGTCAAAAATGGAATACTTCCCCTGTACTATCTAAAGTGTTTGGCATACCCACAAATTTTTTCAAAAGATAGTTTTATCTTACATCCATTGATGGATAGATATCTTGTATACAGATATGACCGGTATAAAGATTGACACTGAATGCTGGTTACTATTTTTTTATTATAAATCTTGCTTTCTGCCACTTAAATTATGTTGCCAAACTGCTCAGTTGAAAATCTCCAATGAATATTGTGTCTCAGACTATTTTTACATTTTAGACAATATTTCTTCTGTTTCCACTACTTTTATGCAATTCTTCACATGCAAGATGTATCCAAAATGTATAAGGAAAACAGAAGATGTCAAAAAGAAAACATCTGCTCCAGAAAGAACATGAAGTTGACACAGTATAAAACATTTCATTAAATACTCATGTCATAATGGGAAGATTAGAAGATCTTCTGGCTAAATTTTCAAAACTGTCGTTCACTGAATCAGGAAAGATGTTTTGGCATGTATCAATATTTTAGAAATTTCAAGTGATTTAGCTTATTCATAGAGCACTCAGGAAAAAGAATAGCCGGAGTTTTAAAAATTGCTTTATTGTTAAAGTATAGGAGGTGTTTCTATATTAAGAAAGGTCTTTACAGACCTTTAGTAATTTCCTGGTAGCAATTTTTTACACTCCTGACAGCTATGTCTTCAATCTACACCTAAAACATGCTTTATCTATACATAAAAGTCTAACTAGCGAACATTTTAATTGATTTACTTTAGCTGATTCTACCCCCTACATAGGTGCTATTACACTTACTTAAGCTTTGCCCAGGCCAATAAAATTAAATCAGAAAGTTAATGACTTGAATCTGGCCAGAGCAAACCTACTCACATAATCAAATTGCTCTCACTAGCTCTTGCAGCCCTGCCGCAGCTCTGCAGCTCTTCCTGCCTGATGAAAGTCTGTCCTTTCTCTGGCACTTTCAATCAAACGCCTGGGCCTTTTTTATTGGAGACTGAGAATGTTACCTAAGTCAAAGATCTGAATTTTATGATTCAGTTTATGTCTTTAAAAAATAACTTAAAATACTCCCACGTCTCAAATTTCTCAGAGACTTTATCAAAATGCCACCAAACGAAAACTTTTTTCTTGAACCCAAATTAGTTATTATCCCAAAGAGTGACAAAATATCCCTTAATAGGCATCCTGCTTTGATAGGCAGCTTCCCAGCAGCAAATCAATCGCTGTGTATTTTTTATATACATATGCCACACCATCCACTGCTGCTCCAGCTTTTTACGTTATCTTAGCAGACAATGTAATGTGGCATATATTTGTATTTATTTATAGTGTTTTGAATGGCTCACTAGTTATCTGTGCACCAGACCACAGACTGCCCCACATATTTTCCAAAATATTTTTGAAAAATTAAAAAAAAAAAAAAGTTTCCTCATCCACCACTAAAACATTATAAGACTTTGATTCAGACACACTTTAAAGATATGAATATTGATGACAGATTTCATCTGATTATTATGAAATTTATCCAATTATCATGATAATCAGTCATTAAATAGAAGCCACCACAAGATATCAGAGTGAGATTTTATATCGAAGTGGCCAATCAAAACCATGTAAGAACAAAATATTTACCTTCTGTAGAGCACGGTAGACCTTGGACAGAGGCTATAAGCCTCTGAATTCAACTCTTTTGAGAAGTCTGCACTGAATTTCATGCTGCCCCAGCTATGCCTCACACTGCCTGGAGATAAGTCAAAGCAAGCATGGACTCGCTTATTCTATATTTTTTCTCCTACGAAGGAAACTGGCAGATATATGGCTAATAAAAGGCTATTAAATCCATCAGTCTGGCTAACACAATGCCAATAGCTTGACACTTAGCAGTCATCATCCTGCTTACCAAAACCAGTCATTAGTTAAGGTAATGCTGTGTACAAAGTAACATTCTTTTCCTCTTTTAGACCAGCCAGGCAATGAGCAGACTGTTGTAATAAGTGATTTAAGGGGAAAGAATGTTGAAAGAAAATGTTTCTGAAAGATCTGGGGAGCGGCAATTGGAAAGAGAATAAAAGATCTGAAAGTCCGAACAACAACAGAACACAACGGAAAAGGGAGCAATGTCACAGTCATTAAAACTAATTTTGGAGTTAAATACATATGCTCATCGTTTTGCTTAGTATAACACAGAAAAAAACTCAGAAAAAACAAGAGAGAACACTACATTGTACCAAACTTCACAGTTTTGATTCTACAAACTGTCACAGGGTTCAAGAACCATGCCAGGCACTACACAAACTCTTCAATGTCCTAATTGTTGCTAATCTGTGTAAATACAGATTAAACAAAAAGACATGAAGCTGAGAGCCCACACCGGTCTCTCCCTCATGTGTCTTTCTCAAGAAATTTGAAAATCTTTGTTACTTGCAATAAATCAAACATTCATTCAATTTTCTTTTTAAAGAATCATTAGCAACAGTAATAATTCCATACCAAAAAGAAATCAAATTTGGCAGCCTGATAAGCAAAGGAAGGAAAAGGAAATATTTGAGTCACTCCGTTCCAGCTCAGCCAGCTCTCATTGCACCATCTCTTTGGATTGTCTTGTAACTCTGCCCATGTTTGCAATAATAAAGCCTGTAAAGCTATTTTTGTTTTGGTTTTGTTTTTTTTTCATCAAATCCAAATGGAACAAATGATAAAGACAATTTGGCTCAGTTGTTTCCATTTTACTGTATATATATATACACACACATACATACACACACACAATACGTATAGCGTGTATATATATATAAACATAGACAGACACACAAGTATTTAAAATATTAACTTATTTTTACACATAAACTTCTCCAGAAAGACAAGCAACTATAAATATTTATCTTGTGTGATATAGATTTTAAATGTCACCTTTATAAATGGACTTTTTCTGTAAGTGAAGTCTAAGCCTATAAGGCTGTAAACACTTCGGCTTGCTGCAAAAAGACTCAGCAAATGTCCAAGCCCAGGAATAATCAGAAGCCTGGGGATTACTCATGTATACAAAGCTAAGAATAAGTTCACATTTGCAAAATGAGATCTAGAGTGTACAAAATACTGGATCACAAAAAAATATGTGAAGTGGGGAAAAATGCTGTAAACAAACTACAATAAGCTTTGAAAGTCTCAAAAATATGAATCCAAAAAGAAATAATTGAAAAAATACCAGTTTGAGACATGAATCAAGAGGGCTGAAAATTTACAGTTTGTTTTTCAATTGTTCAAAATAGAATTGGGGCCTGAAAACATTAATCCAACATTTTCATTTTACCCATTATACGCAGTAAAATATTCCTGTAAAACGACATTTTGTAATTAAAAAAATAAAATATTATGCAATTTTACACATCACGCACTATTTCCCTTCTTCTTTTGTTATTTTCTGAATAGTTGCCTGCTATTTTTTCATGTCATAAGAGCAATAGCAATTTCTTCTATTATATTATGTTGTTTTCTTTCCACAGCTTCCTTCTACCTTTACCCCGAGCTCTGTTCTCTTCTTTACTGGCTACACTTTCTATTTTTCTTTTCTGTTGGATCTTCAACCTTTTAATTTAAACTTATTTTACTTACAAGCCAATCCATAAGCACACATGGGCAGCCTAACATTTATTTAATATCTAAAAGACCAAGTTTTCTGCTGGTTAATGACATCCCCATCTCATCTCTTAATGAGCACTGACCTCACCTGGGAAAGAAGTCAGTAAGAGCTACTCAGAAAAATGGAGGAGGTTGGAATATTTATTAGTCACATTTTTCTCTTAGGCATGTGTTTACCACATTGTTAGACAAGACAGTCAACCCTCTCCTTGTGTCTCAGATCCAGAACCTCCTGATGATGCAAGGGATAGGCATCTCCCTGTTATTTTCTCACCAGCCTGCTTTGGGAATTGAGAGAAAGAGTATATTTACTCATGTCCAAGCATCCATTTCTTACTCTTTCCAGTGAGTCATCCCATGTTTATCTCTGCTACTCAAAAATTTCTTATTCAATATCCCTCATGCCCCTAAATTCCCCAAAGTAATGATAAAAATTGATATAACACATCACTTCCAATTTTGCTGCTGTTTGGGAAAACTGAGTAACGGCAGAGGCACTGAAGCTATCTGTTAGCAGAGTCAGGAAGACAAAAAACTGTGATTTTCAACTGGGGACCTAGACAATAATACCACGCGATCCACTGATTTATATAATCTTCATGGCTTTCTAAAACGTTTCAGTAGAACAAATGAAAAAATCTTGTGCTGACCACAGTCCAAAGCCCCACAGCTCTGGGACTTAGAAGAAAATCTTTTGAAACAGCTAGAAAGCAAATATCCTACACAGTCCAGATGAGCATATAAAGAGATGTTGGTAGTAAATGGCGAATTTTCATAGTGGGGAAAGGTCACCAGTAGAATTTCACAGAGAGCTGTGATGGGTTCTGCGTTGTTTAATTTATTCATAAGTGAAAGAGGGATGAACAACAGAGAGAACAAAGTTTTGCTTATGATATTCATTGATTTTAACAAAGTCTGACTAGGAAGAACAGCACAATGACCTGTCAACAGGCCATGAATGGCCATTAAAATGCAGACCTGTTGCAAGGGAGGTGATTCTCCCCCTCTACTCCGCTCCCGTGAGACCCCACCTGGAGTACTGCATTCAGCTCTGGGGCCCCCAACATAAGAAGGACATGGACCTGTTGGAGCGAGTACAGAGGAGGGCCACGAAGATGATCAGAGGGCTGGAGCACCTCTCCTATGAAGACAGGCTGAGAGAGTTGGGTTGTTCAGCCTGGAGAAAAGAAGGCTCCAGGGAGACCTTATAGCAGCCTTCCAGTACCTAAAGGGGGCCTACAAGAAAGCTGGAGAGGGACTTTTTACAAGGGCATGTAGCAATAGGACTAGGGGTAATGGCTTTGAACTGAAAGAGGGTAGATTTAGATTAGACATAAGGAAGAAGTTCTTCGCTGTGAGAATGGTGAGGCACTGGAACAGGTTGCCCAGAGAGATTGTGGATGCCCCATCTCTGGAAGTGTTCAAGGCCAGGTTGGATGGGGCTTTGAGCAAGCTGGTCTAGTGGAAGGTGTCCGTGCCCATGGCAGGGGGGTTGGAACTAGATGGTCTTTAAGGTCCCTTCCAACACAAACCGTTCTATGATTCTATGATAATAATATGAAGTAATGTATATGGAGAAAACCAAACTTTAAAAATAAAATGGTGGGCCTAGAACTGATCATTACTACTTATGGACAAGATCTTAAGCTACCCTTGATAATTCCATGAAAACAACAGTTCAAGAGAAGGAAATATCATGTTGGGAATTATTAGGAAAGGAACAGAAAATAAAAACAGAGATGATCCTAATGCTGCTGTATAAATCCCCAGTTAGCCCACATACCAGATCTGTCCATGCAAATACTGGGGGAAGTTACAATTCCCTCACCTCAAAACACAGCAGAGCGGGCAAGGAGCAATTCAGATGATGAGAGGTTAAGAACATCGACCTTTCAGTGAGAAGGCTCCTCAACTTTAAAACAAAATGAATGGAGAAGCTTAGGATCAAAGGTCATAAAATCATGGCTGGCATTGAGATGATAGAGAGGGATCGAGTATTCATTGTCTCTTCCAACAAAAGAAATGGGGGATACCAAGTGAACCTAACAACTTTCAGACTTCAAACAAAAGAAGAGAGCAATTTACACCATGTAGTTTGTGTAGTATTCCTTGTCACCAAAAGTTATCAGTGTACGTAACAGCTAAATTAGCTGAAAAAAAGAGGTTAAACAATTTGTGGAGGAGAAATCCATCAAGATTTACATAGAATATGGAAATAATCTTTAGCTCAGAAAATCCCTAAGCTATAAATTCTTATAGGGATGAACGGCTATATGCTGCCCTATGCTGTCTTCTTGTTTATAAGCTGTCCTTTCAGTCACCCTCAAAGAACAGATATTAGGTCAAACAGATCTTTGGTTTGACTCATTACAGACATCTCTCTGTAAATAAATACATATTCAGCATTTTAACACTCAAAGGTTAGGTATCTACTGGTCAAAAATACAACTTAGTAAAAAAGATGAAAACCAGAAATTATATTTATTAACTGTAACATAAGACAACATATTCCTCTCATGACAGTGTGTTAAATATACAGTAAGATACTTGCAGGAAATGGTGGGTATGATTTTGCTCCACATGTTTTCCCATTCTTCAACAAAGAGTTTGATGAGGGTTAACTTGCTGCTGAGATGACAAAGATACTTTCCCACTAGTGGATCTAGTGACTTGCAGATAAGTTCTTGAAACGAAGACTCATTTGGGCCTTCTGCTGCATCCCTCAGCAGCTTTGCCTAATGTCTCTCAGTAAATGCCAAACACTCTGTCAATGTTGTGCCCTTCTGCCTCCTGCTAACAACCAAGCACATTCTGCAAGCTCTGCAAATGTCTCCTTAACACATTCATGCCTTGGTCCTGGCTTGTTCCATCAGCAGTACAGACAGATTGCCCAGGAATGCCTTTAGCAGGGTTCACATCCTACACATCCTCCACAGTTGCTTTGCTGTCTAGGTTTGGTATCTTTTGCAGTATTCACTTGATTTGTTGGTACTCAGAGAATAGGGCTTAATGGAGGAGAAATACTCTCCTTTTAGCAACAATTAACACACTTTAAAGTAAATTACTTTCTGTATTGTGTATGACTCCTTAGCCTGCTTTTTGCAAGTAGTTTCTTTCTGTTGAAAATACTACGAAAACATTCTCTTCTGAAAAATATTTTAAGCTTTTGTTTAGACAAATAAATATCAACATCTACATACAGATGTTTAAACTCCTTTTATTGTCAACAGAAGACTAGTCAACACACTCATGCTGGAGAAGGCCAGAGAACAAATGAACTGCCCAAACACTAGCAGCTTAATTCAGTTGTCCAAACAGTGGTGCCTGCTGTTGGTTTAGATGTCCTAGGCTATCTGAGACATCTGTTGGGAGCAAGCAGGTATGACACAGGCCCAATGGGAGACCTGTGTCCTTTTTGGAGAGGCAGCTGGAGGCTAGAAAGTATTTTCTCAAGGGAATTCAAGTGGTGCTAGATACCATAGTTAGCAAATTAATCGAGTCCTAGGTGTCCCCCTTTGGGTGAGCCAAGTCCTGCTCCAGGCACTATGGATTGTATTGGCTAAGCTGCTACTCACTAGAAGGGAAGCTCAGACACCAAACATGGCTGTAGACTCCTGCGTATAGAGACCTACATGTAGGTGGTTTAATCTCAAATTGAATTCTGCACTTGGTCATAAAATTTCCATGAAGGAAGACCTAAGATAATTTTTATTGAAATAATCTTATGCTTTCCCCCTGCCTTGTGTAATTCAAGCAAATCATCATTAGCATCTAATGCAGTTTGCTATCCAGCCATGAGTGTATCAACATCTGTGTCTGTATTCAGTTATTCTCAAACACTTCAAGTAAACCTTCAGTATCTGTTCTTCTTTTTTGAACACTAAGTATATACAAATCTCTGTGTCTTAATTAAAATCTTATACCAGTGTCATATCTCTCGACTACCTCCTATATGTAAATTGATGCTCGGCAGTGAAGTGATCAAGCTTACTCACAGTCCAGATTTGAGACTACAGTCCTTTGTTCTTCACAGTGTCGAGGGATATTTATTTGATGTCTTAATTGCTTAATGTACAGGAAGTTTTCTAAAAGGGCTTCAAAGATCTGATCAGAAGCAAGGATCCTGCATTTTTCAGATGAAAATGGGCTGGTGGCTTGCTGACTGATAATGCATCATTTGCAAACAGCAGATCTGCAAATAGCATGCATCCTTCTGCTATGATAGCCCAGAGACTCCTGCACTGACAGAATCCATACATATCACCCATTTCTTTTCCCTAAATGCCTCTGTTAAGAGGCATAATGTTATCACAAATCAACACTGAAATGCAAAATGTCATTATGTTTCCATTACCGCTATCTCTTTGGTAATTCATGTATGCTCCAAACAGATGTGTGATTTGTGTAATTCAGTTATTTTTTTTAAAATTGTATTAAGATAGATGCTCTTGAAAAGCATTAGTAACGCTTTTCACTGGCATTGTGAATGTACATCAGATTCCACAAAAATTCTCATGGAGCTATGAAAAAAAAGTAAGTACTTCTTATACGGCTGTCTAGAAAGTCGCCATAGAATTAAACAACTAACACCTTCCTCTTTCCCTTTGGATGGATCCTTGACATTTACACTACAGACCAGAAATTACAATAAATAAATAAATAGGCATGCACTGTAAACTATTCAATTTGTAGAATATGTTGGAATCATGTAAACAAAAGCAGTAACAAGCAACACTGAGACTGTTGCCTTCAATTTAATTTCAGCAACTACCTTCAAAAGCTACTCACCTGGAATGACTGCAATTTAAAAAGTCCTACTAAGGTCTGATCACTTCAAATTATACTTGCATATTGAAAAGGTGGTTTATTCATAACAGACATGCAGGAGAGCCAAAGTAATAATTACCTGTAGCAAATATTATTACAAGTGACTTATTTCAAAATAATTTTTTTCCTCAATAATTTGCATGCCATTCTTAGTGCAAACCAAGTCCACTTTCTTCTGTGACAATGATTTTTTGTCAATTTTTACCTTTTCTGCTTATAACAGAATGCTAGTTTCTATTCTTGTTCAGTCTTTGAGACCCAACTGCGATGAAGGCAATTATGCTCATACAGCTAGCAAAAAATCAGAGAGCATCCAGGTGCTGCCAAGAAAAACTTTGAACAAATTTTAGTATTGGTCTGAGTATGTGTAACTAGTCCCGTAGACAGGTTTGGATTTTGGTCATGTTTAGGCAATATACAAATAGTAACATACTGCATCAATACTCAAAGGACCCCTGTCAGAATTACGAACACCATGAACTAGAAATGGCTGCGAAACACAGAAATCCCCTAAATAAATGTAAGATAGGATACAATTCAGGGAAGAGAGAACAGCAATAGTACTGTATCCAGAATTTTACATTCCTCAACCGTTTAAATGGTCTAATATAAATATGTTTCAGCAATTTCTGTGAATACATGAGCACATATTTAGTCAGAGATGAAAGGAAACTTCCAGGACCCTACTTAAGGCATGAAGTGGTTTTGCAAACCACTTTGGAGGTGGGTCTCCATTCTTAAGGGAAGTCAGCACAGGACCTGCTGTCTGGGATGCTGGCCCTAGTGCTACCAAGAGTTTGGGCAATAATCTCATCTTGGGTGAAACCACGTGCTCACGCAAGGCTCCACAAGCACTTTTGAAGCTGGCAGAATCCACCCTGCAGAAGAAATCTAAGCCATGGATCCCAGCCTGCAGCAGTGAAGGGGGAAGTGCCAGAAGGTGGGGGAAGCAGGAGAGAGTGAGAAAATGTACAGCCAGAAGTAGCACTGGCAAGGTCAGCAACTAGTAATGTTATGAACAGTTTTCAAAAGAGAGCCTGAGATTAGGAGTAGACATTTTTGATATGTGGGGAAAAACATTTGGCTGCACTGTTGGTCTGGGCCCCATGCTGTTTTAATCCATATAACAAATTACATGTGAAGTAGAGCAAAGTCAACTCAGCTTCCAAAATGGGACAGTTTTCAGAACCACTGCTAAGCAAAAACCAATATAACTATATACTTATAAATGAGGAAAAACTTATGGTGATGGGTTTTTTTACAAAATTAGTTTGCTCAGTCAGTCTGTGTCCCAAGGAAGAAATAAAACAGACAAGAATGTGGAATTCACCAATGCCAGTAAAAATGGCTTTAACCCATCAGCAACACACTTTGCAGGATTTTGTAAGTCCATGTTTTAAAGAGGAAGGCGTTCAATTGAAATTAATTCATTATTTCTAATTATCTAGCTATCAACACCACTACTAAAGAAAATACATTTAATATACAGGCTCCACATGAATGACAAACTGTGAGAGTCAAAGCAGAGATGAAATAACTGCTTCTTATTTTCATGCTTAAAAAAGAAACTATTCTTGAGTGTAGAAAGCCTTCTGTGGGTGATGGGCTACCTCCACGAAGCATAACACTGCCGTGTAGAACTGCAGTTCTACATAGCAGTAAGGTAAAAATGAGTGGTAAACCATCTGGTAATTCAATGAGTACCTCAGACATGTAATAATTATTCTGAAAGTACATCCTACAGCTAAAGGTAGGCAATTCATATACAATAGGTAAGCTATTTATGTATAATTGGTACCTTCAAACTACTGATTACTAAATAAATTGTATCATTGTTCTTTGTCCCAGAGATTCATATTGCCTGACTATCTTCTGGCCCATCTCCTCCCCATTCACAGCCATTCAGCAGAACTGTAGCAGGAGTAATTGCGCATTTACAGATGTAGTATTACTTATTTATAACAGTCCCCTAGTCAGTTGGTGAAAAAGGACAATACCCATTACCAGATGACAAGTAAGGCCACCATTATGTTTTGAAGAATGCTGGTCATCTGCAGGCGTACTTTGAGAATTACTGTTCTTTGTCAAGCTGAAAAAACGTTTTTAACTTCTTTTTCATTACTTCTGCTGCATTGTAGCTTGCATTATACTGGAATGATAATTCAGATTTGGGATACTAGATAATTTGATATATTAGTGGGGTTAGACGAGTATAATGCTTGCATTGTTCACACATTCTCCTCTGACTCACTGCAAGATTATAAATACCCACTGTAAGGGGAGCTCCACCCTGGCTAGGTTTAATCTAATACTTTCTGCTGTTGCAGGCCTTCTACCTTTAACATGAAACCAAGCCATTAAGACTTGACTCCACACTCTAAAGATTTTCTTTTTTTTTTTTTTTTTTTTTACATTTAAGATGATTCCCAAAACTAGCTTTACACAGTTTCCTGTAATCTCAAGGCAAAAGGTGTTCTGTAAATGTACTTTGTTTCAAATGTAAGAAACATTAACCACCCACTTCCTGTATTGTTCCCTAAAAGGTTTACAAGTACTGCAGGACTAATCCCATTCTGCCAAGAGGCTGCGCTTCTTGCCAAAGAGGGACTCAGTTGATGTTAAATGACTGTACTCTTCACATTAAATAATACTTGGAAGCTGAAACACACCAAGGCTTTATAGACCCCTTTCGAAAATATCTGACAAAGTCACAAGTCAATTTATTACAGGAGGCCCCGCAGAAAATTCCCAGGGCCAAGCTCTGCTCAGCTTCCACGGCTGCGTGTGTGTAAGGGAAGGGCAGGGCCGGTGCCAAGAGCTTTCTGAGCACAAGTAACATATAAGCGGGTCAGTGGAACAAATCCGTTCCTCACAGTAAGCCTCGAAACAAAATAGCCTGTGATGTTCGTTTAGATCTTTGCATTTATTACAGGCAAATATGGCTGGAAAGGTCACTGTTGCAGTAAAATCAGTGTGAACGAAATAAATTTTAATCCTTCTCAATACTGAATTTTATTACCAACACAATCCTACTCAAAACAGTGACGGGACTCTACAGAAGAATGGCCGGGCACTTTAACTGACACATTAGTGCCTGAATTGAAAAACAGGACAGAGAACTGTACGTTCACATGTCCTCAGTCATTTGCAGGAACTCGAACTGGGTTAGTCTTCGCTAAGCCCAGGGTTTGGGTCCCGGTTTGCTCATACATTCCCACCGTGTCTCAGAGCTGAACAGAAAGTGCCACATATATCCCTGTCGATCCTCCTGCCAACTGAATATGCTTTTAAGCTGGATACTAAGGAAGCAGCAAAATCCTTCTAGGGACCATTAAACTGGAGACACAGTGCCCGCAGGTTAACCAGAATATCCACCTCTAACTGCCCCCGCAAAACCAGGGGCACCGGCCAGACCCCACCCGCCCCCCGCGCGGCCAAAGCTGGGCAGGAGCGCTCCGGGGCACCGCCACCCCCGGGACCGGGGAGCGGCGAGCCCAGCCCAGCGCAGCCCAGCCCAGCCCAGCCCCGCCGAGCCGAGCCGAGCCGCGGGCAGCCCCGGGCCGCCCCGCCGCCGTTCGCCGAGGAGCCCCGCCAGCAGCGGGGGGGGCGCCCGGGGCCGCTCGGGCAGAGCCACTGCCGCGGGTCCACCCCCCTCCCCCGACCGCAGACAAAGAGCTGAGGCTCCACCGCCACCCAAAGTGCCTCCCACCCCAGGTATCCCCTCCTCCTCCTCCTCCTCTGCCCTCCCCTCCGCCCCCTCCCTGCCCGCCGGGCCGCCGCTCGCCCCGCCGAGCCAGCCCCCGCCCGGCTACTCACAGGATGGTGGTTTGGGGGGACACGGCGGGGACGCTCTCCAGCATCAGATGCATGCAGCGCACCGTGGTGCGGAAGCAGAGGCAGCGGCTGGGGCACCACACGCTCCCGCGCTGCTGCTGCGGCGGCGGCGGCGGCGGCGCCGGGGGCTGCGCGGCGGCGGGGGGGCGAGCCCCCCGCTGCGGAGCAGCAGCAGGAGCAGGAGGCAGAGGCCGGGGGCGGCCGCCGCTTCGCGCCGGGCCATGCTGCAGGGCGCGGGCGAGGAGGAGGAGGAGGAGGGAGAAGGAGAGGGGCTCCGGCAGGTCCGCGTCGCGCCCGCTCCGCTCCCCGGCCGCGGCTGCCGCTCTGGTCGGCGGCGGGGCGATCCCGTCCCCCGCGCAGGCTGGAGGAGGGGACGGCGGTGGGCCCGCCCCGGCCGGCGGCGGGCTGGGCGGCCGCCCCGCCGCGGGGGCTCCGCGCCGCTCTGCGCACGCACGGCGGGGCAGCGCCGCGCCCCGGGGCGAGGGGTCCGGCCGCCGCCCCTGGGTGGGTGCTCCCCGGCCCTCGCCTCCATCCCCGGGAAGGGAGGGTGCGAAGGTGCCCCCTGAGACGGACGACTGCGTGCACCTCGGGAGAGGAGAGGAGAGAAGGAAGGGAAAATGAAGGGAAGTGAGAGGAGTGGAGACGGGAAAAGAACGGGAAAGAAAAAGGAAGGGAAAGGAGAGGAAAGGAGAACAGGAAGCAAAGAGAAGAGTTAAGGGAAAAAAGAGAAGGGAAAGAGAAACCCTTACAGGAAGAAGCAAGTTCAACAAAGTCCCGTTTCTGCCCTGGTCTGAAAGACTCACATACACAGCCCTTGGACTACCCCCTCTTAGGGCTGCAACTTTTACTGCTGAATCAGGAAAATCCGTCCGATTTGCCCTGAATTACATTCAGCTGATGTTTTTGGGTAGGTGTGTACACTGGCAAGGAGGTGTAAGAGGACCACCAGAATGTAACTGTACTTACAAGAGTAAAGGTTGCAGCCTTAGCTCCCGTGATCTCAACACTTTCTCAACACAAATCTTGCTTGGGAACACAAAACTTGATTACCTTTGAGATTTCTAACATTGCCCTGAATATGTTGTCGTTCTTACGTGATGTCAGGTCCAAAGCAGACAGACACCTTTTCTCCAACCCTCTCCATGCTTTGGCTGTCCCAGGTGAAAACATTGGAATGGCATTTCTATGATAACAATAACAGTGATCACAACTAACCTATGGAGTGTAACAACAACGTATTCTTTTACAAATGATGAGTGTCAGCACCCCCAGTTCCACCCCAGAAATAAGCCATGGCACTTCTGCAGGGTTGCCTGCATGCCTTTTTCTTCAAGGAACAATGTAGAGGCCATTCTTGCCTAAAAAGTAACTATAGTAATTCTTCCTCTGAATCTCACTGTGAAAACTGGGTTTTAGCACATAAGCCAGGGAATTACTTTTTTTTTTTTTTTTTTTTTTAAACACCAAGTCAAACACCTCATGTAGGAAATCAGAGCCTGGAAGTATGCTACGAGCGCTGGAAATCACTGATGGGCCCAGAATCAAAATATGCTGAGATGAGTCATTATCTGTAACTTTCTTTCTGCAGAAGTACTATTTGACTACGTCTTTCCTGAGTCGCTATGTCTCTCTTCTCTAAAGTTAGAAATGACTGCTTGTATCTTAAAAAGGAGTTAGCTAATGGAAGCATAGAAGTGTTTTTCTTGTTGTAAGGAGTCCTGAATTCTTTAAAACATCCTTCAGCCTCCCAGTGAGCTGGAGGCTGGCTAACTGCGCACCTGCGGGCTCTATCTGTGTCTGGAGATAGGGGAGGCTTACTGACATGCCATCAGTAGTATGATTACTGAGTTTCTAGGGCAGTCAGAGACTCCTATAAGACTCTTAACATTTAGATACACTTCCAAATTGGGTACATTTCTAAACACGGTTGCAGAGCTGGGCTTAATCTGCCATTTCAACATGATAAGTTGCTCAGAAACTCATATACATACACGTCAGCTGTTTTACAGTGGAAGATACCAGTCTGAAGTAGAAGAGAGTTTAGAGAAGAAGCAGCTTAAAATGTTCATCACCTCAATGTCAATTCAGCAGGCAGCTGCTATGTGTATCACCTCCTCTGCTTTTGTAATCAGTGTTGGGATATATGCATGTCTTAATCTGAAAATCAAATTTGTTTCCTGGTCCAGTAAAAGCTCGGGCACTTTTGACCCACAAAGTGCAAGTGTTGGCGCAAGTAAGTGTTGGCACAAGTAAGTTTTTGTCCCGGAAATGCCACTCACATTAGAGCATCTTGGTGGTTGTAAATCTGTCATCCTGCAGCGCCCATACTAAAAGCAGCAGAACATCTGAGGTTAGATAATTAAACACAGTAATATAGAGATATCACTAAATTGGAATATTCGTAGCATTTAGGAAAATATGATGACAGTTTATTTTGTGGCATTTTGGTGTTTTATGATGATTCTTTTCAAAAATACATAGTCAAAATTGATTATGTTTTCTATAGGAAATTAAAATTGTTCTGAAAAGTTTTTAGCATTTGGGGACTTGCTAGACTATTGTACTATGCATTATAAGTATCTATGCTATACATACATAATTCTGAGAGTGAGATTAAAAGTGCATAGATGTTTTCACTCTAATTAGGCAATTTGGCCTTAACATGCTATATAGCATTCTTGCCATTTACTTTGTCACATGTAACCTCCAGACTCTTGGTTAATATACTATCAATGCCTCATAAGTCATTTAAGTTAGACTTTTTTCATGCCCTGTGGAATCTGGTAGAGTATGAGGTGTTAGGTTTATGGTTGGACTCAATGATCTCAAAGGTCTTTTACAACCTAAACGATTCTATGATTCTATGATCTTAAGATTCATTCCATGCTATTCTAAATTGGTGGCAGAGAAGGTTTTTGATAAATAAGACTTCCAAATGGTTTTGATCTATCTTTCTATTCTTAGCCAGTTTTCATAGAAGAATGTTTATAAAATGTGTAGGGTAATTTTTGTTGGCCCTGCATATCAATATCCATGGGAAATTTGTCTTCTGTTTCCAATTTCTCTAGTTGAGGAGTTGACCTAACAAAAAAATAAGATATTTATGCTGGAAATGAGATATCTTTCTTTCTGAATGCTAGGAGAAGTACTTACCTTATAATTAGAAATAGTGTAAATCTCCATTTGCTTTTAAAAGTTTCCTACTTACCTCTCAGATTTTTGTCAAATACTGCCACTTGCTGGTTTTATTCCACACCAGTAATTTAGTTTTATAGCTTTTGCTTTGCTGAAGTAATAAAAAAAAAAAAACCTTTCCAAAAGATCAAATAGTTAATACTTTTATTTTTTGTTTTGCTAAAAATTCAGATATAAGAAATATAAGCTCAAATCCTCTTCAGTTTGGTTTATATCTCCAGGTTAACATTCTATCTCTGATATAAAATGAGGCATTCAAGACATTTCAATATGTCTTCCGATACCTGACAATGGAAACACTTTGCATTGACTTTGGCAGACACAGAATCATGACCTAGTTTATTATTTAGGACCATTTTAGTCAACAATAACAGTAACAGTTAAGAGGAACAGATTGTCAAAATAACTGATGAAAAAGCACCATAGAAACTTATATTTAAAGTGTTTTTATTATAATATACCAGCACAGGACTCTAAAGCTTAAACACATCTGATCTTTAATTTTTTAAAGGCAGAAGCAAAACTCAGACTGATTTTGAAAGCATACAGTCTTGACTTTTTTTTCTATTATATATGCAAAGCGAATGTCATGGGGTAGCTGGATGGCATGCAAGCAAGAGTGCTAAACTCAGGGTACCAGCTAAATCAATTATTTAAATTCATAAATGCTTGTTCATAAACTTTTCTCAACTATCCAGGAAAGCTTATGCTCTACTCAGATACATACTTCTTGAAATACCTCATGCTTCTTCATAGTCAGATCAGTCAGAGGCAATATAACTTCTTCTCTGACCATGGGCATTCAAGAGTTTATGGTATCTGCTGGCCCAGCAAAGAAGATTGAGGATGTTGTCTCCACAGAAGCCAGAGTCACATATCCTTCTTCCTCTCAGTTAGGAAAGTGATGTTGTTGATATCTTTAAAAGCTGCCATTCCCCTTTCCTGAATATAATGTGAATTTCTGGGGAAAATTACTCTTTCACTGGTTACATTATGAAAAAGATTCCTTCAAAGTTCAAACAAGGGTGTACCTAGCACTGGAATGTGCTAGGGTATCTTTATTTGCCTCGTGTCTTGCAGATCACCTGAACATACGTTGTTAGTTTCTTTATAATAAGAAATTCCTGGGACAGGTTCTATATAAACTGGCAAAAAAAGAAAAAGTTGTCTTCCAAATTATCTTTGAATCTTCACTTCAACCAGGCTACCTGGTGCTAGTGTCCAAGGAAAGATGCCTACCGTATCTTAAATCAGCCTGTATAACTTACATTTGCCAGGTATTTCTGTTCTTTCAGACAATGTGTTTTAATGTGTCCTCCCTTTCAAAGAGAGAGTTTGTTAGGTGTAGCTATAGGAAATGGACCTTGCTAACCCATTATCTAATATTTAGGAAAATGCCCATAAGCTTTGTGTTTTACTAACTGTGCAATATGGATCTATTAGATCTAATTGCTTTTTTTTTTTTTTTGATCCCACACAACTATCACAGGTAACACAGTGGGGGTAAAACACTTATCAACCTGCATTGGCCAGTGAAGTCAGGCTTGAAAAGTAAATAAAATTAAAAAAGTAAAATTAAAAAGTAAAAATAAAAAATAAAAAAGTAAAAATTAAAAAGTAAAAAAGTAAAAATAAAATTAAAAAGTAAATTAAAAAATATTAAATAAAAATGAAAAATAATATTAAGTCCTGCTTTGGCAAGCTGCTTAAAACATAGGAAAACATAGGCCCTTACTCAATAGCCAGCTGACATACCTAGTGGAAGAGCTGGCCTGTAATGATAAAGGAAAATAAGAAAACTCCCCTGAAGAGACTTTCCCAAAGGAAAATGTACTTGAACCAATGAGCTCTTGGTTTCCCACAGAGTGATTTTCCTTAATATCAGCATAACGGGAAATTGGGTGTTATTAGTTTAATCCCTTGCCTACACTGAGGAAATACCTCACCCAGAAGAGATTCCAGGCTATTATTTGTACTACAGCTGTGCCTGGAGGCCTCAGCCAGGATCAGAGCCACCCAGCCACATGTTTTACAGACATAAATAAAAAACAGTGCCTTTTCTGAAGACAGACAAATGCAGTAGGACTGTGCCCATTTCCCAGATGGGTACTGTCGGGATCCTGGGCACCTTGAGCCCAGGGGCCTGGCTGCTGGGGTGCAGGGCCAGCCTGGGAAGAGCAGAGCTGGTCCCTGAGGAGAGGGAGCTGCTGTGGGGAAAGCCAGGGCCCCCTGCAAGGGCAAGCAGCCCTGCTTTTAAGCTAACTGCTGTTTCCAGCCCGGCCTCAGCTCAGCCCCATCCCCATGGCCCTGCCCAGCCATCCCAGGCCTGTGTCTGACCCCGGTTCCCCCAGTGGGCCTGATCCCAACCCCAACCCACAGGTCAAAATCCTGGCCCAGCCTTGGCTCATCCCAGTCCCCAGGGAGGTGTCTAATGCCCAGGGCTGGGGCTGCCCCAGTGACACCCAGCTGTCCTGCTCCTGGCTGGGGCATGGGACAGGCCCTGGCTGCCAGGCCCTGCCCTGCTGTCCCAGGGAGCCCCTGCCGCTCCTGGCCATGGGGATACCAAATCCTAGGAAGGGTCCTAGAGGCAGTGTTGAATAAACCCTGTTGAACTCTCCAGAGCAGTGTAAATGTTTTCTGTTCTTAATTTTAAAAGAATAAGCATCATCAGGAGAAACATAATCAGCAGATCCAGGGAAAGTGCTTTCCTCCTCAGCTGGTGCGTGTGAGGTCCCGCCTGGAAGGACACATCCCATTCTGGGCTCTCCAGATCAAAGGGGATGATGAGAAACTGGAAGGAGGACCACCAAGATGCCCAAGGGCCTTGAGTACGTGACCTATAAGCACAGGCTGAGGGATCTGGGCTTGTTTCATCTGGTGAAGTGGGGGCAAGGTTGTGATCCAACAGCAACGTGTGACACCTTGAAGAGAGACTACAAAAATTGATAAAGTGAAACAATCCTTTGCAGTGGCAGATGATATACATAGCAAGGTGCAATGGCTGTAAATTGTGACTTGAAAAGTTTAGGTTGGATGTCATGTAAAAATATTTTTTACCAGGATGGTAGTGTGGCACTGGCTGGCAAACGCTGGGAATCCTCTTTCTGAGAGATTCTCAAGATTCAATTAGACAAAGCCGTGGCTGATAGGAGATAGTGCTGGCAATAGTCCTTGTCTGAGCAGGGGGCTGGCCAAGAGGCCTTCAGACATCCCCTCCAGCCAACATCTCTGTGGTTTTGTCATCAGCTGACTTGCCCTTTGGAAATGCCCATCTCGCTGTTAACAATAGCATGAGCGTAGGTGACTAGCTTGGGCAAGATGCTTCACAAGCCTAAAAGGTGAGTCATTAGCAACTTTACCAGTATGACACAATCTGGGACAGGAATGGTCTGCTCTAGTCGTCATGGCCTTAGCTTCCAGTGAAATGCAACAGTTCTTCTGGAGCAAAATCAACTTACCATAGTTTGATTAAAGTAAGAGTTAAACAAAGGTCTTTGAAAAACCAAAAGTAATGTGATACTTTAACGGGGCATTCGGAAGAAAAATTATTTTTTTTCCCACATATGTTTTTGTGTTTAAAAATAATAAACCCGAAAGATACAGATCCTCAAACTTTCAGGTCAAATACCAAAGTACACTAAGAGGCAAGAGGGTGTGTTCAGCTAGGTTGTCTGAGATTTGGGCTATCAACAGACCTCCTCAACTCATCCATGTTTTCCTGGCTGATCAAAGTCAGTAGGACTGTTGAACTAGGGTGGGCTGGCTCGGTCCTATTCTCTCCGTCAGGGTAGTTTTGATGTCCTCTAATTGCTCCCTGGGTTGCCTAATTCCTGTTTGATCTTCGTCCTTTAGTCACCTTTGATGTTCTGTTGTTTGTTACAGGATCTCTGGTTAGGATTAAGTCATTTTAGACAGTAAGATATTCCTGTGAAGGAGAATACAGACAAATAAGTACTAAAAAGAGAACAAAACAAAAATGTCTTCTTTGCTCCAGGTGGCCAACCTTGAGTTACAATAGCGGTGAAATCAGGGGTCTTGATTTGTGACTCAGGTTATTGTATCATGACCAAAATTTCATGTCCGCTGTCTATGCTCTCTTCCTGTTGGCCCTTGAATTTTAGAATGACCCGTCAGAGAGCAAAACAGCCTTCGCAGATGCAAGGCTTAGATAAGAGTAAGAAAACAGAGCCTGCTTAAGAAACAAACGGAGAAAAAAACCCCACTACTAAAACCTGTAGCAATACCAGTACCTTTTGCATGCAAATCTATGTAATGTACAATCCTCTTCAGTTGCACAGACAGTAATTATATTCTCAACGATCTGTGCTGTACATCCTCCACTGTCCTCCACTGATCATTCTGTCTTACACTCGTCCACAAAATGGACATTTGCATGGTTTGGTCTTCTTTGTTTCTTTTTGCATAGCCTGTGGAAAGCAAAATGATTCCCATCCAGTTCTGACTGCAAGTGATGATATCTTTAAAATATGGCTGGGTTACATGAGTTAAGGTTCTATTATTTATCCTTATCATATCATTTGAAACTTCAGTTAGTTGGAAGAATTTTAGAAAATCAGCAAATTTTAGATTTTTTTCTTTTGATGTTTCTGGTTTTCTTTGTTTTTCTTTCATTGTCAATTCTCATTCTATTCTCCTCACTGTCTCTTTTTTCTAGCAGAACAACAACAGCTAAAAAAAGCTGTCAGGCAGTATTGAGGGTAAGGGAGGAAGGTTTTTTTTTTTAAACTTACTTTTTTTGTTTTATTAAAAAAACAAATATTTTAAAAATCCAGTGCAATTAAAATGTTCCATTCATTTGAAATGTTTTGTAGTAAAGATATATCATATTTAATCTGAAACTTTAACTCATATCTTCTCACTTAAAAAATGAAAATATTTTTATTGTGAATATGCACCAAATATCTCTTACCTGACAAATATATATTGAACCAGTAGCAAAATGGCTTATTATAATTTGCACAGTATTTTTTCAATTATTTTGAAATATAATTGCATTGAAATTCAATTAGCTAGAGTCTAATCCAGAGTGGTGTGGAGAAACAGACAAGAGAAGACCTTGTCCTCTTTAACAGGAATCTATTAGCAAACCGACAGTTGACTGGCATTTTAGTACAAAATAGTAGCCCTTAAAATAAAAAAATAAATCTCAGTATCATTTGTAAAATCATCATGAACAACATACTTTTAGTATTTTATTTTAGAACTTTTGCAGAGGCACCAGAGTTAAAAGGACACAGTCATTAATTCTTCATTTCAGACTTTCTTTTTCATCCTTCTTCTTGTTTTCCCTGCCCTTTCTCCCCAATGCACAAAGTGTTTAGGTCTTAGATTTAAAAAACAGAACATTAGAAGGTGCTCGAGTGATTCCTAATTCCATTTTCTGTTTTTGAGTCACGGTGTTCATTTTATTTGATTGTTATAAATCTGTGTTATTAAAAAGTATCAAGGACCGTGAAACCCAGTGGCACAGAAGCAGAAGGGTTGCTCCTTCGTGTGAACGCTGGGGCCTGGAGCAGTTAGTGGTTAAGAAGAGAGTCGTAGCAGAGAGCTGGGAGTCACATCTCGGAGAGGGTTCAAAGAGCCTCCTGGGATCACGGGGCCTAAGCAAGGGCTGAGTCAGTGAGTCAGAAAGTCATGGGTTAGCTTGGAAGTAAGGACACGCTTGCAAGGAGTACATGGGAACCTCTGTACAATCTTTTTTATTTCTCTTCTAGCTGCTTTGAGCCTTCCTTGTTTAAAAAATAAAGCTCCTACTTTTGTTCAAAACCTGTATTTTTGTGTGTTTAAAATCTTTTTGGTCTTCTTTGGAGAGCTTACTGTGAGGAGAACACCCAGGCAGATCCTCTTCAAAGCCAGCTCAGGACCTTGTCACACTCACATTTTGAAGTCCTGCTCATTAAAGTCATAGTTTCCCTTGACTTCAGTGAGATTTTAAGGGAGTGCACTTGGAACGTTTAAAACAGATCATTTAATAGATGAGTATTAATAATAACAGGTAGCATATATATTTTACCTTTTGTCTATGGATTTGTTTGTAATCAGCATTTAACTATGCATATCAGATTCCTTAGGAAATAGTGAAGGAAATAGGAAGAAAATTTTTCAAATTGCAGTTTGAAAAATCAAGGTTTAGCCAGGATTTTCAAACTGAAGCATGTAAGAACATTAATTTTCCAGGGTGCTGAGCACCTCTGTTCAGACAGCTTCTGATCATGTGTAGACAAGATGCACCATGGGATGGTTTGCATGATCCCTATCTATAGATAAGATCACGTCACATGCGATGCTAGCAGCCTCACCTGAATCAGCATGTCCGATTAGAGGTGCAACCTTTGCCATGAATATTGCTATTGCTTCTTGCTTATTTACCCACCTACACTGAAAAAGATTCTCTTTTTTTCCTAGTCAGTTCAAAATGGTTTATAATCCTACAGAGTCATATAAGTTATGACTACAAAAACTTAGCAGTTCAGCTGATCATGCAATATCTGTTTTTAGACATACCACAATTTTGCTCTTAATTTTAAATATTTTGCATCAGCTGTCCTACAGTAAATGCAATTGCTTAAAAAGATCACTTCTTTTTTTCTCCTGGAATGAGTTATTCTTCCAGACAGTGTATTCCAGACCTGCCTCCTGGGATGGAAATTCAGCTTAAGTTATTTGCAGAAGTTGTCCTTACATGTATTCTGATAACCATAGATGGTGCAAATGAGAGAGAGTGGAATAACTAGAAGTGAACTTCAAAAGATTAAAAACTTTTTTTTTTTTTTAAGAAAGTAGCATATAACTAAGGAGGTGAGAATAAGAAAAATTGACACCTGACAGAAATAAGTTTCTCCTGAACAGGCTTGAATTAGTTAAATTTGCTGCTATTCCTGTTGACATGCTAGTTTCCTGGGTAGAGCAGCAAAACTAGATTTTACTGTGAACTTTTCTTTTTGCAGTTTACTGAAAGTGTTAGTGAAATGTGAGCTAAAAGATAAAGCTCTTTCTTGGTCCAAGAGGCATACCACAGAAAGGCTCTCCTGATCCATCTTTTCTTAGGAAACATGAAATTTGGGGGTATCAGCACTTTTAATCACAGGAGATTAAAAATGTGTCTGGGTACATAGACATGAGAGGTGAATAGGTATTGTATTATGCATAGTCAGAAGAGCTGAAATGTCTATTTTAGCAATAAGAGTTGGATATTACTCATATCAGAGTGGAGACCTTACTTCTACCTAGGTTTAAACATGTCTGTTGGTGGAGGTGTTAACATTGATCTGATTAAATATGAATGTGGCTCACAATCTTGGGCATCCATCTGGGCAGAGCCTGAGGGCACGGCCAGAGATTTTGTGAGGCAGCACACTTCACAGTTTAAGATTATGTGCACGTATGCACACACTAGTCTTTTGTGTTAATGTTACAAGAAAAAAATAAATCTAAAGTTTCATGCATGTGGAGAATAAATCTCTTTCTTTAGGAACCATGTCTCAGGCAAGGACAACATGGTCCATATAGAGAAAGATTTAAATGTGTGAAAATCTCAAAACCTGTTTTCATTTTGTTACATCACCTTAATGTGTAAATCCAGTAATGACTTGTGCACTTCTGTTCTCTCTTTATAAAAGCCATGGTCAATGAAGAATGGAGTGGAAGCAATTCCATATGTTAGGAGGGTCGCTGCATAGCTTGTTCTTTATAAACCATATTATTTACTAACAGCACACTGCTCAGATCCTATTGAATATAACGTGTTTACTTATATTAATTCAAGTAACAGAACCATTTAAAAATAACCACAGCCAGCTCCTGATCACCACAAAAATGGAAAAAACATGCAGCTGCTTGTACTGTTCCCATTATAAGTAATCGCTGCATATAAATTGATGCCACATTTTCATGGCAAATAACCACAGAAAGGCCCTAAACTAAGAGTGTTCTCTAAAGCGTAATTTGAAGCAGTTAGCGCTGCGGTCACCGGTGACCTCTCTGCTGCAGCTGCTGGTGTCCCTGAAGCTGCTGCAGGTATCACTGCCCCTGGGACCACTCAGTGCCTGCAGCCCCAGTGCTACTGGTGAGGCATAGCAGGACAAGCATCACCAGAGGAGTAAGGAGCAAGGGACATCCCCACGTGAGGCTACAAGATCTGACAAAGAAGATAACCTGGCCCAAGGCTCTGTTCTTCGGGGGGATACTCACTCTTTAAGTGTCAGATGAAAATTGGGTGCTTGAGCAAAATTATGGGTGCCCACAAATATAGGTCACGCGACACACACAGTGTTTCAGGGCTGGAGAAAGAAACTTGGTCAGTAATCCCAACAGTACAGTTGGTTGCTTCTCAGACACGTGCTCAATGGAAAGCGTGTGCGGCCCTAACATTTGGTGTGCAGTAGGAGACAGAATTTTGTTTTCTTCAGTGAAGCGTCATTTGACTTTTCAGTGTTAAGAATTTCTTATTTTCAGATCTAATTTAAGATTAAAGCTTCTCACATTGACAGCCTAAATCATGTAGCGAAAGGAGCAGAACTTTCAGACAGGGCAGAGCCCAGAGCCTAATGCAAAAACAAGGACTAAGTGCAAGTGCTAATATGTGAATCTCAGAAAAACAAAATGGCTTCTGAGCAACTTCCACTGGGCGTGCCTGCATCCTCCAGCTCCACCGTATTGTGCAACCTTTTTCTTCTTGGAATAGTTGTGATATCACAGCACAAGTGTTCCTATCTTTTTTGTTACTTTCTCCATTTTATATGCCTGCATTTTTGATCGTCTGACTCTGTCCTGTTTCTTTTGCTTTTTACTGGCCCCGTGTACTTGTTCTGCAGCTTTTTAGTCTTCTGTTTTGATCCTTTCCACAGACAGTTCGGCTGATCGTGCTCTTTGAGAGCATTTGCAAGAGGAGTGATTTTCAATGTACAGTCAGTGAACCCCGGAGAATCCACAAATTATTCCTAACAGTCCATGAGAGGTAGTTAAGAAAATCAAGTCTACTGTCAGCAGGGTTAAATGTTCTGTTTAGAGATCAATGCCTCCATTGAAAAAAGTGTCTGCAATGAAAACTCTTGCTCTAGACTTAGATCTGGTTTTCTCCACAAAAAGTGTTGAATGAATAATTGATTGCACATGCCCCATTCCACACCATCCCTCCCTTTATGATGGGAATAAAATTTCTCTATATATAGTAGTGACAGGATAGAGCTCAAAGTTATTTGTGAATACAGTTTCTGCCATTGTTTTTCTCTTTTTGGTATTACTGAGGCAAATAATCCCATTACTGATCTTAAATAAAAAACCAGAAATGGCCAAAGAAGATGGATCAGCACAGAATTGATATATTGTACATAAAGAACTTGATGACGTGATTGACTAAATAGAAAGGCAAGGTTAGAGATTACTTAGAGATAATAGAAATTTTTTTGCTATATTCCAAAACTTGATCAAAAGGTAACAGTTGATCACAGGTCTAAGAGCCATCAGTGAACGGGCAAGAAAAAGGAAAATGTAATATGAGGATGTAACGACATGCAAAGTATTTCTGGGCAATAGCAACAGAGACATCTAGTGTTATTTATGAAGGCATTGCTTGGGATACTGGGCAGAGTAGGTTCAAGAAAGATTAAATCAAAGAAAGTTCAGGAAGGATTAAGTCTACAGGCACAGAGAAGGGCCTGTTGATCACAACGATGGAAAAATAGTCTTACAAGACCAGAGGAGCTGGCTTATATCCTTTGGCAAAAGGATTTCTCAGAAGAAATACTAATGTTGGCAGGAAACAGAAGCGGGGAGTGGGCATTAACTACTTCAGCTACCACTGATCAGCTGACTACTAATGTAGAGAACATGTACTCTTTTATGTACTCTGCATCATACTAGCCCACCGGTGTATTGAATCAGGTCTAGTTGGATGTACCTGTTTTCTGGTCACAGTGATCCATTTTACTGGAGATGAGGTGACAAAATTATAGGCTTATATCTATGGCTAAATATACTCTTTATATTTGATGTACAGTGATTTGCCTGCTTATCAGGATTGAACACTGCCATATTCAATCCTTTTGTCCTGTAGCTCTGTACAGCATACAAATGTATTTTCATATCACAAGAACATTAAGTCATGCATTAACAGTAAAAGTTCTGGTACTCAGAACTAATATCAGAAATAATTTTGTAAATTATATACGTATATGTGGTACAAAAATGTATTGTTGACTTTCTCATGAGAGCTTCTGAAGGACACTATGACTGAAAATATCTGGGCAAGAAAAATCCAGAATTTTACTAATAAATAGGTAAAATAAAACAAAAGCACAGCTTAGGAAGAGATTTGTAGTATTTATGTTTCCCGGCCAGCACTATCTATTGAGATTCAGAGGGAAACTTCTCTTTAGGAAGGTTATCCCTCAGCTGCTTTGTAAGCAGTTCAGGGCGTTTTCTGCAAAGAGACTGATCCTGGCCATTGTCCCAGGCAGGTTACTGCGTCATGGGGATCACCATCTTGATCCAGTACAGCAATTTCTATGTAACAGGTGTTTTTTAGAGAGGGGGCGGGTGGGATCACAAATCAGACAAGCTGCCATGACTGAAAATCTTGAATTACTTTTCTGTTATCACTCTCCATTTGAGTAGGTTTTTCTTATTTATTGGTTCCAAAAGCAACGATGCAAACATATTTGACCTGTTGCCCATCTGTCACAAAAAGCTGAATTCTGACTATTCCAGATATCCAGAAAATTTGAGAATTGCTTGCCAATTCTCTCCCATATGATATTATTTCATTTGGTATTAATGTCACCGGACTGTTGTAGGTTCCTTCCTCTTTTGATAAAAAGTTTGCAATGTCTTTGAATGGCTGAAAAAGTTTTTTTGCATGTCTAGAAGTTCTTTCATATTCAAATTTTCTCAGAATTTCATTTTCCCTTCATTTCATGGCCTTGAGATACTCTTGTTCTCCTAATTTTCTTTAACATAACTCTGATACCAATAAAATAACACATGTTGTGGATATATGAAGCAGAATAGTCTCCTCTCTATATATGTTTAGGCCTGATGCTTTGGATTACTGTTTGCTAGAGATCACTAGAAAAAAAATACAGCTATCCTCCAAAACATGTTCACTTTTTTCATCTGTTCACCGCTTGCAGTTTCTCATTCTTTTTTTAAACTTTGCCATTTTGTTGTGTTTCTTTCAGAAAAAGTCTCACAGTATGAAGAATCAAGTTCTAATATGAAAAACCTTCTATGGCAGTACATGATCATAATGCCATAAGGCTAACAAGAAACAGAATAGATCTGGGTGTATCATACATGCATGATTAAGAATAAAATTTTACATGTGATGCTAAAAAGAGAGATCAGATTTTCTGAAATGTTGCCTGTCTTACCTACAAAAAATATATAAATCACATTGTGTATACACAAGGTCATGTACAAATTATCCTTCTCTTTCTTGCCGTGATGTCCTTAGTTGACTGCATGGCTTTATCTGCCTTTGTATTTTGCATTCTGTTGTGCAAAGTGTCCTCGACCCTCGGTATCTTCCCTATTCCTCCAGCAGTCGACAAGCCTTTGCGAGGGACAGAGAGACAGTCTAGAATTTGTATGGCTGCTCCTGTCTTAGTCATTTAGGATGATCTCTAAGGAATGCAATTAAGAAGAATGGCATGCACGGACAATGTACGGAATTAATTATTGATACCACTGCATAATGCTGGACATAATATATACTCAATACAGGAACCCAAGCATATGGTAAAGTCATAAGTATGCTTATAAATCAATTAATTGCCAATTCCCTGTGTAATTACTTTTGTTTGTTTTCCAGGAAGATGTTTTTAATTAGATGGTTTAACAGCGATAATGAAACCTAAACCAGTTATTAACTCATTGCAGGGGTAACATGGGTTAGGTCGTGGTGCAGATCAGGGTTCATACTGCACGTGACAGCATGTACTGATGGTCACTGTTTCTGTCACAGGCAGTGACGACCAGAAGTGTTAAT